>NC_138994.1:59554850-61017350 GCF_964341445.2 Mesoplodon mirus | reverse complement strand
CCCCCACCCCAGGCTTCTTCTCCTGTCCTCCAGCCAGGGCAGAGATCCTGGCTCAGAGAAGGCTGTGGGGCAGCTAAGACTCTGGCTCACTTCCACGGTCTCGGGGGGTGTGGGTCAAGCTTGGCCTGGCATAGACTGGAGAGAGAATCCTTTCAGTTCTGCTGAAGGGGGCTTACACACACCTTCATCTCCCCGTGATAACCTACACCTACCTACCTGTGGAGAGCAGATTCCCTGCTGCTTCCGCACGATTCCTGACTCCCTGAGAAGGGAGAGTGAGTTAGCAGCTGGCAGAGTCCCTTCCCTTTCGCTCTCTGTTCATGTCTGTTATAACTCAGAGTTAGGCAACCACTCTGCGATCCTCTTTAAAAGCTATCCCTGAAATTGCCTCTGCTAAGTAGTTTACTCCTACTATCACCACACAGGGAGGATTCTATGCTTAGCATCTGGTCACAGAGCAATTGCAGCTATAGGTCCTAGATTAGAATTTAGTGAACCTGAGGCTTCCACTGGTATTATTCCTAGCCACCAGGTATGAATCAGGGAAGAAATTCAGAACCTGGCCCTATCTTTCAAGACTTTACTTCAACATTCACTCCCTTAGGATTTCTGGATATCGTCTAACAGACCATAAAGGTAAATCTCTAAACGGCTCCAAAGAGAGCTTTCAGAGTTAAAAAGCCACTCCATCACAAAAGCTACACATGTCCTTATTATACAACAGGAACAAATCCACTGGGTTACTTCACCTGCCAAGGGGTAAGTTAGTCCTCTGCCTGATGGGAATGACATTAACTTCCACGGTGGTGATGTTGTAGTCACCTATCAAGTCAGCAGGGGCCAATATTCCTGACGAGATCTGGCTCAGTTTTAACCTTCCTCACATTCTATCCTTTTGTGAACCCTGACACTTTCTCTCTGCAACGGATGGAATCACCTTCCAAACCTGGTGGATTTCGTGTCTAATCAGAGCATTCTCCTGACCTTTCCCGTATAGGGGTAAAAGACTGGACCACGTTCAAGTGGCTTTCTGTCCAGCCTCTTTAAGAAGCAGTAGCAGCAGCTCTCCTACAAAATGGTCTAGGGCAGCCACCTAAAAGGGTGGGTGATCTTCATAAATGGACAGGAAACAGAAAAGACGAATATTTGGGTGGATGACAGATGCCTTAACTGGCCTTCAAGATACGAGCTGTTCTATTAAACATAGGGCCATTATGCTGGCCGGCCATCCACTTTAAACCCCAGAGTGATTAAAATGCTGGCAGGAAATGAAAGCTCTCTATTGAAGGTCCTTCCCTGAGGTCCTAATTTCAAACCAAATTTTACAGCACCGCACAGGAACAAAGGAAGCCCAGTCTTCCAAGTCTTCTTTTTGTCACTTTGGACAAAGACACCCCCTCATACTCTTCAAAGAACAATGGCCTCTGCAGCGCCACAGCCATGCCAAGAATGGGCACAAACCATACAGAAACACATTTTAAAAATACATTTTACACTGCCCTTGACATTTCGGATAAATAGAAACCACTGCACTGAAATTCCAAATATTTCATCCTTTGCCTCCTCCCTTTGCCTCTATAATGAGAATTTTCCTGTTCTCCCAATCTACTTGATCTTTGACATTTTGGCCTCTGTGAATGGAGGACACAGTCGAGTAGCCAAATAAATTAATTATTCAGATAATTGCGTTTTATTAAAATAATCACTGTCACTGAGGCAATCGTATGATTTTAACCATCAGAAGACAACGTGGATGGCTACAAATCTTTTTTAATTGAAACATCGCCAGAGCCTTTCCTGTTCCACAGTCCACTACAAGCAAGCCAGGGAAAATATGTTATCAGGACAGGATTTCTTTTTTCTTTACTAGCTGTTGTTTCGGGGTGGCCTTTTTTTTTTTTTTTTTTTCCTTTTTCTTCTTCTTCAGCAAAAATAGCTTTTATGTTTTTACTGAACCACTTCAGATTCACTCTTCCACACAGTGGATGTTTACTTGGATTTGGCAGGCTGAGAACAGCTGGTTGTTTGCTAACGAATGGAACACGAGACCATATGTTTCAACATTTAAGCAATTTTGAACCAGAGGTATAATTCTGAGTGCCCTTTGTTGAAACTGTACATTAAATACCCAAAGGATCCAAGCTATACAAGAGATATGGCACCCCCCTCCCCTTCCTTTTTTAGCACATTTCCCTTAGCAACAAAACCACTCCACACCACTTAGATCACACACTCGCACCACAAGTTTGCAGGAGCGCTGGTGAGCTGACGACGGCTCTGTTTCAGGGGCAGCTGTATTTTAAACAGGGAAAGACAGCTAAGCAGACTTTTTCCTTCTAATTCTGTTTGGGAACGAAATGTGTCTGAGCCCCTCTGAGGGCACATCAACAATATGGATACCTATTTTTCTTCACAGAAGCATGGACCTAACAGATGTATAAAAGAGGAGGCTCTGATATTCGCATTTAGGATGACCAGACGCTTTGTCTCTCCCCTTTCCGTTTTACAACATCCTCATGTGAAGCTGGGCTAGTGAGATTCAAATCAAACTCACACCGAGGATGAGAAATGTCCTAAACAGAAGAACTTCTCATGAAACTTACTATCTCAGCTCTCTAATGAAACTTACTACTTTTTAAAAAAAATTTAGTGCTTCAATATTAATCATTAAGAATGTTAGAAAACGAAACTATGGCTTTAAAGTCAGGCTGAGTCAGAGCATTAGCAAGGCATTAGCGGTGCACCAAAAACAAGATTCTCTTGTTCCTGGAAGATGAGAGCTCAGCTTTAGAAAAAAATGAAATACTGTGAGAAGTCAAATATATGTAAATAGGCAACACAATAACTAAAATACCAAGTGCAGGGGAGTGGAACAGGAAGCCACCAGCCTCTAGAAAGTCTGAGAGTTCATGAAACCTCCCTATTTTGAATTTAGATTTTGAAATCAACATATTTTTAGAGACCATTTTCTAAAATACTAAATGAGTTATTAAGATATAATAGGTAAGAGGTAAAACTGTAAGTGAAAACAGGTTATTTCTACCCTAGATTCAGAGAGGCATTTCTTTAACTTCTTTCTGAGTTCCTAAATGTCCCAGTCTCTGTAAGTTTCTGCACATGTGGTTGGATATATTTTTCGAAGGGGATTTTTAAAATAGCCCTACTTATTATCATTACTATACACTTTAAAGATAACTTAAAGAGGTGATCAATATTACCTCCTAAGATTTTTCTTCTCCATCCAGGTTCTTATATGAAAGGAAGATTAGTAATACTAACGATACTTTTCCTCCTCTGATTCCACTTAAGAGCAAGAATCCTACTGAGAGTTTTACAAAGCCATGTTACTAATAAAATCTCAGCAAAACCAAAAACATTATCCCGCCCCACCACTTTCACCAAACAAGACACAAATATGTATATGCACTGTTTCTACCTTAGTTTAAATCTCACAGCTCCAAGAAAACTTGGGAAAATGGACCCTTTGACAGCTGAATTTCCTTGAGCCTTGTGACAGGGCAGATTTTCTCCTCTCCTGGGTTTTGAAGCAACACAGGGATTGCTTGGGGTAGGAGTGGTTGGAGAGGGCAGTTATATCCATGCTTTTAAGATGCTACTCAGTACACAAGGAAATAGGTACAAAGATGTTCACTGCAGCTTTGTTCATAGAAGCAAACATTTTAAAACCACTGCCACAGGGAGGCAGTTAAATCGATTATAATACCTCCATACAGCAGAATGCTACTGGAAAGAGCTCAATGAACAGGAACACAGGCCAACGAGCCAGAATATCTTGGTTTGAATCCAGCCTTGGCTTTTACTGTCTCTGTAAACTTGGGCACATCTATAACCTTTTTTAAACTCAATTTCCTCATCTATCAATACTTATATCCTAAAGTTATAGTGAAGATTAAATAAATTAATACACAGCTGCCTCTAGAACTATTATCCATTATTATTAATATACTGACAGTAAAAAGAATAAGGTAGATCTATAAGTACAATATATACTGACAGGGAGACAGTATCTACCACATAAATTGGTGAGAGGAAAAACACAGGTTGGAGAGCAGTAGATATAGTAGTATGAGAACAGGGAAGAAAATTGAATTTCTATCCTTTTATGCATGTACAGATAAAAGTTTAAGAAACATCCCTGTTCCGTTGACAGATGAATAGATAAGGAAAAGGTGGTAAATATATACAATGGAATACTATTCAGCCATGAAGAAGAATGAAATAATGCCATTTGTACCAACATGGATGGACTCAGAGATTATCATACTAAGTGTAGAAAGTCAGACAGAGACAGACAAATATCACATGATATCATATGTGGAATGTAAAAAATGATACAAATGAACTTATTTACAAAACAGAAACAGACTCAGACATAGAAAACAAACTTATGGTTATCAAAGGGAAAAGTGGGGTGGGGAGGGATAAATTAGGAGTTTGGGATTAACAGATACATACTACTATGTATAAAATACATAAACAACAAGGACCTACTATATAGCACAGGGAACTATACTCAATATCTTTTAATAACCTATAATGGAAGAGAATCTGAAAAAGAATACACACACACACACACACACACACATTACTGAATCACTCTGCTGTACACCTGAAACTAACACAACGTTGTAAATCGACTACCCTTCCATTAAAAATATTTTAATAAAATAAAATAATTAAAAAATAAGAAGAAACATCTCTGCTATCTTTGGCATACTGCAAGAATTTATATGCAGAAAACTTGAAAAAGGTCTAAGAACAAATATTAATATTGTGTCTTCATATAAAAAGATACTCGAAAAACATACTCCTTTGTAGCTTTCATGTCCGTTGTTCCCCTAATACCCCTGTTCTTTCAAAACAAAATTATTTTGGATCTACATTGAATTCTTCAAGTTAAAAAAAGAACTAGATAGGGTCTTCCCTGGTGGTCCAGTGGCTAAGACTCCATGCTCCCAATGCAGGGGGCCCGGGTTCCATCTCTGGTCAGGGAACTAGATCCCACCTGCTGCAACTAAGACCCGGCGCAGCCACATAAATAAATATTAAAAAAAAAAAAAAGAAAAGAACTAGATAGAGTCAAAGTAAAACCTGCTACATTCATAGGGAAAAACCACCTCATGACTTTCTAAAATTAAAAAGTAGTTTTAGTTCATATTATAGTTATTCATAGTGCCACAAAAGAACTAGCATAATGTATAGATCTATATATACAGATATACATACACACACAAAGCAAGATAAAATATGCCTACTTGTTGTAAAAATAAGTTGCTCCCAGAGCTCAAGAATCATCCAGACAGCTCGCCTCAGAATATGGGGAAGGCTGTGCATGCGATGCCCAAAAAATGCCCCAGGGTGCCACGAGCATCCCAGCTATTCCAACAGGCAGTCACTCCAGTGTATGTGTCAAGGCGTATAGCACTGCAAAAGCTAATGGATCAGTCTTAAGCTAAAAGTCAAAGGCGTGATTTGATTTTAAGCTCCTGTTTCAAAGGTGATGATTTGATGGTACTAGGTAAGGCTTTTGCCTAGATTATGACTTACCCGACACATCCTGAATTGTGCAAGACTCACTCATTCAGCAACATTTATCAAGTGCCTATAACTAGAGTGCTAGAAACAGTCCTCTAAAACTTAGGCTAAGACCTATGTTACCCAGATACATGAAAATCCTACAAAAGTGAAAGAGAAGTATAATTCAGGAATATGCGCATCTCGCCCTTTAGGTGGGATAAGAGATATCATTGTTTTTCCTTTAAAAGCTCAGATTCTACTGATCTGAGGGACACAGATAGCATAAAGGCTTTTGGGGCAAAAACTATCTTCCTAATTGGTAAAAAAAAGCTGTCCTTCTGATTGTGTCTGCCTGAAACTCTGCTCCTGACACAGTTCACACCCTAAGAATACTAAGACTACTTGTCTGTTAAGTACTTGGGTAAAACTAGGTACACTCCACAGGTCCTACAAAGCTTAGGCCACTTTATTTATTTATTAATAAATTTATTTATTTTACTTATTTATTTTTGGCTGCATTGGGCCTTCGTTGCTGTGTGCAGGCTTTCTCTACTTGCAGCGAAGGGGGGCTACTCTTCGTTGCGGTGCGCAGGCTTCTCATTGCGGTGGCTTCTCTTGTTGTGGAGCACGGGCTCTAGGTGCGCGGGCTTCAGTAGTTGTGGCACGTGGGTTCAGTAGTTGTGGCTCACAGGCTCTAGAGCGCAGGCTCAGTAGCTGTGGCACATGGGCTTAGTTGCTCCGTGGCATGTGGAATCTTCGCGGACCAGGGCTCGAACCCGTGTCCCCTGCATTGGCAGGCGGATTCTTAACCACTGCGCCACCAGGGAAGTTGCTTAGGCCACTTTAAATTAGCCATTTTCAGACTAACCAGAGTGGGAAAAGCAACTGAACAAGGGTCTAGAGAACATAAAAGAAGCACATTCTCTGATGAGCAGCTCTCTTTCCTGCCCACTTCCCTTTAGACCAATGGCGGTGTAAGAAAGCACGACAGCATGTGGTAGCAATCACAAAGACCAATTTGTTCTGAGCATGTCAAGGTCAATGACATTATGGCTGAGGAGACTGTCTTGAGCACTGGAAGTCTGCAACAGTTCCTGAATGTCACACACGATCACCTACGGTGTTTGTTTGCCATTTCCTCCATACTAGCTCTTTTAACAGCTATCTTTCCTGTAGACTTAGAAATACGCAAGAATGGAAATACCTCATTCTGGTGGTCTTCTGTTGGTCAACAGATAAATGCTATTGATGTTGACAAGGTGGGAGGCCCACCAGGAAGTCCAGCTGGATTTGTTGAAATAAAACAAATTTTCCTTCCTAAAACACATTTTATCAGGAAACTGGTCTCTGCCTGTATCCCTCTTAGGATATACTGTCTGTTCTGGCTCTAGAAGACAGAAGAGGAGGAAAGAAATGATAGATGTTTGTTTTTTTTTCTTTCACTTTCAACCTTTTTTTTTTTGACAGGTAGAAAAGAGAAAAATAATACTTCTTGCATTTCCCAGACAGGTAAGTTCCAAAGAAAGTCATTTTTTTGTAACAAGAGAGTCTTAGAATTCTCTCCATTTTAACAGTGGACTGGAAAAAATGAGCAGAGTAGGAGTAACCCATTGCATATTTGTCAGAAATTGCTACTTATTTAATTTCTTCTTAGTGTGAATCAGAAGTTAGCCTTTGATTTCAGAGGGAATTGGAGTTCCTAATTTTTTATCCTATTACTCTTTAATTTTTCTTCAAATTACTCTTGATGTTTAATAAGTTTCAAGGCATTTTTCCATTCTCAGCCAACGCAAAGATTGAATAATACAATGGGAATCAGATTTAAAGAAAAAAGCCCTGGTACTGTGTTTTCAAAGGTAATCGTATTCCAGAAATACTTAATATAAGGGCTATAAACTCTGTTTTAAAGAAAGTTACAGCGACGAAGCAACAACAATTTTTGTTATTTTTAACATGGGTATTTTAGTTTAAAAAAGATTCCACTCAATGTTTCCCAAATTCAGTGTTTCACATAATGGTCAGTCCAATATGAATGTGGGAAAAAAAGACAAATCCAAACATAGAATATTATTTTCAAAAAATAGTTAACTAAATGTAAAGGTCCAGTAAAATGTGATATTTAGATTTTTCTGAACTCGTTCACATGACCTTCATTCTATTTATAGAAATGCAGCAATTCCCATTTGAATATAGAGCAATACCTTGTAGGAGAACTTGGTTTAGCCAAATAAACTTGGGGAAAGTGTTGACTTAAAAATAAAACACTGGAAGAGGAGGGAGGGGCTTTCCCCCCCTCCCCGCCCCTGTGAAAATTTCCGGAAAAGTTGTAAACAAAGGCAGGTTTGGCTCAGACCCTGAGTGACTCTGGTGAGCTGAGGAGGATGAAGAGTATATCAAACCTCCCAGAGTGAGGAAATGTTTGTAAAACAGTTAGTAAATCACAGGCAGCCAGGGTCACCATGCTGAACAAGCCAAGGGACACGCAGCCAAAACCCCAGCTGTGAAAGAAGGGGGCCGGCATGCCTTCACAACTTGAACCCCATCTTAAATGATCTCTTGGTTCCATTCTCTGCCCTTTCCCCTCTGTCACTTCTGAGCTTGGAGGGCTCTGCGATTCATTAGCTCAGGGCCAAGGGCAGGGCTGACTATCCCCTACTGACTGCCAAGGTGAGGATACTAGTACATTGAAAACAGAGTGATACTGATGGAGCCTTTGGTCCTAGGGACAAAGCTGAAAGTTCCAGCTGGAAAAAAAGAATCACACTCAACCTGGGGAAAAAAAAAAAAAAAGTTTACAAAGATGAACAGAAAGCAAAATATGTAGCTGGAAGTTTCCATGTATTTCGAAATATCTTTTCAAGCCCTTTTGATCACTATTCTCCCTAACTATTCTGTGGTACATCTGTTAATTATTCTTTGCCTGATTTTACACAGATGACAATGTGGAAATTGTTAAGTTCTTCATAAACTGTCTTTTTTGTGCCCCATTGTCCCCCAGAAGTCAGGAAGACAAAAATAAAATAAAAATAGTAATGAAGGGAGAGAGAGAAAGGAAAATACACTCTGCAGGACTCTTCTCAACTACTCAGGGCAGAAGGTTCTTCCTGGCTGGACTGACGTTTAGCTCTCCTCATTAATCTTTACTCTCTAAAAATGGCTTTTTAAAGACTGCCTATTCTTTCTTTACACCAAACTCAATCTCAGAAACTGTTACTATGCACTTAAACTATGGAATGACTGAAGGATAGTTATTCATGGTTTTAAAAAATTCTTCAAGTGAAAAGTGTGATGATAGATGAAAATGTTTATTTTTCGAATACTGAATGAAAAGAAGGCGGGACAGACAAAAGCATGTACCCCTGACCACAACCAGCAGAGACCAAAGATGGACATAGCGAGGTGCTTACATTTAAAAAATAACTCAAAAAAAAAAGAAGTCTTGAAATTGTAAGAAAAACTCATCCCTTTTAGATTTATCAGGCACCAAAAAAAATTTTTTTGAAATGAGAGGTAGTAAGCACAGGCATTAGCAAACTTCTCCAGCAATTATACATAATTTAATATGAGCCCTAATTCACAACAGAGGACTAAGACCACCTTCCTCATGATGCTGATACTATAAATATAAACCTGCTCAGAGAAAATTCAGTATCTTGATTACCTAAATTGAAACAAGACAGATACAAAAGAGTCAGCTTTACTGTTGAAAAGCTACTGACTTGGTGTAAGTTATTCAGGCTGTTTATTTCTACTTCTGATGCATTACTTTTACTCCTTTTAAATAGTCAGACCCTGTGAGAGCAACAGGACATGTGCTTTTGAGTTGCTTTTCTGGGTTGCCATTGAGTCAGACACACTCTCAGCTCATCTCTCACACTTTTGTCACAACGGCAGACCAATGGTGATGCTATAAAATCCTCAGCTTTGCTTTATAAAAAATTCATTTGGCCCATCCAGAGATCAAACAAGATTTGGGGCCTTGATGTATTCTTATTCTAACTAATGGAGTGATTAGCCCAGATAGCCTAGGGCAGAAAAACAAGGAAAATCAGAAGGAAAGTAAACTCGCTGCTGAGAGTTCTAGTGAATGCTTTGAATAATGTTTCAAGGCAATTGAGAAAAGTATGGGTTTTGGAGCCAGATCTGGGATCAAATCCTGACCCCCACCCATGATAGCTCTGTTGGACTGGGCAAGTCATTTCACGTATCACGTTTCCTCCTCTGCAAAATGGTGGTAAAAATCACTACCTACTAAGAGTGCTAATAGAACTAAATGCGACACTTCTGGAATGGCATCCAACACATAAAAAGTACTCAAAAATGTGAGCTTCCTTTCCCCTACTGCTCTCCTACCTCTCCCCCTCATTTCTTCGGAGTATACAGAAAAGCCTTTAAAAGTCCCTGGCTTTTTTGGATTGCACATGGACTGTACGTCATGTACATGGAGCGGCACCATTCTCTCTTACCATCAACCACAACTTGGGCAAACTCTTTAGGCTTCCAGTCTCTCACCTCCTCCAGCACCACATCTGTTATACTCTAAGTCAAAGGGACTCCTTTAAGCCTCAAAGAAGAGAGTGTACCCCCCAAAATAAATGGACTTGACTCAAACTTTGGATATTTAGCTATTTAAACATGTTGCTCACAGCTCATGTTCTCAGCTTGAGGAATTCCTCTTGGATCCGTTCACAGTGGCAATGGATAGTTTCCACATTACATTCTTTGCCCCCTTATTCAGCTGGCAAGCCAGATAAAACAAAAATAAATTCAGAATACACACACACACACTTCAGTGCTATTGTGAGATAGACAAGTAGGTGATTAACACAGTTTGGAGGTATGATTATTATTCACAGGCCTCCTGGTTCTGATTTTGCTACTAGTAGATATTTGCCAATGTCAGGTAGTCTGCATTTGAGAAAAAATATTGCTGTCATTGTTTGATTTTAGGTTTGAGTTACAATGTACCTTAATGTTTTTTAAAAGCAAGATCTCATTTTTTTTTTTTCCTGCGGTACGCGGGCCTCTCACTGTCGTGGCCTCTCCTGCTGTGGAGCACAGGCTCTGGACACGCAGGCTCAGCGGCTATGGCTCACAGGCTCAGCTGCTCCGTGGCATGTGGGATCTTCCCGGACCGGGGCACGAACCCGTGTCCCCTGCATCGGCAGGCGGACTCTCAACCACTGCGCCACCAGGGAAGCCCCTCAATTTTAATGGGACTGAAAGACAACTGAACAATGACCTATAAGTTTTTTACTATTTGTCCTCTTTTGCTCTGTCTGGTGGATGGGTGAACAATACTTCTTGAATAAGGATCAAAGACAAACATCTGTCCTGCTAAAAATGTCTCAGAGCTTCTAACTTGGCTTCAAAATCCTTTGTGAGGGTTCCTTCCTCCCTCCCTCCCTCCCTCCCTCCCTCCTTCCCTCCCTCCCCTTCCCTCCCCTCTCCTAATCTTTCCATTCCTTTCCTTTCTAATGGGGATATTACTGGGCTCAGGCAGGGGTGGAGAGAGGTATCCCATCAAAAAAAGTGCATTTTCCAATTCTATTTGTAGTTTCAGTACTTGATTATTAGGCTCAAAGAAGTTTCTTCATTTGGAGAATTAAAAATTCAGTCTAATCGTATCTGGCACCATGGGTGTGGCAAAGAAACAAAACCCAAATATTGGCTGGAACAAAAGCAAGATAATATAATAATAAATAAACAATAAAAACATATTAACGAAATGAGAGAGCCAGCCGGGCAGACAAACAACTGAAGATATCTTACCACCACCCTAGTTGAGAATCAAAAGAAATTTGCTTCACTCCTAAAGCCTCTCCAGTAGGAACGTTTGGTTGGCTACAAAGGATCAGGATCCAGGAGGCTAACATTCCACACCAGCTTTGCCATTTATTTTCTATCTGGCTTTGGGCAGGTCAAGGACCTTTTCTGAAGCTCAAGTTCCTTTACTGTGAAATGAATATAATCTCTCTCTCTCACTAAATTGATATGGCTATAAAATAATAAATGTGATAATGCTTTGTCAACAGTAAGTACCATATAGATGTTAGTTATTACTATTATCAAACAGCATACTGACCAGTAGGGCAAGAATATTAAGTTAACCAACCAATTTTATTAATCCACTTCTTAGTCACTCAAACCTTTCTGAATCTCTCTGATGTCTCAAGCAAGCTGTGTTGTGACCTAAATAAAAATTTTATCTACTAAGTCAACAGTAAATTCTAAGTTGTTGTTGCTGGTTTTTTGTTGTTGTTTTGGAGGACAAGAAATGAAGGGGTCAATTCAAACTGGCTTAGACAGGATGCCATAGTTAGTTTTGTTAAGTTTTTTCCCAAGCATGTTTCTATTTAAAATCATCTTTTTGCGTTATTCTGGAAGAGAGGGTAACTCTTATCTCATCCAAAATTGGTGTTTCCAATTTCCTTATATAACAAGGCTTGAATGTTGTGGAGGAAGTAGGCAAAAACTAAGGAACCAAGAAAGATCAAAAAGCAAGAGACCTCTAACCTGTAAGGTTAAGAGGTTATGACCCTAGGGCCCTGAAGTAAGGTGGAAGTCTAGAAAGATGTTTTCAGGTCCTTTTGGGCAACTAACTTTACGGGGCTTTTTGAAAAGTGATAGAGATAGAATCTAATGCTTAGGACAAGATTACAGGCATGAATACACTTTACAAAGATCATAGGGATCCATTCAAAATCAACCAGTCACTGTTTGAGAAAGGAGCTTCACCTTCTGTGTCTGCTGTTTAAAAATCAACATTTGTCCACCCTGAAAGTACTTCTTTTGACTTGTTCATCATTGCCCTAAACCTTTGATAAGGCACAGTCAGACCACAAATTACAAGGAAAAGTATATATGATTAGATAACCACGCTGAATCACATACACACCTAAACAATGGTATTAATCTCATCCTAAATTTGGTTGTGAAAGTATTCACCTTTAAACTAAGAGAGGAAAGTTCAGTCAATATATTGTCATTCATGCAACACCACACGCTGGTTTCCTCCCTCTGTTTTTCTAATGTTTGGTAGAGAAGGGCTGGTAGCCTCTCCACAGGCAGCTTGGAGAGGAAAGAGTAAGGCGGGCAGGTTGCACATACATTCTATACAATAGACTAGATATAAACACATGTATTATGCGGTTGTACATGGTACACAAATGGCTAAAAGAGGGAAAGAAAATGGAAGGAAGAAGTACCTTTCTTATAGATCCCAGCAAGGCTGCAATGTATTATAGATTGGGAAAGTTTTAAGAAACATAAAAATAAGATGCAGAGCTGCATTAACTAAATTCAGGAAGGACAGCCTCCACCAAATACTTTTATTCACTAAGAATTACAAGATATAGAAAATGTTTGCTTCAGTTGTATATTTCTAGTAATCACAGTATGGTAAAATATACTAAAAGTCTTTGGAGCTTGTAAACATCTATTAAAGACATTAGTCATCAGGGAAAAATCAGTGATTTCTAAGTATCATTATCTTAAAAGCTTTAGAAACATGCACCTTTCAAACCTCCAATTAGGTTAAACTAATCTGCATCAATCTAAGGAAACATTTAGACTCTCAGAGTCAGGAAATTAAGCCACTAGTTCTTAAATTCTGAGCAACCTCTAAGCCTGTCTTGTTCTTGTACTTAATGTTTGTAGATAAATGCTAAGAAAATGTTCAAGACAAATTGAACAGTGTATTAAAATCAAATAGAAGATTAACCAAAAGTGCACAGAAACTAAAAAAGGGCCAGGTTAATGGAACTGAAGGTGGCAGGAACCGCAATGATAACTTGTCAAAAACACCTTTTCCATACTCTCTCTCTCTCCTGCAAAACATAACTAACTGATCTACTATATAAATTAAGGTAATAAATAGTGCCTATCCTCCCCCCCAAAATTTAGCATAAAATGGATGCAGGTATTATAGGAGAAAACATTTAAATGACTGAATGATTTGGAAATCAGCATTTCCTACACTTTAATTTCACAGCAGCAAACATCTACTGGGTACTTTCATACGTGCAACACTCAGTGGATACAAATGTGAATAAGACCTAGTTTTCTTAGCCTCAAAATGCTTAAAAGCTAGAACTACCCAGACAGAGAAGACAGACTCCTAACACACTCCTAACACACCTAACTCACTCACCTTATTAGTTCTCCAAGGAAATATCTGACTAAAACAATCTAGAAATCGTCAAAATACCTAATAAAATGTTGATGCTTCAGTGACACTTGCTTTGACACTATAGGGCCATAGTAAAGTAGGAAGTAAGTACAATTACACAGCAGATCTGGGTAAATCTGGGATCCACAGATAGAGCTGATAATTCAGGTCTTCTGCAGGTCTTTGTCCAGCTTGGCTTAGCACTATTCTTCCTCAGGACAGGGTCCTCTGTATAACCGCAGCTGGGAAATGCATACCTGATAAGGGGTCCACATCATCCTCCAGTCACACATTCTACCTTTGAGATCTCTACTACTCTGGCAGTAAGATGAGAGGAGGTATCTGAGATGATCACTGAAGTTCCTTCTAGTTACAACATTCTATGAGTAAAGCTAAAATGTTTATTTTAGGCCGATCATTACAAGAAGAAAAATACATTATTTAACTTCTGTGTTGGACCAGCACACTCTCTAAGACAATGCCTCAATTTTGGCAAAAGACCCTAATTTATGTCTCTTTATGGATTCCAATATCATGAGTTCATCCTACACCTAACAAATGTATTCATTATGTAAGCTTCCTCTTAAGCAAATATAAGGCTGGAGAGGAGTAAAGTGCTGCTTGCCATTCAATTTGGCTTCAGCAGAACTTTGCATTATCAGGAGGAAGCTGCCCATTTCTAGATAATGAGGACACATTTTTCATCATCACCGCGGTGCCTTTTATTTCACCATGTCACTCTGGAAGAGTTCGAAAGTCGTATACCCTCCACCTTTGCCTCTTGTAGCATCAACAGGTTATAAAAATAATACTTTGTCTCATGGTATGCAACCTTAAGATGAACTCAGGAAAATGGTATTCGTTGTTGTGTAGGATATATCAGATGTGCAATAACGATGTATTATAAAGTAAATCAAATTACAAAAATGAACCCCATCCCTTGGATAAAGTTCTGGGAGGGAGCCAACGCCACAATTATTATCTTCTCTAGCACTGAATGTTCTACATAAGTGTTTGGAAGATGTAAACAGGACATAAATCTGAGATCGGTTCTTCAATCTGTCTACAAATAACCATGACATTATACATAAACTATGCTTTAGAGCATATATGCTTTCTGTTTAAGCAGTTAAGAAGTGTATTAGACACTATGATAAACAGAAAAAACGGAGCATGAATACCGATAAATGCAAGCCTTCCGTCTCGGAAAGTCTTCACTTATTTGATTAAGTTAGGTGAAAAACAGAGCAGTCATGCTTGTAGCCTTTCTTCCTTTTCCCTTTCCTCTCCTCTTTTCATTTCTAATGCGAATCGGAAGTCTATGTGGAGCAGTCTGGCTAGCCCCAGTCTAACCTCCCCATCTGGAAGGGGACTAACCAGCCTTGGGGCTACTTCCAACCCTTCCCAGCTGTTGGGTTGGGGTTTTTTGTTTTTGTGGGCTTGAGAAAGCATATTTATATAAATGATTGCCATATCCTTTGCCAGCTGTTGACCCTGCTCTTGTCCCGGTTGGGGCATGGTTTTCATTTTTAGCGGCCACAGACTGGAACTGACCCTGATAGAGTTAGCACGCTACACAAACAGCTTTACGCGCTATTGCTGTGACAGTTCAGACAATGGATGCACAGTGTAATCCAAGGGACCGGTGTTTCCCTTTGGGCAAATGTCACAGAATCCAGAGCTGGAAGTATCAGTTGAAAAAATAAATTCTGAGATTCACTGTGTTATGGAATAGCTTCTCTTTAGTTATTCAGACTGCAGTGATTTCAGCTATAGTCACAGCAAGGATTTATCAGCAGCAACAAACGAGTTTTCTCATTTACATGTATGAATCTGAAAAGTGCCCTAGATAGACCTGCAGAGGTAATTGTCCCTACAGTTGTGTGAGAGGTTAAAAAAAAAGCTATATTTTCAGTTTCAAAACTATGTATAAATACTTCTGATGCTAATGTCCATAAATTTTTAAAAATGAGATCCTTGTAGGTTAATAGGACAAAAAGATAAAAATCAGTTTGGGCTTTTGATCATTATTACAGCCTGCAAATAAAATCATTCCTAAAGATCCAATCAGATCATTTCTTATGCACATTACCAACCAGAAAAAAAATCTATGTTTAATCTGTGGATAACTGTAGTCACAGCAAACTAGAAAGTTTAGAAATATTATTAGGGAGAGTACAGTTGGGGGAGGCGCCTCACAGGGATGGGAGGGAAGAATATTCCATTAAGGATAATTCATCCCGAACAACCAATTTTCATCTGCAGTTAAATGGGAATAAGAGCATAAACAGCAAATTTTTACAACTTTCATAAATTTTAAGTCCTTCTGTCCATAAGCACAAATGCATATGTGAAGAATAAAGAAATTTTATTGAAAAGAAATAGATTGCTAATGCTTAAAGTGATACACTTCCAAAAACTGAAGATTTCTATTATTTGATAATTTACAGGGTCATTCAGTCACTGCATCAGATTATTATTTAGAGAGTCTAATTGTAAAGGGAAAACAGCAAGATATCTAGCTTGTCAGAAAGAAGTCCTGTATTACATTCTCTCTTTCTCTGCAAGCCTGCAGGCTGACTGGCTATGGCAGATGGAGACTGCCATACATAAGTGTAATTAAAATGTGAACCCCATCTTAGAGGTCAGAATAGAATAGTTGACAAACAGGGAAGCCGGGAGATGGAAAGAGAAAATATTTCCTGACATAAGCATTTTCAGTCTTTGAAAAGTAATCCAAAAGGAAATTTAGCCTATGAATTTAAGCGTCACATACTTAGTATAACTTTAAAAAAATCCTCAGAAGCTTGAGGTCTGGAATTGCTGTAAAGGCAGCTCAGAATTTCAATCAGCTTTAGCACAATGAAAATTTCAAGTGCTGGGGGAATTAACTGATGGGATATTTGAAGCTTCTGTGAACTCTGATTGATGACAAAATTTGTGAAATTACAAGGCGATTTTTTTTTCTCTCACGCAAATATATTTGTAATAATGAGGAAAAGAAAATAAAGCTATTTGTTGCTAACAGTAGGTTCTGACTGAAAATTTCACACCATTGGTACAAGCTAACAGCACAGTCTCCAGATGTACTTTTTTTTGGTAAGCAGAATATGACTAGATTTTTAAGTTTAATATTATATCCCTTGTCTTTTATATTTATTTTGATCACTGATGTATTGGGGCTTATTTCTACCATCTTATTTTGTAAGATCTGTTCTCCCTTGCCTTCTATGGCACTGACAGTTTTCTATAATCATTTTTCTCTATATGTTTGGAAGCTATAGATTATGTTTCTGTTAATGGTTTACCCTTAATTTTTATCATATTATACACAACTATAAAAATCCCTAAGTTACTCAATATCACAATATTTGTCCTAAATATGCTTTAATTGCCACCGAACATCCTCATAGCTTCTTTGTCATTATTGTCTGGGATTTAAGTTCCATGAAACGTATTGTTATTATAACATTCAAAGTTAATTGCCAAAATAATTCTGTATCTTGCATATCACTCTTTCCCTCTGCACTCACATTTTCATGGTGAAGTACATCTTTAAACGATTTTTTTTCCAGCAAGAAAAAGTTGGTAGTAAACTCTTACTACCCCATGAAAGTACTGAATGATAATTTTAGCTGGGTATAGAATGGTAATTTAAGAGTTATTTTTGCTCAGCACTCTGGTGTATTACTCCATTGTCTTCTAGCATCTAATGTGACCAAACAGAAGTCTGCTAGCTATCTTTCATACCTATGTAGGTAATATAGCTTTTCTCTCTGCTAACTTTTAAAAATCAGGGATCTTCAATTTTACAATAAAGTATGCATATATGAATTTATTTATATATTCAGCTCAATACTCAAGTTATACTTTCAATCTGAGGACTAAATCTCTTCAATTCTAGAAAATTCTTAGTTATTATGTGAGTATCACATCTTGGTCATTTTCTCTATTTTATTTTGGAACTCTTACTAGATATATATTGAAGTTCCTGAACTCCTTATTTCCTAACTATTATTTGTCTTTTTTATATCTCTGTACTGTTTTCTGAGAACTACTAGTTTGTGATCAAAGTATAGACTTACAACATCATCTTTACTGAAAGAATTCCTCCAACCAACTTGTTAGTAGTCTCTAAGTAGTCTCTAAAACCTTTTGATTTTCCTTGAAGCCAAACTGGCCTTATTATTGCTATGTCACAGATACATATGCAGGCCATGCTGAAAATTTCTTATACTCAAACAATTTCTTATAATTCATAATTATAATTGTAATTAATTTCTTATACACTTAATTATTCAAGTAATGAGTGAAAGTACTCAAAAATATTCACTTAAATGATCAAAACAAATGAAAAATAATCAGCATCAAAGAAATGCAAACCGGGCTTCCCTGGTGGCGCAGTGGATGAGAGTCCGCCTGCCGATGCAGGGGACACGGGTTCGTGCCCCGGTCCGGGAAGATCCCACATGCCGTGGAGCAGCTGGGCCCGTGAGCCATGGCCGCTGAGCCTGCGTGTCCGGAGCCTGTGCTCCGCAATGGGAGAGGCCACAACAGTGAGAGGCCCGTGTACCGCAAAAAAAAAAAAAGAAAAAAAAGAAAAAAAAGAAATGCAAACCTAAAGCGAAAGATACCTAACTTTTGCATATTGTATTGTCAAACTCTCTCTTTAAAAGCTGAGAGTAAGAAGAAATCATTCTCTTATATGGCAGTGCAAACCTGACAATCTGAAACGTGATTAGGCAAATTTACATCAAAGCCCAAAGAGAACCCTTACTCAATAGACAGCATTTTTACTTCTAGAAATTTATTGTGAGGAAATAAACAAAAATATATGAAAATGTACAAGGAACTCATTGTTTATAAAAGCAAATAACCAAACCAACAATATCATAACAAACAAAAGCAAAGGAATAAACAAAATATTCATTAACATGAGACTGGTTAAATAAATTATGGAATACTACATAGTCACTGTAAAAATGCACCCATATACACAAAAGAGAGGTGAAAGTTTATACCAAAATGTTACCTCTGGAAGTATGTTAATGGGTAACCTATATTTTCTTTTCTTTCTTTCTTTTTTTTTTTTTTGGTAGTTATGGTATTATTGCTACAGGACTATGTATGTATCTCTCTGTAAAAAGTAAAAATTAAGTAGAGATGGGGGGAATAATTACTCTTAAATGCATAGAAAGCAAGAAAAGAGTGATAATATGAGCTTGAGACCAAGGAACTTAATCCCTCAGCTGATTGTCTATAAATGCAAATATATCCCCACATGCCTAGAGCTGTTTCTTCTTATTACACAAATCTGAGCTCTTCTTCCTTCTTTTCAAGGCCTCCAAACCAATCTTCTCTTCCTTGTTTGGGCTCTTGCTCTGTCAGGCATCCAATCTCTCTTCCATTTCTAATTCATTCCTTATTTCTGCATTTTCCCCTTCAGACCGTAAGTATGCTCAAGTTTTTTTTTGTTTTTTTGTTTTTTGCGGTACACAGGCCTCTCACTGTTGTGGCCTCTCCCGTTGCGGAGCACAGGCTCCGGACGCACAAGCTCAGGGGCCATGGCTCACAGGCCCAGCCGCTCCGCGGCATGTGGGATCTTCCCGGACCGGGGCACGAACCCGTGTCCCCTGCATCGGCAGGCAGACTCTTAACCACTGTGCCACCAGGGAAGCCCAAGTTTTTTTTAAAGGAAAATAAAAAATCTGCTCTTTAAAATGACATCAAAACAGAGACATCCCATGTCCTGTTTGCTCACCTCCTACTAATTCCTATTCACTCCATAATTTGTGGTAGTGTGGCTCTCACGTTTACTGCTATGTTCAAATTACTCTTGCTAACACCTCTCGTGATTTGCCAATTGCTCAATTCAATATATATTTCTATCCTTGTCATCCAGGACGACTGCACGATCCTATATTTAATGACACTGCTGATCGAAACCCCCATGCCCACCCCCGCATGACTTCTGGTGGCACTGCACTTTGCGGGTTCTAGTCTTGATTCTTTCTCAGCTCTTTCTGAACAAATCATCCTTTGTAGGCCTATGGTATTTTGCTGATTTTCGGGGTCTGCCCTTGACCCACCATTTTTCTCACTCCATACACTTTCTCTTTCGTACGCACTGATAACTCCCAAATTTTTACTCAGGGCCAGGTGGTCTGCCTTGGTTGTCTCAAAAGTACATCAATTTCAACATTCCTAAAATTACAAGTATTAAGTTCCCCATTAAACTGCTTTTTTCCATTCAGTTAGCACAGGTAGAAACCTGGGATTCATATGAAACTCCTCCCTCTTCCTCGTGCCTAATATCCAATCACCATGCCTGACAATTTTTACTCTTAAACACTTCTCAACTTTCTATCCTACGTCTCTCCATTCTTCTCCTTTCATCTGCATTTACCACTGCCCTAGGTCAGGTCAACACTCTAAGTAGTCTCCCTGACTCCAGTCTTAACCTTTCTTCAAATCTGCTTTCTCTGCAGCTACCAAATTGCATTTGAAATGCAAGCCTGACTATGTCACTCCTCTTCTGCTTAAAATCTGTGTCCATACCTTATAAGGTAAACTCCAAAATCCTCCACTAACACACACACTGCTCTGGATTCATCTCTTCCAACTCCCTGCCTAGGAATTTATATTATGGCAACACACCTTGGGTTTTCTTGCCTCTATACCTGCACTTAGGCTATACTGTGTACCTGGATGGCTACCGACTCAACTCCTCCCCATCCTGGGTGTCATATCTTTAGAAAGCTTTTCTTAAATATTCTTTCCCTTCCTCAAGTCCAAGCATAGAAAGGAACTTAGCAACAAAGACCATACCCTTTGAAGTTTGCTGTTCTTTACAGTATAATATTATTAGAAATCCAGTTGATTTTTATCTCTCCCTTATCAAAGGTTTCATATGTTTGAAATTTTATGTATATACTTTACTTTCCTCTCCTTCTTTTACCCACTGAGCTCAATACTGCACTCTGAGAAGTCTGCACTAAGGACTTTTCCCTGATTGTTTTACCTTGTACCCATAGGGTATTCATTATATACTTATTCACAGGCTAAGGCCGACTGCTAAGGTTAGACACAAAAAGAAAGCGAATCACCGACAGCAATTGTTTGTTTGTTTTTTAAAGGTTTTTGTTTCTTTCTTTCTTTCTTTCGGCTGTGTTGGGTCTTCGTTGCTGAATGCGGGCTTTCTCTGATTGTGGTGAGCAGGGGTTACTCTTCGTTGAGGTGTGCGGGCTTCTCCTTGCAGTGGTTTCTCTTGTTGTGGAGCACAGGCTCTAGGGCGCATGGGCTTCAGTAGCTGTGGCACGTGGGCTCAGTGGTTGGGGTGCATGGGCTTAGTTGTTCCACGGCATGTGGAATCTTCCTGGACCAGGGCTCAAACCCGTGTTCCCTGAATTGGCAGGCGGATTCTTAACCACTGCGCCATCAGGGAAGTCCCAGGAATAGTTCTTTAAAGTTAAGTAAAATCTCCTTCTAGTAATCGAATGAGAAACAATTTTGGTATAAAAGACCTAACATCGACTTAGCTTCTAGAGCAGGCTTGTGGTTCATACCAGAATAAAAACTAGAAATTGTGTGGAAATTCTCATGGAGACATCCACAGGGAACACTTGCTACTGATACATGATGACTAATGAAACTACATTATAACAGGTGAGTCTTTTTGCTGAAGAGTGGAGAGAAAGAGAATGTTTCAGATATCATGGCACCAACTAAATAGATACCTAAAGTTAAACAGCAACAAGAAAACTTGCTAGTTTAGGAGTTGGATGTTGTTTATTAGCAAGAATAGCAAAGGCAAATCAACCAACCAACCAAACAAAAAAACCGGTTCAGAGTAGTATCCATCCCTGAAATCCTAAAATTCTGCTGTGTATTGGTTTGTATATTTTGGGTTTTTTGGTATGTATATATGTGGGGGGAAAAAAACTTAAGACTTCAAAAATAGAAGAAATAGCTGTATTTGTACATTGGGAAATGGATCTTAAATATCTGAAATTTCTTAAACCTTAGAAAAAGTTCACATTGCTTCATGGACAAGGAAAAGGGACTAGAAAGAGATCTGAATAGAGAAAAATACCTTTAATAAAAATTAAGAAAAAATTCAGATCAGAAAGGAGAAATTCTAAAAGTGGGCAAGATTAATTTGGCATGTTATACAAAGAGGAGGAAATCTGTTAAAAAGAAAAAAAAAGAAAAAGAAAAAAAACTTCACTGCTAATCTTAGGTTAATAGTAAATGACCCCATCCACTCTTAACCTCAAAGACTGACCTCTTGACCCACAGCCAGTGGCCCTGTTCAGAAACATGTTGCCGCCAGAATAAATAAAAAGAGAACATAATGTGCTGAAATGGTTACTGCTAATGACAAGTGACACACACTTTATACTGCCAATGAGCAAGCCACCAATAAATAACCCTAAACGTGTTTACAAATATTCTTCTAGGTTTTAGTTTCCTGTCCTGCATTTTTACATTTTTATTTATTTATTATGGAAGAAGGATGGTAAAATTATTATTCTTTTATTATTATAAAAGTAAGGGAAGGGCTTCCCTGGTGGCGCAGTGGTTGAGAGTCCGCCTGCCGATGCAGGGGACGCAGGTTCATGCCCCGGTCCGGGAAGATCCCGCATGCCACAGAGCGGCTAGGCCCGTGAGCCATGGCCGCTGAGCCTGAGCGTCCAGAGCCTGTGCTCCGCAACGGGAGAGGCCACAGCAGTGAGAGGCCCGCGTACCGTGAAAAAAAAAAAAAAAGGAAGGGAAAAACCACATGGGTAGATGTGCCGTTGATCAGCGTTACACAATAATTCATATCCATGCTCTTTCTAACTGGCATGGTCCACGCTAAAAGACAAATGGTAAAAGATGTATTTCAGACATTCCAGAATTCTAGGCTAGAACACAGGTCGTAGACATAAAGTCTAGAGTTAGGAAACTCTAAAAGTCTGATATTCAGAATATTTTGAATAAGTTCTTAAAATCTCTTAGTGAAAGGTCTGTCATGATGTCTCTGATAACATTCAAGTCCCTCAGAGTTGGGACTTCCCTGGTGGTGCAGTGGTTAAGAATCTGCCTGCCAATGCAGGGGACATGGGTTCGAGCCCTGGTCCGGGAAGATCCCACATGCCACGGAGCAACTAAGCCTGTGCGTCACAACTACTGAGCCTGTGCTCTAGAGCCCACAAGCCACAACTACTGAGCCTGTGCTCTAGAGCCCGCGAGCCACAACTACTGAGCCCGCGTGCCACAACTACTGAAGCCCACGCGCCTAGAGCCCGTGCTCTGCAACAAGAGAAACCACAACGAGAAGCGCAAGCACTGCAACAAACAGTAGCCCCCGCTCGTCACAACTAGAGAAAGCCCGCGCACAGCAACGAAGGTCCAACGCAGCCAAAATAAATTAAAAAAAAAAAAGAAAAATCTGAGAGTTGATTCATGTTGGCAATATGATTCTATAAAAACCAACATGTGAGGGACTTCCCTGGTGGCGCAGTGGTTGAGAATCTGCCTGCCAATGCAGGAGACACGGGTTCAAGCCCTGGTCTGGGAAGATCCCACATGCCGCGGAGCAAGTGGGCCCATAAGCCACAACTACTGAGCCTGCGCGTCTGGAGCCTGTGCTCCACAACAAGAGAGGCCGCGACAGTGAGAGGCCCGCTCACTGCGATGAAGAGTGGCCCCCGCTCACCGCAAATAGAGAAAGCCCTTGCACAGAAACGAAGACCCAATACAGCCCAAAATAAATAAATAAATTAAAAAAAAAAAACCAACACGTGGAAAGTGATAGCACTTCAATAGTTTTGAAATTTTGAACCCCCCAATTTACAAACAAATTTTGCTTCAGTTTTTTTTTTTCCTCCACCCAAATGGATATTGTATAAAACACTTCTGGAAGGATAAAGAAACTGATCATATTGTTGGCCTCCAAAGAGAGGAATTCTGTGACTGAGGGACAGGGGTGGAAGACAGATCTTTCAATTTCGTACGTTCTGAATTCTGAACCTATTAAAAATTTAGAAATATTAAAAGTAAAACAAAAATTCAAATGGACAAATAACACAAATTATGAGCATATCTATGGCCAAATTCAGAAAGCAGGAAAAAACATATTCAAGTGTAAAAAGATATGAATTACGAATGGGAAGTAGGCTCTAAGTGAAGCAGTAAAATTTGCACGTGTATACTAGTGAAAATAGAGGTAAGTGTAGGGACAGATAACTAGTTTTCATAAAATAAACCTTAACACACAGGTTGAAAATGATTGTGTAGAATGTGTATGAATCCACACATAAGATACAGTACAAATAAATAATAATTTAAGGGAGTAGAAAGAGCCGGAAAACTACATTTTTCAAAGTAGTTGGATATTAGCTGGAAAAATAAAAATTATACTTCACCCTCCATCCCACTCCCCCACCTCTCCTCAAGAAAAACTATTTAGTAAGTGTACAGATAAAACCAAATTGTGTACACACAATTGTGAATTGTACATTTTCTTACATTTTGTCCTTTCTTGTTATTAGGAATTTTCAACTTGAAGATGAAATGAAAAATTAAGGCTTTTTAGCACAAAGTTATAATCTGTAGCCAAACAAGAGCATATAAAATAATATAATCCACAATTCTCATAAATAAAATTAAATTGTATTTAACTGTAAAAGGTAGCAAGTTTCTCACTCAAATTTTTTATTTCTATAAAGTGTTTTCTGCTTTAAAGTTGCTCAAGAGTGAAAGATGCTTTGACATGCTTTTAATTGATTCGTTTTACACTCAGAGGGAGGATAACAGTGATTTGTGAAAGGATTTTTTTCTGTCTTGCACACATCTCTCATTTGTCCATCTTAATTCAATTAAAGGAAATAAGGACAGTTTGACCGATGAATGAACCATATTTTAACCAAGGACACTTCTATTTAAACTGGAGTGTATCAACCACTGTAATTGTCAGTTAGTTACATCCGATCTCTAACTTTTGTTTTGAGAGGTCACAGCATGGTCATGAAAGGAGAACATATTAGAATATGGATAAGTATTTAAACCATTAGTCCATTAGCCATTTTAAGAAAGAGCATTTTTAATTCTTACTGGCTTATATGGTGATAACTCAACCCCACTAGTAGCTTTTGTTGTGCTGAAAGCCTACGAATACAAATACAATAAACTTTTACACTGGTAAGTTGAAAAATTAGGCACAAGTTTTATTATGCTAGGCCTTATAGGTTTTGGTACGGAGTTTTGTTGTTGTTTTAATTAGCTTTACAGGGGCATTAATTTACCTTTAATTAAGCCTACCCATTTTAAGTGTTGCCTTTGAGTTTTGTTTGTTTGTTTCTGTCTTTAATGTATATAGTATGTAATCATCACCACAATCAAGATATAGAACATTTCCATCACTCCAAAAGGTCCATTCACACCCCTTGGAAGTCAATCTCTTTCTTCCAACTCCTGGTCCCCGGCAATCACTGATCTGCATTCTAGCTCTATAGGTTTGCCTTTCCTAGAATTTCATATAAATAGAATCATGCAGTATGTGGTGTTTTATGTCTGTCTTTTTTCACTAAGCACAATGCTTTTGTAATTCATCCATGTTGCTATGTGTATCAATCAGTAGCCCCTTTCTTTTTATTGCTAAGTAGTGATACAACACAATTTTTTTTTTTTTTTTTTTTTTTTTTTTTCCTTTTTGCGGTATGCGGGCCTCTCACTGTCGTGGCCTCTCCCGTTGCGGAGCACAGGCTCCGGATGCGCAGGCCCAGCGGCCATGGCTCACGGGCCCAGCCGCTCCGCGGCATATGGGATCCTCCCAGACCGGGGCACGAACCCGTATCCCCTGCATCGGCAGGCGGACTCTCAACCACTGCGCCACCAGGGAGGCCCCAATTTTTTTTTTTTTTTTTCTCTCTCTTCACAAACAGATGAACATTTGGTTTGTTTAAAGATTTTGGCTATTATGAATGCAGCTGCAATAAACATTTGAGTACAAATCTTTGTATAAACATATGTTTCCATTTCTCTTGGGTAAATACGTATGAGTAGCATGATGGAACCATATGGTAGGTATATGTTTAACTTTATAAGAAACTACCAAACTATATTACAAAGTGGTTATGCCATTCTGCATTTCCGACAATAATGTTTAAGCGTTCCACAGTTTTTCCACATCCTCCTCAACACTTGGTATTATTAGTCTTTTAAATTTTAGCCAGTCTAGTAGTTATAGTTTCATTTCCCTAAGGACAAATGTCAGAGCATCTTTTCACACACTTGTCACTTTTTTATCTTCTTTGGTGAAGTCTCTGTTCAAATGCCCATGGTTTAATTGAGTTGTTTTTCTCTTTATTGAATTATAAGAGTTCTTTACATATTTTGCACATAACTCCTTTATTAAATAGAGTCAGTTCTTGTTATCTGTGGTACTTATGTTCTATAAAGTCACCATGAACACTGAATTAATGAATACTGAAATTTCCTATGGGAGAAACAGAGTGAGGGACCTGTGAGCCTCTGGTTACAACATTTCCAACAAATAAATGAGAAGAGGCCTGTAGTGACCCTTCCCCATCTCGAACAGGCAAGGGAACTGAGACTTTTGGAACTGAGTTCCTTTTGAAGCTATGCCACTGTGGAGAGTGTCTCCTGGCCCCATATGACCAGAAGGGATAGGAGAACCCCTGGAAGTTGCATAAGTCCAGCAACGTTGGAGCTGAGAAATGGCCAGGCAGGGCTGGTAGTCTGCAGAGCTAACCCAGTGGCCCTGTTCAGACAGGAAACTTGGGGTGCAGGTCAGCTTGAGTTAAGACAACAAATAAACAGATTTACCGGCTTTAGAGATGCTTCTCCCACCACACCTGGGCAGGGAAACTAATTCATAGCCCTGCTCGTTGCTGAAGATGGTCTTCAGCCCGCCCAACCAAGGAACCTAACCAGAGTACACGGGAAACTGCGTAGCCCATCCAAAAGCCCTGCTTAACAGTGGCACTTGAAAAGAGAACATAGCCCACGGCTTTCCCCATCTGCAGGGCAAAACTGGTGGCCTCACCTGACCTGGGAATTCAGTGCACACTCTTGCCTGATTCCAGTCCCCAAACAATGAGCCATATAGGCCCTGGGTCCCATCCTGTTGTCCTGCCAGAGCAGGGAAGCTCATTCATAGCCCCATCTACTACTGAATATAGTACCCAGTCCTGACCATCTAGTAAGCCTGACCAGAGAATCCAGGCAAACACTGAGCCTCTTACAGCCTCACTTGAATAGGAAACCAAGCCAGCAGTCCTATCCAACAGTTCTCAGACAGCAGAACACCTGCCCCCCATCCCTGACCTCAGCGCTCAAATGGCTGCTGCCCCCAAAACAGACCATAATAGCAGGCCCCACCTGCCCAAGAACATTACCAGCAGACACACCCAGAAACCCAAACTGAGCTGACTAGTAAAGATCTGTCTCTGCCAAAGTTAACCTGTAAAGTCTAGAAGAGGAGCCTGATGATTCAAATGTGCAGATATCAACATAAGGAATGAAGGACAACAAAAAAACAAGTAAATATGAGACCTGCCAGAGGAAACCAATAAAGTTCTGATAACTGAGCCTATAAAAACAGAAGTCTATGAACTGTTAGACAAAGAATTCAGAATAATACTCTTAAAGTTTAGTGAGCTTCAAGAACACACAGACAACTAAACGAAATTAGGAAAACAAAGGATGAACAAAATGAGAAGTTTGACAAAGAAAAAGAAACCACCAAAAACAAACAACAAACAAAAACCCAAATAAACAGAAATCAGAAACCCTAGAGTTGAAAAATACAATAATTGAACTGAAAAATTCAGTTTTTGAAACTCTATCTAAAGTTTCAAAAGTGGACTCAACCACACAAAAGACAGAATCAGCAACCTGGAGGATAAGACATTGGAAATTATCCAGTCAGAGAAGCAAAAACAAAAGAGAAGGAAAAAGAGAGAAGAAAGCCTACTATGGGACTTATAGGATACAATGAAAAGAAGCAATATTTGCATTATGGGAATTTTAGAAGGAAAAGAGAAAGAGAAGAGACAGAAAGTATATTTAAAGCAATAATGGCTGAAGACTTCCCAAACCTAGAAAGAGAAATGGACATCCAGAGCCATAAGGCCCAAAGGACCCCATGTAGGTTGAACCCAAATAGGGCTACACTAAGACATAAGATAATTAAGTTCTTAAAAGTCAAAGGCAAAAGATGAATTTTAAAAGCATCAAGAGAAAACAGAGAAGTTATATACAAGGGAACCCCACAAGATCATCAGTAGATTTCTCAACAAAAACTTTTCAGGCCAGGAGAGAATGGGATAAACATCCTCAAAATATTGGGGGAGAGAACTGCCAACCAAGAATTCTATACCTGGCAAAGCTGTCCTTCAGAACTGAAGGAGGAATAAAGACTTTCTCAAACAAACATGGCAAATCCATACTTTGTCCTGATCTTCTTAGAATCCTTCATTTGACCACAACCAGTGGGCCTGCAATGTTTCAGGCCTTACCGTAGAAGCATGGGCTCAGGTCAGGATCAAATCATCTCTTGTCCCTCATCAGTCATGCCAATTAATTAATTAAAATTTTATATCAAACTGCCATTTTCTGCCAGGCACTGTTCCAACTTCTGGAATTCAATGACAGAAGATAAGGCCTGGCCTCATGGAGCTTAAATTCTACCCTTGGGCTCTACATGGCTATGTTATTTCCCCCTCATTTCAAGGGCTTCATGGCTAGGATGATTTTATCCTGTGCCTAAAGCACAAAGTCTCCTGCAGGCAATGCTGTCTGTGAGGTTGAACTGCTGCTTTCTGTTCCACTGCAGAGACACACAGAATGGGGCCAACGCCCTCTGGTAAAGGTAGCAAGTATGAGCCCCCATTTGCTATCAAGGCCCATCACTTGCTATAACAGTCCCTCTGAGTTGTTTCCTCATAGGTGTAAGGCACACCAGTTCTCCAAGTGACCTGAAAATCAACTCCTGGATACCCTGGAGGCAAGTGACAACTTTCACCAACTCTTTCACATCCTCTGACAACACGGGGTCAAACTTTAAGCCAAATTATTTCTACCCAGTGGCTCCCAGTTTAACAGTATATGGACTCAGTATTTATCACAGGCTTATTGGCTGAATAGCTTAATAGCTTATCCGTGGCCATAATCATTTTCTGTCTTGGCTTATCTGCCAAGATATTTTTAATGAAATGATATATCATCTTCTCAAACCCACTCATTATAAAGAGAAAAGGGAATATGGTAAAGCTCTTGGGATTAATATAAAAACGTACAAGGGCTTCTCTGAGCTTTTAATCAGTCCTTCACAACAAGTCCCCAAAGCTAATGACTTAATGACGTTTGGCAAGGAGGAGCTCTGAATCTGGTCTCAGACACTAGAATATCTTTAATACGGAAAATTAATTACATAGCAACTCTTTGCTAGTATCTATCTCTAAAAAAATCCCCGAGAGCAAGAGCTTGCAAACATATTTTTTACAAAATATCATAGCAAACACAAAGGGCTCTCCGTGATATACAACTGAATATCCTGCTGAAAGTATCTAAAGGGAGTTTTTCTAGAAGATGGATGCTGCCAGGCCTAGAACAAGTTGGGCTACATGAAAAGGACAGTATCATTTCACCTGCAAATTTCTAGTAAGTACAGACATTCCTGGCTGCCCTCTGGAGCTCATAAGGTTGTTCTTGTGTTAATGACCTCACACAGCAGACATCCAGTCTTTCTGCTTTCCTTTCTTGTAGAATGATTTCCCTAAAGCCAGCGTTGGGCAAAATGCCACTAATACTGCCATAAAGCTCCCACAGTGCTTGAAGGGGGAGGCAAGAGATAGAGGGGTTAGGAGGTAATCAAGCTTACAGATTAAAGCTTACTAAAGCTACAAGATGAGCACAGCTCTTGGTGTTTATTAACTCTTCTAGTACTGAGGACTCCTCCCCCACCCTCATGGCACAAAACACAAAGGTCTTTTCATCAATGGCCCTCAAAGGCAGGCCTGCTTTAACTGTAAGCTTCCAAGTACAGCATCTCTACTGAAGTGTTCTTTGGTATCCATCAGTCAGGCAACAGTTCCTGCTTTTCCATGTAACATTGGAGTTATTCACACCTGAAGATGGTGAGATTTTTCTATACATACACTGACACCTGTGAGGGCTGAGTACTATAAGCAGTATATTCTAGACTTCTTTTTGAAAAAGGCCTTTTTCTAGACACACAGACACACAAAAAGCCTTTTTCTGTGACAACAGGAGGCTGCAATAGGAAGAAGTTAAAATAACAAAAAACAAAAATAGTTCAGAGCAAAAAAAAAAAAAGGACTAAATTTGATTATAATTCAATGGTCAGGACCTGCTCTACTAATCCATTCAGGTGGAGGTGTTCTCAAGATTAATTCTTTTTTTCATAAAACATGCTGACGTTAGGCAGATCAGCCCACCTTACCATTGTCCCATCTCAGTCTCTGAGTGCATTAAAACAAAAGACAACAACTCCTTTCTCCCTCCAATTCCACAACCTGAGCCCAAGAAAAAGTCACATAATTTTTAGAATTTAATCAACTATGGGATTTCTGTAATAAGCTAATGCTTCTTATTTTGCAAACCTCCAGCATCTTCATGTAGGGTATATAAACTTCATTTATTATTTCCACTTGTGACACCTTGAGGGCTATACCCAGGTTGTTGAATTTGGGAGTACTAATTCCTGAGGGATATTTATTTGATATGAAGCCATGAAAAATTTCCCACCTCTATTTGATAAATTATATGCCTTCATCCTCCCAACTAACTTAAAAGTTATGTAAGTTATCCAGACGAACAAAAACAATTTACAATTATAACATTGTTAAATGAATTAGATAACAATGACTACAGCTTCCCAATTATAGTTTGAGACAGATAAATTTATACTTTATTGATAGCAGGAGCAGAAAGCCCTAATCACTAAACGCCAGCACAGTCTGGTTTCTGTAGGGTAATGACCCATCTCTATATTCATAACAAGAATCTCATTCATCATAATTCACATTAAAAAAAAAAAAGAAAAAGAACTCTAGTCAAGCTAATGGAGGAAACGTGTGAAAAGTGATTGGCTGGGAAAAACTCTGTATGCAGCTGGAGGGTCCTAATTGATTATATTGTGCTGCAACTAAGCCTTCTGCTAGTACAACAGATCTTTATCTAACCGCATTTCAATTGATTTTCACTGATAGCCTTCTTTCTTATGTCTAAGGCTTAAAGTACTAAACTAATAAAAGGATAAAAGACTTCGTAATACAGATTTCAAAATATAATGTCCAAGCAGGACTTCCATGGAATAAGATGGCAGACCGGGTGTGTATAACCCACCAAACATCTCAGAGCCAGAACCTGTGAATTTGGGAGGTAATTAAAAAAAGAATGTTTAGGATTTTAGTCTGTATTTCAGAGTCCAAAAAAAACCCACTAACCTAAACATTCAAAGATACAACAAGTGTCTAATGTTAACTTTATTTTAGGATGTAGACATGTAGGACATTTAGTAGCTGTTATACGTGTTCTCATGTAATATATCCATTCTGTTTGTTTAGTACAGTATCAAGAGTTGGTTTCCTCATTAAACAGTGATCAGTTTGGAAACAAGTCAGGTACAGTGACTAGACAATGTTCATCTTTCAGATGAAAGACCTACTGGATTAACTGGAAAGCTAAACCAAAAATCTCAAAATAGCATTGCTGTACAGGATTTAGAATGAGAGTGTAAACTGTCATCCTTGAGAATTTAACAGTTTAACTGACATGCAGTTAGATGTGTTTTTTTTTTGGTTTTTTTTTTGGTTTTTTTTTTGTTTTTTGTTTTTTTTTGCGGTACATGGGCCTCTCACTGTTGTGGCCTCTCCCGTTGTGGAGCACAGGCTCCAGATGCGCAGGCTCAGCAGCCATGGCTCACGGGCCCAGCCGCTCCGCGGCATGTGGGATCTTCCCGGACCAGGGCATGAACTTGTGTCCCCTGCATCGGCAGGCAGACTCTCAACCACTGCGCCACCAGGGAAGCCCCAGTTAGATGTTTTGTGTATGTTAAAGTATACAGTTAGATGTTTTGACATGTATAAACCTATGAAACCATCACCACAATTATCAAGATAATGATCACGTCCTTCCCTGCCAAAGGTTTCCTCCTGCGGTAATCCATCTCTCACTTTGCCCGACCTCTAAATCCAGGAAACCATTCATTGACTTTCTATTACACAGATCTGTTAGCATTTTCTAGCATCTTATGTAAATGAAACTATATAGTATGTATTTGTTTGGTCTGGTTCCATTAACTTATTTTGAGATCCACCCATGTTACTGCATTTATCAAAAATTCCTTCATTTTGGGGAACTCCCCTGGCAGTCCAGTGGTTAAGACTCTGCACTTCCAATGCGTGGGGTGCGGGTTCGATCCCTGGTCAGGGAACTAAAATCCCACATGCGGCACAGCCCCCCCACACACAAAATTTCATTCATTTTAACTGCTGAGTAGTATTCAATTTTACGGATAAATACCAATTTGTCCACTTATTTGCAGATGGACATTTGAGTTGTCTTGGCTACTACAAGTATGGCTTTTATTGAATTCTGATACATGAAAAAATTAAGGAGCTGCCAAACTGTTTTTCAAAGTGTTTTGTAAGATTCTATATTTCCAACAGTAGTGTATGAGAGTTCCAGTTGCTCTATGTCCTTGCCAAGACTTGGTATGGTCAGTATTTTTAATATGAGACAATCTAATAAGTATGTAGTAGTACCTCATTATGGTTTTATTGCAATTCCCTAATGACTAATGACGTTGAACAACTTGGAATGTCCTTATTTGCCATCTGTGTTTCTTCTTCAGTGAAATCTGTTCAAATCGCCCCAATTTTTATTTGGTTGTCTTATTACTGAGTTTGAGTTTTTATATATTCACATATTCTGGATACAAGTCTTTTATCAGTTATGTAAATTGAAAATATTTTCTCCCAATGTGGCATTCCAGTATCAGCATCAGTAAAAGAACACATGTTCCTGATTCTGATGAAGTCAAATTTTAATTTGTCAATTTTTTCTTTTACGGACAACACTTCTGTTACCAAAACTAGGAAGTTATAGTTTCATTGATTTTCTCTATTGTTTTCCATTTTTATTTGTTTTCTACTTTGATCCTTACTCTAAGATGGGAGCTGAAGTCACTGATCTGAGACCTTCCTTCATTTCCAGTTAGGCATTTGGTACTATAAATTTCCCTCTAAGTACCACTTTAGTGCATCCCACAAATTTGTATATGCTGTGTCTTAATTTTTATTCAGTTCAAAATAATTTCCAAAAAGAAAAAATTCTTCTTAGAACCATGAGTTTTTAAAAAATGTTAGTTTCCAAATATTTGGGGATTTTTCCAAATATCTTGTGGTAATTGATTTCTAATTTAATTGCATTGTGGTCAGAGAACAAAATTGTGTATGATTCAAATCTTTTAAATTTATTGAGGCTTGCTTTATGGTGCAGAATATGGATCATCATAACAAATATTTTCTGTGCATTTAAAACGAAGGTGGTTCTGGTTCCCTCATGGCGCAGTGGTTAAGAATCTGCCAGCCAATGCAGGCGACACGGGTTCAAGCTCTGGTCCGGGAAGATCCCACATGCCACGGAGCAACTAAGCCCGTGCACCACAACTACTGAGCCTGCGTGCCACAACTACTGAAGCCTGCGCACCTAGAGCCTGTGCTCCGCAACAAGAAAAGCCACCACAAAGAGAAACCCGTGCACAGCAAGGAAGAGTAGCCCCTGCTCACCACAACCAGAGAAGGCCCACGCCCAGCGACGAAGACCCAAAGTAGCCAAAAATAAATAAATTAATTAATTTAAAAAAAAGTGAAGGTGGTTCTGGACTTCTCTGGTGGCTCACTGGTTAAGAATCCGCCTGCCAACGCAGGGGACACGAGTTCGAACCCTGGTCCAGGAAGATCCCACATGCCGCAGAGCAACTAAGCCCGTGTGCCACAACTACTGAGCCTATGCTCTAGAGCCTGTGAGCCACAACTACTGAGCCCACGTGCCACAACTACTGAAGCCCACGCACCTAGAGCCTGTGCTCTGCAACAAGAGAAGTCACCACAATGAGAAGCCTGTGCACCACGATGAAGAGTAGCCCCCGCTCACCACAACTAGAGAAAGCCTGCATGCAGCAACGAAGACTCAATGCAGCCAAAAATAAATAAATAAATTTATTAAAAAAAAAAAAAAAAAAAAAGAAGGTGGTTCTGCTGTTGGTGGTGGTTTTTTTGTTTGAAATAAACGTCTATTAGGTTAAGTTGGTTATTAGTGTTATTCAAGTCTTCAATATCCTTGCTGATTCTCTACTGGTTTATCAATTATTGAGAAAGGAATGTGGAAATCTCCAACTATGTGTTTGCCTAATTCTGCTTGTAGTCAGTTTTGTCTCATGTGGCTTGAAACTCCATAATCAGAAATATAAACCTTTAGAATTGATATGTACTCTTTATGAATTAACACCCTTAACATTATGAATGTCTCCTTATTCTGTAATATTTTTTCTGATATCTATTTTGTCTATTAATATAAGAGTTGCTGTTTTCTTTAGTCTTATATAGTATATTATTTCCATCCCTTAACTCTTTTTAAAATTTAATTTATTTTTTATACAGCAGGTTCTTATTAGTTATCTATTTTATACATATTAGCGTATATATGTCAATCCCAATCCATCCCTTTACTTTTATTCTATTTGTATGCTTATATTTAATTGGATTTCTTGTAGACATCCTATGGTTGAATCTTCCCTTTTTATCCAATTAGACAACTTCTGTCTAATTTTAATTGAGTCTTTTGGCCATTTACATTTAATATGATTTTTGTTATGTTGGGTTTAAATGCACCATTTTGCTATATGTTTACTATTTGTCTCTCTCTATATATATTGGGGGGGCGGGGTTCCTTTTTTTCTCTCCCTGACTTCTTTGTAATTGAATATATTTAGGATTCCATTTTATCTCATTTGTTGGCTTATTAGCTTTATAATTAGCTATATAATTTGTTATTTTAGTAGTGGCTTTAGGGTTAATAGAATATATTTGTAACTCATCAAAGTCTACCTTTTAGGAATATTATACCACTTCATGGGTAGTATAAAAACCTTATAACTTTTAAACACTGGCTTAAAGCAATTTAATTATGATGTGGGTCATGCTTTTAAGTTCTGTTAGGCAGAACTGGAACAGTATAGTGTGAGAGAAATTTTGCCCCACTGTGGAGGAAAAAACTTTCTGCATATTATCCCCATTTGCCTGTAAATTATGAGATTTTCCACTCTTGCTACTGGGAACAGAAACTATTCCCTGTGTGAGCTCTAGTGAATGTTTGCTCTAATCCTTGTTGGTGGTTCTTTCCTGGGCCTTGGGTAGTTTCTTATGTGCTCTTCAGTACTCAGCTGAAGGCTTACAGGATATCCTCTGCAGATCTCTAGAGCTATTTATCTGGACAGTTCTCTCCTCTCTGGTACTGTGCCCTGTGACCACGAGACACCTTGGCCTCCCCAAACTCCCAGCTTCGTCTTTTCCACTCAGAGAGAGTGCTGTGCTCTATGTGGATTCCCCTTCCCTACAATATGTCCTGGTAATGAGCCAGAACAATTGTAGGACTCACTTCATTTGTTTCCCATCTCTCAGGATTCACTGTCCTTACTGCCTGATACCCAATACCTTGAAAACCACTGTATCATACAATTGTCTTGTTTATTTTTTTCAGGTGGAAGGGTAAGTCTGATGCCTGTATTTACTGAAGGCCTTGTAAAACTCCATGGATGGAGAATCCAATTAATGCTTATAAAATGAATGTTAATTATTTCACCTTTATGAAAATCAACTTATAGAAATTGAAAGGAACAAAATCTTAAGTTAAGTTAGTAAAGGGACTTCTCTGGTGGTCCAGTGGTTAAGAATCCACACTTCCACTGCAGGGGACACAGGTTTGATCCCCTGTCGGGAAACTAAAATCTCACATGCCCCGAGGCGTGGCCAAAAAAAAAAAAAGAAAAGAAAATACGTTCCAATTTTCAATGATGTGTTAGCTGAAAGCACAATAAGAATCCCTTATATTGCTCTTTAAAATAGATGACGGTTTTAGATGATTAGGTTAAGAACAGGCTCCTGCCTAATGTGCTCAAGGATGGGAGCATATTTATCCACACTAATATCTTAAGAGGTGAGATTTTCTGTTGTGGGCACTAAGAAACTAGGCAAAATGACCAGAAATCAGCTTACACTACTCTGGATCTTTCAACATTCTATATTACTCTAGGACATTACTGAAGTGAACATAAGTCATTGCAAAACCATACTATATTGTAATTAGAATATAAGGTATAGGCAGTTATATGTATAATGACTATAAGCCCTCAAAAGAAGTTAATGAACTGAGGCTGACCTTGATCACTGACTCAGATCCTGCAGCACAGGGCATTACCTGCTCCCTCTCCCACACTGGCCAACCTTTGCTACAACAGTAATCAATTTGCCGTCTTGATCTCTCAAGCATATCATACATTTTTTGATCCATCATTAAGCCTCAAACTTGTGGCCTAATTAAATTACTGAGGAAAGACACTTTGGAATTCTAGACTTTGGCAGGAGAAAAAGTAGAGATAAAATATTTGAATACGGTGAGAAAATTATGACCTAATTTCCGTGCAGTTATTAATATTCAAAGTTGCTATTCAAAATAAACTTTTATTCGACTGCATTTTTTAAACACAAAATGATGTCAAACCATTTGTAGCATGGCAGTTAAATGCCAAATATAAAACGTAGGAGAAGGAAGAAATAGAAAAGGCTCAAGGGACAAGGCAGCTCCACATGATAGGTGTGAACAGATATGGAGGGGCTGTCTGAGAGTCATCAAAGTGATCTTCCAGAGTGTAGAAGTTACACGGGAGAAACTGTGGAAGGATAGAAAAAAGCCTAGAGATAGAGAAATGAAAGACAGAAAGACAGGGACAGATTGGAAGAAAGAAAAGTCAAGCTTGACCCAGCAAATAAAATAAGCTAATGATGAATTGTGTCAATAGGCATTAATTTCAATTGTTTCCAATGAATGATAAAAGCCAATGGGGAAGTCAAATTAATTCTAGAATCAAAAGACAGGCAGTGCCATATTACACCAGAGAGGAGAGAAAACAAACCTATAGCTACTGCAAATATCAAAACGTAGGTTTTAGCAGCAAGGTAAAACCCCACGTAGAAGTGGCTAAGATGGTGAAAAACAGGTACTGGGAACAGAGATGAAATTAGAAAGAGTAAAGGGGGGATTCCCTGGCAGTCTGGTGGTTAGGGCTCTGCACTTCCACTGCAGGGGGCACGGGTTCCATCCCTAGTCGGGGAACTAAGATCCTGCATGCCCCAAAAATAAATAAATAAAAGAAAGAGTAAAGGAAAATAGGAACTAATTGTGAAAGCACTAAAAAAACAGAAAATAAACCATAGCATTTTCCTTTGCACCTAATGCCCTTCCAAACACTGCCACATGTTCAAATGCATCCCCTACAAGAAGCCCTAGTCCTCATTGGCCCGATTTCTCCTCCCACCGCTGGGCACCCACAACATTATATTCATGTAAGGCTCTTCTGTGGCCCTTAAGTTTATCTTGTAGTCCAGTTAACTGTATATATTCCTACCCCAGTAGACTGTAAACTACTTGAGTCAAGGACCATTTTTTATAGGACCAGTACCTCATGCCCAGGACACAGCAGGGTGCTGGATAAATATCTACTGTATCATGTTGGAAACTTAAAAATACTGAGGGTGAGGTTTCACTTCTATCTCAAAAATCTAAGTGATTACAGGTCAGGGAGGGAGTATACTTCCGGCAAGAGACTGGCAATGAAAAGATACAAATTTGAATTCCAGATATGACAATATCTTGCTGTATAAATTTATGCCTGTATATTAATCTTGCTGAGTTCTACCTTCTCTTAAGGTGGTAGGATTACACGTTCTAAGATTATGACTCTCTCTTCCCTGAATGCAAAGCATTTACTATCTGTACTATTAACTTTGCAATTGATCATAGAATGCCTTGGGTATTTCTTCATCTTTTAAGTAATTCAAGTGCTATGTCTCACCTTTCCCAACTACAGCTCCTTGAATTGAGAAAGGAACAAAGTTTTCTCATCTCCCACCCTGCTAGGAACAGAAAGACAGAGAGAGACAGAGAGCATTCAATAAGTACCAACCTATTTCACAAAATGAATAGATTCTTTAAGAAAATGCTCAGAGTGCTGTCACCTAGCATTTGGAGGCTCTATTGCAAGTTGCCTTTTAACTGGAAGGAGTTGGGAGGCAAGACTAATGAAGCCATCAGTTACAGAAGCTTCTTTATAGGACAAAAATATGCTAGGAAGGAATTCAAGGCTTTTTGCTGGTTGATAACCTGCCAAAAGGAGCTCCTGGGAAAGGTGTTTTGTTTTGCAAGGATGAAAAGGAACTGAGCAGGGACATCTCCTGAACTAGTGATAATAGGGGAAAACTTATCATGAGACTTAGTTTCCTTTGTTCATTGATAAGCCCAAGTAGCAATTACCTACTTTAGCAATGATCATTACCATCACAAAGAATTAGGCAGTGTCACATGGTGGCAGTATTTGGATTTACAGGACCTCAGTTTGACTCTCAGCTCTAACACTTGGTCACTATGCTGAAATTACTTAACATCTCTAAGCCTCAGTTTGCTCATTTATAAAATACAAACTAATAATTCCTGCCTGAGTCCATTCCAGAATCGAGGATGCAGTAACATGGATGGACCTAGAGATTATCACACTAAGTAAAGTAAGTCAAACAGAGAAAGACAAATACCATACGATATTGCTTACATGGGGAATCTAAAAAAAATGATACAAATGAGTTTATCTACAAAACAGAAACAGACTCACAGACATAGAAAACAAACTTATGGTTATCAAAGGGGAAAGGAGGGGAAGGATCAGTTAGGAATTTGGGATTAACAGACACACCACTATATATAAAATAAATGAGAAGGACCTACTGTATAGCTAGCACAGGGAACTACTGTAATAACCTATAATAGAAAATAATCTGAAAAAGAATATAGATATATCTATAGATATATATGTATCTGTATAACTGAATCACTTTGCAGTACACCTGAAACATTGCAAATCAACTGTACTTCAATTTTAAAAAATGAAGGAAATGTAAGTGATGTAAGTGAAGAGTTCTCTAAAAATTAGAATATTTTTTTAAAAACCACACAAATGCCCTCAGAGTGCCTGACACTCTTGAAGTAGGTGTGGCCAAGCTAAAGAATGGTGGGCAGTAGGCTGCTACTTTCTAGAGACCATCAGGGTACTTAGGTGGGTTTGTTCTAATTCCTTCGGATCCTGGGGCTCCCTTTGAGACAAAAGTCTCTAAGTACTCAGGGCCCTAACAAGGCTTCCTTTGCAACAAAACAGATAACGAAAGAAACTCTAAGAGACAAGGGCACTGCAAGGAGTTAGACTCTAACAGGTAGAAACTGTCACTGCAGGCACTCTCCTGGGAGTTCTGCTCTGCACTCTGCTTCCTGGATGACACCTAAATGGAGAACCAACTAGGGTTCAATACCTTTCGATCTGAATGCCGCTGTGGGGTCTCTTTGGTTCAGCTTTCTCATAACCGACAAAGAGAGTGGTCTAACCAGGAAATTCCATGTTGGGGTTAACAGAACATTCTTCTTAATGAAGAGGTATCATAGCTATCATATACTATCAGTAAGATACTAACTTGTAAGGAACTAGAAAATTATGAAGCACGTTTAATACAAAACTATACTGAGCATAATTTTTCTTTGATGATTTAGAAGACAGTTCAATTTCTTGCCACTGTTTCAGAATCACTATACACATGATTCCATGGTACTTTTGTTTATTTATTTATTTTTAATTTTATTGATTGATTGATTGATTTTTGGCTGCATTGGGTCTTTGCTTCTGTGTGCAGGCTTTCTCTAGTTGCAGCCAGCGGGGGCTACGCTTCGTTGTGTTGCGTGGGCTTCTTATTGCTGTGGCTTCTCTTGTTGCGGAGCACAGGCTCTAGGTGCGGGGGCTTCAGTAGTTGCAGCACGTGGGCTCAGTAGTTGTGGCTCACGGGCTCTAGAGCGCAGGCTCAGTAGTTGTGGAGCACGGGCTTAGCTGCTCCGCGGCATGTGGGATCTTCCCGGACCAGGGATCAAACCCGTGACCCCTGCATTGGCAGGCAGATTCTTAACCACTGCACCACCAGGGAAGTCCCGATTTTTATTGCTTTCTCTTAAGGGTTTTATAAATTTTCCAATATCAACATCTTCCCCACCCCCCTCCCAAAAAAGTCATGTCTTTATCACCGATTTCTGTGGCTAACTGAAATATGATCACTTCAATTAAGTCTTTGGTTTATTTGAGTTTTATTTTGTTGACTCCTGGACAAATGGAATATGACCACTCCTTAAGCTATATTCCAGAAAGATTATGGAATGAAAACTTTAAACTACTGAAGAATCTGAGCAATTCCGCATTGGAAGAACATACTATAGTTATTCCTTCAAACATAAAATATCTTGGGGTCAAGTGTTAAAAGAAACTATCCTGTTTCTTGAGAGTTTAGAAATGTTGACCCCCTATATTTTAGTAAGAAAGGTCTTAGTCAATAATATTTACATTTGTGCTGCAGTGCTTTGCTCTTATAATAGAAACAACACCACCTACTCTGGCAGTAAACACGTTCTAAGTGTTCACTATTGTATTGCCCAATAGGTGTTCAACCAAAATTTGTTGAATGTGAATAAAATGTTGCCCTGGTCTTTCACAGAGTAAGACTAAACTTACAGACCTATGACTACAGCTTGAACAAGACATGTATGTATATAATTTTTTATACCATGTTGATCCTCTTGAATGTCTCAAATAATAAGACCCTAAGAATGTAAGTAATACTGTCTTTTCTCTCACATTCCAACATGAGTGGCTCCTTAGGCTCCAGCCTTGGCTAGAGAGACAGCTCCTCCCCAAGGAGGGCACTATGACAGGGAATCAGTTTCAGAAAGAGAAATATATCCCTAAACTGGTTTACTTATTATTTTTGTTTTCAACAACAAAAAGCTGAAAACTGCAAAAAGCTATCGGAGAAGTCTACTAAAATAAATGCAGAGTCCAAAAAAATCAGTGAACCGTACCCATAAGGTTTATTACTGGGATCATCTTGGTCTTGCTGCTGTATAACAGACTGTAACATGGAAAAAGGCAGTGAGGAATTCTGTCAGGACATCTCCAAATAAAATATGGTGTGTGTATCTATCTAGAAAAATGGTACAGATGAACCGGTTTGCAAGGCAGAAATAGAGACACAGATGTAGAGAACAAAGGTATGGACACCAAGGGGGGAAGCCGGGGATGGGGGGTAGGGGTGGGGTGAACTGGGAGATCGGGATTGACGTATATACACTAATATGTATAAAATAGATAAGTAATTGAAAAAAAATGAAGTTGCTAAGAGAGCAGATCTTAGAAGTTCTCAACACAAGAACAAAAATTTGTAACTGTGTGGTAATGGATGTTAGCTAGACTTACTCTGGTGATCATTTTGCAACATACACAAATATCAAATCATTTTATTGAACACCTGAATCTAATATAATGTGGTATGTCAATTATATCTCAATAAAAAATGGTAAATTAAAAAAAAAGAAAAAAAATACGGTGTGTGTATCTGTCCTTTCTCTATAACCATATAATAGGAGAAAATTCTCTTTCTGTGGAGGCAAATGCATTTGAAACATCTCCTTTTTGGGAATTAAAAACAACAACAACAGGTGTCAGGAACACTTCCACAATTCCACTGCAAGCCCTCCCTCACAAAATGATTCTCACCTACCCTCATCCCACAGAGAAATCAAAATCTTCCTGAACCAGCCTCTTCAATAAGTGGTGCTGGGAAAACTAGACAGGTACATGTAAAAGTATGAAATTAGAACACTCCCTAACACCATACACAAAAATTAACTCAAAATGGATCAAAGACCTAAATGTAAGGCCAGACACTATCAAACTCTTAGAGGAAAACATAGGCAGAACACTCTATGACATAAATCGCAGCAAGATCCTTTTTGACCCACCTCCTAGAGAAATGGAAATAAAAACAAAAATAAACACATGGGACCTAATGAAACTTAAAAGCTTTTGCACAGCAAAGGAAACCATAAACAAGACCAAAAGACAACCCTCAGAATGGGGGAAAATATTTGCAAATGAAGCAACTGACAAAGGATTAATCTCCAAAATTTACAAGCAGCTCATGCAGCTCAATATCAAAAAAACAAACAACCCAATCTAAAAATGGGCAGACGACCTAAAGAGACATTTCTCCAGAGAAGATATACAGATGGCCAACAAACACATGAAAGAATGCTCAACATCATTAGAGAAATGCAAATCAAAACTACAATGAGATATCATCTCACACTGGTCAGAATGGCCATCATCAAAAAATCTAGAAACAATAAATGCTGGAGAGGGTGTGGAGAAAAGGGAACATTCTTGCACTGTTGGTGGGAACGTAAATTGATACAGCCACTATGGAGAACAATATGGAGGTTCCTTAAAAAACTAAAAATAGAACTACCATACGACTCAGCAATCCCACTACTGGGCATATACCCTGAGAAAACCGTAATTCAGAAAGAGTCGTGTACCACAATGTTCATTGCAGCGCTATTTACAATAGCCAGGACATGGAAGCAACCTAAGTGTCCATCGACAGATGAATGGATAAAGATGTGGCATATATGTATAATGGAATATTACTCAGCCATAAAAAGAAACGAAATTGAGTTATTTGTAGTGAGGTGGATGGACCTAGAGTCTGTCATAGAGAGTAAAGTAAGTCAGAAAGAGAAAAACAAATACCGTATGCTAACACATATATATGGAATCTAAGAAAAAAAAAAAAAGGTCATGAAGATCCTAGGGGTAAGACGGGAATAAAGACACAGACCTACTAGAGCATGGACTTGAGGATATGGGGAGGGGCAAGGGTAAGCTGTGACAAAGTGAGAGAGTGGCATGGACATATATACACTACCAAATGTAAAATAGATAGCTAGTGGGAAGCAGCCGCATAGCACAGGGAGATCAGCTCGGTGCTTTGTGACCGCCTGGAGGGGTGGGATAGGGAGGGTGGGAGGGAGACGCAAAAAGGAGGGGATATGGGAACATATGTATATGTATAACTGATTAAATTTGTTATAAAGCAAAAAAAAAAAAAAAAGCGATTAACCCATCAAAAAAAAAAAAAGAGGGAAGAGATATGGGAACATATGTATATGTATAACTGATTCACTTTGTTGTAAAGCAATTATGCTCCAATAAAGATGTTAAAAAAAAAAAAACAGGTGTCAGGAACGCTTCCACAATTCCATTGCAAGCCCTCCCTCACAAAATGATTCTCACCTACCCCCATCCCACAGAAAAATCAAAATCTTCCTGAACCATACATACTCCTATAAGAATGGCAGCTCCATACACACTGCAGTCACTGTCAGTTTACTTACCCAAGATATTTTCCAATGAGAGGTCTTCAATTTTTACTTAAGAAAAAAATACTGCACGACCAGGATACATACATATCATTTGGGGGAGTAAAACCATCTACATACCGACCAAATTTTATATTCTGTGAACCAAATCTACCATCAGCCTGTAAATGTAAATCAGCTCTACACTTATCTGGCTATTAAGCACAAATTTAGGATTTCTTACTAGAAGGAATCCAATTTAGTTATGGCATTAAGTGTGTGCTTTTTTCCTCTCTGAGAGACAGCACTATAATTGAATTCTGTCCATCACAGCAGATCAGGACTGCTCATCTTTGTCCAGCAATCATGTCTGTAAAGGCCAGAGAAGGCAGTACTGATACTTTTCCAGCACAAACTACTAGTTAAATATCAGCTGAGGAGAATGAGTTCAACCAACCAAACAGCAGCTCAGGCACCATGAAACTGGATTTGCGGAGGCTGGTGTGTGTGTTGTAGGCGACAGAGCAGACGACTACCCTCCACCAGCAACACCCTTGCCCCCAGCTGACATCACCTTTCCAGGTGGCTGGCTCAACCGACGCTGGATTGTTTCAAGTAAAGACATCATCTGTGTTTTCACTTAGAAACGTGTACACTGAGGTGCAGAAGGAAAGAAAAGAAAAAGTCACGGATATAATCACGTGATCGATCCAATACTGCTTAAACCTATAGCCACATTTGGTAGCACGTCTCTGTCTTTTAAAGAATGGAAAAGCACTGTGCTCTGGGATAATGATATAAGAACAACTGCTTTAAATTAAATGCAACAAGTAGACCTTGTAACATGACCAAAATCCATCCCAGGCTTTTTCTAAATTCCAAAGGCACCAAATTCCTCTTTAACAGTATTTGATAAGAAATGCTTAACACTTTTCTTTTCATATATTTCCTGTAATTACACATTTATAACAAAATGTGGATTTACTTGGCAGCCAAACCAAAGTGTTTCATATTGCTCTTAGATTGCAACCCTTGCTGCTGAAATACAGTATACTAAAAATGAAATAACTTTTCCATTTTAATGTGGTTATAAGCTTCCTGCTAGGCAGCAACCTAATTGATACTTTTGATGTTAGCTTTTTTTAAGACACGCTATCCTTCATCATCTACAGAGTATTTTAACTATAGATCTCTTGCAGTCTTCCCAAAGTTGACAGAGAAGGGGGAAGCGGTGGGAGGAGGAAGGCCACTTTATCAAAGTCATTGGAAATACAAGGTATTAATTATGTTAAATGAAGAAATATGGGCATTTGGTTACTTTTGTGGGTCAGAAATATTTTAATCTGACACTGCCAGCCAGCTGCCTCTCCCTGAACAGCCCCCCCTGCATTTATATCAGTTGCAGGGACACATCAAAGCTCCAAAAAGTGAGGAAAGCCACCACCAGTGGGGCCTTTCCCCCTCCCCCCACCAAGGTCACAGTTTTAACTAGAGCGACTGCAGTGTTATCCACTACAATGAGTAATAAGGCCATGACCTTTTTTTACATTTTGGAAGTATGTATAGATGTTAGAAAAATTGGTAAACCCTTAGCCCAAAGGGTGGGGAGGGAAGCCCCAGTGGATGGAAAATAAAACTTTTGTGATGTTTAGAAAAGAAAACAAATGGTGTTCTCAATTGCTCCCAGTCAAAGCAGAGTTGGCTCACACAGATGCAGCTGACTTCTAAGCTTTGCTAAATCGGCCAAGCACACGGTCCAGAAGCAGAGTTACAGGGAGGGGAAACATAGCTGTCGGCCCCGATGCCCGAACGCGCTTTATTAAAGCGACGCATGGAAACTTTGGATATGAACAATCAAAGAAGCCAATAGCAATTACGTAAATGCAACGTATCTCTTGTATGACCGGGGCAGGGACTTCTACAAGGTCACCTAGTAACATTTTAAAAATCCATTCTGACTATTTCATAAAAGTTTTCTGATCAAGGGGTCAGATAATGTGTTAAGAAGTCAGGTCACTACAACGTGTAATAATTGTGCAAAACAAAACAAAAAACAACAACCCTGCTTTAGACTATAAAAAGCAACCTTTTCGTGAACTGTACTTTATTTCTATTTTTGATTCCAGTAGCATATAAACATTTTGGGCAAATGTATTTATAGATGATTCTACTTTCAATAAATTTTTTATTTGAATCATAGATAAGTACCACATTTTTTCTTCTTTGACTTCAACTGCAAAAAATTCTCAAAGGAATTAATTGAACTATGGGTACTAATTTTAAGAAACTAACCCTTTGCATGTAATATTCAGGCAAACAGAACTTATCTGTTCTAGGATTGGGTTTTGAGAGTCCTTATGGTAGAATTTTTTAAACATAGGAATTAATCAGCATAAAACAAGAATACACCGTGCTTGTCTTGAACCTTACATTACATCACAGGTAGAGAGTGTGGCATCTTTTAGGTAAAAACACAACAAACAAAACACAGTAACTAAACCCCACAAGACACAAGTGAAAAGACAAAGGCCCTCCCTTTCCCTGCCTCTGAAAAGGAACGGATGAAGCCAAGGGCCTTTTTACTCTTGTTGACTCATTTCAACCTTACCCACATGTTTGTGTTTCACTGTAGCTCTCCCACCTCCTCAAGGATGTTAAAAATGCACAAGATGTCTGTATAAAGATATTCATTACGGAGCTGCCTGTACTTTTTCTAATCTTAATTCGATAAAAATCCACATATCATGAGTCAGGCTTACCAACTAATTTAAAGTCAGGAATAAAAGGATTTAGAAATACATTTGCCTGCAATCACTTCACAGTTTTCTTCCTTATTTCAGATACTACTTCTTGGAATAAAAATGGAGTGATAAGAAATTTCACTTCTTTTGATAGTTCATTGCTGTTAGAGGTGACAACTACCAGCACAAGGAATTTAAAACTAAACCGAACAGAACCTCTCTCAGCTGACGCTGGGTATACCTTCTCTGAAATTAGTACAGAGCAACGTTCAATTTTGAAAATAAGCAGAAGTAAACATATTGATTTTCTGTTCCTATGTGTAATTCTTATTAAGTAATCAAAGGCAAAAAAAAAAAAAAATCCTAGCTGAGACAGTGAGGACTATAACTCTATTCTCAGGCTTTAAAGGAGAAAATTTATTAATACATATGGATTCATAAGTTTGTGCTTTAAATGAGAAAAATTATGTACATATATTTGATTTGTTGATGTTACATTGTGTCAAGAAAATATGCAAGCTGATATAGAAATAATTTTTCCTTATATACATACAAGAAAATACATTTCTGACAGTGAAACCTGTGAACTTCATATCAATTTTCTGAGCTTTTAGCATTTTCATTATTTGCTAACTTCTACATTTTCTAAATACGTTTAAGACCTTTATTTTAAACAAATGTAGTCAGACTAGTCTGGTTTTTCCACTGATGTCTAAATAAAATTCCTTTACTAGAGTTTCCTTGCTGCCTCATGTACTATTCCTCTCTCTCTTTAAGCAAATATCAGAATCAGGCTATTAGTGCAACTTGAATTTCATTGTTAAGACATGAATGTTGAAATTATTCAAAAGTCTGGATGAAGATAGCCTGATATCTGATGCAGTATTAACGCAATCTGTCTAATCTCAGCTAAAGATTCACCACCAAAATTACCAACAATTATAATAGCTACATGAATTCAGTAAAATACTTCTGAAAAAGTTACCAGCCTTGTCGGTCTAATCTGATTTTTCAAAATGACTCAGAGATTTAGCTTAATTACATGAAAGCAGTCGATGTTGGATTAAAACAAACACCAACCACAAAAAGTCATGCACATATTCTAGTACTCTTTCTAAAAAATGACCGAAACGCTTCAAAAACTTGGCATAAAGGTGCAGGTACTAACGTTACAAGAAATTTGATGGGTCACGTACAGAGTAAGAAATCATCTCCCGGAAGTTTGAAGGACAAGAAAATAAAGCTTTCCATGAATGTAGAAAAAAATATCTGAGTATAAGCAAAATATCCATGATTAAATAAAATTGTAGGTGATTGAAATTGACTAGCATTTTACAATATTAATGCTAATGGTTCTTCATAGTCTTGTCTGCACGTTTAACAGCTCCCATTAAAAAGAAAAAAAAAAGACTTGTATGCAGGAAGGAGAAGCGAAGGGAAAACTAAAGCCATACATGGTAAGGATGGAGATAGAAGAAATATCGAATCAGCTAGAAATATACAATAGCAGTTTCCAATGTTGAGTCAGGAAATAAGGTAGTTAGAGAAAAGTTGCAATCCAAAGAGAAAACACTTTTAGGAAATGGCAAAATTAAAACAGAAGTAGATATGTAAAATAGATGAATGAAGACAAGGTCTTCCTGCACCAAGGGAGTTGTTTAGGAGAAACAGTGTCCGTTTGTGGCCAGCGATAATACTTTCCATTCAATAGAGTTTGCAGCTTGCTGATTCATATGATTGCAGGCTGGCGCCCTGCTGGCGAGCCTCTCCACTGAAATTAAATCCACTCTCTTCAGTTATAAATTATAATGCTCTATAAACAACACTCCCATTGGGAATGGGGAGAGAGAGAAAGAGAAGAAGAGAAGGAGAGGGAAGAGTGGAAAAAAAAAGAGGAAGAGAGGAAGGCAGAGAGAAAAAAAAAGAGCCGGAGAGGGAGAGCGTTTCTGCACAGTCCACTCACTGTTTAATGTTCTGCTCTTCTGTAACAAACAAGGGGAGTAGCTCTTCCCCAGATATCACTCCTGCTGTAATTCCTACACTGTTTGATGTAGAGCCCAGAGAGGAACGCGGGACAGTAATGTGAGTCTATAAGGAAAAGCACTTAGGAATCAATGAGTATGCAAGAAGATAAAAGTATAAAATAGATTTTATACATGGATTTTTCAAATCCATTATTGAATATATCTTTGGAGTCCCAGGGGAGAACCGAAATAAAATAAAATTCTTGATTCTATTTAGATAAATTAGATCTACACGTGGCACATCTTTTGATATCCAAATCAATCAGAGATATTCCCTCAAAATGCCCGGGCAGGCAAAGGAAACATAGGAAAGCAAAGATAAAAAGAATCATGCCCAAACGGCCACAGACAAGGAGTCCAGAACAAAAAGAAAGTTCAATGATTTGATCACCCACAGCACCTAGAGATTAAACACATTTTTTTAATGAATATCTATCTCAGAATTCAATGTTAAATTTATAGGAAAGTGAAACCTCAATTGTTTAATGTTGAAGAGTTTCTTGGTTGGGTTTTTTTTTTTTAAAGGTGGTTTCAGAAGGAAAAAAAATAGAAAATATTCAGTTTAGTCAATTTCCTAAATAACTCTTGAAAGAGTCCATCGTAGAGTTGGTTTGTATGCATCAGTTTCAGGGCATTAAATTATATCTCTATTCCACATTTCTTTTGTGTGTCAGTCTTTCTTAGGACTGATTTATGCCCCAAAGTGGGGCAGAAACAATTATTGTCATATGCCAATTAGTATTCCAAAGGATCACGTCCACAGGTTACTCATCAACTACAAAAGGACACAGTTCCATATGAAAAAACACCTCTGAAATTTCTTACTAAACGATGAACCTGCACATAAAATGTGTCAGGGGAGGCAGGGGTTGGAGGGGATGAGAGAGAGAGGGACGGAAGAGGCGGGGAGAGAAGCAAACCCGGTCAAACCTAGGTTTGAATGTGATTTAGGAAAGCAGCAAACCTGCAAACCCAAGATGCGTTTCCAGTGAGGAAACTCAAGGCAAACAGAATCCTCCACAAACCCCAGATTCCCACTTCTCTCTAATTTACGCAGACCCAGTATTACTCCCATTTTCCTTCCAAAGTAACAAGATGAAAGACAACTCCTGTTTCCTACTTTAGTCACAGAGAGAAGAAAGAAAGGAAAGGGGACTGAGATTTCAGTTTTAGACCTGAAGGAACTGTACCAAGCTAAATTCCAAACTGTGAAAAAACCCAAAAACCAAAAACTTTAAAACTGAAACATTGACCCAAACCTTAACCAGAGAATTAGGTTTAGGAACAACTCTGATTTTGCTCGCGCTCTCTCTTCTTTTTTTTTTTTTTTTAAACGTGTCTGGCTGACTGTCTCTCTCTGTCTCTCTGCTTTTGGTTGTGGTGCATACCAAGTAAATTATTTGCTGATAGGTGAATCTCAGCAAATGCTTTTCTTCCTTTGAATGCCTGGTGAGCTTGTTGGGAAAAGTCATTTAAGTCACTTAAAACAATCCCATGAAAAGTAAAACTCAATTCTGAAATAAGAGTATAACTTAGAGCTTAAAAATAAATTAAATAAAGGAAACATTAAAAGATAAATGGAGCAGGATGCTCTGTGGCTGAGGTAATCTGAGTGGAAAGGGAAGAAGGAGGGTTACGTTAATAAATGATTAAAAGGCCTTAACAAGGGCCTATCAGGTTGACCAGGAAAGCATTCTTCTCCTCGGCTCCTCCTCGAGACCACCTTTTTTACATTTGTTCTCAATGCTGATCAATATGGTTTTCATTTGCTGATTTCCATAATGCCATATGTGATCTGCCAGCCTGACATAATGAAGCTAGAAAGAGCTGAAGTCATTTGAGCATTCTCGCTTGCATGACTGTCGCCAGTTCACCAAATGCCTGTTATCTGAAAGTCAGTATTTTTCTTTTGCTTATTGACAAATACCAGCAGTGTTTGCCCCTAGACAGATGTAAAACCTCAGCATTGGGTGACAAATTTAAGATTCAAGTTAAATAATACACTTTTTCTGGAGGTTTTTTTTTTTTTTCTTTTTGTTGCCACCACTCAACCTGTAATTTAAGTTGGATTAAACACAGAAAAACAAGATTTAAGTGTGAATTATCCATTTCTGAACACAAATGCTCACTTCTGTTGATAAAGCAATAAATCATGAAGAATAAAGCACACATACTTGATGATGCCACTGAAGCCTCAGGACATATTTATTGCCCCAATTCAAGCTTTCCTATAAAGATATCAATTTAGTTGGCCCACTACTACTTGTCTCTGATAACGTTCACAGAAATTCATATCAAACGATGTTTATTAAACTTTTACTCCCTGTTAAAGTTTCTTTAATCTATGCTCTAGGATGGAGAAACATTTTTATCACATGTAAGCCTCTCACGCCTTTTTTTTTCATTGTACAGCAAAATGAGTTTGTTGAGGTCATCTCACATGAGGGGGCTATGCAAGAACCTTCCATGATGCCTGAAATGTCTCATTACAAATTCTCTGTATTGTGCATTGGTCACTTTTCCATATTCAAAAGACAATTTCAAGGAAAAGTGCCGACAGGAACACGTTTCTGAAATGATTTCTTTTGTCTTTTGCAAGCCAACCCCCCCCCCCAACAAAAAACAGTTGCATTCAATCAAAAGAACACTTCAAGTTTACATTTTAAAAACAAACCTATATTTAGTGACAGTAACTTCATTCGCAATAGATTTTATTCCTTTTTACATTAAACACATTAAATAATGAATAATCTGGTGATTAACTGATAAAGTCATGTTTTAGTTCTCAAGAATGTGAAAGTCTGTGGTGGTAGTTTTGTCCCGGAACTATGAAAACAAAGTCACGGAGTTTTGCCAAAAAAATCTCCCTGAGTTTTCCCAAAAAGGTGAATGTGTCATGGCTGAGTCAGTGCCCAAAGTTTTATAAATAGTTCTATCTCCAAATATTGCATTTGCTCCAACACGCAGTTCTAAATCTCTGCTTTATTACAAGGGTTTTCTTTTTCCTCTTCCTTCCTTCCTTCCTTCCTCCCTCTCTTCTGTCTGTCGTCCCTCCCTTTCCTTCCTTCGTTCCTTCCCTCCTTCCTTCCTCCCTCCCTCCCTTTTCTTCCTTCCTTCCTTCCTCCCTCCCTTCCTTCCTCCCTCTCGTCTGTCGTCCCTCCCTTTCCTTCCTTCGTTCCTTCCCTCCTTCGTTCCTTCCCTCCTTCCTTCCTTCCCTCCATCCTCCCTCTCTTCTGTCGTCCCTCCCTTTCCTTCCTTCGTTCCTTCCCTCCTTCCTTCCTCCCTCCCTCCCTTTTCTTCCTTCCTTCCTTCCTTCCTCCCTTCCTTCCTCCCTCTCTTGTCTGTCGTCCCTCCCTTTCCTTCCTTCGTTCCTTCCCTCCTTCGTTCCTTCCCTCCTTCCTTCCTTCCCTCCATCCTCCCTCCCTCCCTTTTCTTCCTTCCTTCCTTCCTCCCTCCCTTCCTCCCTCTCTTGTCTGTCGTCCCTCCCTTTCCTTCCTTCCTTCCTCCCTCCCTCTCTTGTCTATCGTCCCTCCCTTTCCTTCCTTCGTTCCTTCCCTCCTTCCCTCCATCCTCCCTCCCTCCCTCCCTCCCTTTTCTTCCTTCCTTCCTTCGTTCCTCCCTCCCTCCCTCCCTTTTCTTCCTTCCTTCCTTCCTTCCTCCCTCTCGTCTGTCGTCCCTCCCTTTCCTTCCTTCGTTCCTTCCCTCCTTCCTTCCTCCCTCCCTCCCTCCCTTTTCTTCCTTCCTTCCTTCCTTCCTCCCTCTCTTGTCTGTCGTCCCTCCCTTTCCTTCCTTCGTTCCTTCCCTCCTTCCTTCCTCCCTCCCTCCCTCCCTTTTCTTCCTTCCTTCCTTCCTTCCTCCCTTCCTCCCTCTCTTCTGTCTGTCGTCCCTCCCTTTCCTTCCTTCCTTCCTTCCCTCCTTCCTTCCTTCCCTCCTTCCTTCCTTCCCTCCATCCTCCCTCCCTCCCTCCCTTTTATTCCTTCCTTCCTTCCTTCCTTCCTCCCTCCCTTTCTTCCTTCTACCCTCCCTCCCTTCCCTTTTTATACATGCTTATCCAGCAAAGGACAGAGCTGGCTCAAAACAAAAGAAAACAAAACAAAACTGAAGGAAGGCAGTGTGACATATATCTACAGGAAAAATCCTTCAAGAGAACCAAGCAGTCCCAGGGGATGAACATCAAGCTTACTTACTCAGCCCTTGCTTCCTTTCTTTAAAATGGATTGCTGTCTGTTTATTCTCCTTTCTCCTAATTCCTTTATCACCAGTAAAGGGATACTTAAACAGTGAGATCTTTAAACGGGCTAGTTGCAGAACATGCACTGTTCTGAAATGTTTGTTGTTGGTGGTGGTTGTTTGTTAATTCCTTTGGAAAACACTAGCAGATTCTACCCACAAATGGGAAGATAGGAGTTCAGACATCACCATGTTACTAAAGAATCTTATAAATGCTGTTGCGTTCTGATACTAAAGTTGATAATGAAGTTAAATAGTGAAGTTTAGCAAAAAAATCAGAAAACAACAAGCCAACACAAGGATTCTAAAGGCATACAAAGGTGGAAAGAATGCATTTCAAGGACCTTTCCCTGGGGCTCTGAGATTTGGGGCTTATGGAAAAAGCAAAGGATAAACAACACCGGGTCTGTCTAAAAGTACCAAGCTACCTTCTCTTGTGAATTCCAAATTAAGTAAATAGGAGCTGTCACATTACAGTGCGGGGGTTGGTGAGGTCAGATCTTCTAAGCACATTGAGTCATCTCTTTCCTTACGATAGTCATAGTAAAAACCGTATCCAAGAGAAAACCAAGAGAAAAGGTAATTTTGCCTAGATGTGAACCAGGGTGAAAGGCAGGAGTGATATTCTTAAAGTCTAGTGGAACTGGTGGCAGACTACCCTGTGGGGTATTGGCCACTAACCTTTATGCTTTCCTTGAACATGGCCTCAGTTGCCTTAACTCTAAAATATCAGCCACCAAATCCAATTATTAGAAGTTATACAAGTAATTGCCACACTGAGAGGCCAGATTAACACTCTCTTAACTCAAAACACAATGATAACAACAAGTTAGTCAGAAGAGTTGAAAAGACTCACAAAAGATGGAATCATAATCAGAACAGACTTCTAAAGTGAGGTAATGAGGTGGAGGGCATGGCAGGAAAGGGCCACTCTTATTTGCAGAAGCAACAAGAAGACAAAGAAAGTTCTATGGACAATGGACAGACGAGAAAACTATCAAGGTTCTTCTGAGCTCTAGTGAACTCAGGAGGATTAGGAGAAAAATTGTTAGAGTACGATGATGGAAGAAAAAAAAATTTTTTATAACTGTATATTGGTTTTTAATTAATTAATTAATTAATTTTATTTTTGGCTGTGTTGGGTCTTAGTTGCTGCCCGCGGGCTTTCTCTAGTTGCGGCGAGCGGGAGCTACTCTTTGTTGTGATGTGCAGGCTTCTCACTGCGGTGGCTTCTCTTGTTGCGGAGCACGGGCTCTAGGCGTGCGGGTTTCAGTAGTTGAAGCACGCGGGCTCAGTAGCTGTGGCGCGCAGGCTCTAGAGCGCAGGCTCAGTAGTTGTGGCACACGGGTTTAGTTGCTCTGCGGCATGTGGGATCCTCCGGGGCCAGGGCTTGAAACCATGTCCCCTGCATTGGCAGGCAGATTCTTAACCACTGCGCCACCAGGGATGTCCAGGAAGAAATTTTTAAAAGAAGGACCAAGGAAAGGCATTATCTCCTGCAGTGTCAAGACAGCATAAATAAGAAAGTTCAATAATAAGTGGTTCACATATAGAAAAAAATCTCTGTAGTTCCTCTGCCATGTGGGGCAATCCTATCTTTCACCGCTTTGTAGAGGGAGGTGTACCCACCCAACTCAAGGGCACCTTTCTCTCCAAAAGGAAAATGACCAGGAATCTGCAGTACTGGGATAGTTTTAGTCTTTTTTTTTTTTTTAACGTAACCTCAAGATTTTACACTCTTCATAATAAAATGAAACATGAAGTTTAGAACTGGATCACTTGATTCTCTTATCTCCTTCCCGTTCAAGGAAAGGATAACCTAGTCTGCCTACTATAGCCTCTGCTTCTTGTCATAATGCTGCTCTCTGTGGGCAGAGGATCCTTGCCCTTCTTGTACTGGGTCACATAGTGGGGTTGGTGCTTGCCACACTTCTTACAGGAAGTTCGCTGGGTTTTAGCAACGTTCGCCACACTCGGGGTAGCGTGATCAGCTCAGAAAGCTGTGGTCTACTGGCATCGCCACTGTATCCACAGTGCTTGCAAGAGCCCCTGACATGGGGCAGTCGTTCAAAACGCGGATGCTGAATGATGGAGATCTTTGGAAGCAATGAGAGGATCGGCAGAAGTCCTGAACGTGTTTTGTCTTTTTTTAACAGCAGTAGCGAAAGTAAAGAAGCAGGAGAAACAGGAGGCAACAGGAGCAGCAGCAGTAGCTGTGGTCATCACGGCCTGAACTGACAAGCTGGCACTGCAGGTGAACTCGGGTCGTCTAGATGTGGCTCCCCAGAAATCCGTGGCTCAGGGCCTTATCATCAGTAGAGATTTTCGCCCCTTCAGCCGGGCTCCCAGGAAACTCTGAACTACAAAAGAAGGTTTGAGCAAGGGTGGAAAACCAAGATCTCGAGTCACGGAAGGAGTTATAGTCAAGTTTAGCAAGTGAGAAATGAAATGATGAGGTTAAGTACCTTATTAGTAATGCTCGGGTCAGGACCAGGTCAGGATGGGTTAAGACAGAAGAGCCCCGTCACAAGCTCCAGAAGCAGTCTGGATGGTGCAAGTCATTTTAACCATGGCCTCAGTTTCCTGAACTCTAAAATAGCAGCCACCAAATCCAATTATTAAAAGGCCTACAAGAGCAAATCCAAGTGTAATCAAGGAAGGCAAAGGAACAGGGAGAGTTGAGAAACCTGTCTGTGGAAGGCAGATAAAAGAGAGGACTGCATTATTTTATCTCGTGATCAATGGGGAACTCTACGCCAGGAGCAGAATTTCTATTTCTAGAGCAGGTAGGGCTCTATCACACAGCTTGTCCGATGGTTCCCACTTTTCAGTCCACGCGGGTGGTGGTGATTATTTTTAATGTATTCCTCCTTCAATAAGTCTTAAATAAGCTTACCTATTCAAATGACCACAATAAATGATGAGAAATAGCACACTGACCCATAAGCAGCAAAGACCCAGAAGGCAACACTTAAAACATAAACTGCCAAGAGCAACCTGATCAGGTTTCATAAATCAGAGCGACCATGGCCCTAAAAAGTGGGAATGAGAGCTCCAGTAATTGCAGCCTTCTGTCTGGAAGCATACAGTAAAAATAGCCACAGTAGGCACTCCTCCTGACCAATCAATAGACTCCTATTAACCTCCCGGCCAATTACAGGATGATTGGCTAAGCAAACAAAGAATTATTGGCTGTTTAGCTGGGACTTTATTCAGGCCTCCCTCTTCCCCTGTTTCTCATTCTGTTCCTCTCCTCCCCACCCCCTTTCCTGTGAGGAAAAAACTTCTGCAAACACCTGATATTCATCTAAGTCTCTGCAGTTGTACAGTCTTGTTAAATTGTTACCACCTTTTCCACAAGCAGTTTTGGCAATTAACCTCATGGCCAGGGACTTCAAAGAAAACAACTGTTGAGTTTAACCTCTCTGAGCTACCATAGATTCTTTTATGATTTTTCCTGAAACACTTTCATCCAGAGAGGAAAAAATGCAGACTGATAAAATGAATGTTTATTTTAATATTTGGTTAATTAAGGAGACGAACGCCTCAGACATGCGCCATAAAGTGGTGTGCTCGCTTCTCAAAGTCTCCACAAAGTGAGGTTTTATTTTAATTTACATTCCCAACACATGTGTGCTTCTCTGCTTGTCCACAAATCCTACATTTGCTGGAATCCAAGGATTTGATACATTTGACCCTCTCTTGCCCCTGTTCACAAATCTCTCATATGTTTCTCCAAACTGTTTATAAGTTCAGAATGAAAAAGGCATGTAAAATTAATGCTAAGAACCAAAGTTGCCATTAAAAATCTATTTTCATTTTATATTTTTACCCTCATAGATACACTTTTTACATTTAAAGCAAGGCTAATCCCCAACTCTCAGGAGAATAAACTACTAGCAATAAAGATCAAAATATATGACTGAACAAGCAATACAATTCTTCTTGAGTAATCTTGTGGCCTAAGTGTTTCAATGCAATTTATGCTATGTAACCAGCTTTTTACAGCTGTATATAATAATAATCATGGGCCTGATCTTACCAGCTGAAGGCAGGTTTGTGGAGGTGTGTTAACTCCTTCAGGCCACAAAGTTCATATTAGAATTTTAAGAAAAGTGATTAAATATTCAGTAGATCCTGAGAACTACGGATTTCTCCTCTGTCTCTGGCAAGGTCAGGCCTTGTAAAATTGCCACTAATACTTTTGCCACTCTGTGAAATGAAGAGCTCTACAAACGGTTTAGAGTATTTGTGTAGCTCTTCTAGAAGTACAATGAGGTTGAAATAATAAATCTGCAGCAAAGGCAACAGAGCTTTTGTTTGATATTTATAGTCACCAATGCCTTCTTGTTATAATTAACTCCCCTAAAGCCATACATAACTGTTCTCTGGAAGATGACACTCTACGGTACAGTACTACAAGATGTGATAATTTTGTTAAGGGCCTGGCTTTAACCAAATAGCACTTTTCTGCCAAAACGATCCCCAGCTCCATCCCCACAAATCTAGGGGAGAAAGGAGAGAGCCCAGTAACACCGTAGTTTTTGGAGATAGGCCTGGGGGTAAAGCTCTACTTTTGCTACTTAGTGGCTATACTGAAAATGGCCAAATACAAATAACTATCCCTATCTTGTAGGGATATTGTGAGGATACAACGGGGTTGAGTATATAATGCAAAAGTCACAAACTGTTATTTGGCCCGTACTGGTTTAAAAATCAGGAAATATCGATAAAAATGTGAATTTCCTGTCTCTCTTGACTAAATGGAAGGTCTGGCAACACTAAGCCCACATTTCTGCAACAGCAACATGGAACGGAGTAGTGACAGAACTTAAAATGCAGGTAATTTGCTATATGTAGTTCCCCGGCTTAAACCTGCCATCGGAGCATCTGAGTTTTTGAACCCTCCATGGATAGCTTAAAACAGAGTTTGGAACTGTGTTTGGCGCACAGTGTTTGGTACATAGTAAGTACTCAATAAAAGAACTACTACACCAAATAAAATCCGTTGACTCCAAAATGGAGAGAGGTTTCACAGATATCAGCTAACCATTTTACGTGGCACAGAATACATCAAGTTCTGGAAATAATTTTTTAAAACGTCCATGTATTTTGTTTTTATATATATATTTGGAAAGTTTTTTGAAAACAGCATATATATGTATATGTGCTGTCTTCAAAACCTTCCAAATATCTCTACGATCTAAAGCTCCTATAGCACTTACTTTTTATCAAGCTTCTTCTGGAATTTAGCACATATGATTTTGTATTGGTATTTGCATCCCTAACCAACTTGTAAGCTCAAGTGTGTATTCCCAAAGCATTGTTGAGAACGGAAAAATACCTCTAATTCAGGCAACTCAGGAAACCGCTAGTCTCAAACAAGTAAACAGGTGAGTGCTACTTCAGAAGAATACTTGCTGAGAGGTAGAAGTCTGTTAGATCTGAGTTTTTAAAAGAAACACCTGTAATTAGGAATGCTGTACACAGCTAACTGTATCAGCAGAAGTGTTTGAAAAGTTTTCGTTTCTTCAGTAAAATAATATTTAAGATACCAATTTGCATAACAAACTTTACTTCCAGATAGTTCAGTTCCGTATCAGCATACATTTTGAATTAGCGGGATCCAAATTAGGGACTTGATGGTGTTATCACCCTTTCACTGGATCACGAGGATTACAAGGAAAAAAATAGAAGAACATAGTAGAAGAGCGAAGCCTAGAATTCAAATCTGCCTCTAGCGGCAGGATTCTCTCATTTTTACTTTAATTACAGTCCCATACTCAAAGCCAGGCAAACAACCTACCATTTTGATTAGGTTGTCTCAGACAGCTGGGGAGGGAGTGGGTGGACACAGGCCTATGAGGTCAGTCATTATAAACAATCTGTGTTCAAAAGCAATTTTCAGACCGACCCAAACTGGTTCACAAGTACATAAGTGATCTTGTGCTACAAACAGTAACGTACCAGCTGTCTGTCTGGGGTAGACTGTGCAGAGAGGGATGAGTCCTCTGTAGAAGAGCTGAGGGGCTGCAGGGAAAAAGACAAAAATATGTCTCTACCAAGAAGAAGATAAAAGGCAACCTCAAATTTCAGGAGTATCTTAGCAGCAGCCAGGGAAGGTTTGGCAGTTTCTGCAAACAAGTGGCCTGGGCTGAAATTTGTGAAGGAAGAAAAAAATGCAATCTGTCATGAACATGAAGTTCAGATCAAACCTAAAACTTCCTCTGTCCACTCTTGTTAAGAGGACTTTCCTATTCAGCCGAACTCTCCAGAGAGCCAAGTGATTTCTGGTCATTCTCACGGCGATAGTTCGCCTTTTCTTCCTTTTTAATTTTTATATTCTTTGTCAACTTAAGTCAAAGGGGGAGGGATATTTGTGCTGAACATTTAAGAACGATTTGAAGAAGGAACATTAAATGACACGAGGCTCTGGTGCTATGCTGTACAGTTCAATGAACTCCCGCGCAGATCAGCAAGATGGTTGGAAATGCCTCTCTCCGTCTGTTTTTCATCTCCAAAGTCTGTGTACTCAGTAGAGTGTGAAGAGAGCCTCTCTTTTCTTCAGAACATTCTCCCAACGGTCCTGCCCCCACCCCCACTCCCTCTCCGAAGCCCCTGCAGCAGAGAACAGGAACTAGAGCAAATGCTTTTGTGAATTAAGAGATCTTGTGAGCGTAAATTTGGTCAGGCTGCTCCTTTCTGCAGGCCAGACCCCGCTGCTGCCCCAGGATGTGAACTGTCAGTTTGCATAGCTGGTGATGAGTTGCAGAACCATCAGCAAAGGTGAAGACGGCAGAAACAAGAAAGATTCAAGACTGGTGGAAATCATTTCACAAGGAAAATTTCAGCCATCAGTGGGAGGAAGCTTTGAAAAATGCTGCCATTTCCGAGTCAGAATGAAGGAAAAATTAAATTACTGCCGGTGAGGCGAGCCAAAGTTGCATCTCCCTCCAGGGAGAGTTTTGATAATGGTAAACATTTGACAGCTGGCCTGGAGTTGTTATCTTGTTCTAACAGTTGTTATGGTCTAAATGAATATTTCTGATAAGGAAAGAGAAAGAAAAATTTAAACACTTTTATATTTTTTCTGTTTTAAACCTTAGGGGGTAAGCCAAACAAGTTTAGAGCCACCGAGAACGTACTCCAAATGCTGGAATGATCCTGGTCTGGAAATCTCACCAGTATCATTATTTCCATTAATCTAGATGATGTAATTCTTTGATGTAAATCAACTTACTGAGAAATTATCTTTAACCTTTAGCTTCCTCGGCCACTCGAAAACCATGCCAATTGTTGACTTGAAGTCAAGAAAATAAAGCGTTAATAAAAGCAAATGTAAAAGTCCAAGAACGGAAGCTCAAGAACATGCAGAGAAATGCTGTATTGTTACAGAATCTATTTTTTAGCTACTGAGGATCAACCATCAGAAAATTTTAATCTCTCACAGATTTTATTATTTTATGAAAACTATTGGGCCAAATATTTCAGAAAGGTAACAGAAATAAAGCAGCCAAAAGAAAGAATTTTAAACTTAAAAAGGACTGTTTACTGGGTGTCTGAGGGTTTTGCATCACCAGGAGATGCAGAGTGCCTGGAGGGATATTTCATTATAAAACACTTGCTCAATTCCTATATATAGCATAAGAAAACAAGTCTGAGTTATTGTCTGAAACGTTCCAGGTCTTCACAGGCACTGGATCTATCACGGTATCTAGACATGAACGCAGAAGGCCCGGAGGAGATGGGAAACAGTCCGGCTACCTTATATGGATCTGCTGATAGTTGTGTCCTCAGAGAAAGCACTGAAGTCCTGAGAATACTATAACCCTCTCCATCTATGTTAAAAAAGAATATCTACACTCCTAAATTTATTCTGCCTCTGACATGCTACCAGATGGGAGTTTACCCAGGGTCAGGAAAAGAGGGACCATGGCAAAAAGCAAGGAGAAGGAAGGAATCAGAACACTGTCCTCCTCTGGAATGAACAAAAACGTAGAAGTTATTTTCAGCAAATTTTATAAAATTTGTACTTTACTTGCCTAAAGTATAACTGGCATAAAGTCTGGGAAATTTAGTATAATATTTAGCATTCAGAAACAAATTCTTTGAGCATCTGCTTGGCGCTACAAATTGAGCATTTGGTCTCCATCTTCATAGGCCAAGGGAATCAGCCCACCTAATCTGTAGGTAACCTATCTTTCTGTCGCTTGTATACTCAGAATGCATTTTTGCAAACATTATGCCCTAACCAAAGGAAACCTTTACCCAAAGTCTTTCCCTATTTTTCTTTAAAAAACAAAACCAGAGGGGCTTCCCTGGTGGTGCAGTGGTTGAGAGGTGCAGGGGACACGGGTTCGTGCCCCGGTCCGGGAAGATCCCACATGCTGCGGAGTGGCTGGGCCCGTGAGCCATGGCCGCTGAGCCTGCGCGTCCGGAGCCTGTGCTCCGCAACGGGAGAGGCCACAGCAGTGAGAGGCCTGCGTACGGCAAAAAAAAAAAAAAAAAAAAAAAAGGAAAAGAAAACCAGAAAAATCTACCTTGATTCTTGTATTTGTGGGAAGTAAGAGTTTCATTATTTTTTTCCCCAGGGACCCTGCCCTGCCTTAGTAGGAAAGTATATAAATCGATATTAAAGTATGGTATTTTGAGAATGTTTCAAAGTAAGGTCAAACTGGTGTTAAAAACCTTACTAGTGAAGGCTAAAATAACAGTCTGGCTGAACAGTCTTAAGTGCAGCTGACTCCAATTACTAAGTACATCCTAGTGATTTTTTTTTTTACTAACAAGAACAATGCAAGCAAGTCTTTGAGTTCAAAAATAATGTCAAAGAGAAGTTACTCATAAGAGAAATTAGATGAATTATCCCAACACTGCAGCCATACAGGCAGCTGACAGTTAGCTTCAGCACTGGAAAAGTTGAGTCCTTTCTTTAACAAATATTCAGAAAAAAGAGAGGAAGGAGATTCTAAGAGGGAATAAATGCGAGGAAAAAATGCTTCTCTTGACTAAAACATCCAAGAGACTTTTGGATAAGAAAACATATACATAATCTAACCACTACAAAATCATGAAAACAGGGCTTTCAAATAAAATTTCTAAAACATTTTATTATGAAGTCTTTTGAACATACACCAAAATAGACAGAAAAATATAATAAAACCCAAGCATCCTTCACAGAACCCAACAACCATCAAGCCATGGCCAATCCTGCCCCATCCACATCCACCTCTCTCCTCTTGTATTATTTTGAGGCAAATTCCAGATGTCATCAAATCAGACACAGTACATGAAAAAGCAGAGATCCTTCAAGTACATTATTCCATACTGACGGCCTCTTTCTGCCTTCACGTCCACCCAAAAATCATTTTTTTCTGATGATAAACTTCTCCCCTTTCCCATAGGTCGTTGTTACTAGTACTAACTACCCAGGGCACTACCTGAATCTAGTTTGGTTTTTGTTTTTGCCACGTGGCATGCGGGATCTTAGTTCCCTGACCAGGGATTGGACCCCTGCCCCCTTCAATGGAAGCATGGAGTCCTAACCATTGGACTGCCAGGGTCCCTACATGAATCTAGATAAACCTAGCATGTCTCAGATACACAGGACTTTTGTTTTACATGAGGGCTGATGACCTCCATATACCCTTCCATTCTTAAAAGTCTATGACTCCTCTATGCAAACAGACATTCTGGACCAGTGTTCCTCCATTACCAAAACTGGGGTCACATCATCTGGCACCAAGGAAGACACTATACAGTGGTCAAGGAAGTACAGTGGTGAAGGCATCAGCTTCAGTCATACAGACCTGGCTTTAAATTTGGCTCTGCCAATTACTAACTTTGTATCCTTGGGCAAGTTCCCTGTCTCCTCATCTCTAAAACTGGAATAATAACTCCCTCATAGAATTGTTGAGAAGATTAAATGAAATAATATGTGTAGAGTGCTTAGCCAAGAATAATAAATAATAAATAGTAGCTCATTTTTAAGAATTAAGCAAGAGAATCTTACATGTGATAAATACCAATAAGAGAGGAGGTATGTATAAGGTGGAAAGGAGGAAGTGAAGGAAGAAATGGGGTTAAAAATATTCCATTTTTATAAATCATAACCCTCAACAAACTTCTTTTAAGAACTTAAGTATTTCAGTATAATTGTTTAATGGGAACTTTCAATAAACTCATAATCTAAAACAAAGGTGCTTCAACCTGTTTATAACTGTTGATCCTTAAAAAACCGAATGTCCCATACACAAATGTAAAGGGCCTTAGTTGAAGAATGTAATATTAATATATTACATTATATATTAATATTACATATAATATAATTATATAATTAATTATATTAATATTAATATATCAGGGTAAGGACTCAGGATAGAGGATGAATGCTTGCTGCCTTGTCTAAATGAACCAGCCCAGTGCATCTGTACAGGTGAGCCACAGCAAAGCCAAGAAGTGACAGTACTGATAATGGAAAGTAGCAGTGGCGGCAATGGTCTCTCACTTGGCTTCAGCCTGCACCATTTCAGTATTATACTTCTGAAAAAAATCACTCAGATGAACAAACGGCATGGGGAGGCATGCTTTTTGCTTACTTAACATTGGTCAGGACACTTGCAGGTTGGGACAAAATGTATCTTAAATCATGCACTACCAAATTACTACATTACAATCTGTAATGTGCCCAATGTCATACAGTCATTTAATAAGGAAAAGAACAGACATCAACATTTTATGTAACAACAGTCTACCTACTTATTAATTAAAAAATCACAAACTAGAAGATTTTGCTGACTTTTTAATGAGAGTATGCTTTTCTTTCTCTCTCTATTTTTCATTTCAAAGTTGTACAAAGGTTATCCTAAGATGGCCAAATGCCAGAGCACTATTTCTTGGGGTCGAGGGGTGGGGGTGGAGAGGAAAGATTAGCAACCTTTTTTTCCGAATTTTGAATTTTATTTATTTTTATACAGCAGGTTCTTATTATTTATCTATTTTTAAAATTTTTATTTATTTATTTTTGGCTGCATGGGGTCTTTGTTGCTGTGTGCGGGCTTTCTCTACTTGCGGCGAGAGGGGGCTACTCTTTGTTGTGGTGCTTGGGCTTCTCATTGCAGTGGCTTCTCCTGTTGCGCAGCACACACTCTAGGCATGTGGGCTTCAGTAGTTGTGGCACGTGGGCTCAGTAGTTGTGTCTTGTGGGCTCTAGAGCACAGGCTCAGTAGTTGTGGTGCACAGGCTTAGTTGCTCTGCAGCACATGAGATCTTCGCGGACCAGGGCTCGAACCCATGTCCCCTGCATTGGCAGGTGGATTCTTAACCACTGTGCCACCAGGGAAGTCCTAGTTACCTATTTTATACATATTAGTGTATATATGTCAATCCCTATCTCCCAATTCATCCCACCACCACCATTACCACCCCCCCACTGCCCCACTTTCCCTCCTGGGTGTCCATACATTTGTTCTCTACATCTGTGTCTCTATTTCTGCCTTGCAAACCAGTTCATCCATACCATTTTTCTAGATTCCACATATATGCATTATGTGGCTTTACAAATCAAGCCTCTCTTGGTGTGATTACCAGGTAAATGGCTGACTGTGATACCTACTTAACAAGGTTACTTTTCTTTAGCCTTTACCACACCTACTCAATCCTGCTGCTAGAATAGTCTTCCTAAACAGATCACTCATCACCTCAAACACTTTTCATTCCTTGTCCTCTATTCCAACTCTTCTACCAGCACTTTCCTTTCACTGTCTGGTCATAACCTCCCTAGACAGCTGAAGCTCCCAAACTTCCCCACACATATCCCCTCCTATATATTCAAAGCAGACTCCAGGTTGTCCTCAAATTACTCAGTATGTGTCTGCCTTGGTGCCTTTGCTTCTTGCCAATAGGAGTCCATTTCCTCAACCTTCACCTATCAAAATTCTACCTATTCCTCAAATTTTAGCTCAAATGGCTTTTTTTTTGTTTTTCACACAACTGTCTCTCATCGCCCCAGTTAGAACTCATCTTTCCCTTATTTGTACTCTAAGAGGACTTGATCGGTCTTGTACTATGGTCACTAGAGTTTGATTTTTATCCCCTGAATTCCAAGTTTCTAAGGGTCAGGGAGCATACCCTTTTCATTTTTTGTACCCCTTAGAGCATGGAGCAGAGTGACTTTTAATCACACTGAACTGTGCTGCATATTTGATATCTAGGAAACCATCAGTAATAACATTTACATCTTTTCTGATAAGCAGTCCACACAAGGAATTCTTTGAGGGAAATTTCTTAACTGGCTCACCAACTCCTGGACTTTATGGTTTCTGCTACAAAGCCCCCACTGAGCCCATCTGATATGTGCACAGTACACAGAAAGAGCAGCCAATTCTCTCCTGACGGAGTGAGTAAGAAACTGAAGAAGGAAGACACATGTGTAGGAGGAAATACCAAAACCACAACTATGGAAACAGTGTTTGTGAACCTCTTTCAGCCAGATCACAGACATCTTTAATTTCATCACACTTCCTTAAAAGGAGCAAGTTGAGAAATGGGGAAGGGAAAAAAATATCTTTATGCTTTTTTTTTCTTTTAAAATCTTCCAAATTTTTAGATTAGGCCATCTGTAACCCTAAGGAGAATAATGTATAATCTTTGAGAATGCACCTTACGTTTCTTGGCCTTTTGGCTAAGATCAAGTGAAGAATGCACCTAGACTTCAGAATTTCAACCACTAGCAATTAATACAAGGTACATGCTAGGGCAAAATAAATGTAAATAACAAATTAACAGTAAATCTTGTTGGTTATTCATTTTAAATGTAGCAGGAAATGCATATTCTATTACTTTTAGAATATAACCACGGGACTTCCCTGGTGGCGCAGTGGTTAAGAATCCACCTGCCAATGCAGGGGACATGGGTTTGAGTCTGGGAAGATCCCACATGCCGCAGAGCAATTAAGCCCGTGTGCCACAACTACTGAGTCTGCACACCACAACTACTGAAGCCCTCATGCCTAGAGCCTGTGCTCCGCAACACGAGAAGCTACCGCAATGAGAAGCCCGTGCACTGCAACGAAGAGTAGCCCCCACTCGCCGCAACTAGAGAGAGCCCGCGCACAGCAACGAAGACCCAATGCAGCCAAAAATAAATAAATAAATAAATTAAATAAAATATAACTACCCTCGGAGGAAATCTAAGAGTTAGTACTACAAACACACACATGCCAAAGCACATGTGCAGGCCCCAGTCCTTCCAAAACCACGGACACGTTTCTGTCCCCACCTCCCAGTTATATTTCTAAAATGGCACTTGGGATTGACATACACACAGTGCTATATTTAAAACAGACAACTACGGGGCTTCCCTGGTGGTCCAGTGGTTAAGACTTCACCTTCCAATGCAGGGGTTGCAGGTTTGATCCCTGGTTGGGGAGCTAAGATCCCACATGCCTCGTGGCCAAAAAACCAAAACATAAAACAGAAACAATATTGTAACAAATTCAATAAAGACTTAAAAATGGTCCACACCAAAAAAAAATCGTAATACAAATTTAAAAAATAACATAGATAACCATCAGGACCTACTGTATAGCACAGGGCACTCTGCTCAATATTATGTAACAATCTAAATGGGAAAAGAATTTGAAAAAGAATAGATACAAGTATATGTATAACTGAATCCCTTTGCTGTACACCTGAAACTAACACAGCACTGCTAATCAGCTATACTCCAATATAAAACAAAAAGTCAAAAAGAAAAGAATAACTCTTGAAAATCCAAAAATAAAACTCATCTCTGTCTCCTTATAATTGAGTTGCTTTCTCCCTAGATCTAATAAATATAATGAACACACAAGCAAAGGCAAAAAATGAGTTTAAATATAACTTGCCAAAGATAACAGCTAATTTAGGGTGGCATTTGAAATAAAGTCTTTCTCTCCTTTTTATGAATGTATTTCTGTGAAAAATTTACAACTTAATATTTTTATACTCATCATCATAATTAAAATATTATGAGTATGAAAAGTATTCCAAAACACTACATCTTCTTTTCTTTTTTATTTAAAATTTTTGGTTGCATTGGGTCTGCTGCTGCACGTGGGCTTTCTCTAGTTGCGGTGAGCAGGGGCTACTCTTTGTTGCGGTGCACAGGCTTCTCATTGTGGTGGCTTCCTCTGTTGCAGAGCACGGGTTCTAGGTGTGAGGGCTTCAGTAGTTGTGGCACGTGGGCTCAGTAGCTTTGGCGCATGGGCTTAGTTGCTCCGTGGCATGTGGGATCTTCCCGGATCGGGGCTCGAACCCGTGTCCCATGCATTGGCAGGTGGATTCTTAACCACTGTGCCACCAGGGAAGTCCACCAAAACACTACATCTTCTGAAAGCAATATCCCCAAAGAAGAAAAATTTTGTTACTTTTCTGCTGAATTCCTAAATATAGCTGTCATTTGGACCAAGAGCCAAAAATCAAATGTTATGGTAAAAAATCCTAGCATTTCAACAAAGCAAGACTCTTACTCTGACAACAATTCTTAAACACCTAAAACAATCAAATACACTACATTCTCCATTTCATTTCTCAATGTCTCAACATTGCCCCTAGATGGATAATTTATTTGATCACTATAATAATCAAGTCAACAGAAAAATGCAAAATTGCTTACTAGAAAATGTTTATAATTGTTGAAGTATATCCCGTACAGAGTAAGTTTGTTCTTCTACAAGTCACATAGCTGCAGTATAACAATAACCTATTCAATTGTACTGTGAAAGTAGATATTCCTACACTCTCCATATGTATTCAACACTGGTCATTTATTCAATCTAAGACTGGGCTCCCTTTACTCAATCTGAAACTGGGGCCTCTGACCCCTAAGATATTTACTGGGGTTAAGCTTAGATTTGTGGTTTTATCAAAGTGAAGACTTCTAAAGCTGTGCTGTCCAATCTGATTGTCACTAGACACAAATGGCTATTTAAATTTCAATGAATCATAATTAAATTTGAAATTCAGTTCCTTGGTTACATTCATCACCCCTCCAATGCTCAAAGGCTACACGTGGCTCTCATATTGGACAGCAAAGATCTAGCACTTTTCCATCAACTCAGAAAGTTCTATTGTACAGTTCCATTCTAAGGATGACCAGTCTTATAGGTCATATTTGCTTTAGTGCCATGGCTTCAAGGCAAAGTGAAAGATAGAACTGATAATGCCACCTATCAAGTTTGTTCTTTTATTTCTAGGCTGAGAATCAAATCGTTATGATGTTTCAGATTAAGAGTCCCCACTGCCTCAGGATCTAAAAACATGAAAGAAAAAACGTGGTCCCTTGGCAGATTCAAAGAAAACAAACCAACCAAAACAACTACAACTACAACAAAACAAAAACTCCACCATGGTCCATGGAGGATATGGGCTGTTCTACCGATGAGAAACTCAGTGCTAAGCATTTTGGACAAAAAGAGTGCTCCCCTAATTTAAAAAATGCTCACATCTGCTATATACACATATTGTCCTTAGTAGGTACGTGCATTTTCACCTAACCAAGAAGATAGGCTTCCTCTGGCTAGTAACTGACTTGCGGAAGCAACATGGTCAAATGATACAAACAAAGGTTTTGAAACCACATAGGAGTAAAGTCCTGTATCCCTTTATACATGCTCACTAGTTACATGACTTTTGAGCAAGTTACTGAATCTCTCTGCATCTGAATTTGCCAAAAAAGAAAGAAGCAAAAATCAGGTCAACTTCCCAGGCTTGTTCAGTATTAAGAAGATAATGTATGTTTGGCATCAACTAGCACAGTATGTGACACAATGAGTTGCACCAGCAACTATTCTAGAAGACAAAAAAAAAAAAAATTCATTCACAGTACACAATAACAATGCCACTGGTAACAGATATTAGTAAACCAAATCTTTTTATTTAAAAACAGCTTTATTGAGCAATATCCGACTCATCATACAAATCACCCTTTTGAAGTGGAAAACTTCTCTAACATGGGAAAGGAAATAGTCACCCAAGCCCAGGAAGCACAGAGACTCCCATACAGGATAAACCCTAGGAAAAACACACCAAGACACATGTTCATCAAACTAACAAAAATTAAATTCAAAGAAAAATTATTAAAAGCAGCAAGGGAAAAACAAAAAATAACACACAAGGAATCCCTATAAAGTTATCAGCTGATTTTTCAGTGGAAACTCTGCAGGCCAGAAGGGAGTGGCAGGATATACTTAAAGTGATGAAAGAGAAAAACCTAAAACCAAGATTACTCTACCCAGCAAGGATCACATTCAAATTCGATGCAGAAGTCAAAAGCTTTTCAGACAAACAAAAGCTAAGAGAATTCAGAACCACCAAACCAGCTCTCCAACACATGCTAAAGAAACTTCTCTAAGCAGAAAACACAACAGAAGAAAAAGACACACAAAACAAACCTAAAACAATTAAGAAAATGGTCACAGGAACATACATATCAATAATAACCTTGAATGTAAATGGACTAAATGCCCCAACCAAAAGACACAGAGTGGCTGAATGGATACATAAACAAGACCATATATATGCTGTCTACAAGAGACCCACTTCAGACCTAGGGACACGTACAGACCGAAAGTGAAGGGATGGAAAAAGATATTCCACGCAAATGGAAATCAAAAGAAAGCTGGAGCAGCAATACTTGTATCAGATAAAACAGACTTTAAAATAAAGACTGTTACAAGAGATAAGGAGGGACACTACATAATGACCAAAGGATCAATCCAAGAAGAAGATATAACAATTATAAATGTTTATGCACCCAACACAGAAGCACCTCAATAATACTAGGGGACTTTAACACACCACTTACACCAATGGACAGATCATCCAAACAGAAAATAAATAAGGAAACACAAGCTTTAAATGACAAAATAGACCAGATAGATCTAATTGGTATCTAAAGAACATTCCACCCAAAAGTGGCAGAATACACTTTCTTCTCAAGTGAACATGGAACATTCTCCAGGATAGATCACATATTGGGTCACAAATCAAGCCTCGGAAAATTTAAGAAAATTGAAATCGTATCAAACATCCTTTCTGACCACAATGCTATGAGATTGGAAATCAATTACAGGAAAAAAACTGTAAAAAAGAAAAACAAACACATGGAAGCTAAACAGTGTGCTACTAAATAACCAAGAGATCACTGAAGAAATCAAAGAAGAAATAAAAAAATACATAGAAACAAATGACAACAAAAACACGAAGACCCAAAACCTATGGGATGCAGCAAAAGCAGTTCTAAGAGGGAAGTTTATAGCAATTCAATCGTACCTCAAGAAACAAGAAAAATCTCAAGTAAACAATCTAACCCGACACTTAAAACAACTAGAGAAAGAAGAACAAAGAAAACCCAAAGTCAGTGGAAGGAAAGAAATCATAAAGATCAGAGCAGAAATAAATAAAATAGAAACGAAGGAAATAATAGCAAAGATCAATAAAACTAAAAGCTGGCTCTTTGAGAAGAAAGACAAAATTGATAAACCCTTAGCCAGACTCATCAAGAAAAAAAGGGAGAGGACGCAAATCAATAAAATTAGAAATGAAAAAAGGAGAAATCACAACCAACACTGCAGAAATACAATGGATTATAAGAGACTACTACAAACAACTATATGCCAATAAAATGGACAACCATGAAGAAATGGACAAATTCTTGGAAAGGTACAATTTTCCAAGACTGAACCAGGAAGAATTAGAAAATATAAACAGATCTATGAAAAATAATGAAATTGAAATCATAATTAAAAATCTTCCAACAAACAAAAGTCCAGGACCAGATGGCTTCACAGGCGAGTTCTATCAAACATTGAGAGAAGAGCTAACACGGATCTTTCTCAAACTCTTCCAAACAATGGCAGAGGCAGAAACACTCCCAAATTCATTCTATGAAGCCACCATCACCCTGATACCAAAACCAGAAAAAGATATCACAAAAAAAGAAAATTATAAACCAGTATCACTGATGAACAATGATGCAAAAATCCTGAACAAAACACTAGCAAACAGAATCCAACAGCACATTAAAAGGATCATACACCACGATCAAGTGGGATTTATCCCAGGGATGCAAGGATTCTTCAGTATATGCAAATCAATCAATATGCTACACCACATTAACAAATTAAGAAATAAAAACATATGATCATCTCAGTAGATGCAGAAAAAGCTTTTGACAAAATTCAACACCCATTTATGATAAAAACTCTCCACAAAATGGGCATAGAGGGAACCTACCTCAACGTAATAAAGGCCATATATGACAAACTCACAGCAAGCATCATACTCAATGGTGAAAAACTGAAAGCATTTCCACTAGGATCAGGAACAAGACAAGGATGTCCACTCTCGCCACTCTTATTCACTATAGTTTTGGAAGTCCTAGCCACAGCAATCAGAGCAGAAGAAGAAATTAAAGGAATACTAATTGGAAAAGAAGAAGTAAAACTGTCACTATTTGCCAATGACATGATACTATACATAGAAAATCCTAAATATGACACCAGAAAACTACTAGAACTAATCAGTGAATTTGGTAAGGTTGAAGGATACAACATTAATGCACACAAATCTCTGGCATTCCTATACACCAACAATAAAAAATCAGAAAGAGAAATTAAGGAAACACTCCCAACAAAAAGAATAAAATACCTAGGAATAAACCTGCCTAAGGAGGCAAAAGATTTGTACTCAGAAAACTGTAAAACACTGATGATAGAAATTAAAGATGACATAAACAGATGGAGAAATGTACTATGTTCTTGGATTGGAAGAATCAATATTGTGAAAATGACTATACTGCCCAAAGCAATCTACAGATTCAATGCAATCCCTAACAAACTACCAACGGCATTCTTCACAGAATTAGAAGAAAAAAATCTTACTATTTGTATGGAAACACAAAAGACTCTGAATAGCCAAAGCAATCTTGAGAAAGAAAAATGGAGTTGGAGGAATCAGGCCCCCCAACTTCAAACTATACCACAAAGCTACAGTAATCAAGACAGTATGGTACTGGCACAAAAACATAAATATAGATCAACGGTACAGGATAGAATGCCCAGAGAATTACCCACGCAAATACGGGCACCTAATTTACGACAAAGGAGGCAAGAACATACAATGGAGAAAAGACAGCCTCTTCAGTAAGTGGTGTGGGGAAAACTGGACAGCTACATGTAAAAGAATGAAATTAGAACACTAAACACCATACACAAAAATAAACTCCAAATGGATTAAAGACTTAAATGCAAGACCAGACACTATAAAACTTTTAGAGGAAAACATAGGAAAAACACTCTTTGACATAAACCACAGCAAGATCTTTTTTGACCCACTTCCTAGAGTAACAGAAATAAAAACAAAAATAAACAAATGGGACTTAATTAAACTTAAAAGCTTTTGCACAGCAAAGGAAACCATCAACAGGACAAAAAGACAGCTCTCAGAATGGGAGAAAATATTTGCAAGTGAAACAACAGACAAAGGATTAATCTCCAAAATATACAAACAGTTCATGCGGCTCAATATCAAAAAAACAAACAATCCAGTTAAAAAATGGGCGGAAGACCTAAATAGACATTTCACCAGAGAAGACATACAGATGGCCAAGAGGAACGTGAAAAGATGCTCAAGATCACTAATTATTAGTGAAATGCAAAGCAAAACTACAATAAGGTGTCACCTCACGCTGGTCAGAATAGCCATTATTAAAAAACCTAGAAACAAAAAATGCTGGAAAGGGTGCGGTGAAAAGGCAACCCTCCTACACTGCTGTTGGGAATGTAAAACCATATGGGGAGTTCCCTGGTGGAACAGTGGTTAAGAATCCGCCTGCCAATGCAGGGGACACGGGTTTGAGCCCTGGTCCGGGAAAATCTCACATGCTGCAGAGCAACTAAGCCCATGTGCCACAACTACTGAGCCTGTGCTCTAGAGCCTGTGAGCCACAACTACTGAGCCTGAATGCCACAAATACTGAAGCCCATGTGCCACAACTAGTGAAGCCCGCATGCCTAGAGCCCTTGCTCCATAACGAAGAGCAGCCTCCGCTCACCGCAACCAGAGGAAGCCGGTGCGTGGCAACAAAGACCCAACACAGGCAAAAATTAATTAATTAATTTAAAATTATATTTTAAAAAAAAGAACTATCATATGACCCAGTAATCCCACTACTGGGCCTGTACCCTGAGAAAACCATAATTCAAAAAGAGACATGCACCACAATGTTCACTGCAGCACTATTTACCATAGCCAGGACATGGAACCAACCTAAATGTCCATAGACAGATGAATGGATAAAGAAAACGTGGCACACATATACAATGGAATATTACTCAGCCATAGAAAGAAACAAAATTGAGCTATTTGTAGTGAGGTGGATGGACCTAGAGTCTGTCATACAGAGTGAAGTAAGTCAGAGAGAGAAAAACAAATACCGTATGCTAATGTGTTTATATGGAATCTAAAAATATATACGTATATATATAGGTTATATTCTGTTGGACAATATATCCTTATAGCTTTTTTTTTGAATTTTAGAATTTTATTTATTTTTTTATACAGCAGGTTCCTATTACTTATCCATTTTATACCTATTAGTGTATATACGTCAATATAGCCAATATTTTATAAAAACCATAAATGGAGCATAACCTTTAAAAATTGTGAATCACTATATTGTATACCAGTAACTTATATAATATTGCACAGCAACTATACTAATAAAAATTTTTATCCCAGAAAAAAAAATGGTACTGATGAACCTAGTTGCAGGGCAGTAATAAAGAGGCAGATGTAGAGAATGGACTTGAGGACATGGGGTGGGAGGGCGAAGTGAGAGTAGCATTGACATATATCCACTACTGGATGTAAAATAGTTGGCTGGTTAGAAGCAGTAGCATAGCACAGGGAGATGGGCTCTGTGCTTTGCGATGACCTAGAGGGGTGGGATAGGGAGGGTGGGAGGCAGACTCAAGAGGGAGGGGATATGGGGACACGTGTATGCATATGGGCAATTCGCTTTGTTGTGCAACAGAAACTAACACGGTATTGTGAAGCAATTATACTCCAATAAAGATCTATTTAAAAAAAACAGCTTTATTGAGCAATATCTGACACATCATACAAATCATCCTTTTGAAGTGTACGTTAATTCAATGTGAATCAAGCCTTTTTTAAAAATTGATTAATTTTTGGCTGCGTTGGGTCTTCGTTGCTGCACATGGGCTTTCTCTAGTTGAGGTGAGCAGGGACTCCTGTTCGTTGCAGTGTGCGGGCTTCTTATTGTGGTGGCTTCTTTTGTTGTGAAGCACAGGCTCTAGGCATGCGGGTTTCAGTAGTTGTGGCATGCGGGCTCAGTAGTTGTTGCTCGTGGGCTCTAGAGTGCAGGCTCAGTAGTTGTGGCGCATGGGCTTATTTGCTCCGCGGCACATGGGATCTTCCCGGACCACGGCTCGAACCCGTGTCCCCTGCATTGGCAGGCGGTTTCTTAACCACTGAGCCACCAGAGAAGCCCCTGAATCAAGTCTTTTAATACATAATTCAACATTACCCAGTACCCAGTGTGGGCTACTGACTGTGTAAGGTTCTAGAGCAGTGGCTCTCAAATGGGGACAATTTTGCCCACCAGGGCACATTTGGCAATGTTTGGAGACATTTTTGATTTTCACGATGGATGGAAGCTATTAGTACTTAATGGATAGAGGCCGGGGATGCTGCTAAACATCCTACAATGCACAGGACAGCTCCACAACAAAGAATTATCCAGTCCGAAATGCCAGTAGTGCTTAGGTTAAGAAACTTGTTCTTGGCATACAAAGATGAACAAGAGACAATATCTGTCTGCCCAAAGCTTATTGTCTGGTGAAAGAGTGCAAGGTGGAAACAGCACAGGATGCTAGGGTTGCAGAGAGAAGAGGACGCTTAAGCCAAAAAATATTGGAAGACAAACAGGAATTTGCCAGGGGTACTCAGGATGGAAAGGAGTGATTTCATGTAGAGGGACTAATGTGGAAAAATACTGATATGCAGAAAGCATGCTGGAGTCTAAGAAGTTCCAAGAGTTCAGAATAGTTACAGCTCAGGAGAGAACAAGAGAATAGAAGATTACACAGGAGCCCGATCATCATGGTTTTGTATGTCATGCTAGCAAAGAACTTGGACTTGATCTTATAATCAGTGGTCAACAAACATTTTCTGTAATGAGCCAGATAGGAATATCTTTAGGCCATATGGTCTCTGTTACAACTGCTCAACTCTGTGATCATAGTGAGGAGAAAGCAGCCATCGACAATCCGTAAGTGCATAAGGAATGTAGCTATGTTCCATTAAAACTTTACTTATGGGCACTAAAATTTGAATTGCATGTAATTTTCAGGGTTAATAAAATAGCCTTGTCCTTTTGATTTTTTTCGACCGTATAACTGTGAAAACCATTCTTTACCTGTGGGCTGTACATAAGCAGATGGTGACAGTACTTCGCCAAGCCCTGCTGTAGTGAATACACAGGACTTCAAGGTGACAAGTCAGCTGGTTAGATAAAAAATGAAGTGGGGCATTTTTCTTGAGATCTCTGGAAGGACTGGCCATCTTCTAGCCATTCCTGCTAAAGAACAAATGGACTAGGGCCTAAATTTTGTCAACAGCTTGCCTGTAGTACTTCAGTGAGGTGGTATGCTAATAACTAAAGGAAAGGAAAGCTCATTTTAGGCTACTGTGGTGAAATGACATTTACCTAATGCAGATATAGATTTCTTCATAATTAGTGGGCACTTGACACTAATGTAATCTGATTACTGCAGCAAAGTCATCTTTAAACGAACTCCCCAGTACTGACAGAGTATGTCCTTGAATTAAGCAAATTAGGGCTAAGTGACAAAAAGTACCAGCTATTAAGAAACAACTCCATATTTATAATCATCTGTTATAATGAAGAGAAGACCAAATACCTCATAGTATCAATATGAGAAGTATGACACAGGTCGCTTGACACATAGGTAAGGTGTTCTCACTGTCTTAGTCCTGATATTATCCCAATTCAAATTCTAGAAACTTCAAGCTACTGGAAACCTCTTACTTTTAATTTGGAACTATTTTCAAGAGAGAGGTCTGGTAACATGGATTCAAACTGTGAAGACAGTATGTCACTTTTACTCAATTTAAAAATGTTTTATTTAAAAATAAACTGTGTAAGAGAAAAGTACAAGAGTACTGATCTAGAGAAACATTTCTTTAAAAAACTTGTTTCTTCCTGATTCCAATTTTGTATGATTTATAATAGCCACAATGGTGTACTATTATAACTAAAGCCATTTCAAATCTAAACAACTGTCTTTTACATCTTTGATGTGGCTGACTCTTTATGAATAATTATGATCTTTCTTAGGGACAATAAACATATGTCAAAAGGATTGTTTTGAGGATTAATTGATCTGTTTGTAATTTAATTACATAGTGTCTGGTATACAGTATATGCTCCATCGAGGTTAGGTATCATTAAACACGAAATGTATTACAATCACTACTTCAACCTCTCTCTAAATGTTTCACCACGACAGAGTTCTCCCAACTTTAAAATACTTTTCAAAGAATTCAAGAATCGAAAGAACCTAGAAATTGCACGGTCCACCTCTCATATTATATAAATGGATTGACTGACTGAAGTCACACAGGGAGATGATATATCTTGGTATAAAGAGCAAGGGCTCTGCAGTTGAACATGCCTGATTTTGAGTCCTGGCTCCACCAGCTGAGTTAATTCGGCCAAACCCTCAATTTCCTAATTTATAAAAATGTGGATTAAATGAGATGATGCTCACAAAGTACTGAAGACAGTGACTAACATATTTTTTTAATCAATAAATTTTCACTATTATTATTGATCTTAATTTTCCTACCATGAAATTATATTTCCTCTGTCCATCTTCTGAAGAAATGTGTGTAAACTGCTCCTGTATTTGTTCTGAACTTGACTCCTAGCTAACTATACTGACAGGCCACACCAGACTAAGGCAAACTATTTAAAATATTTCTTTTCCAATCCGGCAAACTCTACCTCTCCCTTTCTTTGTACGATTCCTTCGTTAGTATATACCTCAACTTCAAATTATTTTAGTAAGTCTTCCAATGCTTCAATTTCTCCAACTCCGCTCCATGGGTCCTGGGAACACATACGTAAAAACTGTGCTAAATATATCTGTGAAATGCTTTGTTAAAGATTACACAATAAGGAACAAAAGATGGTGTTTCTGGAGATTCCAAGCAGTTGTGGGCCAATGCACGTCACAGAAAGCATCCTTCCAATTCATTTGCTTAAAAGGCTAAGGAAGTAATCTATTTCCTTTTCCCTGTTTTCTGTCTGGTTTCTCTGATGTGTTCCCAGATACTCAAAGAAAGATTCAGATATCCATGAAATCTTAATATGCCTGTTTGAAGCCAGGAAAAATAAAGAACAGTACCCCAATATTGAAGACCAGGAAAAGTCCATCAGTACTTGAGGAGGAATTTTGTTCAGTCTTGGAAATTACTGAAAGAGTCTACTTCCATGGTAACTGGGGAAGAAAATGTCCAACGGTTTAAATTTACAGGCATTCCACTACCCTGAAGCATGCTCCTGAAGTGATCCTACAAACTTGGCAATTACTCTAACAGCCTAAGTCTTCATCTGTTGCCAGATGAGCTGCAGCAATTTTTGGCCTTGCCTTACAGCCCTTGCACTTGACATCATTTAGCTTAGACTCAGCCCTTGACCTTGCCTTTAGAGTTGGGGAAGAGTTCAGAGGGACCAAACCTCGATAGAAACAACCTAAGTGTGAAAGGTTTTACCCCAAGGCTTCTCTCAACGAGTGTGCTCTTTAATATTTAACGTTGACCTTTAATCTCATATGTTTATCAGAATGGGATAACTGCAAACTCTCCCTTCTATCTAAGAAACATTAAGCTCTTTTTTGTTTCTTTGTTTTTGTTTTGCCTTAAGGCAGAAGTAGAAGGCCATAAGCGTAACTTGAAAGGCTCCTCTCACACTAAGGATTGTATCTTTTTTTTTTTTTCCGGTACGCGGGCCTCTCACTGTTGTGGCCTCTCCCGTTGCGGAGCACAGGCTCCAGATGCACAGACTCAACAGCCATGGCTCACGGGCCCAGCCACTCCACGGCATGTGGGATCTTCCCGGACCGGGGCACAAACCCGTGTCCCCTGCATCCGCAGGCGGACTCTCAACCACTGCGCCACCAGGGAAGCCCGGATTGTATCTTTTTATCAGCTTTGTTCATCTGATTGGATTCTATTTAAATTTTCCTTTAACCTTGTATGTTTGACAGGTTCTTGAGCGCACTGAGACTTTCTCCACAAAAAGGAAACCCCTTGATTGGATTAGAAACCACTACCTGCCTCTGGAAATCAAACCTTTCAGTAGGGTCAGATCAATCTGAACTTAAATTCTTTGATGTTTTCCTGTTAACCCAAGTAGATCTGCTCAGGAGCTTCTTATTAAGAAGGGCAGGGCTGGGGCTATATCTCCTACTTCTTGTCTTTCCTTCTCTCCATCTTGCCTTCTCAACATTGAACAAAGTACTGTGGACGCCATGAAGTATTCTGGTGAACGAGAGCAAACTGTTACACATGTACCTGGTTAATGTGCTGCGTACCTTCCTCAATGTTGAGAAGGCAAGATGGAGAGAAGGAAAGACAAAAAGTAGGAGATATAGCCCCAGCCCTGCCCTTCTTAATAACACTAGATTTGGAACTTTCGACCTAGTTGTGATTAAAATTACCAAGGGAGTAGGAATTTGTTCTTTCTACTGGCATTCTGTCTTGTAAAAACAAGAAGAAGGGAAGGTGATTATAGGTACCTAACATCAAATTTAGTAAAAATCACTGAATAGAAAACCAGAAGGGCGATTTAATGATCTAAGAAATTAGGCAAAAGTGTCAAGTCTGAAGAATTTTAAAATGGTTATAGGTCAAAGCATTAAAAACTTCTTTGGGGATGGAGTGGCTATAAGGCGAACCCGGTTAGGAATCTGCCAGGGGTTAATTGCAACCCTGCATGAAAAGCAGTTAACAAGTGAGAATTAGAACACCCAGGAGGAAAAGAAAAATGTTTCCAGTGCCATGAGAAATAAACAACAAAGGAGAAATATTTCCTTTGGCTACCACTACCTCCTTTTCAAAAGCTCAGAGGAGCTACGGGGAATGCCAAGGACTGGTTTTCTCTCAACTCCCTCTGAAACATTTGTCTTCATTACCACTCTTTTTAATCAGGGCTCCTTCATGAGTGTTTCTGCTCAGCCCCTAAGGGGCAGCTCTGGTCTGCGATAAATCAGAGTCCACACCGCAAGTCACTAATCAGCACTCCCAGGGAAAGAAAAACAGAGAAGTGCAGACCACTACACTGAAAAGGACTGGCGGCTCACAGGCCTCAAGGAAGAAAGGCCTTTATGTGTAGAAATAATAAATTAGTGGAGGTGGAATAGCACTCCAATGTCTAGGACTTATTTTAAAATCTCAGACGCAAATTGTTCACATTTAATCATAAGAGTTTAGAAGATAATTTCGTTTTAGCAATGTAAGGCAGATTATGAGTTTGCTTAATGAATTGAATTTGTACCCCCAGCTCAATGATTTCGATACCTAACTCAAAACTTAGTAAGACTCAAAGATGTCATTGAGAAATAAAACAAAAAATTCCAGGTGAGAACTCTAATGTCTATAATATGACTGTTACTTTGCTTAAATGGAATTAGGATCATAAAATTATGAACATATTATATTTTTTCTCTGGAAAGGATCTTAGAAATAATCTAAGAAAAAGACTAAATGGAGTGGCTAAAAGTCAGCAGAGCTTGTTAGTAGCAGATTTACTCTAGAAACTAGGATTCCAAACATCTTACACAACTATAGATCTCATGCATGAGTCAATACTGAAAAATCACCACTTAACAGAGAAAAGTGAAGAGTAGAATATGAGTCAGGAAATGTGGGCTACAGTCCTATGTCCACCACTTACTCGCTTATCTTGGCTAAATCACTGAACACTCTGAGTCTCAATTTCTTCACCTGTAAAACGGGGTTTACATATTTCCTGCATATATTATAGGGCTGCTGCAATATATATACAAGGTATTATTAAATTATTATAAACAACTTTTCTGAGAGCTGGAATGGGCTGAAGAGCTAATGGGATTCAGGTAAAGTAGAGAAAATTCACTTTTCAGAGGAAGACAGATACAGGTCGTAGCAAATACTACTAGAATCCTAGGATACAAGCTTAGATATGAAATCACCCGAGACACAAAATCAGACCATAGTGTGGCACGCAAATTAGCAAGCCAAGAGTTGAGTCCATGGCTTCCAAAATAGAATCTAACTTTTCTAATGGCAAACCTAAGACCTACTTTATATCTATCTGCCTATGACAAAGTGAGGATGGCATGGATTCCAGAAAGAAATATAGGAGACACTTAGCCAAATACATGATGCTGTGTGGCAGTAAAGGCAACACACCTGCCTAGGAGCCAAGACCTACTGCTGTTCCAGCTTTGTTGGTATGTTATTGCTTGTTGTCTGTGAAAGCTGAAGCATGATAATGTCATCTCATCATGGCCTGCAGATATGGATACTGTCCTTACACAGAGCACAGAGGAGCCCCCCTCTGAGGCAGTCATAGCTATGCAAAAATGCTAGTTTTCCTACACTCCAATATTATTAAAATGTAACTAAGGAACTAGCATCCATCAAAGTGATGAACACTTCCTGAATCTTAACTGCATAAAACAGCCTCCTGTTTTTCCTACTGTAACCAGAACCTCTGTCTGTCATTGACTTTATGAAGAAAAACTCTCATAAGACCTCAGGAGAAACACTGTTTGATACTGATCTTAGGAGCCAGGATCTGAACTGCTTGGAGCCCAAATGAACTAAAAAGAAGGACAATTTGATTAGACCGCAGGTGCTTATAGAAGGGATATACAAGAAGCATGGCTAGAATTTTGAATCTTCATTCAAAATACTAGACTTCATATTGTAAAACGGGAGCAATGAAATGATAAAAGCAGTATTTGAGGAAGAAGTTTCTATCAGCGTTATGTAGGATACACTGGGGGAAGTGGCAGGTTCAGAGAGACTGACATTTGAGGGACCAAGGTTGACACTGTTGCAGTGCTCCAGGCAAGATGTAATTAAGAATCAGTTTTGTGGTTATTCTGATGAATGGGGGGCAAGGGGGTTCCTTGGCTTGTACTGACTATTCTCTTGGATATAAGAGAATTAATCACACTGTAATAGGGAAGAACAAATCTCACTCCACATTAGATCTGTTTCTTTTACTTTAACCTCTGTATTCTATTGCTTTAAGAATGTTGCCTATAGCCTGAAATATACAGGATAGCCCATTCTCAAGGCTCTGATCTTTAAGGGTATAACACTTTTTCATTCACATAGAGACAAAAAGTTGCAGAACAGAGAATAACATTTGTCTTGTTGGAGTTTTACAGGAACATTGAGACCTGACCTACCTAGACAGCTGCAAGATCAAAGGATTCCAACACCAAGAAGTGTGTGACAACCAACCATGCCCCTTCCCTCATCTTGCCTTTAAAAATACTTTGCTGAAACCCTTTAGGGAGTTCAGGGATTTTTAGGGCATGAGCCACCCATTCTCCTTGCATGGCCCTGAAATAAATCTTTTTCTGCTCCAAATGCTGACGTTGTTTCAGTATTGTTTTGTACAGACTAATTGCTCATAGTTAACTGGGAAGATATTTTATATTTGTTGGTTTTTAAGGAGCTCTGAAAGTTAGAACTAAGAGGAATACTTATGCAATTATTATTAAATACTATTAAGAATGTGAAAGAGCTTTAGATAAAAAAGTATTGACAGTAAATTTAGAGTTAGTCATATAAGCTCAGGAAAGTTGAATGTGGGTCTTTCAGCTATCTACCAAATACGTGATTAGAACAACTGGGCAGATGCTATTAGGGAATCATCCATATGCTCTCGGGGACCTGCCAGCTGCCTGAGCCACAGAAGCAGAGTGTGGGTGATAATGCTGAGAATCCAACATGGCCTTTACAAACAAAAACAGACCAAGAATTACTCATGGTCTAAAGAAAAGCACCAGCAGATTTGTCAAGTACAGACATGGATTTTATTTTTCTTTTAAATGTTGGAATTAAACCAGATACAATTTCATGATGTGCTATGAGAAATGAGTAAGTCTACCTTATACACAAAAATGGCTTCCGTAGACCCTGAAGAACAGCTCAGAAGAAATCAATCAAGGTGTAGTTCCTAAATGTGGGCAGAGAAGAACATAAAGAAGTTCATGGGACAATGAAAGGTGTCCAACAAAGGTGCTAAAACTGAGGATCTGCACCTCCCTGTACAGGACCTCGGGGTCTCCTCAACCTCACACATGAGAGCAAAGCTCCTCCTCTCTGTTTTCCTGAGTCCTGTAAGGAAAGGAGGCTCAAAGTCTTGGAGGTTGAAAATCAAGTCTGGCTGCTATAAAGCAACCCCTCTCAGATATACTCTCATTCCTGACAAATACCCACCCACCGGCAGGTCTGGGAGACACATGGAGACCAGAGCAAGTTGTCAAAACTTATCATTATAAAACGTCCATCTTCCCAAAGTACAACCTTTGCTCAACGCAGTGTTTTCCTTGGAAGACAGCTCTTCTGAGAGCTATAAAAAGGTGGTTAGAATTGATGAGGTAAGCTCTTGTAGTCAAGCTAACCATCATGTTAAAAATGTAAAGGTGAATAATGATGCTGGAATGCTTAACCAAAACCAAAAAATAATAACAACAACAAAATTCATTAATTATGTCCCTCTACTTCAAAGAATTTCATAATTCTTAGCATTCCTCTTTTGAGAAAAGAAAACTGTGTGCAAATTTTATGGCCCTCCTACTTTAATTTCCTTTCTTACGCCATACCCTCAGGTGGCTAGCCTGGTGCTACATGGCCTAGGCTACATACAAAGTTCACAGCTCTTTGCCTGATCTCATGATCCTCTATCAAAAAACAACACTTTCAAAAGAGTTTCCTGTCTAGTTCTGCCATTGCGTGAGTATTTCCTTGGCTGGATCCGCTGCCAAATTAAGTCCCTTTGGTAAAAAAAACTGCAGGGAACTCAATACAGCCCTGTCCCCCCTCTACCTTAGGTTTGACATCCGGAAGTGACTTAGGAAGTACTCTAATGGTTACCAAATTTTTGGAAACTGGTTTAACTTTCCTGAGCTAAACATGTGTTTAGGAGAGACTACATCACTAATCATCACTTGACCCTCTGACAGACCAAAAGTTGCTGATTTTTTTTTCCCTTAAAAAAAAAAAAGAGAAAGAAAAAAACAACTTTTATCAGCTAGCACAATGATGTAAATGCAAAATCATGTTGTGAGATGACTGCAAACATGCTGATTTCCAGATGTTGGACAAGATAGTGCAGAAACACCGAAAAGGACGGTTAACAGTTTCTGTCACAAACTCTGCTGGGTTACTTGCTTTCTGGGGACTTTACACAGCTGTCAAACCATTTAGGATAGAGAAGAACTGAAGGTTTCTTGTCAGTTGGCAAATTCTAATCCATCGACTCTGGGTAAAAAGAACTTTGTCTCTGAAAACACAGAAAATTTTCCAAATCTATTATTATTACTGTGATCAGAAATAACTACAGTGTGATTTACTCAAATATATATTTATTGTTGCCATACGTTTTATTTAAGTAAGCTTGTACACCAATCATAGAAGGTACAAATCTAGAGCAAAGCTCTGCACATTCCACTAAATATCCCCTCCATATATCAGCCATAGATAAAATCATGTCAAAACAGAATACTGCTCAGGCTGTCCCTGCTGCATGGGCTTCTTTTTTATGGACTCATCCTTGACTCACACTATTCCTGGTGGGAGTCTTCCCAAAAAAATCCAGATTTAGTTGTCAGATTTACACTATCAAAAAATCTTGAAAATGAATGGGTTCCTTAAAAGAAAAGCCAAACTCTGGGTAATTACATTCAAATTCCTTAATCACATTTTCTGAGCTCAATGGGAATTGTGGTGTTTCTTTCCTGAATATCTTCTCCAAAGCCACATAAATGCAATACAGATTCTTCCTCCAAAGGGATATCGAACATAAGGAGTTCCCCTTGGCAAAATGTTAGTTTCAAGTCTATGCTTCTTGTCTTTTTCATGCAGCTAGAAACAGTATATGTGTATGTATATATGCATGTAGGTGTGCATGTTTATCACCCTCCTCACATTTCATGCCCCCCCCCCCGCAAAAGAAACAAGGGAGAAAAAAAGGATACAGAGCATCTCAGGAATATTTGCAAGCATATAGTTTACCAACAGTGTTAGACATTATTGCAAGTCAGTAATATTTGCTTCTTTCCCACCTCTGGGCTAATAAGAGGACTGTACTTCCCCATTCCCTTAAAGCTCTAGTCCATTAGTCTCAAACACAGCTTTCTGTGATAATGGAAATGTTCTGTATTTTGTGTTGTCCAGGATGGTAGATTTATAATGCAGCTAGTGCCACTGAAGAACTGAAGGACAAATTTTGTTTAATTTTCATTAGTTTGAATTTAGATAAGCAAATGCAGCTAGTGGCTATTGCATTGGACAGCACAGTTCTAACCCATGAATTGTGAGCAGAAGTGACCAGTGTGAGACCTCGAGTGTCCCCTTCCCCTTGCCATGGTCACCTGCAATAATTTGATGATGACGCTTTAGTTAATCGAGGTCCAGGAGTGGAGACAGCATGGAGCAGAGACTCCTGCAACCTCTGATGGACAATAATTTAGCCTGAAAAGTCACAAAAATTGAAAGAAAAAAAGTAGAGCAAGTACTGATCTTTGTTAAAACCCTATGGGTCAAATATTACCCACGAAAAGGTCAAGAAGCTCCTACTTCGCGTGTGCAGGTGGTGGTGGAATGAGGAGGAAATGTAGCTGCTCAAGCAAACTAAAACTATTCCTTAAGATGTAACATAATATAAAACCTGTGATATAAATGTACAGATGATCTTTTGTACCTTATTATATTTTCATAATATAATGCCTGTGATAAAGGGTGGATGATTTAGGACATCGTACTAACTGCTCAGAAAAACAACCCAAGAAGAAATCTTAACACATTTTATGTTATTGTTGCCATGGAAGACATTTTTGTATTCCAAGTAGTAAAAATATGTTTGTGAGTAATATTTTTCCCACAAAGAGAAAAATCCCCTAGTCATGGAAGAGTTAAAAGAGACCAAAATTAGACACAGTTCATGTTAAAGGTTAGAAGAATAATCAGTCATTTGAAAAACACTACATAAACATTTTTCCGGATGCAATTTTCAGTCCAAGGATACATTTCCCAGTAGAAATCAGCAGCTAAAAAGGAAATCATTTCGTCTCCATAAGTGCCAAATTGTATCCTGATTTTTCCTGGTCTGGCTCAACTTTCAAAACTAGTGGTTCAACTTCTGCAATCTTTCACCCAATGACTATGTAAACACATCTTTATAAGACAGACATAATCCTTGGGTGGGCCAATTTATGTTGGATTATGAAAATACTTAAAATACAAAATCATATAATGACTGTTGTCCTTTGGTTTTTCACGAAAAGGAAAGGAAAATCCAGTTAACATAGGCAGTGGTTCCTGTGAAGATAATATGACACATATACATTGCTTTCTCTTTTTCCAATATCTTTGAAAATAAATATTACTGACAAGTCAGTAAAGGATTGCATCATATTTTGGGAAGGTGGTATGTAAATTAAGAATCTGCAAATATACCTCTGATGTGCTCCATCACATGCCACACTGTACCACACAATTGGAATGAATTAAACTACTCACACGAGGCCAGGAAAAATTCTCACCCTTGGAAGTACTTTGGATCTTCTGTATTCGGTCAGAGGTTATAGAAACATTAGTTTTAAGGATAAAGTAATCTTAAGTAAAAACCAAAGATTCATTCAGAATTTATTACTGCCTCTGATTCATATATATCTCAGATTATTCAGAACGCTCCATAACACAATTCAAGCAGAATATCAAGCCTACAGCTAGGAAAAATCATAAATTTTAAATCTGCATAGAAAGATAAACTCTGCTTTTTCACTTCTCCCTTGAAATTCTAGAGCTTTTATAGTCAACTACAAAATGCATCATGAAAAGCCTATCTTCAATATTTAGCATGTGGTGGGGAAGAATTTTAACTTTTCCTCCAATGAATAAAGTTATGTAAAAGAAGACATTTGGGGAGTCTTTGGAGAGTGCAGAATAAATTATTGCTGTAAGATCTGGAAAAGTTTGGTAGAATGTTAAGAGATTTCCACATCTGTGTCTATACATACATGTCTTGGGAATAATGTATCTTCAAAACCATTCACAGAAAAATGTTGTAAAGTACTCCTCCCTTCAGTAAGCAAAGCTCATGAGTTGCAATCACAAAGATTTCATTTCACCATACGTTAGTGAGAATTAATCAAATATCCATGATTATATTCACAAAAATGATTTCTGTAAATATTGTTAAAAGTTATAACAAAGCAAAGAATTTTAAGTAGCTTAATTCTACAAATTTTTGACAATTTATAGTATAACTCTATGAATAATCTTCTAATGGCTATATTAGCCCTTCATCTTTGCTCCTGACAAAACAAATAAATATGTCACTGAAGCAGCATGAACAGACTATAGAAATGAACACAGCACAATGCACATTTTCTTTCCTGTGCTAGGAGAGGCTGATGAGTGATATAATTTTTTAATTCACAAAATTTTAACTGACTGTAAGAACATATTAGAGTTGCATTTTCCTGATAAAATGACCCATTCTGTCCAAACCAGCATGAAGCATTGAATTAAATATTTTCATTTAACTCTAATTTGAAAGACACAAAATTTTTAACTTGTTTGCCCAAATTAGAAAATCCTTAGTTCTTCTGAAAAGAATATACATATATAAATGTTCAAAACTAAAAATTAAAGGTTGATTATTTAAATCTTGCTTTTAAATTAAAATATTTTGCATTCCTTTCTGATTTAAAACACTCTCCAATGAAAGCCACCATTATTTATAAGTGAAGAAAGAAAAGGGAATTTGTCTGACTTCTCCCCACTCCTCACTCTGCCATTGTCACCTGTATCTATTTCCAGGAAGCCAATATTCATTAGGGTTAATCTGCCTACTAAATGAATAAACAAAGGATTTCTCTGTCACTAAGAGGCCAGGTGAGTCGATAGCATCTTCTAACACAGAAAATCATCTGTACCATACAGCTCAGGAAATTACCTGCTGCAATCCCACACCTGGGATCATTTGGCAGGTAGATCTCTAATGTTGAGTAATACATGGAAAATTGACTATAACGATTTTTTCAAAGGACTGAAAATCTTACATATTTTAGAACAGAAGAACATTTTTATGAAATTAACTTTATAAGTCACCAAGGGAAACTAGTAAAAAAAAAGAAAAGTTTTCCATGATTTTCCCCTAAATACCAACAGTGGATGTAAGAACTAATGCCAAAGTGCCAACATGCAATGAAATAAGAACTGATACAACACCAATACTTTCATGAATCACATGATCTTAAAAATATATATACACAACAATTCTAGAATAGAATGCTGTCAACAAACTAAATTAAAAAAATACATTATCATAATCCCTACCTGTACAGACTGATAAACTCAGACCAAATAAAGCTACATGAACGCAGTGGTTCATCAAGATGCCAGGAAAAGAACCCAAGGCCAATTATTTGTTAATACATTAAATTGATAACATTGCCTCTCCATGTTTCCCTTCACGGAGTAGAATCCCAGGTCTTACTTCCGTAAAGAAATCATTTTTCCAGCTAAATAATCCAACAGGAAACCACTGGTAATAAATAAGCAAAACAAAAGTAAAAGAAATGAGGTCAAAGATATGTGACCTCTCTCCAAATGTTGGGGGTGGGAGAAGAAATATATCCTAGATATTACTTTTAAATAATATTTGATAGCTTAAAAACCATGTGGTATAAGCAGAAGAACCAGAGGACTGATTTGATTAGGTACAAGACACTGCAGCAACAAAACTCATTTACAAAACATGGAAACAAATAGCTGTTAGGGATTATTACCTTCTCACATAGGTTCAATCCTACAAGTGGGCCTAGCTGTGATATAGAGTGAAATAAGACTAAATCTATCAGCTTTTGTGCCAGTGAGAATCAACCAATGTGCGACCCTTGGCACAAGAGGCCATTACGTAGCTGAAACTGGTGCTATATTTATTCAAGTTTTAATAATACACTCGCTGAGAAAAGCAGCCACACTACTAGGCAGATAATATATCATTCTCTAGAGGGAGTAGAGACTGAAGAATGAAAAGACTTAGGAAAAGGGTTAGTCAACCTTTAATCAGAACTTACTGTTTGTCAAACCCCATAGGAAACAGGAGTGGGTTTGCTCAAGGGTGATAAAAAACAGATACAGTTTTTGTACACAGTATGTGTTATCATTATCAATACATCTGAATTTCTTAGCTTCACAAGGGTTCCCTGGTTGTTTTTTATACTGTATATGTCGGGAGAGGTGTCCATATAGGGCAGCAGTGCTATCAGTGGGGAAATAGTGACAATGAGGACTCGAGCCCCATGTACACTGAACCTAAGGAAGTGCAGAGTAGAAAAAAATAAAAAGGACTTACTCAAAATGTGGGACCTTTCATAGTTTTTTATCTGTTGGGCCAGGTTTTCTGAAATCAGCCATTTAAACATAAGTCAAAGTAAATGCAAACTGTCTGCGACTCCCAATAGCCATCAGCTTATAGTGTTGTATTGACAACAGCTGCGAAATATATGAATGTCATATATACATATTCCTGAATTTATTTTTGCTGAGAGGGTTTTTTGGTGTATGTGGGAAAATTCAGCATGTCAGTTTAAGGAAATGTATATGATTTCCCTTTCAAGATCCTACAAAAACATATGGGAGCAAGATAATGTTTGTCCTGACCTGCCAAAATCCTGGGGAGATCATCTCAAATCCACATCACATTCCTGAGTACTAATGCTCACACTGGGGCTTTTGCATTAGCAGATGTGTGAAAATGCATGTACTCAGAGAACTCCCTCATGGCTTCACATCTAAAGAAGCTCTTCTACAACAGCTATTCCAGCCAAAAGCTGAAATGATATTTCCAAGTTAAGTATACCTTCATTTAAGCCAGTGTCTGGACAGAAAAATTCAACTGAAGGGTTTGTTATTTGGCTCAGAACCAAGAGGAGCCTGAGCGAATGTTAGACAGATTTTCAGGAGGCCTCCCCCGCTCCATTCCCAGTCCTTGAGTTGCATCAAAGACTCTGGGAATTTTCCTTCACTCATGTAACAATTTCCCATTTCAAACCCATGCCTGAAAGAGGCATGCGCTCGATGATTTTCGTTGTGATTAAAATACGGGACAGGGTCTGTTCAATACTGTCACTAGCTCATTATTTAGGCTGTGGCCAAAAACATGCTAAGAACATTAACAAAACCAAACTACCTTTGTATACTTTCTTTAAAATTTTCCCTTGTAAAAAAATAACAGATTTTTAAGCCTCATATAAGTAACATAAGCTCACTGTAGAAAACTTTGGAAAAACTTTAAAGAAGAAAGTTAAAAATGCCCCACATCCCACCACTCAGAGGTTAAATACTATTTATATTTTGCTCCGTTTCCTTCTAGTTTCTCAAATGTATAAAATACAGTTCTGTATCCTTCTACACATTTATAATGGCAAAATGAAAAGCAGTGGTCACAACCTGAGTTAGACAAAAAGCATTAAACAACAAAAAAAGCATTAAATCTAGAAATGTTAAGAAGGACACCTAGTACATTACATTCTACAATGAAGCCTTAGCAGTTATGAATATTTGTATATCTCATAACATGGACATTATATGGCAAAACTACAGAAGTATAAGGAGAAATAAAGAGAAAAGTATTAGTAGCATGAGAGTTTAATTCACCTTTCTAAGTCCAGGATAGGATACATACGGCATCAGAAGACACAAAAACATAATTAATGAGGTAAATCTAACTGATATAAACACAACTTTATATCTTGAAAACAGAGAATATATCCTTTTTCAAGTGCGCATGATAATATAAATTCACAGAAAGTATTTTCGCCACAAAATAAAATCTGATCTAAGCAATCTTCCAGATCTAATTAACAATTTATAGGAAATTTCAGGGACAAAAGAACACCATGGGTATACAATCAGCAAAATCCTATTTGTGGGAAGGGAAACACTACAGGATACATGTTTCTTTAAAAACTGATGGAAGAGAACCCTATATTTTAAGATAGTCTTATGAGAGATATCAACCAATTGGAATGTATGGGTCTTATTTGGAACATGATTTTAAAAAATGAGATAATCAGGGAATTTAACATGAATTGGAAATTTGATATTAAAGCATTATTGTTATTTTTTTCAGGAGTGATAGCATTTTGCTTTAAAAGAAGTTTATTTTTTGGAGATATGTGTGGATATATTTACAGATGAAATAATGTCTGAAATTTGCTTCAAAATAATCTGGTGGGGTAGTGGGGTAACATATGAAACTAGTCTGGCCATGAGTTCTTACTTGCTGAAGCTACCGGATTGTTAGGGGGTTCGTAATGTTATTCCTTCTATGTTTGCGTACATTTGAAATTTTGTATAATAAGGTGTTAAAGGAAGAGAGAGCGTGTATGTGCGCATGAACGCACGCATGCGCACACACACGCACAGACCCACAGAAACTGATGATAGCAAGTGTAGATAATTCTTTTGAGGAGTTATACTTTAAAGGAAAGAAATGGGTCTGTAGCTGATATTGCTTTTAAAATGGACCTCATGGTTCATTCATTTTTATTTAAAGTTCTACTTTGTGTAGAGAAATATCACAAAAATTATCAATTGTTGAAATCTAGTGACAGTGTTTAGATATTTGCTATGTTATATATTTAAATTTTTTCTATAAGTTAGAAAATTTTCACAATAAAAAGTTATGAATTAAACTTCCTACTCATTGCCAAGACAAAAAATTATCTTAGCAATTCTTGCCTGTTGATACTTTCAAATGCAGTGTTAAGAGTCAAATAAAATCCACTGCTATTTTGACTGGGATTGTAAAAAAGTTCAGAACTAATTTTGGAATAACTGCAATTTTTACAATACTCAGTTTCCTTCTTCAGAAACCTGATATATTGTTAGTTTATGTAAAGTATATTACTCTGAAGAGTTTCACCCTTTTTTTTTTCTTTTGGTACACTTTCTATATTTCTTCTTAGGGTTATTCCTAAGTACTTTACGTTTTCTGGTATTATTATGAGTACATTTTTTAAAGAATTAGGTTACCTAATTAGTTTTTACTGTTTTACAGAATGAGTATGGATGTTTTACATATGAACCAAATATCTGATCAGTGTAATAAGGTCATTAAAACTTGATGCTCTTGAATTCTCTGTCAAAAAAATTATATTGTCTGAAAAAAATAATTCAAAATCAATCTGTAAATGATTTTGTAATTATATCTCTTCCTTATGTTTTATATATTACTGCATTGTCTGGAATTTTCAGAGTAATTATATAAAAATGGTCATGGCATGATTGCCTTTTTCATGATTTTAGAAGGAATGCCAATAATATTCCACATTAAATATGATGCTGCTGTTTGGTTTAAGATTTGGTTTAAGATTCCTTATTATTTACAGAATTTACCTCTCTATTCCTAGTTATCTCAAGAGTAAATCTCATAAATAAATGCTGAATTTTATCAAATGCTCTTTCAGCAACTAGTGAGATTATCATGTTCTCTTATTGGACCAATTAATATTATATATTACAACAATAGGTTTTTTAATATGGGAATAAATCATATTTGGTCACTGTAGATGATTCTTTTATCGTAATGTTCAATTTGGTTGGTTGGTATTTTACTTGATATTTATGAATCTAAATTCAAATGTAAGAATGATGCTTAGTTCTCTTTTTTTTTAATGCTATGTTTGTTAGGTTTTACTCATTCATTTTTAAAATGCTCTCTTAAAGGGGATTAGAAAACTCCTGTCCTCAATAGGTGTTAAAAAGTTCCTGAATGCTAATGCTACTTATCATGAAATAGGAAAAGGCAAGAGGCCACAGCCTACAAGCACAAAGGTGAGATAATGGCTTCCACATCACTTAACTGTCAGCCTTCCTTAGTGTGAAGTGTTGTATCTAGAGACTCCCAACCAAGCAACCGTTAAAAATATTAAAGTAATTGACAAACAAAAGAGCTGTCAACTTTTTGGAAGATAATTTAAAAACTTTTTTTTTTTTTTTGGCAAGGTCACTATGGAATAAGAAAGGAGAAAGCCAGATTAGAAACAAACAATATTCATTTCAAACTGTAGCACCAAAATCTTGAAAAGTTAGTGCTGATTTTGGTAAATGTTACTGAACATTTCTATAACTCACTGGAGTCCTTAGTACTAGTTTGCTACAGTTTATGATAGAATCTACAGAGTGACCTGGAGAAAGGATAGGTTCTTTATTTTATAAGGTGTATTACATCCCTGAGTAATGACATTTCAATTGCAAGATATTCAAAACACGAAGGAACTAAATGGAGGCAGTAACTCAAGTCACCTACCGTATGAGAGACAACAGCAGCTTATTGAGCTACGTGCTCATCTCTGCCTCTTTCTGTAGAGAAGCCTAAGTTTGAGGTCTCTGCAGATTTACGAGTAAGGTCTTTAGCAGAGAAGAGATTGGTCTACAAATTCTATTTGTAAATGAATGAAGCCAGGTAAAAGAGACGGAGGGGAAGCAAAGCTGTGCTCATACTTAGCAAGACTCAAGATTCCAAAGCCCATTTCATATTCAGTCAAGGCATATTCTATGTCCATCAATGTTTCAGTGTTTTTCCCTCCCAGATTTCTGCAACATGTTTCAAAAAGAGAAACAATGTTGACAAATTTTAGTTTAATGTACATGAAATGTCTAGCTTAGCTTTAAGCTTGTATCATATTGAACATGATACTCTAAAAATACTGGTAAAGTAAAAGGAAGCAAGGAAGAAATGAAAAATTCAAATGTACCTACCATTACAGTATGGTCTTCAAAGTCTAAAATATTTACTGCGGAGGAAAAGCTTATTGACTCCTGACACTGACCAAATCAGGGACAAATTGTTCACATAAGATATATTTTCATACACATACAGACAGAAAAATACATATATATTTTTGCTGAAAGACTTGAGTAAACTGCACAAACTGATTCCACTTAGTGGAAAATAGAGTAGATGTACGTTTCTCTACCTAAGTACAACTAAAAACCCTGGACATTAATTGCAGCTGACCCTTGAATAACAGGAGTTTGAACTGGGTGGGTCCACTCACAGAGGAATTTTTTTTTCAACAATAAATACTGTAATACTATGCAATCTGCTACGCAAAACCATGGGCATTAATGCAGCTGACCCTTGAATAACATGGGCTTCAATTAGGTGGGTCCAGGGATTTATTTTTTCAACAGTAACTACTACAATACTATGCAATTTGCGGATGCAGAACCGGAATCGGGGTATGGAGGGCCAATTATAAGTCATACATGGATTTCCGACTCCACAGAGCGTAAGCACCCCTAATGCCCAGGGTGTTCAAGGGTCAGTTGTATGTACAAAATAAACATAAGACTCTGGAGGGTGGAGAAGAGGTGGCAGGACAGCTAGGACCTTCAGGACACAAAGAATCACACAAGGAACGTGAGGTCCTTGGGGTTTGTTTTTGCCTCAAATATCCCAGCTTTGGAGGTGAAGAGGCCAGCAACCTGAAAATGCCCATGGAAAAGGACAAAAAGAAGTCTGAACAAAAGCCTGATCTCTCTAGCCAAAGGAATAGGAAAGGGGCAGCCTTGCAAGGCAGAGACTTTTAGAAAATAACTGCTTTACTCTTAGACAAACACCAAAGGAAAAAACGGCGGCTCTACCACCACCCATGCCAGCAAAAGCTAAGTGGGGAGCCCGGGCTTCCGCCCTCCTGAGACTATAACGAGATGCCCAACACCCGACTGAGGCGGTGCCAGAAAAGGCTAAGTAGGTTGTCAGGACTTGAATTCCTTCCAGCCATTAACAAGCACGAGCCCCCAATCCACACAGCAGTGGTACAGAACAAGCAGGGAACTTGGACCGCCCTCACTTGCTGCTCCCAGCAGTAGAGAGGCGCCCCTGCTCCTTCCCACTCGTGAGCTGTGAGTACAGGCCTAGAAGAGGGTCAGGAGGACTTCTGTCATCATTCAGCAGTAATGAAGCCATGTGGTGAGCTGAACTACCATTTCTGCCCAACAGTCCCCTGACCTTGAAGAGTAACGTTGGCCAAGCAAGACTTCTACCTCCACTTGGCAGAGCGAGGCACAGTGCTCAACTTCCCCTGCCACGGTGGTGTCAAGAAAGCCAGTTAAAACCAAAGCTTGAAATAAGATCCAAATCTTAGGAAAATGCCTAGGTTCAAACTGAAAATCACCGGACATACCAAGAACCTGGAAGACGTCAAACTGAATGAAAAAAGGACAATCAATAGACACTAACACCAAGATGACAAAGATGTTTAAATTATCTGTGAAAGATTTTTCAAATGCCGTGATAAAAATGTTTCAAAGAGCACTTATGAACATGCTAGAAACAAACGTAAAAATAGAAAGCTTCAGCAAAGAAAAAGAAACTCTCAGCAAAGAATTAGAAGATGTAAAGAAAAATCAAATGGAAATTCTGTAACTTCAACATACAATAAAATCAAAAGTTCAGTGGACAGATTCAACAGCAGAGTGGAGGGACAGTAAAAAAGAATCAGTAAACTGTAAAAGAACAGTAGAAATTACCCAATCTGACAAAGACAGGAAAAACAGACTGAAAAATTAACAGAATCCCAGGGATTTGTGGGATTATTTTAAAAGATCTAACATGTGGGTCATAATGGGCCCAGAAGGGAAAGGGAAAGGAGATGGGGCTGGGAAAGTATTTGCAAAAACAATGGCTGAAAACTAACTAAATTCTGCAAGAGACATAAATCTACACAATAAAGAAGCTGAGTGAACCCATAACAGGACACTCTCAAAGACACCCATGAAAAGACACATCATAATGCAACTTCTGAAAACTAAAGACAGAAAAAAACCTGAAGGCAGCCAGAGAAAAGTGACAGTTTACCTATAGGGGAAACACACCTCAAATGATAGCAGATTCCTCATCAAAAACACACGGAGGCTGGAAGAAACTGACACGGTATTTTTTTGAGTATTGAAAGAAAAGAACTGTCAACCCTGAATCCTGTACCCAGAGAAAATATATTTCATGAATGAAGGGGAAATCCAGACTTTCTCAGATGAACAAAAACAAAGAGAATTTGTTGTCAGCAGACTTACTCTAAAAGAATGGCTAAAGGAAGTTCTCCTAACAGAAAGAAAACAATAAAAGAAGGAACTCTGAAACATTGGAGGGAAGAAAAAACATAGTAAACAAAAATATGAGTAAATATAATAGGTTGCGCTTCTCCTCTTGAGTTTTCTATATTAAGTTTAAGAGTTGAAGCAAAAAGTAACAATCATGGATGTGGCTCTAAATGTATAAGATAATTATATTACAAATAGGGATTGTAAAGGGACATAAAGGGAGGAAAGGCTTCACTCAAACTGGTAAAATGACACCAGTAGACTGTGATAAGTTATGCATAGTTAAGGTAATACACCTACAGCAACCACTAATAAAGCTATATAAAGTGGTATAATAAAAATAGGAAGGCAAGGGAAAGAAAACAAAAAACAAACAAAAACAGAATAGAGAATAAAAAATAAAAGAGCAGACTTATGCCCTAACATATAAATAATTACATTCAATGCAAATTGTCCACAAACATGAAATAAAAGACAGAGGTTGGCAGAGAGAATTAAAAACATAAACTGTATGCTGTCTATAAGAAACTCATTGTAAGACATACTGATATACACAGACTGAAAGTAAAATTTGGAAAAAGGTATATGATCTTAAAATCAATGAGGATAGGAAAACTCCAGAAGGTAACAGTGAATGGCCAATTAACATTTTCTCAAAGTCCAACATCCAAAGTAATCAAATGAGTATAAGTTAAACTTACTTCCCCCCCAAAATAAAATGTGTGTGTATGTATGTATGTATGTATGTATTTATTTATTTATTTATTTATTTATTGCTGTATGTGGGCCTCTCACTGCTGTGGCCTCTCTCGTTGCGGAGCACAGGCTCCAGATGCGCAGGCTCAGCGGCCATGGCTCCCGGGCCCAGCCGCTCCGCGGCATGTGGGATTTTCCCGGACCGGGGCACGAACCCATGTCCCCTGCATCGGCAGGCAGACTCTCAACCACTGTGCCACGAGGGAAGCCCCAATGTGTTTATTTTTGATCTTTTAAGCATTAAATCATTTTTAAAAACTGAGGTGGTCAAAAGGTACAAACCTCCACTTATAAGATAAATACATACTACAGATGTAATGCACAACATAATTAATATAAGTAACACTGCTGTATGTTATGTATGAAAGTTGTTAAGAGAGTAAATCCTAAGGGTTCTCATCACAAGGAAAAAAATTTTTTTTCTTTTTCTTCTATTTTGTATCTATATGAGATGATGGATGTTCACTAAACATACTATGATAATCATTTCATGTAAGTCAATTATGCTGTACACCTTAAGCCTACACAGTGCTGCATGTCAATGATATCTCAATAAAATGAGAAGAAAAAATATTTTAATTGAAATATAATTGACATATAACATTACTTTCAGACGTACAACATAATGTTTTGATATATGTATATATTGGGAAATGATCACAATAGTCTAGTTAACATCCAACACCAACTCATAGTTACAATTTTTTTCTTATGAGAACTTGTAAGATCTACTCTCTCAGCAACTTTCAAATACACAATGTAGTATTTTAACTATAGCCACCATGTTTTAACATTCCCAAGCCTCACTTATTTTTAAATTAGAATTTTGTACCTTTTGACCACCTTGACCCATTTCATCCATTTCCCTCCATCTATCAATACATCCCCGCACCAGCAACCACCAGCCTGTTACCTGCATGTATGAGTTTTTGTTTTTGTTTTTACTTAGATTCCATTTCTAAAGTAAGATAATATGGTATTTGTCTTTCTCTGTCTGACTGGCATAATACCCTCAAGGTCTATCCATGTTGTCACAAAGGGCAGGATTTTCTTCTTTTTATATCTGAATATTACACTGTGTGTGTGTGTGTGTGTGTGTGTATTGCATTTTCTTTATCCATTTATCCATCGACAGACACTTAGGTTGCATCCATGTCTTGCCTACTGTAAATAATTCTGCAATGAACATGGGGATGCAGATATCTTTGTGAGTTAATGTGTTCCCCAGAGTGGACATTGCTGAATCATATGGTAGTTCTATTTTTAATTTTTTGAGGAACCTCCATACTGTTCTCCATAGTAGCTGCACCAGCTTACATTCCGTAATCCTAGTTCACAGTACACAAGGATTCCCTTTTCTCCACATTCTTGCCAACACTTGTTATCTCTTGTCTTTTTCATGACAGCCATTCTAACAGGCGTGAGATGATATCTCATTGTGCTTTTGATTTGTATTTCCCTGATAATTAGTGTGCTGAGCGTATTTTCATGTACCTATTGGCCATTTGTATGTATTCTATGGGATTTCTCTTCAGATCCTCTGCCAATTTTTTAATCAGACATTTTTTTCTATTGAGTTGTATGAGTTCTTTATATATTTTGGATATTATTCCTTATCAGATACATGATTTGCAAATACTTTCTCTCATTCTGCAGGATACCTGTCTTTTGCGGGGGTGGGGTGGGGGGGAGGGTTCTTTTGCTGTACAGAAACTTTTTAGTTTGATGTAGTCCCACTTGTTTGTTTTGCTTTTGTTGCCTTCGCTTTTGGTATCAAATAAAAAACCCAGTGTTAAGGAGGTTACCACCTATGTATTCTACGTATTTATGAGTTCAGGTCTCATTCTGAGGTCTTTAAACCATTCTCAGTTGGTTTTTGTGCATAGGATAAGATATTGGTCCATATTCTTGGCTTCTTTGTTGTAAATTAATTGACCATATATGCGAGGGTTTATTTCTAGGCTATCTATTCTGTTCCATTGATCTGTTTTTTATGTCAATACTATATTGTTTTGATTACTATAGCTCTGTAATATAGTTTGAAATCAGGAAGCATGATGCCTCCAACTTTGTTCTCCTTTCTCAAGATTGCTTTTGCTATTTGGGGCCTCTTGCAGCTCCATACAGATTTTAAGATTGTTTGTTCTCTTTCTGTGAAAAATGCCATTGGAATTTTGATAGGGATTGCATTAAATCTGTAGATTGCTTTGGGTAGCATGGACATTTTAACAATATTAAGTCTTCCAATCCATGATCATGGTATATCTTTCCATTTATAGGCACACCTCGTTTTATTGTACTTCACTTTACTGCACTTTGAAGATACTGCATTTTTTACAAATTGAAGGTTTCTGGCAAACCTGTGTCGAGCAAGTTTACCAGCACCATTTTTCCAATAGCATTTGCTCCCTTCACATCTCTGTGTCACATTTTAATAATTCTTACATTATTTCAAACTCTTCACCAGCAAAAAGATTACTATTCCTTGAAGGCTCAGGTGAGGGTTAGCATTTTTTAGCAATATTTTAAAATTAAGGTACATACATTGTTTTTTTGGACATAATGTTAGTGCACACTTAACAGACTACAGTATATTGTAAACATAACTTTTATATGTACTGGGAAACCAAAAAGTTCATGTGAAACACTTTATTTTGATATTCACTTTATTGCAGTGGTCTGGAACTGAAGAAGGTATGCCTGTATTTATGTCTTCTTCAGTTTCTTTCATCAATGTCTTAAGGTTTTCAGTGTACAGGTCTTTCACCTCCCTGACTAAATTTATACATAGGTATTTCATTCTTTTTCATTTAATTGTAAGCGGGATTGTTTTATTAATTTCTCTTCTGATGGTTCAGTATAGTGTATGTAGTATATAGAAATGCAACTGATTTTTGTATGCTGCAACTTTACTGAATTTGTTTATTAGTTCTCACAGTGTTTTGGTGGAGTTTTCAGAGTTTTCTATATATGATGTCATGTCATCTGTAAACAGTGACAGTTTTACTTCATTTCCAATTTGGATGCTTTTTATTTCTTTGCCTTGCCTAATAAACGGCAAGAGTGGGCATCCTTGTCTTATTCCTGACCTTGGAAGAAAATCTTTCAGTTTTTCACCATGTTGTTAGCTGTGGACTTGTCATGTATGGGCTTTATTAGGTTGAGGTATGTTCCCTGTATACCTCCTTTGTTGAGAGTTTTTATCATAAATGAATGTTGAGTTTTGTCAAATGCTTTTTCTGCATCTATTGAGATGATCATATGATTTTTATCCTTCATTCTGTTAATGTGGTGTGTGTACCATACTGATTGATTTGTAGATGTTGACTCATCCTAGCATCCCTGGAATAAATCCCACTTAATCATGGTGGGTGCTCCTTTTTGTGTATTATTGAATTTGGTTTGCTAAATTTTGTTAAGGATCTCTACCTCTTGTTCATTAGGGATACTGGCCTGATTTTCTTTTCCTGTTGTGTCCTTGACTGGTTTTGGTATCACGATAATGCTGACATCATGAAATGAGTTTAGAAGGGTTCCCTCTGCTTCTGTTTTTTGGAATAGTTGAGAAGTATTGGTATTAATTCTTCTTTAAGTGTTTGGAAACATATAAACCAAAGGTCTCAATATAGGAATTTTATTTATTCTTAATTAGTGGGGCAAAAAAAATTAGACATCGAAAAGTTTAAGGATAGAAAAATAGACAAATAAATGATTCAGAGAATATAACCATTAAAATATCTATGCCTTGAAAAATATTTAATGATTTGAAGGAAATCTGCTGATGATAATGAGGTAAGTTATAAAATATCGTTTAATATTTTGTCAATTTAAAAAATATTATAGTTTTTAAATTTTATTCTTAATACTTTTCTATATTTTCAAAATTTTCTAGGACTAGGACAAAATAAAACACCAAATAAGTGACAAATGAACTCAACCAAATTTCCCTCATCTCCCTTCTTTCCCAAAGTGGACCACTGCTAAAGCTCTTCCATCTTCCTTGTTTTTTCTTTTCTCCCCAACACTGAAAGCAGGAAGTATAAGAATTCTGTAAGTTTTTCCTCTAGTGTCAGCATAAGCATGGCTTTTCGTGGGTCTGGTTTTCTAGCCACACTCAACTTTTATTGAAAACCTCACAAACGAAACTAGGGTCCTCCTAAGTCTTTGTGTGATCATTTGGTTTAAAGAAATTAAAGGTCTGAGGAAAGGGAAGTCCAGGTTTTTGGGTAAACCACGTGGGTGGAAAACTGGGCTGGTGCAAGGCAGTTTTCAAAGTGCCATGACCTGTGGCAGCATAGTTTTCAATAAACATAAGTAGGAAATATTTAAATAGCACCGAATTTACATTTTAGTCTCATAAAAAGAGAGGGTTGAAAGAGTAGAGGTGCAGATATGGCTCCAATAAAAGCCTGGCTGAGCCAACAACAGGGAGGAACCTCATGGAGGCTGCCTGAAGTGTGTGTTATTCAACTTGTGATGATAAATGAGTCACAACGTTTCATCTTCTCAGCTATGCCTAGATTTATGATAATCTGGTGCCCTACTGAAGGACACTGCTTGCTTTGGACAGGAAATCCTTAAGTTTCTTCAGTGGTTCCTTGTAGAACCATCAAAAGCTAAGATTCACTGGCTCACATTTAAGAATGCTCAGGTCCAGGTCTGGGCAAAGCTACTCTGATAAGCAAAACTTAAAAGTTTTAAGTATTGGGCTTCCCTGGTGGCGCAGTGGTTAAGAACCTGCCTGCCAATGCAGGGGACATGGGTTTGAGCCCGGGTCTGGGAAGATCCCACATGCTGCGGAGCAACTAAGCCTGTGCACCACAACAACTGAGCCTGCGCTCTAGAGCCTGCGTGCCACAACTACTGAAGCCTGCGTGCCTAGAGCCTGTGCTCCGCAACAAGAGAAGCCACTGCAATGAGAAGCCTGTGTACAGCAACAAAGAGTAGCCCCCACTCGCTGCAACTAGAGAAAGCCTGTATGGAGCAACAAAGACCCAACACAGGGACTTCCCTGGTGGCGCAGTGGTTAAGAATCTGCCTACCAAAGCAGGGGACGCAGGTTCGAGCCCTGGCCCAGGAAGATCCCACATGACACGGAGCAACTAAGCCCGTGCGCCACAACTACTGAGCCTGCACTCTAGAGCCCACGAGCCACAACTACTGAAGCCTGCGAGCCACAACTACTGAAGCCCGCGTGCTGCAACTACTGAAGCCCGCGTGCCTAGAGCCCGTGCTCCAAAACAAGAGAAGCCACCGCAATAAGAAGCCCACACACTGCAATGAAGAGTACCCTCGCCCACCCAACTAGAGAAAGCCCGCGTGCAGCAACGAAGACCCCATGCAGCTAAAAAATTTAAAAATTAATAAATAAATTTATAGAATAAAAAAAAGACCCAACACAGCCAAAAATAAGTAAATAAATTTATTTTTTTAAAAAAGGTGGGGCTTCCCTGGTGGCACAGCGGTTGAGAGTCCGCCTGCTGATGCAGGGGACACGGGTTCGTGCCCCGGTCCGGGAGGATCCCACATGCCGCGGAGCGGCTGGGCCCGGGAGCCATGGCTGCTGAGCCTGCGTGTCCGGAGCCTGTGCTCCGCAATGGGAGAGGCCGCAGCGGTGAGAGGCCCGCGTACTGCAAAAAAAAAAAAAAAAAAAAAAAGGTGCAAGCCTCAGAAGAGGCACACACTAAAAAAAAAAAGTTTTAAGTATTATTTTTATGAAGAGGGCAAACATTTTTCATTACACTGAAAACCCTCAAGATACCCAGAAAAAATGAAGATGCTTAAATAAAGTCCTTTAAGGAAGGAGGGCTGGAGAGGGGCAATGCAGAGAATCTCTGACAAGGTGACATGTAACAGATAATTTGGATTTCAAGGTGCTGCCATGGATCCTAAGTAAATGAGACTGTTATTTGATCCAATAAATGATGAAATGCAAGATTAAAATAACAGCAGGAAAGTGTGTCTTGCTTGCTCCTTGGTAAATGATTTGTCTCCTAGAAGACTGGAATTATGCTTCAAGCTCTTGGCATCTCTACCAACATGAGTGTGTGGGTGGGGAGGTGGAGTGGGAGAGAGGACATCAAGCCCACCCAACTCCTGGAAATTTTAAAGAAAAGACAAAACTTTCCAAGAGTAATAGTCATTTTGGTAAGTGAAACCATTTGTAACTTAAGAAGAGTCTTTTCTTTCCCTCCAACATATCATAAAAAAAAAAAAAATCCACACTGTGCTGTAATAGGCTATAAAGCTTTGGTTTAAAGAAGAGTCAACAAGAGCTAAAACCACTAATGTCATACTTGAAGAAGGAAGAGTGGAGGGCAGTGATGCCTCAACACTTTCATGATCCCAATGAAAAGTCTCACCGAGGTTAAAAACTATCTGCCAAATTTATGCCAAGGACAAATTTTACAGCCAAGCTGAATTCTTCTGTGCATATAAGGAGTGTTATAAAAAGAACGAACTATTCAGCATCCCTGGGAGAGACTTTCATTTAGAGAAAAAAAAAGGGGGGCGGGATTATCAAAACAAGACGATAGAACCTAGGAGGGAGAAACTGAAACACAAGACAAACTGAAACAGAGACATAGGGAAAAAAGAGTGAAAGGGAGACAATGACAGATCAGGACAGAGCCAAAAACGTTTAGGAGAGTGACTCCTCCTCTGGCAAACAGAACGGCTCCGTGTCTTCATCTTCTGTAGGCAGAACAAAATGTATTCACATGCAAAAACTAATATGACTAAAGTCAAATCCAACTGGGCAGAATTATTTTAAGGAGATGAAGAGGCTTGAGGAGGTAACTTGCGTTCTGTTGTTCCCACCAAAAACCCCATGAAATGGTTAATTTCAGTTCAGTATTGAAGTCAACATCTTCCCTACTTGGCCACGGTGATGAATACCTTCCCCTTAAAGGACTGTCAGAGCTGCCTCAGAATACTGCAAATGTATCCAAACAGTATAGGATCACAGATTTTAGAATCAGAAGGGTCTTTGTGAACATCTAATCGAACAAACTTATGGTAGGAATCAACTGAGGACCAGGAAAAGAATTGTCACACTGTCACAATCTAAACCTGGAAGAAGTGGATGAGGGAGAAGGAGGGGGTGGGAGAATAATTTCTAGGATTAAGACCTAAAAAATCAGAATCTCATCTATTGTTATTGGAACATATCCTCCAAGAAACTCACATATTACTTAAGAAGGCAAGCTCTTTTGTAAATCAACTATACTTCAATTAAAAAAAAACAGGGGAGGAGTCAAGATGGCAGTGTGGAAAGACACAGAGTTAGCGTCTCCCCACAACTAGGATGCCTGCCGGCTGCTGGTGGCGGACTCTGACCCCACAGGAGACGGTAGGAACCCTAGAGTGAATCAGTAGGATGCAGGGGGACCGAGGGGGGAGGAGAAGTGGAGGCCAGACAAGATTGGCACCCTGCTGAGCTCCCAGGCCGGTCCCCTGCCCTCCAAGGCACCTCATTCCCCACCATCAGCCGCATTGGTCCTGGGGGCATAGGAGGGAGGGCCAGGAGATCAGGAGAGGCAGGCGGGAGGGGCCCTCCCAGACCGCAGACCGGAGGAGCAGAAGAGGACAAGAGGGCATTTGCTGCGCCCGCTCGATCCCAGGAAGCCTGCTGGGCTCCCAGGTGAGGTCCTCTGCCCTCTGAGACCAGGGATGGGGGGCACGCCTGGGCCCCTTCTGTTCCTTGAGCCTAAGCCCCAACCCCCACAGCCCCTAGTGCCTTTTCCAGTCCTGTGGGTCCTGAGTATTGGCCCCGTCCACTGTCCAAACCTCACCCTTGCTTAGGCCCCGCCCTCCACAGCCAAGGCCTTCTCCACCCCCCACCCACGCTTTTTTTCCCCTCCTCCTCTTTTTCACTACTGTGGTACTGATGCACCTTCCGGTTGTTGATTCATCTATCTATCTATCTATCTATCTATTTTATTATTAATTTATTTATTTATTCATTTATTTTTGGCTGTGTTGGGTCTTTGTTTCTGAGTGAGGGCATTCTCTAGTTGTGGCGAGCGGGGACCACTCTTCATCGCGGTGTGCGGGTCTCTAACTGTTGCAGCCTCTCTTGTCGCGGAGCACAGGCTCCAGAAGCGCAGGCTCAGTAGCTGTAGCTCACAGGCCTAGTTGCTCTGCGGCATGTGGGATCTTCGCAGACCAGGGCTTGGACCCGTGTCCCCTGCATTGGCAGGCAGATTCTCAACCACTGCGCCACCAGGGAAGCCCCCCATCTATATTTTTATTTTTTACATTCTTTCTAACATATCTGTTAGTTTCCTAGTCTAATTTTATTTTTTATTTTGTTATTGTTCTCCCTTTTTTTTTTTTTGCTGCCCCACGCAGCTTGCGGGATCTTGATTCGCGAGCATGGGTCAGGGGGAAGCTCCGGCAGTGGGAGCTCCAAGTCCAAACTACTGGACTAACAAAGAAGCTCAGACCCCAGGGAACATTCACCAGAGTGAGGTCTCACAGGGTTCCTCATCTCAGCACCAAGACCCAGCTCCACCCAACAGCCTACAGACTCCAGTGTTGGAAGCCTCAGGCCAAACAACCAGTAACACCGGAACACAATCCCACTCATAAAAAAACAAAAATGAGACACCAAAAAAATATGTCACAGATGAAGGAGCAAGGTAAAAATCTACAAGACCAAATAAATGAAGAGGAAATAGGCAATCTACCTGAAAAAGGATTCAGAGTAATGACAGTAAAGATGATCCAGAATCTTGGAAATAGAACAGAAGCATGGATTGAGAAAATACAAGAAATGTTTAACAAAGATCTAGAAGAACTAATGAACAAACAAACACAGATGAACAACGCAACTGAAATGAAAAATACACTAGAAGGGAACAATAACAGAATAACGGAGGCAGAAGAACGAATAAGTGAGCTGGAAGACAAAATGGTGGAAATAACTGCCAAGGAGCAGAATAAAGAAAGAAGAATGAAAAGAATTGAAGACAATCTCAGAGACCTTTGGGACAACACTAAATGCACCAACATTCGAATTATAAGGGTCCCAGAAGAAGAAGAGATAAAGGGTCTGAGAAAATATTTGAAGAGATTATAGTGGAAAACTTCCCTAACATGGGAAAAGAAATAGTCACCCAAATCCAGGAAGCACAGAGAGTTCCATACAGGATAAACCCTAGGAAAAACACACCAAGACACATGTTCATCAAACTAACAAAAATTAAATTCAAAGAAAAATTATTAAAAGCAGCAAGGGAAAAACAAAAAATAACACACAAGGAATCCCCATAAGGTTATCAGCTGATTTTTCAGTGGACTCTGCAGGCCAGAAGCGAGTGGCAGGATGTACTTAAAGTGATGAAAGAGAAAAATCTACAACCAAGATTACTCTACCCAGCAAGGATCACATTCAAATTCGATGGAGAAGTCAAAAGCTTTTCAGACAAACAAAAGCTAAGAGAATTCAGAACCACCAAACCAGCTCTCCAACACATGCTAAAGAAACTTCTCTAAGCAGAAAACACAACAGAAGAAAAAGACACCCAAAACCAAACCTCAAACAATTAAGAAAATGGTCATAGGAACATATATATCAATAATAACCTTGAATGTAAATGGATTAAATGCCCCAACCAAAAGACACAGAGTGGCTGAATGGATACAAAACAAGACCCATATATATGCTGTCTACAAGAGACCCACTTCAGACCTAGGGACACGTACAGACTGAAAGTGAAGGGATGAAAAAAGATATTCCATGCAAATGGAAATCAAAAGAAAGCTGGAGTAGCAATATTTGTATCAGATAAAACAGACTTTAAAATAAAGACTGTTACAAGAGATAAGGAGGGACACTACATAATGACCAAAGGATCAATCCAAGAAGAAGATATAACAATTATAAATGTTTATGCACCCAACACAGGAGCACCTCAACACATAAGGCAAATGCTAACAACCATGAAAGGAGAAATCGACAGTAACACAATAATACTAGGGGACTTTAACACACCACTTGCACCAATGGACAGATCATCCAAACAGAAAATAAATAAGGAAACACAAGCTTTAAATGACACAATAGACCAGATAGATCTAATTGGTATCTAAAGAACATTCCACCCAGAAGTGGCAGAATACACTTTCTTCTCAAGTGAACATGGAACATTCTCCAGGATAGATCACACCTTGGGTCACAAATCAAGCCTCGGAAATTAAAGAAAATTGAAATTGTATCAAGCATCCTTTCTGACCACAATGCTATGAGACTGGAAATTAATTACAGGAAAAAAACTGTAAAAAAGAAACAAACACCCAAATACACGGAGGCTAAACAGTGTGCTACTAAATAACGAAGAGATCACTGAGGAAATCAAAGAAGAAATAAAAAAATACATAGAAACAGATGACAACAAAAAACACGATGACCCGAAACCTATGGGATGCAGCAAAAGCAGTTCTAAGAGGGAAGTTTATAGCAATTCAATCGCATCTCAAGAAACAAGAAAAATCGCAAATAAACTATCTAACCAGACACTTAAAACAACTAGAGAAAGAGGAACAAAGAAAACCCAAAGTCAGTGGAAGGAAAGAAATCATAGAGATGAGAGCAGAAATCAATGAAATAGAAACAAAGAAAATAATAGCAAAGATCAATAAAACTGAAAGCTGGCTCTTTAAGAAGATAAACAAAACTGATAAACCCTTAGCCAGACTCCTCAAGAAAAAAAGGGAGAGGACACAAATCAATAAAATTAGAAATGAAAAGGAGAAATCACAACCAACACTGCAGAAATACAAAGGATTATAAGAGAATACTACAAACAACTATATGCCAATAAAATGGACAACCACAAAGAAATGGACAAATTCTTGGAAAGGTACAATTTTCCAAAACTGAACCAGGAAGAATTAGAAAATATAAACAGACCTATCACAAGTAATGAAATTGAAACTGTAATTAAAAATCTTCCAACAGGGCTTCCCTGGTGGCGCAGTGGTTGAGAGTCCACCTGCCGTTGCAGGGGACATGGGTTCACGCCCCAGTCCGGGAAGATCCCACATGCCGCGGGACGGCTAGGCCCATGAGCCATGGCTGCTGAGCCTGCGCGTCCAGAGCCTGTGCTCCGCAATGAGAGAGGCCACAACACTGAGAGGCCCGCGTACCACAAAAAAAAAAAAAAAAAATCTTCCAACAAACAAAAGTCCAGGACCAGATGGCTTCACAGGCGAGTTCAATCAAACATTGAGAGAAGAACTAACACGGATCCTTCTCAAACTCTTCCAAACAATGGCAGAGGGAGAAACACTCCCAAATTCGTTCTACGAAGCCACAATCACCCTGATGTCAAAACCAGAAAAGATATCACAAAAAAAGAAAATTATAAACCAATATCACTGATGAACATAGATGCAAAAATCCTGAACAAAACACTAGCAAACAGAATCCAACAGCACATTAAAAGGATCATACACCACGATCAAGTGGGATTTATCCCAGGGATGCAAGGATTCTACAATATACGCGAATCAATCAATATGATACACCACATTAACAAATTAAGAAATAAAAACCATATGATCATCTCAGTAGATGCAGAAAAAGCTTTTGACAAAATTCAACACCCATTTATAATAAAAACTCTCCACAAAATGGGCAGAGGGAACCTACCTCAACATAATAAAGGCCATATATGACAAACCCACAGCAAGCATCATACTCAGTGGTGAAAAACTGAAAGCATTTCCACTAGGATCAGGAACAAGACAAGGATGTCCACTCTCACCACTCTTATTCACCATAGTTTTGGAAGTCCTAGCCACAGCAATCAGAGAAGAAAAAGAAATAAAAGGAATACAAATTGGAAAAGAAGAAACAAAACTGTCACTGTATGCCAATGACATATTATACATAGAAAATCCTAAATATGCCACCAGAAAACTATTAGAACTAATCAGTGAATTTGGTAAGGTTGCAGGATACAACATTAATGCACACAAATCTCTGGCATTCCTATACACCAACAACGAAAAATCAGAAAGAGAAAATAAGGAAACATTCCCATTTACCCCTGCAACAAAAAGAATAAAATACCTAGGAATAAACCTGCCTAAGGAGGCAAAAGATTTGTACTCAGAAAACTATAAAACACTGATGAAAGGAATCAAAGATGACATAAACAGATGGAGAAATATACCATGTTCTTGGATTGAAAGAATCAATATTGTGAAAATGACTATACTACCCAAAGCAATCTACAGAAATCTACATATTCAATGCAATCCCTATCAAACTACCAATGGCATTCTTCACAGATTTAGAAGAAAAAATTTTACAATTCGTATGGAAACACAAAAGACCCCGAACGGCCAAAGCAATCTTGAGAAAGAAAAATGGAGTTGGAGGAATCAGGCTCCCCAACTTCAAACTATACCACAAAGCTAGAGTAATCAAGACAGTATGGTACTGGCACAAAAACATAAATATAGATCAATGGTACAGGATAGAATGCCCAGAGATAAACCCACACACATATGGGCACCTAATTTATGACAAAGGAGGCAAGAACATACAATGGAGAAAAGACAGCCTTTTCAATAGGTGGTGTGGGAAAACTGGACAGCTACATGTAAAAGAATGAAATTATAACACTACTTAACACCATATACAAAAATAAACTCCAAATGGATTAAAGACTTAAATGTAAGACCAGACACTATAAAACTTTTAGAGGAAAACATAGGAAAAACACTCTTTGACATAAACCACAGCAAGATCCTTTTTGACCCACCCCCTAGAGTAACAGAAATAAAAGCAAAAGTAAACAAATGGGACTTAATTAAATTTAAAAGCGTTTGCACAGGAAAGGAAACCATCAACAGGACAAAAAGACAGCTCTCAGAATGGGAGAAAATATTTGCAAATGAAACAACAGACAGAGGATTCATCTCCAAAATATACAAACAGCTCATTGTGCTCAATATGAAAAAAACAAACAATCCAGTTAAAAAATGGGCAGAAGACCTAAATAGACATTTCACCAAGGAAGACACACAGTTGGCCAAGAGGCACATGAAAAGATGCTCAACATCACTAATTATTAGAGAAATGCAAATCAAAACTACAATGAGATATCATCTCACACCAGTCAGAATGGCCATTATCAAAAAACCTAGAAACAATAAATGCTGGAAAGGTTGTGGTGGAAAGGCAACCCTCCTTCACTGTTGGTGGGAATGTAAATTGATACAACCACTATGGAAAACAGTATGGAGGTTCCTTAAAAAACTAAAAATAGAACTACCATATGACCCAGCAATCCCACTACTTGCATATACCCTGAGAAAATCATAATTCAAAAAGAGACATGCACCAAAATGTTCACTGCAGCACTATTTACAATATCCAGGACGTGGAACCAACCTAAACGTCCATCGACAGATGAACAGATAAAGAAAGTGTGGCACATATACACAATGGAATATTACTCAGCCAATAAAAGAAACAAAATTGAGTTATTTGTAGTGAGGTGGATGGACCTAGAGTCTGTCATACAGAGTGAAGTAAGCCAGAAAGAGAAAAACAAATACCGTATGCTAATGCATATATATGGAATAAAAGAAAAATGATACTGATGAACCTAGTTGCAGAGCAGGAATAAAGAGGTAGGCGTAGAGAATCGACTTAATGACATGGGGTGGGAGGGCGAAGCTGGGGCGAAGTGAGAGTAGCATCGACATATATACACTACTGAATGTAAAATAGTTGGCTGGTGGGAAGCAGCCACATAGCACAGGGAGATGGGCTCTGTGCTTTGCGATGACCTAGAGGGGTGGGATAGGGAGGCTGGGAGGGAGGCTCAAGAGGGAGGGGATATGGGGACATGTGTATGCATATGGGCAATTCGCTTTGTTGTGCAACAGAAACTAACACAGTATTGTGAAGCAATTATAGTTCAGTGTATTAAAAAAGAAAAAAAAAAAGAAAAAAATAAGCTCCAGAATTAGACTACCTGGCCTCCAACCTGGCATCAACCACTTCTCTTTTTCTTCAGTTATAAAATAAGAACAATAGTGTAATCATTCTACATAGGGAGACTGAGGAATAAACATAATATACTAAAGAGCAAAACAAAAACACTGGGACATAGTAAAAATTACCCCTCCTCCTCCTCCTCCCCCCCTCCTGCTTCTCCTCTTACTGAAATAAAGTAACAAGGAGAGAACTAACATTTAATGAGTCCTTGTTATGTATCCAAACAGTGGCCAGAAGATATACAAATGTTACGTCTATTAATTCTCACAACACAGTAGACAGGTATTTTCATACAATTCTTAAGGACAAAGAGGCTCGAGGTAATAGAGCTGGCTGGCTACAGAAATGGAAATCAAACCTACATTTGATCACAAAGTTCATACACTACACACCTGTCTATCCCCAAAATGCATTTATCAAAAATATATTTTAATAAATATCTGTGTAAAACATGTTCACGATAAAGAAATTCAGATGGCACTGTCAAAATGGGAAGTAGTATACTGTCCACAATTTCTCTTGAGCCATAGCTCCTTATTCTGAAAAAAAGGAAATTATAACAATACTTTTATCTCACAGGATTTCTGTGAATAAAGAAGGTAATGCATGTGAAACGCTTAGCACAGTATATTAAGTAACCAACTGTTACCAAAAACCACTATTATTCATTATATATGGAATTTAATATGCAGCACAGAAACTATATGGGCTGCATGTAACTCAAGATTTAAGTAGAGATGTTAAATATCCTATTTATTTCCCCTTACTTCTAGAACTTTCCTAGAATAGTGTAGTTCAGTTTTCTTCATAAGGAAGGAAGTGTGTAATTCAAAATTATATTAATTTACATTAATTTTGATGATCACAACCTCAAAATAATTTTATCTCAGCTAAGTACATCTACTAATTTACATAGAGCTATTTTTGTGAATGCAAATGGTACTATATTCATTGAGATTTTTTAGTAATTTTTTATTCTTAAAACCATATTATTAAAATTAAACCATAATGAACCATTGTTTATTCTTGACACCATAGTATTAAAGCAAACTACAGTGAAAATTCCACCATCAATAGCAGGAACTGATAGAAGTATCATCTTAGCACCTTTCAATTTATTAGTATTTCAATCATATTAATGAAACAGAAGGCAAAATGTACTTACCATTTTGCACATGAAAATACAGAGGGATAAAATCGGTCAGTTTAAGACCCTGTAGTCCCTAAACATTAATGGACAAGAAAAGCAAAGCAAAAACATTTTTCTCTAAGGTATACTTTCATATCTGAGCTCTACTTTTTAAGTTTATTGAAAAGCCTAATATTATTATTCAGAATTTGAGCAGTGTGGTACTTCTGAATGAACTATATTAAACAAACCAGAATAACTTTAACGTGTAAAAACACAAGTCCAGTGGATGGGATCTGAACAGCTCTTAGCAAGTTTCAAAGCGACTAAAAACTCTTAAATCTTTATAGGAATAAATATTGTAGTGTGGAAAGGTCCATTGGGAACCTTCACTCATATGTTATGCCATGATAGAAGATCAAGGTGTCAGGTCCATTTAGAATCAGAGGTTTTTTTTGGCTTCTTTTATGCTTTCACCCATATTTTGAAAATATAATTCACAATATTTCCAAGAGAAATATAATCACTCTGCCTCTCCCATCCCTCCCCCGCAAATACAGAATAAATTGTGAGTTTCAAACACTAGTATTCCTTTAGTTTGCGTTTTCCCACAAGTAGATGGGTAAAGAAAATGTGACCTTGGGCAATCACCATTCTTCAGTGAAAGCCTTTTTCAGCTTGAGAAAACATTACCTGATTGATGGTGGCTTTCCTAGCTGAAAATAAATGTTTACTGCTTAAAGGGTAAGAGTCTGTGAGTTGCAGGGATACCTAGGTGAGTCATGAGCACAGTAGTCTTCAATCATCAAAACCTCATCAAAGAGGTTGGGCCAATGGCCTCTTAAAATAGAGGTGCCACTCAAAGAGTGGAGGTGCTGTATTTTGTGGTTTCTGTGATGTACACAGTACATGTATAAGAAGTAAGTAAGGACAGTTCCTAGGTCAGACACCTACCCTGCTCCCTGATGACTGTATGAACAAAATCAAAGTAGGCTACTGTGGCCGAGAATGGTATTCAATATCCTGGAGAAAGTAAAGGTCGTACTGATTCATACTTTGCTCTATCACCTACTAACTATGTAACAATACACAAATTATTGAACACCCTTTAATCTCAGTTTCTTTATTTGTATAAATAAATAAACAAATAATAATATCTTGTTTTTGACAGCAACCTGTCAAATTCTGGAAAATATGTCAGGTGTTAAGAAGAGCTTCATTTATGTTTTGCAAGGATAATGCACCTTCATGTTCTAAAAGGCTACAATGAAAAGAAAGTCTTCTTTTCACTTCTGTTCCCTAGCCATTCAGTTCCCCTCCTAGGAGGCAACTACTGTGCCCACTCAAATTCAAAAGTTTGGTTTCAATATTTCATGCTAAAATTCTGAATTCATTAAAATTTATTGAGTGCCTATTATGTGTCTGAACCATTCAGGGTGCTGCGGGGGAGTTCAAAAATGAGCTCACAGTTTTGAAAGGGAAATGGTTCCCAACGAACTTTAATATGAGGTGATAAACACAACAGTAAAAGTTTAAGAACAGAGGAGAAAGTAATTAACTTAATCAACGAGGTGGACTGCAAGAAAAAGTAAAATTAAGAACATGTTTCAAGGCAAATGAAAAGTTTCAGACACCACACCAATATTTTTCTAAGGTCTCTCTGGTGTAGGCCCTCTGATTCAGGAACTGGGAACCTACCACAGGGATAAGAACTCTGATTAGAGGTATTCACTATGGCTCAAAATCTCTGACATAGGAAAAGTCAGCCTGACAGGAGAATTTCAAAGGGATTATTGTGGATGTTCTAAGTGTCCTCTTTAGGTAGAGAGAAGCAGAAGGGTGAAGGAGTCTTTTCTCTTCCCAATCATACAAACATTCTTTACTTGAAAACTATATAAATTCATCTAAAAAATGGATGACTAAGTGGAGAGTTCAAGTTTCAAGTTCATCTTTTGGTATTCTCTACAATCATAACACTGAGCATTTATAGCATAAATACCGTCTCCCCAGTATTCTTAGAAACCAAAGTAAAACAGGTTTAAGACTCAAGATGGCGTGTTGCATAGGACTGCCTAGAGCATAAGTACAAGCCACTGGACTGTAATGGCATTGCCAAAATGGTAGCAATTCAAAACAAAACTTTTTGGTTTAATGGAATTTAGGTCACATCCCTATATGCCAATATCCTGGGCCCATGTATAAGATGGGCTAGCTTAAAAGACAGTCCCAAATATCCACAACGCCATGTCAGGAAGCTAGCCTAGTATGACCAGAAGACAAAAGCAAGTCCATTCCTTTCAGTGGATGTTTGTCAGGCTTGACAACAGATCCCAGGAAGCAGGAATTTGCCAACTATTGCTTTATAAAGATAACCTTCAGGGCTTCCCTGGTGGCGCAGTGGTTGAGAGTCCGCCTGCTGATGCAGGGGACACAGGTTCGTGCCCCAGTCCAGGAAGATCCCACATGCCGCGGAGTGGCTGGGCCCGTGAGCCATGGCCGCTGAGCCTGCGCATCCGGAGCCTGTGCTCCGCAATGGGAAAGGCCACAACAGTGAGAGGCCCGCGTACCGAAAAAAAAAAAAAGATAACCTTCAAACACAAATTTCCATGCCAGCCTAATAAGACTAAAGCATGACTGAGTTGAGGGCCATAATTTCTATATTTTTATTGTCCAGTTATGTAAAAGTATCAAAGGTGAGAAACATACCACTCAAACATAATGCTGCTTTTAAAAAAAATGACACGGGCTTCCCTGGTGGCGCAGTGGTTGAGAGTCCGCCTGCCGATGCAGGGGACGCGGGTTCGTGCCCCGGTCCGGGAGGATCCCACGTGCCGCGGAGTGGCTGGGCCCGTGAGCCATGGCCGCTGGGCCTGCGCGTCGGGAGCCTGCGTTCCGCAACGGGAGAGGCCACAACAGTGAGAGGCCCGCGTACCAAAAAAAAAAAAAAAAAAAAAAAAAAAAAAAAAAAAAGACACGAAAGATCATTTGAAACGCTCTACAAAATATTTCAACTGATTACACAGTTTACCAAGGACCCAAACAAAGGAATAGTGACCATAAACATTATAGCAACCTAATAACAACCTTAATAATGGACTCTAGGTCAAGATTACATTTTCTAGGTTTAAGTGAGATAATGTATACACAAAGATGTAACATTATTAAATTTAAAACATTTTGTGGTATATTTAAAGACTTAGGGACTTCCCTAGTGGTGCAGTGGTTAAGAATCTGCCTGCCAATGCAGGAGACACGGGTTCAATCCCTGGTCCGGGAAGATCCCACATGCCAAAGAGCAACTAAGCCCGTGCACCATGACTACTGAGCCTGCACTCTAGAGCCTGTGAGCCACAGCTACTGAGCCCGTGTGCCACAACTACTGAAGCCCGTGTGCCTAGAGCCCGTGCTCTGCAACAAGAGAAGCCACTGCAATGAGAAGCCCCCTCTTGCTGCAACTAGAAAAAGCCCGCGCACAGCAACGAAGACCCAATGCAGCTAAAAATAAATAAATAAATTTTTTTTTTAAAGAAGAAGTTTTATCAGAAATCAACAATGTGACAAATACTGATTATCTGCTCCGTGGCAGGCACCAATACCAGGCATGTGGAAATACAAAGACAGCCCTTGTTTTCAAATAGCCCTCTATTACAAGGCATTACTTTTCCCCTCTTTTTCAGGGAATCCTACGCATAAGGTAATCTAATAATAATGCCAGCCAGAGATATCTTAAGCCAAGCAGTGACAGAGCAATCAGGACCCACACTGACTGTTCAGTGCTTTTATAACTCCACTTCTACTATTTTCTCATGGCAACTTAATCTCGATCACAACATACTTAAACATAGTGGAACGTATAGTAACTTAAGATTTGCTCCCAGTGTCACAACCTTCTACTCACTCCCACCCATGGATCATGGATGCCATAACATCTGCTTACCCAATTTCTTTTTTCAGCATACCCTTAGCTGCAGGGAAAGATCAAACTCAAAAGTGTTATTATTTAAGCTGCACTTCAAATCCAAGTACTTGTTTTGTTTTTTAATAAATTTATTTATTTATTTACTTATTTTTGGCTGTGTTGGGTCTTCGTTGCTGCGCGCGGGCTTTCTTTAGTTGCGGCGAGCAGGGGCTACTCTCCGTTGTGGTGCGCAGGTTTCTCATTGTGGTGGCTTCTCTTGTTGCGGAGCACGGGCTTTAGGCGCACAGGCTTCAGTAGTTGTGGCACGCAGCTCAGTAGTTGTGGCACACGGGCTTAGGTGCTCACAGCATGTGGGATCTTCCCGGACCAGGGCTCGAACCGGTGTCCCCTGCATTAGCAATTCTCAACCACTGCGCCACCAGGGAAGTCCCTCAAATCCAAGTATTTAAATCAATGAAAAGAATTCTACTTTGGAATTTGAAAAATTGCCATCACAAGCTGCAAACACTGAAGACACGACTTTCGCATCAGAGGTAAAATTTAAACTTCAGCACCCAAAATCCTAAAGATACAATGTTCTAATCCTTTAAGAATACCCTGATCTGTGATTATTATGATAGCCTCTTAAATACTAGGAAGTAGAAAGAGAGGGACAAAGCCTCTATTTTTCTTCACTTCATTCACAACTTAGTCCCAAAGTTCTGAATATAAGCATTTTCTTTAACAATAAGCCACCTTTACAACACACAGATAATTACAGGTTCAGGTCAAGAACTCTAGACCATATTGATTACATCTCTATGCAATAAGGACCCCCCAGCACTGTTTGCATCCACTCTAACAGGGACAGCTTTTAAGTATCTGTGACACGAAGAATTTTCAGTCCTATCAATGCCAGAAATGGAAAGCCAATGACCAGTCAGGCCTGTCAGTCGTTGCCTGAAGCAATAAGGACAAGCTGGGAATTCATCACGCTGGAACTTCATCTGCCAGCTGCATTCACACATTTTCACCACCTGAATGGTTGATTCTCTTCAACTCCCACATGGCTCATTTCAGCGTACAGTGTTTTGAAATGAATATTTGATCAGGCAGGGTAAAAAGAGGTCTGGACTTATCTGAGGTGTCACCATAATGCACTTTAAGTATTTCTAAGTATCAGGAACTAGGTGTCTCAAAGCCCACTCTTTACATATTTCTGAAATGGACCTGTGATCCTGATTAAATGAGATAAGCCATGTGAAAACACCTACCACAATGTTGGGCACATAGCTGTTTATAAGTAAATACTGGTTCCCCATTTCTTTTATTTCTGTCTAATGGCAAATATCCTGAAGATTCCTCACAGAGCACTGGGAGACAGGGATCTCATACTGTCAAAGAAACTTAAAATCACCCTAATTTTGTCAAAACTTTAGATCCTCACCCAAATATGAACCTAAGAAATAAAGAAACATGATAGGTTTATTAAAATTGCTTCATGATTTTTGGACTTCAAGATTTTGGCTCTGATATGCTAAGGTATGGTTTTCTTTATATTTATCCTACTTGGGGCATGCTAAGCTTCTTTAAATTTGACTTGATGTCTTTAATTTTAGAAAATTCTCAGCCCTTCATTTATTTCTTTTGCCTTATCCTCTCCTTCTTTACACCCATGTGTAACAACTGAACATATGTTAGACAGTTAAATATGACCCCACACACTTCTCACACTGAGTTCTGTTGCATTTCATTATTTTCTTCTTTCTCTACTTCAGTTTTGATAAGTTCTGACTTGTTTTTGAGTTTCTAATTCTTTCTTCCTATGCATCCAGTCAGCTGTTACGCCCATTCAATAAATTATTTATTTAATAAATTATATTTTTCAGTTTTAGAATGTCAGATTGGTTTTTTTATGGATTTTGTCCATCTTTTTGCCATTCCAATGAAGGAATGACATAAGAATGTAGGAGTTCCAATATAGGAATAATACAATAGAGGAATGTAGGTTTTCATTTGTAAAAAAACACCCAAAACAACTACATCTAACATTATATTTAATAGTGAAATATTAAACACTTCTCTCTAGGATTAAGAAGACAAGAATGTTCAATATCATCATCTCTACTCAACATTGTACTAGAGATCTAAGCAAGTACAATAAGGGAGGAAAAGAAATAAAAGGTATAAAGACTGGAAAGAAATAAAACCATCTTTATTTGCAGATGACATGACTGCATAGCAGAAAACCCAAATGAATCTATTAGAATTAATACATGAACTTATAAAGAATTCTGGATACAATTTAAACATACCAAAAAAAAAATCATTGTATTCTATATACTATGGGAAAATCCTGCAAAATAAAACATGCTATTTATAATAGCATCAAAACATCAAATAATTGAAATAAATTTTACAAAATATGTATGACTTTTACATTAAAAGTTAACAAATATTAGGAGAAATTAAAGAAGGCCTAAATAAATGGATAGCTAAAGAAGATTCATGTACTGAAAGATTCAATATTGTTACGATGTCAAATCTCCCAAATTTGATCCACAGATTCAATGAAATGTGAATCAAATCTCATCTAAATTTCTGTAGAGATGAATATACATTTAATATGCGTGTGTGGGGTATATATATATACATATATATATGTGTCTCTCTCTATATATATATATATATACATATATATAGAATCTGTCTCTCTCTCAATAGTTTTCAAACATTTTTGGGAATCAAGACCCCTTTGTGCTCTTAAAGACTGAGGACTCCAAAGAGTTTTGGTTTATGTGATTATATCTATCAATATTGAAAATACTTATGTATTAACTCATTAAAAAACAAGAATCACTTTATGTATTAAACTAAGTGACATTTTAATTTTGAGCCATTACAAATAATGACATTCTCTCTTTCTTTCTTTGATGGTATATTGCATAAATTTTTATCAAAGTATAGATGATTTACAATATTATACTAGTTTTGGGTATACACATAGTGATTCAATATTTTTATACTCCATTTAAATTTATTACAAAATAATGACTATATACTTGTTGCTTATTTTATACATAGTAGTTTGTGCCTCTTAATCCCCTACCTACCTCTATCTTGCCCCTTCCTCTTTCCCTCTCCCCACTGGTAACCAGTAGTTTGATCTCTATATCTGTTAGTCTGTTTTTGTTTTGTTATACACATTCGCCTTATTTTTTTGATTCCACATATAAGTGATAACATGGAGTATTTGTCTTTCTCTGTCTGACTTACTTCACTAAGCATAATACTCTCCAAGTTCATCTGCATTGTTGCAAATGGCAGAATATCATTCTTTATTATGGCTCAGTCATATTCCATTGTACATATATACCACACCTTCTTTATCCATTCATCTGTTGATGGGCACTTAGGTTGCTTCTGTATCTTGACTATTGTGCATAATGCTACTATGAACATTGGGGTTCATATATCTTTTTGAATTAGTGCTTTTATTTCTTCAGATATATACCCAGGAGTGAAATTGCTGGATCATATGGAAGTTCTATTTTCAGTTTTCTGAGGAATATCAATACTGTTTCCCATAGTAGCTGCACCAAATTACAATCCCACCAACAGTGTACTAGGGTGCCCTGTTCTCCAACATTTGTTATTTGTAGACTTTTCGATGACAGCCTTTCTGACAGGTGTGAGGTGATATCTCATTGTGGTTTTGATTTGCATTTCTCCTTTGATTAGCAATGCTGAGCTTCTTTTCATTTGGTTTTTGGCCATCTGTATGTCTTCTTTGGAAAAATTCAGGTCTTCTGCCCATTTTTTAATTGTTTTTTTTTTGGATGAGCTATGTATATATGTTGGATATTGACTCCTATGGTCATATCATTGGTTAAGTTTATTTTATTCTTTTTAATCCAATTCTAAATTAACTGTTTCCTTAATTTCTCTGATAGTTCATTATTAGTGTATAGCTAAGCAACATATTTCTGTATATTAATCTTGTATCCTGCAACCTTGCTGAATTCATTTATTAGCTCTAATAGTTTTTTGGTGGAGACTTTAGTATTTTCCATACATAATATCATGTAATCTGCAAATAGTGACAGTTTTATTTCTTCCCTTCCAATTTGAATGCCATTTATTTCTCTTCCTTGTCTAATTTCTGCAGCTAGGACTTCCAATACTATGTTAAATAGAAGTAATGAGTGGGGATTCTTGTCTTGTTCCTGATGTTAGAGGGAAAGCTTTCAGCTTTTCACAGTTGAGTATAATGTTAGCTGTGGGTCTGTCATAAATGGTCTTTATTATGTTGATATGCTCCGCTGTACCCACTTTCATGAGAGTTTTTATCATAAATGGACATTGGATTTTGTCATGTGCTTTTTCTGCATCTATTGAGATGATCATATGATTTTCATCCTTCCTTTTGTTAATATGGTGTATCACATTGATTGAGTTGCAGATACTGAGCCATTCTTGCATCCCTGGAATAAATGTCAGTTGATCATGGTGTATGATCCTTTTTATATACTGCTGAATTTAATTTGCTAATAGTTTTTTTGAGAATTTTTTGCATCTATATTCATCAGAGATACTGGCCTATATTTTTCTTTTTTTGTAGTGTCTTTGTCTGGTTTTGGTATCACGGTAATGATGGCCCTATAGAATGAGTTTGGGGGTGTTCCATCCTCTTCAGTTTTTTAGACTAGCTTGAGGATATGTTATAGCCCTTATATGTTTGGGAGACTTTCCCTGGGAAGCTGTCCATTCCTGGACTTTTGTCTGCTAGGACTTCTTTAAAAATACAAATTCAATTTCACTACTAGTGATTGGTCTGGTTCAGTTTATTTCTTCCTGATTCAGTTTTGGAAGGTTATATGTTTCTAGAAATTTTTCCATTTCTCCTAGGTTGTCCAATTCGCTGGAATAGAACTGTTCATAGTATTCTCTTATGATTTTTTGTATCTCTGTGGCACTGGCTGTTTAAATAGTATTTTTATTAAAAATAATTTCCAAACTAATACTGAGAAGAGTGACATTTTTACTTTTTTGGAGAGAAATCTTTATCATAGATAACAGGTGGATTCTCCTATCAGCTTATGTATTTGATCTGTTGTGATATGTTGTTTTGGTTGAAGTATGTGAAGACAAGTTGGCCTCACTGAGAAATGTGACTGGAAAAGGATGTAGCATATTCATATTCTGAGCTTTTTCAGATTCTGGGGACATTCGTCTTTGATGTTACACTTAACAAATTAGTTACAATGATATCTGAAACCATACCAACTAACTTTTGTACTCTGTCATATTAAAATCCTTTGTCCTATCTTGCACTTGGAATGAGTCCATTACCCAGACATAATTTTATCATATCATAAGACTGGTCATTTGGAAAATATTTCAGATCTTCCAAATGTTGATTTATTTTATGATATAAAATATCACACTAGTCAATATCACCACCTATCTCATCAGAAATGTGTTTAAGTATTGGGAACCTGCTAAGCAGACTGGTGGATACATGGTTTCCAAATTTCCAATCTTCAGTTGAAGACTAGAATTTCTATCATTGGTAGTAAATACTGTAAGTTGTCTTCTTTGAAATGACAGGCTTACTTTATTTTTGAGAAAATTTCTGCCAAATACCAACGTCTGAATAAACATAGTTTGTCAGCTGTTCATTCAAGTAAAATTGCATTCCATGAAAACTGTTGCTAGTTCAGTGCACAACAAACACACAAGTGCATTTCCTCAAGACAACACTGAATTAATTCGACTGTAATATACAGAACATTAAAAAGAAGTACACAAGCATGAAAATTTAATAAAATGTATTAGATTTTAAAATTTAGTAAAATTAATAATGTTTAGTATATCAAAGACAGCCTTAAGTAATTATATCTTTTTTTTTTTTTTTTTTTTAACTGTGAGTGGGTTGCATTGGCTACAAGCATAGTTTGGTGCCACTGCTTTTTACTATGCTAAGATGCCATCAGTTTTATCTACCATTGCTTCAGCACAATCTATACTAAATGTCAAGACAGTATAAAAAAGACAAATAATGACTTCATGTTTATAAAAATAGTTTTCACGCACTGACCCCTTGGAAGTGTACTGGGGACTTCCAGATGTCCGTGGACCATACCATCCACTGGTATGTGTGTACATATGCATGTGTGTGGAAATGCAAAGATATATTGATACATGAATTTATATTCTATATTCTAGAATAGCCAAGATATACTTGAAAAAAAAAGTAGAGACATTAATCTGTTACATTTCAAAACTTACTAAACAGCTACAGTTTTTAAGATAGTACGATAGTGGTATAAAGACATATATATATATATATATATATATATACATATATATATATATATATACACACACACACACATATGTGGAAGAAAATAGAGAATCCAGGAAAAATATGATTTTTTAAAAAGGCATCATCGGGAATTCCCTGGTGGTGCAATGGTTAAGAATCCGCTTGCCAATTAAGGGAACACGAGTTCGAGCCCTGGTCCAGGAAGATCCCACATGCCGCTGAGCAACTAAGCCCGTGCACCACAACTACTAATCCTGTGCTCTACAGTCTGTGAACCACAACTACTGAACCCGTGTGCCACAACTACTGAAGCCCACACGCCCTAGAGCCCATGCTCTGCAACAGGAGAGGCCACTTTAATGAGAAGCCCACGCACCACAGCGAAGAGTAGCACCCTCTCGTCGGAACTAGAGGAAGCCGACACAGCAACGAAGACCCAACACAGCCAAAAATAACTTAAAAAAAAAGAAAAGCCATCATCGAAAGGCATATATTTTCAATGAACAGTGCAGAAACAACGAGACATTTGTATGGAAGAAACTGAACCTTGATACTTACCTCATATTGTAATAAAAAATAATTTGAAAAGGATAATAGACCTAAATGCAAAGGCCAAAACCATACAATTACTAGAGAAAAGCATCAGAAAACATAAAAGGAAAAACAATGGAAAGTTTGGGTTTCTGCTTGTCAAAAAACATCAATAAGAAAGTGAAAAGGGGGCTTCCCTGGTGGCGCAGTGGTTGGGAGTCCGCCTGCCGATGCAGGGGACACGGGTTCGTGCCCCGGTCCGGGAAGATCCCACATACCACGGAGCGGCTGGGCCCGTGAGCCATGGCCGCTGAGCCTGCGCGTCCGGAGCCTCTGCTCCGCAATGGGAGAGGCCACAACAGTGAGAGGCCCACGTACCACAAAAGGAAAAAAAAAAAAAAGAGAAAAGGCAATGAACTGAAAGAACATATTGGCAAAATATCCAATGAAAGACCTTACCCAGAATAGTTAAAGAACCCTTGAAATTCAATAAGGACAGTAGACCCAACAAAAACTGGTGAAAGACTTCACAAATACATTGCAAAAGAAGATACCCAAATCGCCAGTAAGTATATTCAAGGTGCACAATATCAGTATTCATCAGAGAAAAGCAAATTAAAACCACAGTTTACACTCACTAGAACGGCACCTACATTGCTGTTCAGAATGAAAAAATGGTATAGTCATTTGGGGATACTTTCTTGGCAGATCCTAATAAAGCTAAACACATGCCTACCTTGTGAGCCAGCACTTCCAATCCTAGGTATAAGCCCCAAAGATATGAACGTATATGTCCAAAAAAAAAGAGACTTATACAGAAAAGTTTATAGAAGCTTTATTAATAATATGCCAAAAGCTAAAAACAATGGGGTAATGGATATCTAAACTGTGTTACATTCAAACTACACTGCAATGTAGAAAAAATGAACTAGTGACACATATAATACCTGGATGAATCTCGAAAACATTAAGTTGAGTAAAAGAAGCCAGACACAAAAGAGTATGTACAGAATGATTCCATTTACACGAAGTTCAATATAGACAAAGCTAATTTATGATAAAAGTCACAGTCTAGGCCAAAGGTAGTCTTGACTGGAAGAGAAATAAAGGAACTTTCTGGCGTGATGGAAATATTCTAACTTGATCTGCCTGGTGATTACATGGGCATAAAAATTGATCAAGCTGTATGATTAAGATATGTGCATTTTTGCTATAGGTAAACTGTACCCTAATTTAAAAAAATTCTTCAAAGGTGATCTGAAGTACGGATGTATCAATTTTTCAAGCTGGAAGGGACTTTGCCAATAACCTACTTCAATTCTTTTCTTCATTTTATAGAAGCAAGCCTTGGGTTTTGAAGTAAATTCTTAAAGAGGTAGTTCCAAGCAGAGCTGAGACTAGAACCAAAGATTCGTAAGTGACTAGCCACTATTCCTTCCACTGCACCAAGCTTCGAAAACAAAACTGTTCCCGGGAACAATTATTTCCACTTTGATTATTTGCTTTAGTTTTTCTCTGACAGTTTTCAACAATATCCAGGGGAATATCAAGAGCTCTGGTTCTGACTAGTTGTCCGGGTGAGGTCCCAGGCTGCTTTTTAATTGCTCAGTGGGCTTTCATATTCAATGGAGAGAGGCTCTTTTGTTTGTTTCTAAGTTTATAGATGGCACCTATAAGCATAAGCCTCAGGCTCTTGGACACAATTTAAAATAGTGTGGCACTAACAGTTTGACACTAATGTCACTAAGACAGATGGAATTCCCGGTTCAGACTTAAACAAATTCTAATACTGCCCCCAATATTGTCCCTCTGCCACCACAGTCTCAGGCAACAGACTACATAAACAGTCCAGCCTTGTATTAAAGATGTAGTAATAAAGGTACAAAAAAGAAATGTTGGGTTTTTTTGGCCCAAAAGTCCCATGTAAATATGTGGTAACCTGGTATATCAACAGTAGGGAGAATTCCATCAATTCCTTCTCAAATGCTTAGGAAAGACTTAAAGTCATGTCAAGGACTTGGTGCTTGCTACAGAGAAAGCAAAGGCGAGGTTTCAGTTGACACAAAGATTTATTCAAAGAAGTAATGTGTCATCAGAAAAAACCTTCCCAGCAGCTTCTTCTACTTCTGTTTACAGTTTCTTCATTTTCAAGTGGGGCAATGATTTTTTCCTTAATTGCGCTGAGCTAAAATTTTCCACATTGTTAAGGTGAATTTCATCTTCTAACATCCTATAAATGTTAGAAAGAAGAATGAGAGGAATATTTAAATCAGAAGGAGAGAGATGTCACTGAGCACTTTTCTGATGAGTAATCTAGGTCTTTTCCCTATATTCTTAATCTCTAAAATTTAGTTTTGATTCTCTACAGGCAGTAGATGTTCATTAGATTAGAGCGGGAATAATGCACAGACCTCCTCATTTCTAATTAAAAAGCCAATCTTAATATCTTAGTTTGAATATTTACTGTTTAAAGTATAAATAGTGTCACAGTAAAAGTACTGACCTCTTTCTTCCCCTCTGAGGGACTCTGTTCACAGGTCAGGACTAAGCCTTCTTTTAATTTCACCCTCATCCATAATCCTCTTACTGATCCCACATAGGCTTTGAATACCCAAGGTACAAGTATGCCTGGAGTTTTCGTCACCTTATAATCACAAAGAATATCTGGAACTCTATTAAATGAAAACCATATTGTTTATTCAAAGAAATATCTCAACATTTCAAAAGAACTTTATATCCTTTATATCTGGGAATTATTTTAGGAAATAATTTGAACACATTCCTGCCAAAAGAGGTGAAACAAATTTTTACATAGGGAAACTTAAATTCTTTTTACAGATGCAGAGAAGAATGGATAGGTAGGAAACATGACTTGTTGAAGGTTTCAGCAAAAGTTCAAGACCATGATTATAACATCATGGCTTCTGTCACTCAGTTCTAGTTTTAAAATCATGGAGCTGGATTAATCTCCCAAATATATAAGCAGCTCAATACCAAAAAAACCAAACAACCCAATTCCAAAATGGTCAAAAGACCTAAATAGACATTTCTCCAAAGAAGATATAGATTGCCAACAAACACATGAAAGGATGTTCAACATCACTAATCATTAGAGAAATTCAAATCAAAACTACAATGAGATATCACCTCACACTGGTCAGAATGGCCATCATCAAAAAGTCTACAAATAATAAATGCTGAAGAGGGTGTGGAGACAAGGGAACCCTCTTGCATTGTTGGTGGGAATGTAAATTGGTACAGCCACTATGGAGAACAGTATGGAGGTTCCTTAAAAAACTAAAAACAGAATTACCATATGACCCAGCAATCCCACTACTGGGCATATACCCTGAGAAGACCATAATTCAAAAAGAGTCATGCACCACAATGTTCCTTGCAGTACTATTTACAATAGTAGGACATGGAAGCAACCTAAGTGTCCATCGACAGATGAATGGATAAAGAAGATGTGGCACATATATACAATGGAGTATTACTCAGCCATAAAAAGAAACGAAATTGAGTTACTTGTAGTGAGGTGGATGGACCTAGAGTCTGGCATACAGAGTGAAGTCAGAAAGAGAAAAACAAATACCGTATGCTAATGCATATATATGGAATCTAAAAAAAAAAAAAAGGTTCTGAAGAACCTAGGGGCAGGACAGGAATAAAGACGCAGACATAGAGAATGGACTTGAGGACATGGGGAGGGGAAGGGTAAGCTGGGACAAAGTGAGAGAGTGGCATGGACATATATACACTACCAAATGTGAAACAGATAGCTAGTGGGAAGCAGCTGCATAGCACAGGGCAATCAGCTCGGTGCTTTGTGACCACCTAGAGGGATGGGATAGGGAGGGTAGGAGGGAAACGCAAGAGACAAGGGATATGGGGATATATGTATACATATAGCTGATTCACTTTGTTACACAGCAGAAACTAACACACCATTGTAAAGCAGTTATACTCCAATAATGATGTTAAAAAAAAAAAAAAAGTCATGGAGCTAAGTGGCCTCACCATGGTAGACCAAATGGTGTTTCTTATAAATCTCTTGCTTCTTACCACCAGCAGCTCTTGTGCCTCTGATGGCTTTAAGATGCAATAACTAAGTTTGTCTGCCTCAGATTGAAATGGCAACTGTAGATACAGTGAAATACAGTCCTTAGGAATATGCTTCCCCCAGCGCATCAGAAAAATCTCTGTAAGATAAAAGCATGCCTCTATCAGAATGTCCCTCCAGCAGAAATTTGACTCCTCAAATAATATCCTTGTTGCCTACCCAACCATACTCTTCTAATGAGTATTATTTGTTCTTTTAAGGGTCTGATGCACCAAATGCCAAATACACAAAGTAGGCACAGTTGATCATTATAAAATCAATCAAATCAAACCAGTTTCCATTTTCTTCAAACAAACAAATTATTTCACTTTCCAGAAGAATTGGGTGCTGGAAGCCTGAATTAATTAATTCCTTAGAAATCATTTAGATGACTGCAATTGTACAACAAAAATAACATTTCTCTTGAGTCAAGAACAACAACAAATACCAGGTCTGCAACTTTGTCCCTACTTAGTGGAACGCTTGATGTAGCACCAATACCTTATGTACCAAAAAGCCTGCTCTAAAGAATAAGAACTCATTTTACTTATCTGTCACGATTTTCCCTCTCCTACTGTCATCTGCCTCAGGAATGTACATCAATGCTGCTCTCACCACTTCTAATAACATTTTCTCTATAAAATGTTTACGTTAGTAAAGTTTGACAAAGATGTCTGCTCTTCATACAAGTCTGGCATAAGTTTGTCTTTAAATCTCAGTTGCTTTGAGTTCTTTCTTGGTAAACACCAATTTCCATAGTAAAACTACAAATGAGGACAAACAAACTTAGGATGAACCAGATCTTTCTAGGCTCTTTGTGTGGGTGACTCAAAAGCAATTAGAGTTGTTATTAAGTTATCCAACAAGTACAGCCTGCAAGGCCTGGAACAAGTACTTCAGTCACCAACGTGGGAAACAAGTTTGAACAGGACATTGACAGTATTTTTTTTTCTCTTCAGGTCCTACACTTTTATCAAAAGAAGGACACATGTTATAAAGGACAAACAAAGGGAAGAAATTCTTAGTTACCTAACCAGGAATGTTAGGAAAAAAAGGAATGGACAGAGGAAAAAAAAAAGTAAAAAGAAAAAAGTAAGGAATCCGTGCAGTGCTTTGTCTAGACATACCGTCTATGATTCCGACACCGATGTCCATCAGTTGGACTGGAAAAATGGAGCAGTTCATTCAAATCCCATTTGTTCTGGGTAGCCCATGTGTATGGATAAATCCTATAAAGTCCATTTCCAGAACGGTCTTCTCCTCAGTCAAGAAGGGAACCTCATACAATTATCTAAACTCAAAATCTGAGGTAGGACAGTATCTTTTGAAACTCCAAAGATCAGATGAAACATGTCATTGGAAGCAACATCTACCTATAAAGCAGTATAGATCTGCTGAGTCTAAAATACACATATATAGAGAGAGACAGCAAGAAGCTGGTTCATAGATATCTAAAGGCATGGAATTTACACTGTGCCTAAATTATCAAAGTTAATAAGTGAAAAACATGTAGTTTAGGTAATATATTTCCATGTGAAGGAGTGAAGCACAAACATATTAGATGATCAAGAAATCAAAAAAAAAAAAATTCGCTAGCAAGAGTGGCACAATGCCCTGCAGATCTCTTTCAGTTTCAGTAGAATAACACTGCAAGATACACATATACCTAAAACAGAACATACAGACCCAAGGTTTAAATAATATTTTCACTTTGAAAATTGTCACGGCCATCAAAAGATGTGATAGTGTCACATTAAACTTTTAAATACTATGCCTTTGAAAAGTAATTAGATGAAAAATAATTATACTACCACTGGTTTAGACAGACAGAGCAAGAGCTGCCATTAAAATAAAGGTAACCAGAATAAGGGTTACCTTTCACAATTGAAAGGGATTATAAACACATGAAAGTCTTTTCCCAGAAAGGTGATGTTAAAAGAGAGATTCAAGAATAGTTCAGATAACTTAACTGATGGCGGACGCATGTCAGGCTGTCAAAGGAAGATCTTCGGTGTAACATTTTGAGACAACACTTACTGGAATGCTTAAATGATTGAGCTGCTACAGGGTGACATTTTTCTCATATTTTTTACACTTTTACTGGTAATGGAGGAAAAAATATGCCATAGGAACAATTAAAAAGACAATATGTTTAGTTGTATAAATTGCTTGACGGTAAGACAAAGCAATGAACCCTGATAAGAGGAGATGCCACACTGGTCATATCCCTCTAAGCAAAGGCAATCAAAACTCCAGATTAGCATCTTCATAATATGTAGCTGCCTCCAATGCATGGGTCATAATCAGAGACGCACTTCCTGGTTCAGGAGCAATTATAAAAATATGTTATACTCTTTTTAGTAGAAGAATCTAAAATGGAATTTCCCCATAAACTTCCTTTCATAAAGAACCCAAATCAGAGTTTAGATTAGCAGATGCAAACTATTATATACAGAATGGATAAACGACAAAGTCCTACTGTATACCACAGGGAACTATATTCAATATCCTGTGATAAACCACAATGGAAAAGAATATGAAAAAGAATGTATATATGTATAACTGAATCACTTTGTTGTACAGCAGAAATTAACACAACATTGTAAATCAACTATACTTCAATAAAATAAATTTCAAAAAAAGAACCCAAATCATCTAACCTCTATCTTGTTATCTCTATCTTTTCTCAATAGAAAGTAAGACTGTTAAAAAAGTGGTCCTACTAGATAGAAGTAGGTAAAGTTCCCCCAACAAAACATCATTCACCCACTTAAAAAACATGTTCAACAAAAGGGATGCAAACCATTTGAGAGGTAGAGGATAATTCATAGACGTCTAATCCCTCATTTATGGGGTTTCTTTAGCTCAGCTAGAGGACGTAGCACACACATTTCATTGCTCTGGCTGTCATTCTGAAAGGAGCTATAGTTTTCTGGAATGAAAAGAGGCTGAGAAAAATAATACAGCTTGGTCACCAAGAAGTGCCTCTCTACTCCAAAGATCAGTACTGTCAGGCAGAGGCTCAGAGTTGGAGAACAATATCCTAGAACTTCCTACATGTTTTTCTGATGGAAATCTAAGTAAATCAAAGGCAAAGACTGAATCCCCTGCTCAAACATCAACTTAAAAACTCTTCTTGCAACAGAGTAAAACAAAACTATGGTTGCAATAGTTCACTGAAGTTCATTTCTGTGGCATGAGAGAACTTTACAAAGAGCTAAAATTGAGATAATGATACGTGATAAATACAAGTCTTAACCCAGAATTGTGCACTGAATATGGCACATTTAATAACACACATGGGAACTGCTTTAGTGACATGTGCTTCACTTGACCAATAGCTAGTTACCTGATGCTAAAACATTAATAATATGGCAGCTTAGTAACGTTAAAAAAAAAACAAAACCCCAAACCAACAAAGCCTACTACTGAAATCTTGAATAAAATACTTCAGGTTAAAATACATCATTTCCAGGATTCACAATTGTAAATGATAATTTCATATGAGCAGGATCTGTTAGCACTGACAGACTGAAACTATCAAAAAAGATTTATTGTTTAAGTCACCTATCTCAATATCTCATTCAGTGCAAGGCTAGGGACCTTAGACATTTCTGTGCTTGTTTCCAGGGGACTACCCTGGTTGCCAAGTTAAAGCAGATGAACAAGTATGAGTTCTCCAAAGTAAGAGTTTACATTAAGAATGAAAGCACAGCCCTGGAAGTGGATAGCTCAATCAGATACAAGGTACAATCCACTGACAAATAGTTCAGAAAGCCAAGAAAACGTACAAAACCCATGAGCTTTCGAACTTCGAAACACATCCAGAGATAGAATCAGAAACAGAAGCTTTGGTCTTTTAAAAGAGACCTTCACAAATCAGGTTTGTGTTTGTTTCCTTTTTCTTTCACATTTTAAGCCTCAATCAAGTCAGCTGTCTCTAGGGATTTTGAAATTGCTATAGATTAAAATCCTCTCTGACTCAACTGTTTGACTAATGCCGAGTGTTTAATAATTCTACTTGTAAGAGACTTTTTTTGATGAAACCCTGCCGTATGCTATCTTCAGATGCACCACAGCTGCACCATATATAAAGCATCACTGTCCTTATTTTCTTTATGACTGCATTTAGAGATGAGAAAATGTATTATTATGAACAGTTCTATTATTTGGCAGACCTGGCAGAAAACAGTTTTACAATACTAATGTAGCAATTATCACCTATAGAGACAAAGACCTACTTCCAGGTACTGATGACACATATTCATGGCTTGCTTCCAAGGATAGGAAGTTAATCATTGTGATAGATAGAGTTAAGTTAATGAATTTCTAAACTTTATGCTTTCAATAATAAAACCATTTAAGCTATAGCATTTGGACTCTTTACTTCCACAGATCAGGCACTTTGATACTCAACAGGTTGCGTAAATTGAATCCATATATTGTATTTACGTTCTCTGTCAAGGTTGCTTCTCCACATTTGAGAGATCAAAGGCAAAACAGTCATCAACCCTGTAGCCTTCAATACTGTGTTCATGACATTTAATCAAGTGCCAAGTCCACCGCATCATTCACCAACCTTAACAATATTTAAATGCATGGCGTCGGTTAGCAGCAAATGTAGGCACAGTACTGTTTTAATACACACACGCACACCCCTCACACGCACACGTGCACACACAACTGCATGTGCACACGCAGCCATCCCTCCCCACCACCCCCCAAAAACAGAAGAGGAAGATGGCAAAAAATATATAAACTCTCTACATTGTGCAAGAAAAGAAATTACAAATGCACAGAAATACCCAGTAAACCCTTGGGAGGTAGTTTTCTACCTGAGGCAGTATCGGTCACGGTGGAAATCCCCCTTCGATCAGACGCTGGACGGGACGACCCTGGCATGCTGACTGGGTCAGAGCGGACTGGCTGGATCCTGCAATGCAATTTAATTTAATTCACATATGTTACTGGCATCAAAACTGTCGCCGGCTACAACAGATCTTCAATCAGGAATGCTGGAATAGCCCAATCCATTAAAGAACCATTCCTTCTAAAACAAGGCAAACAGGGGAGCTGCGGTCCCTTATTCTCGCAGAAGGCTAAAGCACAGCATTCTCTACACTCTAGACCTCTTCTTCTCTTTGTATGTTTTCAATAGATTTTAAGCAAAGGACTGAAAAACTGAAATTAATTTAAAGGGATAAATTAAGCAGCATGGGAGAGGACACAAAACACATTATACTGAAAACTTTGGCATTTGCAAAGGAGATGAAGAGTTTTGAGAATCTTCAAATTCATGAATAGAACCATGCCTTCCTTAAAAGACAGCATTAATAGATACAAATTTTGAGTCACTCCCTTAAAATCCTTAATGAAAGTTACTTTATATATGACAACAAGCATAGGATAACAGAGCTGTGTTGGGATGTGGCTGCCAGGGGGTTAGCTAGGATTACTACTATCTAACTGAGTTACCTCCAAAAATTATCAATTAGCATTGAAGAATCAATTAGAGTCTCAGCAAAATTGCAATTTACTACATACAATTTCAAGTTGCTTGGGAATGGCAAATCTATAAATGCCAAGAGTCTGTTTCCAGTTGTATTGGATTAATACTATTCACACAAAAATTTCTGTATGGCTAAAAGATCTGAGAGGCCCGGGCAGCTTAAAGGAATAAAGACTTGTTATAACAATATAATCATGCATTTTTGGCGATTCGTTCATTCAGTAAGTATTTGCTGAATATTAATCACGTGTCAGTATTATTCTAGGAACAAGCAGAAACAAAACACGAATACAAAGTCTGTGTGCAGATATATAGTATAGCATATGGACATTCAGGACTGATGCAAAAGAAAACTGGAGTGTGAAAATAAATGAAATAGGTAATGAAAGCTCAGAATGAAGAAATCAGGGGAGGAATGTATGGTCCACAGCAGATCGAGATGATCTTATGGCGCTATAACAGAAATTGGACCTGTATACAGTATTAGGATGTGTATATATGCAAAGGGGCAAGAAGTGCCCTTTAAACATAGAACTAGAACAAGTGAACCCTTGGAATTGTGACCAAGCATGATAAATGGAGAGCATCTTGAGGAGCATGATTTGGCTTAAGCATAGGGTTTATAGTGGATACTGGTGGAAGATAAGAATCGATAAGCACCATGGGACAGATTATAGAAGCCTGACATACCACTTATGGACTACAGAAAAACAGTCCTTTTTTTAAAAAATAATTTTGCTTTTTACATTTAGATCCGTGATCCATTGAGTTAATCTTCGTGAAGAGGTATTTTTGTTTGTTTTTAAAATATATTTATTTATTTATTTTTGGCTGCACTGTGTCTTCATTGCTGTGCGGGGGCTTCTTCTAGTTGCAGAGAGTGGGGGCTCCTCTTTGTTGCGGTGCACGGGCTTCTCATTGCGGTGGCTTCTCTTGTCGCGGAGCACGGGCTCTAGGCGCATGGGCTTCAGTAGTTGTGGCTCACGGGCTCAGTAGTTGTGGCTCATGGGCTCTAGAGCGCGGGCTCAGTAGTTGTGGCACGTGGGCTTGGTTGCTCCGTGGCAATGTGGGAATTGACAGGCGGATTCTTAACCACTGCGCCACCAGGGAAGTCCCAAAAGAGTCCTTATTGAAAGCACAGCTCGAATGTATATGCATTTGTTGTATGAAAGAAAGAAATGGGGCAGGGCGGGGGGATGAAAAATGATGCATTTGATCTAGTACTGGAAGTTGGAAATGTTGATGATCACTGCTGTAGTGGACAATAATGGTGCCCTAACCAGTATGCCTTCTGCCCCAGGTAATTTTCCCAAGCCAGTCATGGTAATTCCATCATCTCATGGTGAGATTAATTAGCTCAGGGATGGGCAGGCCGAAGCAAATGCGGGCCAGTGAGAAAAGAATAAGAGTTTATTTGAAGTTTCTAGAAGAGATGTTCTCTGGGTCTTATAAGAAACAAGAAGCTAGCCTGTTAGACATGCCCAGTGCATGCAAATCAAAGCTCCTTCCCAGTCTAAATATTTATGTGGCCTAATAATTTTCCTATTATTAATTCACTTTATAGCATTGGAGTTTCTGAATCATCCAGAGTTGTGGGTGGAGTGTGGACTGGGCTATAGATGAAAGAAGATTGGCCAAGAATTGATGTGTTGAAGCTGGGCAATGGATACACAGGGGTTAATTCTATTATTCTCTTTAACTTTACATATTTTTATATATGCTTGAAATTTTTCCATAATAATAATAAAAAAAAAGACCAAAAAAAAAACTGGTGGGGGTGATGGAAATGTCCAAGAATTAGACTGGGGGATGTAGCACAACATAGTGAATGTAATAAAGCCACTGAATTGTACAGTGAATTTTATGTTATGTGAATTATATATCAATTAAAATAATATGATTAAGCTGTGAAGATCTAATGTATCACACGGTGACTATGGTTGATAAAACTATATTATATAACTGAAGTTTGCTAAAAGAGTAGAAGTTAAATGTTCTCACACACAGAAAATTCACAACATACATATATAAAATACATCAGTTGATGGATGTATTAATTAACTAGATGAAAAAATAAAATGATAAAATGAAATTGATTTCTTAGGAGCTAATCTTGAATGGAAAACTAGGTTTTATATTTCACTTTCTTTTACATTATCTATTTCTCAGGTCTATTAATAAATATTTCATTGACCTTTGTTACGAGTTAAATCCCTATTCCAAATAAGGAGCTGGTATGAGGTTAGCCATGCCTAACAGCCATGCCTGTTATAGATATGACAGCCACCAATACACCTGGCTGTTGCCATTTTGGTTAGGATACAGGGAAGCAGAATACCACAGCATCAAGTAATTCTTAGCAATATGAGGTATAGGACAAGGTACCAGGTGTAAAGGGTCAGTTGAGCCAAAAAATCTAAACAAGACCTCACAATTTAAAGGAGAAGGTAGGGGGCCGCTTCCCTGGTGGTGCAGCGGTTAAGAATCCGCCTGCCAGAGCAGGGGACATGGGCTCGAGCCCTGGTCCGGGAAGATCCCACATGCCGCGGAGCAACTAAGCCCATGCGCCACAACTACTGAGCCTGCGCTCTAGAGCCCACGAGCCACAACTACTGAGCCCACGTGCCACAACTACTGAAGCCCGTGTGCCTAGAGCCCGTGCTCGGCAACAAGAGAAGCCACCACAACGAAGAGTAGCCCCCACTCACCGCAACTAGAGAAAGCCCGTGCACAGCAAGGAAGACCCAATGCAGCCAAAAATAAATTAATAAAAATAAATTAATTTAAAAATAAATAAAGAAATAAAGAAGAAGGTAAAGTCAACAGCCATACTGCCATTGTGCATAAGCCTAAAGAAATGTAGAACCAGAGGTGAGGAGCTGGGATAAAGTGATAGTGGACAGGAGTGAGGAGAATATAAAGAGTGGGATTTCTAACTGGATGCTGGGCAGGAAATGGTACTAAACAGGACACATAATTGAAATGATGTGAGGTAAATCTGAATTTTCCATCAAAACTGTGTTCTAATGGGGTTAAGGTCATAACCAAGGGCCTATATGCTCAAATGTTTAAATATAAAACAAGTGAAATAAAAAAAAATTATAAACCTGGGACTAGCATAAAGGTTTCTAATATTTGTATGTTCCCAACAAATAGGACAGAAACAATTTAAATACCAGGAGCTCTTTAGTATAAGAAAAAGAAAAGTCCCTGAGGAAAATTCTGGAAGGATTTCAGGAATAAAGCTCTGTCTGAAGACGCAAGTTAGAGAGCTTTTAGATGAAGAACTGTATCTGAAGTAAGAGGTAAGAAAGCTAGGGGAGGTCAAAAACAAAGTAACAGGGGACTTCCCTGGCAGTCCAGTAGTTAGGACTTCACCTTCCAGTGCAGGGGGTGTGTGTTCGACTCCTGGTCGGGGAGCTAAGATCCCACATGCCTCGTGGCCAAAAAACCAAAACATAAAACAGAAGCAATATTGTAATAAATTCAATAAAGACTTTAAAAATGGTCCACATCAAAAAAAAAAAAAAAAAAAAAAAGAAAAACTTTAAAAACAAAAAAACAAACAAAAAACCCAAAGGAACAGAGCTGTGTACACAGGAGCTGGGGATATCCTCCAAAGAAAAGGGACAGGGTCTTATCAGAGTAGCGGGTGACAATCATCAGAAAGAAAAAAAGGTGGGGGGAGAATCTTGTGAATACTTTAGTAAAGAGGATAAACATAGTTTTATGGGTCTATTTTATTAACATTTAAGTGACAAAATAACCTATAAAAACATTTGAATATGCACTGAATCACTAAGCTGAGGACTGACTCTACTTGACTTTCTGAAATTGGATCATATTTTATAATTAGTACCTATGAAAAATGGTCTAGCACCCACTGTATTGTCACTATTGCCTCACATCTTAGGGAGAAGTGCCACTTCTAGAAAGCTGAAGAAAATATACTGAACCAAAAAAGGCAAAAATGTATGGAAGAAATAAAATACAAAGAAAACTAAAATAAAAAACTAAAATACTTAGAAAGGTATTATAGGAGACATGTTTCATTATATGAGTTATTCTTAAAGAAGAAATATCTAGGCCTAATCCACCTCTGCAACAGCTTTTGCATTGTTATAAAGATTTGTTGACAAAGAAGTAGAATAAAAACATATTTCCAACATAGGATTGGGACACATTTTTCCACAATTTTTAAAAAAGAGATGCAAGAGAAAGGTCAGAGGGCTATTTCAGATTCAAATAAAAATACACTGTAGAAGTTTTTTTTTTAAAAAGAACACAAGGAAAGGGAGATTATATTGCATTAGACTGAGCCCTTCACTGTCTGTTGTATCCTAATGTGTCAAGTCTTGGTGTAACAAATTAAACAAATTAAATTGCTAAGCAAACAGAAGAGCACAAAAGTCAAAAAGTTCTCAGTTACATTTAAAAAAATGCTAATAATAAAAGGCATACTCTGTAAACTACTGTGATTCTTACAAGTGAGGATCGAGAATATATATGATGAAAACATAGCGAGACAGATAAAGAGATAGATATTAGAAATATGAGAGAGGCATCATAAAATAAGATGGCTTTAAAAAGTACACTGAATATTAGATTTAGGGAAGTACAATCCAGAACACAAATATTTATTGGATGTGATGAGATCTCACATAAGATCCTCAGTGATAATAACGAACCACAAGTTACACTGCATGTATTCTGCAACGTGATACAGCGTCAAAAGGGGAAATGCAAATATTATCTAAGCTGTTAACTACAAATGAACATATTAATGTGTTCAAATCACTCTCTAGTTCTTATTTCTTACCTGAGACTGTTGAGATCAAGATCATCTGTATCAAAATCCGAAAGGGGCTGTGGAGTATCACTTGGACCATGAGACTGCAACACAGATGAACTGGATGATATGACTGTGGTTTGGCCTGAGGGATGGATGGTTTTGAACTGGAACTGGGGACCCATCCACAGACGTCTGTGGGGTCCGGTGTGCGTTACAATTTCTACCTGGAACAGATTAGGAATCATGATTGAAATGTATTAGGCTCTCCCTTTGAGAGCCTTTCATGATCCACCCCCCACCCCAGTCTCAGCTCTGAACACTCACATTCTCCAAGAAGCCCATCTTAACCAAGTGGAAGAGGGACAGGACATCTACAATCAAAAGGTGATGACAGGGACTTCCCTGGTGGTCCAGTGGTTAAGAATCCGTCTTGCAACACAGGGGACACTGGTTCAATCCCTGGTCGGGGAACTAAGATCCCACATACCGCAGGGCAACTAAGCCCGCATGCCGCAACTGGAGAGCCTGTGTGCCCCAACTACAGAGCCCATGCGCTCTGGAGCCTGCACACCATAACAAAAGATCCCATGTGCTGCAACTAAGACCAGGCGCAGCCAAAAAATAATAATAATAAATAAATAAATTTTTTTTTTTTAAAAAGAGGATGACAATAGCAACCTATAGAGACATTCACTACACCCCTCTACAGGTTCTCACCAAAATATATCAATACCAGAAACTCATTTTGTGTATGTGTAAATATATGTGTGTATATGTAAACACAAGTACACACACACACACACACATGCACCCCACATATATAACACAAAAATCACATGAGAATAAAAGGATCAGTTGCCTGCCTCATATACCGAGCACTGGCTTCCTAGGGACTACGTTTTTCACTCATTCTAGACAGTACTTACCACTTTGTGGGCATGCAGTGAATACTACACCTATCAATCCACAGATTAAAAGTAATTCCTTCATTGAGGACCAAGCTCATGACAAATGTGAAGTTGTTCTTGAACTATCCAAGGAAAAGAAAAGGTCTGAAATAATTTAATACCCAAAGCCAGTTTCTTTCCACAATTAAACACTATAATATTTACTTTACTGCCCTCAAAATCCTCCAAAATTCACATTTAATGGAAGAGAGGACTATATATTTTCCCTCAAACTAGATTTGTCTTCAAAATACCATTTCTTAATTAGATTGTTTTCTCAACTACCATGAACATTCACATAGGTATTTTAAATGCTGCAAAACAGTAATAACAAAATGCTTTATGAATTTCATGCTCTATGGAGGGGGTACGGAATGTTGCCAATATCAGACAATGCAGAGAGTAAGACACAGAGTAAAACCTAAAAATAAACATGTGATTTTACAAATGAGCAACTTGAATAAGAGACTAAATACGCAAACCTTTGGTAAAACACTATTTCTCAATGTCTTGTAATTGCTACATCCATGTCTGTATACATACTTTATGGAACTGACTTGTCATGTGCCTTAGTTTTGCCCTGAGTTCTTTTATGTTTAATCACATTTCTCTTATTGCAGTGATTAATTCTTAACAAAACGTAACTGGAAAGGTTCATGGAGTGCAGCTCTGTGTTTGTAAGTCCTAAAGGGCAAAAGCATCACGGTCTTGGAACAATATTCACATTCCCACTAATCACAGGGAGAAAACTACTCGGGTTTAGGACAGTGATTTCTCATTCAAGGAGTTGTATTCAGCAATGTAAATGAGGCCACAGATAAAGCATTCTGTGTATTTTAAGCTCAAAACCATCAGTGTCACAGAGCCGAGAGGTAAACAGATGCCTGTGCAATTTCACTGAGGCAATGGCCAGATGTTCCTGCTCACTCTCCTGTTGTATGCGGTACAAACATATTGTAGATACTTTCACACTGACAGCACACATTACCCCTTTTTCTAACTGAAAAGTGGAAGTGAAGGACGGCGGTTTCTTTGCCAGCATTCTTTTTTCTTTTTTTCTTTTATCGTGGTATCCTCAAGAAAGGATGTATCTCCATATGCATCAAGCTCCTTCAAGGAGCTTCCTGGGAGTATTTCTGGTGTGATGAAATGTATGTCAGCTAGAAACAATTTGATTCTCCAGTTCCCAGATTCCCTTTAGTTTTTCAGGCTCCCTTCCCTGAGAAAGCAATGAAACTGCACCCGGCCCCACTGAGGCACCTGTCTGATGAAAAGCCGCTGGATTGGTAATCTGAGACCAGTCATTAACTGCACCAAATGATGTCAGACTTGAGACAGACATAACAGCATTCGTAATGAAGTCACTTTTAATCTCATCATTTTGAAATCTGCCTGAGTATCTTTTATTTCAAAGCCCTTGAGATGAAGACAGCTTCACCTAGCAGGGAGAGGAAGGGTCAGTCGATGCTGTTACAGGACTGGTTTTGAGACCGCTAGAAGCGGCATTACAGGAGCTTAGGAAAGGAAAGCCAGGCGGGCACTTGTGTAGATTAGAATGCTTAACTTTCCTAATCAAAGTATGGGCCCAAACTTCAGAAATTGTTGCCTCCACAAAAGAAAAGCCCAAAGACTGTTGAATGGCTTCCCTGCTTTAACAAGGCCAATTCTTATATTAATCCTAACAGTCCATCTGAAATCCAAGGTCCTGAGGGATATGAATGGATTGTTTGAAAGACAGCATATTTTATGCTCTCTGTGTGAAAGCTAATGTACACACACATATATATATATGTATATGTGTGTGTATAAAATACATGTATATGTATCCCTGCAGCAGTATTTATGAGAAATTCTTAATATGGAAAGACAATTGATTATTTCTTGGGGAACCTAAAAAAATCCCAATTCTGCCCATTTTCCTCTAAGGAAAATAATTTTTAAAATTCAAGAAAAAAAGAGCTAACGGACACCTGTTTTCTGTCACTTTAACAGACCCAGTGTTTCAGAGTCTTACCTGAGACAGCCACTCTTCATCTTCCTGTCCACTATGGTCAGAAGCTAAACTGTCATAGGACTCATGCCGAGTAATGGGCCCTGGACTTCCAGGGGGAACCACTGCAGGAGAAAGAAAACGCATTTAAACAACTTTAATCCATGCAGTGAAAAAAATGGATGTGGGCATAACCATCCTGGATACTGTGGTAATTTATAAGCTAAAATAAGACATTCAATGCACAATTCAAATAATTAACGAACAAGAAAGACTGAATTTCTGAGGAATAAGAAAAATCTCCAAATAAGAGTACACTTTAAAAAACATCTGCAGGAATTTAGTCATTACATATGTCACTGTTAAAGAAATACACAACTAATTGCATCTTAACAGCACAAGTACATTAAGGAATAGTGACAATTCCACTGCCCATGCACCAATGTAATTCCTAGCCTTTAGGACACGTCAGTCCCCTCCATCTAACAATGAAATTCATTTAATGCAGTTCCTATAATTCAGGAAGGGGTTTTTAAAACAAATATCAAATAAGATTCTTTAAGAGTCTATTTAATAGTTCATATAAAGGGAAGGCATTAAAATATTTTTAATTTTAAAACACTTTTAGTTCCTAAAACATTTCATTTATCCAAAGAAATGTTTCATTTTTTCTGGATACTTCAGTAGTTTCCCTGATTCTTGGGTGGTAGGATATAGGCTTTAAAACACAAAGAGGCTGCTTTCTCATACAAAGAAGAACCTTTGCTTAGTCAAAGCAATAAAATGAATCAGCAAACATTTATTGAGTTCCTAATGAACCAAATACCATCCCAACAGAAACTTACTTAAAGTCCCATACTATTTTTTTAAAAATTTAATTTAATTTATTTATTTTTGGCTGCGTTGGGGTCTTTGTTGCTGAGTGCGGGCTCTCTCTAGCTGTGGCGTTCAGGGACCACTCCTCGCCACGGTGTGCAGGCTTCTTATTGCGGTGGCCTCTCTTGTTGTGGAGCACGGGCTCTAGGGCGTGCGGGCTTCAGTAGCTGCGGCACTAGGGCTCAGTAGTTATGGCTCCTGGGCTCCAGAGCTCAGGCTCAGTACCTGTGGCACACTGGCCCAGCAGCTCCGCAGCACGTGGGATCTTCCCAGACCAGGGCTCGAACCCATGTCCCCTGCACTGGCAGGTGGACTCCCAACCACTGTGCCACCCAGGGAAGTCCCTAACGTCCCATACTATTTATTTGCTTATTTTTATTATAAAATAGACTTCACTTTTAAGAACAATTTTAGGTTCAAAACAAAATGGATGAGAAGATAGAGATTTCCCATATATTCTCTCCCTCTGTATACATTTTAATACTAAGAGAAATAAAGCAATAAAGTACTGAGGGGAAATAGAGAAAAGAAAAGGAAGAGAACAGAAGAGGATGGAAAGTTGGTGAGTATTAAAGAAACCGAGAAGAAACAGAAAAGAATGAGAAAAAGAAAATAATCTCAGAATTTCTACCACCCAGAGATAGGTATATATACTTCAGTATGTGCATTTTCCTTAGGCTACATTCCTAAAAATGAAATCAAAGGATATGAACATGTCTAAATTTCTTAATGCATATTCCCAGAAAGAGTTACACTTCCACGAGCAGTGACTGAGAACGCTAATCTCACAGCACTCTTGCCAGAACAAGGTGTTTTGAAGAACTAAATCTCAGTGAAACAGTATTACTGAAGTAGACAGAGCAGAACACAGGACAAGATTTTAAAGAAGATGTATTCACAAAAACCTTATCTTAACTATCTGGGAGAGGAGAAATGATACCAGTCAATTACTCATCAGAGGGAGATAAATAGTATTAAAATACAAGATTTGCAGTGGTTAAAACTATTAGCTATTAGTTCTTCAGATTCATAGTTCTACAGCTGAGAGGCATGCTGGCATCTGGCACAAAACACAAGCGATCACCAAAGCATAACACCTAATTTCTTAGGATTTTGAATATCATGCAGAAAAGAATACCATAATAATCAATTAATATTTAAGCAACCTTTAAAATAATTTGGGTGTATATTGCAAAGATGATAAGTAAATTTATGTTTGCAAAGGCTGAGTTGTTCCCCAACCATTTGTATTCTTTTTTTTTTTTTTTTTTTTTTTTTTTTGCGGTACGCAGGCTTCTCACTGTTGTGGCCTCTCCCGCTGCGGAGCACAGGCTTCGGACGCGCAGGCTCAGCGGCCATGGCTCATGGGCCCAGCCACTCCGCGGCATGTGGGATCTTCCCGGACCAGGGCACGAACCCGTGTCCCCTGCATCGGAAGGCGGACTCTCAACCACTGCGCCACCAGGGAAGCCCTAGTACGGTACTTTAAAACAAGCCTATCCATCTAACTAAAAAGGATACACTGTCAATTTTCTTTAGAGACTACAACTTCAAAAGTACTGCCTGTACACACAGGCATTTGATAAGTATAGATCAACAACCAAGGGCAGGATGAGCAGATCGTTATGAGGTAACTGTGAGCTAGACTTTGTTTATATTGTGTTCTCAGGAAAGCAGATCAGGCTTCTAGTGAGTAAATAAAAGCTAAAAAAAAATCACTAAGTGTATTTTGCTGTCTTACAGTGATATATGAGTGTGTGTCTAGGTATGTGTGTATTCCTATGAATATATTTATATATTTTACATGTGTTTATGTGCAAGGCAAACAAAAACAAATCTGCTTCAGCGCTGACCTTTGCAAATTAGTCCTGTTAATCAAAACTCCCAAAAAACTTCCAAGTCAGTAGAACAACCTAAGTAAAATTATGAACAGAAAGATTAAATGGTCCTCTGATAATACCCCTACGTTTGAATCCCATGTAACAAAATTCTCAATTTGAAAATGGAAAATGTCAATTCATAATATAACATCTCAAATCCATAAGTAGTCAGGAAGAGGATCAATGAGTATAGAATTTTTACAAATTACCCACATAAAATATAGTAATTAAATAGAGTTATAAACATTGTATTAACAGATATCTAAAGTGACACGCTGAAATCTCCTTTTTAACACTAGTTAATGGAATATTTGAAGGTTAGGATATGTAGGTTTGAATCAAGGCTCTAAGAACGAGTTATTACTAGTCCTGGAGAAACGTAAAGCTCTCGACATTTCAGGGTGTTTTACCCGAAGGAATAACAGTGCACCCTCAATTCCAGGGAATCAAATTCTTTCGAAAATCCCCAGAAAGTAACAGCTAGATCTCCATAGCCTAAGTTCATCCACAACAAATCTAGTCTTCCAGTTGAAAGACAGAGATACATTTTTACCGTTAATATACTGAATACACTTTATATTAGAGCAGGTAATTACTTTTCTCAGTGTATTGGGCATGGTTTAGATACTCCAGAAAAAATCAGATCTCCTAACTATGGAGTTTATAACAGGGCACACAGGATCTAGATATTCCATTAAGATGAAAGAATAAAAGGAATAATTATTTGCTCCCAGCACCATTTGTCCTTAAAACAATGAAAGAAAAAAGAGTTGACAATGCATATGAAAGTTAAAAGACTAACCACATACATGTTATAAGCATCCTTTTTTTTTTTTTTTTTTTGCGGTATGCGGGCCTCTCACTGTTGTGGCCTCTCCCGTTGCGGAGCACAGGCTCCGGATGCGCAGGCTCAACAGCCATGGCTCACGGGCCCAGCCGCTCCGCGGCATGTGGGATCCTCCCAGACCGGGGCACGAACCCGTGTCCCCTGCATCGGCAGGCGGACTCTCAACCACTGCGCCACCAGGGAAGCCCTAAGCATCCTTTTTATATAAACTGACACAAAGCATAATGCTGAACAATGAGCAGTGCTTATTTATGAACCTAATGAAGGGAAAATCTATTTGGTTCTGTTATGTTCTTGTTCTAGTCTTCCCTGCATCTCTTGAACTCCCAGTAATAAATTCTCTTAGCTTCAGAGGACACAGCGGCTAATCAAGCACAGGCTCTCCTGGAGCAAACTCCATGCTCCCAACTTTAGGAGATGCTCAAAAGCTGTTCTACTCCCTGAAATGGATCTTGGTAGTACTGGAATCAGGGAAATCTACTTCTCAAATAAGGGGGTAAATGTTGATCCAAACGGTATCTCTTTTTTTTTTTTTTTTTTTTTTTTTTTTTTTTGCGGTACGCGGGCCTCTCACTGTTGTGGCCTCTCCCGTTGCGGAGCACAGGCTCCGGACGCGCAGGCTCAGCGGCCATGGCTCACGGGCCCAGCCACTCCGCGGCATGTGGGATCTTCCCGGACGGGGGCATGAACCCATGTCCCCTGCATCGGCAGGCAGACTCTCAACCACTGCGCCACCAGGGAAGCCCGGTATCTCATTTTTTATGTGAGATGTAGCTCTCTGCTTTAGCTTCTATTGCAAAACCTAAAATATGTTCATATACTGAATAAACAGCTCTAGAAAGAAACTTAGAGAGTCTTTTAATATGAGGAAACAAAAATGGATCCAAAGGTTTTTATTTGGAGAAGTGAGTGAGAGCTGGGTCATACCGACAGCAGAGTGGGCGGTAGAATAAAATATTCTTCAGATTCAGGACCAGACACAGCTTTTGTTTTCTCCTACTCCATACCATATCCCCACCAATCTTCTGTGAACAATAAAACCCTTACCATGCTGAAGTCTTTAGTGGAGACCTGAGAGGTGAATAATGTTGTGCCAGCATTATTCAGTCCTTTAGGTTATTTAGGGGAACAACATTCCTTTTTCTAGCAACAGAGAAATTTGTGAGTTAAATGACATCATGCTGCCTTGAATGAAACAGCTCAGGCTCAAAGTTCACCCAAAGGCCAACAGTGATAAACTCTCATCCAAGGACAAACTTCAATATATTTTTGGTACTTATTAAAAACAGCATTTATATAGCAGCCATACAGTAAGAGAGGGTTCTTTACCAAACTCTGTTTCTGATCAGAAAGCACTCAGGATCTTAGGAAGAAATTCTGCTTGGGAATGTAGTTTCTTAGTACAGAAAATAAAATTTGCCTTTTAAGAAGAAAGGCTCAAAGAGAAATAATCCGAAAGCAAAATTGTCTAAGGCATTTCCTAACGAACAAGCAATTCACAAAAGAGGAAATACAACGGCCAACAAACACACATAAATAGTAGTAATCAGAGATTGGCAAAATTTAAGAAGTTACGCTTTCATACTATCAAACTGACAAAAATTAAACCCTGGTCTTTTTAAAAATAATTTTTTAAAAAGGGAGAAGGCTCTCAGGTCAAAAATACCACACCTAACTACCTTAAGATAAAGGTACCTACTTATATTTATTGAGGGAGTGACTCTTACCTCTACTGACGTCTGTAAGTTTTCTCTGTAATTTATAAATGTTTCCATTTAAATGTAAAGGAATTCATTGAATTTCACACACAGAGTAATCAAGCAATAGCACGATCTATTACTGGCTATTCTGTTTATTAGGAGCCATCTCCTGTATCCGTGCAACAACAACTGAAGTGTTACAATACATAAAAGGGAACAGGCTTTACCTATGTTATATATTAAACGGATCAATGATCTTCCTTGCACCCTGACCCTGCGGTACCATAGATGTTCTCTAATTAATTATTAAAGTTTTCTAACAGTCAGTCATTGTACATCTCTGGTTTCACTTTCCTTTTATTCCACATTCCCAGAAGAACAGTCACAGGCAATATATAATTAGAAAACTGACATAGCCTCATTGTTTATGCGATAATAGATTTCACTGGACAACTGACAACCCTATAGGTGCATCTCCTCCCCACCGTGCCCTGTCTCCCTTGCCCTACACCCAAAGCATCATATAATATTCCCACAGAAGACATAAACTAAGGAGCTTTCATTTGTTACTCTTGCTACCATAACAGTCATTTGCCATTTCGCATCTGGACAAGTTGTACCTGGGGATAGACTGGAAGGGTTCACAATTTAGTTTTGCTCCTCAGTGTAACTCTAAGTATCATAAAATGAACAGAAAGAATAAAACACAATGGCTTCAGGCTGGCAGCAAGATCAGCTGCTCCCCTGAAAATTTTGAACTGTCCCAACTTAATAGGCTGCAACAGTCCCTTCAAAACATTTGCAATTAAAGTCACCTGGAAAGATGTACACAATTTAATGTATTATGGCAACTCAATTCATAGTACAACTATATTATATATACATTAAACCAGTAGCAGAATAACTAGAAAAGTGAGTCCACCCTGACTATTTTAAAGGATCATACTATGTCTGTATAATACCTTGCTTGCAGCTTAGAGATAACAACTTTGCCTTACCAAGGGTTAGATAATCTATCCAGAAAAATAAGTCTAAATAACAACAAAACCATTCTTATCAAAGCTCACCTTTACATAACTGTTACCTCACGGGAGGAAATGAGCATGGCTGGGGACAGGGGTGACTCATTTTCCACTAAATATTTCTTGGTACCTTTTAAATTGTGTATACCATGTACCTATTTAAAAATTTATAACTATAAAGTTGTGGAATAAGCACACTACAGTTAATATGGTCAGCGAAGTCAATCCAAGAAGTTAAGAAAGGAAAACAAAGAAATAAAATGTGTATCAATAAATGATGGAAACCAATGCATGAAACAAAAGTTGAGCTTATAGCGTATCAAGTCATACATTTCCCCCGTTTTCTTAGGTTTTGTGGCGTTTTCTCTAAAAAGGGAAATAGAAGTGCTTATATACACTCTTTCTCACACTCACTCTACATGTATCTGTTTATCATTATCTCTGTATTTACACACACGTATCAAATATAGGACCAGCTTTTAGCAACTCCTCAAGTACACATGGTAGTGTATGTTTCTGTTGAGGGAAATGACTACTTGCTGGAAGCTAGAAGCTCTTTGGTGCTAATTCTCTGTAGAATTATGAGTTGTAATCTTTTGATAGTGGCAACTGTATTCTTACAGCTAACCCTGTATGTTAGAGGCAGTTCTTTCAGGAATAATCAATTCTCTAAATTCAAGGAACACTCTAAAATATAATATCCTCTATGAGATTGAGATGAGTAGAGGTTAGGCAGAAAGTATTGCAAATTGATGTCTTGAAGGTAAAAAATCACTGTTTTGGATCATTAAACCACGTTCAGTCATCAATGTACCAATCTGTACACGTAGGCAATAGGCCAGTTATTGGAAACGTACTGTTCCAGATCTAACCTACAATGGCACAGTTGAAGAGCAAAGAGTCTAATGTACTCAGTCCAGCCTCCACAACAAGGTCTTACAAAACGAATATAAAGGGGAGGGAGTCGTTTGGAAATGTAAAAACAGCAAAGATCATTTTTTGCAAAGAGTTAATGCAGCTTCTTCCATGCTTCCCTTACTTATTATCTAGTTGCATACCAGATAAGGCCAGATCATTATACAGCAGGAAGAATTAAGTACAGATTTTCTCTTGCCTAAGCAAAAGAGGCAAAGTTCTCTTGGCATGGAGAGTTAAAAGCTTTTAGTTGTGGAAGACATCAACATTTTCAACCTATACTTAAGAACATAATTTAAAATCTTTCCAAACAATCATTAAGGATCCTTGACATGTTCCATAAAATAGAGAAATTAAATGTTTAAGTTTTTTTTTTTTTTTTTTTTTTTTTGCGGTACGCGGGCCTCTCACTGTTGTGGCCTCTCCCGTTGCGGAGCACAGGCTCCGGATGCGCAGGCTCAGCGGCCATGGCTCACGGGCCCAGCCACTCCGTGGCATGTGGGATCTTCCCGGACCGGGGCACGAACCTGTGCCCCCTGCATCGGCAGGCGGACTCCCAACCACTGCGCCACCAGGGAAGCCCAGTTTAAGATTTTTACCTCTAAATAAATCAAAAAAATCATAGAGCCAAGAGGACTGGGGAAAGAATGAGATGGAGAATACTGCCTTACAACCATCGTATGCTTTTCTCTCTTTCCAAATGCAGGAGAACATTTTCCAAGGCTTGCTTTTCCCTCTACCACTGCACAACGTACAACTACTAGAAAGAGGTGTCTCCTTATTATTAAGTCCTTGTCATTAGATACATACTAAAGTATTCATAGGTAAAAAGATACAAGAGTGGGTGGCTTTCTCACAATACTTTTATCCACCATACGTTAAAAAAAAAAGATTTTAAGAGAACGTAAGGAACAAGAGCAGCAGAATGTTAATTCTTCAAGCTGAGTAATAGGCAGACTCATTATACTATTCACTGTACTTCTGTGAATGTTTGAACATTTCCATAATAAAAAAAATGTTTTAACTCTGTTGCATGAGTGAAAAAAACAGCGAACATTTCTTGACCCGCAGTTGGACACAGAGCCATCTTGATTCTTTTCTTGGCAAGACTAGGAGATCTATGAAGTATTCAGTTCTATGTTGTTTTCCCACAGCACCATACGTGTGAGAATCATCCATATTAATACCTTTAGCTTTAGTATAACATTTAATTTCTATGCTCTATTACAAATTGCAACAGTCCGTCCTTCCGTCTCCCCTTTTCTCCCTCTTTCTTTTTTTGTAAAGATTTTTTTTTTTTTAGATTGTGTTGGGTCTTTGTTGCTGTGCATGGGCTTTCCCTAGTTGCGGCGAGCGGGGGCTACTCTTTGTTGTGGTGCGCGGGCTTCTCATTGCAGTGGCTTCTCTTGTTGCGGAGCACGGGCTCTAGGCATGCAGGCTTCATTAGTTGTGGCACACGGGCTCAGTAGCTGTGGTTCGCAGGCTCAGTAGTCGTGGCTCGCAGGCTCTAGACTGTAGGCTTAGATAGTTGTGCGCACAGGCTTATTTACTCCGCTGCATGTGGGATCTTCCCGGACCAGGGCTCGAACCCGTGTCCCCTGCATTGGCAAGCAGATTCTTAACCACTGCGCCACCAGGGAAGTCCCCTCTCCTTTCATTCTTTTTCTTTCTTCCTTTTCCCCTCCCTCCCTCACTTTCTTCCTCTCTCATTGCCTTTTTTAAAAACAAATCACCTAAATAATATTACATGAACAGATGTTCACTATAAACTTCAAAAAATATGGAGTAAAAAACAAAAGGCTCACTGGAATAGTGAACAACGATTCTAATGACAAACTCAGAAAATCAAATGCCCTTCTGGCATTTCAGAAGTCTGTGGGTTGAGAATCTTACCTTTTATGTAAAAGTTTCAGAGTTTTAAGGCAATTATCCAGAGTAAAGCCTTTCAGAATGCAGTGGACACCAAGAAAAATCCCAATTCCTATAAATTACTAAGGTATTGAAGATGCTCAAAACAAATAGGTCTAAGAGAAATTTTCATTTGCATCAATAAATTAGAATTGCTAAGAAAAATTTCTTTCTATAGGTTTGAAAATGCTCATGTTAGAGCCATACTTGTCCAGATGACCACTTAAAAACAGAAGAGATAGGATTTACCACAAATGTTTTCTCTTCACTGTTGTTTGTTAACAACAAAGCTGTGCTGACTGACAGTATCTCAGTCATAAAGCTCTTGGAATAGATAGAGGCATGAAAGACCTCAGAGGAGAACAAGAACACTCTTTCTGTTAACACGACCGACAAACAAAAGCTAACCGTTGGTAAGTTTTTATTCTATCCAAGATAATGTGTAAAGCTTTTTGGATGAATTACCTCATTTAATCTAACACAATCTTGTAAGGTAGGTATTGTTCCCATTTTAATGGCAGGTAAACTAAAGCCCAGAGAGGTTAAGTTATCTGCCCAATGTCACCCAGCCAGCAAACAGCAGAAATGGAATTTAAAACTGCAAACTCCAAAGACCATGTTCTTAACCTGAAGTATAATCTGTTTCAACTCATGATGTCTTTACCTGGTAAGTTCATTATTTTAAATTAAAATGTTCATGTGAAACATCTGAGAGTTATTTATCCCCAAATATACACTATATCACCGATTTAGTCTCCATGATTCCTTTATTTCATATCTTAATATCATCATTTTTCTCATCTTAATAAACATCTATGTATACTGATCAGAGATACCATATAAAGCTATCAAATAATGGGAAAAAATGACTGTGAACAGAAGTCCCAACACAAGGAAGTTACAGACATTCAAGGAAGCCTTACATGTAGTAACAGAAAAGAAAGTACTTTGGACCACACTTTACATTCTCTATAATACCTGAGGAATTAGAAGGTTTCATTTTAGAAAATATTGGTTTGGTTTTATACTTAAAAGTATAAGTGACATAACCATGGGAGGACCACTGGTACCTAGGAACAGCCTTGGAAGGCAGCAGAGTGCCCAAGAGAAGAAAAAAACAGTAAACCCAAAATATTCTTATAAATCTCGGCTCTGACCCAGACTTGACATCATGTAAGGGAGGTTCTGATGCTCTTCATGTGGTCATAAAATACAAAGAAAGCATAGTAGAAAAGGCAAGAAACTAATGGTATAAAGGCACTCCAGTGTTTCTCATCTCTCCACCAACTTCCACAAAATCACATGGCAGAAAGCCTCCTGTCATATGACAATAAGCAGAACAGATTCAAACTGGAGAGAGACAATCCACGGCATTCACCCACTCCCTTATGCCTTGGTCATTCGGTTGGTTACCTTCAGAAAGAAAGACCATGAGAAAAAGAAGAAATTGAGTGATGATAAAAGCTCATACACCATCAAAGCAAAAAGTAAAGCTTTTGACTTAAATAAGATGAGACTCCAAGGGCAAGATGGACAGACAGGGGTGCAGCTGAGAACCGAGCAGAAAGGCTGAGTTTCCCTGATATTTTCTACTTTTCTGGAATAAGAACTAAAAACTATTATGCAGTCAGGAGGGCCTGAAACATATAACAGGGCAGAAATTATTATTTTTTTATGATTATGTAAAGGGCAGTGGCCAAGAGCAGCCCTTCTGTTAACAACAAAGAGGTGTAGGTAAACACATAAGCAATGCTACCATAAAGTGGAGATTTTTGTTTTAACAAAATCTATATTTATATGATTATATTTCTCATGGTTGAGAGCGGCTATAATTAATGGATTTCCCTCGTTCTCCTAATGCAGCCATTTGTCAATTCAAATACAGAATGTCCAATCAATTTTGATGTATTTAGTAAGCAATTTGTCAAATGGTGCTATAATCCAGTTAATATATTAATTCTTGTCATGGAGAGAGTTCTGACAACTACATGGTTTTCCATAACTGGTTTGGAGAGGAAAACCTGAGCTGGAACTCAATGGTCATTCTTTGGAGGTGACACCTCTGTGTCCTGGGATCTGAGAGCATGCCACAGTACATCACTTAATAGGAAAACTGCTTTGCTGAACTAGACACCTGGGGTCTACTGGACAGTGTGGCTGCCAGTTCATTGTAATACTGGTTTTCTTTGAATGCCTGTGTGTTCCATATATTTTTAATAAATTGATCAAGCCAATATATGTGACACTAAAAATGCAAAGTATGTAAGCTTCCGAGAGAGGAACAAGGCTTTACCAATGAAATGTATGCATCTTAAACTTAAAAAGTACTCTTATAAACACTTTCCCCTATTCTTTTTTTTTTTTTTTGCTGTACGCGGGCCTCTCACTGCTGTGGCCTCTCCCGTTGCGGAGCACAGGCTCCGGACACACAGGCTCCACGGCCATGGCTCGCGGGCCCAGCCGCTCCGCGGCATGTGGGATCTTCCGGGATCGGGGCACGAACCCGTGTCCCCTGCATCGGCAGGCGGACTCTCAACCACTGCGCCACCAGGGAAGCCCCCCTATTCTTAATGTTTCTTCATATGAACTGCTAAAGAAGTGGCTCTCAATCTTTTATTTTCCTATCCCAACATCCTTCAGGTAAATGACTGACTCGTATCAGTACTTAACAGGGCACTGTACTGTTAAGGCCACACAGTTAGTAACCATTAGTCAAGACTCTTAGAAGGCCACCTTCAGCTTACACAGTGCGAAGCTCCGGACATGACAGTTTTCTTAGTTTATATTTCATCCAATAATCACTACGTTATCTCCATCTTTTCCCCAAGTCTATCTATGCACTGGGGGCTGGAGAAAGAACCACGGAGATTTCAAGTAGGTGGCCCAAATTTACATCACAGAAGAAATCTGGACTATAGTGATCAAGGAAGTATCAAGTTGTTTCTCAAACTTTTCAGTGGGATATTTAATCACTACCAGTTTGGGCACGGCAGGCAATAGAAGACAGGTTTTTAAGGTACCACAGATAACTTCCGTGGGTGTATTTCGCAAATACTTTCCAAAGATGACGGCTCTATCCAATCACTATGTCCAAATCTTTCCATATTTCTCTATCAGGAAATGCAAAAGCAGACAGGAAGGCAATCCTTTCTAGAAAACAATACTGAAAAACATGGCAAAAAAATTTGTTTTAAACAGAAGAAAAAGAAAGAAAGAAAAGAGGAAAGGAACATTACATTCATCTTCCAGACATTAGGCTCCCCTTAGCACATTTATGAACCATGCAAGAGCAAATTGTCAGAGTGATTTGGCACAAGGCTGTGTATTTAAAAACCTGCCATGTGCACTAGTCCTCCAGACTACCAGACGTCCCATTGTTTGATGTGTCTGCTGAGAAAGGTGCCCTATGTGTCAGAAAAGCACATTGAATATTTTTCAATGACCCAGGGGGCAGAGGTCACTTATTATAAATGGATAATGAGACCTAATGCAGTGCTCTGAGTATGGACAATGAAAGGGTCTATCCATAGTCCCTGGTGGATTGGTCATTCAGGCTTTTATTTCCTCTGCACACTTAATGGAGTCAAACAATTGACAGAAATTCTATAGAGAAGGCTGAAACTGAGAGAAACAACTGTATTCTAACTCTGATAGACAGATACAAATAGTGACCCTGAAATGGCGCCAGAACTCCCATCATCACTAACGTAGCAGACAGCTGTAGCATTCCCCCTAAATTCCCATTTAGTCATTTGTTAGCAATTAACCTTACTGATGGAAGTGATGGCACATCAAACCACAAGCTCCTGCCAATATCAACCCATTACATTATTGCAGGTAAGCAGACACAGATCATTCTCTTTAGTCCCTTATTTTTGGAGAAAAAGGCAAACAGATATCCCTGTACCCTCCATCCTATATCCCGACTACCCAACTAACAAAATGCATATTCAGGGGTATCAGTATCTGAATATAAGAACCTTAAACTCTGGTGGGATAGAGTAAATGACAGCAGAAGCAGAGGTACTCATGGACCAGAGGCTTTATGACCAATAGATTATTTTTCTTTAATCTATCAGAATCATTGTTCTATCCCAGCCAAATCTGCCAATCCGATGGCAATGAATATTAATAGCATAAATGGAAAAGAATATACTGCCAACTGCACCTGAAAAAAAAGCAGGTCATAAAGCAACCTACAGGGCTTCCCTGGTGGCACAATGGTTAAGAATCCGCCTGCCAATGCAGGGGACGTGGGTTTGAGCCCTGGTCCCAGAAGATCCCACATGCTGCGGAGCAACTAAGCCCGTGCGCCACAACTACTGAGCCTGCGCTCTAGTGCTTGCGACCCACAACTACTGAGCCTGCAGGCCACAACTACTGAAGCCCACCTGCCTAGAGCCCGTGCTCCGCAACAAGAGAAGCCACTGCAATGAGAAGCCCGCTCACCGCAATGAAGAGTAGCCCCCGCTCACCACAACTAGAGAAAGCCCACACGCAGCAACGGAGACCCAATGCAGCCAAAAATAAATAAATTAAATAAATAAATTTATTAAAAATAAAAATAAAGCAACCTACAGGAACAGTAAGTTGTGATGTCACACAGTTGTGTAAAATAAAGTAAGCAAGATATTTAAAAGTACCAAAAAACCCTCTATAAAAACGTTTTTGTTTCGTTTCAATTTTAAGAACAATTATGACAGGAAGGTGGTTTGACATCATTTCTCCAAATGATAAATACTAAAGCAAATGACAGAAATGCCAAGACTTACTTCAGAATGGAGTATAGGTCATTATGTTGTAAAAGAGAGGACTTTTGATGGTGAAACATCTCAACAATAAACCAACGATGACAGAGAAACCCAATGAACTATTCCATAGGTGTGAAGATCTATGTAAAGATATGGGTATCAATAAAAAGCATGTATCCCATAAACACAAAGGGAAAGAAGAAGGAAAAGAGGGTACTCTAATCTAAACTTTTTGATTAACTATATGATATTTTTTCATTGAGGAAGAAAATGTATTCAATTTCATAATGTTCCCCAAATTATACAACATATATATGGCTAAATTCAGGGTCAGTATGTCTCAAACTTCTAGTGTCCTGAAGAAAAACACCATTCACTAAAATCATTTCTCTATGGAAGGACATGTCAGTGGATAAAATTAACTATAAATAAGAGAATCCATCAAATATAACTCAATATGAAGTGGTTTCTCAAGTACCTCAGATATTCAGACCTAGATAGAGCAGTATGACACACCCAATGACCAACAATGGACTATAAATACTCTATAAATAAGTCCTACATTACAAGTTTCCTCTACAGGAGAAAAACATTTCTTTCTTTCCCCTTCCACCCTACCCAATCTTGGGCAAATATTTATTATGGACAATGCAAGGAAATAGTGTTGAGTACCTCCACCATACTTGGTACATACCACAACAACGATGCAATCCAGGATGTTAGGTTAAATCTAATGTGACACTCCAAAGAGAGCAGCTCAGAAAACTGCTGCACATTTAACTGCTTTGCCAGGGTACTGATAATGATCATGGCAGAGGAGAGCAATACTTTTTTCTTCCTTTTTTTATCAGTATGTTCAAAATAGATCGCCACTGTATTGTAAAACCAATGAAACAAGACAGTAAAATAGGCTAAAAATGTCTTCAACTCTAAACCCAAAAGTGTGACTTTATATTACAAGGAAAAATATTTCCTATTTTTACTCTCACAGTTGTAGCCAGTAGGCCAGCAGCACAAAATTTAGTTGGGAATTAAGATCTCTAGAATCTAACCTTAAATATGCTGCCTACTTGTGTTTTTCATACTTCTATGGGTAAGACAAATTTCAATACTAGCTTTAGGTATTATCTACTTCATTATATATACAGATTTAAACAAAAGTGCTAGTAAAGTCCAAGTGATCAGTAAAGCAAAAACATTTTTAAAAAGCCGATATATCAATAGATAGCCCAGCTATTGAAAAGTAAGGTTTCAGGTGGAGCTTTTAGAATGATTAACACTGCCTTCTTACACGTTATGCTGTCTGTACCATAATGGAACCTCATCTCTTCTCTCTAAATTCTCTCTAGGATAAAATTATTTCAGAGAAAGCTTACATCAATTACTAATTATATATCCAAACAATCTCAGAAAGGAGCTCAAATCTATAAATACACACATGGAAGGTTCTGAGTTATTTCCAAGAACCTACTGAATATTACCACCAGGATACATACTGCATGCACCAAAACAGATGGAACACTGCAATCAGCAATTCTCTCTCCTACTCTAGGCAACATATTTCTCTTTAATGTTTCAATGAATGGCATAACCTACTGTTAAGCTAGTTATCCATTCCTCCTCACTTTTCTTCAGTAACCTCATATAGTGCCAAATCCTACAGAGGCAACTTGCTCAATTTCTCTGAAATTCAGCCACTTCTCTCCATCCCCCCTAACAATTAACTTCTTCCTTCTTTGAATTTCTTTCTTTTTTAACTTTTTATTTTATATTGGAATATAGCCTATTAAAAATGTTGTGATAGTTTCAGGGGCACAGCAAAGTGACTCAGCCATACATATACATGTATCCAGTCTCCCCAAGACTCCCCTCCCATCCAGGCTACCACATAACACTGAGTGTACATGTCAATCCCAAACTCCCTAACTATCCCTTCCCTCTACCCTCCCACCCCTGGTAACCATAAGTTCATTCTCTAAGTCTGTGAGTCCCTTTCTGCTTTATAAATACGTTCATTTGTATCACTTCTTTTTAGATTCCACGTATAAGCGATAAACGATATTTCTCTTTCTCTGTCTGACTTACTTCACTCAGTATGACAATCTCTAGATCCATCCATGTTGCTGCAAATGGCATTATTTCATTCCTTTTTATGGTTGAGTAATATTCCATTGTATATATGTACCACATCTTCTTTATCCATTCCTCTTTCGAGGGACATTTCAGTTGCTTCCATGCCTTGGCTATTGTAAATAGCGCTGCAATGAACACTGGGGTGCGTGTATCTTTTCAAATTATGGTTTCCTAAGTCATTTCTGTCCCAGCAGCTATGGCTTGAATTCTCTGTACCTCCTTCATCCTTCACCATCCTTTCTATACCAATTAATACATGCTATTAACAAGCACTTGTCACAGTGTGTTATAGATACTCATATACATGTTTTTTATTTCTATTTATGTTAGGGAAGGTAATGAGTCAAAAGTAAAGGCAGCAGAACTGGTTTAATGTAATATCAAGACAATACATAGGATTTAAGGACCAGAAATGTAAAAAATAATTAAGGTCACCCATATCTACTACTGGCCACATAAAAGAGACTTACATTATCTCCTAAAATAATTAAATTAGTCTTAAGCAAAAGGTTATTTTGAACCCTCCATAACAAAGCTTAAAAATAAACAAAGAAAGAATCAAATTTATTCCAAGTAACTTGACTACATCCTAGGAAAACAGAATAATCCACCGCTCAACAACATGAAACCCAAAATGCCCAGCATCCTATCAAAAATCATTAGGCACATAAAGAAGCAGGAAAGCACACCAAGAAGAAAAATCAATCAATAGAAAAAAACCCCAAGCAATACCAGGGTGAAAAGAATTAGCACACAAGGACTCTAAAACAACAATTACAAAATATATGTCTCGTATGTTCAGACAGGTACACGATGCGGAAAGAAATGAAAGATATAAAAGAACATCCAAATGGAACCTATAGATGAAAAATATGGTATCTGGAATGAAGAATGTGTTGAATAAAATAGCAGATTAGACAGCAGAACAGAAGACAATATATATAAATACACAGAAATACAAACCATACAAAACCAAACAGAGTGAAGGAAAGAGAATTTTTTAACTGAACAAAGAATCAGCGAGCTGGGAAAATATCAAGTTGTCAACAGACATATAATTGGAGTCACAAAAGGAGAGAAGCAGAGTGACAGAAAAAAATTTGAAGATGTAACTGCATTAAAATTTTCAAATCTGATGAAAATTAAAATTCACAGATTGAAGAATCTCACAGACTCCAAGCAGAAGAAAACCACACCACAATGTTATGGTTTAAATACTTTTTCCCATTTTTCTATATTATTTCTATTGTTTTTATGTTTTCTATTTCCTTGATTTCACTCATCTTTATTATTTCCTTTTTTGGGCTTTAATTCGCTCTACTTTACTAGTTTCTGAATGTGAAAGCTGAGTCACTGATTTCATTTTATAACATGGGCATTTAGTCCTATAAATTTCACCTTGAGTAGTGATTTAGTGCCATCCCACAAATATTTCATTTCTCTATGAAGTTTTTATTTTGAAAGAATTACAGATTCATAAGAAGTTGCTAAAATAGTAATCAAGATACAGAACGGTTCCATCACCATAAAGATCTACTGAACCCTTTATGGTCAGATTCAACACCCTCCCTCGTACTCTGTCTCTCCGCATGATGTTCTTAAGAATCATCCAACTTGTTGCATGTATTTATACTTCAATCTATTATTTTTTTCCCTGAATAGTAGTCTAAGATAGGGATGTGTTCTGTTTTCATTTTCATTCAGCTAAAAATAATCCTAATTTCCCTTTTGACTTTTCCTGTGAACCATGTATCATGTAGAAGTGTATTGTTTAGTTTCCAAATATTTGTAGATTTCCCAGAGACCTGTTAATCATTTCTTATTTAATTCCATTGTGGTCAGAGAATATACATACTTTGTATAACTTGAAAGCTTTTAAACTTATTGAGACTTGTTTTACGGCCCAGAAGAAGGTCTCTATTTGTCAATGCTCCCTGTGCACTTGAAAAGAACGTACGTTCTACTGTTGTTGGGTGGAGTATTCTACTTAGTCTTATATTAATGTAGCAAGCGAGGGTTTAAAGTGGGTTTCTCCAGACTGGTGGTTGCCAAGGGAGAGGAAGTTGGGGTTAGCAGATACAAGCTTTTATATATAGAACGGATAAACAACAAGGTCCTACTGTAGAGCACAGAGAACTATATTCCATATCCTATGATAAACCATAATGGAAAGGAATATTTTAAAAAAGAATATATAACTTAATCAGTTTGCTGTACAGCAGAAATTAACACAACACTTTAAGTCAACTATACTTCAATAAAAAAATGCTGATTAAAAAAAAGTGGGGGCTTCCCTGGTGGCACAGTGGTTGGGAGTCCGCCTGCCGATGCAGGGGACACGGGTTCGTGCCCCGGTCCGGGAAGATCCCACATGCCGCGGAGCGGCTAGGCCCGTGAGCCATGGCCGCTGAGCCTGCGCGTCTGGAGCCTGTGCTCCGCAACGGGAGAGGCCACGACAGTGAGAGGCCCGCGTACCACAAAAAAAAAAAAAAAGTGGGTTTCTCCTAAGTAGCATATAGCTGGGGTTTAATTTTTGACCCATGACTTGTTTAGATGTTTAGACCATTTATAACTAATGTGAGCATCGACATGCTTAGGGTTACATCAACTTGCTTATTTGTTAACATTTTATTTCCTTTTTGAGCACTTAGGTTGTTTTTTCATTTCATTATATACATCTTTCACAACCTTCAAATGATGTTGAAGTCACATACACTATAAGAACTTACAATAGTGTAGTTCCATTTCCCACACTCCTGGCCTTTATGCTACTGTTGTCACACACACACACACACACACACACACACACACACACGTATGTATGTGTTTTAAAGACCACAATACATTGATACTATTTTTGTGTTAACAGTGAATTATATTTGAAAGAGAGTTAAATAATTAACAGAAAAACCCACATATATGCTTTAACCATTTTCAGTGTTCTTCATTCCCTTCCATCTAGTGTCAAAGGCTCTCCCCACCTTTCCTATATTGCCTTTATAAGTAGAGAAAAACAATTATATCCCCAATAAAACATTGGGGGGGGGGTTCTATGGATCCCAGTCACCTTTCTATTGTGTATCAAAGCTATAGTTCTGTTGAGTGATCCTTTGTTACCATTCAACAAAGAAAACTCAGTAAGCTTAGGGAGGAACTTCTCACAAACCCATGGATTATCTTGGAAGTTCAAAGTCTGACCTACCCCCAACAAAGCTAGTTAATGTCAGCAACTTAAAAAATACTGCTGCTGCCAAATTACCTGAAAGAAAAGGAGGAAACATTATTTTTGCCCTAAATAAAACTTTCCCAAGTAAGCCCTGTTTCTAATTTACAATTTGGGAAGCTCTGAAGCAGACTAAAGAAAAAGCATTGTCTACTCTGGGATCACATTCAAAGCTGGTTGATATTTGTTAGTCTCGTCTAATGTTTATCTTTGTTTTTGGCAAAGAAATACACTGAAATAAAAAGCCTATTTTAGAAAAGGTAACTATAGCCTGTGTTTTTTTTTTTTTTTTGGAAGGAAGAAAATACACCGTTAGCACAAAAATCACTAATCACCACCACTATAATCTTTTTATAAAAGATTCCCAAGATTTCTTATGACCCAGGCAGAACTTTTTTTTTATATTAGATTCTTGACTTTTACCTTTACTGGGCTATATAGCAAGATTAGATTACCATCTGCATATCCCCTTTGCACACATAAACTAGTCAATCTACTCAAACCATATGACTTTTTTTGCTTATTCTACACAGCGATTTCTTATGGCTTAACCTCCTAATGACAAAGGAGTGGTTTCTACCTCCATAGTGAGGAGCTCTTGTGAGGAGCAGGCTACTGAGTCAATTTATGATACACCCAAATTGCTCAACTTTGTATCATTCCATTCAGTTAATATGGGTAGGAAGTGTGACTACAGTTAATACAAAATTTGGAGTTTTAACTTACTTCACTGAATTTAGGTACGAAGTCTTTAGTGCTCAGGCGGGTCTCCCTTTCCCTTACCACCAGGCACCCTTTCGCCACACCTGCAGGACTCTGTTTACAACTAGCGGTGTATTTATTATGATCACAGGGCTGAAGGGGGAGTGGGGATTCCTTGCTAAACATCCTGCTCTCCTACTCTCCTCTCCCTGAGACAAAGTCTCTTTCGCATTTCCATTTACATCATTCTTTGTCCACTATTATTATCATTTCCGGGGTTTGTACAAGTCTGCTTCACTTGATCCACAGATCCAGATACAACCAAAGAAAATACTGACAACGTTTGTGAAGTGTGCATTACAGTTTGACTCCAAATGGTTATATTTGAAAATACCTGCATAATATATTTATCAACAGTTTGCAGGTTGGGAAATAAGAAGTGGTTTTCAATATGGTTAAATAAAACAAAAAACCTCCCGCCACCAGGTACAGTATACACATCATCTTTTCAAATGGCTTCAGTAAGGGAAGCCGGAGAGAAAGTCAAGCAAGAAGGTAATAAGAAAGTCTTCTTAATGAGGCTCTAACTTAGAGAGGGCTCAACAGATGGGTAGGCAAAGGCATTCTCTCTAAACTGGCTCCAGCATTGCTTTTACCAATTATATTTCAGCTCTTACTCCTCTGATGCAGATGTCCATGTTTTGCATATTTAATCGCTTCAGTCGTGAAATATACTATATTGTCGAGGACTCTCAATCAAATAGCCTTTCTTTTTTTTTCTTTTTTTTTTGCGGTACGCGGGCCTCTCGCTGCTGTGGCCTCTCCCGTCGCGGAGCACAGGCTCCGGACGCGCAGGCTCAGTGGCCATGGCTCACGGGCCTAGCCTCTCCGCGGCATGTGGGATCTTCCCGGACCGGGGCACGAACCCGTGTCCCCTGCATCGGCAGGTGGACTCTCGACCACTGCGCCACCAGGGAAGCCCCAGATAGCCTTTCTTTATGTTGAAAACATGACTTTAAAAATCCAGGCTAAATCTGTGTCTCTACTGTCAATGTAAAGAAGCAATATAATAATTATTACAGAATTACCTGCCTCTTAGGTATTTTTTAACTTATTAAGTTATATCTATAGTAACATTTCACTAGATAAGAGGAAACGTAATAATTATGTCACTTAGATATATGACAGACATATTAAGTCTATCACTTAGATGACAGATCTGGCAACATCGTCAAAATCACATATTCAGAATAGGGATTCCATTGTTAAGTCCCTGAAGTCTAATATTTGAAAATACGCACTTCTGAGATAAGAAACAAAGGTTCAGAATGATGCTTAAATGTATAGATTATTTTACAGTTTTTAAAGGACTTTAGCATCACTTCACTGACCACAGTAACACCTTCATAAGAGAAAGTATCTTACTGATACTTTATAGTTTCCAAGTTATTGAGAGGTGGTCTAGAACTGGAAACTAGGCCTTTTCATCCTTATCCCAATGCTAGTCCATCGGGAGTTCAAAAGGTCTCACATAAAATGCATTATATTATGTATTTTATTTAGAAACCATAGAATCATCAGTGACTGCTTTCTTTCAAATTGTCTAATTCTGTTCTAGTCCAACTGGGCAACATCTCACGGGTCTGTCCTGTCTTCTCTGTAAACAGCCTGAACTAAAGCCTCTCATCTTGCTCCAGGATCACTGTGCCTCTACTTCCCTGCAACCCACCGAAACTCTTATTACAACACTGCCAGGGTGATCCTTCTAAGATGCAGTTCTGATGGTGTCGTTCCAATGCTTGAAAACAACTGATGGCTTGCTACTGCCTACAGTGGCGGTTCTTCAACCATGCAAGGAGAGCTGCTAAAATAAAGTCATATCCATCAGCTTAATTCACTGGAACAAAAAAATTAAGGAATAGAGACAGTTGCTTTTTTATTTTTTTCCCCCATATCTTTTTCTCACATATCTGGGACTTGCTACTGTTTGTCTACTGAGCAGACCTATCAAAATAACTAAACAGAGAAAACCAATATTAATTCTGAAAAAGTTACCTACACTTAATCCAACAATTGGTTATTTTCACCCCTATTGAGAAGTAGGGGGAAATGTTCTCGTGAACATTGATATTACATAAATGTCATGTATTTTCCAAGTCATATGATAGAGTTAAATATATGCTTAGATAACCTAGACCCTAACAACTTTTATGTACTCTGCTTCTTGGAACCAGAAAACCACTTACCTATTATCCCTCTGTGAAAGCTTTGGCAACTTAAGTCACTGCCCTCATAATTCAATGTATAACCCTTCACTGATGCACCTGCCTCATTTCCTTTTATCTTTTAACACCTGTCTCCCGAATTAGATACTGAATTCATTGAGGACAGAAGCAACATACTATTCTCATTTAAACCACAAGTTCCTGACACATAGAAGTCACTCAATAAATACATGAAGAGAAGAATCAGCGAGTTCTTTTATACAAGAGAATGAGACTGCCAACTATTTGTTACAATTATAGAGTTTCGTAACTTTAGAGCAAAGTCAATACACTTTCTCTGTTTCCAGTGTAACATATAACACACTATAAACATAAAATAAAATTGTTTTACAAATATTTTACTTCATGCTGCATAATACAGCTAGGCGAGAAATTAAGTCTGATTCAACAAAACTCCATTAAAAACATGTCAGTGTTGATTTTCAGAAAGTTTCTTAAAAACATGCAGTACTCAGAGCCATCAAGTAAAATTAAGGATCCAGTGAATTCTACAAAACTGAATTATAATTGTAAAGAATTTTTAATTCTATGACCATAAACTGGATAATAAATATTAAATTATCTTTTCAGGCCTCACCTACAAAGAAGGCTGTTTCTAGTTCAATCTACATTTTTTCTCCTTAAGTAAAAAAAGAATCCAGACCAATCTCTACAAATGTTAGGGCTTAGGTATAAAAGTAAAAAACCAAAATCCTGATGGAGCTGGAATCACTACTTCATTATTGCAAGTAAAATTCTACAAAGCGAAAAGCCTGCTGATACAATTTTCACAGTGAAAAGTGCTTAACTTTTTTCATGTCAGAAATAAATTCCAATTTCATGAAACTTTATTATATCCTAGTATCCTCATTTAAAAAAAAAAAATTTGAGCCCACCAGATATCTCATGGCCAGGGAATGTGAACAGCTAGAGGCATACTTAATGTGTGCTAAAGCTTATGGTATACATTTGTATTAAATATCTAACTTGCCTCAGTCTGATTACTTACGGCCTCTGGCCTATGGACCAGTGGTAATATGCATGGTTGCATTAAAAGTCAGCATTTTAAAATGAAAGCTCAAAATACTCTATGGAAGGAAAAAAATGAGAACTACTCACGGCCAGCAAGCAGGAACTGATAATACTGTACTGCATCTGCAGCGAGGAGCAGAGGGTGGTTTGCGTTAAATGGTGGTTGCAATTCATTCCATTGAGGAGTTCTAAGGAAACAGCAGAAGAATATTAATATTCAGGCTTAATAGATGGGATGTAAATCACCATCACTGTCACCACTTACAGACATTGATATAAACTCACACTATCTTTGTAATCATTAAAACGAACTTGTTGGAGTGCTGAAACCTGAAACACAAGGCCATCTGCTTAGAAAGAATAAAAAGGTGGCAGTGAGTCATACAAATTGCATACAGCCAATATTAGTTTAAAGCAGACGACCCTTCAATACGATAGACAAGACATTCAAAACACTGAACAGAGAGGAAGTGTGGAATTCAAATGTCACAATTAATTTTTACCTAATTTCTGACACTTGTTAGAGCTCTCTATTCTTAGAATATGTATACATTTTAAAATAAAATAAAAGCAGATAAAAATGGCTTAAAAAAACACAGTTAATGGTTGGCTTATTAAAGACCTAATTAGCATCTGAATGCCAAAATAAGCCACTTATTTCAATGATGATGCAGTAATTTTAATTAGACCTGCCCATTCCTAAATAGCTTGATAAATAAGATACTGATCAATCAATCCAGTGCAGTAAAGTACTAGTAAAGAATGGTAGAGCCTGCAAAAATCAATATAAGAATATTTCTAAATGTCATAAGGAGAGAGATCATTTTCATATCCATTTTTGTTTCCTTCCATATATGTCAGGACCAATTTTTTCTGTCTCTCCTATACTATTGTACACGATATTGAATGGATTTTATCCTAGATCTTATTTCTCTGTCTTTATACTAGATTATAAAGGTTCTAATGATTATGTACTTTTGAGAAGGACTCTAATTGTTAATAAACATTTTTACAGTGATAAACCATTATATCTTGGGGAATCACTTTAAAGGAAACCTTCCTATCTATTTATATTAGTTTCCATTCCCCATAATGGCTATCTCAATGTACTTTCTACTTGCAGTGAGCATGAGACTGGAAATAGGGGAAGCACTAAAGCTCTTTATGTGGGATAGGAAAAAAAAAACAAGTCCTAGAAAAGGTAACTCAAAGATGTGAGGAGAAAGAAGTTCAAAGGGAGGTATTCTCCAAGGCATACACCAAAGACAACTGAATACATAGGACCACACAAAAATTTGTACATGAATATTCTCAGGAGCATAATTCATGACAACTAAACTGTGGAAATGCCCATCAACTGATGAATGGATAAACAAAAATGTGGTATATCCATGCAATGGAATATTATTTGGCCATAAAAAAGGAATGAAGTTCTGCTACATGCTGCAACATGGATACACCTTAAAAACATTATACTAAGTAAAGGAAATCAGATGAAACAGGTCACATTTTGCATGATTCAGTTTACATGAGATGTCCAGAGTAGGCAAATCCAGAGACAGGAGATAAACTGGTGGTTGCCTAGGGCTGAAGGGTTGAAGGAAAATGGGGGGAGGGAATGACTGCTAATGGGTACGGGATTTCTTTGGGGGGTGATGAAAATTGACTGTGGTGATGGATGCACGACCTAGTGAAAATTCACTTTAAGTGGGTGAATTGTATTATATGTATTACATGTAAATTATATCTCAATTAGAAAAGGAATGAATTATCAAAAAACACAACAGGGATAAATCAAAATAATTTTGCTGGGAGAAAGAAGACAAAAAGACCATGCACTCTGATTCCATTTATATAAAATTCTAGAAATTATAAACTGACCTATAGTGACAGAGAACAGACCAGTGGTTGCCTGGGGCTCAGTGGGTGAAGTGGGGATAAAGGGGGGCAGGTGAGAGATTAGAAAGAGGCATAAGAAAACATTTGAGGTGATGGATATATTTATAATGTTAATTATGGGGATGATTTCACAGCTGTATACATACGTCAAACCTTACCAAATTGTACACTTTTAATATTTTATATCTCAACAAAGCTGTTAAAAAAAAAACCCAAAAAAACAAAAAATCAAAAAGAGATACTACCTAACCAGAGTCCAGCTGGCTCGGGGAGATGTCATCATTTCCAGTGGGGTGTCATCGCTGATCTTGGGTGCAGTGCTAAGCGGTCGTGGCTCCATCATGTGCTCCACTAAGTTCCCGTAGCAGCTAATAATGTAGAGGGATTCAACTACAACTTGTTTGGACTGATCTACAAAACAGGAAAACAGATCCTGGATATGTGATATTGGCATAAAAGGAGCACAGCATCATTTTTACAAGTTATTGACCCTTCAGTCTGTTCCTGAGGTTGCTGAGGGAAAATAAGAAGGCAGGAACTTTTTCACATGGTGCCTGCTCCTTGCCTAAAAATTGTCTCTTATAAGTAGATGCTAACGAATATGAAAAGTTCTATGCTATCAAAATATTTTTAAATTTAAGCAATTTATTTCAAGAATGACATAAATATACTCAAAATTCTAGTCTGCTCAAACAATATTATACAGTCTTTTGTATTTGCCTGCAGTGTAGTAATTTGTCCCACATTACGAAAAATGAATGGTATCAGGTGGGACAGGGAAGGACTGACAGAAAAGGAACCCTGTATGGACTAAGATTTAGTTACACTGGACGCACCAACTCAACTGCAGGAGAGACCCTTTGCCCAAATCAGCCTAACTTCTCATCTACTCTCTCTCAGAAAACTTCCTCCTTTAAATTTCTGGATTAAAACAGACAAATGAAAAACACACACACGTCCTCCTCCCCCAAATCCTCTTCCTTCTTTCCTCCCATGGCAAATGAAGCCCAGTCATACATTGAGGTCAGGTGCTGAATATGGATCTAATCAAATGACTTTATAAGGAGTACACATGTCCTCACTACCAAACCAGGTTTAGTCCTCTATCTTGGGTTTTACAGTAAACCTAGGAGCATATAAAATCCCTCATGAATGCTGGGTGGGTTACCTTATCTCTATGCCAGAGGACTCGATTACAGCTGCTTTGAGAAAATGGCTAATGACCAGTAGTGGGACATAAAGGAGTAGCAAGTTAAAAGGGTAATTAGAACAGAAGCGAGAAGCATTTGAAATCGAGCTTCACAGAGGGTTTTAACTAGTAACAAAAAGTCATTTCGATAGCATCATTAAAGCTGAGGAGGTAACAAAAAAATAAAGATGGGATAAGAAAATGGAAGGCTTGCATACTTTACTGTATCCTCTCCCACTTAGGTAAAGAGCCTGCTGTGCCTGGGATCCTATTTCCAAGGAAAGGGCCACTGAAAGGAGATAACAAGGGAAAGGGCTGACGTCTGACTGCCAGTATTAAGCGTAAGGGAGAGCCATTTTGCCAAGAACAATACAGCCTGTGGAACCTGTCAGAAAAGTGCCTCGCTAACAACTCGGTTTCTGACCTACTTTAATAGTATCACAATAATAAGAGGAAATTTTTAACACTCAAAATTAAACACTTGGTCCACGAATGCAGGCACTCTTTTCTAAACAGAAACAATGAGGAATCACATACTAAAAGAGTAATTATATAAGTTGACTCTGGTGGTCAAAGGAGAGATTTTAAAAAAAACAACAACACTATATAAGTTCAAAGGGACAATGGTTACCATAAAAGATGATTCTCATTTCTGAGTGGGAGCCTGTTTTTATCCTTTAATTTATAACATGGCAGAGTTGTTGTAGATTTTTTTTTTTTTTTTTTTTTTTTGCGGTACGAGGGCCTCCCACCGCTGCGGCCTCTCCCGTTGCGGAGCACAGGCTCCGGACGCGCAGGCCCGGCAGCCACGGTTCACGGGCCCAGCCGCTCCGCGGCACGCGGGACCCTCCCAGACCAGGGCACGAACCCGCGTCCCCTGCATCGGCAGGCAGACTCCCAACCACTGCGCCACCAGGGAAGCCCGAAGATTATTTTTTAAGGACAGATTTAGCATTAGAAAACCTGGGTTCAAACTCTGATACCATAACCTACTAACTAGTGATTTTAGCTAAATTATTTAAACTTACTGATCTCGAATTCTTCATCTCTAAAATAGGGATAACAATGTTTTTCCTCTCCACACTTTATAGACAATGGCATGAAATTAGTTTGAGAAAAATGTAAAAGCTACATATAATGGTATGGGATTGACAGCACTGAGAACACCTGTATATTGTCACCAGCAAAACAAAATAAAAACACTCAGTGGGCAATTTATTCCACATTTATAGTGAGAGGATAGCCTGTCTTCTTGAGACTTGAGTAGTTGAGGAGAGACATGCTAACTGAGTGGGAACATTTTTTTCTATTGTTGGGCTCAAGATTATTCAAAGAGAACTGCTCTGAATTTTCCTCAAGAAACCAAAATTACAAATGGCAAGTTTAACTTCAGTAAAAATACATACCTTTTTCTCTTTTCAGACCTGCATTATTTGCAAACCACGATCGGGATGTCCCAAACGTCGCAGCCACGCAAAATTCTCCGCCCATTGATTTGCTGGGTGAAATTTGTGGAGGTGGTTTAACTTTGCTTAAAAAATAAAATGATAGTAAAAAAAGAAAAATTACCATGATAAAATCATGGTCCTTGAGAAAATGACATATTTCCCTTAAAATTTGCCCCTAAGTATTCAAACGCTCCCGTGTGGACATGCATTTTGCCGTAAGTATAACTGGTGGTTGTGAGACTGTGATCTGCAGTAAAAGTAAAACTAGTTCAAAGCTCCAGAGTATTATCGGAAAAGCAACTTATACCAATAAAAATTAGCTTCTTTTTGAAGAATGTGCTGGCAAAATCCAAGTCAACCCATTTGAGATAGATAACATTTCCCTGGATATTTCAAAGTGGAACAGTAGAACCAGCAAAAACATCTCATAATAATAGCATAGTTTATCAATTCACTTCAATATGTAAAATGCGGGACTGACAATACAGTTGAATGGAGACAGCATGTATGAAAACACGAGATGATACAGAATGGAATCCTGACAATGCTCTCAGACATATACGTATGGTTAGACAACGTCTGGTGAGTAGACCTAAAGATCTAGTGCAATTACAGTCACTGATCTTCCTATTTCTTGTTTATTTTTTCTTTGTGGATTTGTGAAGATGATAGGTCTATTTTTATTCTGCTTCTCCTATGTTTGAGGACACATTAAGTAACTTCTGCTACTTCACATAACTACCATAAAAAAGTACTTGCTGTCCTCTTTGTTTTCCCCAAATCAGTTTTCAGCTTCTAATACCATTGACTTCTGATATCAACCTTTCATCTCCTTGCAAATCCTATATTTCTCTTCTCTCCCAATTTGTCCAAGACTGCCCCAAAGTTCCTTAGCAATTTTGTCAGGCACCTTAGAGAAATGGTGTATTATTTTCTCTGACTCGTAGACCAGGAAATAGCCCCACTGTACACTGGTCAAGATCACAGCCCAGTCGGGGCACAAGAATAATGTTTCGCCGCTGCTAGTCAGTCTCAAATGTCAAATAACATTATTTCTACGTTCGTTTGCTCACTATCCTTTATCTCTTTATCTTTTAATGAAGTACGGTTAGACAGAGAAAGACTGGGTTTTGGAGTCAGGTGGAAACACAAATCTGAATCCCAGTGCTGCCACTTTTTTACCTGTGTGAATTTTGATTAGGTTATTTATAACCTCTCAGTGCTCAGACAACTAATATATAAAATATATGAAATAGAAAGACAGCAATGCCTACCTCTTAGGGTTATTTTAAGGTTTACAGCATTTTATTTGTTCTCAAAGTGTGGTCCCTGGCTAGTAGCACTGAGAACCTCTTAGACATGCAAATATTCATCAGGCCACACCCCGCTCTGGAGGTGGGGCATGACAATCTGTGTTTTTAATAGCCCTCCAGGAGATTCTGGCACATGTTCAGGTTTAAGAACCACTGTATTAGGTAACGTGTAGAAAGCGCTGTGAATTCCCATATCACAGAACTCAACGCTATCTCCTGTATAGCACACAGCCTTCAACTAATTTTCAAAAAATCAGACTTCACTTTGGTAATCTCATTTTCCAGGTGTTATGACACCTGAAATACTCTCTCACATATTTTATTTCCTGAGCCTTCTGTTTTGATGTCTTCCTCGTAGGGAAAGCAAAAAGTCTGGATCAGAAGCCACTCTGCTTGGTCTCTCTGCCTTTGACCAAATTCATGTAATGCACATTGCCATATATGCAAAGGCCTCTTCTTTCTATCATTAACATTTCTTAAACACAACAAGTTATTACCCATAAAAATCACATCCATGCCTAAATCACAAACACTAGTCACAGTCAGACTTCCACTGATAGGGAATAAAATGACAGTTTTTTAAGTTTCTGTAAGAAAATGCATCTGTTTCTACCAACAATTTCACGTCTTCCTCGCTGCATTTGCCACAGCTGCAATAACCTCTGCAAAACCAACAGAAGAGAAGACTCCCCTCCACCTACACCTGAACAAACAAGCACCTTCCCTTGGTTTCTGGGTAACCGGCACCAGAATTGTTCTTTCTGGTTATGATGCTCTCTGTTGTACTACCTTAGAATGTAAATGTTCCTTCAAAGCCTTTATTTCCATCACTGAAATGCTGTAAGTTCCTGTAACTAGCATCTTTTAACTTCCACTGGTCAGTTTTTGGAGGCTGGAAGGCAGAGGAGAGAGGAAAAAAACATTCCAGAATTTTTTGAAAGGTGTTTCAACTGTGTGACTATGTTTTTACTAGAATCACCATCAAGGAACAATGATCCTACAAAATGTACAAGTTCAAAGTTCTTTGCAAATTAATGAATGCTATTTTTGTTTCTGTTTTTAAATCATGTGGTAAGCAACAAGATAGAAAACAAGTAGCATGCCACTTCTTAAGAGAGTCTATGGTGCATCTAAAGTATGCATCCTAAATAGATTTTAAAAGTTGCTACTGGGCCACTTAGCTCCCTTTGTAATATAATAATCAATTTAGTCTTTAGCCAAGCAAATATATATATTTTGTATGTTTATTAGCTTACAGTCTAATCAATTAATGTCAGAAGCTAAAGTCTTTTAGGCTTCTTTAATGTTATACATAACTCAGCTTCTAAACACACAACTAAAAAGCACCAACATAGTATCAATTTACATAAACTCATTATCTCCTGCAGAGAATAAGTATCTTAGGTTAAAAGTATTCTTAAAATTATGAAAAAATGTTCATTTTTATTCTTATATTTCATTATTTCTTCTTGTTCTCCTGATAGGGCCTTCATAAATCACATTAGTACAAGTTTGTGTTTAATAAGTAATTAAAAGGGTTTTTAATCCCTGAAAATAACTTGCTATACCTCCTGCATGACACAGTGCTGTGTATGGGGTATTTAGCATATTTGGTGAACATATTCATAACAAGTTATTTCTATCATCAACCTACCTTTGGAATGACTGTGGTATTTAAGCAAAATAGAAATTTAAAATATGTGCTTATGTGTACTAGATTTTCAGAAAAATAAAAGGAGAAATAATCTAAAGAAAAGATTATTATTAATAAAGTACTTTCTATACAAAATACCCAAAGGGAGAAAATTTAACATTGATTCAATTTGCCCTTTATCCTAAAATTTTAAAAGACCAAGACCAGGAATGTTGGGTGGAAGCAGAATTGAACTTTTCCACAATGACCCAGAATACTTCTATTGCAAAATCACCTTTTGTTGGCAGAAAGATAAAACATTGAAAAACGATACATACGTGAAAGGAACAAAAGAGAAAAGTGCTAGCCTTGCAAATCATGCTCACTTATAGACTGGTGACCCAACCACTTTAGGAAAGCATTCCAGTACTAGCCTTTTTTTCTTTCTTCCTCTCAATATCTCCCTTTATCCTCTGAAAGAGACAATAAATCCTATTACAAGACATTTGCAAGTATAAACGAATACCTCTGGGTGTTGATTAATTTATTAAATTAATAATTGATATAAAAAATAAAAAATTTCAATGTATATGGGGGTCCAGAAATTCAATTGTGTTGTGGTTATAAATGAGAACAAAACATACTGATAGTGCTGGTGGACTCCTTTCCACTGAGAACTCCTGCTCTTTACCCTCCTGAGCCATAAATAACCCCGTGTTCAAAAATTAAAAGAAAAATTTGCCTGCACTTGTGAGCAAAACATAAATAACTATGGAATGAATTCAACCTTCACCACATCAGAAAACATCACATTTACTAAACTTGATACAAGAGACAACATAATCAAAAGTAAAATTAATGTACGATGAAAAAAACAACAACAAATAAGGTGCTGAATTACAACTCAGGAGTTTAACATTCTGTCATTTCTTCTGGGAGACCTAACCATCTAACCATAGAATGAGAATCATTTTTAATGCCATCAGATGTTCTACGGACATTAACATGATGACATCTTTAAAAATATTTAAAAAGACTATGGAAGTTACCCATTGGCTTTTTCTGTATTATATAATTCAGTCAGAGAAACATATTGAATTTCTCTTGCCTGTTTTTTTTTTTCCTCCACACTCTACTGCAAACAGAAAAAAAAAAAAAAGCAAAACTCTAATGATATCGGCTTTAAAATTATAGAAAAATTATGTCTATCTGGATAATTTTACTATGTTCTATAAAACAGGATACAAGTGGTGAATCTGTGGATGGCATGAAAAGCAACAATGAGGTCCAGTGCCTTGTTAGGACACAAGCATGGAAAAGAGCTAAACCGAGATAGAAGCACCGTTTTCTTTCCTTCTCTAAAACATAAGGGTACAGTCAATATTTCAGTTTAAATCTTAGACACAATATTGATGTAAGAATTACAAGTGGTATTACGTCTTTGTGTTAAGGAAGAAAAACTTTTCTTTATGCTCCTCACTGTGCCTGGGCTTTCAAAAGGAATTCCGAAGTTTTCTCTCACTCTCACTGTGTATTCTAAAATAAAAACTAAGAGGGAAAATGAAAGTATTTATTTTTAAAAAAGATATTGATAATATAGCTAAAATTATTCTATCACAAATTATTCGTAAAGATATGAGATTTCTGTAAACCTGCCAGATAAGATTCTCCTCTCCATATAAGTCTTTGCTTCTAAAAAGGAAATTATATTATTATTATTTTTTTCAATATTCTCAGAATAACAAGATTAATTTAAATTAGCTATTTATAAACAGATTGAAGACTCGGTGGTAATTAAAACTTTAAACATAATTTGACATGTAACTTTTAACTCTTCTTTAAAATTAACCTTATACACTACAAAGATATATTCAAATGGACTACCTCTTATCTACACTGTTGTGCATATATTTTTTCTTTTGCTAAGAAAGTCAAAAACAGCAATAGTCTAAACATGATACTACATGCCGACTAGGAGCTCGATAAAAACTTGTTACTTATTTGTAATACTGAAAGCAAAATTCATTTTTAAAATTTCACAGCGGCTATTTCTCTTAAAATTTCTTCATTAAAAAGTATATCATGAAAAAAAGTATATCGTGTGTGATTCTTACATCATTTTATGCCATTATTTAAATTCATAAATCCTAGAGAATACATAATCTCCAGAATGTAGAAAATGGCTAAAGTGTCGAAGATGGTCTGCATAATTAACTTTCCAACAAGCTTATTTGGTTGTCAAAGGAAAAGATATTATTATAAACTGACTCATCTGAAACTGCCTGAATTTAAAGAATTAAAACAGTTTATCAAAGAATGAAGAATTAGTAGAAACTGTGATCAGTCAAAAGCAAAATCTTAGCTAAATATAAATGTTTCAACTGAAAATTTATTAAAAAAATTTGTATGAAACTTACATAACATTTTAAGGGGAACTATAAAATTTTCATATTCTTCTAAAATACAAATATTATCCTATACTGGAAGTCCTATAACCCTGATGAAATAAATAACTTTATTTAGCATAATATTTTATTTCAAAACAGTAAATAAAAACATTCTCAGGTTGAATGCTAAATAGCATGGAAAAATAGTAAAAACTCTTAAAACAAAGAAGCTCTTATAAACAACATGGAAGAAGTTGTCAAATTTATATTCATTTTGCTGCCTTAATTTGAGGTTTCATTAAGATCTTAATGGGAAAAACATGCACCACCAGTAAAGGAACGTATTTTAAAGGAGGCTCTTTTAGGCTAGTATAAGTGACTAAAAACGAGTTTCTTGTGAGCTAACGATGGCATCAAACAAACCACAAAGCAGTCTTCTAAAAGACAAGCAATGATTTAAAAGTCTACTATATTTCATATATCCCTTTCTTTAATCTGGCTCTTTTAATCTTGTTTCAACCTCAAATCATTTCTGGTTGACAAGTACTTTTGCTTAAATTTGAGGAGCACATAAGCTGTTGAAGGCATGGGCTTTTCTTATTTCACATACAATGTTTGTCATTTTATCTTTACTTCTATGCTAAAACTTCAATCTTTATTAACATACTAAAACTTTTTTCTTTGTACTTAGAATGAGAAATTTATCCCAAGATGGAATTTAATTCTAAATTGGGTCTACAAAGAAATGTTGGCATATGTTGAATCTGGCATTTAAAAATCAACTGTTCACTACAAGCTCCTGAGTAAGATCCATGTATCTTATTTGTTTTGGAAGAAATCCGGTTAACACAAAGAATGAAGGTTGACTTTCAGGGAATTTTTATGCCTGTATACCCTGATTTTGTTTACAATAGTTTCACAACCTGTATCCTAATTTTGATGCTGCATTTCAAAGAGGAAATTTTTATGATGATTTATCACCCTATTCTAATACGACAATGAAATTTTCAGATGTTCCTGTGGCATATGAACACTGAAATTAGTTTGTGTCAAATTTTTAAGTTTCTTTTTGTCCAAGAGAAGAATAATTGGAAGGTTTTTTCCTAGTATAATGGGACAGTATGAGTAAGTCCCAGGAGCAGTTATGAGAACTGCACATACATATGTACTCTGACTAAATTTATAAAATTGATATAACTTACATTAACCAAAACTTTTTGGGTTCACTCACTCTTAAAAGCAAAAAAGACAAAAACAAAAATGAAAACACAAAACCCGTGATCTACCTTAAAGAAACTGCTTTTCAAACATGGAATTTTCCCCGTAAAGCAGAAAAGAAATCATAGCAGTAGCAACGAGCATTTACTGAGCCCTTATTATGTGCCAGGCACTGTTCTGAGCAATTTATCTTGTCGGTTCGTTAACGCCTCATAATAAACCTATGAGGTAGGTGCTACTGGTAACTCCATTTAACGGAGACAAGGAAACTAAGGTAAAGAGAGGTTTTAGAAAATTGCCCAGGATCATATAGGTAGGAAGTGTGTAAGCTGGGATTTAAGACCTAGGCAGTCTGATTCTGGAGCCCTGACTCTTTCTATTTTTTTTAAGTTTTTTTTGATGTGGGCCATGTTTAAAGTCTTTATTGAATTTGTTACAATATTCTGTTTTATGTTTTGGTATTTTGGCCATGAGGCATGTGGGATCTTAGCTTCCCGACCAGGGATCGAACCTGAACCCCCTGCACTGGAAGGTGAAGTCTTAACCACTGGACCACCAGGGAAGTCCCCTGACTCTTAACTATTGTGCTAAACATATTATACCAGGTTCTAAATATATTCTATTTCATACCTTTACATAAAAGTATTAAACATACTGTTTCTTTTCTATGATCACCATGTCTAAGACTGACAAAAGTTGTATTTTATGCAGTCTTACATAAGAGTTTACTAAATAAGTTATGGTGGGGAGGTGCTAATAACTCGAAATAGTAAGTTACTTAGGAGGTTTTACGTGAAATACAAATTTCCTCATGTAGCTCCGTAACTACCTAAACTATTCAAAACAGAACTGACCCTTGTTCCTTTGGTACCAAATAAAATGCAGTAAAAATTTATAGGGTATTTTTAGTATACCTTAAATATATTTACATTTCAAAATAAATCTTGTCTTCAAATGTTCAGCATGTCATGTAGGGAATTTCTATCACTAAAATACTCAAAGCTTTAAACTTGGGTGTTAGCCTTTGTCTTATGATATATACTAGCATTATTATGAGAATTCTTCTAATTTCCTTTTTTAAAAATATTAATCTATGATTTTTTATGTGACTTTTCAAGAAATGAAGTGAAACCAAGAAAACTAATCTTTTAAAGCTTAAACACCAACATTTACGTCCCATCTACAAATTACTCAGTAATTCGGTGCATCTATCTGTGATCAGGCCATGCAACTGAAAACAAAGTACAAAACAGAGTTACTTTCTGAGAGTACAGCAAATGAATTAGGCATGCTGGACTGAACTGGGACTCACCATGGAGCTTTTATGGAAAAACACCCCGCTCCAAACAGATAAGGCCTTCATGGAAAAGGGGGGAAAATGCACAAAAAATTAGAGGAAAACTCATGTAACATTAACAAATACATGTTTATTATACTGTTAAAGAGTATGGATAAAATAAATTAATAAAATTAGTGATCGTTTGCAATCCTGCCATAGATACTAACAAGTCTGATATAACCAATAAATGGAATGATGTGCAGTAACAAGGCCCTTTATTTTCATAGGGTTAGAGATTTCAAAATGCTCTATTTCTCCCCCTTTTCTGGAGCACCCCTGTAGGGTTCCTAAGGTAAAATAAAATAAAATCCACTTCACAGGCCCTTTAAAACAAAGTACAAGTTAAATGGAATAATCGGATGGAGAAAAGAGTAGCAACAGATGTGTGGTTGTGTGACACGAAATGTTTAAAACTAGCGAAAGGGGACTCAATAAAAATTTGATAAGCATTGTTTGCTGTTCACCAGTTGTAGTCTCAGAGCCACAGAAAGAAAGTACATATTTTCTAAGCTGCTTAATTACAGTAAGTTGAACTGCATATTGCTGGTCAAAGGAACTAACACTAAAACCAAGTCTGTGGTATGATTTACTTCCATTTTAGGGTCACATTCCAGGAAATTAGCATTACTCTTAATAATGATAGAAGAGGTTAACTTCCTCTATCTGGCCTACACTGGGCTAGGTTGGAATACAAGAAACTAAAGCCACAACTGCTTGCTTTAAATACAGCTGGGGATACAAAAGCAGACTTCAATGTTACACATACTTCTTAATATTCTGTTCATAGCATTTAAGACATGCTATGCATATTTGCACACAGAACAAAATATTGCTGTTGCATCTGACATTTGGAAGGAAGACATAATAAACTGAGAAGGAAAGAGCACTGCATAACTTGGTAGTTTTCTTCTTCAACTTTGGTGCTAGGAATATTAAAAAAGAAAAATCATGCTAATTAGCACCAATCTCCCAGTGAACTGAGTATATTCACAAAACTGAGTACAATTCTGAGGACTGAAGAACAGAAGATATGAAAAAGGGAACAGAAAAGCAAGATACTATTAGAAGAAAGAGTGAGTTGGAAGACAGAAATATTAGAAAAGAAAACTTCAGAGATGATGTCAATACAAAGCAAGGAAATCTCTCCCACAGTTAATGATAAGACCACAATCAGAGAAATGTCATCATTCAGATGTCATCATCCACATCTAAAACAATGTATTTCAAAAATTTTTTGACTATGACCCATAGAAGTATACAGTTGGCCCTCCATATCCATAGGGACCACATCCACAAACAACTATAGATCAAAAAAAAAAAAAGAGAAAGTTCCAAAAGGCAAAACTTGCTGTGCACCAGCAACTATTTACAATTTAGAAATGATTTAAAATATATGGGTAGAGGTGTGTAGGTTATATGCAAATACTAGGCCATTTCATATAAGGGACTTGAGCATCCATGATTTTGGCATGGGGTGGGAACCAACCCCCCTTGGATACTGAGAGACAAATGTATTAATGTGTAAGCTGGTATGTACATGAACACACACAAATTGGAACAATTTAATGAATGTGGGGTTTTTTGGTGTGTAATCAACTTTATTATTCTCTATTTCAATGTTTTGTAAACATTAATGTTGGGATTTAGTTACAGTGAAGATTGTTGCATATAATGACAGGGTAGGTAGGTCTGAGTGCAGCCTTAGATTCTATATTTCTAACAAGCTCCTAGATAATGCCAAGGCTGTTAGTTTGCAGAACCAGTAGCGAAATTACATTCTATTATATTCTATTTCATTAATGAAAATAAAGTTAGCCATGATCCCCTTGTCTTGATTTCATGATTCACTAATTACATCAGAAACAAAATGTTACTGGAGCTCACCCTGAACTTTGAGAAACACCATTTTAACTAAGTGTGACCACGTGAAGACTCCAATGTCTCAACAGCACCGTGACGCCATAAAAAAAGGATCAGAAAATGGAAAGTTCAACACATTTCCGTATGCCCACAAATACCAGCAAAATGAAGAAGTTATTGTTGGCACACACTACCCAACTCCCTTTCATTTTCTTCCTTAGGCAGACACCTGAATTAATCATATAGTTCAAACGATTCTGACAGAAGCACTTGTGATCTGGAACGTCTGGGCATGAGTTGCTCTTTAGCATATATTGTATAGAAGCTAGACAATCTCCCACCTCATTCCAAATATCAGAATACAACTGATTCACTGTAAAGAATTTGAAAGTTTTATCTTAATCCTTTATGACTTAAAAGGCTTCTGATTGACCCCCAAAATCAAACAAAAATGAAACAAAACTTTAAGTTTCTACATTTCGTAAGACCAGCTGATGTTCCCACCTACAGAGCCAGTAAATACCTTTTTCCAAGTTTAAATTTCCTTATATATAAAAAAGAAACATATTAGCCAAAAAAATTAAACACAAGTTTTTGGTGTTTTTTTTTTTTTTTTTTTTAAATATCCTAGATTTTCCTTCCCGGACAGTAGCAGCACGTTACCAACAAGATTTCTATAACACCACAATCCCAAAATGCACTGTTAACCCTCCAGACACTGTAGCAAACAGGCCTGCACTAAACAGCAGTGTGGTCAAGTTTAAAGACAACACAGTCCTCACTGTTCACAACATAACTTGGTTGTGTGAGTTACAAGCCATCCTTCTTTAGCCAAATAAGGATCTACAGGCTGATGCAGCTCAAGGAGAAAACAGGGGTTGGGGAAACAGGGTGAGGACCCGCTTCAGTATGTACATTTGGCATGGTCCCAACCTGTACTCACCCACTTCTTACTCGCTCTGACAAACTGGACCTCTGCCACATACATGTAAAAGAAGAGCCACAAACTCTAACGAATTAGAGTGACTGACGTAACTACTGACTTTGCATGGGTGGTGTCAGCTGTTCTTTTGAAATGTGCCCGCTTCATCTTTCCTCAGTAGGGAAAGAATGAAAATATAAAGTCACAAAGGCCAAGTCCATGATCCAGCTGTCTTCACCTATGACTTTCCCCTCCTCTCCAAAATCCCGCAGCTGTAGTTTTACAGGGCATGACTCGAAGGAGGAAGAGAGCGTGTGAGTTAAGAGTGTATGGGGAATTAAAATGGTCTGTATTAACAAATGCAACTCAAATTATCATATTCAGGTATTAAGAATTTGTGTGTTTTCCAAACACTATTAAGTTTCAGCAGGTTGAACAATCCTGCCATATAAAACCTATCCACTTAAGTCATGATTATGTCCTTTTTAAGCTGAATTCTGATTGAAAAACATCAGGGCTGGCCAAGAGACTAAAAATCCAGAAATGCTAGTCCAGCATAAAGTGACTTTGCCTTTGGTTCTCAAACGGTTTCTTCTGGAGACTGTCAGAAGACAGTTAGGAATTGTGCTTTATATCAAATCGTTAATGCTATGTAACTCTTTAAACTCTGATTCATTTTTTCAAAGGCCACACAGTACCACAAAAGCTTCGGTCTTACTAGCTGAAAACAAGACAAATGTGAAGATTTTTTTTTATATGTAAGGGAAAAGTAAAACTAGATTTGATTTGAACATGGTAAAATCTTTTATAACCTGACTCTAGTGCTGAAAGGCATTAATAATGATTAGATTTCATCATCTTCAGAGTTATAGAAACTAAAAAAATCTCTGAAAGTCCTATTTTCCAATTGATCATATCCTATGAGAATTCAAGCACTATCACTTAACAGACATCAGAAAGAGCCCATATAAATATTAAACATACTGAACAGAGAAAGGGCTATACAACATTATGTGTAAAATTGTAAAGTAAAGCCGTATTCTCTAACAAAATATTCCAGGAACCCTAAAGACTCTGCTACACTCTCTATGCCCCCTGTTAAGCAGCATCTTTGATGGACACACATTTCCTACGTGCATGCAAGCAAATCAGTCCTCACATCATTTTCAAGTATTACTTAAAATTTTTCATTAATTTAATTTTACCCACTCGCTACTACAGAGACCTATGGCATTACTGGCTCTCAAATTACTGATCTGAAGGCAAATTCAAGCTGAAATATACAGATAAATTGTCTAATCTGAGGTACGTTCAACATGCAAATTTAAATTACAAGGTCAAGATTTTCATTAGAAAAACACTAATGTTCAAATTCTGCCAGATGTGGCAGAAGAGAGACTAGAAGAGAGACTGTACACACAGATTGTCAAATTTCTATAGAAAGTAATGCTTGCTGACTTGTAATACAGTATATAGGAGACTTAATCCCCTCGCCGCTCCCATCACCCCCAAGTCCACAGATTTATGGTAAAAGGGAACAAACTATGGAGTGGTTTAAGTACTCTACTGATTTAGTACAAAAACTGGAAACTCAAACTATATATGTATATTGCACATGTAGACATATCCATCCTAATGAAAATACATTATCAATTACTTTATATCTGGAACCAAACATACATAGCTTAGCTATCAAGAAATAACACATAGATAAGACAGGGCTGGGAGGTGGAGAATTACCATTTGCTACTGTATCTGGGGAATCTTTCTCCAAATCTTTCCCATTTAACTCTTAGAACTTCACCTATAACATTTGGGGCTCAGGTCAAAGCATCTAAATAAGCCAAGGCAGACCTAACTGAATTAGAAGGAGGAATAGACCTTCCTCAAGGACTATATGCCAATGTCATTTATTCACTTAGCAAGCTCTGACGGCAGATTGAGTCTACAAATTTCAATTACAGATAATCAAATAAATGTTATTAAATGCTTCCATTCCTAAATAAGAATAATCATCTATGTCTTCTAAATGGAGCTCTTGCGAAGCAATAGCCTAGGGCACAGCAATGAATGAGGCTTTGAAAGTAGGTAACAGGATCATACACCTGGTGGGAATTCATACACTGTAAGTATGACAGGTAATAATTCATACATACAAACTTTCATTTTTCAGATGAAGAAATTTACCTAGGACAACCAAGATGTGAAACCAGAGCTTCAGACTCCTAAGTCAGTATTCTTTAACTACATTATCTACTTCTACAGGGTCAGGCCCAAAGTTCCTAATACCTAGCTCGAATTGCTCACAAAGAAATGAATAAATACAAACATGGGGGGGAGGGAAAAAGGAGCAAAAAGCTGCTCGATTTAAGAAAAAGGAAACCTATGAAAGACAACAAGTCATACCAGGTTTACTTCACCAAAAACCTCAGCTAGTTAAGGGCAAGGAAGTAACTTCATTCCCAATTTCTATATTTTTATTCCCATGAAATTACTCTGACCACTCTTTTTGCACATTCTACATATACTGTTCTTTTATTTATTTATTTATTTATTTATTTATTTATATTTATGTATGTATGTATGGCTGTGTTGGCTCTCGAACCCATATCCCCTGCATTGGCAGGCGGATTCTTAACCACTGCACCACCAGGGAAGTCCCCTGACCACTTTTTGAAATGTACTGTTCCCTGCTTGTGCCCACAAAATGATGTGTATATGTTAATAATTTTAGATTTGATGTACAAAAAATTAAGCATATTGATGAAAAATTATCTATTTAGTAAGTTTTTACACAGGAAGCTTTAAAAATTAATTCAACCAAACATCTATGGACTATTGCTTAGTAAATCCCTACTACAAAATCTTTACACTTCAAAACAATGAGCAATTCCTTAGCACCCAGTTTCACTTTTAATAGATCATTTATTCACACATGATAAGAACATGATGGAGGTCCTTCCACTCCTCCAGTCTTAGACTGGAAGAAATGGGTTTTGTTTGAATGAGTGACTGTTAAACCAAAAGATTCTTGGCACGTCTTTTGCCTTCACCAGTGTGCACCACAAGCGGGTTAAGCAACAGCTGTTGCCAAAACAGGCCTTATTTCCTCCCAGTGCTGCTTCAAGGTACAGAACGTGAAGGTGCAAATACATCTGTCTTTTGCCATTTGTAGTTCTACTGGCCTTGCAAATGTCTTCGAATAAGACAGATGGTCCCTGACACTGCACAGGCTTTCAGGGATCTATATTTCCAAAAATAAGAGGGCAGACATGAAACACGGTAAGTACACGTCTATCCCCTGAAGGTTTGAGTTAAGGCTTCCATCTAAATTTGGTTATTTAAATATAGGATCCTAAGCAATCCTTGGAAATCTCTATGCTAGAAATATGATTTTTAATGTTTATTTCATGCCGTTATGCCAAATATCTAGGACATGGAACAAATAATATATATTTTACTAGATATATTATCAGGTATATTTGAACTTACATTTCTATAAATGAGTCAGCTCTGTGTTCTCTTTCTACATAATTCATGTCAAATACTTCTGTTAATTTTATCTTTAAAATGCTAGGAAAGGCATTTCACTGAAGCACAGAGTAAATCAGGATTTCCACAATAACCTGGAAAATTAAAAGCCTGTTTGCTCCTCACTCTGGTGACCTTAATGTGGCAATCAAAATTCTCAGTAAATATACTACAATTTGATGGAAATAATGCAAGTGAGCTAAGGGCAGCTTGCGAACTGGTCACAGTAAAAAAAAATTTTTTTTTTTTTTTTTTTTTTCTTTTTGCTGTATGCGGGCCTCTCACTGTTGTGGCCTCTCCCGTTGCGGAGCACAGGCTCCGGATGCGCAGGCCCAGCGGCCATGGCTCACGGGCCCAGCCGCTCCGCGGCATATGGGATCCTCCCAGACCGGGGCACGAACCCGTATCCCCTGCATCGGCAGGCGGACTCTCAACCACTGCGCCACCAGGGAGGCCCAAAATTTTTTTTTAATAAAAATGAAATAAATATAACCTTACTATCTAATGGGAGAAATCTAATGATATAAAAATGTCTGGGATGTGCTTCAAATCTCAGCATATGTCAAAAATGGAAATCTAGGGAATATATCTTACTCTCAAAACAAATATTACTGTTGGTTAGGCAAAATACATGTATTTCAATGAAAATGCTAAATGTTAAGACAATAAAACCACAAACTATATTCTAAAAATTCTATGACCAAATGTTTGGGTGACTTACAGTAGTACTATAAGAATTATAAGTAAAGTCACAATAGCAATTTCTAAATATAATCAACAAACCCTTCAGAAAATGGCTTAAGGGTATTAAGCCTTGTAACCTAGCCATAGCCAAGCATAAGTTATGAATACTATCATCAAAGTGTTTTTGGCCACTGTAATCTTTGTTAATAGAAGGGAAAAAAAGAATAGTAGGAGGGGAGGGAAAAAAAGAAGAGTGGGTGGGGTAATTTATGGAGCACTAAAGCTCTGCCATAGTATAGAATTCATTACAGAAAACAACCATATAGAAGAAAAAAATACTAATAAAATGAGTTTTTGGTGGATGTGTGTGTGCACGTGTATATGTGTGTGCTGAGTGAGAAAAGATAAATGATAAGGCAAATATGTTAAACTGCTAACATTTGGGAAATGTGGGTATACAGGAATTCCTTTTACTGGTCTTGTAACTTTTTTTGGTAAGTTTGAATGAATCTCTATCAAAATGTTTAAAATTAAAAGCCAAGGACTCACTGTGGGACAAATAGTAATTATTCCTTCTAAACACTCCAAGGTAGGGGACGTGCCAAAAAGAATTCAAAAATTTGGAAAAAATAAAATGGTTTGAGATCTGAGATAAAAAGCCCAGTAAAGAGGGAGGAGATATGGGGATATATGTATATGTATAGCGGATTCACTTTGTTATAAAGCTGAAACTAACACACCATTGTAAAGCAATTATATTCTAATAAAGCTGTTAAAAAAAAAGCCCAGTAACTAATAAGATACATGTATCTTAATCTAATATTAATTTCAAAGCACACAATTCAAATTCCTATCACTTAATTCATTAGTAAATAATTATTAAACTGTCTAGAATATAAGGGAACATAATACACATGCTCTGAAAATCTAGGAATTGTGACCAAGTTTTTAACAAGAAAAGGAAACACTGAAGTTATCTAAGTTCATAAAGTATGGTAGCACAGGAAAACACCAGATGATTAATAGTTTCTACCCATCTAAAGACAGAGAGAAAGAGTAGCAAGAGAGACAGTGAAAGAGTGTGTGATAAACATCTTTTTATTATGGAAAGTTTCAAATATATACAGAAGTAAACTCACTTTTCAACCTCCCCACAAATATTTTGAATTAAACTCTAAGATCACGTGATTTCAGGCATAGAACTTTATCTAGGATCTTAGTGGTAAAATTAAAATCAAGAGGAACAATTTTGAGATTAGATTCTTAGATTCAAGAAAGACTGACAAACACTGTAGAATTCTACAATGCTGGGTTGGATCAAGAAGGTATAATTATGTACTGACTGATTTCTGTGAGTGAAAAAATAACTTTTAAGATTATGATTCAAGATTTGGTCCCATGTTTATTTGATTCTACGTCCCAGAAGTGTATCATTACACAAAGAAAAAAATGAGCCACCTGTAAATATAAGTTCATAACCCCTTTACTATCCATAGCCACTCTTATTTAACTTATTTTAAAATAAAGAAACTATATAAGAGGAAAGGGAGGTAAAAATTCTATTTAAATTACACTACTAATGAAGAGTTAAAAAGCTGATATCAATTTTAAAAAATACAGGCAAATGATTTGTATCATAAGATGTCTGATTTGGGAGCTCGATTTGCTGTATTTTCCCCTTAATACACCACAACCTCAATTTCTGCATTCAGAAACAGGAATTTATAGGCAAACACAACTCCACTAGGGAGAGGGTCAATTTCAGTGTAATGGTGAAATCTGGAGCTAAAAGGCCTCATCCTGAAGTAGCTTCTGTAAACACTTCACCTCCTAGCACAACAATATTAAAACATAATGATACAGCAGCCACATAATTAAGCCTATTCCTCTTGTTGGAAAGACCTTGAAGACTATTTGAAGCCAAGATGGAGTTTTCTCTTGACTACCAAATACAGAATTTTAAGACAGTTGTTCCATTTCAAATTAGGCTAAACCTCAGGATTTCTTATTGATGAAAACAGGTAATTTGGCTATAGACATATATATTTTGGGGAACATAATGGAGTTTCACGGTTGTTATACAATTGAATATCTAATGATCTTATATCTTAGACACAGTACTTTATTTTCAGGAACCCAAAGAAGTGACAATTTTATATTCCTAACAGGTAGGAATTTGAAAATTTTTTAAATAGCTAAAATAAGCACAAAGATATCAAGTGAGTCATCAAGGGTCTCTGAGGATGTTAATGACCAATCTGAGTGAAGCCTAAACCCTAGGACTCTGGATTTTGAAAACTATCCATAATATCACATTGTCCTGACACTAACAATAGAATATTATATGTAAATTGTACCTCAATATAGATGATTTTTTTTAAGTATTAGAAACATGGTTGTCACATTAAGTTTTCTCCTTAGTATTGGTGTCAGTCAAAATTTGGGGGTCATTATAAATCCATATCATGTCCACAAAAGCAAGAAAATGCAACTGCACTCTTTCAGACAAAGCCACAAGGCAGCAACTATAAGCCTGAGTAAACGGATCTGGTTTTTATTAGCCAATACTAGTTTTCACAACTTGTCACTGCTTTGTTTTTTCTGTGAATGTGCGTGTACATGGCTGTGTATGAATGTGTTTGTGTATGTTCTATACTTTGTATTTAATCTGCTGCCATTAAGTCTCATGTGGGCTGTAAATGAAGAGCATAATCAAAACCACCCAAAGAAAAAGTATGTTTTATTTTTGTGTATTTAATCCTCTAAAACAGCTACTAAAAAAGTATCAAGCCTGAGGCCTTACCCTGTTCGTTTGGTGATGGTCCCCAATGTCATTGGCTGCTTGATTTGTGCAAGAGGCATCAATACCATCAGGCTGGGGAGAGGAGAAAGCCGGGGGTTGCCAGGGTTGTTGTTGGCAAAATTATTGTAGGAGTCTTGGCTGTTGAGTTTCCCTACAAAGAGAAAAAAGAAAAGAAAAGCATCACCAAGGTAAGTTTCCTTCTCTGATAGGATTTGCACTGACTCCACTAATCTTTTAAGAAAGTTATCAAAGGCAGAAGGGATTCTAAAAGAATCATGGCTCTATGGATGGAAAAAAAACAAAGGACTCTGGTAATACCAAATGTGCATTGATTATAAACAGAGACTGTAGTGTTTGAGGATGGGGGATTGGAGGATACAGAATTGGATAGATGTTACATGGTTACACCAATAATTGGTATAAAACTTAATTATAATTTTATGGTGCTATAAAGAAATATAGGATAGTAAAAGAAAATAAAATGGCAAGATCTAAATTAGTCTAGAGGAAGCATGGAACATTTCCCTAAACAAGCTTGAGAGTAAGTGGGGAGAATATTCCAGCCATGGTGACCTGCAAAGGCTCAGAGAGCAGAAGAAACATGAGTCATAAGGATGTGTATCCATAGAACGTACCACAGTAGACATAGGGTGAGACTGACAAAAGTCAATAGGCAAAAACATTGCCTTACTCCCAAAATGTACCACTCCCCACCATAAAATTAAAAAACATAAATCAACCCTTTATTTTATGATGGTATTAATACCAAAAAAAAAAAAAGAATAGGCATTATGGCTCATTAACAACCAGGAAAAACAAGCTCTGTGAAATAAAATCTGATCTGCAGTGAGAGTAATTACTCTGCTCTCACCAATAAGCCAAATTCCTCTCATGCACTTATCTTTTCTCCCTCTCCATGGCTTTGCATTTTCTGGAACATCCTATAAATGAAATCACAAAGTATGTACAGTATTGTCTTGCTTCTTTCACTTGCCAATAAGCATCTGAGATTCATCCACTCTACATTTTCCTACATGTATCAATTCTTTCCTTTTTATTCCTGAGTATGATCCCATTGTATGGAAGTACTTCAGTTTCTTTACCGAGTCATTGGCGAAAGGACATTTGACTTGTTTCCAACTTTTGGTTATTACAAATAAAGCTGCTATAAACATTTTTGAACAGGTTTTTGTATGAATGTAAGTTTTTAAAAAACATATAAATAATCTAGGAATGGAGTTGCTGATCATAGTAAATGAATGTTTGCATGGACATAATAATTGTATGTTTAAGATTATGAGAAAATGCCAAACAGTTTGACAAAGTAGCTGATCTTCACACTCCCACCAGCAAAGTATGACAGTTCCAGTTCTTCTGCATCCACACCAGAATTTGGTATTGTTACTCTTTTTGATTTTAGCTATTCTGGCTTTTATTTGGATTTCTCTAATGGTCAAAAATGTTTAGCTTGCTGTTGTTCATGTACTTATTTGTCATCCATATATTTTCTTTGGTAAAGTACCTATGTAAAGCTTTTGCCAATTTTAAAAACTGGGTTAATATTTTTGCTGAGATATAATTCATATACCATAAAATTCACCCTTTTAAAATGTACAATTCCATGGTGTTTAGTATATTCTACAGAGTAGGATCATACACTATGATCACTATCTAATTTCAGAACATTTTCATCATCCAAAGAGAAAGCCCATACCCATTAGTTGTCACTCTTCCTTTGCCCCACCCATCCGCTTTTGATACAGGAATCTTCTCTGTTTCTATAGATTTGCCTATTCTGGATATTTCATATAAATGAAATCATACAATGTAGTCTTTTGTGAGTGTTTCTTTCACTTATTATGTTTTCAAGGTTCAACCATGTTACCAAGTATCAATAGTTCAGTCCTTTTACTGGTTGAATAATATTCCAATGTATGGATACACCACATTTATACCAGTTGATGAATATTTGGGTTGTTTTAACAGGCTACTATGAATAACGACTCTATGAACATTAGTGCACAGGTTTTTATGTGGACTTGTGCTTTCAATTTTCTTGGGCATATACACCTAGGAGTGGAACTGGTGGGTCTATATTTAACCTTTTGAGGAACTGCTAAACTGTGGCTGCACCAGCATATGACGGCTCCAAATTCTCCACATCCTCAACAATATTTGTTATGGTCTATCTTTTTTATTTTATCTATCCTAGTAGGTGTGAAGTGGTATCTCACTGTAGTTTTGATTTGCATTTTACTAATGACTAATGATGTTAAACATCTTTTTCATGTGCATTTTGGTAATTTGTATACCTTCTCTGGAGAAATGTCTATCCAAAATGTTTACCCAAAATTGAGTTATCTTTTTATTGTTCAGTTGTAACAGCTAATTATATTCTCAGAATATAAGTCCCTTATCAAATACATGATTTATAAATATTTTCTCCCATTCCATGTGTCATCTTTCACTTTCTTCATGGTATGCTTTGAAACATAAAAGTTTTTAATTTTGATGAACTCTTTATATTTTCTTTAGTTGCTTATTCTTTTGTTGTCATATCTAAGAAACCACTGCCCAGTCCAAGGACACAAAGATTTAGAGCTATGTTTTCTTTTAAGAGTTTTATATATTTTTAGCTCTAACATTTAGGTCTCTGACAAAATTTTTTTTTTTTTTTTTTTGCAGTACGCGTGCCTCTCACTGTTGTGGCCTCTCCCGTTGCGGAGCACAGGCTCCAGATGCGCAGGCTCAGCAGCCATGGCTCACGGGCCCAGCAGCTCCGTGGCATGTGGGATCCTCCCGGACCGGGGCACGAACCTGCGTCCCCTGAATTGGCAGGCTTACTCTCAACCACTGTGCCACCAGGGAAGCCCTCTCTGACCAATTTTGAATTAATTTTTATAAATGGTGTGAGGTAGGGATTCAACTTCATTCTTTTGAATGTTGAATATCCACTTGTTCCAGCATCATTTGTTGAAAAGATATTCTTTCCCACACCAATGGATTGTCCTGGTACCCTTGCTGAAAATCAAACGACTATAAATGTAAGAAATTATTTATGGATCTTACTCTCAAATTTCAAAAGTTCTTTATATATTCTGGATATAAATCTTTTATAAGATACATGATTCTTACATATTTTCTACCCTGCTGCGACTTGTCTTTTTCTTCCCTTACAGATCTTTTAACAAGCAAAATATTTTTTCATAAATTCCACTTTATGAATTTGTTTCTTTTGTACATTTTTTGTTTCAAAAATTCAATCTAGGGGCTTCCCTGGTGGCGCAGTGGTTGGGAATCTGCCTGCCAATGCAGGGGACACGGGTTCGAGTCCTGGTCTGGGAAGATCCCACATGCTGCGGAGCAACTGGGCCCGTGAGCCACAACTACTGAGCCTGCGCGTCTGGAGCCTGTGCCCTGCAATAAGAGAGGCCGCAACAGTGAAAGGCCCGCACACTGCAATAAAGAGGGGCCCCCTCACTGCGATTAAGAGTGGCCCCCAGGCTTCCCTGGTGGCACAGTGGTTGGGGGTCCGCCTGCCAGTGCAGGGGACACGGGTTCGTGCCCTGGTCCGGGAGGGTCCCACATGCCGCGGAGCGGCTGGGCCCGTGGGCCATGGCCGCTGAGCCTGCACGTCCGGAGCCTGTGCTCCACAACGGGAGGGGCCACAGCAGTGAGAACCCCGCGTACCACTAAAAAAAAAAAAAAAAAAAAGAGTGGCCCCCACTTGCGGCAACTGGAGAAAGCCCTTGCACAGAAACGAAGACCCAACACAGCCATAAATAAATAAATAAATAAATAAATAAATAAATAAATAAATAAATTCAATCTAAAAACTTTTTAACTTTTATATTTTACACTTATTTACCACAACCTTACAAATATGTATTTCGATTCTTTTTGTTTTTTAACCAGTGTCCTCAAAATAGTACCTATAATGTCTATTACTTCAATACAGTGACACTTGAAATCTGAGGCAAGTCAGGATCCATGATCTCTTTTGCTTTTTCCATTTAATGACATCCTGGCCTAATGACAAACTTAGAGCTAAATTTAGTTAAGCAGACATGTTATGTCAATTTGTACTGCTATCTGAAAATAAATAGAAAACACATATAGTCACTGAAAAGAAAGAAAGGAGAATAGCAGCAGGGAACATACTATACTGTAGAGCAGAAGCACCCATTTGGACATTTACTATTTCTATATTATTTGGTGTCACCGCCTTGTAAGCCTACCACTACAAAATTCAAATAAGTTACAAATCTCCCAGAGAGAAGGTTATGAAATATAAAGACAGAAGTTGGGATTACATTATCAATGTCCTCTTCAGATACAAGCCACGTGGAATTAGAAAATTTAGATCAGTGTGTTTGTTTTTTTTCATTTCCAAATTATTTTGAAATTCTGCCATATTGGGATGACTTCTAAAATAGCCATTACATAAACCCTTACCCAAATACACACATACAGAACTCACTGAAGACAATATTTTAACTTTCAAAACTCCTATAACCCTTGTTCACTTTTTTCCAGGAAGAGTAAGGACTGTGAAGCATCTCTGTCACTGCAAATAACGGTTTTTCAGAGGAACTTAAGATAGAAAAAAAAAACCAGACAGAAAAATCATGCTGAATTCCTTTTCTTTCTAAGACAGTCAGTGGTCTGTTATGCTTCTTTGATGGATCATTATATCCAACAAAACTTGCTGCTTCCACCTATATTTTGTCATTATCTGCAAAAATGCCAGCTGGGATTTTGATAGGGATTGCATTGAATCTGTTGATCAGTATAGGGAGCACTGCCATCTTAAGAATATTAATTCTTCCAAGCCAAGAACATTGGATGTCTTTCCACTTATGTAGGTGTCCTTTAATTTCACTGAATACTGTTTGGATCTGAATCTAATTTGGATCTGAAATCAGACCGCAACCAAGCCAAGAACATGGGATGTCTTTCCACTTATGTAGGTATCCTTTAATTTCTTTGAATATTGTTTGGATCTGAATCTAATTTGGATCTGAAATCAGACCGCAACACGAAATATGTCACAAGCTAATGAAATTCAAGGACTATGTTTAACACACACATTTCACAACGAGCAGTCAGATATTTGTTGAGTGCCTTAGCCTAAGATCACACACTGTGAGGACTGCATTCTTCGTTGTCACAAAGCTTACAGTCTAATACGCATGAAACCGGAATAATTAAGTGCTAATTGCCTAGCACTAAAGATAAGTACACACGGGATCAATTATTTGGAGAAGAGATCATAGAGCGGATGAGACACAACCTAGGCTTTGAAAGATGGGTAAAGTATGGATAAGAGCAGAAGAGTAGAAATATTCTGAGGATACGGATAACATGAAGGGGAGAGCATATAAAGTGATGCCACAGATGTGAACAATAGTAAGAAATCTCTAACTAGGAGAGAATTATAATGGAAAGCAATGGGAAGATAATATATTTCAGTTTTAGAAGAATATTTCAACTGAGGCAGAAGAGTAGGAACTTAGGTACCGAAAGTCTTCAGCAAGGGAACAGGACAGATTTTGAGATCACTGAACTTTACAGGTAGGATGCGTAGTCTAGAAAAAGGAAGTTATTTCACTGAGAAGCTCCAAATCTTGTGGTTTAGTTAGCCATAACTTAAAACCCTTCGCTGGCTCACCAAGATAAAACAACCTAAAGGGAGCATACAAGGTACATCACATCTGTCCCTCGCAGCCTTCTATCTTATTCTCAAGCAACACCCAAGTATTTATGAGCTTTTACTCCTGGTGTCTGTGTTCATGATGTAGCCTGTGAAACCCAGTGCATCTGAAAGAGTAAAATAAGTTGGGTATATTTCATAAGCATTCATAAGTGTCTGACATATTTTACTATGTGGTAAGGAATTTATAAAAATAGCTTTAATGAAAGAATAAATAAAATGGTCAACAATGACAAGGTTCAGAAAGGCAAACATAGAAAACTACTAACTCTGGTAATCTTCAATAGGGTAGCTTCACTAAAGAGGTGACAAATCATATGGAAAGGGATAAGTAAAGGGAGCGTTGATAGGAAATGATTCAGGTAATGGATACGGAACACATATTTAAGGACTTCGGAGCTGAAAAGAAGCCGTTAACAAGACGAGATACTGTACCAGGCAAAGGTTTCATTCAACATTCATTCTTTCAACTCACACTTTTTGAGCCTTATTGGTATGAGGCCCTGTTCTAGTCCTGGATAAATAAGTCCAAGGGACTCCTAAAGAGGTCATAACATAATGAGACAGAAAGACTATAGGTCTTTAAAGAATTTAATGGGAGAAAAAGTGTTAATAAAGATATCTGCAAAATGTCTCAGGAGCAAAAAGGAAGGAGACGTTTTTCATTGTTGTTTTAAAGGGACGATATGCAAATTTTGAGTATAGAGGAAGGAACTTGGATCTTCTCATCTTCACTTTTCTAGTAGAAAATAAAGGATGAGAGCTGTGTGAACAATTAATTCGGGAATTAGTAAAATGAGGGAACTAGCTTAGACAAGAAATCTCATTAACTCACACGTAATGATCTACGTATAAAAATATATGTTAAAAGCACAAAATTTAAAAATGAAAGTTCATACTGAATCAATCAAATACACAAAAATAGTATAATGATCCTTTTTTCCCTTTTCAATTGTTCAAAGTCTTTGTTTAAAGACAATTTTCACTATCTCTTTCTTGTGTTATGGATTTTCTTTGAAAATGAAGCTAGAATCTAACAAACCCCCAGATTTACCCTCCACAAAAACTGTTAAGACTCCTCCAGAGTAGGAACAGTATCTTACTAGTTGTTGACAGCTCAGTAAATGCTGAATGAAGGGAGGAAATATATTTTTTCTCATATCCAGGAAGTATAGGAAAATACAGCCCTATGATCTATAGAAAAAATAATAATTTTGGAGGGGACACCCAAAGTCCTTCAGAAGATAGCCAGGTGCTGGAACCCATGGCTTTCACTAGTCTCCTTAGTCTTAGGTTGACTCGGCCAGGAGCCTAGACTTGGTAACTTTAAGAATAGATCTTCAGACACTTCCTTATGGATATATCAAACCTAAATTTCTGAGTCAGGATTATTCTTGAAGCCTGAAGCTTCTTAATACAAAGAGGCTCAGCAGAAGAAACTCATAGTATCCTAAGCCTTGGACGTGGATTAAGTCTGTCCCTCCATCTTATGCTTCAATTTCCCTTTGCAGAGACAGGGAGAGCAGCACTTTCTTTGCCCCACCTTCTAGGCATATATATGATTGTAACAGTAAAATTAAAAATTTCTGAGATCAGTGAAGAGTCACTACATCAATTCTAAATGTCACCTTCAGCAACCATTCTTTACTATGCTTTTCTCTTTATTGTATGAGTACAGTGAAAATAGTGGAGGCTGTTTAATTGCAATTTTAGTAGTGGGCTTCATAAAACCTTAAAATACATATAATATTTCACACAGCATTATACTTACAAATTCCAGCTGGGAAAAGACCTGTAAGTGACAAATGCCATGAGAATGGATATTCTCACAGTATTTCTGGCACATCCAAACAGAGGAAGTCTCAAAAATCTCATGAGAAAATAAGCTCTTCTAAAACTCTCATCCCAGTTTTTTGGGCTTACTCTATATAGATAAACTTCCATAAGCCTTCAGGCTTTTGGGTCTTTAACCAAATCCACCAGAGCTTTGATCCTTTAGAGGTTTACCAGTCCCCAAGATAGACGGAGCTCTCTTGGGGTGGGGGAAAAATCCCAAGTTCCAATAAAATGCTTTCTCAATAAATTAAAGCAGGAATTCTATTTGAGAATAGAAAACCATTTAAAAATCAGAATTTTCAAAACATCCTTTGATGTTTAAAGTGATATTTTGTTTTCAGTTGTTTATTTGTGTACAGTTATTATAGTTTTTAATGTTACAATACAAAGCCCGAAGCCAGAACAGTTCACATCGGGGTTTAACCACTGACTTTTTGTATTTACTTGTACAAGTTTGCATTTTTGAAAAAGGAATTATGAAAACAACCTCATGTGCTCCTTTCTTCTCCCCCGTTCTGCCTTTTTTTTTTTTTTTTTTGCGGTATGCAGGCCTCTCACTGTTGTGGCCTCTCCCATTGCGGAGCACAGGCTCCGGACACGCAGGCTCAGCGGCCATGGCTCATGGGCCTAGCCGCTCCGCGGCATGTGGGATTCTCCCGGACCGGGGCACGAACCCGTGTCCCCTGCATCAGCAGGCGGACTCAACCACTGCGCCACCAGGGAAGCCCCCAGTTCTGCCTTTTGGATGAAGAATACCTGCAGGTACGTTGGGGAAAGAAACTTTCAATCTCCACATTAACACACAGCACCTCTGTCTCTGTGTGAGGCTGATGTGGTGTAATCTCTGTTTACTAAAAATGTTTCTAACTTCAAAATGCCACCTTATCATGTATGCACTGTCCCAAAGTATGTTTTCCCAGACTTTCTATACTATAAACACACAGGGGGAAAATGGATGAAGTTGAGGATAAAAGAGAGAAAATAACAATGGGCTTTGTTGCTGTGCTGGAGGAACAGCCTGTCAGGTCAGCTTTGCAGAGGCATATTCCCAAACCAGTCATCATTAACGGACTCACTTCCACAGGAAAAAAAAAAAAAAAAAAAAAAAAAGACAGAGTCTGAAAACTCCGGACAAAAGAAATCCCTGCAGACAAAGTAAAAACAAATTAAAAGACCCATTATAAAACACAGATGCTACAAGGAAAATAAACTTTCCAAGATTTACTGGGCTTTGACAAACTTGAACATTTGTGGAAAAGACATCAGCAACAACTCCCAGGTAATGTGGCTGCAAAGCTAGACTCCTTTCTGTTTTATCTTTACCCTCCCTGCAGAAGCTGCCAGGTTGGTATTCTTCTTAGCTTCTGAATGCATGATGTGAGAACATGTGAATGTGGCAAAGTGCGAGCCACAAGAAATCTCTAAAAGCCAGCAAGATCCTGAGATTATTGCCCATTTCAGATTATGCTAAATATTAAAGTTAATACTGGTGTATCTGTGTGTACACCTTCATTTCTTCTTAAATGCAAACCAGAAGAGGAAAAATAAGATGTAAATGCAATTATAGGCCTCCTCCCTCCCCTTTAAAAAATTTCCCTATCTTACCATACTGCGAACTAAGACAAATGAGATCAGTTAAAATAACATTAAGCAATCAAGGGATCAGAGTTGTAGGTGAGAAAGGACCTTAAAAACGGTATCACATCAGTGAAAAAGAGAAAACTTTTTGTTATAGGATTCTAGAGGCACAAGCTACAAATTACTGCTAATGAGGGTCTGAGGAAGATTCTAGGAACGGAAGGTGTAAGAAAATAAGAACTACAATGGAATCAAGGGGACCAAATGGAGAGTGTGGAGGATAAAGAAGCATTGTCTTTTGTTGTCATTAGGGATGCAGGGATAAACATAAAAATGGCAAAGATTCATGTGGAAAAAAGCAAAATGACACTAGGCAGTGTTGATGGTGCCCCTAAGGGAGAGCACAGCTTTTAGGAGGGCTGCATTATCTTCTCACTTTTTGACCCTTAACATGGACACAGACTTCATTCCTTTAGGCACTCCATTATTTCTGAAGGTTTACTAAAGAAACATATAGAAATGAGACTCCTACAATAGTTTCAAATTCTGTTCTCATCACCCTTCCACACACCTGTCCACAAGATCCACTCTTGTTCTAGGATATAAGCCTCTCAGTCAGTGTCCTTGGTCTGCTAATATTCTGAACCCTTACATTTTGAAATTGGAGTAACGAGGCACACTAAGAGGCAATGTGGATGTGACAACCTGGCACTCCTGAGAAGATAAATATATAGGAAGAACCCTATTCCCAAATATCCCATTATTATCCTACTTCAACCACCTACTTTACTCTAAGACCTCATGTAGATGGTCTACTCCCAACATCATGTCTTTCCAAAATAAAAATTGGGTAACAAGTTCATATGGGGCTTTTTTGGTGCTTTTTGCTTTCCACGGAAGAACAAAATGTTCCATCTGCTTTTAGTATCCTGCTGTGGAATTGACAGGGATAAAAATCCAAAATATACCAATGAGTTTAACTAAGTTAACTCTGTAGTTGAAAAGCTCCCGACTTCTTGACTCTGTCAAAAAGAGTACAATGGTAGTTTGTTTTTTAACAATCGCTGGAAATGTAGGCTCTGAAAAGCTAAAAACACTGCTTAGCTCTTGCTTGCCATCTAATTTAACATTAAAGCTTTCTCAGCCAAACACTCGATAATTATTTAATCAAAACCAAATAGAGTCCTTTTGGAATATATAAAAAGTATCCTGTGCAAACGGGAATTTCCTGAATGTGGGTTGTTTGGGGTTGACATGGGAGTCTCTGTTTCTCTTTTTCTTTCTTTCTCTCTTTTTTCCGCCTTTCCTAGATGAGAATGACAAGCTTCCCAGCTGCAGTTCCAGGACTTTCACCCTCCTTTTTGACCTTTTCTCAGGCGTATTCCAGTATAATCTGTAATCTACTCAAGTAGGAAGAGGAAACAGCAGCGCCCTGGTGAGAAACAGTGCCTTCTGACCCACATACCAAACTGGGCAGAAGCAATGCTTGTTCACAGGAGCCAAGGAGAGCAGAACACACACAATTAAAAGAAAATGAATAATACATCCCTATTTTTTTAAAGACTGTTAACAGAACGACCAAACAGTTTTGGTGACAAAGTGCAAGATAGGAAGCGTTCAAGGACAATTCTGACTAGGCACTGACTTGTTTCTCCCTGTAAAATTTTTGGAGCGTAATAGGTGGTGAAGCAAAGATACTGCAAAGATACTGCAAAAACATCCATGCATTTCAAGCGAAACACTTGTTGCTTTTTCAAGTAAACAGTTCACAACACAACAGACAGGTACTTTGAGGTAGGGGTGGGGACGTAGAAAGATAAGAAATATCCCCCACAAAATTAACTTGAAAACAAGAATCCAATTTTTTTTTTTCTTTGCAAGATGGGGTTGAGGTTTTTAATGATACGCCATCACTCTTCCCACTATATACAAAGTAGCTGCACGGAACTTTGCACTAGTGCTTACTAAATGTCAGTATAATTAAAACTTCACATTCTGGAGACTTGAAACTGCTATTTATCAAATATTAATCAATATATAAATTTATAGGGGTTCCCTGGTGGCAGAGTGGTTAAGAATCCACCTGGCGGGGCTTCCCTGGTGGCGCAGTGGTTGAGAGTCCGCCTGCCGATGCAGGGGACGCAGGTTCGTGCCCCGGTCCGGGAGGATCCCACATGCTGCAGAGGGGCTGGGCCCGTGAGCCATGGCCGCTGGGCCTGCGCGTCCGGAGCCTGTGCTCCACAACGGGAGAGGCCACAGCAGTGAGAGGCCCGCATACAGCAAAAAAAAAAAAAAAAGAATCCGCCTGGCAATGCAGGGGACACGGGTTCGAGCCCTGGTCTGGGAAGATCCCACATGCCACAGAGCAACTAAGCCCGGGCGCCACAACTACTGAAGCCCGCGCGTCTAGAGCCCGTGCTCTGCAACAAGAGAAGCCATCGCAATGAGAAGCCCACAAACCGCAACAAAGAGTAGCCCCCGCTCGCCACAACTAGAGAAAGCCTGTGCGCAGCAACGAAGACCCAACACAGCCATAAATAAATAAATAAATAAATAAATAAAAAGTATATATATAAATTTATAAATATGCAAATACACAATGTGCTAGGTAGTTTCCTTTTCTAGTCTGAATACTTCTTTACCAGTTAATTATTATCTTAATGTGTTCACTACTCTTACACGTAAATGTGTTTTTCTTTCCTTAAATCCAAAACTCAATAAATTTAGAAAATTTACACATAAAAATAAAAAGTCAAAAGGAACTAACTGTTGCTAAAACTATATGTAGAACAAGACCAGTCTACACTACTCCAAAAAGATACCAAAGCTGTCTGAGAACAAGGATCCTTGGGATGCAAAAATAAGCCTAGAAAGGGAGATAAGTCAGAAACAACATTCAAAAAAATACAAATAAGGGGAAATAGGAAATATTTCCAAAAAGTTTCAGAGATAAAAAGTGTATGGGGACAAGCACTGAAATAAACTGTATGAAAATCTTCTGTCTGCATCTCCTCTCCACTATACTTTTGGCACAATTTGTTCACACAGCCAACCCAAATTTACAAAATGAATTTTTAAAATCTCCTCCCGTAAGTGGGAAGTTCATTACCTTAGTTTATTATTCTTGCAGCATTCCAAGATTTGGGATGAAGACAATTTGTAAGAGCTGGTGCTCTTAATGTTTAAGAAGTTTCAGCAATTTTTAATTCATTTTAAACATTAGGATTGTAGTTTACCACTCTTTCCACAATGAAAAATCAAGGAAGACCGTCAATGGACTATATTTAACAGTAGAGGGAACAATGCAAACTGTTTGTATAAAGAAGGAGAATAAAAGAAAAAGATCTTGGGATTTTACTTTAAGAATCAAGTTATTCCTAAAGACATAAGCAACCTCAAAATTCCCCACTCTTCTGAATCGAAGAATAGAGTTTTGGGACTAAGTGCTCAGAAGTGAAGACATTTAATAACCCTAGTGCAAAATCCCCAGAATTAAAAATCCCATAATCTAGCAGCACTTAGACCAAATCTGTGATTAAATGAGTTCCCCAAAGTATAAATAAATACTCATTAAAATTCTTTTTTGAAAATATTCCACACCCATATCTCCCATGCTTATCTCGCAATGAATTCTGTATCATGTCAACAGATCAAACAGAAGCACTTCACTGTTCAAGGAAAAAAAAAAAAAAGAAACTTATCTGCATCATTCAATAAACATAATGCTATTACTTAAACTGTTGAACCTATAAGATATGGAAAAATGGGAGCTGGTACTGAAATAAAAAGAAACACTGTAACAAGATAAAATACTGAATAAATTGCAAGATTTAAGGTGTAATGTTTTTAGACTTGGAGGACTCAAAATAATTTAACATTTGCAGAACTGGTCTTTTTCCAGTACATTAAGCACTGTATACTAAGGAAAAATTAAATATTAAAATCAAAGTATTTTCTGTTGAATAACAACGATCGTAGTAAAATGTAAGCAACTTTCATAATAATCAAAAAGATATAATTCAAAATAGCAAAGATGCTCCCCACAACCTCCTTCCTGCTCCCTTACCCCCACCCCACGGAAGCCTTCCTTCTTTTTACTTATGACTGTTAAGGATATTTTCTGGCTCTATTTCAGCATCATGACTCAGGTCATGAGAAGTGTCAAAGATGCATTTCCTTCAGATGGGAAAGAGCAACAGATTTTAACAACCATACAAAGATGGGAGTACTGTGCAAAAGAGCCAAATCAGCATTTTTGACAGCAGGGAAGATAAAACCTTTTATACTCACATATATTTTATTTCCAGCTTAAAAACATTTAAATATCATTCTATCAAAATATGCTCACATGTTCTGCTCAAGAAGAAAACAGGAAACCCATTCTCAATTTAGCTGCCTAAATTATCAACAATTTGTGAGAGAGTACTGCTCACCGACAAAAAAAGAAAAAGAAAGAAATCAAAGTACACATATGAACATTAATAAATAGTTCAAGTCCTTGTCTTCCAAACTTATTTTTCCAAAAGCAAAACCATGAATTTACCTGTTTGCATAAAAACTCCTTTGATAGAAAGTCCTTGAGAATGAAAATCACAAAGAGGAGTGATACCATGACCATATCTGGGCACCTGAGAATGATGACTCTACTTCTTTCCCTGTAATTCTTCTGCCTTAGCAGAAACACTTTTTCTTAATCAGCTGGATTACTACCAGAAAACCATAATCATTTATCAGTACTGTTGTTTTATATTTTCTTTCATCCATGATTTTATCAAAAGTGTACACATTTCAATCCATTCCGAACTGGACAGGAGTGAAATATTATTGAACATTTGTTAAGAACTCCCTACTAGTGATGATTCTCAGCACTGAAAAGGGAATGGCCTGTCTCTTCTGAAGCTGCCAACAACAACAATGCCCACACTAATTCCACTCTATCCATTTTGAAATAGTTTCACTCTTGTGCCTCATTCTAGCTTCAATATTCTCACCTGCAAAAACACATCATCCAATGTTAATACCTCTTTCAATGAACCTTAAATCCCTTTCCTTTTCTCATCCTCCTCCAAATTCTAAGTGTCATTTTATGCTAAGAACCTATTATGCTAAGAACCATAACAGTTTCTATTTCTCAGTATGTGTAACGCTGGCACAGCAGCGACCTCACTCTCCGTACCCTTTTGTAGTTTACAAACTATAAGCCAGCAGTCATATTTTTACTTCCTGCTCAGATTTTTAAGTTCAAGACTGCTCATGGCTGCTACTCCCAAGTCTCATAATTTCTAAATCTGTTTATTTGGGTCACTCATGCAGACACTGGTCATTGTGTATCCTAAGAAGCCCAATTCCTTCTCTCTCCTCTCCCTCCAATTTTTCTAAAACCATATTTTGAAAAAATATTTCAGTGGAACCTGACCAGAATTTTCTTAATTGTCTTCCTCACTGGAAAAGTAAGGCTAACTTAACGTGCAAATAGATAAGTCAAATCCTCTTGTAGTTAGTTATTCTAATCACCAGACTAAAACACTGTTGAAGGATCAACTCCCTGAAAACTAACTTGTAAGTCTATTGTCAGAACGTTTCTAGAGGATTCCTTCGTGGGGAAACTGACCAGTCAAAGTGAAAAGATCTACAAATACTATTGATCGGGGGGTACCCTAATAAAACTGATAGACCAGTTGGACCTATAAACTGGTATGAGCTACTTGTGCTCAAAGAGCTTCCAATCAGTTCTTTAGTATGGATGTGTTGATCAGCTGAATAAATATGAAATAACAAAATAAATCAAATAATAATACAATTTTTTTAATAAAGTAAAAAATAAGAATGATCAGCCAAGGATTCCTAGACATTCCGGCCAGTATTTTAGTTTAATCAGTCTGAGATTGGGCCTAGGCATCAGTACTTTTTTAATCTATCCAGGTAAATTATAATGTACAATCAGGGTTGAGAGTCCAAGATGAAAGATAATGATGACCACAAACAAACTGAAAAAGGAACTCAGAGGAAATAGAGATACTACCAGGAGCAAAGAAGTGCATCAAAAATTATAACTATCTTTTAAAGAGATAAACAATTTTACATCTGTGAAATAAGAAAAGGATGTGATAATAAGAGAAACGTTCACAGAAAAGGTTATTAAAAACATATTGCACAAATAAAAATCTAATAAGAAGGTTAGGAGATAAAGTTGGGGATATTCTCTTAAAGTAAAACAAAAAGACAAAGAGACAGGAAATAGAAAAGAAAGTTAGGGGTTCAGTGTAGGTGATCCATTATCCAACCAAAATGATTTCCAGAAAGGGGCAAAAAAAAGAAAACAGCAAGAAATAAATTATGAAGAACTGAAAGAAGCAGACTCTGAGTGGGAGAAGTGGGTGCAGGAGAGTGCAATTTTTCTTTATAAAATTGTGGCATTATTTGACTTTTACAATAAATGTATGTATTGCTTTGATACAAAAATTAGGTAAACAAATACAATAAAACTACAATGAATGTTAACAGAAAAGAGAAGCAGAGATTAAGTATAAGGCCTAATGATGCCTCAGTAATGGAACGTAATCACTCCAGTCCCATAAAATACAGAGAAGGTCCTTGAATAACAATGTATAGAGAAACAAAGAAAGGAACTTTTAGAACACACAGAAACCACTTACTCAGATGATTAACGAAAAGAGTTCCCTCCATTCATTCATAGGAGCTAGGTACCTGGACGGGGTACTAAAACTAGATAATAATTGATAGTAACATATTTCAAAAGTCCAATTTTCTAATAAGACTTTGAGGAATAAATCATAGAAAACATCATGAAAAGGAAGCTAGGTTATTATAAAATCTTAGACGACATCAACATCCATAGTACACCAGGTTCATGCCAGGGTTGCCATGATTACCATCACAAGAAAGTTTAGAAAAGATCGCCCTCTAGAGGCATGTCTCATTAACCATTTAAAAACAAAACAAGAAACCTGGAGTCTATGATGTGCCAGTGTTGAAAATATAGAGAAAATACAAAATATTTCATGAACAGTAAAGAGGAAAACAAAAAATGATAGTTCATCTCCAACTGCTAACTATCTGAGCCAGCATTTATTTTAAGGAATAAAAAAAAAGAGAAAAAAGTGTAGCATATTCCAAATAATAGACAAGAGATAAAGTATTCAAATAGACTTTAATCAGTTTTTATAGTATTAAATTTAATATAAAGTATAATTTAGAGACAATATAAGAGTGTTAGAAGATACTCCACAAGTAATTTCATTTTCCTCAAAAACTATGTTATCTGAAACTTCCTCTCAATTTTCCTGTGAACCTATAACTGCTCTATAAAACAGTCTATTAAAAAATGATGCTATTTTTATTTAGTAGATGGTTTCTCCAATTAGGGCTTCTGAAATAAAAGAACTTTTCAGGATGGTATTAATTATAAGGTCTCTCTTTTCAATCCACTTTCCCTAAAGAACTCATCTGTTCTGAGGAACAATAGGAAGTGACATGAAAATATTTTAAATATGCATGATTTTGGTGTATAGATGTAAAGACACAAATTCACTAGGAAAACTTTAATAGACTTGAAAACAATAGATTAAAAACTTCATCTGAACTACAAGAAAGTACATGCAACCAGTAAAAAACCCAGGTACTAAACTAAGATAGCCTAAAAGAAGATTTTTATCCATTTACATGTATATACTGTATATATATATATACTGTGTCATATGAGGCATAAAATTTAAAGCAGAGCTACAGTGCACATGATTGATTTTTCTTGGTAAAAATTAAAACATACAAATGGAAACTTCAATCCACAAGTAAACAGTGATGTGGAGAGAGAAGTTAAAAAACATCACATTATTACTGATTGTCTTAAGTAGGTGAAACTATATAAGGCTGAAATGGGTGGTTGCTTTGTATTTACGGTTGTGATGTGGCTGTATCAAGAAAACTACTGATCAACAAAAGTAAGTAATTACAATAAACCAGCAAATGAAAGCTATAAACACAGTTTCTGAGTGGTAAAAAAAAAAAAAAAAAGAATGCCTCATACAGATGCTAGGAAGAAAAGTGATGCTACCAGTTACTTAGAAGCAGTTTATTAAAATAGTGAGGCTTCAAGCCCAAGAAATCAGAGGGCCCCTCTACAGGACCCAGAGTTTCATCCATTACTTCCATTTAGAAGAAGTAGAATCTGGAATTCAGATGCCTAAAGCTGTGACTCAACGATGACTCCTCCCCTGAGGACCAATGAGTTAATGGGAAGGCGACACTTCCGAGAACTGTAGAAGTAAATCCAGAACCCCTCTGTTAACGCAATGGAAATAGTAGGAAAAAAACAAATTCCTTAAAAGCCCTATCACATAGTGACTGTCATATTCTTGAACCTAAACTGGAAAACTAATTTGCAAAATAAAGAAATGCAAAGGCTAGAGAATGGGTAGATTAATTTATCCAACTATATTTCCTAATGTATGGTATTACAATGAGCAAAAACAGATGAAAAAGAAAAAATAATAATACCTTCACTTTCGATTTTGCGCTGGGTGTACTTTCATTTCAGAAACAATGTCAGAAGTCAACTCATCAATATTGAGTCTAATAATGCTACAAAAGCCTATGCACAATAAGGTCACAATTATATTTCAGTCACTTATTATTTGGTGAACTCTTCATTTATTCTCTTTTCTGCATAAGAGCCACTATACAAAAATATGAATAATGAATCAGTCCTATATACCTCCTAAGTAATAAACAGTATCAATAATGCAACTAATCATAGCAGCTAATCTTTTCCTGAGTTATTTCATGTGTGCCAGACACTATTCAAAGTGCTTTGATCCTCACAATAACTCTCTAAGGTAGGTAATTTTATTATCCCCATTTTACTGATAGAAGGTTAACGCACAGGTAGATTAAGTAATTTGTCTAAATTTACAGAGCCAGAAAGTCACAGAGGTTCTACCACAGGAAGTCAGACTCCAGGTCCTCCAACTGCCTCCCCAAGGAAGTTACAGTTAAAAATGGAGATCATCGAAAATAATAGGTAGAGAGCAGTAAGAGATAAGTATGGATAAATAGCTCACAGAAGAAACAAATACCAAAGTTAGACACTTTATGTTAAGAGGGAGAAAAGCACACTGTGAGCTGAGCTGAGCTTAGCTTCAAAGATGCATTCCACGTTTACCTGAAGAAATAAGTGGAAAACAATTCAGACGTAGGAACAAGGTGCTGACTGAAGCTGAAAAGCGAAAGCAAGTAATTAAATTTGCTTGGAGCATAAACAATAGTGGCAGAAATGGTTTCTTCATTCAGCAAAAATTTACTAACTGGTAAAGGGAATGCCTCATCTCCTAGAGGACTATTCGCCTGCAAACATGCTCACCTCCTATTTCTATGAGAAAACAGAGGCAATCTCCTCTTTGCCCTCTAACCTTTCCCCATTTTCCTGTTCCCCTTTACATCAATGTTCATTGAAAGGCCTGTCAATACTGGCCTCCAGTTTCTCTCTTCCCATCCTTAATAAAATCCTCTCTTATCAGGCCCCTACCGCTTCACCAAAACTTGCTCTTATCAAAGCCACATGTCCTCTACATGACTAAATTTGATGGTATTCTATCTTTTTCTCAGTCCTTATCTTAATTGACCTATCAGCAGAATTTAACACATTAATCATTCCCTTTTCTCAGGAAAAAAAAAATGTCTTCATTTGGCTTATAGGATTTCTCATGTGTGGTTTTCCTTCCATGTCACAGGCTCAGTCCTGGGACATCTTCATCTTCTTTTCATACTCATTCACTTATTAGGTGATCTCATCCTGCTTTGGCTTTTTTTTTTTATCTATGCCTCCCCAACATTTATTCTCAGCCTATTCCTTCCCACTGAACTCCAGATTCATAAAACCAACTACCTACCTAACATCACTAGGAGGTCAAGGCACATCTTAAACTAAACATGTCCAAAAGTTCTGATCTGTCTCTATCCTCAGAGCTGCTTTATCCTCATGGTCCTCATTTCATGTGATGGCAGTCGCACCCTTCCAGCTGTTTGGGACGAAAGCCTTACTGGTCACCCTGACTCCTCTTTTTTCTCTCCTGGATTTCTGCAATGCTCTCCTAACTGGTCTCACTAGACTTCTACTCTTGTCAGACTGCAGATGGTGCGTTCTCAATACAGATCACCATTCTGCTCCTGTCAAACCGCAATCTGACCCCGTCACCCAAAACCCTCCACAGCTTTTCCACTTTACTCTGAGTAAAAGTCAAAGGCTGACATGATCTGGCCGCATTCCCTCTCCGACCTCTTCTACTCTGCACCTTGCACACTGTTCCTTGGCCACATGGCCCTCCTTGCCTCTCCGTGAACACTCCAGACACATTCCCATCTCAGGGATTTTACACTGACTGTTTCTTCTGCCTGGAACACGTTCCGTAGACATCTGCATGACTTTCTCCCACACTTCCATCAGATCTTTATTCAAATGTCATCAACTCAGAAAGGCCTGCCAGGAGCATCCTAATTTCAAACTGCAATCTTCTCCAGGCATGCCCTATTCCCTTCCTTTACTTTTCTCCATAGCGTATAAAACTACCTGTTTATCCATCCATTTGTCCATCCATCCATCCATGAATCCATCCATCCATCCATCCATCCATCCATCCACCTATCATCTATCCTATGCATGATACATATCCCTCCACTGGAAAGTCAGCTCCATGGGAACAGGGATGTTTTCCTCTTTTATTCACTGCTGTATCCCTAGAGCTCAGGAACGGTGCCTGGACATAGTAACACTAATTAATAGTTCTTGAATAAAATTAAAGAATCTTACAGATGTTAAAATGAAAAGCAATGTTACCATGAATGAAAATCTCTTCATTCTGACAAGTAATAAATTGTTTTTATTAGAACTTCTAAGTTCTAATAACTTTGAAAACTTTGGTTTGAAGCCTTAGAATCTACATTTTACCAAATACTATATGAGGTGCCAAGATACAAATATAAACAAGAAAAAGACCCTCTCTTCATGGAGGTAAATCTACTGGGAGACACAGGCATGTCAATGAACATATTAACATATGTTAATACGAACAACTAACATTAAAATATAATAAAATCACATTCATAGTGCCAATACCAAGACTGATACAGAACATACAACATCAAGAGGTGTTTAAAAGAGGCTGAAGAGGGACTTCCCTGGTAGCACAATTAAGAATCCACCTGCCAATGCAGGGGACACGGGTTCGATCCCTGGTCTGGAAAGATCCCACATGCTGCAGAGCAACTAAGCCCACGCGCCACAACTACTGAGCCTGCGCTCTAGAGCCCACGGGCCACAACTACTGAGCTCACACACCATAACTACTGAAGCCCATGCACCTAGAGCCCATGCTCTGCAACAAGAGAAGCCACCACAATGAGAAGCCTGCACACCGCAACAAAGAGTAGCCTCTGCTCACAGCAACTAGAGAAAGCCCGCGTGCAGCAACGAAGACCCAACGCGGCCAAAAATAAATAAATAAAAAACAAACAAAAAAAGAGGCTGAAGAGATGAAGTGATACTTTTAGCTGGATCATAATGAAGTAGGGTTTCAGCAGGCATCCAAGGGAATAAAAATTATTTTGAGAAGAGTATGCAAACTTAAAAGGAGCCAAGAAATGAATACATGTGGCATTTTCAGGGAAGGGTACAGAAATGTAGGTGTGGTGGGACAAGAAGCTGAGTGAGAAGGAACCTTCCCTAACATCCTAAAAGCATGGTGAGACACTGAAAGACTGAAAGCAGAAAAGTGGAATATTATCCTACTTACGGTTAACAAAGAAAATGCTTGTGATAGTTAAAAGAGAAAAAGAAGGCTGGAGGCTACAGAAACAGATGAGGTAAGAGATGATGAAAAGAGGTTCTTAATCATTTTTGTCATGGACTACTTGGGCAACCTGGAAAAGCCTGTGGACTCTTTCTCAGAATAATACTTTAAATGCATGGGATACAATACACAGAATTACAAAGAAAACCGTATTATTATACTGAAGTATAGCTATCAGTTTATTTAAAAAATTAAGTTCTGCTATAGTAATATATGTAATATTAAAATCAGTAATATTAGTACATTATATATATATATATAATTTCCAAGCAATGGTGAGCACAAACAATATTTCAAACTACATCTCGACAAAACGCTTCAAGATTTTTTTTGTATATAATGTGAAACAAAAACATCTGTGTTTTTATTGGTGATAATGTCACAAGTACTGCTGCTGTAACTGTCGTGTGTTGCCTATATTCATAATGAAAGAAAACATTCACTTTTGGGGAGAGGATAGTAATCCTAAAGATGAAATACTGTCCTATCCATGTTCACGGACCTTGAGAACCCCTTAAGACTAAGGTCCAAGCAACAAGACCAGAAATGAAAGAGATATTTAGAGAAAGTATATTTCAAATAAATAAACATCCTCTGTTAAGTAAAAATGGCAAATAGATAAAATAATCCTAACCTAAACTGGATTGCATCCAGAAAGTAAAAAGGAAATATCCTTATATCAACTGTTATTTAACAGTTTCCTTTACTTTGCTAAAAAGAGCACAGACAAACAACAGCAATAACCGCCAAACCATGATTCATTTTCAAGATGAATCCCTCCCTGTTCAAACGTTTACATTGTTTTTGACTAGCATCAGATTGTTTATCCACACAAACTGTAAATACATCATTTTTAGAACTAACCAACAACAATGCCCATTTTGTTTTGACATGTAAGGTACAAAAAGAACATACAGAAAAATGACCATCACTCTAATGTCTGCACTTTAAAAATGAAAAAACTACAGAAAAAGCAGGTGAAATTCCAACATAATAAAAATTTAGCATGTGTTATCAGGAGGAAAACATCTGAAATTCCTTGCTTTCAAAAGGGAATTTAAGAACTGCAGTACTGCTAAACTGTCTATAATCTCCTCTCTGAGATGCCTTCTCTTAGCTTTATGGAAAAATATGAAGAAAGCTGTGAAAACAATAATGCTGAGAGAAAATAATATATTTTGACAATATTACTCTTCAACTGTTTGATCTTTTACAAATGACAAATCCTTAATTGACTGGCACTTTGCACCCTTCAGCAAAAATATATTGAAAGGTATTCATTCAGTCATTCAATATCCGTTTTGTTCCCTTAGACAAGGGCAGAGTGACCTTAATTTCTGTGCACAGTATGCCCAAAGCCTAGCACAGAACCTGGTATGTGGTGTGTTTATTAGAGAAGGAAGAAGAGGAAGAAAAAAGGAGCTCAAAAGAATGCTCTCTGAAGATGTATAAAGACTATAAATTTTTCCAAATTTTTCTACTAATACAGCTGGTTCTCTGGCCAACCTAGCTGCCCAATGTGCACACTAAATCTCGCTCCATAAAGTGTATAGTGAAATTCAAGTTAAGAAAAATATTTAACACAAAAAGCAAGGCCCTCAAAGAACCTATACTACCATTTAGTTATATGACAAAACAGTCACACCTAAGAATGTAAGTAATTATTTCTGAAGTAAAATTTCTTGCAAATGGCTGAAAATATGAATATCTCACAGCTTTCTAAACTTTTTTAAAAATTTTAAATACTTTTTTATTATTTTTATTTTTAAAAATATTTATTTATTTATTATTTATTTCTTTTGTCTGTGCCAGGTCTTAGTTGCGGCACACGGCATCTTTATTATGGCCGTGGTATCTTTGTTGCGGCATGCAGACTCTTAGTTGCGTCATGCAAACTCTTAGTTACAGCGTGCATGCAGGATCTAGTTCCCCAATCAGGGATTGAACCCGGGCCCCCTGCATTGGGAGCGTGGAGTCTTACCCATTGGACCACCAGGGAAGTCCCAATACTTTTTTAAATGACAGTTTTCACCCAGGACTTATTTCAACCTCAAAGATCATGGATCACTAGATAAATATACATGAATAATAACTGTTCTTATAAAAATAATAGGGCCAGGGACTTCCCTGGTGGTGCAGTGGTTAAGAATCCGCCTACCGGGCTTCCCTGGTGGCGCAGCGGTTGAGAGTCCGCCTGCCGATGCAGGGGACACGGGTTTGTGCCCTGGTCTGGGAAGACCCCACATGCCACAGAGCAACTAAGCCTGTGCACCACAACTACTAAGCCTGTGCTCTAGAGCCCACGAGCCACAACTACTGAGCCCGTGTGCCACAACTACTGAAGCCTGTGCACCTAGAACCCATGCTCCACAACAAGAGAAGCCACCGCAATGAGAAGCCTGTGCACTGCAACAAGGAGTAGCCCCCACTCGCCGTAACTAGAGAAAGCCCACGAGCAGCAACGAAGACCCAACGCAGCCAAAAACAAATAAATTAATTAATTAAAAAAAAATACTTCTAAAAAAATAAATAAATAATAGGGCCAGGGACTTCCCTGGTGGTCCAATAGTTAAGAATCTGCCTTCCAATGCAGGGGATGCGGGTTTGACCCCTGGTCGCAGAACTAAGATCCCACATGCTGGGGAGCAAATAAGCCCATGTGACACAACTAGAGAGCCCGCGCACCACAACTAGACAGCCTGTGTGACGCAACTAGAAAGCCTGCATGCCGCAACTAGAAAGCCTGCACACAGCAACTACAGAGCCAACGTGCTCTGGAGCCTGTGCGCCACAACGAAAGATCCCGCATGCTGCAACTAAGACTCAATGCAGCCAAAAACAAATAAAAATAAATATTAAAAAAATTATAATAGGGCCAAAGCACAAAACATCATCTAAGGAGAAAAAAAAGGTCCCAAACTGTTTTGAGTTGCAGAATTTCTCCCCAGGATTCTATTTACCAATATATTTTTTCAGTCTATCTTAAAACTTCCTCCAGAAAAAATACATATGTTGAATTGATTAGGTATTACAAAAGGATGTGTGTTCAAGCAGAAGCATTTTAGCTTCTTTAACTTCTTAGGGATATAGCCAGAAGAACTGCAAAGATGTACTCAAACAAGTACTTGTACACACATGTTCGTAACAGCACTATCCACAAAATCAAAAGGTGGAAACAAGTCAAATATCCATCAATGGATGAACGGATAAAAAACTGTGGTACATACATATAATGGAATATTATTCAACCATAAAAAGTAATGAAGTACTGACACATACTACAATGTGGCCATACTTTTAAAACATTATGCTATGTGAAAGAAGCCAGAAACAAAAGGTCACATATTTTATGACTGCAGTTATATGAACTATCCATAACAGGTATAGATTGAGATGAAAAGCAGACTAGTGGTTGCTAGGGGCTTGGGGACAGAGGGGTGGGGAGGAACTGCTTAAAGAATATGCAGTTTGGGGGATTTCCCTGGCGGTCCAGCAGTTAAGGCTCCGACCTTCCAATGCAGGAGACACGGACTAGATCCCTGATTGGGGAACTAAGAGCCCACAGGCCATGCTGTGCAGCCCCCCAAAAAGAAAAAGAATATGCAGTTTTCGTCTGGGGTGAAGACAATATATTTGGAACTAGACAGAAGCGGTAGTTGCAAATTATTGTGATGTAATAAATCCCACTGAATTGTTAACATCTAAATGGTTAATTTTATGTTGTATGAATGTCAAATCAATTAAATAAGGGTTGTTTTCTGTAGGAACCATAATCTCGCTCTATAAAATTCCCTATACTTAAAAATCTAAATTGGTCATCTGTCAAGGAGAAACTGCAATGCTCCAAAAAACAAAGTGTCATCTAATGTCAACGAATATCTTCTCTCATTCTGGTGGGTACAACCATTCTGATATTATCTCCCAAGGCCAAGATTCGTATACGTTGTAATCCAGCACTTCAATTCAAAAATAAAACAAAGTGAGAGAGTGGCATGGACATATATACACTACCAAATATAAAACCAATAGCTAGGGGGAAGCAGCCGCGTAGCACAGGGAGATCAGCTTGGTGCTTTGTGACCACCTAGAGAGGTGGGATAGGGAGGATGGGAGGGAGACTCAAGAGGGAGGAGATATGGTGATATATGTATACATATAGCTGATTCACTTTGTTATACAGCAGAAACTAACACACCACTGTAAAGCAATTATACTCCAATAAAGATGTTAAAAAACAAAAACAAAAACAAGACAAAAATAAGCATACATTTGCACTAAGAAACAAGGACAAAAATTTTCATCTCTTCATTATACATAATAGCTCCACATCAGAAACCACCCAAATATACATCAACAGTAGGAGAAAGGATAAATAAGTAAAAATATATTTGTACAATGGAATATGTAAGAGCAGTGGAAATAAATGAATTAAACCTACATAAAAATACATGAATTAATCTCACAAACATGTTAAAGAAGTTGAATATATACACACTCTGTTTTTAAAAAAAAGTGAATAGTTCACTTTTTTAAAAAGTAAGGAAGTGATTACCCTAAAAGTCAGAATCACAGCTTACTTTTATGGAAAAGGGGCTCAAAAATGGAGTTCTAGTAATGTTTCCTTTATTGGTTGGAGTGATGGTTACACAACTATTTGCTCTACATAAAATACTGACTAATACGAGGGTTTTTTAGAAATCCCACAAAGATGTATCAGGTTGGCCAAAAAGTTCGTTCGGGATTTTCTGTAACATCTTATGAAAACCCAAATGAACTTTTTGGCCAAACCAATATTTTAAAATAAAATGCAAATGCTGCTCTAAAATACATACGACTCAAGATTATTCCTCTCCAACAATAAATATTTCTTAATGAACTACAGCACTGATTCTGGTTAAAGCCAGAGTTTTCTGGAAAAGATCTATAGATATGAGATTCTATCTCAAAATTTATAAAAATAGTCTTGAACATCATATTCCATACATATGACATCAAGTAACTCTTATATAGTGAAAAAGTTAGGGAGTTAGCTGAGTTGTGGCAAGTGAGCTGAAGAGATCTAGTTCTTCCCTTGGGGCCAAGGAGAGTGGTGTGGGCTCTGCTAGGGTGGGGGAAGGGGGCAGTCACTGGGGAAGGAGGAGAGAACTTATCAAAAAATAGAAGGCAGAATTCCCAGCACAACAGGGAATGGTTGAAGTGTGGGGACTGCTGTTTCCATATTCGCTCACTCACACACTCCTCCATCCATCCATCCATCCATCCGTTCATTCATTCAACAGATCTCCATTTACTCTGTGCCTGGCAGGCACTGTAATAAGTTCTGTTCATACAGAATGGGCATTTAATAGAACTAATAGCCTGGTGACAGAGACATATTTAAAACATAATCACACAAATAAATATTTAATTTAAAGTTCAAAAAAAAAGTTAGGGAGTTAATGTAGCATGGTAATGGTCACCATTACTATATTAACTTCAATTTATTCAATGATTTAATAAATTAAGAATGTCCCCAGGCTTCCCTGGTGGCGCAGTGGTTAAGAATCTGCCTGCCAATGCACGGGACATGTTTTGATCCCTGGTCCGGGAAGATCTTACATGCCGCGGAGCAACTATGCCTGTGCGCCAGAACTACTGAGCCTGTGATCTAGAGCCTGTGAGCCACAACTACTGAGCCCACACACCACAACTACTGAAGCTCATGCACCTAGAGCCTGTGCTCTGCAACAAGAGAGGCCACCGCAATGAGAAGCCTGTGCACCACAACGAAGAGTAGCCCCCACTCGCCGCAACTAGAGAAAGCCCAGGCGCAGCAACGAAGACCCAACACAGCCAAAAATAAATAAACAAAATAAATAAATTAAAAAAAAAGAAGGTCCCCAAATGAGCCCAAGATCTTATCTTCGTATGAATGAATTAGAAAAATGGGTTAATTTTATTCCAGATCTCAAAAATGAAAGATAAAGGGAAGAAGAATTGTTGGGAATAGTGGAGAGAGAGAAAACTGGGTTTACCATGCAGAGGAGATCCAGAAGGGCTGCTGGATAAACCTGGAACAGGGCTACAGCGACCTCCTTGCTTAGACGTCAGTTCCTGTTCAATCTCTTCCAGCCCAGCACTCTTCTGGAAACGGCTCATACGATTTACCACTCGTGGTGACATATGTGTTCGAACACAAGGCTGGCCACCATAAGGGTTGATTGGGAAAACGTGGGAAGTCCCCCGGAGTGTACTGACCACAACCCAGCGACAGTCATGGCTGAAGCATATGTCTTGTACCTAGAAATGAAACAAGGAAAAACAAAAAAATGATTGAAACTATTTGGATTGACCTAAGAATATCACAAACATATTACTAAATATGAACAGAAATGCCTGCCTGGGGACTTCCCTGGTGGCACAGTGGTTAAGAATCTGCCAAAAAAGACCCAACTCAGCCAAAAAATAATATTAACAATAATAATTTTTAAATATAATTAATTAATTAATTTTAAAAAAGAAATGCCTGCCTGGTTACCAAATTTACCTAACATCAGATTATATTTTCAAAATGTTTCTTCTAAAGATTAGATTCATGGTGAATACTGATCAAAACTCCACATAAGGGATTTGATAAGATTTACAATAGGGAATTCTGTCCCTTGCTGTATACAGTGCCAAGTCAGAAAATAGGACCTAGGTGGTTTCACCCTATAGAGCTATATTAAAAAAAAAAAAAAAGATATATGGATAATGTTCATTTCTTTAAAGGAATTTACCTTCCAAAAAAGCATAGAAGAGCAAAAATTAAAACATACATTATACAATGCAGGTAAAGTTATTAATCCAATCATTCACTCAACGAATACTCGCTGGGTACCCTGCTAATAAACACTAGGAACAAAGAGGTGGATAAGAAATCATCCTTGGGCTTACAGCCTACCAGGAAGAAAAGACATAAGAAATTTGCAAAAATATAACATATAAAAATGAAATAACTATCTTACATTTGAGGCACAGTGGTAACAAAAAGGAAGGAAAATATGAAATCTGCTTCTGAGAGGTGAAAAGGAGATGTTCAAGAAGGTAGAGGGTTAAGAGTGGCACCAAAAACACATGATCTGAATAGCTCTGGGTTCTGGAATTGAGTTTTGAAGTAGGATATACTTACAAAGAAAGGAGCAATGGACATTCTAATTTAGATATATGCAGATATTCTACTTTTGATATAGATGCATAGACATAAGATGGAAATGATGAGCAAGTAGTTCAGTATGTCAGAAACAACATGAGAGTGAGCAAAAGCCAGCGCAAGAGGTGTCTGGATTTTATTTAAGAAATAAGGAGTCAAGATTTCAATTCTGGAAGGATGATTGTGGGAGTGAATGCAAGGGAATGAATTTGCAGTGGAGATGAGGGTAACTGAAGGAAAGTTAAGTAGAAGTTTCTTCAACAGACACAGATATAGGACCCTAAAGAGAGGTGGGAAGAGAAAATGTCTCAAAACACCCAAATGACAATCCAAATGTCCTTCAACGGATGAATGGAGAAAAAAGATGTGGCATGTATATATACACAACAGAATATTTCAGCCATTAGAAAAATGGATATCCTCCTAACTGTGACAGCATGGATGGACCTTGAACACATAATGCTAAACGTGGTAAGTCAGACAGAGAAAGAACTTTACAGTATCACTTATATGTGAAATCTAAGAAAAGCAAACCTGTGAAAAACAGAACTAAAATGGTGGTTACCAGGGGATGTGAGGCGGAGATAAGACTGACAGTGTTTAAGGGTACAAACTTGTAACAAGTAGTAAATAAGCCATAGAGGTCTAATGCACAGTATACTGATATAGACAATAATATTGTACAGTTATATAATGTGATAAATATGGGTACAATGGCAATCACATTGCAATGTATAAATGTATCAAAGTAACAAGCTGTACACCTTAAATTTATACAATGTTACATGTCAAACTTACTAAAAAAAAAACACTTTGATAACAATGAAAAAAAAAGAAAAAACTTATGTATTTGCAGTGGTTGGCAAACACTACAGGCCATACGTCTCTCTCAGCTATTTCCCTGCCCTTCCAGTGACAAAGTAGCCACAGAAAATATATGTAAATCAATGAATGCAGCTATGTTTGTAGAAAAAATTTTATAGAAAAACTGACTGGCCACAAACTTGATCTAGGTAAAGTTAGTCACTAAATTGTATGACATTTATCAGGTACTGAAATACAGAAGTCCCAGTATTTTCAAATTAGCAAACTGAATTTATTACTTTTATCTTGATATCAGTCTAATGATGACAACTTGAACAAAAATGTCTCTGTTTACTTTTATACTTAAAAAAGACAGCTAAGTAAAATTCCATATTGTTCTAACCAAGCCTTTTAAAAAAAAGGCAAATCACAGATACTTAAGCAAGATTTCTATGTTGACTAAATGATAAACTAAAATAATTTTTCATCACGTAAAACAAATGTCAAACCGTGCTTTAAAAGAATAACCCAGACAAAAAAGTATAGTAAAATAAAGATAAGATGTTTGTGAGTAGGATTTAAAACTTGTGAGTAAAACTCCTCAAGCAGTCAAAGAAGCCGATTTGCAGTGTATTACATCTTCAAATAAGCTTAAATTCAGCTTAAAATCTTGACTAACACTTCAGAAATATTCTACAAGCAAAAGCTGTAAGTATTCATCAAAGTACAAGAGCCTGGAATCTTTGAAATAAAAAAGAAATTTTAGTCTTACATCAAAACAGGATATTTCATTGCTAGACAACTGACAGACCAAAATTATCAATACATGGATAAACCCCAAACTGAGCCCCATGCCTGTCCATTTCAATTACTGTGACACATCCAAATGACACATTAATGTTATAATTAAAGAATCTCCTGATTCTTTACACTGAGAAATTTAACTCCCAGCAATTCTAGAATTACGAATAAAAAGTCATTCCTCCAGTGCTTTACCTCTCTATTTCACTTACACTAACTTTCAGCTAAAAGACTTATAGAAAAGCAGGAGAAAAGGAAGGGGTAGGACAAAGAAAAGTGTAAACAGCAGAAGCGAGAGAAAAGAAACACAGTCCCAGAAAAATTTAATATTATAGTATCAAATGCATTAACACAAGCCAGAATCAAACATATAAAGAAAACCATCTTTAGGCTTACTGAGTAACTTATGTTCCATCCACAGCGGAACTAAACCATGTTATCTAAAACCTTTTTCCAAAACACTTATAATCAAGATGACTTCCTGGTCTGTCAATGAAAAGAAGTTTCATTCTTTCATTTTAAGAATACTTCTGATATGAGGTGGTACTAACAAACAGTATCAAGGCAAGAAGACAGAGTTCCACCTAAAAGCTTACTTAGAAAACTGCTATTAGAGAAGTGATTCTGCTCTGTGACCTTAAAGACACATCAGGATACATAAACGAGCAGAGAAGAGTTGCCAAAGACATCAGCTGTCAAGAAACTAGAGAAAGTTTAATCCTTTAAATAACATTACAGAGGATAACAAGTCGCCTATCCACAAAATGCAAAATGATACAACTGTTCATGTTATCAAACAAGTTGGGTGGTTTTTCATACATTATTAAAAGTAAGAAAGACTGGGAACCCTCATTAGGACACTCATTATTATCAATTTGGAGCTTTTAAATAAGCAAATGTCAGAATTCTTAACTAATGAGATATAAATAAGAAATACAGAGTGCTTAATTAAATGTTTTACAAATTTCTATTTGGTTATATAATTTATTGCTCTTTAAATGTATTATTTGGCATATTTATAACATCTCACACTTGCTTCTTATTGTAATGATGTAAAATTTGGCTATGAGAAACCAATTAGGCCTGTAGAAAGCTGAAGTATTTGTTCCTTAAAACATACTGCAGCTATATGCCAGTAATTCTAGTTTATACAAGTATTTTTTTCAGCAATCTAAATCAATTTCATTGATTTACTCATCCAAACAATATTTTGGGTAACCAAAATCTAATATAGCAGATATATATGGAATAATTACGTCCAACATTTTATCAAAACAAACAACCAAAAAAAAAAAAAAAAGAAAAAAAACAAACCTCGAGTGTATATTTCATTCACAGAACAGGCTGAATTCAAATTACATATAAAACAAGAGTATTTGAGCACTAGAATTAAGTGTTACTACATTTAAGCATCTAAGATACAGAAATGAGCATCGCACAAGGCTCCAAATTTATGCCGCAAATTTACCCCCCAATCCCAATTAACTAATAATAGCAATTTTAAAATTCAGTGTTATTTTAACATGCTAAAATCTAAAGCAGAGATTCTCTAACTTTTAGTAGACTAAGAAGCACCTAGATTACTTGTAAGAAATACAGATCCAGGCCTCCCTGGTGGCGCAGTGGTTGAGAGTCCGCCTGCCGATGCAGGGGATGCGGGTTCGTGCCCCGGTCTGGGAGGATCCCACATGCCGCGGAGCAGCTGGGCCCGTGAGCCATGGCCGCTGGGCCTGCGCGTCCGGAGCCTGTGCTCCGCAACGGGAGAGGCCACAACGGTGAGAGGCCCGCGTACCGCAAAAAAAAAAAAAAAAAAAAAAAAAAAAAGAAATACAGATCCTCTGGTCCCACCTTCAGAATTACGATTGAGGAGGTGTTGGGAGGTCTTGGGGGAGACGTGACCAAGAAATCTGCAGTTTTAGAACTCAGATAATGACTCTGATACTGGCCTGAAGTCTGTAATATGGAGCTAGAAAAAAAAATAAACTTACCAGAAATAGCAGTCCCCCAGCCCCACACCAAACCTTACAAATTACTAAAAGATACTCTTTTTTAAAAATGAAGTGATGGCAATGATTTCCTAGGGTGTGAGTCGGGCAGAGGACTGACTGAAACGGGCAGGAGGAAGCTTTCTGAGATAATGAAAATGTTCTATACCTTGATTTATGGTTGTATAGATGTAACTAGTGGATGGCAAATAGAACACCCAACCTCCAACCTTCACCCCCTCACCTGCCACCACTACAGATACTTCCTATGTGCTTCCCAAAGCCTCTCTTACAGCAGGTGTTGAAAAGTATCCACTTTCTTGACAAAAGGAATTAACATCACTGAAGCTGCCCTTACTCCTTGAATTCACCTTACTGCTTTGAATTCACCTTACTGCTTTGAATTCAGAAGTGATGCCCACTGGAGTGGCAATTATAAAGTGATCACAAGAAAAAGAACAAAAAAAGTCACTGAGACACGGTACCAAAACTGGCAGCAGCCTTCCTGTAAAGTGAGAAAAATAAACCCTGGGTGGTTGTTTTTTTAAACCATTGTTTTTGGTTCTGTAGGCAAATACATGCCTAATGATTCAATTACTAATTCCCTTTCCAACTCTCTTTTAAAAAGAAAGAAAACCCGAAAGCAGAGAGTACTTGGATAAAAAGTCTCAAATCCCAGAGTACTATTCTTTCACAAGCCTGTAAGAATGGCAATCAAAACTGTAAAGACAAGTCCCATATCACAAAAACTAACTAGCCAAGGTCCTAGCCTTCAGATGAGGTTATGTTAATGGCAATAAGTTTGCTTGAGAATAAGATGCTTAGAATGGAGATGTGGTAAAGACAGATACTCCACACACACCTTCTATCTCATCTGCCTACTCCCTCCCCATATCAATTCTTCAGATTCATTTATTTATCCAATAATGCATTCATGGGAACCCTATTACATGTTTTGCACTCTTCTAGGTGCTAGAAATTTGAAAATGAGCTATCAAATAAGCAGCATGCTGAACTCTTGGGCATCTATGCCAGAGAAATGAAAACTACGTTCACCTAACGTACTCATAATATCCCCAAACTGTAAATAGTCCGGGTGGATGTTTAAACAAACTGTAAAAGTTAGGTTACTTATAAAAGGGTAACATGAGGGAACTGTTCAGTACCTTGACAGCAGTGGTGGATACACAAACCGACACGTGATTAAATTATATACACCTAAACACACACACATACACAAACACTCACACACAAGCACATCTGGTAAAATCTGAAAAAATCAGTGCATCGCGCCCATGTCAATATGCTGGTTGTCATATACTCTAGTTTTGCCAAGTGTTACCATTGGGATAAACTGGGTACAGTGTACGTGGGATCTCTTCGTACAATTTCTTACAAGTGCCTATGAACCGATGATTGTTTCACTAAAAATCTAAACAAACAGAAAAAGCGAATGTGACACCTCGTAAACAGTGCTAGCGCAGCCGGCTCCTGCTGCAGCCTGAACGTGAGTGGAGACAAGGACGGGGGGTGGCCCAAAATGCCAAGGAGTGCGGTGTGAACCGTGGCAGTGATGGGAGTGGGGGCAGAAAGAAAGGGGCTGTGGTGCCTGGACACTCGCTGGAAGCTGGTGAGCAGCACCACTGCTCATCAGCAAATAACTGGCACCAACACTTGGCCAAGTGGGGAAAAACCGCTAACGCTCCTGGCTGCCCCCATCGTATCTACAGACTAGCCTCCCCTGCCACCAAGACAGGGGATAATGAGATGCCCTGGCAGCCGTCACTGGAAAAACCGGCACGTGCACCTTAAACACATTCGTCCATGTTCTCGTGTAGGGGGACAGCCCGTGCCCTCATAGGAGGGAAAATACCCTGGGACGAAGTGTACGCACAGTTCACCGTAGGCAAGAGGCGCTGAGATGACCTTGCGGGTGTACTACTGTTGTCGCTTATGTCGATAAATGTATAAATAGTATTAATGGCTCAATTGATTGTACTTACATGTCTTGAAGTGTCAGGGGGCATCCTCTGCCATGTACATCGAGGTGACAAGGCGACAAGCCCACAACAGCTCACCTACTAGGCTGCCAGTTCCTTCCCATGTTATGTAACAGAAACAACAGAATCCCAGTAGGAAAAAGTCAAGGTAGAGACTTAATGGCTGCCGAAGGACACAGCGGTGTTATCCCAGTACAACATCGCCACCTGCCTGATCCAGCAACCAAGTACGCTCCCTTTTTTAGATGGCAGCTACTAACCTGCTACCAGGTTCTTGTAACTGAACAACTGACCCATGGAGGCTTTGTGATTTTCCAGACCCACACTGGGATGAGTCAACTCAAATCTGATGATGAGCACGGTGGGAAGGGCCTGACAGGGCTTGCTAGTCAAGTGGGAATGGTATATTCCAGAATATGTTCCAGAATGGCCCTAGGAGCACCTTGTTTTTACCACTACGTTATCACCCACTCTACTTCCTGAAGCAATGCCACTGGTTCTATAAGCCCCTGAATCACAGAGTTTCCTTTAAATGCCTGATTGATGGTTTGGCTAAAATGAAAAGTGATGGTGTCCGCCAGCCCAGGGCAGCTGCACAGCACCAACAAAAACTGTGGATGGACAAATCTAAGGACCAGTCAACACAGCAGGATAATGCAAAGCTGTCACCTCTACTTTGAGGGGTCACTATAACTGTGGACCAATCATGCCCATTCATTTATGTATTATCTATGGATGTTTTTGCACTACAGTGACAGAGGTAATACATGTAGAATGCAGAGTTATTTTACAATCTGGCCTCTTAAAGAAAACTCCTGCTTTAGACAAATACTCCAAAGGACTAGAACTGTTATATTTATACCGAAACTTGTCATCTGCCGATGGCCTTGCCAATGGTCTGTTTGCCATGAAGTAGACTACGTACTGGCAGATTGCACATGTCCCTCTTTTAGGGCCATGAGCTGTGCAAGCAAATCATGGCAGGTACCTGAAGAATCTGGGTCACTAATTCCCAAGGTAAGAATCCACCCACTTATGAGGATGACTGGAATCAAGCCACTGATCAGGCCTGCTTTTTGCCCTGCCTTGTACAGTGATTTCCATCTAAATCCATCAATTATGAATCTTTGCCCCATCTATTATCCACTGTTTCATACCACTCAAAGTATACACGATGTCGTAATTTAAAAGCATAAATATACTGCAGGTGCTGGGGTTAGTTGCTGAACTATCTAGTAGGACAACATAGTTGATAGGATTGCTCAGATATTTGCCCTTTTTTCCTTATTTGTTCTATCAAATGTTGAGAAAGTGTTATTAAACTCAGTTTTAGGCGCATAGACATTTAAATCCTCCTGATAATTTGACTCGAACATTATGAAATATCTCTGGTAACAGTCTTTGTCTTAACCTCTATTTTACTTGATATTAATATAGTCAAATTTTTAATATCCTTATGTTTATTATTTGCTTGAGGTACCTTTTAACATGCTTTTACTATCATCATATTAAAGATTCAAAGAAAATCTTTAATAGATAACTTGTTCCTTTAGTTTGAAGTCCTTTATATTGGAATACATTAAAATTTAATGTAACTATTTATATGATTGAATTTTGATGTACCATTTAATGTTGTTTTCTGTTTATCCCCTCTGTTTCTGGTGCCTCTGCTCCTCCTTTTCTGCCTCCTTTTGAATGAATTGAACATTTTTTAGAATTCCATTTTATATGAAGTTTTGTCTTTTTAGGTGTAGCACATTGAACCTTGAAATAGTATAGTTCCTTGCTCCCACTGAAGCACCAATGGTCCATTATGCTATAGTTATATGCATTACATGTATACAATATAAACCTGAGAAAATGTTAAAATTTCTTACATATAAAAATTATTTTAACATTAAATTTAAAATTTTAACATTCCTACATATTTTAAATGAATTAAAAGAAAGAGAGAAAAAATGCTAATAAGAAACTGATCGTTTCTCACATACTTCATTACTTCCAAGATATCCAAGTTTGCTCTGGTATCATTTCCCTGTGCATGATTTCTAGTGTGGATGTGCAAGGTTTATTGCTCACTCCTTCATTCTTAAATGATACTTTTGCTGGATGGAGAATTTTTGATTACCAGTACTTTTTTCTCTCAGTCCTGTAAACATGTTATTCCACTGCCTTCTGACTTCCATAGTTTCTGATGAGAAGTCAACAGTTTGTTCAAATGTTATTTCTCTGTATGTAACATGTTATTTTCCTCTGGCTACTTTCAAGATTTGCTTTAGTTTTCTGAAAGTTTACTATGATGTTCTTGTTAAACTTCTGTTTTGTCCTATTCAATTTTTTTTCCAATAAATTTGGAAAGTTTTCCATCTTTATTTCTTCATTTTTTTTTCTGCCTCATTCTCTCTGTATCCTCTCCTTCTACATAGATTGAGAGGAATTTTGCTCCAGGATGGATCATATGCAGAGTCTCAACCATACCTTATTTGTATGATTTTGATGAGGAGATCTGAACTTTGGAGATGATGATATTTTAAAGAAATTTTAGAGTTAGAGGAGATGTTGTAATGTGTTGAGATCTTCCGGGATGTTTGTATGGAGTAAATACATTTTACACATGAAATAATCCTGAATTTGAAGGGTCAGAGGGTGGACTGTAGTGAGGTAAATAGTGGCTCTAAAAAAGACACATCCAGATTCTAATCCCTGGAACCTACATACAGTACATTATAGACCCAAAGAGTGACTATTACCTTATATGACAAAATATGTGATTAATTTCTAGATCTGGAGAAGTTATCCTGGATTATCAGTGTTGACATTAAATGGAATCACAGGTACCCTTATAAGATACAAAGAGGAAAACACAGAGAAGAGGAGGAGGAAATGAGACCATAGAGGCAGATACTGGAGTGACGTGGCCATAAGGCAAGAAATGCTGAGGGTCACCAGAAGCTGGAAAAGGCAAAGAACAGATTCTTTGTTAGAACTCTAGAGGGAGTGCAGCCTCACCAGCACCTTGATTTTGGACCTTTGCCTTCCAGGACTGTGAAAAAATAAATTTCTGTTATTTTAAGGCAATTTGGTTTTGTTCTGTTATTTTAAGGTAATTTGTTATGACAACCACAGGAAAGAAATGTGGAGTAAATTTGTATATCGTCCAGAACAATGTGAATTTAATGTTGTGGACTGCCTGTAACTGAGGTTGCTGGGTGGAATGGCAAGCTTATGTTAAGATTTTCATAAACTGCCAACCTATTTTCCAGAGTGGCAGTACCATTGTACATTCCAAACAGCACTGTACGAAGATCGAGTTCCTCCACTCATTGACTTTTTGAGAGTTCCTTAAAATGTGTTGTAGATACCAGACAACTTGTATCTAATCCAAAGGGTTCCTCCTATGTTTTCTTCTAAAGGCTTTATAATCATAGATTTTATATTTAAATCTGTGATCCAATTTCAGTTAATTTTTGTATGTGGGATGAGATATGGATTAACACTTTTTTTTTTTTGCACATCAATACCCAGACAGACAGTCTATTACCATTGTTGAAAAGACTAACTTGTCTCCACTTTGCACCTTTGTCAAAAATCAATTGTACATATGTATGGAAACATTCCTGAATTAATAAGTCTTATTATCTTTAATGTCTTAGTAGCTTTAATAAGTCTTATTATCAGGTAGTGGTAACCCTCCAACTTTGTTTTTCTTTTTCAATATTATTTTGCCCAGTATAAGTCCTATGTACTTCCCTATGAATTTGAGAATTAGCTTGTCAATTTCTATCCAAAAAAAATTTTTTTAAATCCTGCTGGGATTTTGATGGAGATTGCAATGAATATATAGATCAGTTTGGACAGAAATGATATTCTAACAATATTAAGTATTCCAGCTCAAGAATATGGTTTAACTCTTTTATTTATTCAGGTCTTTACTTTCAGCAATGTTTTATAGTTTTAGAATATAGTCTTGCACATGGTATAGTCACTATTTTTAAATTTTAACTAATTTTTTTTAAATCACCAATTATTTTTTCCTAGTATGTAGTACCCTGAAGCTTTGTTAAAATCACTTATTAGTTCTAACTTTTTTTGTAGTATCCATTAGATTTTCTACATGTCATCTTTAAATAAACATAATTTTACTTCTTCCTTACTAGTATGATGTCGTTCTTCCTGTGGCTGCAGATTTCTCTACAGATCTCAGGGGTTCTTTCTTTGCAGCTTTCATCTCTCTGGTGCTCTGTCCTGAGAACTCGATGATCTTTGTCTCCCTGGACTCTCATCAACAAAGGGAGTCCACTAGGCTCCATCTGGGTTCCCCCTTCCTGCACCATGGATTCTTTTTTCCTGAACTGATCATCAGCTACTATCAATTAATAATATTAAATAGCTAGATACTTTTCCCCTTGAGTATTAAACATACTAATCATACCATTTTGCAGGACTGCTCTGATAAAGTAAAAGTAACATGTATGCAGAGGTTTCAAAAGCAAGTTTACCATTTATCAAAATTAGCATGTTAAGTACAAAAACTACTTGTGTCTGCTTCAGTAAGACTTTACAGAAGTACATTTAAAAAATATTGTAAGGTCTTACTATATACAACTTCATTGATGAAAACTAAGAATATTTTTCTAACTGCATATGTACTTTATGAGGAAAATTACTGTCAGATGCAGAGGATATCCCAAGTCACAGATCACAAAACAAGTTAATTCAACATAATTAGATCCACATATTTGATTTTTTTTCTTGCCTGATGAAAGTAGCCTCAGAATCCTTGGAAGATTCCAGAAGGACATGATTTTAAAATACTCAAAGACAGATAGATCACTTGCCATACAGATTTCATCATCAGTGTTAAATTTTATATATCATTTCAAAATTACTTTCAGTAGAAGTTTATAAAAATTAATTTTATGGTCATTAATTGAGTTTCCTTAGATCTTGATGTTTAAAATTTCCAGTCTCCTAAATTACAGGGTGTGACATAGAACAACATAATTTTAATAATGTCTATTTGGTTTTCCTACCTGTTAAATAGGAATAGCATTGTCACTAGCAAACATTAGTACATACAAACATTTGTCCATGTGCAGGGCACTGTTCTACGGATGAGAGACACCAAGAAGCTTAAGCAAGATCTCTATTTCCGGTTGGAAATAAAGGTAAATTAAGTGACAAATAATTCTAATGCAAAAGAGGTATCAAAAATAGGTGTAAAATTTTTTTAAAAGGTGTGGGTGCTTAAAATAATTCTAGTAGATTATAGCTGAGGTACAGCATATCAGTAAGTAGGGAGGGCAGGACAGGGATTAAAAAACCAGAGTTAAGAAATAAAATGTGCCCTGTATTGTACAACACAGGGAATATAGGCAGTATTTTTAGTAACTATAAATGGAACATAACCTTCAAAAATTGTGAATCACTGTGTTGTAACATATAATATTGTACATCAACCATACTTCAAAGAAAAAAAATTTTTTTTAAATAAAATGTGCCCAGCAGCATGTTGAAATGGTAAATCTTTACCTAAAATGCTCACCTAATTAAAAATTTCCATGCAAAAGAAATAAAAACAAATGGTTACTAAATAAGAGTAAGCAAGTTCATTGTACCAGAAAGTTAAGGACACTGTCAAAGAATAATGGAGATAGGTCAAAAGTACATAGATGTCAAGCTAATAGGCTCCAACTGGCCAAATCTGGGATATTTTGAGTATTAAAATAATTATTGAATGACTATAACCCATTTAATAAAGAATCTATTCAATCAAATGATATATGTAAATAAAAGAAGTAATACAAAGCTTGATGAGGAATGGGATATTTACATAGTTTTAACTGACTTGTCTTAACCCGCTATCCACCCAGGGCACAGCAAAGAGGCAGCAGACTAAAATGTCCTGCTCCCAATCTTCCCCTGAAAGAAGTACATTTGCATACTTTAAAGACCACTGTCAGCTTCCTATCAGTCTGCATCTAGGTGCTGAGATACACACCACATTAACAAAATGAAACATGATCATCCCAATAGATGCAGAAAAAACATTTGACACAATTCAACATCCATTCATAATAAAAACTCAGTAACGTGGGTATAGAGAGAACGTACCTCAACATAATAAAGGCCGTATATGACCTACATCATAGGTCACCTAACATCATACTCAATGGTGAGAAGCTGAAAGCTTTTGCTTAAAATGTGGAGCAAGACAAGGGTGCCCATTTGTGATTCTCTTATTAAACACAGTACTGGAAGTACTAGTCACAGCACTTAGGCAAGAAAAAAATAAACAAATAAAAGGCATTCAAACTGGAATGGAAGAAATAAAACTGTCTCTATTTGAAGATGACATGATCTTTTTTTTTTTTTTTTTTTTGCGGTATGCGGGCCTCTCACTGTTGTGGCCTCCCCCGTTGCGGAGCACAGGCTCCGGATGCGCAGGCCCAGCGGCCATGGCTCACGGGCCCAGCCGCTCCGCGGCATATGGGATCCTCCCAGACCGGGGCACGAACCCGTATCCCCTGCATCGGCAGGCGGACTCTCAACCACTGCACCACCAGGGAGGCCCGACATGATCTTATATATACAAAAACCCTAAACACTACACCAAAAAACTGATAAAACTAATAAATTCAGTAAAACTACGGGATACAAAATCAGTTGTTTCTTCACACTAATAACAAACTATCAGAAAGAGAAATTAAGAAAATAATCCCATTTACAATTGCATCAGAAAGAATAAAATACATAGGAAAATTTAACCAATGAGGTAAAAGACCTGCACACTGCAAACCATAAGACACTGATGAAACAAACTGAAGAAGACACAAATAAATGAAAAAATAATCCATGATCATGAATTAGAAGAATTAATACTGTTAAAATGTCCATACTACCCAAAGCAATCTACAGATTCAATGCAATCTCTATCAAAATTCAAATGGCATTTTTCACAGAACTAGAAAAAAAATCCTAAAATTTGTAGGAATTACCAAAGACCCCAAATAAGAAAAGTAATCATGACAAAGAAGAACAAAGTTGGAAGCATCAAGTTTCTTGATTTCAAACTATATTACAAAGCTAAAGTAATAAAAACAGCATGGAATTGGGGTAAAACCAGATGCTAGCAATAGAGCAAAATAAGAAAGTAAAATAAAGGAGGTACTATTAACAAAGAAAAGACTACAACTATCACTTGTATAGGTATACATTGTTTTAGAGTTCCAACCTAATGTTAACAAGAAAAATAAAATTGAAAACAGTCAAAAATTATCATAATTGTCAGAAAGTATGTTCTACTTATAAAATCCAAGGAAATGTTACTGAAAAAGTACTGGATCTTACAGTAGAGTCTAGCAAAGCAGGAAGATACAAATCTAATACAAAACAATCTATAGTTTATGATACCTCAGCAATAAATAACATTGGATGCAAAAATTCTACATTTAATGATGTGAATTCTAACTGTATTAAAATGTAATTTCAATGCAATCCAAATAAAAAACTCCAAAATATTCTTTATATAACTCAATAGGGTTATTCTAAAATGCATTTCAATGAGAAAATGCCAAAGAATAGCTGGGAAAGTTTTTGAAAATGAACAATAAATCTGCTAAAGTAAGTAAAACAGCATAATGTTGGTAAAAGGTACTGCTTTATTTTTACTTTCTATTAGAGGAATTTTTTTTTTTTGGCCACGCTGCACAACTTATGGGATCTTAGTTCCCCAACCAGGGATTGAACCCAGTCCCCCCATGGTGAAAGTGCTGACTGAGTCCTAACTACTGGACCACCAGGGAATTCCCTAGAGGAATTTCCTGATATACACTAAGTGCAGAGATTGCTATAATGAACCACCAATATCAGCATCACCCAGCTTTGCATATTGTGTTCAATCTATCTCTTAGTTTGTTTTGTTTTGCCAGAATATTCAAAAGCAAACTAGAGATATCATATCATATTGTTTCACCAATAACTACTTCAGCATGACTTCAGGTTATATGCCTAATAGATTAGGGCTTTAAAAAAAAAAGTAACACAATTACAGACCCGGCAAAATAAACTGGTTAAAATCATATAACTCCCAGTTCAAGGTCAATTTTCTCTGTCTCAAAAATGTCTTTTTTATACCTTGTTTAAATCAGGCTCCAAACAAAGTTCACATATTGAATTTAGTTGGTAAATTGATATGGCTTTTAAGACTCTTGTAATCAACATAACCATATCCCTACTTGTCATGTATTTGTTTTTTTATCTAACCAACACTCCCCTATGGCTAGATTATTTTAAAGCAAATTCCTCACTCTTGTATGAATCACAAAAAAATAAGGATATTAAATTCCTTAATAGCATCTACTAAGCCAAATGTTCAAATCTCACCATTTGTATGAAAAATGTATTTTCATACTTGATTTGTATGAAACAGGATTCAAACAAGGTCCACACCTTCTATTTAGATATTATTCTCTAAAATTACTTCTAAGCCCTGCCACAGAGCCTGGTTTTTGTATTGAACTTCCCACATTTTAGATTTCACTAGTTGAACTCTCATGGTATTTAACTTGTCCCTCTATCTATGTATTTTGTTTAATGTGCTAATTAACAAAATTAATTAGCCAGTATGTAAGGCAGAAATAGAGACACAGATGTAGAGAACGAATGTATGGACACCAAGGGGAGAAAGCGGGATGGGGTGGTGGTGGGATGAACTGGGAGATTGGGATTGACATATATACACTAATATGTATAAAATAGATAACTAATAAGAACCTGCTGTATAAAAAATAAATAAATAAATAAATTTTTTTAAAGTGCTCATTGTATCTAGTGGCTGAATTAAATTCAGTTTTAATTTCATAGATGATGTTGTATACATCCTAATTACATCATATTGGAAAGCACATGATATAGGTAGGACTATTCCACATTGTTAACATTAAGACTCATTAGCCAAAACCACACACAGATGTTTGTTGCCTAGGTATATTGTTTCATTAGAAATAGCAACACAGTGATTCTTATATTTCTACCTTTTTTAAAAACTGAGGTACAACTGGCATGTGACATTAGTTTCAGGTGCATACCATAATGTATATATTATAAAATGATCAACAAAATAAGTCTAATTTCCAACATCTCTTATTCTGAAATTCTTCAATAAGGAAAAACTTTCCCTCATCAACTACTTGGTCATCTTATTAAATTGATACAAGAAAGGCAGGGTACTTTCTCTTTAATTATCAATTTTTAGAATAATGAGTTTGCAAACAAGCAACATACAGTAATGTCCAATACCTTGCTTTTAAGTATCATTATAAATCATGGGTTTATATATATTAAAGATGTTTCATTCTATTATAGAAAATTTAATGCAAAGTCATGAAAAACAGTATTTTAGACTATTGGGAAAGAATGGACTAGTCAATAAATGTTGTTGGGTCAATGAGCTATCTTTCAGAATAAACTATATACAGAAGTGTACTGGTATATGCATACCCACAGGCTCTGTGAAAGAATATTTGGGATTTAAGGCTATTAAAAAAATCTCAGTATCTACCAAGTGATAATAAGAGTATTAAATACATGTAATACACTCAGCATGGTGCTTAATTCAAATGCTCATTAAATTATATATATATGGATGTGTGTGTATGCATGTGTGTGCGCACGCACGCGCACGCATATGTGAGCAGTGATGTGCTGGTAAATGTTAAAAACTGGCTCCCTAAAGAAAAAATAGCCCTGATTTTTAGTGTTGCTGATTTCCATTGTGTAACCACTCCTAATGTGGATGATTTCAATCTACCAATATAATGTCACTACATCCAGAATTGGGGCTAGATGTGCATAACTGATTCTCACTAGCAACTGTGAGCTGGCTCCAGCATACCACTGAATATTATGCATATAAGTTATATACATTATAAAACTCGATTATTTTCTGGTATATGTGAATATGTATGTATATACATGTATGTGTGTGTGTATGTATGCATGTATAGAATCAAAATGCCTAGGAGAAGGTCTGGAGAGATGGCTATCATATGGATGACAGCGTTTTCTCTGAGGCTAGAAATGGTATTATGGTAGGCGAGAAGGATAAATGGAACTTCTGTCTTATCAACATTCATTGAATTGTTTACCTACTGCTTATATATTTACTGGATCAAAATCAGATAAAAACTCTTAATTATCTGACCCAGTCTAAAGAACAATATGAACTCACTAACATTAACGTTAAGCTCCAATATGATACAAATAACCAGCTGGATTAGACGTCATATTACACAAAGAAAACATCTGAAAAATATACAACTTACTTTGGCTTCAGTTTCTCCCCTGTGAAGAGTATACAGATGATGGACAGCACTTTGTGATGAGGACCAAGGATGAGTCAAAATTTGGAAGACATGGAAGTCATGGCCAAGGGTATCTGTTGTGACTAGAAGCATTCCTAAAGGACACACCAAAAAAGGGTAAAAATATAAACCATTATGTATGTGGATGAAATATTTTCACAAAGCATTCATCATGATTTAAAATATTACCAAAGGGAAAAAATGACCAAATATATAAGAAACTTCCCAAAATAAAAAAATTAAAACGCAGGATCTTTTTCCTACAGGAATACAAAACCTAACACCACATCAGTATACAAGCATAGTGACATACTACATATCCAGGTTTTGTGATGTTCTCATACAACTGGTAGAGAAAAGTTTAAATGCCTGAATTTACAGAGTTCACAAGCATTTTCAGATAGCAAGTCTGATAACAAAGAATGCAAAAGACTTTCCTCCATGGAATTAAACCCACTTCCACTCTTTCCATTTCTCAAAACCTGAATTATAAGTTCCAATTTATCTACTACTACAACTAGTAATATCCTACTCAATTCACCAATTTAAAATTTGTTTCTACTCTAGCATAATATTTACTTAAATTCCCAACAGTGTCTTTCACAAAGCAAATTTTGATGAGATGTCATAGCTAAGAATTCTGTGCCCAACACAAGGTCACAAAAATTTTGTTTTCCTGTCCAATTTCTCAGTTTTGTATTTAACCTTTAGGTCTATCATCCATTTTGCGTTAATTTTTGTATAAAGTGTGAGGTATAAGACAAAGTAAATTTTTTGCAAATAATGTCCAATTGTTTCAGCAGGATTACTTGAAGAGACTATTCTTTATCCATTAAATGTTTAATCTACTCTAAATCCACTGTCAACATGCCAAAGATCAACTGGCTATATTTGTGTAGTTCTTTTTCCAGAAGTTCTATTCTGTTCTATTGATTTCTATGTTTATACTATCATTAATACCACACTTTCTTAATTTACGGTAACTCTGAGGGAAACTTTGAAATCAAGTAAAGCAAGTCCTCGTTTTCTGACCTTTTTCAAGATTGTTTTAGCTGTTCCAATTCCTTTGTCTTTCCAAACACCGATTCAGCTTTTTGATATCTACAATGGCGATAATGGACATCTTAACAATATTGATTCTTCTGATCTATGAACACCTCATATTTCTTTAATTGTTTTTATTTTATTTATTTATTTTTGGCTGTGTTGGGTCTTCGTTGCTGTGCATGGGCTTTCTCTAGTTGTGGCAAGCAGGAGCCACTCTTCGTTGAGGTGTGCAGGCTTCTCATTGCAGTGGCTTCTCTTGTTACGGAGCACGGGCTCTAGGCATGTAAGCTTCAGTAGTTGTGGCATGTGGGTTCAGTAGTTGTGGCTCGTGGGCTCTAGAACGCAGGCTCAGTAGTTGTGGCACACGGGCTTCGTTGCTCCATGGCATGTGGGATCTTCCCAGTCCAGGGCTCGAACCCATGTCCCCTGCATTGGCAGGCTGATTCTTAACCACTGCACCACAAGGAAAGCCCCAACACCTCATTTTTCTTGATATGTGTGTTCTCTGACTTTTTTTCCTTGTTCAGCATACTGATTATAAATATATTTTCTTAGTGCTACTATAAATAGTACTCTATTTCAATTATCAATTTTCCCTTGTTAGTATATAGAGATATAATTGACATTTATATATACATGTGTGCATACCTATATAGTCTGCCAATTCTAGGAGTTTTTATGTAGATTACATGGAATTTTCTTTCCAAACATACAGTATGTGAATAGACATAGTTTGATTTTTTTCCTTTCCAAACCGCACGCCTTTTTTTTCTTTTTCTTGACTTACTACATTTGCTGAGGTAAACAGGAATGGTGAGAAGTAATATTCATGTCTTGTTCCATATTTTAGGAGAAAGCATTCAATCTTTAAGTTATGATGCCAGCTGTAGATTTTTTGTAAATGCCCTGTATCAAGTTAAGGACATTCCTCCTTTCTACTTGTAATTTGTTGAGAGTTTTAATAATGAACAGATGTCAAATTTTTCTAGTGCTTTTCTGCACCTATGAGATGATTACCTGGTTTTTCTTCTTTGGCCAATTAATATGGTAAATTTTAATAATGAAAAGTTATCAAATGTGGAACAATCTTGCATTCCTGGGATAAATTCCCCTTGGTCAAAATCCTTTATTATATGCTGCTGCATTGAATTAGCTAAAATTTTGTTGAAGACTTTCGTGACTGTGTTCCTGACGGATATTGATTTGTAGTTTTCTTTTCAAATAATGTGTTCGTCTATTTCTGGTATCAGGGTAAAGCTGGTCTTGTTGCAGAATGCTCCTTTTATTTTCTAGAAGAAATACTTAAATAAATTTCCAGTAGAATTTGCCAGTAAAACCATGTTGGCCTTTTTGTGTGTGTGTAAAGATTTTTAGATATTTATACTAATTTAATTTCTCTTTAATTTAAATTTTGTTAATTTAAAATGTAAAATGTAATTTTTCTTCTTGGAGGAATTACTCTCTATAACTCAAGGATACCATCTGTAGGGTCTTAAGTACACTTTTTCATTCACAATACCGAAAATTTGTGTCCTTTCTCTTCTTTTCTTGGTGGTCTAGCTAGATCTTTTCAAGGAAACCATTTTGGTGCCATTGGTTTTCTCTTTTCCATTTCACTGATTTCTCTTACCTTCCTCCTTTTGCTATAACGACCTTCTACTACTATATCCTTCATTTTACTTGCTTTAGTTATATTTCCTCTTTTTTTTCAAGTTTCTTAAGGTTGAAGCTTAGATTACTGTGTCAGGAAGATATGTTTTTTAGTTTCCAAATGTTTGGGTATCTTCCAGGTATCATTCATATATTGATTTCTAGTTTAATTCCATTACGACAAGAAATTAGTTTTATGTCTCAGAATGAAATATCTTGAACACCTGGTGTGTCTTATCAGTGTCAATTTAATTTAATTGATAGTGTTATTTGGATCTTCAACATCCTTACTTATTGATTGCCTGCTTTCATGTTCTATTACTGCGTAGAAGTTAACATCTCCAAGCATAATCATAAGTATGCTTTTTTTCCCAGTTATATAAGCTCCCTAAATATCAGACCTTTTTTTTAATATAAATTTACTTATTTATTTATTTATGGCTGTGTTGGGTCTTTGTTGCTGAGCGCAGGCTTTCTCTAGTTGCAGTGAGCAAGGGCTACTCTTCGTTGCAGTGCGTGGGCTTCTCATTGTCGTGGCTTCTCTTGTTGCAGAGCACTAGGCTCTAGGCATGCAGGCTCAGTAGTTGTGGCACGTGGGCTCAGTAGTTGTGGCTCGCTGGCTCTAGAGCGCAGGCTCAGTAGTTGTGGCGCATGGGCTTAGTTGCCCGCGGCATGTGGGATCTTCCCGGACCAGGGCTCAAACCTGTGTCCCCTGCATTGGCATGCGGGTTCTTAACCACTGTGCCACCAGGGAAGCCCCAGACCTACTTTTTCTTAAGTTCATACACACTTAGGATTATTGTGAGTTCTTGGTGAATTACCTCTTTTATCATAATGTCCCATTTTAACCCTAATATGTCCCTTGTTCTGAAGTAAATTTTTTCTGATATTGATATCACCACTTCTGTTTTGCATTGATTGGTATATGCATGGTATACACTTTTTTATTATTTTGCTTTCACAATCAATATATTATAAAATGACTGTGTTTTGGACAGTCATTGGGATCTAGTTCTGGGGTTTTTTATTCCAATCTCAGACTTTTAATTGCTGTTTATACATCATTCACATTTAGTGTGACTTATGGGTAGGGCTGAATTTACATCTACCATTTTGTTATTTTTTTATTGTACCCTTTTTTCTGATTATACCCTTGTGTTTTTTTTTCCTTTTAAAAAAGTTTTTGTTTTATATTGGAGTACTGTTGATTAACAATGTTGTGTTAGTTTCAGGTGTACAGCAAAGTCATTCAGTTATACCTATACATGTATCTATTCTTTTTCAAGTTATTTTCCCATTTAAGTTATTACTGAATATTGAGCAGAGTTCCCTGTGCAATACATAGGTCCTTGTTGGTTATATATTTTAAGTTGTACCCTTGTTTTTGATTTTTGTTTATCTGCTCTTGCTTCCTTCCCATTCTTTGGATAATTTCACTGTTTTTAATATCCAATTTTAATTTGTCTATTGGTTTCTACTAGTTGTTCTAGAGATTATAATACACATATTTAAATTTGTGTGTGTTTGTTAATATTCTGTCTAGAATTTTTATTTGTTTTCTGTGGGAAACAGAAGCAGAATCATATATTTTAATTCCTAAAACTTTTCTTTGCTGAAAGAAAAGATTATGAAAGAATATTAAGTACTGTGTGGAAAGATAAAATAGGCATTTATATGGGAAGATGAAGTATATTTGAGTTTGCTATTTATTGGCTAATATAAGGTATAGCTCTAGTCACTAAATTAGATTAAAACATAGCAATATTAGATGACAGTGTCTTGGCTATTTCCAAGAGAATACATTTTAGATGATGGAAAGTGTCATTTATTGAGATCTACTTCAAATCTCTAACATTTTATATAATACTGCCACCCACTCTATGCCTAGCTATCATCATGAGGTCACTGACATACTTAATATTCTTTCCATATTGTTGTTGTTATTCAAACAATAAATTTCTAAGATGGGACATGTTCTTTTTTGTGGACAGTATTTGACTCCTACTTTTTGCTTAGTTATGGTAAGTTTGAATTATCACAATTCTACTACTATGTTCCGATTCCACATTCCCACAAAATTATTTTCTGCATATGACAATTCAGTGGAAACATTCTAACAGCAAATGTGATGAACTTATATTTATATATTACTCATCTACTGAACATAAACTTCACTTGGTTTCTTTAATTAGCATATCAATATTTTACTCATAATTAGCATTCAAATAATAGTCCCATTAAGCAAATCAAAACTATTATTGTTTTGCATATGAAAGATAATCACAGATGAAAACTTTCCAACGTGCTCCTAGTTTTTCAAGCTGACATCAATATCTGTTTGGTTTCTAAAATGCAAAACAAATTGAAATCTTTAGACAATTAGTCCTTTGAAAATTTATCCTTATTATCGTCTGTGTATCCTGTCTCAAAAGTTTTCTTTTTCCACTTCTCCATGCGAATGTGGCTTCTATAATCCAGCAATGAGCTCACTTTTTTGACAAAACTTTAAAACAATTTTTTTTAACTTTTAAAAAGTAGAGAGGAAAGGAAGAAATAGCTAGTATAGTACTATACCAATAACATGCTTTCTTTTAATTTATAATTTCCTCTTTTGCACATCTGCTGGGAGAAATGACAAGCTTCTTTTTTCTAGAAAACAAGTTAAAAAGCAGATATACATAAAAGGAAAGACATGTACAGAGTAGACTGTGGCTTGAGAACTATTTATGCAGCATCAGAAGACTAAACCAGACTCTAGCCTGGCCATAAACTAAACCCACGCCCCAGATGAGGTGCCAAGCCACAAAAAGCATTTGCGTCATCTGGGAATATAAGGAAAAGAAGGACTTCTAATTATAGGGCCTGGAAGCGGAAGCCTAGAGTGATTAGCTGTTTAGGCGCTGCTGTATGTTTATCTGGAAGCTTCCTCTCCTTCACTCTCAGCCTTAAGTTTGATAGATGAGCGTTAGCATTAGAGGGTGGGGACTAAAGCTGCTGATGGTACATGGTGTTCTCCAAAATCTGAGGTAGCTGGAGACTGAACATTAAGGCTTTTGCGGCCTCATAAGAACATAAGTCTTTTCAACTGGGCGTCAGCTGGTTAACCCGAAAGGCAAAATTAAAGAGTAGCAAACCTTGACTGGGCATATGCTATAAAATCTTGGAAACATGAGTAGGGAAGCCTTTTTTGCTATATACTATTTATAACACCTACCTAATTGTATGGTTCTTTATCACATACACACATATGAACTAGAAGACAAATTACCAGCTATTCACACTCTCTCCAAAAAGAGACATATGCTGGGTCATATAGAAATCTTTACAGGAATTCAGATTATGACCACTCAAAAAATAATTGTATGTTTTAGTATTAACTCTTGTGAATTTAATACTTCCCCATCAATACTTATACAGATGGAAACTTAAAAATTATTAAAGTTTGTAATCTTTAAATGTCCTAACATCTTCATTTAAATAATTATTTTCTTCCTTTCATTTTGCATCATGAAATTGTTAAGCTTCTAAAGACATCTTTAGCCATATCCAACAGGTAAATATTCTAGTATTCATTACTTTCAACAGTTTATTCATCCAACAGACATAGAGGAAAAGTGGTAAATGTCTATGTATATCCGTATTGTTCCAAGTGGCTGGATATATTTCTTGTCACAAGCCAGAGTAATTTTTAAACTATATTAACCTTTATTAATGTGTAATTTATATAAAACACACTCATTTAAAGTGTACAGTTTGATGACTATGACAAGTATGTGTACCTATGCAGCTACTACCATAATCAAGATAGAGAACATGTGAAAAAATTCCCTTGTGTCCACTTGCAGTCCATCCCCCCCCCATCGCCTGGCCCCAGGCAACCACTGATTGGCTTTCTGTCATTATGAATTAATATTGCCGACTTGAGCATTTCATGTAATGGAATCATGTAATATTTTGCTAAACCTATTCACTACAGGTAAGAGTAGTCCGTGCACTTATTTATATTATTGAGTAGTGTTCCATTATATGGATATATGACAATTATATATCCATTAAGCAGCTGATTCTTGTTTTTGGCTGTTGTGGAGATTTAAGTACAAGTCTCTCTGTGGACATATGTTTTCATTTCTCTTAGGTGAATATTTAGGAGGGGAATTGCTGCGTTATACGTACACTTAACTGTATAAGAAACTGGAAAAACATTTTTCCAAAGTGGCTGTATCATTTTACCTTCCCATGAACCCCATAATTTTGCAACATTTGGTACTGCCGCTCTTTTTAAATTTAATCACTTCAGTGAGCACTTGGTGGTTTCTTGTGGTTTAAATGTGTTATGTTCCTTGGTGATCAGTGATGTTGGGGTGCTAAGTGGCTATTTACATATTTTCTTTTGTGACATGATTGTTCAAATCTTTTGCCCATATTAAATTGTTTGGTATTTATTTTATATACATTAAAAGTATATTTATATTACATTATAAAATACATATAAACTTATATATGTATATATTTATTTCAAATATTTTCTCCCAGTTTATGGCATCCCACTTCATTTGCTTAACCATATGTATCCCAAAAGGTTTAATGAAGACCAATCTGACGGTTTGTTTACTTGGTGTCCTATCTAAGAAATCTTCCCCTATCCCTCCTGGGTCACAATAAAATAATCCTTCTGTTTTCTTTTTGAAGGTTTATAGTTTCAGGTTTTAAATTAAGTCTATGATTGATTTTGAGTCAAATTTTTGTGTATGGTGTTAAAGAAAAGTTTATTTTTTCCCAAATGGATATGCCAGCTATTCTCGCACCATTTGTTGAGAAAACTATTCTATCCCTAACAAATTACTTGACACTTTGGTCGAAAATCAAATGACCATAAGTGTTTGATCAATTCCTGGATTCTATTCCATCCATCTATGACTATATTTACCCAAAACCATCTTTTCTACATTACTGTAGATTTATCAAGTAAGTGAGAAATTTAGGTAGTTTCAGTTTTTAAAATTTACTCATCTTTTTCAAGATTGATTTGACTATTTTAGAGCCTTTGAATCTCCATATAATTTTAGAATAAGCTTCCGTTGATTATTCTTGGTTTAAACATTCACTTTTAATAAAGCTAACTATTAGTGAACAGTATTAACACAAAACACTCATAGGATATCAAAGCACAACAGTGATAAAATATTTTTATGAAAACATGGTTTTCTACCATAATTGAATTAATGAGTTTTCTCACCATATAATTAATTGTAACATCACAACATAGAAGGTAACTAGGATGGCAAAAATGTAAAATTTTTAGATAAAGCAGTTACCTTGGGAACATTCTTACGTACCAACACAATGCTACCATCCTCAAAGAAAAATTATATACACAGATACAGATAAACACACACGCACACACACAGCAATACTAACTTAATGTCACAGACAATCATTGCTACAAGTTCATAATAAAATACATTGCAAATTGAGGTTAGTAGGATTTTGGTAGACAGATCAGTCTGCTTAGAAGACATATTTTATGTATTAAGACTATAAGATATAAATTGAAAGGTAAATTTGGAAATTTAGGAATTTCCAAAGGAATGCCATTTGATGTACTTCACAGATGTAGGAAACAGAACTTTAAAATTTTCTGGTTGGAGTTTATGTGTATGTGTGTGTGTGTGTGTGTGTGTATATATAGTTAGAAATTCACCAAGCTATACACTTAAGATTTGTACAATCTGTACCATATAACTACAGTTCAATAAAAATGAAGACGAACCAAAACAATAACAAGGGTGAGGGAACAAGATAACATTGGTGTTTTTATCTACAGTGAAAGAAGAGAGGGAAAAGATAAAGATGCTAAAGAGAGAAGTTAGAGAGTTAAAACACTACCCTTATGGGGGAAAAAAACACACCAAAAAATAAAGAAAGAACATAGCAGTCATAGAGGGATGTATAAGAAATACAGATACATAGTGAGGAGTCAAGAAAGAGATCTACAAGTCTCAGATGTGCAGCGTGGCCAAATGAGTGGTCAAAGCACCATTATTCATGAATTCCACTGTGTATATATGAAAATATAACAGATTTCATTCAGGGTTCTATCAGGGGAGATCAGAAACCATGTAACACATAATGATTAGATGGAAGATAAAATTTGGTCATCACTTAACACTTTCGTTTTGGGTATATTTGCAAACGTAGCAAATATTAGAAAATAGGTCTATATCTATTATAGCCAAATACAATGGCTTCTTAGCCCATTAAAAAGATATGACTTGAAAAAAGAGAGACCAACAACAGTAACAAGAACAATCAAAATTTCCCATGAAATAATGGAGGTATGGGGGTGGGGGGAGTGAACTTAGTTCGTTTTTAATTAAATAATAATTTTATTTTTTCTATGCTATTGGTAAGACTTTGTAAGACTTGGTTAAGATTATATTTATTAATTTTGAATAGACTGCTGCTTTCACATTTTCCTTCTCATCCTCCATTCCTGTACCCATTCCCATCCTTTCACACTATAGGCACCCACCATACTGAATTTAATATATGTCCTTTGAAATATGCTTATCCTTGAAAAATACTTAAACTGTTTTCAGAGTACTGTTCAAAATACTGAATAAAAAATATTTAACATATGGCAAGAATACAGACCAATCTGAAAGAGGAAACTGAAACAAGCCTGAAGCTAGGGGAGGGCCGGAGCATTCTGGAAGAGTGGAAAGGAGAAGGGACAATATTCAAGTACTTTCCTGTTTTAAAGTTGTCCTTTAAACAATTTAATTCAATCTTGGCTACTTTGCCTGCATGTACTTGGTTACAGATACCCTTCTTCACCTTCTTCAAAATTTAATACTGGGTCTGTTGTTGTTGTAGCTATAGTGTTACAGGCTTATGTATTTACTTCACGATTTTACACAGTATGCCACTGTATACATTCACATCTTTCATTAGTTCGTTCAGTATTAATTGAGCGTCTTTGCTGTGGCAGTGGTGGCAGTGAAGGAGCAGGGCCCCTCCTTACTAAAGGACATCCAGGATTCCAGGGCTGGATTAGCACTTTCGTGGGCTCTGGACATTTTTGCCTTCATGGACCACCCCCCCACCACCACTCCAGGAAAAAGCTATTTTATGACTACTGTTGTTGGTTTTAAACGTGTATTAAGGCATTCTATCAACCTAAAAGTTTATATATATATATATATATATATATATATATATATATATATATATATTGCATTTAAAAGGAATGAGACGTTTTGGTGGAACCCTAAAATTATTGTGGGCCCTAGGCATGGTGCCTACTGTACTTTATGGCATATCAAACCTGAAAAGTTTGACACTCATACAAGCCTAGCGCCACAATGAACAGAGCGAAGACAACAAATTCTCCAAGGAGCAATCCATTACATGAGTAAAAGACATCACTTCACAAGGTGAAAAAACAGGAGAGTAACTACAGACCTCTAATGGAAACATCCCCTTGTTGGTGGTGGGGGGGGGGAGGGTGGCAATAAACTCTTCAAGCTGCTCTTGCATTGTTAATGATATAGTATGACTGACTAACAGTAATAAACCAAAGCTGTCAGATGAGAGGAAAAATCTAAAGCCACATAATTCTATAAATCTACGAGGCATAGACGTTAACAAAAAATCAAGACAAGGTATTTTTCTGACGACTTGCTATGATCAATGGGGAAAACTGTGCAAAAAAGAAAAATCCAACTTTTTAAATGATTAACCCAAGACGACCATCACCTTTCGATATATAGCATTTAAGTAACCAGAAAAATTTCAAGTCTGTTAAAGATGCAGTCAAGCATCCAAAGGGGTACATGTTTAATCTACTTTACTAGAGACCCAATGTTCACTTTCCTTTTATTAATGGATGGAAAAGCAATTTCCCTGCCAAGGAAGGGTAATTATTTAAAACGTAGATGTGTTGCCCTTCACATCTCTAGGCTACTCAGTTGGCAGAAGTAACGCCTCTGGAAGGCGGATCAATTATTTACCGAATTAAAGACAACAGGTCTGTTTGAGAAACGTCAGGCTCATTGCAAGGAGTTGAGAATTTCTTCCTTACATTTCATTAATTACATTTCCAATTTAATTAATAAAGATATACATATCTTCTTTGGTGTCAAATGCCATACAATTAATAATATGCCAATCTAGTGTACCAAGTCACAAAAATATGATGTAGTTTCCACAAGATATTTTAAATTTAATTTCAATATTATTTACCTGTGATATGCATCTGCATTTAATATAACTGGCATCATGGAATAATCCCACAATTGAGGGAGGGAGACAATTCTTGTTCAAATCACAAATTGGAAGTAAGTTGGTTTTATTCAACAAATGACTAATTACATTAAATTAATGCCTTATCTCTGCCCTGCCAGAATTTTCCCATAATTATAATGATAGAAAAAGACAATTAATTAATGTAATTATTCAATGTGCACTTACTCACTATCAACTATGTGAAAATTACCAGGCTAATAATACCTGGGGACGAAATAAAAGCTTACCTCTAACAGAAAACGTGTTGAAAGGATACTCTTGATGGATATAAATAAAAACTAGGATGAGGGAGGTTAATAATAATGAAAACAACAACAACTGAGACTTCAGTAAGTGTCTCAGTATATTTTATGTATTGTTTAAGATGCCAGTAGAGCCCTCATTTTATTGATGAGGAAACGGAAGTACTGTGAGTGATCCAAGCAGATTAAGTAGCTTGCCTTATTAAGTAGCAGGATGGAGGGGTGACATGATATTTTACATAGGGTCAGGTGAGTCTTCCCAAAATGATACTTAAGATGGGATTCAACAGATAAATAAGAGCCAGGGAAAAGAAGGTTCCAGGCAGAGGTAAAATGATGTAATATGTTTAAGGAGCTGAAAAATAACTAGAATGGCCAAATATGGGAAGAAAAATGTTGATCAGGTTGAAGCAGTAAACTTGTACCAGGCTGTAATACTTTGACAATACACTCAATAATAAGGAAGTTGTTGAAAGATGGAAGTATCATTAACAGTTAACATTTCTTACAAAATATGTGAATATCTTAAAATGGAAGTAAACATGGAGTATATGATACAACAATCACAGTTGAACAGAATAACCTAGAATTGGGCTGTGATCAAACAAGACTTTCTAAAAACAAGAATAACTGAACGATTCTCATACATACTGTTATAGAGTAAATGTTTGTACAGCCCCCAAATTCCTATATTGAAATGCTAAAAACCCAGTGTGGCTATATGTGGAATGGGGGGTGAGGGGGTGGTCTCTGTGGAAGTAACTAAGTTTAAATGAGGTCATAAGGGTGAGGCCCTGATCTGACAGTATTAGTATCCTGGTAAGAAGAGTCACCACAGAGACTGCTCACGCTCTCTCTCTCTCTCTCTCTCTCTCTCTGTCTCTCTCTCTCTCTCTCTGTCTCTCTCTCTCTCTCCCTGCTCCCTTGTACCAAGGAAAGGCCATGTGATGACACATCGAGAAGGTGGCTATTTCTTAGCCAGGAAGAAACACCTCAGTAGAAACCATCAGCTGGAAACTTGATCTTGGACTTCCAGCCTCAATCACTGTAGGAAAAGAAATTTGTTGTTTAAGCCACCGAGCCTATGGTATTGCATTCTGACAGCCCGAGATGACTAGTACATGTACACAGGTTATTGTCTAAACCTAGTATCATAGAGAACATTTTACATGTCAAATGACCAGTGAGCAGGATTTTGGGATGGATTTATATAATCAAAAGAGGCTATTGTTCTTGCTCTATAACAACCTGATGAAGAACATAATAAAGTTGTAAAAAACACTATTTGAAAGTTCAATAAGTAAAAGTAGCTGCTCTCACCTTGAGCAGAACAGCAGGAGGAAGAGGGGTCCAAGATAGGTGAGGATAAGGAGAACTCAGCAACCTTTTGAAAAATTTTCAATGGCTCAATTTGAGCTGACGCGACACATTAGAATACCACCCCCACAAAAGTACAACTCTGTACCCGATTAATCAAGAGGATTAAGATTAATAATGCCAAAAGCTGTGAATAAAGAAAGAGAGCTGACAGTTGCTGAAAGAAAAAATAACCACTGAACTAAACTATCTAGTTGACATATTCCTCAAAATTATGAGCAAAATACAGATACTGTCAATCAAAACATCCTTTAAAAAAGTAATCTTTATCAGAGAAACCAGAAATAGCCAACAGAAGTATGTTATTGAGGAAAGTACAAAAGCAATTCAATGGAGGAAGGACAGTATCTTGAAAAAACTATGAAGTAGCAAAGAATAGGGGAAAACCATGACCTAAACCTGGTTATAAATCTAAAATAACACAAAGGGGATAATAAATTTAAATATAAATACAGGGACTTCCCTGGTGGTCCAGTGGTTAAGAATCCACCTTCCAATGCAGGAGACACGGGTTCAATCCCTGGTCAGGGAACTAAGATCCCACATGCCACAAGGCAACTAAGCCCATGTGCCACAACTACTGAGCCCATGCGCCACCAACTAGAGAGGCTGCATGCCCCAACTACTGAGCACGCACGCTCTGGAGCCCACACACCACAATTAGAGAGAGCCCTCACCGCAACAAAGCCCTCATCCCACATGCCGCAACAAAGATCTTGAGTGCTGCAACTAAGACCCGACACAGCCAAGTAAATAAAATTAAAAAAAAAGTTCACAAATGTATAGCATAATCCCAAATTTATGAATAAAAAAATTATTTTAAAAATTGGGCTTCCCTGATGGTGGAATGGGTAAGAATGCGCCTGCCAATGCAAAGGACACAGGTTCAAGCCCTGGTCCAGGAAGATCCCACATGCCGCGGAGCAACTAAGCCCGTGCACCACAACTACTGAGCCTGCGCTCTCGAGCCCGCGAGACACAACTACTGAGCCCGTGTGCCACAACTACTGAAGCCCACGCACCCTAGAGCCCGTGCTCCACAACAAGAGAAGCCACCACAATGAGAGGCCCACGCACCACGATGAAGAGTAGCCCCCACTCACCACAACTAGAGAAAGCCCGTGCTCAGCAATGAAGACCCAACACAGTCAAAAATAAATAAATAAATAAATAAATAAATAGGAAAAAGTGGATTTCACAAAAAGTAAAGAATTTTGCTCTGCAAAGGACCCTATTAAAAATACAAAAGGAAAAACTTCTTACTGGGAAAAAAGATTTCCACATCACATATCTTACAGAGGACCTAGAAAATGATGAGACTACCAAATGCTAGCAAGGATACAGAGAGACCATGTCTAGAGGATTAAAGGGAAGTATGAGACTAATGTCTCACCAAGTAGGGAAAATCAATAAAGAGATAATATTATAAAAAGAAACAAATAGAAATCTGGAGTAGAAAAGTATTTACAATAACTGAAATGAATAATTCAATAGACGGGCTGGCTCGAAAGGCAGATTTAAACAGCAGAAGAAATCAGTTGAGAGTATCCAGCTTGACAAAAAGAGAACGAGGAAAAATGAACAGAGCCTCTGAGATCTGTGGGATACTATCGAGGAGGTGAATCTACAGGAGTCCCAGAAGGAAAGAAGAGGGGAAAAGAGGCAGAAATAATGACTGAGAAGTCCCAAATTTCATGAAAAACATTTAGGACAGTGAAACTACTTTGTATGATACTATAATGGTGAGCACATGTTCATATTAATTTGTTAAAACCCATAGAAATTACACCACCAAGAGTGAACCCTAATGTAAACTGTGGACGTTGGATGATAATAATGTGTCAACATGCGTTCATCAACTGTAAGAAAATGATCAATGTGGTGTGGAATGCTGTTAGCGTGGGAGGTTGTTGGTTAGGCCTGAGGGGTGGGGGGGATGGGAGAAAGCTGGAATACGAGAGCTCTCTGCACTTTCCATTCACTTTTGCTGTGGACCTAAAACTGCTCTAAAAAATAGCTTATTAATTTTAAAAGAAGTTCCCTAGAAAAGGTTGAAAATACAATAGAAAATATATGCATCGTGTATCTAAATAATTGAAAGCAACAAACTTACACCACCCATATTGAATCTGCCTAGGTCTAAGCATGATGCCTCTCCGGTTCTTCTAACCAAATCATAAATGTTGGCATTAAAATATTTGTTTTAATTCAGCACTCAGTCACAGCTAATAAACAAGAATGGGAAGGAGAAATTGAAAAACAAACTGAATGCAGCTGCTGAACTGAAAGTTTCACAGCTCTATTTAATGGTATCCCTTAATTTCTTTTCTGAATAGGTCCCATACAAGGCTGAACTGCATGCCACCCAGTCAAACAACCTACATTTTCTCCTTAATTCACTTTGCAGTGTTATTCCATCATGTACATTGCTTCTAAAATTTCTCAGGAGGTGGACAACATTCCTGGTTTGTTCTTGAATTTTGATATACAGGACATGGTAATAATTCTGGCAGCTAAAAATATGCCTCTCTAAGGGCTTCCCTGGTGGAGCAGTGGTTGAGAGTCCACCTGCCAATTCAGGGGACACGGGTTCGTGCCCCGGTCCGGGAAGATCCCACATGCCACGGAGCGGCTGGGCCCGTGAGCTATGGCCACTGAGCCTGCTCATCTGGAGCCTGTGCTCCGCAACGGGAGAGGCCACAACAGTGAGAGGCCCGCGTACCACACACACACACACACAAAAAGCCTCTCTAAATAAAAGTATAACAGTGATACATATATACAGGGAAACCAGTTAGAGAAAATCAGGTTTAAAAACAAAAAACAGGCAATCAACTTTTCTTATATGTTTTGTTTCACTTATTTTTTTAAGTGAACTTCCCTATGCCCATTAAAAGTACTTCAACAAGCACTATTGTTATTATTGGCCACATTACATACCAAATGAAAATGCCTTTAACCAAATAGAGAATTATTAGAGGGTTAGTTACAACTTGAATATAAATAAAATTTGAAATATATATTGGATACATGTAAGGAAAAATTGGGGTATTACTAGAGGATTTACAAAGTTACATTTTGAAAAGGTACTATTTAAACAACAACAAAACAAGTGTTATGGCAAGGGCCTTTTAAATTAGATGCCTTTGTACAAAATAGCAATTAATGAAAGTTCAGAAGCTAACAGAAATAACTTAGCCAGAGAACAGAAAAGTGCCTCATCTTATAAGTAAATTCATAGAGAACTTAAATTTTGATAGAAAATACATTTGATCTCCCCAAAATATTTTTAAGTGTTACATAAAAAGTTACAAGGAAAAAAAATAACTACTAAGGTATCCATGCATTTACAAATGGCAAAGGAGCCTCTTGCCTCAAATATTTCATATGTCTGCGTGTATGTCTGAATCCGAGAGTGTTAGGATAAAACAAGAAACGTGATACAGAAACTAGACAAGCAAAATAAAATGTCACCTACTGATAGGAGCTGGATAATAATTAGCAGCCATAGCTGAGCGCAATGCCTTTCTCTAAGACGTTGTGCAGCTACTGAATAGCTAAAATAAAATCAAGGTTTTCAAATCATTGAGAATTGAATATTTTATGTACACACCTGTTCATACTCAAACAATAAAAGTCATATTCTGAATGGCAAAAATTTTCAGAGATGAACAGTAAATAACTAAGATGAATTGTAAGCAACTGCACTAAATCTGTGTCTACCAGCTTCTATAAAAGATTTTGCAAACCAATTTTGTGAGTGCTTGCTGAATTATGAACCCTCCATTTAATTCAAATTTTTACACAGATACAAAGCATTTTATAGAATTTTGCAGAAATGATGACACATTGAAAAATAAATCTGCCACATAACAAACTGATGAGTCCACTGTATAGCCTCTGCTTCAAAATCTATGTCAAATGTGCCATATTTTTTTTGCCTCATTCATTCAACTAATATTAATTTATATACTCAGGCACTGAATCATTATTTCCTAATCATCTTTTGGTTCCAATTTAGAACTGACTTCCTTTTTAAGAACTTTCTCCAAAAGCAGAAGACCAAGTTAACATTCACCTCCTAGCACTGTCCTTACTCCCCAAAGGATTTATCTTCCTTTTTTAAAAAAAGTCCCTATGCCACCAGCAGACTCCATGGGTAGGGACTGAACCAGCCACTGTGAATGAAGTCTAGCTTCCAATGTGTTTAGTTTAAACAGGTGAAATCACACCAAGCATGAATGGGCTCATAACATTTTAGTGCCATGAACCTTTTCGGCAACGTGGTGAAGCCTAGGAACCTCTTTCTCAGAATAATATTTTTTTTAAAGACAAAGTAAAACACTTAGGGTTATAAAATTTGACATGTGGTAGAATATGTTTTTATTAATATATTAAAATATAGGCTCTACCATGATTTTGAACCATAAGCATTATTTAGAGAATTATATAAATAACATCAAAATGATATGAAAATATCCATTATTTCTATTACTCACAAACTCACAAGCAAGCTAGTATTTCAGTGGTTTATTGTACATATTCATAAGTGAAAGAAATTTTCATTACAGGTTAAAGAAAATAAAGACGAATTTTTTTCTTTCTAGGTTCACATACTATCTAAATATTACCCATGGACCTCTCAGACCCAGGTTAAGAAGCTCTATTTTAGATTCAAGAAGAACTGTAAGAGATCCTAAAACTCATAAAATAGTTCTCATAAAATTCTCCTCCCTCCAAGAAATTACAAGATTTGGTGTGAGACCAAATTAAGAACACAACAGTAAAGAATGTCAATTTATATGTATTGAAGTGTTACATAACACACCAAAGAAAAGATCCATCAAAGAAATAATTGATAAGTTGGATTTCATTAAAATCAAATACTTTGATTTTCAGAAACCACTTCAAGAGAATGAGAAGACAAATCACAGACTGGGAGAAAATATGTACAAAACACATATTTGATACAGGAGTGTTATCCAAAATACACAAAGAACTCTTAAAACTCAACAATCAAAAAATGAACAAACCAATTAAAAAATGGATGAAAGATATAGACAGCTCAATGAATAATATATACAGATGGTAAATAATGTATGATACATCCATACAATAGAATATTATTCAGTGCTAAAAAGAAATGAGCAATCAAGGCATGAAAAGACACAGAAGAGACTTAAATATCTGCATATTAGTAAGTGAAAGAAGCCAATCTGAAATGGCTACATACTGTAATATTCCAACAATATGACATTCTGAAACTATGAAAACTGGTACACAATGACACAATGATAGAGATAACTACAACATTCTTTAAGTTATATAAGACGTTCTGGTAACAATGGAAATTCACAGACAGGAAAAAATACAGCTTCAGACTTCTGAAGCACCCTAACTATGGCAATATGAAATACACATTAATACAAAGGAGATCTGACATAACAGATGGACTATCAAAATGAGTCATGCTAGTTACTCCAAGTAGAGTGCCATAAGTGACATAACTTCCAGACTGCTTCTTCAAATTTAACTTAATTCTCACAACATTCAGAATATTTCAATAAATCTTTGTCTTCATTAATTAAATCAATCCTAATGATCAACAATTACTACAAAATCTTCCTCTCTATTGAAAATACCTAAGATAATCAGAGGAAAATTATTCAAAATACTTTAAATTATCCTCTTACCATCATTCTTTATCTGAAAAGATGAAAAGAAGGGGGGAAAGATGGGCCTTTCCATCAATTTTACCTAATATTCTGCAGAATAAGATAAAAATGGCAGCCTCTTCAGACCCACCAAGCAAGGAAAAGATTGCAAACTTACGTAGATTGTTTCAGCTCTGAAAACATAAGAGCAATTTTATATTTTATTCATAATCAAAGTATTTAAAAAATAAGTTCACTGAAGTGGAATTCCACCACTGCACGTATTAAACCAATTCCTAACTATGAAAATTGGTAAAGAGAAAGTATTACATTTTTGCCCTGTTTTTTGCATATAGGAGAACTATGGTTCATTTATGGTTGATGAGAGAAAAATCTTTTTTTTTAATAGAATAACAGCAGTTAATCAATACAGAAAATATGATAGAATTAGAAAAACCACCATTCTATAGCCTTCAATGTAACAAAACTATTTAGTAAAAAGTTGTTTCAGAAATGAGGCCAAAATAACACTCTGCACTTGCTAATCTCCACAAAACAACCTATTTGCAAAATGTAGATGTTTGATGGGTCACTAACTTATTCTTGTGATCAAACATAGTATCATAAATTGCAAGAGAGCCTGATATAATATGTCTCCTGCTGGGATGAAATGATGTAGACAGCAATACTTAGGAAGTTTAAAAAAAAATCTTTAGGCCTGAATGTATTTAAAAGCCTTTTAGGGAATAAGGAAAACATTATTATAATGAAAAAAATATGTGACAAATGCAGAGTTTGGATAAGATAACTGCTCTGGACACTGAAATTTAGGGGGAAAAAGGTGAAAGTAATAAATTGGATTAAAAGGAGCTAAAGAGACATAAAATGTAAGGAGTAAACTTTAATTAGACCTTGATTTGAAGCAGTTAGAGAGCCCATTTTTGAGACAATTGGGAAATTTTAAATTATGACTTGGATATTAGATAATATAATGTGTTACTTTTCTGAATATAATATAATATTTGGCTATAAAGTACAAGAAGGGCCTTACTCTTAGAAAATGCATGCTTAATGCATAGTGGGTGAAATGTCATCACGTATGTAACTTACATTCAAACAGTTCAGCAAAATACAAACACACACACACACACACACACACACACACTATATTAAAATGTGAAGACCTGTTTAATCAGGGTGACAGTACATCTGTCACTGTATTGTTAAAAAGAAACTTGAAGTTACAGAGAAAATGCCATTCACATACATATGTAGTTTCGAATATTGAAGTCCTTGCCTTACTAATAATACAGAAATTAATGCAATTCAACAGCACTGTTTATCTACTATTATTTATCTACTGCTACTACTTAATCACAACTTTGCTCAGAGTAAAACTCATCTTTAGAGGGTTTCTAAATTTTTATTATAAATTCATTCATTCAATAATCACTTACTGAAAACTATTTACTTATCTCACATACACTAACACATATATTTCATATTTTCCATTTCCAAAAAATTGGTTGGAAAACCCATAACATAAATGGGGGGCGAGGTGGGGGGGAGGACATACCGCTTGTATTAAAAGCCATACAGCACACTGGTTTTTCATGAGCAGGGAAATGGGCCACGATGCCATCACTGTCAGAATCCTCACTCACAAGCACCTTTACGAAAAGGAAGAAGGTAAATGGAAGTTAACCAACTACTGAGCCTGAAGATACACACAGCTACACCACTGCATCCCTGACCAAATAACATGTTTCCGCTACATTTGAAGATTATTCTTGGCAATATAAGGTGAGAATGTCACTTCAGAAATAGGAAAAGATGTAACATGTCCCCAGCAGATCAATCATATAACCTCTAAAAACAGTTGGTTGACTTGACTGTACATGACAGAGACAATAATTTCTTGAAGCGTAGATTCAGAAAAAAACAAAAAGCATAAAATCAGCTATGCAGAGCTTCATCTAAGAACAGGAACAAGAGTTCTTATTGTGTTATGGCCTGCTGAAAAACTCTTGGCCATGACTGGAACAGAACAGTGAAAAACAACATAAGTTAAATACAAACAAACAGCCATATATTAGAGGAATTATCGAAATATTTTTTACTTAAAGTACAAAAGTTATGGTCTTTTTACTTTAATCTAACTCCTAGATTTTAGATGGACACATCACTTCTTTGAAAATATTACCAAGCAAAAGTATATTGGAACAGGCAGTTTTGTATCTCAAATTTATTCCCCTTAATTTTCTTACTAAGCATACTGAAATACAATTTACATTCCATACAATTTGCCCATTGTGAGTACACTGTTCAATGATCCCTAAGGAAAAAAGTTTTAAAATAACATGTATTCGTTTTACAAAGCAAGTAATTAACTCAAGAAACAAAAAAGTTTCACATATCTAATGTTGCAAAGGAAAAACCTACTGTACCAATATTGGATCATGATCGACATAAAGAATTTAATCTGAAGTAATCCAGGAAGTAGTCCTACACTGGCAAAGTTCATTTTTCTTTTAGAGTAAAAAGCTTTACAGAGGTATAATTTACATTCCATAAAAGTCACTTATTTTATGTTTACAATTCAATGATTTTATACAGTACTACAACCATTACAACAATCCATTATATAGAAACATCTGATTTGTCACCCTTTCCTATCTTAATGCTTTAATCTTCTTGCCTTATTGTTCTGGCTAGAACCTGCAATTCAGTTAAGCTGCAGACTGATCATTTTTCTGTCTGTAGATTTTTTTCATTACCACTTAAACCATTTTTAAGTGTTCACTTCAGTTAAGTATACTCATATTGTTATCTAACAGATTTCTAGAACTTTTTCATCGTGCAAAACGTAAATTCTATACCCACTAAACACTAATTCTTCCTCTTCCCTCCTCCCACCCTTAGTAACCACCTTTTAATTTTGTTTCCATGATTTTGACTACTTTAGATATTCAAAATAAAAGGAAGAATTTAGTATTTGTACTTTTGTGACTGGCTATTTCCCTTAGCACAATGTCCTCAAGGTTCATCCACATTGTAACATGTGAAAAGATTTCCTTCTTTCCTAAGGTTGTGTAATATTATTACATTGTATGTATATACCACGCTTCTCTTTATCCATTTATCTGGCAATGGACATTTGGATTGCTTCCACCTCCCAGGTACTGTGAATAACACTGCAAAGAACAGGAGTGTGTAAATATCTCTTCAAGATCCTGATTTGAATTATTCTGCATATAAATGCCGAAGTGGGATTACTGGATCACATGATAATTCTATTTTTAATTTTTTGAGAAACTTTCATACTGATTTCCATAAGGGCTGCATCATTTTACATTCCCACCAAAAGTTCACAAGGGTTCCAACTTCTCCCCATCTTCTGACAACACTGTTAAATTCTGTTCTGTTGATAGTGGTCATCCTGATAGGTAGGAGGTGATATTTCACTGTGGTTTTGATTTGCTAATGATTAGTGATGTTGAGCATCTTTTCATATGCTTATTGGACATCCCTACATCTTCTTTGGAGAAATTTCTATTCAAGTCCTATGCCCATTTGTTAATCGGGTTATTTTTATTATTATTATTGTTGAGTTGTAGAAACTCCTTATTCATACTACATATTAATTCCTTATGAGCCATATGATTTACAATGATTTTCTCCCACTCCATAGGGTGCATTTTCACTTGGTTGATTTTTTCCATTTAGACACAGAAGTTTTAAAGTTTGATGTAGCTCCATTTGTCTATTTTTTATTTTGTTACCTGTGCTTTTGGTTTAATATCTAAGAAATCATTGCCTGATCCAATGTCCTAAAGATTTTCTCCTATGTTTCCTTGTAGGAGTTTAATAGTTTCCAGTCTAATGGTTGGGTCTATAATCTATAATCATTTTTGTATATGGAATAAGGTAAGGGTCCAACTTCATTCTTTTGCATGTAGCTATCCAGTTTTCCGAACCTCATTTGTTGAAGAGACTGCCGTTTCCCCACTGTGAGCTTTTTCCAACTTTGTCAAAAATCTTTCGGATGCATATGCATGGTCTTATTTCTGCACTCCCTATTCTGTTCCATTGGTCTACATATCTATCTTTACGCCAGTATCACGTCATCTTAATTACCATTGCTTTGCAATATGATTTGAAATGAGGCAAAGTTGTGTTGTTTTTCTTTTTCCAAGATTGTTTTGGTTTTTCAGGGTCCCTTCAGATACCATAAGAATATTACGATGGTTTTTTCTATTACTGCCACAAAGTGTCATAGAGATTTTCATAGGTATTGCATTTAATATCACATTAGGTGCTATGGATATAACAATATTGTCTTCAAATCCACAAGCACGAGATGTTTTTCCCACTTTTCGTATCTTCTTTCACTTCTTTTAACAATGTATTATAGTTTTCAGCATACAAGTCTTTCACCTCCTTGTGTTCGTTTATCCCTAAGAGTTTGTTTTCTTTAAAAAAAAAAATCAACAAAATTGACAGCCCTTAATTAGACTAACAAAAAAAGAGAGAAAATTCAAATAGCTAAAATTAGAAATGATTATTTAGTAACGTATTGTTTAGCTTCCATGTGTTTGTGTTTTTTACATTTTTTCCCTGTAATTGATTTCTAATCTCATAGCGCTGTGGTCAGAAAAGATGCTTGATATGATTTCAATTTTCTTAAATTTACTGAGGCTTGATTTGTGACCCAAGAAGTGATTATCCTGGAGAATGTTCCATGTGCACTTGAGAAGAAAGTGTAATCTGCTGTTTTTTGGATTGAATGTCCTATAAATATGAATTAAATCTATCTGGTCTATTGTGTCATTTAAAGCTTGTGTATCCTTATTAATTTTCTGTTTGGATGATCTGTCCATTGGTGTAAGTGAGGTTTTAAAGTCCCCCACTATTATTGTGTTACTGTAGATTTCCTCTTTTAGAGCTGTTAGCAGTTGCCTTATGTACTGAGGCGCTCCTATGTTGGGTGCATATATATTTATAATTGTTATATCTTCTTCTTGGATTGATCCCTTGATCATTATGTAGTGTCCTTCCTTGTCTCTTGTAACATTCTTTATTTTAAAGTCTATTTTACCTGATATGAGTATTGCTACTCCAGCTTTCTTTTGATTTCCATTTGCATGGAATACCTTTTTCCATCCCCTCCCTTTTAGAATGGTCATGATCAAAAAATCTACAAGCAATAAATGCCGGAGAGGGTGTGGAGAAAAGGGAACTCTCTTGCACTGTTGGTGGGAATGTAAATTGATACAGCTATGGAGAACAGTATGGAGGTTCCTTAAAAAACTAAAAATTACCATATGACCCAGCAATCCCACTACTGGGCACATACCCAGAGAAAACCATAATTCAAAAAGACACATGCGAGGGCTTCCCTGGTGGCGCAGTGGTTGAGAGTCCGCCTGCCGATGCAGGGGACACGGGTTCGTGCCCCGGTCCGGGAAGATCCCACATGCCACGGAGTGGCTAGGCCCGTGAGCCATGGCCACTGAGCCTGTGTGTCCAGAGCCTGTGCTCCACAACGGGAGAGGCCACAACAGTGAGAGGCCTGCGTACTGCAAAAAAAAAAGACACATTCACCCTAATGTTCACTGCAGCATTATTTACAATAGCCAGGTCATGGAAGCAACCTAAATGCCCATCAACAGACAAATGGATAAAGAAGATGTGGTACATATATACAATGGAATATTACTCAGCCATAAAAAGAAACGAAATTGGGTCATTTGTAGAGATGTGGATGGATCTAGAGACTGTCATACAGAGTGAAGTAAGTCAGAAAGAGAAAAACAAATATCATATATTAATGCATATATGTGGAACCTAGAAAAATGGTACAGATGAACTGGTTTGCAGGGCAGAAATACAGACACAGATGTAGAAAACGTATGGACACTAAGGGGGGAAAGTGGCGGGTGGGTGTGCGTGTGTGTGATGAATTGGGCGATTGGGATTGACATATATACACTAATATATATAAAATGGATAACTAATAAGAACCTGCTGTATAAAAAAATAAATAAAATTCAAAAAAAAAATAAAATTAGAAATGAAACAAGAGCCATTAAAACTGATGTCACAGAAATAAAAAGGATTATAAGATATATCTATGAGGCCCTCACTGTCCTGAGACCAAAACAAGAGAAAGACCAAAAGAAAACTACAAATCAATATCCCTGATGAATAATGATGCAAAAATTTAAAAGAAAACAGGATCAAACCAAATTCAACACATTAAAAGGATTATACACCAAGAAAAGTGAGAATTATACTTGGAACATAAGGATGGTTCAACATACAAAAATCAATTAATATAATATACCACATTAACAAACTGAAGAACAAAAGATGATTGATTGATCTCAATCAATGCAGAAAAAGAATTTGACAAAATTCAACCACTTTCTTGATAAAAACACTCAACAAACTAGGAATACATGGAAACTACCTCAATACAATAAAAGTTACATATGCAGAGTCCAAAGCTAATATTACACACAATGGGCAAGACTGAAAACTTTTCCTCTAAGATCAGTAAAAAGGCAAGGATGCCAACTCTCAGTACTACTATTCAACATAGTACTATAAGGTCTAGCCATAGCAACCAGACCAAAAGGGGGGGGGGGAAGAAAAAGAAAATAAATACAAGGCATACAAATTGTAAAAGAAAGAAAATTACCTCTGTAATAGATTTTACAGATTACACACACACACACACACACACACACACACACACACAATTCAACAGTTGCAAGATATAAAATTAACACTCACAATCAGTTTCGTTTCTATACACTAACAAAGACCAAATTAAAAAGTAAATTAAGAAAACAATCCCATTTGCTGTATCATCAGATTTATCAACTTTGTTAATCTTTTCAAAGAACCAGTCTTGGATTTTCCCCATCATTTCACTGTTTTGTTATTTTGTTGACTCCTGGTCATATTTCTATTATTTACTTCATTTGTCTTGCTTTGGTTATAATTTGCTGTTTTTGAAATCTCTTAATGGAGAGCTAAGATTGTTAATTTAGGACCACTTTTCTTTTCTACTATAACCATTTAAAGCTGTAATTTTCCCATTATTCAATAATATAGCTGCAATTATAATTTCTGATATGTTCTATTTCTATGTTCATTGCATTCAAAATATTTTCTAATTTCCTGGAGACTCCTTCATTTCATAATTTCATTCTATTATTGATTTCCATTCTTTAGATTTGTTTTATGGCCAATCATATGATCTATCTTGGAAAATGTTCCAGATGTTCTTGAAAACAATCTTACTTTTGTAGGTTTTGGGGGAAGATTTAGGTCATGTTGGTTGACAGTCTTAATCAAGTCTTCTAAATCTTTAAAAATTTTCTGTATAGTTTTTCCATCAATTATTGAAAGCACAGTATTTAAATCTCAAACTGTAAATGTTAGCTAGAATTTCTTCTTTCAATCTGTCAGATTCTGTTTAATGCTTGCTGCACTATTTTGTTAGGTGTTTACACATTATTAATTGTCTTATCTACCTATTACATTGACCCTCTTATCATTATGAAACGTCCCTCTTTTCCTCTGGCAATATTTCTTGACGTAAAGTCTTTTATCGGATATTAATATAGCCATTCCAATTCTATTATGGTTATTGTTTGCATGGTACATTTCTTCCATCCTTTTACTTGAAACAATTATGTCTTTGAATCTAAAGTGATTCTGGTCTGACAATCACTGTCTTTTAACTTGAGTCCATTTATAGTTAATATAATTACACACATAATTGGATTTAGGTCTGCCATTTTCCATTTATTTTTATGTCTCAGGTGTTTGTTGTTGCTCTGATCCTCTTCCTTTGTGTTAAACAATTATTTTTAATGTTTACTATTTTTATCTTCTTGAATTAATATCAAGATATTATCTTGAATTAATTTCTTAAGTGGTTACTGTACAGGCTATAAGGTGCTGTATAGACAACAAGATTACATGTTAATTCCACACTTAATTGCAATAAATTATAGCTCCTTGCCCCAATATAGCTCTATTTCCTCCCCATTCCTTTGTGCTATTATTATCATGGGAATTATCAACTGAGAAACATCATTATTCCCTAAAACAATCTTCCAATTACATACATGTTGATATGTTTAATGTTGCCCCAAAGGTCTCTGAGACTCTTTTGGTTTTTTTTTACTTTTTATTTTCTATTGGATATAGCAGATTAACAATGTTGTATTAGTTTCAGGTGTACAGCAAAGTGATTCAGTTATACATATACATGTATCTATTATTTTTCAAATTCTTCTCCCATTTAGGTTGTTACATAATATTAAACAGAGCTTCCTGTGCTATACAGTAGGTCCTTGTTGGTTATCCATATTAAATATAGCAGTGTGTACAGGTCAATCCCAAACTCCCTAACTATCCCTCCCCGCAACACTTCCCCCGTGGTAACCATAAGGTCACCATAAGTTCATTCTCTAAGTCTGCAAGTCTGTGTCTGTTTTGTAAATAAGTTCATCTGTATCATTTCTTTTAGCTTCCACATATAAGCTATATAATACTATGTTTCTCCTTCTCTTACTTCACTCAGTATGACAATTCTGTCCAGTAATGTACTTATTTTCTGGGGAAAAGATTTGCTTATCTCTTCAATTCATCATAGCTGGGAGTCATTCCCCAATTACCACAAAATTCATACATACAAATCACCCCATATAAGTGGATAATGCTTAGTAAATTTATACAGTTGTATAACCATTACCACATTCTAGATTTAGAATACTTCCAACACCCCCAAAATTTCTTCATGATGACTTTAGAACACCAACCACAAGTCCCAGACAATCCCTAGTGTATATTTCATCTCATTTGCCTTCTCTAAAATTTTTCAAAATATTTCAAATAGAATCAAGCAATTTATCTTCCATTTCTTTCTAAATATATTATTTTTTGTTCAACCATATTGTTTCAGGTATCATTCATTTCTTTGTATTGCTTACGTGTATTCCACTGTATGGAGGGACCACAACATGTGGGTTCACCAAACAATTCTTGGTAATTTGGATTATTTCCAGTTGATTGCTATTATGCATAACGCTGTTATGAATATCTGCACACACATCTTTTTTGTGAAACATGTTTTTATTTCTCTTGGGGAGATACCTAGAAGTGGATTTGCTTAATCATATGGTAAATATATACTGAACTTTTTAAGAAATAGGAAAAACTGTTTTCCAAAGTATAGATACTTTCATATGTCCACCAGTAGAGTATAAGGTTTCATCTCTCCACATCCTTTTCAACAGTTTGTACTGTATGTCTTTTTAATGAAGGGCAATCTATTGGAGACAGAAATTAGAATGGTGGTCAACAGGGAGTGTGAGAACAGGGGGATGGGGAGTTACTGTTTAATGGGTACAGATGATGAAAAGTTCTGGACATGGATAATGGCAATGGTTGTACAACATTGTGAATGTACTTAATATCACTGAATTGTAAACTTAAAAATGGCTGAATGGCAAATTTTATGTTATATATATTTTACCACAAGTGGGGGGAAACATGGGTTATAAATTATTTCTCTCATCTCTCTTTTCCATTCTTCCATTTGACTTTCAAAAATGTTAGGTAAGGAAAACAAGAAAAAGACAAGAAGCTTATAGGAGCAGTCTCCAGGAAAGTGTGTTAAACCAAGTCTGCTAAATAACTGATAGACTACCAAACGTGGGGTAGATAGATGGTGGAAAGCGGCCGCATGGCACAGGGAGATCAGCTCAGTGCTTTGTGACCGCCTGGAGGGGTGGGATGGGGAGGGTGGGAGGGAGGGAGATGCATGAGGGAAGGGATGTGGGAACAGATGTATGTGTATGACTGATTCACTTTGTTATAAAGCAGAAACTAAAAAAAGAAAAAAAAATAACTGATAGACTGCTTTAGGAAATATGGTATATACACAGAGTTGTGCAACCATTATGACAATCAAATTTAGAACACTTTCATCACCCAAAAGAAACTTCATAACCATTAACAGTCACTCCCCACCTGATTCCCTCCAAACTCCAAGCCCTAGGCAACCAATCTATTTCCTCTCTATGTAGATTTCCCTATTCTGGACATTTCATATATATACATTCATACAATATGTGTTCTTTTGCGACTGGCTTCTTCCACTAAGCATAAGATTTTCAAGGTTCATTCATTTTGTAGCATGAATCACTACTTCACTTCTTCTTATTGCTAAATAATATTACACTGTATGTATATACCACATTTTATTTAACCATCCATCAGTCAGTTGATGTACATTTGGGCTCCTCCTATTTTTTGGCTATTACAAATAATGCTGCTACGAACATTCATGTACAAGTTTTTACATGAAAATATATTTTCATTTCTTTTGGTTATATATCTCCTAAGAGCAAATCTCTTCAGAGACAAATTGCTGAGTCAAATGGTAACTCTTTTCCAAAGCAGCTGTACAATTTTACGTTCCCACCAGCAGTGTACCAGAGCTCTCATTTCTGCTTACTGGCCACTGGCATATCATATTTGGAAAGATGGCTATTCAAATCCTTTGTTCATTTTAAAATAAGGCTATTTATCTTTTTATTATCCAGTTATAGGAGTTCTTTCAATATTCTGGATACGCACACAAATGAATGCAAATAAAACAAATGGTGAGAGCTGAATATGGTCTGTAGCCTAGTTAACAGTAAAGCGCCATTGTCAATATCCTGGTTTTGATATTTCACGACAGTTATATAAGATGTCACAGTTTGGGGAAACTATCTGCAACTTACTGTGAGTCTACAATTATTTCAAAATTAAAAGTTAAAAATGTAGAGCAGGGACTTCCCCGGGGGTCCAGTGGCTAAGACCCCATGCTCCCAATGCAGGGGGCCTGAGTTTGATCCCTGGTCAGGGAACTAGATCCCACATGCCGCAACTAAAGATCCCGTGTGCCACAACTAAAACAAGATCCCGCATGCCGCAACTAATAAAAGATCCCAGATGCCACAATTAAAAAGATCCTGCAATGCCACAACTAAAAAGATCCCACATGCCAGGCAAGCCAAGTAAATAATAAATAAATATATTCTTTTAAAAGAGTATTAAAAAAATGTAGAGTATACTGCAAGCTTTTTGATTTCTTTCATGCTGATAGGTGACAAGTGGTATCTTACGGTAGTTTTGTCTTTCTCTTATAACAAGTCAAGTCTAAAGATTGTACACCATTTGTAAGTATTTTATTTTTTCACTGAAATATTTTGTCCTTTGCCCACTTTTCTATTTTAACTCAATCTTATGATTCCCTTTCCTTTCATATATTATAACCCTATACCTCTCTTTCCAATACAATTAGCATTGAGTACTCTACTTGATGGTACTAATACAGAAGCCATCCAGCAAAAAGGCTCATTAATCTTGGTGAATACCAAAACCTCATGCCACTATATAGGATTCTTTGAATCTTCCCTTTATGAAGTTCACAAATATAACAACCAGATACTTTTGTACAGATTCTCTCCACTGCATCATCATCTTGCCTAAAATATCAATATCAAATCAATAACAGCGATATCCCAATACAGTTGTCCTGAGACATTTAATTTTTACTCACTACTTAACAGGCTAAACCCCCAAGTATATGTATCAACAACTTGAGTTTATTAAAACAAAGCAAAGCAAGGTGGATACAAGGTGGATAAGGCTTTATCATATGAACAAAAAGATAGACAAACACCACAGGAACCATCAAATTACTATGAATAACACTTGTATTTGCACTCAGGGCAAGAAATAGCTCTAGTTTATGTTATCATTCTGGAGCGTTTTTCTTTGATTAGAGACTTTGCCACCTTGTTAACTGAAATTATATAAATTTATAAAGGCAAATTATACCGCTTAACTTATCCTAGCCATGAAATGCTTTTAAATAAAACATGAAAGTAACACAGACAAAAATGGACAAAGTCAAGCAAATACATTCCCCTTTAATGCAGGTACCATACGGTGATCCTGTCACCATCAAATCAAACTAATCAATTCAGCATCAGAAAGATGGTGAATCAAATTTTATACACTATCCCTGTAAACATGAAAATATCTTTATTAAAGGTTCAATGGCTTTAAACAGCAAAAGTGCACATAATGTCAGCTTTAGTTCCTGATATGTATAGGGACAAGAAGAAACACTACAGCTAAGGTCAAACATCAGTGGGAAAGGGCTAAAAGTGATAAATCCGTGACATTAACCACTGCAGTCTTTCTAATACAATCCAGCATAACCTAAAAACAGCTTTGTACTTCAACTGAACTATTTATCAGAGACAAAAATGTCTTCCTGACAAAAAACAGATTCACATTAATAAAAGAAAAGAAGACAGTATTATATTGAGGAAATCTTATTGCTTAAAAAAAATTATAATTCCTTAAAAATGCACATAGTAACTTATTATTTATTTCCTGTCTTTTAATAGAATTTTTAAATCAATCAAAATTGCAGAATATGTTATAAGTAGGAATGAAAAGAGATTATGCTCCCAACAAATAACAGAAAAGATAAAACTTTTCAGGTTGAGCAACACTTTCACTTTTTTAACTTTTAAAAGTTAACATTTCTATGATTCTTATTTCCTAATGAACAACTTTACTTGTTTCCAGGGTTAACAATGCACTTATCACAGAAAAATGAACTTTTGTACAATCTACTGTTCACTTCCATATTCCAAATGTGAGAATTCCAATTTAAAGTTATAAAAAGTTAACAAAGAACTAGGGGAAAAAAAACCCCAAAGAAACCACATGTGAAAACACAAGACCTAATGCTATGCTTTTCGTATAAATTAAATTTTTCTTTTTACTCATTACATAAATTAATGAGTTATAGCTCTATTTCATCAAAAATAATAAGAGATAACATTTTCAACTTTTAAATTACCACAAATCAGTCTGTCAACAAATGCTAGATGCTTAACAGATTTAAATCCACTCACCAAACTAGACAGTGTTGAGGAGGGTTGTTACTACTTAGTAAATGTGGGTGGCCTTAGAGGTGAATTAATTAAGAATCGAAGGACAAAAGAAAATATTTTTTACTTTAACACTCATAAAACACTAAGGATTTATATATTTAATTCCAATTTAAAAAGAGAACATCTGTATGTGTCTATCAACTTGAGCTAATTAACACAACTTAAAAAAAAAAAGTCATTACAGTCAACTGAAAAGTTTGCTAGCACTTCATTAAAACGAGTTTTAAACAGGAATACAAGTCTGTAACATATCTGATTAACCACAAAGTTAAGATGGGAAAGGCAGAGAATTATATTATTCAGATTTTAAATAAAGTATAATAGCCAGATTCAATAACCCAGAAATTCAAGTATTTTTTGGGTGTTTTAATTGCAGCACAGTCCATAGTTTTTTGAAATGCCACTTGATCTTACTATAGGAATTAGTATATGAGTACCAGCCAAATGTAATCTTTCATCAAGATGTAGAGCCACATATACTGGAAGCAGATTTTCTCAAAAGAACATGCAATATTTAGGGTTAATATTTTAATGGCTCACATAATCATGTTCTGAAAATGGAATTAAATATAAATTCTATATAAAATTAAAATAATTTCCATTTCCAAATCTTGCTCTCCTCCTATCTCATTCTAGTAATCAGGTTTACATTGTGTATGTATAGCAAGGATCACAAACCATGAAAATTACCTTCCTTTCAGAAATGTATTTTAAAATTCATGACTATGATTTAAAAGAAAATACTGCCTATGAATGTATGAGAGAGAAAAACAAAACCCAACTGGTTTCTCTCTAGCAAGACTTACATAAGCATAACATATTTCTCCATGTTTATAATTACTCCTAAATGTTTCTGAACATAGGCTGTAAAAGTCTGTTTTATGTGAAGATATAAGATCTTATAATAAGTTATTACCATTTATATATTCTAATATATTCTTTGAGATTTTTTGTATTTTTTCATATTTATAAGGAAGTATCTGTAATAAAATTTGTAATAAAATTTATTAATATTGTCATTTATTACCATCATAATTAGTCATAATTAGTCTAAGTTATAACAAGTGTCATTAAAAAAAAGAAACAGTATTAAACAGTATAAAAGAGATACATAATTATTTATTTATGGAACAAATGTCCTGATGAGAGATAGCAAGAGAATTCTACAGAACCTCAATTTTACCTTCAGGTTTGATACATTAACAATGTCTGAAATAATAGGTTTTAACATGTTACTTACTCATCATTTTTTAAAAGGGTCTACACCATTTATAGTTTTCATAAAATACTGGCTATATTCCCTGTGTTGTACAATAATTACTCATCATTTTTTGAAAAAAACAAAATTCTAACCTGAGATAACCTTAATTTTCTACAATTCCAAATTAACACATCTCCAAATACATTTTGTATGATCTTGATCCCAAATGATATTGTCAGTCACTCCATCCTCTGCACAAAATGAACATCACATGCATCACATGTTCTTACCTGGCCCTCTCCAACTGTCTCAGTGTCGATTACTGTGATGATGCCTGGGACCAGAGGACTCCGCCTTGAATTACTATGGATGGCAACATCATCTTCTGTCACACCTGAAGGCAGCGTGCCTGTCAGCTGAGTCACCACCTTCCCAACCATTGTCAGGCCAGTTTTCAATGTCTATACAATGAAAGGTAAAATGTATGACATCACATCAGTATTTGGATTCTAAGTAGTAATACATGTTTTGTTAATTCACATTAAATTCTTTATTCTCTAACAAGCTTATATGTAGCAGTGCACTGTCACAAAAATTCAGTCTGATTTTTATACGATCTTAAATTTTAGTTAGAAAATTGTTATTAGATTGAGTGAATGGTATCAGTAGATTCCCCAAAGCCAGCATGGTGAGAATAAAGCTATAGGTAAATAATTAAAGAGTTTGTTTCACATGAGGATACAATTATACATTTATTAACAATATTTATTTTCCCCTCTCTTCAATGCACATAACTTAAAATATGTGAAATATTAAGAAGTAGCAACTATGTGATGTTCTATTTTTTAAACAATATAAATCTAATATTGAGTCAACTTTTTAGCAGGGAAAAGACTGAGATACTGGTAGAATGCATATGTGAAAACACTTTGATTCCAAATTAAATCTATAATATGATGTTATATAATATTGTACATCAAGATTTGGCATGTAGAAAATACAGTCTCCATCTAAGATACTTTTACTAGATGAATGAAACATCATATAAAATTAACCAAGAAGGTTCTTTTCTCTCTGCTAACAGAAAACAATTAAATGTAATGCTCCTAATATATTATTTCAGTTAAAGACAACTTAAGACATTTCAGAATTACATTTTAGTTCCATTTCATTGAAAACAAAGAGATGAAACTAACTCATATGCATGTTTTCTTTTATGTGAATCTCATCTGATTATTCTCATAACCATTAACAAACAATCACGTTAAGTAACGGGGTTTTTTCTTTTTGTCTGAAAGGGAAGAAAGTGAAAACAAAGAGAAAATTATGTGATTCATAAACACATTAACATATCTAATCATTAGAGCCAAAATAAGTTGTCTAGATTACATGGACGTATCAGAAATTATGTATGATACAATAGACACATATCCTCATACTGTGAGGAAAAGTTTTTACTAAAATACTTCAAATTAATCTTCAATACCGTGACTTGCTCTTTTTAAAATAATTATGGACCTATATTCTGGCATATGCTATAGTTAAATTTTAAAATGTATATTATATATACAGCATTTCAAATATTAATTTATAAATGCTAGGCAAAAAAGGTTGTTTATAAAGGCGTAAATGTAACTTAAACAACAGCCAGATGGAACTAAAAAAAAGGAAACATACATAATATATGTATTATTTTACTGTAGCTATGTTCCATGGAAACTTGATTATGAACTCAGAAATGGTTAAGGTTCTTTAACAAAAATGATCTGGATAGATCTCCTCAGACACCTCTACTCTTTTTTTTTTTTTTTTGCGGTACGCGGGCCTCTCACTGTCGTGGCCTCTCCCGTTGCGGAGCACAGGCTCCGGACGCGCAGACTCTGTGGCCATGGCGCACGGGCCCAGCCGCTCCACGGCATGTGGGATCTTCCCGGACCGGGGCATGAACCCATGTCCCCTACAGCGGCAGGCGGACTCTCAACCACTGCGCCACCAGGGAAGCCCACCTCTACTCTTTAAAGAAGAGAAAACTGAGGCTACAGAAGTTAAAGAAAATGGCAGCTCAAACAGCCAGCCAACGACAAAGCCAGAACTCAAAACTAGGACTATCTCCAAACCACTATCCAGTATTGCCTTGTAATCTATTCCTGTTACCACCTGTGATCTCACACACTTCATGAATTCAGAACACAAATGCATACTGGGAAGGAGAAATGAAAACCGTAATAGTGTATCCTAATAAATACTTAAATAAAATAACCAGCAAAGCCATTTGCTGAATTCAAGCAAAATGATATAACTTACAGCTGACTGAAACCAAGAAAAAGCCACAAATCAATTGTAACTGTTTTGTTTAGTGCTAAAAACTCAAACTGCAGTGATTATAAAACACATTAGTGCTCCTCAATTAGCAGCCAAACATTTGTTTCAATAATTCACAAGAAATGACTTACACAAAGTCTGTTAGAGTGTTGTCAAGAAAGCCTCTGAAGGACCAACAAAACCAGGCGCCACAGTATATTGATGTCAAAAGCGGGCCAGGAAGCCTGATTAACCTCTGAGATGCTTCAGCTGATGTACTTACTCCATTAATGCTAATGGAGATGCTCCCACTTAAACGGAGCTATCCCTTTACCAAAGGAATGCCTTTCAGGTTTAAAGTCTTTAATTGTTTATCCTCCCCATTTGCCCCTGAGCTTATTATTTCATGCTCTTATACCAATGAAAAGGAATAAAACTAAAATAACTGGAGCACACAGAAAGTGGAAGTAATGTACCATAGCAAACCCAAGATAAAGGGAAAAGTTAATAGAAGAGAACTAGGAAAAAAACTCCAGAAAGAGGGGAAAAAGAGTAGTATATTTCAGAGTTAAAGGCTAATATTACAGAAAGAGTTAATGATGCTTCTCACCAAAAAAAAAACAAAAAACAAAAAAACTTAGGACTATTGGTTGGGTCTTCTTATCAGTGGACAAAAAATTAAACCCAAAATTTAACAGTCATCAAATCTTTACTTTGTATAGTAAGTAACGTGACAGTACTATCTATCATAGCTCATTAACTTTCAAAATAAGGTCTAATGCAGGGTGTGAGAGAGGGGTGCTGGAAGCTTTCTACATTAGTAAAGACCTTTGCCTCTAGGAGAAATTTGTTTCCATGTTAGTCATATCAGCGAGCGCTAGTGTCCTCACAATCTGAAGAATATGACAAGAATATTCACATAACTAATCTGTACTGTAAAGTGCTGAACATAAGACTATAACGAATGTGTCAGATAATCTACTGTGACCAAAAATTCAAATGAGCATGGTTCTTATTCTGTTCTGTTGCAGACAGATTTGCCAAAGGGTCACTAGTCATCTTTAACCTTTCTCAGGCCATATCAGTTGCCCTCCCTATCCATTAGGACTAATGGTGCTGCTTTCACAAAAGCTGTTAGTTGTCATTAAGAAGTTATCAGATAACAGGAGAAAACAGAGGCATTTTTATTAAATCAATTTACAACGCTGGGGTTAAAACACATTAAAAGGAAAAATCAAATAGAACAGTTATAAGGTAACTAGAATATATGGACCAAGATTTAATAAATATTTCAAAATAATCCAATTTGAAAATTTTCAATATTAAACTTCTTCCTTCAGAGAAGGAAGACCTCAGAGAATTTTTCACTGTTATATTCTTTATAAGGAGAGCCAAATTATTTGGAAAGATGAATTTTAAGTGCTATTTGAAAATCCAGGAAAAAAAAAGGTTATTTCCTCTAAGGAGATCCAAACACATATACAATTAATATAATTTATACTTACAATTGTAATGTAAGACATAAAAGAGAATTAAAATTTTAATAATTAATCCTTCTATATAACAAAGTGGTTAACCAATAAGAAGCCACATGAGAAGCTGTCATCAGAGAGAGAGCAATATTAATGATTACTCTGTCAAAGGAAGTGTAGCATTCTTTTTTCTTCCAAATTCATTATTTCATTTATTCCATTATTGAATTCATTTACTGACTGTTACATATTGGGTTTACAGAAATGGACAAAATATAGTCCCCAATCTCAAGGAATTCACCATCTAGTGGGAGAGACTAATAAACTGACAATCATAAACAATTATACACACACACATACGTTACCAAACCAGGTTCATCTTGCCCAACACACAGCAAGCCAAAAAGCTGAGACATCGAGGTTTGTAGCAAAGAGAAGTTTTCTTCACAATATAGCCAAGCAAGAAGACAGGAGAACAAATCTCAAATGCACCTCCCTGAAGGCAAGGGGCTCAGGGTATTTATGTGATATAGAATAAAGAAGCAGGGAGGTCTGAGGTGTGGGGGGTGTGGGAAGCGTGGGGAAAAATGATTGGGAAAAAATGTACAGGCATAACGAAGCTACAGGTCTCTGCACGTTCAAAAGGTCATGGAGCAGACCCATGCACAGGCCCAGGTGAAGGGTAGGTGGCCCCATCCAGTCTTTTTTTCTGTTTCAATAAAAGTGTTTCTTTCATTATTTTTTAACTTTATTTTTTTTATACAGCTGGTTCTTATTAGTTATCTATTTTATACATATTAGTGTATACATGTCAATCCCAATCTCCCAATGCACACCACCACCTCCCCACCCCAGTATCCCCGCTTGGTGTCCATCCGTTTTTTCTCTACATCTGTGTCTCTATTTCTGCCTTGCAAACCAGTTCATCTGTACCATTTTTCTAGATTCCACATATATGCATTAATATATGATATTTGTTTTTCTCTTTCTGACTTACTTCACTCTGTATGACATCTCTAGATCCATCCACGTCTCTACAAATGACCCAATTTTGTTTCTTTTTATGGCTGAGTAATATTCCATTGTATCTATGTACCACATCTTCTTTATCTATTCATCTGTCGATGGACACTTAGGTTGCTTCCATGACCTGGCTATTGTAAATAGTGCTGCAATGTACATTGGGTGCATGTGTCTTTTTGAATTATGGTTTTCTCTGGGTATATGCCCAGTAGTGGGATTTGCTGGGTCATATGGTAATTCTATTTTTAGTTTTTTAAGGAACCTCCATACTGTTCTCCATAGCGGCTGTACCAATTTACATTCCCACCAACAGTGCAAGAGGGTTCCCTCTTCTCCACACCCTCTCCAGCATTTGTTGTTTGTAGATTTTCTGATGAAGCCCATTCTAACGGGTGTGAGGTGATACCTCATTGTAGTTTTGATTTGCATTTCTCTAATAATTAGTGATGTTGAGCAGCTTTTCATGTGCTTCTTGGCCATCTGTATGTCTTCTTTGGAGAAATGTCTATTTAAGTCTTCTGCCCATTTTTGGTTTGGGTTGTTTGTTTTTTTAATATTGAGCTGCATGAGCTGTTTACATATTTTAGAGATTAATCCTTTGTCCACTGATTCATTTGCAAATATTTTCTCACATTCTGAGGGTTGTTTTTTCATATTGTTTATAGTTTCCTTTGCTGTGCAAAAACTTTTAAGTTTCATCAGGTCCGTTTGTCCATTTCCATTGTTTATTTTTGTTTTTATTTCCATTACTCTAGGAGGTGGGTCAAAAAGGATCTTGCTGTGATTTACGTCAGAGAGTGTTCTTCCTATGTTTTCCTCTAAGAGTTTTACAGTGTCCAGTCTTACATTTAGGTCTTTAATCCATTTGGAGTTTATTTTTGTGTATGGTGTTAGGAAGTGTTCTAATTTCATTCTTTTACATGTAGCTGTCCAGATTTCCCAGCACCACTTATTGAAGAGGCTGTCTTTTCTCTATTGTATATCCTTGCCTCCTTTACTGAAGATAAGGTGACCATACGTGCGTGGGTTTATCTCTGGGCTTTCTATCCTATTCCATCGATCTGTATTTATGTTTTTATGCCAGTACCATATTGTCTTGCTTACTGTGGCTTTGTAGTATAGTCTGAAGTCAGGGAGTCTGATTCCTCCAGCTCCATTTTTTCCCCTCAAAATTGCTTTGGCTATTCGGGGTCTTTTGTGTCTCCATACAAATTTTTAAGAATTTTTGTTCTAGTTCTGCAAAAAATGCCATTGGTAATTTGATAGGGATTGCACTGACTCCGTAGATTGCTTGGGGTAGAACAGTCATTTTCACAATATTGATTCTTCCAATCCAAGAACATGGTATATCTCTCCATCTGTTTGTATCATCTTTGATTTCTTTCACCAGTGTCTTATAGTTTTCTGAGTACAGGTCTTTTACCTCATTAGGTAGGTTTATTCCTAGGTATTTTATTCTTTTTGTTGCAATGGTGAATGGGATTGTCTCCTTAATTTCTCTTTCTGATCTTTCGTTGTCAGTGTATAGGAATGCAAGAGATCTCTGTGCATTAATTCTGTATCCTGCAACTTTACCAAATTCATTGATTAGCTCTAGCAGTTTTCTGGTGGCATCTTTAGGATTCTCTATGTATAGTATCATGTCATCTGCAAACAGTGACAGTTTTACTTCTTCTTTTCCAATTTGTAGTCCTTTTATTTCTTTTTCTTCTCTAATTGCCATGGCTAGGACTTCCAAAACTATGTTGAATAACAGTGGCAAGAGTGGACATCTTTGTCTTGTTCCTGATCTTAGAGGAAATGCTTTCAGTTTTTCACCATTGAGAATGATGTTTGCTGTGGGTTTGTCATATATGGCCTTTATTATGTTGAGGTAGGTTCCCTCTGTGCCCACTTTCTGGAGAGTTTTTATCATAAATAGGTGTTGAACTTTGTCAAAAGCTTTTTCTGCATCTATTGAGATGATCATATGGTTCTTATTCTTCAATTTGTTAATATGGTGTATCACACTGATTGATTTGCATATATTGAAGAATCCTTGCATCCCTGGGATAAATCTCACTTGACCATGGTGTATGATCCTTTTAATGTGTTGTTGGATTCTGTTTGCTAGTATTTTGTTGAGGATTTTTGCATCTATATTCATCAGTGATATTGGTCTGTAATTTTTTTTGTAGTATCTTTTTCTGGTTTTGGTATCAGGGTGATGGTGGCTTAGTAGAATGAGTTTGGGAGTGTTTTAATAAATGTTTCAAAATAATCCAATTTGAACAATTTCAATATTAAACTTCTTCCTTCAACATGACCTCAGAGAATTTTTCATTATTATATTCTTTATAAGGAAAGCCAAATTATTTGGAAAGATGAATTTTAAGTGCTATTTGAAAATCTGGGGTGGGCAAAAAAGATTATTTCCTTGAAGGAGATCCAAGCACATATACAATTAATATAATTTATACTTACAACTGTAATGTGAGACATAAAAAAGAATTAAAAATTTAATAATTAATCCTTCTATATAACAAAGTGGTTTACCTATATGAAGCCACATGAGAAGCAGTCATCAGAGAGAGAAAAATATTAATGATTACTCATCAAAGAAAGTGTAGTATTCTCTTAAGAAGCACATACTACATGGTTTTTTAAATATTCTCCATGTTATATATCTCATGGTAATATATTACCTAGAAATTATTAAAATGGTAAGAAATAATAAGAAGAAATTTTATTTTCTATTTTCAATAATGACAGGCTAGGTAAATCAGATCAATCGTACCAATGAAAACAAGTAGGAAAACCAGGGAGTTTATTTTTCTTTAATTCTGCTTGAAGTTACTGAATATTGAACAAAATAGTGATGAGTTACTAGGTCAAAATCCAAGAGAACAAGCAAATCCAGACATGTGAGCTGGTATTTAGGCCTAAATGCACTGGATGATTCTAGAGGGGGCTTCTAAGAGACTGAGTAGTGCTTTTGATAGACTTGTGGAACTAAGTAGTCATGTTCAAGGGGGTCTATTTTCCCTGCATGCTTTGGGTTGAAACATAAAGGGACATACAATAGAAATAAGAGTAAACCTGTAGTAATCAGGATCTTACAGCTATTTCAGGTGACCTTTATTTAAATAATTTAAGTAATCTCAATCTGTGAAATTGGATTAAGATGATCCAAGCCTAGAGTGTCACAGAACTCTGGTATCATCTCAAACTCAAATCTGTTTCTACAAATCTTTTTTAAAAATTCTAGCAAACAAGGAGTCAAGACATCATAAATGAGAACTAACAGTAAACAACAAAAACACAACTAAAAGGGAGCCAGATATTGAAATGATCAGAAACAGACCATGTTTACTATGTTTAAATAGTCTGGCAGTTTGAGAAAAACTGAATTCTAGAGAACCAGAAACTATCACTATTTACTAAAATGTTTTATCAATGCATATATGTTCGATTTTATCAAACACTTTTGGTGCATATATTGAGATAATTTGTATCATTTTCTCCTTTATTCTGCTAATGTGGCAAATTACATTCACTGATTTTGAGTAGTAAACCAGCCTTAATTGTGGAATTATCCCAAATGGATTATGACACATTATTCCTCTGTGTATTTTTTTTTCTGCTAGTATTTTTGTTTAGGATTTTTCCTACCTATGTTAATGAGTAAGATAGGACTATAGCTTTCCTTTTTCATAATGCTCTTGTTAAGTTTCAGTATCAAGGTGATCTTAAATCATGAAACAGGATGAGGCATAACCTGACCTTTTTATTCTATAGAAGAGCCTTCGTAATATTGCCATTGTTTATTTTTTTTAACTGAATTATAGTTGATTTACAAGATTGTGTTAGTTTCAGGTGTACAGCAAAGTGATTCAGCTACATATTTGTTTTCAGATTATTTTCCATTACAGGTTATTACAAGATATTGAATATAGTTCCCTGTGCTATACAGTAAATCCTTATTGTTTATCTATGCTATTGTTTATTTGTAAACATTAGATAGAATTCTCTGGAGAAGGTATCTAGATCCGACAGTATCTTTGTGAGATTTTTCTTTCCTTAGCAAAGTTTTATATCCACTTAGACAACAAAGTACAGGAATTATAAGTGTACACCATGATAAATTTTCACAAGTGAACATACTAATATAATAGGAGTATAATCTATAATATAACAGTAAAAATTATAAAATAATATATTTATAACTACACTACTTAATTATGGAAGTCATTTTTATGTTCTTATCATGGAAAACTGGAACTACTTATATCTCAGAAGGTTAATTTACCCACGAAGTTTCTAATGTCAAATAACTTACTAGGAGAAATTATATTTGGGGGAAATCATGCCAACTTTCCAATCTTTCCCATATAAAACTGCCACACCTTGAATATGAAATGAAGGATTATTCTAGATCTGATAAGATTTTTTTTTTTTTTTTTTTTTTTTTTTTTTTTTTGCGGTATGCGGGCCTCTCACTGTTGTGGCCTCTCCCGTTGCGGAGCACAGGCTCCGGATGCGCAGGCCCAGCGGCCATGGCTCACGGGCCCAGCCGCTCCGCGGCATATGGGATCCCCCCAGACCGGGGCACGAACCCGTATCCCCTGCATCGGCAGGCGGACTCTCAACCACTGCGCCACCAGGGAGGCCCCTGATAAGATTTTAGGAAGACAATTTGACAACATTTTCAAAGAAATCTTAAAATATTCATGCTCTCTAACTCAGGAATCCATAGGTACACAGAAAAAGATTATATAAATATAATAAAAATGTTTTCAAAAGTATTTTGTGACATTTAAGTTAAATATAAGTTAAAAGAGCAGAGTGTAATACAGGATTGGACATGTTAAGACTAGTAAGAAACGGGTGACTTTTACATTCATGGCTATATTTTTCCTTCATTTTATAAATTTACAAGCAAGAACATGAATAAGCACTAAAATCAGGCTAAAGTAGTTAAACAAAAATTAAACATTAATCACTTTATTCAGGAGTGAATGGCAGAATCTTATCTATTGTCAGAGGTAATAATGAATTGCAATCAACACCAATTCCACTGGTGACCAATGGCCTATTAAGGTGTTGTCATTAGCATAATTTCTTAGAGCTTAAATGTGGAAGACATGAGTATGTTCCTCACAGTTCACAGTATTGTGGTGCAGAAAGGTGGGGAGAGGGGCTTCACTGGTGGCGCAGTGGTTGAGAGTCCACCTGCCGATGCAGGGGACACGGGTTCGTGCCCCGGTCCGGAAGACCCCACATGCCGCGGAGCGGCTGGGCCCGTGAGCCATGGCCGCTGAGCCTGCGCGTCCAGAGCCTGTGCTCCGCAACGGGAGAGGCCACAACAGTGAGAGGCCCGTGTACCGCAAAACTGGACTTGCTTTTTTGAAAGCATATTAAGTCTAGCCTCATTCCAGCAAATCTACTTTCATCTAACAGTTAAAACAGCTAAACAGTTACTGAATGATGCAGGTCACTTTCCTTTTATGTAGGCACACAAACACACAATTATAGCAAAGAAGAGCTGAAAAGTTATTCTCTGTCACATAACTGAAAATTATTCAGAACGACAATACAATGAGTTACCCTGACGAAAGTGTGTGACACAGACAAGTTGGAAAGGAATCTAATACTTGAGAACTAGATCTCATTGGTAGATTTTGTAGATCTACTATAAGTTAGCTAAATAACACTGATGCTGCCTAATTACTCTGCTTCAGATTTCTCTTCACTGAAATAACCGTAATTTTTTCATACAGAGGAGAAAAGTAAGCCATTCTTATAAAGATTCTGAAATCTAAAATATACGGGGCTGTAAGCAAAAAGCCATTCAATAATTCCCTTTGAGTGAAAAATATGTAATGTTTCTCTCATCAAACCACATCATGTAAGCATTTGTGATCAGTCTTGAAGTATTTTTGTATTTGTTTTACATAAAACAGTGTGACCTTTGATTCCCTCCCTGTGGTTTGTTTTAAACTGTTGTTCTTTTCTGAATAGTTGTGCTTTCTATTACATGCTGTCATTTAGATTCACTATGTCATCCCTATTATTAGAATTGTTTTGTTGTATACTTCACAATTCAAAAGGATGGTGATTATAAGGATACCTTATAATCAGCATAAAGTTTACAAGACATCATCATAATTAACCCTCGCACATACACAAAAAGAACTCACTTGACAGACATGCAGGGGGCAGCTCTGTGACATGAAAGAATCTTTGAATGTGCCAGGGATTTCACTCAAGTTTTGTTAAGGAATAATATATTTTTTTTATGTCAAGAAGATTCATAAATGTTCAGAAATGCAAAGGGATTTCAGTATAGGTAGAATGATGCAAATCACACACACACACACACACACACACACACACAAATCCAGAAGTTACTACTTAAAACATGTAAAGCTTCTTTCCAAAGTAATTAGATTACAGACTTTGACCTAGCTAACAGACTTAAATATTTTAAATTGGACAAATACAAACCTTATAATCATTACAGCAGACTATAAAGTATGATTTAGGAACCTTAAGAGATTAAATACCTAATCATTTAGTCACCAGTTCTCTTGGGTGACAAAATACTTCTGACTTACTTAAGTTTGTTCAACCTTTGCAAATGAAAAGGGAACGTGATAATTACTCCGCAAAATCGTACCTCCTAGAGACTACTGGATACTCACTTTAGCAGCACTAATGACTGTGGCAGTATAAGACTGAATGTTGTCTCCACAGGCTCCACCACGGGACTGATGACATCGAATCAACTGGAAAGAGAGAGAATGACCCGAAGGTTATTTCTGTTAAACTGTTTAACTCTACAGGCTCTTAAGATAGAGCTTATTTACCATGCAGAATGATGGTGGAGGGTGGGAATGTTTGCATGAGTGTTTTCCAGACAAACAGCTAAAAGCCCTGCTGAGACACTTTTACCCCTTTTTATAATCTACTGGTGCCACTCAAGCAGTTTCATGCTCAAATACGATTTTTAATTACAAGATGAATAGTCTTTAAGAATTCATAAACTCTGAAATGGTAGGACTTGAGATCTGGCAGGCTTTCCACAAATAAATTTTAGAAACATAATCAAAGGACTTAGCCATGACTTCCGAACATTAAATATTTAACATGCTAACAAATTGGAGGTTTTGTCCTCTTAATTCCTACATAAAGATTGTAAAGGGAAATTTTAAAAAACAGACAAAAGAATGTGCCGTATTTCCATTTTCAATTGTGTTTGTGGGAAAGTGGCACAAATTACGCATAAATCAACTATGACACATAATAGCTGTCCACTTCAGAGGGCTCACCAGTTTTAACATCAGAATGAAAAAGACATGCCCCTATACCCTGAGAAAACCATAATTCAAAAAGAGACATGTACCAAAATGTTCATAGCAGCCCTATTTACAATAGCCCGGAGATGGAAACAACCTAAGTGTCCATCATCGGATGAATGGATAAAGAAGATGTGGCACATATATACAATGGAATATTACTCAGCCATAAAAAGAAATGAAATTGAGCTATTTGTAATGAGGTGGATAGACCTAGAGTCTGTCATACAGAGTGAAGTAAGTCAGAAAGAGAAAGACAAATACTGTATGCTAACACATATATATGGAATTTAAGAAAAAAAAATGTCATGAAGAACATAGGGGTAAGACAGGAATAAAGACACAGACCTACTAGAGAATGGACTTGAGGATATGGGGAGGGGGAAGGGTAAGCTGTGACAAAGTGAAAGAGCGGCATGGACATATATACACTACCAAACGTGAGGTAGATAGCTAGTGGGAAGCAGCCGCATAGCACAGGGAGATCAGCTCGGTACTTTGTGACCGCCTGGAGGGGTGGGATAGGGAGGGTGGGAGGGAGACGCAAAAGAGAGGGGATTTGGAAACATATGTATATGTATAACTGATTAAATTTGTTATAAAGCAAAAAAATAAAAGAAATTAAAAAAAAAAAAAAAAAAAAAAAAAGAAAAAGACATGCCCTTATTCATAAATAAGTAAATCAAACTGCCAATTTCCAAAGTGAATCACTAGTTTGACATGCATGATTCTCTCATGTGCTGAGCAATTAACCAAGACTAAATTCTCCACTGCTCCTACACTTCTAAATTTAGTTTAAAGAAAAAATAGAAAGAAAAAGAAAGAAAGAGAAAGAACGAAAGGGAAATATAAAAATCATTAGCCAGATTTTTACACTTAAAATTTTCAATAAAATGGCAATAGTAGACTATTAGAACAGCTCCACATTGTGATATGAATTATTAAAAGCCTTCAGAATTCAGAACAAATCTTCCTCTCCCAAAATATAAAAACAAAAAAAAATGCTCTATATAACTTAAAACCAGGTCACTTGATAAAGATTAATATGTGAACCTTTTATTCTTTTATTTTAAAATCAAACTTTTCTTCATCACTGATTTGTATTTAAAAAAAAAATCCCTTAAGACAATACTGCTGTGGAATTTTCCAAATTGCAGGTGATTGGCAAATGTAGTTTCACACAGGGGAAAAGAGGGAGCTTGAAAAGGGATCATTTTAGCTAATGAAAAGAATCTCTCTCACTTATTCACCCAGTCACTCATTCATTCATTCACAAATACACATTTGAAGAATTATGAAAATTATCCCTTCTGCTGCCTCCTGGAGCATGTGCAAGGAAAGACATATCTTAGAAACACTACCATCTTTTCCCTGCTTCAGGTAATTAAAATAATCAAGGAAAACAAGCAATACTATCACCTTTTCAATTCATCTAAATCTGAGCCAGCATTTCTACATAAACATAACAAAGCCAGAAATTTCTTTAAAACTTAGACTCATTACAAAAGTTATATTGGCATCTCAGTACATCAAAATAAAAGATAAACAAGAAATTTCCGTAGTGCAAAAATCTATCATGCCCAAATCCCAGGAAATATTGGTAAGTGAAAAAAGCGACGTACAAAAGACCATGTATATAATGTTATCTTTGGAGAAATAAAGGGAAATATAAATATATATATATAACATATGAGAAAATATATACGCATATAAATAAATATAAAGACAAATGTATACAATTATGTATCAAATGAAAACTGTAACAATGAAGGAAGGCAGAAAAAGGGGGATAAAGGACTAACTAAAATAACCTATGAACACAGTATTTGATTGCATACTTTCAGTTTTAGGCAGTAATGAAAGCAGAGAAAATTGCAAGAAAATCCTGAACTCTTTGTAGTTGGTTTGATTTTTGCAGTGGTATGAGCAAGAGACTCTGTAATTACTTTTTGGCATTATAGGATTGAAGAAATGAAGAAAACGTGCTGATGTCATGGTCTCCTATCCAAAACAAAGGACATACAAATAGGAAATGTGGGACAAAAAGAGAGAATCCTGTGGAAATACCAATGTGAACTCTTCATTTCCAAAATGTGCATGTGTATATGGGTATACATGGGTGCACAAATATGCATATATGTATATTTGCCTCTTTATGTGTATAATAAGAAGTGTGTGTGGATACATAACATGCATATTTCTAAACTTTGTCCACTGAAAGAGTCTAGAAGCAAAAATACGCCAGTAACAATGAACACATCTACTGGACAAAAGGTTAGTATCTAATACCATTGCCCATTAAAAAGAAACAGTAAAATCAGAAGAAGATGATTCCAGGGCTGAGACAAGACAAGTACAAGATGGACCTGGACTTATTCTTATGATAGCAAGTAAGGAAATTATTTTTTTTTAATTTTGATGGCACAACACAATGTCACAAGAAGCAGACTAAAGGGGCTCTCATCGGTCAACTCTGGCATAATTTGAAAACCAAAACAATTAAAGACAGAAAAAAATTAAAAACTACTTTAAAAATAGGAATTGTTAACCCCTATCAAAAATATAGATACAGGAAGATTTAAAAAGAAGGGAAAGTTCTTGATTATGATAGAAAGCCAAATGCCTACAGGTAAATGTGTAGTGTGAAGTGGAAAACCATTAATTTGCAATCCTCATAGTAAAGACTGGTTCAGGCAGGAATCATCAATGGATGCTAAAATTAGGTAGGCTAAGATTTCGATAAAATGCAGGATATAAGCATGCTGTTTCCAAATTATTAGTTACAAGAGGAAAAAATAGTGCTTATTCAGTACAGAAACTGGACAAGACCTTGACAAAATTAGCATCACCAATAAAGGACAGACATATACCATGTGCCTCCAGATGTGACACTGTGGGAAGTCCAGAAAAGCACTCATACAGTACTACAGTATTCCAGACAGAAATACATAACCCAAATATAATCAAGAGAAAACATCAAAACACTGAAAATAAAAAGCATTCTATTAAAAAGAGTAAGGGGTAGATGTAGGGGGCTGTAGTCTTCAAAATTACCAGCCCTGTAAAAGATAAAGAAAGAAAGGGACACTCCTACAAGATATAACACCTGATCCTAGACTGGATCTGCACTATAGGACAAGATTTTCTACAAATGATATGATAGGGTTAACTGACAAAATTGGAACATGGATGCTATAATAGATAAAAGTAGCTTATCAATGTTAAATTGGCAGACTTCCCTGGTGGCACAGTGGTTAAGAATCTGCCTGCCAACGCAGGGGACACAGGTTCGAGCCCTGGTCCAAGAAGATCCCACATGCCGTGGAGCAACTAAGCCCACGCGCCACAACTACTGAGCCTGCACTTTAGAGCCCGCGAGCCATAACTACTGAGCCCACATGCCACAACTACTGAAGTCCACGTGCCTAGAGCCTGTGCTCTGCAACAAGAGAAGCCACTGCAGTGAGAAGCCCATGCACCGCAACGAAGAGTAGTCCCCGCTCACAGCTAGAGAAAGCCTGCGCACAGCAATGAAGACCCAACGCAGCCAAAAATAAAATAAATAAAATAAATAAATTTCTAAAAAATTAAATTGGCTGATAACTTAAGTATTCTGGGGTAATGTGATATATGCAACTTACTCTGAGATTGTTCAGAGGTCAACCTGAGTAAAGAGTACATGGGTGTACTTTATAACATTTGTACTCTATTTATTCTTGCAGGTTTTCTGCAAGTCTTCCAAGTTAAAAGTACACTTAAAAATAGGCACTGAAAAACAAACCTAATCAAGATAATATGGCCTCTTGGTTAAATCTGTAGTCAAAGAGCATTTTCACTGAAAGAAATTGTTGCTCCAAAATTTAATTTCTGCAGTTCCACACTCAGCCCAAATGCTACTACAATCAGAAACTGTTAATAAATACTAGCTCTTATGTAAATGCCATGGAAACACATTTATCTGGAAATATTTCTTCCAAAGGATGGTACAACCATCTGATTAGTAAACTCCTTGTGAATGCCACTACACGTCCTGGTCTCCATATATAACACTAGATATTACTGACACGTATCTCTACAAAGGCCAAGGCAAGACAAAGACAAGACAACTGGCACACTTTGATGCTATGCATCTATGAAGGAAGTTTTTTCCATAAGAAAATAATATGTAACTATTTGCATAATACCTACAATTCTAAATGAGTAGTTTCCCACACATGAAAATAAATCTGCAAGAGCCAAGGGACAATGTATATATCTTCCTCTTGGAAGTCTTGGATGTCTCTGGCACTCAAAGAAATTTCCTACAGACATAATCATTAGAAGATACCATGATGTAAGCACACTGAATTGTATGCCTCTTGTCTTATTTGAAAAGAATGAATTTGAAAAGTGATATACTGGATAATAAAGAGAAAGAAGAGGGTAGAGTATAAATACAGCATTCACTAAAATGCAAAATACCTACATGTAGCGGACAGAATTTTGGAAAAAGCATCAAGGGATTCATCCAGAAAAATAAATTTCTCCAGTAGTTTCTTGATTTTGTGAATTCCAGAGGCTACAGATATACTATGGTTTCACCAAATAATTGTTGTACTTACCATATCCAGACTTGTGTCAAGAACTCTTCAATACATATTGTTTCATATTATTCTCAATATACAGTAACCATACAAACAAGCAAAAATGGAACAAAAAATGATCTTCTTTGAAGTCTGTAATATTTTTTTAGATTTTGTTCTATATTCATATGCAGGGCACTAAATGGCATAAAAAGGGATTTGCCCTTTGCTTTGAACTAGACATAAAAAAAGTTTCAATGTATAAATATCTTCATTTACTATGATGACCTTAAGAGATAAGTGAGATTGATAAATAACAACAAATGGCAGAACACTTGTTTAGATTTAAATGTACACATATAGTTGAAGTCCATTAAATTATTCTATGCCTCAGGTTCCCAACCTACTACTAAAGACAGAAGTCATTCCTGCCTCCTGATTTCTAGCTCCACAGAAACTCCTGTGATGATATCAATGCTGTGATTTAAAATTAATGGAGTAAAGTTCTCTATATAAAACTAAGCCTGGAAAAGTAAGGCTGAATCCAAATATTGATCCTGAGCAATAAGATCAGACAACTGGGTGCCCAATTAAAACAAAAACCAAACCAGAGAAAACAAACTAGTAAGTTAAACATTCATTACTGGCTGTTAATTACCTTTGGAAAACTCTTAAACACTTGCTCCGCTACAAATATTCCAACACAGGCCCCGCTTACCTTGTTTTCTGCATAAGCAAGCCAGCGGCTCCCAAGAGCAATAGGATTCATGTTGGGCCCGGGACAAGGGTAGCAGCCTGAAAATTTTCAAATAGCAATGTAAGAAATTTAATAATTTCTGTTGGTGCATCATATTTTGATGCCATAAAAACAGAATAATCAAATGCTTTTATTTTTTCAAGCCTCACATAAAATTCCCATAACCTAGTCATTATTTTAATAGCTAAAAGAGGTTCATTTTTTCTCCTCTACAGTTTCCTTTGGGTTTTGACTCTGTTCCAATAAGAAATAAATCTGGGAAGAACTGGTATTCACTTTTCGCAAAAATTGGGCATTTTATACAGTTATTCCTGGAACAAGAGAGAGAAGCCAAGAAGAATCATTTAAAGATCATAAGCCTACAATTTCATACGTCTAGCAAAACTGTTTAGAGAAGAAAGAGAAAGGATACAATTGGCTCAGGAATTTAAGGGCAAAGATAAGAAAGACATAACCCTGAAATAACATGACAATAACAGGGGCGGGGTAAAACAAGTAACTTAGGTGTGGAGCTAATGGGGAGAAGTAATCCACAAAGGGTGCATCAGGAGATGTTGGAGAACTAATTTACATAATCCTATGCATTTACATTAAGCATTCAATTTCATGTTTCTTACTTTCAGCCCAGCCAAAAACAAACTAGTAGGTAGGATTATTTTGTGGTTCTCCAATTTCAAAAAAAAAAAAATCACACATTCCTAACAGTGGTCACCAACACCATGGAAACACCAATGCCATCTTCCCTTACTCCACTAAACAAGACACAACACAACTCAGTCAAGTAAGTGGTATCTGTCATCCGTGAGGGCCTCATCTCCCCTTCTGACTATACCAAGAAGGTCTCTGAGTATAATGTCCTCATCTGTCAGCTACACAAAATAACATTCCAGTGTTTCACAAAACTGCATTTAAGGGACTACTCAAAGGAGACTGCAGAATCAAAGAACACAAAAAGCCTAACCTAAAGAATTCCTTGTTTATCATTCCACAAGTATCTGGTTAATAGCTTCACAAATGTTTTTCCCTAAAATGTACACTAGAGGATCAAACTGAGGTTATCTATTTCATAGTTTAGGTCTCAATTTGGAATCTAAACTTATACGAGACAGGTTTTTATAAACATAACCTTTTCTTCCCATGACAAAAAACACAACAAAACAAAACAAAAAACCAGCCAAATTGCATGCGACACATGAGGGTAACAGGAAAGAATAGCATAATCTGAATAGCATGAACAGCACACCTGAAAATACCTTACCCAGCAGAAAGTCTCAGTCTAGTACTGATCCTAACAGGAATAGAGTTATCAATGAATGAATAATTAACTACTTTGACAAGTACTGTCAAAAATAAAAATAATTTATATGTTCTGTAATATATTTATTTATCTTTTTGCTTCTTTATTTTCTGTCTTCCACTTGATTAAGGTCAAGTGTTTGTGTCTTCTGTTCACAGCTGAATCTATACTGCTTAGAATAATACGTGAAAAATAGCTTAATAAATGTTTGGATAAATTAAACAATGCACCTAAATTAATCAAAGCATATGTATAAGACACACTTGCAAAAAAAAAAAGTCATCTACAGTAGAAAGATTTTCAAATATTTTTCAAATATTGTGCTTGCCTATTCTTTAGGTTAGGATTTTTGTGTTCATTTTAAAGCCATTTTTTAATAGAAACCTTCCTTAATTGTACACACATGCTTGCCTGAATTCAGAAAGCCTTTGAGTAGCAATCGTGGTGATTCTGAAATGGTAATGCCGTTGTGTTCACAGCCATTAGAGAAGCGCAAGTAGCTGTTGCTTCTGTTACTACTAGTTTTCATTTCAGCTCCTTCAACTCCATCTATTTTGAGTTTTCTTTTTTCTTTTTTTTTTTTTTTTTCCACACTGAGCAACCTGTGGGATCTTGGTTCCCTGACCAGAGACTGAACCCAGGCCCTCGGCACGGAGTCCTAACCACTAGACCGCCAGGGAATTCCCTGAGTGTTCATTTTTAAAGAAGATGAAGATAATAATCCTAAGAGAAAATCCATATGTCACACAAAATATAAGATATAAGTTTTCTAATGTTTTGCTCATTGTTTAAAAGCTTTTTTTGTATTTCAGGGTTTAAAGTGGTGTGTTTGGAATGTTTGGATTTCTGGAAAATCAGCTTCTGGGTAACTGTGATGTTACTATAATCACTGAAGGCATATTATGGACACGTATTGTGGACATATACATAGAAAAAAAGGTCCACTAATATAATACAAAGACAACACACTCTAATATATATATCACATAATATTTACATAATAGATTTCATTATGACACCGACACCTAATTCACACCAAAATGTACTTTTATGTAAGTGCATATACATAGTCCATGTATACTTTCAGAACTGGAGGCATGAGCATAAAAACTGTCTATAAGAAAATTTCCCCTTTTAAAATGTCATTAAAAAAAGAACCAAATAAAAAACAGAAATAAATACCTGTGAACTGTGGCATTACATTAGAGGCAGCTAATCTCCTGAACTTTAAAGTCAGCATAATCTAACTCAACCAACTCCAATAACTATTTTGCCTCAACAGATCCTAATAAGTATACCTGCCTTCCAAATACTAAAGAATACTAAGAAAAAATGTAGTTTACAATTCTTCATTTCACTTTTTGAGTCAATGTTTTTAGAAAGCTAGTGGACCTCAAGAATTATAGTGTATTGGAATGAAAGCAAATTGTTTTTCTGCTCTCCAAAAAACATTTTACAGCTGGAATCAGCAGACCATCAGCCTCTCAGCACTATCCCAACTTTATAAGCCTGACTCCTTTAAAGATTAACCATTGCCTCCAGCTAAACTCTGAAAACAAGTGAAGAAAAAAGAAACAAGAAACAACAAAAAAAACACAACCCAAACCTCTATAATACTGGGACTAATTCTAACAAGTTTACAATGTTTGTGAACAAAGTAAAAGAGAACTGGATATTTTAAAATATCAGGTTTCCAAATTTAAATAAAGGTAAAATCCACGAAAAGCATGCTACATGAAGATGACTCCATAACTAAAAGATTCATGAGACTGATGCAATTTTACATGGCATCCTCCCAGAATGTTGGTCCTAGTGGGGCGAAGACCTGAACTCATTTTGAAAAACAAAAGATTTAAATACTCTCTGTAACACCCTGCCTTATTTTTCTTGGAAAAGACAACTCAAAAGATTTCAGACCTTTTTCGAAAAAACAGATGTCTGCATTTATGGTCAATTGACTTTCAACAATGCTACCAAGACAAGTCAATGGGGAAAGAATAATCCTTTCAACGAACGTCAATAGGTCAACTGATATCCGCATGCAAACGAATGAAACTGAACCCTGGCCTCACACTGCATACAAAGTCGAAATGAATCAAAGACTACAGCTAATGTATTAACCTCTTGGAACAAACCGTGGTAAATCTTCATAACCAGAGGCAATGCTTTCTTAGATATGACACCAAAAGTACAAGTGGTAAAAGAAAAAAATAGATAAATTAAACTTCATCAAAACTAGGGGCTTCCCTGGTGGCGCAGTGGTTGAGAGTCCGCCTGCCGATGCAGGGGACACGGGTTTGTGCCCGGGTCTGGGAAGATCCCACATGCCGCGGAGTGGCTGGGCCCGTGAGCCATGGCTGCTGAGCCTGCGCGTCCGGAGCCTGTGCTCCACAATGGGAGAGGCCACAACAGTGAGAGGCCGCAAAAAAAAAAAAAAAAAAAGAAACTAAAATCTTTGTGCTTCAAAGGATACCACCAAGAAAGAGAAAAGACAACTCAGAGAATGGGAGTTGGGCAAAACATATATCTGATAACTGACTTGTATCTAAAATATAAACAGAACTAGTATAACTCAATAAAGACAAATAAATCAATGTAAAATTTGACAAAGAAGATAGAAGATGAGCACATGAAAAGATACTCAGCATCATTAGCCATAAGGAAATGCAAATAAAAAAAATGGTACTGATGAACCTAGTTGCAGGGCAGGAATAAAGAGGTAGATGTAGAGAATGGACTTGAGGACATGGGGTGGGAGGGCTAAGCTGGGGCGAAGTGAGAGTAGCACCGACATATATACACGACCGAATGTAAAATAGTTGGCTGGTGGGAAGCAGCAGCATAGCACAGGAAGATTGGTTAGGTGCTATGCGATGACCTAGAGGGGTGGGATAGGGAGGATGAGAGGGAGGCTCAAGAGGGAGGGGATATGGGGACATGTGTATGCATATGGCTGATTCGCTTTGTTGTGCAACAGAAGCTAACACAGTATTGTGAAGCAATTATGCTCCAATAAAGATCTATTAAAAAAAAGTATAAGGGACACTCTTGCACTGCTGGTGGGAATGTAAATTGGTAACAGCCACTATGGAGAACAGAATGGAGGTTCCTTAAAAAACTACAAAGAGAGCTACCATATGACCCAGCAATCCCAATACTGGGCATATACCCTGAGAAAATCATAATTCAAAAAGAGTCGTGTACCACAACGTTCATTGCAGCTCTATTTACAATAGCCCGGACACGGAAGCAACCTAAGTGTCCATCAACAGATGAACGGATAAAGAAGATGTGGCACATATATACAATGGAATATTACTCAGCCATAAAAAGAAACGAAACTGAGTTATTTGTAGTGAGGTGGAGGGACCTAGAGTCTGTCATACAGAGTGAAGTAAGTCAGAAAGAGCAAAACAAATACCGTATGCTAACATATATATATATGGAATCTAAGGAAAAAAAAAAGTGCATGAAGAACCTAGGGGCAGGACAGGAATAAAGACGCAGACATAGAGAATGGACTTGAGGACATGGGGAGGGGAAGGGTAAACTGGGACAAAGTGAGAGAGTGGCATGGACATATATACACTACCAAAGGTAAAATAGATAGCTAGTGGGAAGCAGCCGCATAGCACAGGGAGATCAGCTCGGTGCTTTGTGACCACTTAGAGGGGTGGGATAGGGAGGGTGGGAGGGAGGGAGACGCAAGAGGGAAGAGATATGGGAACATATGTATATGTATAACTGATTCACTTTGTTATAAAGCAGAAACTAACATACCATTGTAAAGCAATTATACTCCAATAAAGATTAAAAAAAAAGTATAATCAGATACTACTTTGTGAGATACCAACAGGATGGCTATATAATCTTATTAACAATCACTGGTGAGAAACTGGAACCCTCATACACTGCTGGTAGGAATGTAAAATGTGCAGTCACTGTGCCCAACAGCTCTTCAAATAGTTAAGGATAGAATTACCATATGACCCAGTAATTCGACTCCTGGGTACATACCCAAGAGAAATGAAAACATATCCACACAAATACTTATATCCAAGAGAATCAAAAATAGATGTCCCCATAAAAACCTTTCATTTATGAAAGCATTATTCATAAAACCCCCAAAATGGAAACAAACTAAATGGCCAGCAATAAAAAGAAATGACGTATAATATTCCACTGTCAGGATACACCACAGTTTATCCATTCACACACTGAAGTACACTTTGGTTGCTTCCACTTTTGGCAATGTGAATAAAGCTGCTATAAATATCTGTGTAAAGGCTGTGTGGACATAGTTTTCAACTCCTTTGGTTAAATAACAAGGAGTGAGATTGCTGGATTGTATACTAAGAGTAGGTCCAGTTTTGTAAGAAACTGTCAAATTGCATTCCAAAAGTGGCTGCACCATTTTGCCTTCCCACCAGCAATGAGAGTTCCTGTTGTTCCACAACTCTGACAGCACTGGTGTTCTCAGTGTTCTGGATTTTAGACGTGTGATGGTTATCTCATTGTTTTAATTTGCATTTCTCTGATGACATATAATGTGGAGTATCATATCATATGCTTATTCTTTGGTGAGGTGCCTGTCAGAGTCACTGGCCCATTTTTTAATCAGGTTGTTTATTTTGTTCTTGTTGAATTTTAAGAGTTCTTTGTGTATTTTGGATAACAGCCCATTATTAGATTTGTCCTTGCTTTTTTTTTTTTTTTTTGGAGTATAGTTGATTTACAATGTTGTGTTAGTTTCAGGTGTATAGCAAAGTGAATCAGTTATACATACATATAGCCACTCTTTTTTTAGATTCTTTTCCCATATAGGCCATTACAGAGAATTGAGTAGAGTTCCCTGTTCTACTGTGTTGTACAGTAGGTTCTTATTAGTTATCTATTTTATTTTATTTTATTTTTGGCTGCATTGGGTCTTGGTTGCTGCGCATGGGCTTCCTCTAGTTGAGGCAAGCGGGGGCTACTCTTCGTTGCAGTGCGCGGGCTTCTCATTGCGGTGGCTTCTCTTGTTGCAGAACATGGGCTCTAGACGTGCGGGCTTCAGTAGTTGTGGCTCGCGGGCTCTAGAGCACAAGCTCAGTAGTTGTGGCACATGGGCCCAGTTGCTCTTTGGCATGTGGGATCCTCCCGGACCAGGGCTCGAACCCGTGTCCCCTACATTGGCAGGAGGATTCTTAACCTTGCATCACCAGGGAAGTCCTAGTTATCTATTTTATATATAGTAGTGTATATATGTCAATCCCAATCTCCCAATTTATCCCTCCCCACCTTATCCCCTGTTAACCATAAGTCTGTCTTCTACATCTGTGACTCTACTTCTGTTTTGTAGAGAAGGTAAGTTCATCTGTACCCCTTTTTTTAGATTCCACACATAAGCAATATCATATGATATTTGTCTTTCTGTGTCTGACTTAACTTCACTCAGTATGATAATCTCCAGGTCCATCCATGTTGCTGCAAATGGTATTATTTTGTTCTTTTTTTATGGCTGAGTGATACTCCATTGTATATATGTACCACATCTTCTTTATCCATTCCTCAGTTGATGGACATTTAGGTTGCTTCCAGGTCCTGGCTATTGTAAATAGAGCTGCAGTGAACACTGGGGTGCATGTATCTTTTCGAATTATGGTTTTCTCCAGGTATATGCTAGGAGTGGGATTCCTGGGTCATATGGTAGTTCTACTTTTAGTTTTTTAAGGAACCTCCATACTGTTCTCCATAGTGGCTGTACCAGTTTACATTCCCACCAACAGTGTAGGAGGGTTCCCTTTTCTCCACACTCTCTCCAGCATTTATTGTTTGTAGATTTTTTTGATGACGGCCATGTGACTGGTGTGAGGTGACACCTCATTGTAGTTTTGATTTACATTTCTCTAATAATTAGCAATGTTGAGCATCTTTTCATGTGCTTTTTGGCATTCTGTACGTCTTCTTTGGAGAAATGTCTATCTAGATCTTCCACCCAGTTTTTGATTGGTTTGTTTTTTTGATATTGAGCTGCATGAGCTGTTTGTATATTTTGGAGATTAATCCCTTGTCGTTTGCTTCGTTGGCAAATGTTAGATTTGTCTGTTACAAATATTTTCTCTCAGTCTGTGGCCTTTCTTCTCATTTTCTTGACATTGTCTTTTGCAGAGCATAAGTTTTTAATTTTAGTAAAGCCCACTTGATCAGTTATTTCTTTTGTGCCTTTGGTGTTGCATCTAAAAAGTCATCACCATACCCAAGGTCATCTAGGTTTACACCTATGTTACCTTCTATAAATCTTATACTTTATGTATTACATTTAGGCCTGTGATACTTTTTGAGTTAATTTTTGTGAAGGATGTATAGTCTGTGTCTAAATTCAGTTTTATGCCCGTGAATGTCCAGTTGTTCAGTACCATTTGTTAAAGAGACTATCTCTGCTCCATTGTGCTACCTCTGCTTCTTCATCAAAGATTTATTTCTGGGCTCTCTATTCTGTTCCGTAGATCTATTTGTCTATGCTTTTGCCAATGCCACACTGTCTTGATTACTGTAGCTTTATAGTAAATCTTGAAGTTGGGTAATAACATGGAGAAAACATGATATTATTCATTGAAAGAAGCCAATCAGAGAAGGCTACATACTATGATTCCAACTATATGACATTCTAGGAAATGCCATGGTTGCTGGGGGGAACGGGAGGGCAGAGATGAACAGGCAGAGCACAGAGGATTTTTAGGGCAGTGAAAATACTCTGTATGATATTACAATGATGGATATATGTCATTATACATTTACCCAAGCCCACTGATGTACAACACCAAGAGGGAATCCTAAGATAAACAATGGACTCTGAGTGATAATTATGTGTCAGTGTAGGTTCATCAAGTGTAGCAAATGTACTACTCTGGTGAGGGATGCTGATAATGGGGGAGAGGGAGACTATGTATGTGTGGGGCTAGAGGTATATGGGAAATTTCTGTGCCTTCTGATTAATTTTGCTGTGAACCTAAAACTGCTCTAAAAAATATAATCTTCTACTATGTTCAGTGAAAGACACAAGTCACAAAAGACCACACACTGAATGAAGTTCAGAAAGGACTATGAAACCCTCTCCAGAAAGAATAAGCACATAAAATATTAAATATCATTTCAGAGTTTTATTTGACCATCTTACTCCTGATTAATGACCCTCTTAAGGTTCCATGAGCTTTGAATTTAAAACTTGATTTTATTTTTGCTTTATTTTTTATGTATATGACACAGAGTAATGCCATTCGAAGGCTCAACGGGTTCAATGGGTGGGAATTATGTGCAGAAAATATGAAAATCATGTTAGTTCGTGGCATACATGTTATTTAGAGTCCACTTTATATTGAACACCTGCCTGGGCTATGAAAACACCATGGCAGCCTAGTCTGTTGTATATAGATGGGAAACCAAAAGAACAGGGTTTTAACTTGAACTGGTCTTAGATGCCACATTAACCTGCCAATCTTTTCTTATCAATGTTACAACCTTGCTTACAAACATAAAGAGAAAGGTTCCTCTTCCCAAAGCTAAAAATAATTTTGCATTTTAAAGATCCTTTAAATACATTCCTTATTTGTAATTCACCATTAACATAAATGAAAAATACACATTCTAACCCTAAGAAATAACATTAGGATTGTAAGGAATAAATCTTCCTCCTCAAAGTAAAAACAGAAGCCAGTGGAAAAAGTTACTTCCTAAACAATCCTTTGGTCTCTCTGGAGACTTCATATCTGCATTTAAACTTAAGCACACTGGAAATGACTGCTAATGACATCTATCAGTCTTGGTCTTTTGTTTTCTTAATCATACGTGGGTTTTGGATTTCCACATCAGACAGCTGCTCAAGGCCACCTTTTCTGTACAGCCAAATACGAAGGTGTCTCCTTTCTCATCATATTGGCTGTGTTCCCTTTCCAGTTCTCTATCAGCTCTCTTTACCTGACCCTTCCACCCTCTGGCACAAATTCCCATGGTGCTTTCTCTGATGGACACAGCTGTCTCTACTTATTTTACAGTCTCATCATTGTATTCATACACAACTTAGGCAATCATGATTGTATTACAAAAGAGCTTTTCAAACTCTTTTAGAAATTAAATGCTTGCATGAACAAAACAATATCCTCATTAAGAATCTGTCATTCTACATGGGCTTTAGTACTAATTCTTTAATAACTAGAAACCAATCAATGGGGGAAAAAAACTAAATGGGCTACCACGAATGCTATTCTCAGTATGCCTATCAGCTCCCCTGTCCTCCAATCCCTATATCCTGCACTTCTCACTGTCCCAAGTAAAACTGGCTTACAAGCATGGAATAACCCAGATTCAGAGAAACACACATAAACTATACCATGCTTCTTTCCACCTGCCAAAAGTTTCAGTCTGTTTAAAGGAATGGGGGTTGGGGGGTTGCAAAAATTAGGGAAAAATAAGCTTATTTAAAGTTAGGAAATGGCTCCATGTGTTCCTTGATTTTAAATATTAAGTCTTGCTCAATTTTGTTCAAAATGTTGATAAAAATCCCTTCAGGTGAAGTTGTATTTCAAAGAAAAGAAGCTAAATTTCTTCATACAAATGTGTTAAATATCATCAATATCACGAACCTAACAACCCTTGAATAAATCTGGTCTATAGGGCTTTCAAGTAAAGTAAAATAATATGTAACTAAGAATGATGAGAAAATGGAAGTAGGAAATGAGATATATAACTAGTATTGGCCAGAGTGTTATAGATGAAGGGTTTGGGGAGATGTGCTGTGAAAACCTACAATGAACGGCATTCAGAGTGTGAGGAGAGAAATCACAAACTTCTGTTGTTCTTGATGCTTTCTGGACTCTTTTTTTAATGTAAACTATGTATTTAAATATAATATAGATAAAGCAGTACCCAAGTCAACAAAGTAAACATATGCGTACATAAAAGCAGCACCCAAAACAAAAAACAGGACATTATAGATTCCCAAAAGCCCCTTCTCATACCCTCTTCCAGGTTACGCAGGTGTGTTCTGACAACGATAATAGACATCTATCTTCAGAAGATATCACTGGATTTTAATACATAGTTTATTACACTTATTTCCATCATTTATCACCAAGAAATGACAGTTGTACTTTTATACTACCCCATTTTTCAACATTTAACATACATTTCAGATTTAAAGAAATCCATACTAAATAGACTTCATGGCATCCTCAAGCCACGAGAGCCATTTTACGAGCAGTACAGTCACAGAATACGTGATGATCCTAATGAATCAGAAATTACTGAAAATTCACTACTGTGGGCTCTACCGCATTTGACCAGGACTCGCTGCATGCCACTCATAAAGCACCTGACTGCAACACTAGACACACTAATGATCCCTCATGAACAATTCACACAACATGAGACTAATATTTTAATAATGCTTGTTTCAACTGTTCAGTAGCCCAGCAATACAGAGGGAAGCATTTGGGACCACATGGCAAAGATCCTAAAACAATATTAACTTTAAAAAAAAAAGCGCACTCATTTTTATCAAACTCAACTGATATTTTGTGCTTCCTAAAGGCTTGTAAAACAGAAGCTCCTGCTCCTGAAAGGGGAAACAATACTCCAGATACTGGAAAGATACTCAAGAGCTGATCACTACAAAGGTGTAATTTTCAAATAAACTTATACTTCAGAAAAGCTGTGTACTTAACTCCAACATGAGAAAGAAACTTTGTTCATACATGCATTCATATATTCATTCCTTTAAATACCCACCAAATTTATAATTCCCAGTTCAAACCTATATCACTTTCTCTAGAGATGACTACTGATCCTATATGAATAACTTTCTTCCTTATCTGATAACTTTTTTTTTTTTTGCGGTACGCGGGCCTCTCACCATCGTGGCCTCTCTCGTTGTGGAGCACAGGCTCCGGACATGCAGGCTCAGCGGCCATGGCACATGGGCCCAGCTGCTCCGCGGCATGTGGGATCTTCCCGGACTGGGGCACAAACCCGTGTCCCCTGCATCGGCAGGTGGACTCTCAACCACTGTGCCACCAGGGAAGCCCGTTATCTGATAACTTTTGATAGAGTTGTACTACATTCTCAACCCTTTTGGCTAGCTAAACATCTTGGAAAAGAACCACTGATGCTTTGAAAGTAGAAACAGTTGTGATAAATGTTTTCATCTTTAGCAAATTGAGTTTTATTATTGTAAGAACCAAAAATAAGGATCAGAAATATTTTTAAGTTAGCTAGAACAAATGGAATATATTATACCTTGCATGACGGACCTACTTCCTTAATCCAAATCAAGATGAATAACTTCGCTCTCAAGGAAATTACTATATAGCGGCAAAGATAGAACAAGTAGACAGAAGACACATACAATAACAGAAATTAAGTGTCTTAACAGAGGGAAAAATTACACTATAAAAGCATTCCCAAAGGGTACTGGGTAAAAAAAAGAGGTCTGTAATCAAATAAATCTAGGAAATATTGAAATGTAGTAAATAAATTTAAACAGGTTAAAATGCTAATCACCACTGGCATCCTCCAATAGTAGGCAGCATTTCCTAAGTTTATTTGACCAGGGCATCCTGATTTACACAGCATGTTGAAGGTCTACTGTTCTGTGGATAGATTTTGGGAATTGCTATCTTTGGGGATTTGGAAGAAGGAGAGGCTTCCTTAAACTAAGGGGATCAGGAAATACTTCATATAAGAACTAACATCTACACTGGGGCTAGAAAGACATGTAGGATTAAGTCACTGTGGAAAGAGAGACTGCTAGTGAAAAGGCCATTTCAGGCGGGAACACAGAGCACTTGCAAAGACCTGAGATGTATGAGTGGCTCAAAGAAAATGGAGCATAAGCAGCATGACAGTGGGCTGTAGAAATAAAGATTTAGCAAGGACACACTGGATTTTGATAAAGAAGGTTTTGTATGCCAAAAATCTGGAGAGTTCAGTTGGAAGGAATGTACAAGTTTACACTTGTTGACCACAGTTAAATCAAGTAAGGCCTTTGACCCAATCAAAAGGCCTCAGAGTTTAGACGATAAATTATTTGATCAATCGGTAACACAGAAATAATGATTTTTTAAGTTCTTATCATTTAAATATAGACAATAGATTAAATTATATGTCAGGGATATGCTTCAAAATAATTTGGGAAGGGTATAAATGAAAAAGATTGTCCATGAGTTGGTACTTATTGAAACTAGATGATAAATACATGGTGGTTCATTATACAACCATCTTTAAATAATTGTATATATTTCCCCAAATAAAATGTTTTTTAAAAATAACATTTAGGGACTTCCCTGGTGGTACAGTGGTTAAGAATCCGCCTGTCAATGCGGGAGATACGGGTTCGAGCCCTGGTCCAGGAAGATCCCACGTGCCGCGGAGCAACTAAGCCCGTGAACCCACGTGCCACAACTACTGAAGCCCGCGCACCTAGAGCCCATGCTCCACAAGAGTAGACCCCGCCTGCCGCAAACAGAGAAAGCCCGTGCGCAGCAACGAAGACCCAACGCAGCCAATAAATAAACAAATAAATTTTTTTAAAAAAGAAAAAAGGCATAAAAAAATAACATTCATAGGAAATGAAATGGTATATCTATGGCCTTAGTAATTTAATAAAATGCAATATTTTTTCCATATCACTAAATGACTATATGTTTATCAAATAAGCAAAATGATTGAAAATCAAAGGTACATTTCACTATTTTAACGTGACTAAAAATTCACCTTTCTGCAAGAACTTCATGATTTCAAGTAAGACTGAAAAGTAAGAATACATACTATAGTCTCTCTTCTTCTGCTTAAAGGTATTTTCACTCTTATTTCCACTATAAATGGTTTAATTGTGAAAGTACAGTAAAATCCCATGAAAATATGAAATTTCTGTAATGTGCCTGTTTCTATATTGATCCTGCCAATTGACTCAAGGGCTTTATGTACTTTCTGTAAGTTAAACCAAGTCAGGACATTCCAAAAACAAATTCTTCTATTGCAAAATCTCAGACTGCAAAATACTCTCCCAGAAAAGCTGCAAATATCATCCATGTGCAAAAACAAAACTTTCTTAAAAATAAATTGTAATTATAGCCTACAGTGCGAAACAAAACCTACAGGGTTTTGTTTAAATCTTCTTATTTGTAGGTCCTTGTTTGAAACAAATACATTTCTATCACCCATTAGTTAAATAACAGACACTCATGCTGGCTGAGACAAATTTCACTCATACGTAGATATAAACAATTAAAGATACAGGTTATATCTACATGATTTTATGCAAAATTTAATTAGATCATCTAAGCTTAAAAATTACTATTATAATATAAATATAATATTTACTGTTATAATATAAATAATACATTGCCCATTTTCTCCAACAAAACAGAGTATTGTGAAAAGCCTATTCTGATTCCAATCTATCAAAATTATTACAAAGCCTATGTCCTTTGACTCTAACTATGAAATACACAAATCTAATTATTTTAATTCTTTCTTTATAATAAAGTTTAATTTTTTCTTTTAAAATTCTATAGTGGGTATTAATCAATGAAAAATCTATAAGGGTTATTTATCCACTAAAAAAAACCTAGCATTATTATTTATGCTAGTTTTTTTTTAGTGGATAAAGAATAATAATAATATTATTAACTCTCCATTAGTAACTTACTTACATATATTATCTTCTCTTTAGTAACTGTGACAACTGACTTTATACCCTAGCATTTATTACAGAGAAGAAAACTGAAATCTATTGGCATGTGTAATATTACTTTCAACATGCACAGCACAGTAGAGCCCAGTGCTTAAATAAGGTTTAAATTTCAAAACATATATTGTCATTTAAATAAACTATCTTAACAAATAATGATTTGAGAGTTCTCCGCAATTTAACACTTAGCTGAGGCAGCAACAGCTATCTGTGAGTATAAAATTAAAATGGACCTGCAACAGAGATGTCTAACTTTGTAGAAGCCAATACACACATATCTTTGATTAACGATAAACAACAGAAGCCTACTGATAAGATGTAAAGACAAATACTCAGGAAAAACTGGCATCTAAATCTGGCTGAAATATTCATACTCTGTTCTAATTCACTCCTCTGTAGCCCACACACTTGGAAGAAATGGAAAGACTCATACATGATTCCTCTATTTCTCTTCTTGTTTCAATTTTAATAATGAGTGATATAATTATAAGGTAATACATTAATGCATAAGATCTGTAAGAATTAATATGCTAAAATAGACCATGTAATTTTCAAAGCTTACTATATTATATATATACTACATTTTTGAATGAAGGTGTTATTAACAAATGTATGCTCCCCCCAAAACTTTTAATTTATAGATAAAACAATAAAAGATCCTTCCTGGTAATCGATATTTAATCATTATTAAAACATCAGTACATTTCTGATGAGTATGAAATAACTGACTGATAAGTGGGTTAATGTACTCAGTCATTCAAGAAATAGTTAATGAGAGCCTACATTGTGCCAGCCAATGTCCTAGGTGCTAGAGATACTAATGTAAATTTGTAAGTGGTGGGCCTCCCTGGTGGCGCAGTGGTTGAGAGTCCGCCTGCCGATGCAGGGGATACGGGTTCGTGCCCCGGTCTGGGAGGATCCCGTATGCCGCGGAGCGGCTGGGCCCGTGAGCCGTGGCCGCTGGGCCTGCGCGTCCGGAGCCTGTGCTCCGCAACGGGGGAGGCCACAGCAGTGAGAGGCCCGCATACCGCAAAAAAAAAAAAAAAAAAAAAATTTGTAAGTGGTGTAAACTTGTGATAAAACAAAAATATCTCAGTGAACGTGATCTCCATTATTATCTCTGCAGATCTCTGAGAGAAAAGATTACAAGATCAAGGAGGTGAGTTGTATTCTTCTTCATAGGCTACAAAATGATAAACTATATATTACAATGAATTATTCATGTATTATATATAGTATAGTATATATTATATTATATAATGTACGCAATAACATATAGACTGCAAGATATTAACAAGAACATGAGCTCTTACCAGAAAGGAATAATGTCTCCTACTCAGAGCTTAATATGGATAAACATCTGATGAGTAAGTGTGTAAATAGTTGTGATATTTCAGGAGATGCAACAATATGATTGGGATTCTCTACACAAAACAAAAATGAGCTCTGTTCCAACAGAACTACTTCTGCAGGATACACATAACAGATTCTCTGAAAATAACAGCAATAGCTTTGATGGTGAGTGTTAGAGTTAAAACACAAAAGAGTGAAAACTATTGCTTTACTAGGCTGTAGTGAAAAAAAAAAAAAATCTAACTCCAGATAAGGCCCCTGTTGGAATTTCCAGCTTGCTGGACTGCCTTGCAAATCTTGGACTTACCAGCTCCCACAACTGCATGGGCCAAGTTTTTAAAAAATAGATCAACTGATCAAACAATCACTCTCTCTGAATGACTGTGTGTGTGTGTGTGTGTGTGTGTGTGTTTGGATCCAGAATCTAGGCTTATTTCTGCAAATCCAGGCAGAGTTGTGACAGGTGGGGGAAAGAAGGAGTGAAAGACTGACACATTTCCCTCATGAATGATAATCCAGTTATGTCCACAAGTATGTTATGTTAATTAAGTAATTTAACAACATAGCTACACAAATCTAAATTAATCACAATGACTCAAGGAAAATATATAAGGAAAAGCTGAGGTATACAACAAGGCTTCCACAGTAATATGAAGAAAATGCACTGTGGGTTGAACACATATACCATAAAATTATATTACTAAATAAGACATCACAGAAACATAGAAATACAGTAATTGAATAAGCATGAAATACTGATGTTATGATTCCAATTAGTCTGCTGATTCTATCAAGTAAGTAGTATAAACTCAATGCATATGATAGGAAATAAATCAAGTTGATACGTACTTGTGACAAAAAACTTTTTTGTGAAAGTACAGCTATCAAAGGCAGCAATTTTCTCCTGCAATACTACGACAAGGATCCTAAAATTAGAGGGAAAAAACCACAAAAGAAAATGTTAATATGAAATTCTATAAACTGAACTATAAATAAGTTAAATCATCTAGATTTAAGTAAGTATGTACCAAAGGAATTTTTAAAAATCAAACGCTTCTTAAAGCATATAGACTAGAAAAATCTGCTTCTTAAATGTCAAAATACAGTCACAAAATCCTTAATATGATCAAGATAGACAAGATTAAAGGAAGAAAAGTCACAGGAGAACTACATCTGAAAATAAAATTTCATTTTCATTCATTATAAATCAAATGAATCTATCTTCATTAAGAATGTATGAGATCAATGAACTGCTGGCTATTTACTAAAAGTGTTTTTCCAGTGCTGGCTCAAAGTCATGGAATTAAACATAAAATGGATTTATACAACCTGGCACTTAAAATGATTGCTGAATTTCCCAACACAAGAGCCAAAATGAGAGAGAGGGAGGGAGGGAGGGAGGGAGGGAGGGAGAAAGGGAGGGAGGAAGGAAGCTCAGATAACTATTATTCAATGTAAATGAGACATTTCTGATTATTGAAATATTAAAATTAATCAGAATCTGTATTTCTCCCAAAGTTCAAGATTTATAAATAATTAGGGAAAAGTTATAAATTTTCAAAATTAAAATGTATCTGAAATGAAGTTATTTTATAAACTACATTTTAGAGTATTGCTCCTTATAACTGTTGTTAAATATTTAACTACTAGATCCACCCATTTAAAAATGTTGATTTTTAAAATCTTCTTTCTTTCTTTCTTTCTTTCTTTCTTTCTTTATTTATTTATTTATTTTGGGCTGCATTGGGTCTTTGTTGCTACACATGGCTTTCTCTAGTTGCGGCGAGCCGGGGCTACTGTTCATTGCGGTGCTCGGGCTTCTCACTGTGGTGGCTTCTATTCTTGCAGAGCAAGGGCTCTAGGCACATGGGCTTAAGAAGTTGTGGCACGTGGGCTCAACAGTTGTGGCTTGTGGGCTCTAGAGCGCAGGCTCAGTAGCTGTGGCGCACGGGCTTAGTTGCTCCGCAGCATGTGGATCTTCCTGGACCAGGGCTCAAATCCATGTCTGCTGCACTGGCAGGTGGATTCTTAACCACTGTGCCACCAGGGAGGCCCAAAAATGTTGACTTTTAATAATTTAATATATCACTGGATAATTACATTAACCCAGAAATAACAAGAGTATACCTCCTATGTCATATATAACTTTGTTTGATGTTATCTGAAGTTTAAATACACATAATAGGGCTTCCCTGGTGGCGCAGTGGTTGAGAGTCCGCCTGCTGATGCAGGGGACATGGGTTCGTGCCCCGGTCCGGGAAGATCCCACATGCCGCGGAGCGGCTGGGCCCGTGAGCCATGGCCGCTGGGCCTGCGCATCCGGAGCCTGTGCTCCACAACAGGAGAGGCCACAACAGTGAGAGGCCCGTGTACCGCAAAAAAAAAAATATATATATATATATATATATATATATATATATATGTACATAATAACTAGATCTTCATTATGAATTACACACTATCACTGCACAACTTTTCTTTGTCCTATTTCATATTTTTGTACTGAATTCAAATATTTTTATCATTAATATCAAAGTCTTGGTCTTTTAGTTTGTACTTGTCAGGTATCTGTTTACCCTTACTTTTACATTCAAACTTTCCGAGTCACTTTTTGAAATATCTCTTTAAAATCTAACCTGAGAGTCTTTTATTATAAAATTTATTTTTTGTTTTCCATGTTCCATGTGTTTGCTCTTTAATGAGATTAATAATTTGCAGCCATGACCTTGATAAGACATTTAGCATCATGGGGCTAGGAAAAATCTATCTGGTCCCTCTTTTAGCTCCATTGTGAAGTGCAAAAAAATAAGAATATTTAAAATCTTTTTTACATTTCAGAAATAAGCTTTGTTTTGATGAATGCTAACAGGAAAATTACATTTCCCATCATAAACCAGTAAACATATAGAAGTACATATATGAAACAAAAAGTTATATATAAAATGTTATGTTATACATATAAAAAGGTTCCTCAAAGCAATATTTAACCTTCATACGTTTGCTCAGGCACTTTTATTCTTTTCCATTTCATTATTTCACTAATGGGTCAAGACAAAAAGTTTGAAAACATTAAGAAATCTTAAGAGCTACTTATATTTGGCAGAATTCCAAAGACATATTTGTGACTTTTTTATTATTATTATATCAAAGTCAATGATAATGGAAATGCACTACATGCACAGGAGGTATGTTATCTTGCACAAGAAACACATGAAAAATTGCTTACCTTTTGTTGCAATGGAGATCATAGATAGGTGTTTTAAACTGAATGGACTTGACCATCTCCCCAGTACGAAGTGAATATAAATCCACACAACAGTAAGGTGGGCTTGTGCTAAAACATAAATAAATAAATAAATACATACATATAAACATACATACATACATACATATATAAATAAACAAATAAATAAAGACAAAAGCCATTATATTTTAACAGGTGGGAGGGCCAATAAATTTTCTTACTAACACAATACAAGCAAATTGATTTGGACTTTAATCAACAAAATTAGCAATTGCATAATGGTGAAATACTGCAAGCTTTCACCCTAAAATCAGGGATTAGAGAAGAACACTTGAAGAATATGGCCACTCTACTCAATGCAGTATAGAAGGTATGTGCATAAGAAATTACTACAAGAAAGAAATAAAGCTGCAGTTATTTGTGAGAATTTGATTGTATAAGTATAAAACCTAGTAACAAAAAGTTGCACTATATACATAGACAAACCCATAATAAAAGACAAACCATTAATATAAGGGTTAATATGTAGATTGGTACAGTTCAACCCTAATCAAGAATCTATCAGAAATGAGACCTCTTTCTAAAATGTACATAAATACACATTCTAAATGATAAGATTCAAATTATAAAGACAATGTGTTCCTTCATACTAGAACAGATAAAGAGATCAATGTTTTCACCTTAAGAAAGTAGGAAAAGAGCAAGTTAAATCAAATGAAAGTGGAATGAGGGAATGAATAAAATACAACAAATCAATGAATCAAAACTTGAGTAAGCAAAAGAAAAAAATAAACAGAACTAAACCCAATTCCTTGAAATAGATAATTTGAATATTCCAGTGTCTATAAAAGAAACCAAACTCATAATTTAAAACTTGTTACAAAGAAATCCTTAAAAATGGCTTCATTTGTAAATTCTACTAATCATTTAAACAAAAATGTTTAGATATTCTACACAAACTCTTTTATAAGATAGGAGTCACCAACTTATTTTATGAGGTCAGTAACACATGATCCCCAAAATAAATACTTCACAAGAAACTACCGATATATTTATGTCTCATGAATATACATAAAAAATCCTCAACAAAAACATTATCAAGTTGGGACTGCCTGGTGGCGCAGTGGTTAAGAATCCACCTGCCGATGCAAGGGACACGGGTTTGAGCCCTGGTCCAGGAAGATCCCACGTGCCACAGAGCAACTAAGCCTGTGCACCACAGCTACTGAGCCTGCGCTCTACAGCCCGCGAGCCACAACTACTGAAGCCTGCGCACCTAGAGCCTGTGCTCCGCCACAAGAGAAGCCACCGCAATGAGAAGCCCGTGCACCGCAAAGAAGAATATAGCCCCCGCTCGCCGCAACTAGAGAAAGCCCGCGCGCAGCAATGAAGACCCAACGCAGCCAAAAAAAAATAAATAGGAAGCAGATCAGTGGTTGCCAGGGACCAGAAAAGGAGGGAAGCTACAGAGTACAAAGTGGCATGATGGGTGCCACTTTTAGGGCGATAGAAATGTTGCTGTGTCTTGATTGTGCTAGGGACTTACACAAGTGCATACAATTGGTGAAAGTGGAGATGGGAGAGAATCTAGTAAAACTTGAACTTCAACCTCTAAAATTGACACAAGGCAAAAATTCTTTTCTTAATGTTCCCAACTAATTAATCCAGTCCTCTGCTGAGAAGCAATGAGTTAATAATGAACGAAATCTAACATTTTGCCAGACCAACTGGGAAGGAAAAAACAGCTTGTCACCTTCAATTAGCAGCTCATTATAGCCACGGTACACTAGAAACTTGAATTCTGATCATTTCACTGGCATCCATACAATGTCACAACTGAGATTCTTCCTGCAGAAAGCCTTCAATAGAAGTAGACAAAACAAATGCTATGAAGGCTCAGTTTAGAGTTGAATGAACAAGATTTGGTAGATCTAAAAGTTCTATTTATATATGGAAAAAACCTCTTATTCAATGCCTAATAGAAAAAGATAATTCTTTTAAAATCAGAGTTTTCAGAAAGTCACACATTCATAAAGGAGTCATGCTATCTGCCAATAACACAGTTGTGTACACGCCTGACATATCCTTTTGTTCTCTATTTTCTCTCTTTTTAAAAGCCTTGACTATTTCCCTGGGACACAGCAAGACAATCTTAATTTTCCTCATGGGTAGGCTGATGAGAAAGCTTTCTATAACATCAGCAGAATGCATGCCCCATAACAGAAAGGACGTGTGTTATTCTAAAATATACAGACAAGAAACAAGCTTTTACTTTGTACTCTAATATACAGCAAGCAGTGTCAAAAGCTGTATACAGAAGTCTTCATTAGATTTCTAGAGCTCAAATGGGTTAACATTTTTACAGGTTTGCGCCTGACATTTAAACCCAAAATTGTGACTTCACTTTAAGATAAAACCTAATTAATACTTTAAGGGAAAAAAGTTCACATAGAAATGTAGAGAATCTAATTTACAGTGTAACTGAATCTATTGCAAGCAAAACCAGAGTTGGAAAGAAAAGCAGAAATGACGTAATTTGTATTATTAAATCGTTGGTTAAAGGACTAAACTGTGCCCAGGCACCACTGCCTTTCCAACACATAAATATCAACAGGGGTAATGTAAAGTTATTTAGTACTTTTAATGATAAATATATAATAGAAATGAATGCAAATTCTCCTTAACTGACCTTCCCTTTACCTATGTAACTTGTTTTATAGTGAGGAACCAGGACATATATTGAAAATTTTTGCATTGGAGTAATCTGTTACCTGCTGTATACATAACCTATACACATAAAGGAAGTTATAAAGCTTTTATTAGCAAAGGACTAGTCCTCCGAGAGCCAAAGGTATGGAATTTACAGTTCATTTCAGTGGAGAGTTGACTACAATTATTTAAAGAGTAAAATTTTTTAAAACTTCTATTACTGAAAATGAAAAGGTTAAATTAAATATCAAACAAAATCGTTAAACTGGATTTCCTAAAAGCAAATCCTGAAACTATAGTATACAAGATAAACCCAAGAAGAAAACACTAAACATTTTCATCTAAATATGTTGCCTATTTCATTATTTCTTACTTTCTCTGTAATTCTTCCCATCACATTAAAAAATTTTTTTAATATGCCTTATTTTTTAGAGCAGTTTTTGGTTCACAACAAAATTGAGAGGAAGGTACAAAGATTTTCCATATAGCCTCTGCCCCCATTCATGCATAGTCTACCCCATTATCAACGTCCCCTACCAAAGTGGAACATTTGCTTCAACCTATAATGACACAATATAATCACCCAAACTCCATAGTTTCCATTATGGTTCACTCTTGGTGTTGTACATTGTATGGGTTTTGGATAAATTTATAATGACATATATCCAACATTACAGTAGCATACAGAATAGTCTCACTGCCCTAAAAATCCTTTGTTCTCTGCCTATGCATCCCTCCTGGTGAACTCTGATCTTCTTACTGTCTTACTGTATTGCCTTTTCCAGAATGTTGTTTAGTTGGAATCATACAGTATGTATCTTTTTCAGATTGGCTTCTTTCACTTAGTAATACACTTTTTTTTTTTTTGCAGTATGCGAGCCTCTCACTGCCGTGGCCTCTCCCGTTGCGGAACACAGACTCCAGATTCGCAGGCCCAGCGGACATGGCCCACGGGCCCAGCCGCTCCATGGCACGCGGGATCCTCCCGGACTGGGGCACGAACCCGCGTCCCCTGCACCTGCAGGCAGACTCCCAACCACGGCACCACCAGGGAAGCCCAATAATACACTTTAAAAGTTCCCCCCTTTCTTTTCGTGGCTTGATAGCTTTTAGTCCTGAATAGTATTCCATTATCTGGATGTACCACATTTTATTTATCCATTCACCTACTGAAGGACATCTTGGTTACTTCCAAATTCTGGCAATTATGGATAAAGCTGATATAAACACCTGTGTGCAGTTTTTTGGGCAGACATAACTCCTTTGGGTAAATACGATGCAGCAAAATTGTTTGACTGTATGGTAAACGTATGTTTAGTTTTGTACAAAACTGCCAAACTGTCTTCCAAAGTGATTTTACCATTTTGCATTCCTACCAGAAATTAATGAGAGTTCCTGTTGCTCCACTTTACCAGAACTTGATATATTCAGGGTACTGAATTTTGGCCAGGTGTGTAGTAGTATGTCCTTGTTGTTTCCCTGATGACATATGATATGGAGCACCTTTTCATATGTTTACTTGACATCTGTATATTGTCTTTGAGGTGAGGTCTTTTGCCCAATTTTTAATCAGGTTGTTCATTTTCTTATTTTTGATTTTTAAGAGCTTTGTGTATTTTGGATAACAGTCCTTTATCAGATATGTGTTTTGCAAGTGCTTTCTCCCATCCCAGTCTGTGTTTTTGAAGAGTGGGAGTATGTAATTTTAATGAAGTCCAAGTTTTATTCAGAAAATTGAATCTGTATAGGACAAACCTCAGAAAAATTTCCAGAATGAAGAAGAAGTAAGTGATGAAATGAAGGAGCCTACTCTACTTCTTACCTGCCAGCCCAGTCACATAAGCCAATTCCTTGAAATGAACATCACACGTGTGTTTCTGTATATGCGTGTGCGTACACTGAATGATATACCAGGGAATCTAGAATACAGCACACATGCCCAGAGCCAATGCCGGCTCAACAAAGAACTGTGAGGACATTAGTCTTGCATCTCTGGCTGAGCTTTTTTTTTTTTTTTCCCTTCGGTACGCGGGCCTCTCACTGTTGTGGCCTCTACCGTTGAGGAGAACAGGCTCCGGATGCGCAGGCTCAGTGGCTATGGCTCACGGGCCCAGCCGCTCCACAGCATGTGGGATTTTCCCGGACCAGGGCATGAACCCGTGTTTCCTGCATTGGCAGGTGTACTCTCAACCACTGTGCCACCAGGGAAGGAAGCCCTGGCTGAGCTTTTGACTGCACAAGCCAGAGGTAAAGGCTACAGCAGAGCTGTAGGTGGTATCACTACACATTCAAAGGACTGTCCCAAACATAGTCTTTACAAAAAGAGTTTGAAAAAGTCAATAAACAGTGTGTGGCTGCAGACCTCAACAAGCAAAACAGCAAATCCTGGGGAGGGGAGGACAATATGATGTTCAGAGTTGCCACATTATGATATTCAAAATGTCCACCATTCAACAAAAAATCGCAAGGCACACAAAGAAACAGGAAGGTATAGCCCATACAAAGAACAAAAATAAACTGAGAGAAACTGACACTGAAGAACCTATACAAAGAATTTAAATCAACTTGTCTTATATATGCTCAAAGAGCTAAAAGAAATTATAGACAAAGAAATAAGGGAGAAAGATGAATTCACAAATTGAAAATATCAATAAAGATACTGGTTCCTTATGAAAAAGGAACCACATAGAAATAACAGAACAGAACAGTACAATAACTAAAATGAAAAAGGCACTAAAGGTTTCAAAAGCCTATCTGAATATCAGAATAGACCAAAGAAAGAATTCACAAACTTGAAAATAAGATGAGTGAAATTACACATCAGAGTAGCAGAAAGAAAATGAAAGAAAAAAAAATGAACACAGTTTAAGATTAACAATATAAATCAACTAAACTCAACAAACCTATTGAAGACTCTACCCAGTAATGGCAGAATACACATTCTTCTTCTATGTTAGCCACAAAACAAGTCTCACTAAGTTTAAAAACAATGAAGACAATCTCTCTAACCAAGCTGGAATGACATTACAAATCAAAAGCAGAAGGAAAATTGTAAATTCATGAATATGTGATATTAAACATAGCATATCAAATAATCACCATGTCACAAATATGTGGAATTAAATAATAAACTCTTAACAGTCAACATCACATTAATAGAATGAAAGGGGGAAAAACAACATGATCATCTCAACCGGTACAGAAAAAGCATCTGCCAAAATTCAACACCCTTTCATAATTTAAAAAAAACAAAAACACAGCAACAACAACAAAAAAGTACAGGAAACTAGGAACAGAAGGGAATTTCCAAATATGATAAAGGGCATTTGCAAAACACTATACTAAATGACAAAGGCTGAATGTTTTTCTGCTAATATCTGAAACAAAACAAGGATGCCTACAGTCAACACTGTATTGAAAGATCTAACCAAAGCAATTAGGCAAGAAAAAGAAACTGAAAACTTCTAAATTGGAAAAGAAATAAAACTATCTCTATTCACAGACAATATGATGCTACATATAGAAAATTCTGAAGAATTCATAAAATAGTACTAGAACTGATAAATTCAGGAAAATTTCAGGGTACAAGATCAACATACATAAACCAGCAATTATCAATCCAAAATAAAAAGTTAAGAAAGCAATTCTAGTTACAAGAGCAATGCAATCTCTATCAACATTCCAATGGCTTTTGCAGAAGTGAAAAGCCAACCTAAAAACAAATGAAGTTGCAAGAGGTCCCAAATAAAAAAGAACAAATTGGAGGACTCACATTACCTGATTTCAAAAATTACAATAAAGCTACATTAATCAAAACACTGTGTTACTGACATCAGACATATAAACCAACAGAATAAAATTCAGAGTCCAGAAATAAACCCATACATCTATGATCAATTAATTTTTGAAAAAGGTACCAAGTATCTTCAACAAATGGTTCTGGGAAAAATGAAGTCCACATGCAAAAAAGTTGGACTACTAGCTTAAATCATATATAAAAATTAACTCAAAATGTATTAAAGACCTAAACATAAGAGCTAAAACTATACAAGAAGAAAATATAGGGGTAAATCTTCATGATCTTGGATTTGACAGTATTCTCAGATGTGACACCAAAAGCACAAGCAACAAAAGAAAAAAAATTATATTACATCAATATTTAAAACTGTTGTGTATCAAAGGGCATTATTTTAAAAAGTTAAAAGACAATCAAAAAATAGAAAATATTTGTAAATCTTATTTCAGATAAGGGTCTAGTATCCAAAGTATATTGAGAACTCTTACTACTCAACATCTAGAAGATAAACAACCCAATTACAAAATGAGCACAGGATGTGAATAGACATTTCTCCAAAGAAGATATACAGATGGCCAACAAGTATATGAAAAGATTATCAAAATCATTGATCAGTGGTGAAATGCAAATCAAAACCACAGTGAGATACTACTTCACACCCACTAGGTTGGTTATAACAAAACAATTGAAAAGGAGCAGGTATTTGCAAGGATATAGGAAAAGTAAAACCCTGATCCATTACTGGTGGGAATGTAAAATGGTGCAGCTGCTGTGAAAAACAGTCTGGCGGTTCCTCAAAAAGCTAAAGATAGAATTACCATATGATCCAGCAATTGCACTCCTAGATGTATACCAAGAAATGAAAGCATGGGGCTTCCCTGGTGGCGCAGTGGTTGAGAGTCCACCTGCCGATGCAGGGGACACGGGTTCGTGCCTGGGTCCGGGAAGATCCCACATGCCATGGAGCAGCTAGGCCTGTGAGCCATGGCCACTGAGCCTGTGCGTCCAGAGCCTGTGCTCCGCAACGGGAGAGGCCACAACAGTGAGAGGCCCACGTACCGCAAAAAAAAAAAAAAAAAAAAAAAAAAGAAATGAAAGCATATGTCGACAGAAAAACATGTACATGAACATTCATATGAGCATTATTCATAATAACCACAAAGTGGAAACAACCATGTGTCCTTTTTTTTTGGTGGTAGGAGGGCCTCTCACTGCTGTGGTCTCTCCCGTTGCGGAGCACAGGCTCCGGACGCGCAGGCTCAGCGGCCATGGCTCACGGGCCCAGCCACTCCGCGGCACGTGGGATCTTCCCAGACCGGGGCACGAACCCGTGTCCCCTGCCTCGGCAGGCGGACTCTCAACCGCTGCGCCACCAGGGAAGCCCCCATATGTCCTTTTAAATGATGAATGCATAAACAAACTGTAGTATACACATACAATGTAATATTATTTTGCCTTAAAAAGAAAGAAGTTCCAACGATGTGACGTTCTGGAAAGGCAAATCTATGGAGACAGTAAAAAGATCTACTACTGCTTCAATAACATTCAGTTGCCTTTTCACTTACTTATTTGAATATTAAATTTCAGCAATGTATCTAGAGTCATGATTTACTGTTTACTCTTTCAATCTATCAAATTAATTTCTTTCCTTTAAGTACTATGTAGACAATTATGTTAAACTAATACACTTTTAAATAAATTTTTACTATTATAAACAATTCTGAAACAAATCTGAGTGGGCTTCCATTTCTCAGGTTCTTCTGTAACACACTAAAATTGTTGATATCCTTTTATTAAGCCAACATAGTTTTATTAGGACAACAGAGAGTCTCCAAATAATAAAACTTTTAAAATGCTAAGCATTAAGTACTTTTAATCAAAAAGTTATTTTAATTTTCATTAGTTATGCCAGTAATTTGTTCTTAATTGGGGTTACACAGTGAAAAAATTTGACCAAAAATACATAACCACATAATCTGGTTGAGTGACTGTCAGAACTCTCAATCCATGACTTCAGTTAGTTTTATATACAGATAATACTATACATGTTGTAAACATTGGGAAATGTTCCGACAGTGTGTTTCAGATCCAACAATTACTATTTAAGGGAAAAGTCAGCAATACAGTGAGACCTAATCAAATGAACCACTAAATGGAGCAAGGAGCATGAAATGGTCAAAGAATAGGAATTATATAAGATCTTTAGGTATGTGTGGTTAAGTATTCCTATTGAAGTACATCTTTCCATAGAAGATTCAATAATCCCTTTTCTAATGTCAAACACTAGGTTATTAGCATGTAGAAAATAAGGAATGACCTAGGTATCTTGGGCTTTTTGTGAAGACTTAGAATAATGGAAGAATGCTGATGGTGACCTTACACTTTATCTTTGAAATTTAAACACTGATTGAAAATGTTTTATTAAATAGGTGCAAACTATCTTTTATGCCTGATGGAAAACAAGAATCACAAATAATATATGTTAATCCCCTAAACTTATAACTTTCTATCACAGTCACAGAGACTACTTTTAATTTTTATACTAATTTTTTTCTTAATATTCATATATTTTATTAGAATCATAGCCATTTCTTACCCTGGACAATGTTTTCAAAATAGTTTTTTGGGGGACTTTCCTGGTAGCACAGTGGTTAAGAATCCACCTGCCAATGCAGGGGACACAGGTTTGATCCCTGGTCCGGAAGATCCCATATGCCACAGAGCAACTAAGCCCGTGCGCCACAACTACTGAGCCTGTGCTCTAAAGCCTGCGTGCCACAACTACTGAGCCTGTGCACCACAACTACTGAAGCCCACAAGCCCAGAGTCCGTGCTCCGCAACATGAGAAGCCACCGCAGTGAGAAGCCCGTGCACCACAGAGAAGAGTAGCCCCCGATCACCACAACTAGAGAGCCTGAACGCAGCAACGAAGACTCAACACAGCCATAAATAAATTGAAAATAAAAGTTTTTTTGTAATGCAATACAATAAGCATCACGTTAAAGCAATGTGAGATACGGCTTTTATGACTTGAAAATTCTACACATTAATAACATTTTCCTTTACAAAGACTTTTATTATTTTTATTCATGATATTTAACAGATTGAACCAAAATTAGGAAAAGCGGAACAAAGTATTTGAGAAAGTGACATTTTCCAAGAATATGCATGTATAAGTGAAACACAAAACAGCAAAGACATCTTAAATCTACCACAAATTGCAAGAAGCATGGAAACACTTATTTTTAAATGGGAAAAAGCTGCACAACCTTCAACATGTGTTACTGAAGCTAATCCTTTAAATATAAGAGGAAACTTTTTGATAGTATTACATTATTTGTATTCTTATCCAGCTGCTAAAGAACAAAAGCCAGTTGGTGGTGTTTTTTTATTAAGTAATTATAAAGAAAAAGCCAAGAAAATGGAAACAACCATATTAAAGACTAAATTTGTGATTAGCCTAGTTAATAATAACATTTTTCTTTTGCAAAGTTCAGAATAAACACTGGGTATTTAAACCTTCCAACACCACTATAAGTTGAGAGAGTGGTACTAACAATGCTTTTACATGGGGAGGTAACCAGGCAAGAAGTAAAGTCTCCACATGAAAACAGGAGGTAATGTAAAATTGAGGTTGGAATCAGGTGTTCTTCAATAAGGTCATATACTACATAAGAAGCAAAGAGGTAATACACTGTATTTTTTTTATGTTAGATTCTACTATTTGCAATTAAATATGAAGATGAGTTAGAAATATTCTACCTTCAAGGAGATTTCAAAAAATATTAGTTTTTTTTAAGCATAGAGAATAAAGTTATAATACAAGTATGTTTAATATACCACAGTGAAAAACAAATGCAATGGAAATTCAAATTATGGAAGAGATCTTACAGGAAACAAAAAAAGTCTGCAGGTTACTTCATATATCCATATATAAACAATATAAACATTACATAGTTTATACATTTATAATACTGTTTTCATTTATGACTAAATAATCTTTGTCCACTAAAAACTATTCCTAAATACAATACTTAAAATTTTGTTTAAGGGGCTTCCCTGGTGGCGCGGTGGTTATGAATCCACCTGCCAATGCAGGGGACACGGGTTCGAGCCCTAATCAGGGAAGATCCCACATGCCACGGAGCAACTAAGCCCGTGCACCACAACTACTGAGCCTACACTCTAGAGCCTGCCAGCCACAACTACTGAGCCCGTGTGCCAGAACTACTGAAGCCCGCACACCTGGAGCCCATGCTCCCAACAAGAGAAGCCACCACAGTGAGAAGCCTGCCCACCACAACAAAGAGTAGCTCCCACTCACCGCAACCAGAAAAAGCCCGTGTGCAGCAACGAAGACCTAACGCAGCCAAAAATAAAACAAAATAAAATAAATAAATTTATTTTAAAAAATTTTTGTTTAAGAAAAATTTTCAAAAACTTTAGGGTATGGTAGAGATCAGCAAACTATGTCCCAAATCCAACACCAACTGCCAGTTTCACAGTAATATAGCCACACCCACTTATTTATTTTCTATGGTTGAGTTGAGTAGTTGCCACAGAGACCATATAGTCCGCTGAACATTTCATACATGGCAAAAACAAAACAAAAAAAACCACCTTTGGGGCTTCCCTGGTGGCGCAGTGGATGAGAGTCCACCTGCCGATGCAGAGGACACGGGTTCGTGCCATGGTCCGGGAAGATCCCACATGCCGCGGAGCGGCTGGGCCCGTGAGCCATGGCCACTGAGTCTGCGCATCCGGAGCCTGTGCTCCGCAACAGGAGAGGCTACAACAGTGAGAGGCCCGCGTACCGGAAAAAAAAAAACAAACAAACACCTTTACGTGTTGAGGAAAATACAAAAGCAATTCAACAGAGGAAGGATAATATCTTGAAAAAATGATGAAGTAGCAAAGAATAGGGAAAACCATGACCTAAACCTGATACATTATACAAAAAATAACACAAAGGGGATCATAAATTTAAATATAAATGTAGGGATGTCCCTGTTGGTTCAGTGGTTAAGAATCCAACTTCCATCGCAGGGGACATGGGTATGATCCCTGGTCAGGGAACTAAGATCCCACATGCCGTGGGGCAACTAAGTCCACGTGTCACAACTAGAGAGCCCACATGCCGCAACTACTGAGCCCATGTGCCACAACTAGAGAGAAGCCTGCATACTGCAACGAAGAGCCCGCATGCCACAACTAAGACCTGACACAGCCAAATTAATTAAGTAATTAATTTAAAAGGTTGGGGGGACACCTTTACTGACCCCTGAAATATAGTTCTCCATTTCTAGTGTAACTGGGTTGCTTTACACTGTCTTTCTCGGGGGTCTTTTAAGTATGTGCTTCGGTTGAGGGGGATATGAGGTGAGCCTGAGTTCCTGAAATATAGGAACTCTACAATAATATATCTTGGGATTAAACATTCTGATGTTTGACATTTCCTCCATTGTATTACTTTGCTTCTCTTATTTGGGAAATATGCAAATGTTCTAATTTTCTTCCCATTTTGCTCAAGCTCTCATTTTATTCAGTTTTCTGTCTAGTCTTCCTTCTCCACCTTCTAATTTCTTTGTCAGTTCTATGATGAATTTGTGGAGCTATTTCCTTCTGTTTCTTCCCATAGGTCATGTCTCTCATATTATCTCACCCTGTCTTCCCTAAGTTCTTATATGTCTGTTTTGTACTCTTTCTTTATAGAAATAATTGTGAAATATCTATTTACAATTATGAACTACTCCATGGCGATATTATTCTACTGATTGGTCTTTACTTACCAATAACTTTTCACTAAGTTATTTTCCATTTGTCCATTTAATGTAAGCTTTCAAAGATAAAGGTGATCCTGATATTGCTTACTATCTTTAATGACCATAAGATCTGTAGTAATGCCCTTCCATTCACTCTTAATATTGGTGATTTGTGTGGTTTTCAATTAGACCTACTAATGATGTTTTCAGAGAACTAGTTTTTGACTTAACTGATTTTTTCTGTCGTTTGTCCATTTCCTTTCATTAATTTCCATTTATTATTTTCTTCCTTTTACTTATTTTAGGTAAACTTGCTCCTCTTTTTTAGATGCCTAAGGTGAAAGGTTTTAGACCTTCCTTCTTCCAAACATGAGCATTTAGCACTCTAAACATCTCCCGTCTCTGCTTTAGTTACATTCCATTTTTCATATGCTGTGTTTTTTCAGTCTTTCAATTCAAAATCTGCTCTATTTTCTCTTGATCTCTGCTTTACCCATTGTTTAATTTCCAAACACTGTACAGGTTTTACAGAGAGACGTTTATTACTGAATTCTAACTTAACTGCACTGTGGTTATAAAACATACTCTGTTTTTGAGACTCGCTTTATCACCCAGCATATGGTCAGTCTTGGTCAATGCTGTATGTACAGTATGTGGATATAGTATTCTATAAATATCAGGTGAGTCAAAATGATGTTGTAGTTGATATCTTCTATATCCTGACTGATTTCCTATCTCCTAGTTGCATCATTTACTAAAAGAGGATTGCTCATCTCTATCTTTAATTGTTGATTTCTCTATTTTCCTTTCAGCTGTAATAGTGCTTCATGTATTTTTAAAATTCATATTTTTTCAACATATTTGAATAGTCAGTTTTTAAAAGATTGAACATATTCAAGGAAGAACAAATGTCTGCCAGTCATCTCCCCTAAAGAAATAAATATTAAATAATAAAATACTCATTACACATGAGTAGGTATTTTTATAATATATAAGTATGGTTATCTAAGGCAATTCCAAATAAATTGGATTAAAGTTCCAGTGAAGTAGGGGGTATGGTACTCTGCTGGAAATAAAGAGCTTTAAACAAAGTTATGCATGTTTGGAACAGCTCATCTGTCATCTTCTACTCCATCTGTTTATTAAATATACACACCTTCTAATACGAGTTTTACCACCCAAATCTAAATAGTTCAACGATTCTGACTTCTGCTAAGATAAGTAAAATTTTCACTAGATAAAAGGTCAAAGTGCAATCGTTCAAGAATAGAGCAAAATCTTCTGGATCTCCAAGAGGTGAGATGATCAAGCCTCATTTCCCAATAACACAAAGGACGAGTTTGTCAACCTGTCAAATATCTCTTCAAAATTCAAAATCTAAGGATCTACCTTACCCCCCAAAATAAATATCAATAAGAATTGGAACATTTTAAAACCTCTCAACTGGTTTTAACTAGACTAATGAGGTACAAGTGAAATGTATTCTAATTACCATTCTACATAACATGACCTAACACGAAGTAGCATATAACTATGCTGAGGTTACAAAAACCTAAAACCCTAACATATAGGCAACATTTTATTTCAAACTCTAAAAATAATACAACACAATTCATAATTATATACATGTGAGATATTTATAAGTAACCATGAACCATATTAATAAATTCCAACTAGTCCAAGGACAATGACAATAACATTAAAAAACATATAATGAGTTTACTCTAACAAATAAGGAAAAGAACTGCCCACTAATCCTGTCAGAATATTTCCCGTGATTTTTGTTTTGTTTTGTTTTGTTTTTTGCGGTACGCAGGCCTCTCACTGCTGCGGCCTCCCCTGCTGCGGAGCACAGGCTCCGGACGCGCAGGCCCAGCGGCCATGGCTCACGGGCCCAGCCGCTCCGCAGCATGTGGGATCCTCCCGGACCGGGGCATGAACTCGCGTCCCCTCCATCGGCAGGCGGACTACCAACCACTGCGCCACCAGGGAAGCCCTCCGGTGATTTTTAAAAATCATTTGGAGATATTAAAACATTCTTAATGAAGGAATGCAAACAAAGGTACTAAACAAATCTAGTAATGTCATCTACACATTTCACAAACTTACACACCCTGTCAATCAAAAGAATTAGAAGCTTCCAGAAGGCAGAGACTACACCGTGTTTATTGTTGTAAAACGTTGAACATAACCTTATTTGTTAAAAGAATCTATTAAAAATTAAGAAAAGAATTGATGTTAACTACTTGTTATCAATTAACAACTCTCTATGATATGATAATGGTGTATACATGTTTGTCTAAAACCACAGAATGTATGTTTGTCCAAATATATATACATATATAAATAAATACATGGTTGTCCAAAACCATAGAATGTACAATACAAGACTGAATGAACTGAAGAGACAGAGATACTTGGCAAAATTCCATTTATGAAGTAAAGATATGAAAATGTTTGACATTCTACCTTTTGAATCTCACTTATCTAATAATAAGTCCCACAACTGTGGCTGCTCTATAATTTTGATTATTGTGCATTTGATAAATATCAGCCATTGTTATAAAGACACTATATGTATTTTTTCATTTAACCCTTATGTGATCTATTTATAGAGGAAAGCTTTTCATTAAGCATTTTCAGCAATGGAATATCATAGGAAAATGTTTTTATCAACAGCAAGGGCTTCAAATATTGAATATTTAATATTTTAAATTGCTGATATTCATTTACTAATTGATTAGGAAAAAGATTTATAGACATAGAAGACAGAGACAGAAAACACAGAAAACGAAGATTGAAAGCTGTAAACTTGCCTTCACTAGCATCATGTTTCCAAAAAATCAAAAAGAAAACAAATAAATCTGCCTCTGCTATTCACAAAGTAAATATTATAATTAGCCATAATTACAGTACAACTGTTATACTGTATTCTTTGAAATTAATAATTCAGAATACTAAAATGTTACTTTGGGATTGGGGGAGGGAAAGATTGGGAGTTTGGGATTAGCAGATGCAAACTGTTATATTTGGATGGATAAACAAGGTCCTACTATACAGCACAGGGAACTAGATTCAATATCCTGTGATAGGGCTTCCCTGGTGGTGCAGTGGTTGAGAGTCCGCCTGCCGATGCAGGGGACATGGGTTCATGCCCCGGTCCGGGAAGATCCCGCATGCTGCGGAGCGGCTTGGCCCGTGAGCCATGGCCGCTGAGCCTGCGCGTCCGGAGCCTGTGCTCCGCAACGGGAGAGGCCACAGCAGTCAGAGGCCCACGTACCGCCAAAAAAAGAAAAAAAAAAAAAAATATATATATATCCTGTGATAGATCATGATAAAAAAGAAATATGTATAACTGAATAACTTTGCTGTACAGCAGAAATTAACACAACATTGTAAATCACTACACTTCAATAAAATTTTTAAAAAATAAAATCTTACTTTGTAATTCCCAATGTAAAAGAAATCAGTTTTTCTTGATAATAGCAGAAAATTAATAAATTGTTCATTATTTTATAATTTTTGAAGATATATGAATTTAGGGAGTCTAAATTCTACTACAACCTGTTTTTTCCTTTTCATGGACAACATATTCCTCCATAAGGGAAACCACTGGCAGAGGGATACCGAAAAACAGAGGCAAAAAAGTTAAGTTAAAAATTAAAATTTTACTTAATGGTTAAGAAATGGATCATAAATACAGCTCCCTAAAAAAAAAGGAAGTTAATTTTGAGTCATGATATTATAAAGAAACTTTGAAAACTAAAATAATATACTAAGAAAAATTTGTGTATTCTTTAAGGCAGAAGCAATAACACTCCAAACAAAACAAAGCAAAATCTTGCTTGAATTTATTTCCCTAGAAAGCAAGCTAATTTGTGAAATGCTTATCTGTCATGATAAACAAAGTATATACAGAATTATTTGCATATTAACAGATAAATATAACCATAGTTTAACTGAAAAACATGGGATACTGGAAATGAGAGCACTAAGTCTGGTTCAATTCACGAAAAAGATGTTAATTATACCAACTTCTGCCAAGCAAGCATAGACACCAAATATGCTCTACTGCATAAAAGCATACCTGGTTTTATCATTCCAGTGTTACCCTAAAACTTTACCAATGTGCATGAAGTTTGCATATGAAATCAATACAAACCAACATATTAAACATGTCAAAGAAGCCAACAGATCATTACAGCATTTGAGACACTGAGAAATGTAAACAAGCTAAAGCTAATAGATTATATGCAATCTATTTCTCAAAATCAAGGAATACCAAAACTTACCAAAAATATTTTAGAAAAGGATATGTGTAAAAACTTATTAGTTCTGATATTTCCCTTCTTCATACTTAAAATGACAACAGAAAATCTGAGCCCTTGCATTTATATATTTTTTAGAAGGTGCCTATATTGTTCTAAATCAATTCTTCTAATTTGACTTACTAAAGCACAAGAAAATCATTATTTGTACACTGTAGAGTATGTTTGTTTGAAACTTGTGAGGAATATTTACATTCCATAATACCTGATAAAGCCACATGATTGTCCTTTCTTTTTCCTGTGGTATCAGGTTAAGAAAAAAAAAGCAGATGACCCTTTAAATACTTATAATAATATGCAAGGTTATTTTATAGTGAAGTATAAACTGAACTGCAACAACTCCAAATGTCATATAGATATGGTTAAAACTTAAAAGTCATTTTCCAGTTTGAACAGTATCATTACTATGAAAGATTACTTTTCTTAGTAGTTAAAACAAAAACGTTTTTCTAATTTGACTGCTCTTATAAAGGTAGGTGGAATGGGGGGGGGATCTAGAGGAATCAAACAACAAACAAAATTGTGAAATACACATATTACATCCAAAGTGGCTAATTATAATTTTGAAACAATATGTTAGAAGTGAAATGTATAACTGCCTTCCACTAATTAAAAAGTTTTTATAAAAATATATAGGGGAAGAAAGTGAAAATAAATTATTTGTAACACAATTTTGAAACGTTGGTAACTCAAAGAAATAATCCTCATTCACAATTCACAAATAAAACTACTATATGAATGGTCACAGATGCAGATATACAAAATGCAAAATACTAAGGTTATATTGGAGCAGTTTGTAACCACAGCTTAACCACAGCCAAGATGTGAATTTTTGATCCAACCTTGTAAGAAATTTTAGATTTCATTATGAGGAATAAAAATTCTCTTTCTTGCCCAGGATCAAGAAAACTAACATACTAATTAAAGCTATCTATTCAATACCTAAATAAAAGACTGCCTAAATAAATTTCTTCCCAAGTGAAACCATGAGTATATTTGCCTTACAAAACAATAGTGCAATTAGTGTTTTTCAAGAATTATATAAAAGGTATTTAAGAAGATTAGTAAAGGGCTGGAACTGGAGATACAAGTTAGTACAGATGTTCATATGACAAAAGGGCAGACTAATGGAAATTCAGATTGTTTTAGAATACATAAAATGCAAGGTCAAAGTATTTATCCTATATATAGTATAGAAACACTAACTTTAAAAGAAAAGGATGAAAAGCAGGTGGTGACAGATGAATGGAAAGAAGTTTCAGAGAAATTAAAGGAAATGTCTCTAAGGTTCTGGTCCCTGTGGGATGGAGAGCTAAAAATGGAAAATGGAAATTCCCATTTCAGCTTCCAGGATTAAGCAGTTTAATAGTTATCAGTCTGATGCTCCTAAAGTGGTTAGGCTTTATTTTGAAAAGCACACTTTAAGATCTAAATTCTCCTCAGAAATGGGCAGAATGTTTCTTCTCCCTCATCAAAAATAACTTCTTTACATTTTGAACCTAGATTTTTAAATAAAGGAGAGACTAAAAAAAAAAAAAAGCATCTCTCAGGCAAGGCTCAGTTCACTGGATCTATGTCACATTGATTTATAACGGTTATTTCTTAGGGGGAAAAAAGCACACACAGATGCAAACAATTACTCTATTTTTGTAGGCAACAAGTGAGGTGGGTGGTAACTGAGAAATTTTTTTAAAATCCTGTCACAACATTCTGCTTTTTCTTAAGAAACCCTCCTCACACAACAAACGTTTGCCACATCAGAGAATTTCCAGGGCCCGAAGCACCACTTTGATTCCAGACCGCTGCAGGCATTAGCAGGAGGTAATTAGGGTAAAAAGTTCAGCCACAGTTCCATGTCTAGAGTCCTGCCAGAAATAAATTTCCTCTCTGTTCACTGGTTTCTACTGTACCCTCCCTAAGAATCATATTGAAAACACATTTATCTTTGTGGAGTTTGTTCCTCTTCTAATTAACATTATGGCGTTTACAGTGTTTAATAATTTAAAACGTCCCCCATCGCGGCAGTTTTGTCTTTAACAGTGGAGGGGTGCATTATCATTTTTCCTATACTGCTGCTTCATTTGACAAGTGACTCACAGAAGTATGCAGTGCAGCTGTTTTCATCAAGCTCTCTGGTCATCATAAACTTTACTTTTATTTCCTTGTTTGAAAAAGGTGCATGGACGAAACTGACAAACAGATGCATTCAGTATGTGTTTGCTGAAATTTTTCAGGGAAATGAAGACTAACAAGTAAACAGTTAGAATAAAATAAGAAATGTTACTTTAACACATACAAATTTATTATATTTCATTATTTCCACAGAGCTAAATACAAACTGTATATTTAAATAAGTGATAAAACCTAAATATACCACATGTTTAAGCACTTAAAAGTTTTTTTAAAAAACTCCAAAGGGACACTCAAAATACTGTCCCTTGTTCATTCCTCTCCACAAGCACATTTACCCACCCCACATCAGGAGGCTCTAATTAATATGCCAGTTATTGTATAATAACTGTTTTAACCTTCCTTGGATACTGTGTTTGAAAAACAAGATGTTAGTAAAATTACTTGAATGCCAAGAAAAAAGACTCGTTATACCAAAAGTTACTGACAAAGAACAAAATCAGTTAACATTAAGATATAACACACTCAAAAGACTAAAAAACAAAAACAAAAACAAAATCTTGCTTCTAGAATATTACATTGGTTGTGACAACCACCTTGAGGCCAGGAAATTTAGTTTTAAAATAACAATCTGTTTCTAAACATAAAACAATAATTCAAGTCATTTGTAATTTTTTTGAAGTTTTTCAGTACAGTATAAGTCCAAAGGAGTTTTTGTGTATTGTGCCGCTGCATCCTAAGGTATATTCAGCTTTACAAAACTGAAATAAACAAGAAAATTGTGGCCCTCTGTAACATCCTGCACAGAATAAAAAACCAGGATCTTATCGCCTTAAAGAAAAGAACCAATCTCCTCTACCATTGTACTTTCCCACCAAGTAATTATTCAGGACTTCCTATTTGTCCTCTTCCCCCCTCATGATCTGGATGGCTTCAAGAATTTCTGCCATCTTTGAGGGGAATTTTCCAACTAGACTTATACAACAATATCATGTTTTGTACCATTATAGTTGGATTTACATTTCTCGAACATTAAAAAAAAAAAGAAGCTATTTAAAGGTATTCTATCATTGGAATTAAACTAGGAAGAGAGACTGAGATTGACATATGTACACTAACATGTATAAAATGGATAACTAATAAGAACCTGCTGTATAGAAAAATAAATAAAATAAAATTCAAAAAAAACTAGGAAAAGAAATTAAGAAACAAAATAATATTTAAATGACTACAAAAGGAGAAAAAGCAAACCTAAGATTCAAATCCTAATTTTTTAAGGCAGCCTTAGAGAACCCACGGTATCACCAACAAAGGAAATGATACACAGTTACTATATTGTTCCAATTATATGATAATTCCATATACTGACATTAAAGGTTCACAAAATAGTAAAATCCTGGTTTTCATTACATGTACATAACAGAATATCATATATAAGTCATACACCACCAAATCAAGCAATTTTCTACATAATATTGAAGCCAAAAGAATACAAATGTTTTTCTTTACAGTGAGTACATATTATGTTTTGTTTAGGGAATACCTGTCTACATTAAAGTCATGAGGGGGACTTCCCTGGTGGTCCAGTGGTTAAGAATCTGCCTTCCAATGCAGGGAATGTGGGTTTGATCCCTGGTCAGAGAACTAAGATCTCACATGTCACAGAGCAACTAAGCCTGCAAGCTGCAACTACTGAGCCCGCACGCCACAACTAGAGAGAAGCCTGCGTGCCACAATGAAAGATCCCTGGCTCCACAACTAAGACCCAACGCAGCCAAATAAATAAGTAAATAAATATTTTTTAAGCCATGAGATATTTTCTTCATCTTCAAAATATTTTGTTTTTTCTCTCACCTTTAGGTCTACAATACATCTTAAGTTGATTTTTGCATGATACGTGACAGGAAACAAGTTTCTTCATTTTCCATATGAATACCCAAATGACCCAGAACCATACATGAATTGCCTTTGTACTGCAGTGCCATTTTTATTATAAAAATATGTGAATCTGTTTCTGGATGCCCTACGTATTCCACTAATCTAATGGTCTTTCCTTATGTCAATACAACTTTGACTATTGCTTTATAAATATCAAGTAGTATAACCCTACCAACTTTGTTCTTCAAAACTGTCTTGGCTATTCTTGGGCCTCTGTATTGATAACCATATACATTTTGGAGTCAGCTTCATGACCCTGAGGTAAACAGGATATAAAAAGCACTAATCAGGGACTTCCCTGGTAGTACAGTGGTTAAGAATCTGCCTGCCAATGCAGGGGACACAGGTACCATCCCTGGTCCAGGAAGATCCCACATGCCATGGGATCTTCAATGAAGCCTGAGCACCACAATTACTGAGTCTATGCTCTAGAGCCCGTGTGGCAAAACTACTGAGCCCACGTGCCACAACTACTGAAGCCCGTGCACCTAGAGCCCGTGCTCCGCAACAAGAGAAGCCATCACAATGAGAAGCCCGTGCATCACAACAAAGAATAGCCCCCGCTCGCCGCAACTAGAGAAAGTCCGCATGCAGCAACGGAGACCCAACGCAACCATAAGTAAAAATAAATAAATAAATAAATAAATAAATAAATTTTTAAAAAGCACTAATCATAAAAGCATTGATAGGGGGCTCATATTAAAACTACTCCAACAAATGAATAAGAAAAGGACATTTAAAACAAAAGAAAAATGGGCTTAAGACTTGGTCATGCACTTCAGAGGATGTTGAAATAGATTAAAATATATATAAAAGTATTTAAATTCATTAGCTGTCAGTAAAATGAAAACAAAACCCACATGAGATACCAATGCATATTCACCAGAATGGCTAAAATGAAGACTATCAATTACAAATTTTCAAACAAAGTACTGCAACTGGAAGCCTTATGAACTGCTAGTAGGAAGGCAACTGGTAGAACCACTTTAGAAAACTGCTTGGGGCCTCCCTGGTGGCGCAGTGGTTGAGAGTCCGCCTGCCGATGCAGGGGATACGGGTTCGTGCCCCGGTCTGGGAGGATCCCGTATGCCGCGGAGCGGCTGGGCCCGTGGGCCATGGCCGCTGGGCCTGCGCGTCCGGAGCCTGTGCTCCGCAACGGGAGGGGCCACAACAGTGAGAGGCCCGCATACCGCAAAAAAAAAAAAAAAAAGAAAACTGCTTGGTAATATCAAGCAAAGCATAATTTATGGCCTTGCAATTCCACTACTAGGTACATATACCAAACAGAAATGCACACCAAAAAATGTACTCCCATGTATACAAATGTTCATATCAGCACTGTTCACTATAGTCCAAAACAGCAAATTATCCAAATGTCCACCAACACCACATAGCATTGCCTTGTCCAATATTCTCTAACCACCTTCCCTAGTATTTTTTACACATCGCTTGTTAACATACTATATATTTTACTTATTCGTTTCTCTCTCCCTGCTAGAAAGTCAGCTAAATCAATGCATAGATCTTTGTCTCCTTAGATCCGACTGTCTCAACCTTGGCCCTATGGGCATTTTAGGATGGAAAATTCTTTGTTGTCAGGAGCTGATCTGCACATTATAGGATGTTTAGCATCATCCTTGACTCTGCCATAACACTAGCACCTCCCAGTCCCCAGATGTGACATCCAAAAATGTCTCCAGGCACTGCCAAGTGTCTCCTGGGGGTCAAAACCACCTCTCTCATCTCCCTCTCAGCTAAAAGCCACTGCCTTGGATTACTGCTGAATTCCCACATACTATGAGAGCAGCTGAAATATAGCAGGTTCCCATAAATAATACCGGTAGCTATAAACATTTCTTGAAAGAATATAAAATTCCTTCTTACAACAAAAGGGGGAAAAACATTAAAATAAAGCATTTTTTCAGATAGTAGCATAGGTAACCTACAGCAAACATTTTAAAATCATACACACAGGTATGATTTACCCAGAAGCAAATGAGGATTCCTTACATCTCACAGAGGTGTATAGTAATTAATTTCCTATCAATTAATTAACATACTCTTTGACTATAACATATTTAAGTCTTAGTTAAAGCAAATTACCTTTCTCAATTCCCAATACTTTTGATTCAAGAAAATCATCAAGTAACACAACTAGTGAGATTTAGCAAGATTTTTATTCTGGCTAAATACCCTACAGCTACATCATGAAAATATTTCCCCCAAAAAATCGTGGAATAATACTTGATTTGGACACTGACATGGTTCTTCATAATGAATTCCCTAATTTTCATCATCAATTTCATCTCTGGGATAGGCACAACATAACAGTGATCTCTTCTCAAGGCTTATTCGCTGTGTACATGCCCTGTTGCGCCAGCAGTAGAATAAGCATGCCTGTACGGAATGCCACAAAGTCAGAATCTGTACAGATGGTCTTGCCCTTTTGGTTTTCCTTTAATTTGCAAATCTTGTCATCTAAGCCTGAAGTTGACTGAACCAACATTTAAACCAGTATAGCAGTATCAGCCAAAAACTCAATCTGTTTTCTATTTATATGTCAAGACTGCATCCTTTTGGTGGCTGAAAAAAACTGTTGTTTTGAAGTGATTACACAGAAAACGGCAACCCCTTTAGCTGTTTTCTGAACTGGTTCTAGAGGGAAAACGTTTCTTTTAAAGGGCCTTCAGTTTAAGATACAGAGCAGAAGAAAAAACAACTTTGAATTAAAGACTCCCACCTTTTGTTTCTGTTTTTTAAAATTTATTTATTTATTTGTTTATTTATTTACCGGCTGTGTTGGGTTTTGTTGCTGCGCGCGGGCTTTCTCTACTTGGGGCAAGTGGGGATTACTCTCCGTTGCGGTGCACGGGCTTCTCATTGCGGTGGCTTCTCTTATTGCGGAGCACGGGCTCTAGGTGGGCGGGCTTCAGTAGTTGTAGCTCTCAGACTCTATAGAGCACAGGCTCAGTAGTTCTGGCGCACGGGCTTAGTTGCTCCGCGGCATGTGGGATCTTCCCGGACCAGGGCTCGAACCTGTGTCCCCTGCATTGGCAGGCGGATTCTTAACCACTGCACCACCAGGGAAGCCCCTACCTTTTGTTTTTAGCTATATAATATAAAGTCATATTAAAGTACGTGACAGCAAAGTATCTCCCCTCAAAAAAGATCTCAGTGATACTCAAAGAGACTTACTACGTAGAAATGTGCTTCTTTTACGGAGCACTGGGAGGGGCAGCATGGGTGCATTATAAAGGGGCATGAGAAAGCTATTGTGGGTGGTGGACATGCTCATTATCTTGACTGGAACGATGGTCTCGTGGGTGTGCACATACGTCAAAATTTATCATACTGTACACTTGAAATACGTGCCATTTGTCATGTTTCAATTATACTTCAATACAGATATAAATAAATATAACATGGGCTTTCTTGGGCAATATAAACAAATTACCATTTTCCAATGAAAGTAAAGGGCTCCAATTCATCAGAGACACTATAAATACAGCACTGGGCTAGGGCATGAAGTCAGACAAACCTGTAGTGCAGATACTGGATAAACTGGGCATAGCCACACTCTTCCAAGAGTCATACAGGCAACACTTCATATTACCTATACATTTATAGATAAATATATATTATATATATATAGTTCTTCATATATATATACACGAAAAGAAATTCCTAGTAAAGAGTGTTCCCTGGATACCCTTCGTATCTTTCTGACCAAATAATATGTGGTGCACCTAATATGGGCTTGACATTGTACTAAATATCTGAAAATACTGTCATATTTAATCCTCACAAGGACCTCGCACGAAGCTGTGTATGAGCACCACATTACAAATAAGGAAACTGAGCCTGAGAATTGTTGAATAACTTCACTCTAGTAATTCATATCTAGGTCTGTGTGACCCCCAAATCTCTGTTCTTTCCAGGGTTCTATACTTCTATCCATGGATTCAGGAGTGTCAATGAACATTACAGAGTACCTACCTTAGGCTAAATGCATACAGAAAGGAAATTAGAGAACCCAAAATGAAAACCAGATCCATTAAACGTAAATATCACTATAGGTAGAGTTTCTTTTAGATTAACACAACAAAAGCTGCCACTGAAGGCCCACCATCATCCAGAATATCATAATGTCAAATTTTCTTTTTAATAAAGGCTTCCTTCTTCAACTATACATTACAGACTACTATTCTCTGGCAATCTTTGCTCTGTCAGATTTTTAGGAATTCCTGTAAAATTTCCTGGCTAATAGCAAAGGATTGATGAATCTATAGATCTGTACATGTAATAACAAATCATGATAGTTTTCCACACAGAGGTAATCAGAAAGAGTCCAAATGTATACCCCTAGCCAAAAGCAAGGTGAGAGCAACACAGTCCAAAAGAAAGACAAAATGAGCTCTGTGTGTAATTTTTAATTTTCTAGTAGCCACTTTAAAAAGAAACAAGTGAAATTAATTTTAATATATTTAACTTAATATATCCACAATATCAGCATTCCATTGGCGGCAACCATGTTTCAAGTGTTTAATAGCCAAATCTGCTTTAACAGTACATGAAGAGAATTTCTAGCCAGCTAATAACTTAGGTGTACAGATCCTAAGGAAAAGTGATAACACATATAACACATCCCAAGAAAAGAGACATCATCATTCTCCCAAGTCATTGTAATGATGGGATTTTAATACTTACTTTCTGAATAAAGGTTCAAAAATTGATGTGGATTCATTCCCTAAGAACCTCTATTAAAATCAGGTAGAACCATACAACAGAATTAGATGTACCTCTTGGAAAACACACCTCTTTGCAACGTGGCCACAGGAAACACATGCAGTAGTTAAATGGTGGGAGAGATGGTCCTGTTTTAATAAAACCTGTGGCTAATTTCTGTTCTCAACAAGTTTTGAATCAGACAGTATAGGAAACAAACCTTTCACAAGTGCTTTTTTCTTCTTTGCTTACCAGCATTCTCTGACACAAAATCTTAAAAAGCTGAACAAGAAATTCTTAGATCTGGTGGCAGCACATGATGGCCTATTTTAAGCTTTAAGTTCTTTCCATTTATCACTAATATTTTAAAATATGTATATTAATGGAACATGTATTAAATGGGATAGTATACATAATAAGGTAGCACCAATATTCACCATTATATAAAAATACGCCATAATATATTAATAAGAGGTAAAAACAAGCAAGGTGCAGATAAGAACAATGCAACTCAAATATCTTTACAAATGTGTTTGTGCATGTATATAAGGCCACCTAACTCTGAATCTCCAAATGTCTTTGAAAAACACCACCTATCAACAAGGAAAGCAAATGAAATCACCCTGAAATCACACTACATCATAACTATGAGAGGGATGAGAGAGAAAAGCCAAGAACTTTAAATAACATTTACGGGGCGGGTGGGGCATCACGAGGGCCGCAGGGATCATGATTCAAAATTGGCAGAGCCTTCTCTGCTGGCTGGCAGCAAAGCGGAGATTACTTGGAAAACAAGGAGAGAATGCAATAGTCCTACTCGTGGTGGGGCATAGATAAAATCACCTAAGATTTACTCCCAGAAGCAAGTGGGTCTCACCCTGAGTAGGGAAATGCTACAAACAGGTCTAAGATCAGTTGGCTCAAAGCCTTGGCTACTAATGAATCAAAAGTAGGAGGATGAGGGTGTGTGCAGGACCAGAGATGCTTGTCAGAGGGAAAGCATCTGAGAGGAATCACATCAGACATGGGATGTATCTGTGGGAACTTAGCAGTGAAGGAAAAATAGAAGAAATGAGCTGAAAGTAAGGGTATTACAAGAAAACCACAGGAAGGACTGAAGCCATTGCACCAAGGTGCCACTTGTTAAAGAAACCCTGTACTTCCCTATACCTACAGAAAAAGACCCACTCCCACTAGGAAACCAGGTAAAGACCCAAATCCCTCCAACCACAACCCTTAACCTCTGTAAAAATGATTATTAATACTGCCCCAGAAAAGTCATACTGAGCGTATCATGAAGGAAAAAAAAAGTAATAGCAACATTCACACAAAACTACCAGAAGAAAAACCAGAATTTCATCTTAATGAAAATATTCCCCCCAAGTCCCACAAAATAGAAAACTATAACCCAAATATGCAAACCTCACTTAGTGACTTTAATTTGTTCCTGAAAGCTCTGCCACTAAATGAAAAGGCATTAAGTGGAAAATCATTTCCATTACTTTTAATGGGAAAAACTGGAATGAGTTCTATCTCAATCCGTATCTTTACAGAGAGAGAAAAATATATTAATTGAATATGAAAGTGTGTTTACATGAGAAACACTAATTTGAAAATATAGATTTTCAAATCTATATTTAATTAAAATTTATATTTTAATTAAAAAATAATGAAAGTTTATCACACTAGTCAGAGTAGAAAGACTTTATTATAAGTGGCTGTTGATAAAGAGGGGTGCCAGAGTGTTCTTTCTTTCTTTGTTTCTTTCTTTCTTTCTCTTTCTTTTCTTTCTTTCTTTCTTTCCTTCTTTCTTGCTTTTTTAACATCTTTATTGGAGTATAATTGCTTTACAATGGTGTGTTAGTTTCTGCGGTATAACAAAGTGAATCAGCTATACGTGTACATATATCTCCATATCCCCTCCCTCTTGTGTCTCCCTCCCACCCTCCCTATCCCAGCCCTCTAGGTGGTCACAAAGCACCAAGCTGATCTCCCTGTGCCATGCAGCTGCTTCCCACTAGCTATCTATTTTACATTTGGTAGTGTATATATGTCCATGCCACTCTCTCACTTCGTCCCAGCTTACCCTTCCCCCTCCCCGTGTCCTCAAGTCCATTCGCTACATCTGTGTCTTTATTCCTGTCCTGCCCCTAGGTTCTTCAGAACCTTTTTTTTTTGGTTTCCATATATATGTGTTAGCATACGGTATTTGTTTTTCTCTGACTTACTTCACTCTGTATGACAGACTCTAGGTCCATCCACCTCACTACAAATCACTCAATTTCGTTTCTTTTTATGGCTGAGTAATATTCCATTGTATATATGTGCCACATCTTCTTTATCCATTCATCTGTCAATGGGCACTTAAGTTGCTTCCATGTCCTGGCTATTGTAAATAGTGCCGCAATGAACACTGTGGTACATGACCCTTTTTGAATTATGGCTTTCTCAGCGTATATGCCCTGTAGTGGGATTGCTGGGTCGTATGGTAGTTCTATTTTTAGTTATTTAATGAACCTCCATACTGTTCTTCATACTGAGAAGGTCTTTTCTTGAAAGGCGAATCTACTTTCAGGTGATCTACTTTCAGATGGATATTCAATATCAGAATCTGACATGTTTGACAGGAAATATCTTTTCCTTCACACTATAAGTCTAAAGTTTTTAACAGACAATCTGATCTAGCCATAAAAGAAGGATCTTTTAAAGGAGGCAAGAATATACAATGGAGAAAAGACAGCCTCTTCAATAAGTGGTGCTGGGAAAACTGGACAGCTACATGTAAAAGAATGAAATTAGAACACTCCCTAACACCATACATAAAAATAAGCTCAAAATGGATTAAAGACCTAAATGTAACTCCAGACACTATAAAACTCTTAAAGGAAAACACAGGCAGAACACCCTATGACATAAATCACATCAAGATCCTTTTTGACCCACCTCCTAGAGAATGGAAATAAAAACAAAAATAAACATATGGGACCTAATGAAACCTAGAAGCTTTTGCACAGCAAAGGAAACCACAAACAAGACGAAAAGACAACCCTCAGAATGGGAGAAAATATTTGCCAACGAATCAACAGACAAAGGATTAATCTCCAAAATTTACAAGTAGCTCAGGCAGCTCAATACCAAAAAAACAAACAACCCAATCCAAAAATAGGCAGAAGACCTAAATAGACATTTCTCCAAAGAAGACATACAGATTGCCAACAAACACATGAAAAGATGCTCAGCATCACTAATCATTAGAGAAATGCGGATCAAAACTACAATGAGTTATCACCTCACACTGGTCAGAATGGCCATCATCAAAAAACCTACAAACAATAAATGCTGGAGAGAGTGTGGAGAAAAGGGTACCCTCTTGCACTGTTGGTGGGAATGTAAATTGGTACAGCCACTACGGAGAACAGTATGGAGGTTCCTTAAAAAACTAAAAATAGAACTACCATATGACCCAGCAATCCCATTACTGTGCATATACCCTGAGAAGACCATAATTCAAAAAGAGTCATGCACCACAATGTTCCTTGCAGTACTATTTACAATAGTAGGACATGGAAGCAACCTAAGTGTCCATCGACAGATGAATGGATAAAGAAGATGTGGCACATATATACAATGGAATATTACTCAGCCATAAAAAGAAATGAAACTGAGTTATTTGTAGAGAGGTGGATGGACCTAGAGTCTGTCATGTCATACAGAGCGTAGTAAGTCAGAAAGAGAAAAACAAATGCCGTATGCTAACACATATACATGGAATCTAAAAAAAAAAAATGGTTCTGAAGAACCTAGGGGCAGGACAGGTATAAAGACACAGACGTAGAGAATGGACTTGAGGACATGGGGATAGGCAAGGGTAAGCTGGGACAAAGTGAGAGAGCCATACACTACCAAATGTAAAACAGATAGCTAGTGGGATGCAGCTGCATAGCACAGGGAGATGAGCTCCGTGCTTTGCAACCACCTGGAGGGGTGGGATAGGGAGGATGGGAGGGAGGGAGACGCAAGAGGGAGGGGATATGGGGATATATGTATACGTTTGGCTGATTCACTTTGTTTACAACAGAAACTAACACACCATTGCAAAGCAATTATACTCCAATAAAGATGTTTAAAAAAATGCTTTGTGGCTTCATACACAAAATCTGTATATGCAAAAATAAATGGAGTACCTTGTCCACAAACAAAAAAAAAAAAAAGAAGAAGAAGAAGAAGAAAAAGGATCTTTGAAAAAGTCCAAGGTGGAAGACTGACAGTTGCCTCATAGTTTGATAATGTTAATCCACCATTGGTTTCCTTCTCCATTTAATGTATTACATACATTTATTTTTAAGTTTCTCAAAAAACATGACTCCTTCTCATAACACAATGCAATTTCCTAGAACATACAACCAGTTCAGCAGAGTGAGCTAACTCTAAAGAAAATATACTTTTAAAATTCTATGTCCATTTTCAATCCTCTTAAGACCGTCTTTTGCTTAATTATTAAAGCTTTTTTCCTTTGCTTCCCTTGTACCTGCACCATCTCCTCACCAATTTTTCAACCTTTTGGGGACTCATAAAGCTCTTGCTCACCAAACACACATTAAAAGTTATAGCAGAAGGCTACCCTGGTGCTGCAGTGGTTAAGAATCTGCCTGCCAATGCAAGGGACACGGGTTCAAGACCCGGTCTGGGAAGATCCCACACGCCACGGAGCAAGTAAGCCCATGCTCCACTACTACTGAGCCTGTGCTCTAGAGCCCACGAGCCGCAACTACTGAGCCCGTGTGCCACAACTACTGAAGCCCACATGCCTAGAGCCCATGCTCCACAGCAAGAGAAGCCACAGCAATGAGAAGCCCACGCACTGCTACGAAGAGTAGCCCCCACTCGCCGCAACCAGAGAAAGCCCGCATGCAGCAACAAAGACCCAATGCAGCCAAAAAAATTTTTTTAAGTTGTAGCAGAGAAAAACTGATTGGGACAAAATAAAAACTAAAATCAAGAATTCTCCAAAAGGGACCTCCCTGGCAGTCCAGTGGTTAAGACTCCACGCTTCCACTGTGGGGGGCATGGGTTCGATCCCAGGTTGGGGAACTAGGATCCTGAATGCCGCGCAGCGTGGTACGGCCAAAAATAAATAAATAAAATAAAAAAGAGTGCTCCAAAACACATGGAAGTAGTGACCATAAACAACAGACTGCAGTCATTAGGTGCCACTACATCATCCTTCCCACTAGGTATACAAAGTAAGAGAGAATATGGTTCATGCATCTAATGCTGTACGTCAAACCACTAGAAATCATACTGGCTTAGGACAATAACCTATTGCTCATGAAAGAAAAGTTACTTGAATTGAGGGTTGAGAATAACAAAAAATGGGGGACGTACAAATAGAAACCATAATGAGAATCCATTACATATTTATTAGAATGGTTAAAATTTAAAAGGCTGATAAAGTCAAGGGCTGGTGAGGAAGTAGAGGAATTAGAAACCTCCTATATCGATGGTAGGAATGTAAAATGGGACAACCACTTTGAAAAACATACATCTAACATGTGATTCAGTCATTCTACTTGTATATATTTGACCAAGAGAAAAGAAAGCATATGTCTATACAAAGACTTGAACATTAGGTTCAAAGCAGCATTACCTGTAAAAGCCAAAACCCAGAAACAACCAAAATACCCATCAACAGGTGAATAGATAACCAAATTATGGTACACTCATATAGTATGATACTACTCAGCAATAAAGGTGAATGAGCTAATGATAAATGCAACAACATGAATGAATCTCAAAATAAATATGCTTCGTAAGAGAAGCCAGACCAAAAAAAGTACATACTATATGATTCCACTTACATAAAACCCCAGAAAATGCAAATTAATCTACAGTGACCGAAACCAGATCAGTAGTTATTTGAAGAAAAGGAGTTGGGAGGGAAAAATTATAAGGGGACATGAGGAATCTTTGGGGGTGATAGTTATATTCATTATCTTGTTTGTGGCGATGGCTTCATAGGTGTATACATATGCCAAACACATAAAATTGTACAGTTTTAGGGGCTTCTCTGGTGGCGCAGTGGTTAAGAATCCACCTGCCAATGCAGGGGACACAGGTTCGAGCCCTGGTCTGGGAAGATCCCACGTGCCGTGAAGCAACTGAGCCCGTGCGCCACAACTACTGAGCCTGCATGCCACAACTACTGAAGCCTGCATGCTTAGAGCCCGTGCTCCGCAGTAAGAGAAGCCACCACAATGAGAAGCCCACGCACAGCAACGAAGCGTAGCCCCTGCTCGCCGCAACTAAAGAAAGCCTGCACAGCAACGAAGATCCAACTCAGCCCAAAATAAATAAATAAATAAATTTATTTTTAAAAAAAGAATATATAGTTTATTGCATATCAATTACACCTCATAAAGCTGTTAAAAGTGTACACACACACAAACACATCAGAGTCTGCTAAAATTTATGATTCTGAATGAGGAGTGACGTCAGTAGTATTAATAAAGGAAGTGGTATTAATAAAATTGACAGCACTTAGTCGTTCGTGTTACAATACAACATACAAAGTATAGTTTGAACACAGAGTTCACTAGCTCAGTTGAATACAGAATACCAGGAGGGACCAGGTTTGTCATGGCTCAGTTTGACCATGTGCTTAGGCAACAAGAAATGTTATAGCTTATTTCCACCTGGTCTTTGTCCATTTTGTTCTTACCGCTCTAACTTAACAGTCTCAACTCTTTCTTATACCCCCATTCCATCAAGGCTCCTTGACCTTCTTTTTAAGGTAAAATTCCATATTTACTAGTAATTTTTAAATTAGTATTAACATTCCTTTTTAAATTTTAATCAGGACTACTGCTCTGATTACACCATTGTATAAACTTTCTCCATATCTGTTTTCCCCATAACCTCAGTTTTAGGGTGCAATTTTGCAGAATATAATAAGCATGCTGCCCCTGTAAATACACTCTGCTTTCAAGGCACCCAGCTCCCTGCCTTGGGAGGCTGGCGCATATCAAACGGATTGCATCCATGGGCTCCCTGAACCTTCAGAACCTCCAGCTTCTGGCTGGGTTCAGCCTGAGAGAGCCATCTGGAGAAATGACAGTAAGGCGGGGACACCCCTGGCTGCTCCGCTGTCAGGTTATTGCACATGGACCGAATCTCTCCACCAGAGGCCACAGCTCCTGTCAGGTAACCATCTTGATAGGGCTCTCATTGGAAGTTCTGCTAATGGCTCTCACCCCTTGCGTAGAAATGGTAAAGGGTCTCAGCTCCTATTCATTTTATTTAAACTCTCCTCAAATTACCCAATGTGAGTATATCTTCTATTTCTAGCTAGGACCCTAACAGGACAGGTTTTCAGGAATACAAATATCACATAATAGCAAGAAACATAGCTCTTCAAAAAATTAAACCAGGATTCCTTTTGTTTAGTCACCTACATATAACCATTTTGGTGGGCCATTTGAAATGTGTACCAATTTCAGGCTCACAAGGAAATACACAACAATGTCTATAAAAACAATCTTACAACACACCACTAAGTGGTGTCCATAGTTTAGATACTATATTTTTAAATAAATACATAAAAAAACAACTTTTACCTGTTCCAGTAATGTCATCTTATTTCCTTAAGGTTTTATTACATCCATAATCAGATAAACAGGGTGTGCTCTATCATGCTCTGAGGGCTCTGGTGGTTCTAAGACAATACTAAAGTCAAGAGGTCCATGGACAATCCATGATATTGGATACCCCAGTATCCTGACCCATCTCAATAAAAACCTCTGTGCCAGGGTGGCAGGTTTCAGCATAAATGGTATATCAAAGATGTAAAAGCCCAGTCTTTGAAAGCAGTAAAGAGAGTCACAAGGCCATGCAGAGAGCTAGAAGAAAACACAGAACACCCACAGAAATGTAAAAGACCAGTGAGATGAACAAGTGAAAGACTGGGTACTGGAAGGAAGGCCAAGGGAATTACGCAAAAAGCTCATGTGTTAGAGCACCAAAGACTGGAAGAATGGCATAAATCTCTTTTTTGTATCCGCACAAGTAATGCCAGCCCAAACTGTGATTCCATCAGACCTCACAACACAACAGGATGAAAATCAGTTACAACAAGGGCATTGTATGTAACGGCTCTGTGACATTTCATGACAAGAAGAAATGTCAGATATTAGTATCCCAAGCAACCTCCCTTCTAGTTCTATTTAACATAACCCTTATTTATTTTAGACACAAGTTGAAATAAACTCTCTTCGGCAACACTTCAGGACAGTGAAACTGTGCTTAACCTCCACCTAAATAACTGCTGCTTTAGATCAGTGTCTACCAAACACCAGCCCTAAGAATGTCTCTATGTGTATAACTGAGTCACTGTGCTGTACAGCAGAGAATGGCACAACTCTGTACCTCAACTATACTTCAAGAAAATAAATAAATACAAATAAATAAATAAATAAAAACCAGTCCCACAGAATTCTGTCAATCCAAAATGACCTTTTTTAGCAATTGGCAACAAATTGCAAAACTATTAATACTGTGAACTAACTGTATCATATTTAATGAACAGTCCTTAATTTTGAAATTAAGTCTTCATTCCTATGCAGCTATTAAAATTAATTAGCTTTTTTCAAGGTAAATTTAAGATGTCTTTGGTGGCCAAAATCTTAATCTCTCTGATTATTAAAATTCAATCTTGGAAATATGGCCATAGAGGGCTTATTTAATAAGAGATAAGGGATTCCTAACAAATTGAAATAAAGAAATTTTCTCAGTTTCATTTTATTTTATTTTACTATTTATTTATTTATTTGGCTGCGTCAGGTCGTAGTTGTGGCACGCAGGATCTTCGCTGCCACGTGTGGGATCTTCATTGCGGCACGCAGGATCTTTTCCGTTGCAGTGTGCAGAATCTTTAGTTGAGGCATGCAAACTCTTAGTTGCGGCATGTGGGATCTAGTTCCCTGACCAGGGATTGAACCTGGGCCCCCTGCATTGGGAGTGCAGAGTCTTAGCCACTGGACCACCAGGGAAGCCCCTCTCACTCTTTTAATTGAAGCATAGTTGACTTTCAATATTAGTTTCAGGTGTACAACACAGTGGTTCAATACTTTTATAGATTATACACCATACAGAGTTATTATAAAATCTGGACTTTATTCTGTGTTGTATATTACACCCCTGTATCTTATTTATTTTACAACTGGTAGTTTGTACCTCTTAATCCTCTTCACCTATTTCACCGCTTCTCCCACCCTGCTCCCCTCTGGTAATCACTGGTTTGTTCTCTGTAAGTCTGTTTCTGAGGGAAATTTTCTCACTCTCACAAGAATTTCCCACCACCAAATGGATATATGATGTGAGTCTCTGGATAAGACTTCCTTCATCTGTAGCATATATCTTACGTGATTTCAAGGTTCTTTCCACTGCCAGTATTCTATGATTCTCTCTATGTAAAGATCACATCTTCACTCCAATAACGTGATGATATTGTATTGGATTAAACATTCTTCAAGGTCTGCAGTCAGCTGTTGAATAACATTACTCTTTTGCAACTATTCATAATACCCAACAAAATCCTAACCACAAAAAACTGCATTACTGGAACAGTTTAGCATGTAATACACAATGAGCTTTCATTTCCTAATAAAGTGTATATTCCTTAGTATACTGTCCATACTTCTCCTCCCTCCCTCAAATTATTACACAAGGCACTGACTTAATCCCTGGATCAGTAGCACAAGAAACATTATCTCCCACCAAGCACTTAAATGGCTTATCTGGAATGATTACGGAACAGTGTATCTGTCTCTTTCTCTCCCCTTCTCCCTCTCCCTCTCTCTTTCTCTCTACATAGACACATACACACAAAGAAAGAAAGACAACATCACTAGAATACAAAAATAAATGGCATTTTAATGACTGTCATGAATGCAGTAACAGCCAGTATTAAAAATTGTGGGCTAAGTGTAACGTGTGTATACCTAAAGGATAAAAACTGAGGAAGGACTGGGATTATTTCCATAGCAATTCCCCCCCTTTCTTTGAAAAGTTATTATAAATTTAAATATAAATTTAATATAAATATGAAAATTTATACATCAAGAGGAAATTTTACTGAACTTTCCTAAGCAGAACTAAGTGGTATTAATCGTGAATATAAGCAACTGACAGTGTCCAAAGCACCTTGTGCTCAATAAAGCATTTGCCACAGAAATGAACAGCAACAGACATGTTTTGTACGTCTCCAAAGGGTGAAGGGGGTCCTAAAATTTTGTGCACCACAGGCTCTGAAGAAGACATCAACACCCAGGTTCAGGACGTGTGGTTCCTCAGATTAAGACATTTTCTCAACCATAAAAAAAGTGTTGCTAATATTCAAATAAAGGACTAGTATGACTGTACAGCAAGCTTACTAAAATTCATTTAGCAAAAAATAAATATTTTTGAGAGCCTGCTAGTTAGAAGGCACTGTGCTTAAATCCAAGGAGGACTTCTCTGGTGGCACAGTGGTTAAGAATTAGCCCGCCAAAGCAGGGGACACAGGTTAGAGCCCAGGAAGATCCCACATGCTGTGAAGCAACCAAGCCCGTGTGCCACAACTACTGAGCCTGCGCTCTAGAGCCCACGAGCCACAACTACTGAGCCTGCACACCACAACTGAAGCCCACGCAACCTAGAGCCGTGGAGCCACAACTACTCAAGCCCGCACACCATAAGGCCCACGTGTCGCAACTACTGAAGCTTGCGCTCCTAGAGCCTGTGTTCCTCAACGAGAGGCCACTGCAATGAGAAGTCTGCACACCACAACGAAGAGTAGCCCCTGCTCACCACAGCTAGAGAAAGCCCATGCAGCAACGAAGACCCAACGCAGCCAAAAGAAAAAAGGAAACAAAACAAAAACAAAAAACAAAAAAAACAAGAAGGAAATATCTTTGCATTTATTTATCAATAACCATTCTTAAAACAACCCAGCAAATGTTGGGTTGACATACAGCAGTCTCTTTCCAGAATGATTCTCCTACTATGAAATAAATTAACTTAATGAGCAGAAATGGGACAGGGGAAATGAGTGCCTACAATAAACTTTTTTGAAATAGGTAAATATTATTATTTTTTAAAATAAATTTATTAATTTATTTTTGGCTGTGTTGGGTCTTCGTTGCTGTTCACGGGCTTTCTTTAGTTGTGGCGAGCTGGGGACACTCTTTGTTGCAGTGCACGGGCTTCAGTAGTTGTGGCACATGGGCCCAGAAGTTGTGGCTCGTGGGCTCTAGAGCACAGGCTCAGCAGTTGTGGCGCACGTGGCTTAGTTGCTCCACGGCATGTGGCATCTTCCCAGACCAGGGCTCAAACCCGTGTCCCCTGCATTGGCAGGCAGATTCTTAACCACTGCACCACCAGGGAAGTTCCGCAAATGTTATTTTAATCAGAAGTATGTTCATCGCCCCTGTGGTCATTAATGTGTCAACTTGGCTAGGCCACAATAACCAGATTTGGTCAAATATTATTCTAGATGTTTCTCTGAAGGTATTTTTTATATAAGACTAACATTTCAATCCGCAATTTGAGTAAAGCAGATTATGCTTCATAATGTGAGTGGGACTCATCCAATAAGTTCAAAGTTCTAATGAAATTTTAAAACACTGAGTTCCTTGGAGGAAGAGGGAATTCTGTCTTTGGATTGAAATTGTAACTCTTCCCTCAGTCTCCAGGTTTGGGATCTGCAGCCCTCACAATCATGTGAGACAATTTCTTAAAATCAATCCCCACTCCCTCCCTCCCCACACACACACACACCACATCCCACATCCCACTGGTTCTGATTCTCTGGAGAACCCTGACTAATATAACCTGCATACCATCATGGTCATCTCTCAATAAATGATCTCATCACCTACTATATACAATCACCTTACCCTTCCTTTTGTGTCTTATTTTTTGAGAAAGTGATACCTCAATAAATGAATCCTGTAAAAATAAAAACAATCTCCTTAACCATACAGTTAAGCAGGGTTGCTAAGGAATGGAAAATCTTTCAAAACCTGCAAACCAAACTCAGTAGGTAGCTGAGCACCTTCCGTAAACACATCTTTTTGTGGGGCTTCAACAGGACTGGGTGCGCCTGAATTACAGGGACCTAAACACCAGGAAGAGTGAAATCAACAAGGTTTTCTTTCACCACAGGTGTTTCCCCTCTTCTGCTTGGTTCCCATTCCCTTTCAGCTCGCTTGTCAACACACCAGTTCTCTGATAATTGCGTTGACTTGAATATGGTGTTGTGTTCTTCCAGAGAGTTTATTTCACCTTTTTTCTCTTCAACTCCAGAATTTCCATTTGGTTTTTCTACAATTTCTAATTTCTTACTGAGATTCTCTATTTGTTCAGTCACTGTTATGATACTTTCCTATCATTCCAGAAATGGTTCATTTAGTTCTTAGAACATATGTAGAATAACGGCTTTAAAAGCCCTGTCTACAAATTTTAACATTGGAAACAATCAGGAACACTTTCTATCGCCTACTTTTCTCAATATATCACACTTTCCTATTTATTGGTATGTATCATAATTTTATGTTGAAAACTAGACATGTTATATAAAATAGTATAAGAATTCTGGAAATCTCTCTTCCTCCACAATGTGCGGCTACTAATGCCTCTGCTGAGTTTTACTTTTCTTTAATTCTTGTTTTCATTTTAAAGTCTGCTTGCCTGGGGTTTGCCGCTGTGTCTAAGGAGCTTAGTGGTTTAGCCAAAGATTCGACAGACAATTTGCTCAAATACCCTAAGTCAGTAAAGGTTGTCATCCTTTCCAAAAGGATCTATGTGTGGGTAGAGGAACCCGTTTAACAGGCAGACATTTTCAAGTCTTCCAGATTTTAGCTTTCCCTGGATGCTTCCATGGCTCCTCTGCCCTTACATGAAGCCTCAGCTAACCATGACTTTAGGCTTAACGAGCCATGGGCCTGCACAACTCTCATGACCCCAAGGCCATAACTTCCAGGGACAATGCTGCTGGGCATGGTCATGACATTGCACACCCTGGAAAATCAACCAAGTTGGAAGGGGAAAGGGTGGAGTGTGATGGGAGCAGCCTCCGGGCATGAATGCGACAGATTCCCACTGTTACGGCTTAATATTTACCAGTTTCTCAAACATAAACACTTTCCACATTGTTGGAAGCCTTTGGTTGAGTTCTAGAGCACTGAAATGGTTGTTATTACCTGTTTTGTAGATGGACTTCATTCTAAGTCACAAACCTCCATCTTTCCTAAGTATACGTATACCAGTGTCTGTTCCCCTTCTATAGCTTTATAACATACTTTGGAAGTCCTTAGTCTTCTACATGTACTGCCAAACTTTCTTATTCCCTTAGATCCAGCATAAGCTGTGCCTTCCTCATGAGGCCATCTCCCATGAATCCATGCACAGTGATCTCTACCTTCTTTGAATTCCTATTACACATCATTTTATCACAATCATTTTCTGTGTGCTATGTTTTTGTTTTCAGCAACATCCTTAAGTCTTTGGGACAAGGAATTCGGTTTTCATGCTTTGTATCCTCATCCCATACCTGGCAGAGTGATGAGTACAAAGTAAATTTTTGCCCACTTCAACCCAAAAACTTACACTGGAAGAACACTGCCTTGTAATGCATGTAGTCAACCCATTTGCCCAGAAAGCGACGAGGAAGATTCCAAGACCTAACCGTGTAACGCCACTAGCACATCCCTCCCTTCTGCACTGCATCCATGACCTAGAGTGCACACTATCAGCTGAAAGTACAAGGCAGGGGCTACTGGTTGCCAAGCCTAATATTCAGTTTGATCCTCTACCTTGCTAACAAAACCATAATCATATCACTGCTTACTTTGTAGCTAGGAGTTCAAGTGGAGGAGAGGCACTAACTGAAAAGACAGTGGCCTTCTTGAGATAATTAGGGGAAGGGGTCATATTCCAAAAGATGTCAAAACTAGAAATGGAAAGAACCTAGGTCATTAATAACACATCACAGAAACACTTCACTAGCCCTGGACTGCCTACCCAGTAACTTTCAATTACATAGTTGGTATAGGCCATTGCAATTTTACCAGCGGTTGTATTGGAATTACATAGTGAAAAGGTCACGACAAACCTGATAACTAAATCACTATAAGCCATTAAGAAGCATATATTCGGGCTTCCCTGGTGGCGCAGTGGTTGGGAGTCCGCCTGCCGATGCAGGGGACACGGGTTCGTGCCCCCATCCGGGAGGATCCCACATGCCGCGGAGCGGCTGGGCCTGTGAGCCATGGCCACTGGGCCTGCGCGTCCAGAGCCTGTGCTCCGCGGTGGGAGAGGCCACGGCAGTGAGAGGCCCGCGTACCGCAAAAAAAAAAAAAAAAAAAAAAAAAAAAGAAGCATATATTCTCATTTACTATATAAAGAAAGTAGGGAAAAATCTGACTTCCTGAGTAATAACCATTAATCATCTTTGTCCATAGTCCTCTCATGGTCACAAATGTAACCAGCATGGAATTAAGAGAATGCTTGCTTGGGTTTGAATCCACAGCTCCACTGTGTGAATTCAGTGCCTGAGTTTTTCTAAACTGCAAAATGGGACTAAGAACAGTATCGATTTCATAGTATGGCTGAAAGAAAAGAAAGAGAAAATTCATGGAATATGCCTTTAGAACAGTGTCAGGCACTGCTACAACAACAGTAAATGTTAATGGTGATGATGATGATGATGACGATGATGATGACGACGACGACCTAGTAGTAAGTTCTAATCCACTGTAGAAGGCCACTATAAGTACTAAATAAACACATAAGCTGAAACACATTTTTCTTAACGATACTAATCTTTTATTTCAAGACTGAATTCTGAGGTACTGCTGGCTTGCTTTCATGTTTTGCTATCACCCTACATTTGAGAAAACAGTGAGCAGAAAAATCCCAAGGACTGAGTGACAAAAACCCTAAATATGTTTTTATTTCCTTTCCCATCTGTCTTGTAAGAGCATACTCTTATGGTAAACAAAGATCTGAAGACATCAAAGTTCCCCCTCTGAAATAATACAAAATTTTAATAGTGATTCAAAGAAATTTTTTTAAATTCCTTACCCAGAAGATCCAGTGCTCTTACAAACACCAAGGAGGGGCCTTTTTTCAGCAAAGTTGTCACACTTCTGAGCACCTGATAAGGAACATGAAATAAAATGTAAAATAAAACTTTGAGAAGTATTCTTGTATATTTCCCATTATTTCCATTCTCTCAAAACATTTACAGCTAAAGAGATAGCAAAACATTCATTTAAATTGATATATTTATACAGTTGACTGAACAAAAACTAGAAGAGCTATAAATAAACTTATAACTATTTTTTAAATTGAACCAGCATTTAAAAACCTTTTTTTAAAATTAGCAACGTCAATCTTATACACATTCACCACGAAATCAGAAAAACACCCCCAATTCCACCAACTAATTACCTAAGAGTTGTATAACCTTGATTTCAAAACTAAATAAAGGAAGGTCACAACAGAAACTTTAACAACTTCAAAATTTCAGGCCATTCTCAATACACAACAATGCAAAATCCTGAAAAAGACTAGTAAAATGAATAGCAATGTATTAGAAAAAAATTAAATCAGTCAGTCCGTGAAGAAAGACTGAAAGACACTGTCAACCAGAGAGCTCCAAGAAACAGCACAACAAAAGCACCCTCAATAAAGTTAGAGGTTGGCAAACACATACACATTGCTTGCAATCAGCTTTTTAGTTTGCTGCTTACAAACAGGTACAAGCACCTGGAAAAGTGGTTAACTCTATACAGGAAGAAAGTATCAAAAATTTTCAAACTACCATTAATAATTTTTAAAATATGAGAAGATATTTCAGGCATGAAACAATATAAGAATGCAATGAAAAACTGACGCTTAGAAAATAAAAGAGCCCTGGGAAGTTAAAAACAAGGTAGATATTATTTAAAAACTCAACACAAGCATCAGAGAAAATTTCCTAGAGAACACAGCAAAAACACCAAAAAAAAAAAAAGAAAAAGAAAAACAGCATTAATTTATACACACACAAACACATACACAAGAGAAACGTTAAAGGACAGCCTCAAAGTTCCAGTACGTAGGTAGGAATTCCAAAAAGAGAGAAAAGAGAAAAACAGAGGAGGAAAGAATCCATAAAATGTTTCAAAATTTTTCACAGAACAAACAAGGACAAACAAGAATTTTGCAAGAACGAGGCAAGGACTCCACTCTCACCACTGCTATTCAGCATAGTACTGGAAGTTCTAGACAAGGCAACGAAGCAGAAAAGAAAGGGGGAAAAAGTCATACAGATAAGAAAGGAAGAAATAGAACTCCCTATTTTCAGATAACATGATTGATACCTTGAAAATCCCAAGGAATCAACAACAGCAAAAACTTCTAGAGCTAGTGAGTTAGCTCAGCAAGGTCACCAGAGTCAAGATCAACATACAAAATATCAACTGTATTTCTATATACTAGCAACAAGCACACAGAATTCCAGAATTCCAGATTTAAAATACAATACCATTAATAACTGCTCAAAATAACATTAAATACTCGGGTATAAATCTAAAAAACATATACAGGACTTAGATACTGAAAACTACAAAATGCTGATGCAGGAAATGAAAGACAATCTAAGTAAACGGATATATAAAGTTGACAGAAGATGCACAGATTAATGGAACAGAAGACAGTCCAGAAATAGACCCAAACAAATATGGTCAACTGATTTTTGAAAGAGGTGTAAAGGCAATTAAGCAGAGTAAGACCGTTTGACCATTTCAACAAATGGTCCTGGAGCAACTGCATACCCATAGGAAAAGAATAAAACTGGAAATAAAACACCTTACCTAAAATTAACTCAACATGGGTCTGAGATTAAAATGTGAAACCATATAACTTTTAGAAGAAAACAAAAGAAAATCGCAGGACCTAGGGTTTGGTGAAGAGGTCTCAGACATGACACCAGAAAATATGATCTATGAGACTGAAAAAAGCAATAAGTTGGCTATAATTAAAACTAAAAACAAGCTACACATTGGAAAAAATACTTGTAAAACACATATTTGACAAAGGACCCATCTAGAATATATGAAATAATCTCAACATACTCAAAACTAAAAAAACAAAAATCCAACTTTAAATGGGCAAAAGACATGAGATATTTCACTGAAAATAAGATATGGAAAGCAGATATGCAAATGAAAAGATTTTCAACAACATTAGCTACCAGGGAAATGTAAAAAGCAAATGCTGACAAAAATGCAGAGAACTTGGATCTTTCACACATTCCTTGTGGAAATATAAAATAGTACAGCCCCTTTAGAAAAGAGTGTGGCAGTTTCTTTAAAAGAGCAGAAACAAAAAACCTAAACATACACTTACCATATATCCCAGCAATCATGCTACTGGGCATTTATCCCAGAAAAATAAAAACTACACCCACACAAACTTGTATACAAATTTCATAGTAGATTTATTTTAAACAGCAAAATAAGTGAAATCATCCCTGATGTCCTTCAGCAGATGAATTTTACCTCCACACCATGAAGTATTAATCAGTAGTAAGAAGGAACTAACTATTGATACACTAAACAACTTGATACACCTCAACAAACTTGTGCTAAGTGACAAAGCAATACTGTGTAAGTCCATTTATGTAATACTCTTGAAATGACAAAATTAGTACAGAGATGGAAAACAGACTGATAAATTCCCAAAGGTTAGGGATGGTGGACGGAGACGGTGTGAGGGAGATTACTGTAGTGATGAAATAGATCTGTATCTTGATTATGGTAGTGGTTACATGAATGTACACGTGATAAAATGACACGGAACTATGCGCACACATTCCACCAATGTCAGTTTCCTGGTTTTTATATTGTATATAAGATGTAACCAGCTGGGCAGAGGGTGCACAAGACCTGTCTGTAGTATTTTTGCAACTTTCTGGTAAATATGTAATATCTCAGAAGGCAGTTTTTTTTTAAATGGAAGATAGAATAAAGAGGATAAATATTTTCTTTTAATATTATGTAATTTAGTTTATGCTCTTTAAAAAGGTACATATGGGGCTTCCCTGGTGGCGCAGTGGTTGAGAGTCCGCCTGCTGATGCAGGGGACACGGGTTCATGCCCCGGTCCGGGAAGATCCCACATGCTGCAGAGCAGCTGGGCCCATGAGCCATGGCCGCTGAGCCTGCGTGTCCGGAGCCTGTGCTCCGCAACGGGAGAGGCCACAACAGTGAGAGGCTCGCGTACCGCCAAAAAAAAAAAAAAAAAAAAAAAAAAAGGTACATATGTCAAGAGTGAGACGAAAAGCCACAGACTTGGAGAAATACTTGCAAAAGACACATCTGATAAAGGAGTGTTATCCCAAATATAACAAAGAACTTTTAAAACTAAACAGTAAGAATATGAACAACCCAATTTAAAACTGAGAAAAAGATCTGAACAGACACTTAACCAAAGTAAATATACAGATGGCCAATAAGCATATGAAAAGATGCTCCACATCAGAGGTCATCAGGGAAATTCAAATCAACACAACAATAAGATACCATTCCACACATACTAGACCAGCCAAAATGTAAAACAACGACAATACCAGATGCTGACAAGGATGCAGACCAACAAGAACTCTCAATCATCACTAGAGGGAATGCAAAACGGTACAGCCACATTGTAAGACAGTGTGGCAGTTTCTCACTAAACTAAACATACTCTTACTACAAGATCCAGCAATCATGCTCCTTGGTATTTACCCAAAGGAACTGAAAACTTTGTTTACACAAAAACCTGAACATGGACATTTATATCAGCTTTGTTCCCAGTTGCCAAAACTTGGAAGCAATCAAGATGCCCTTCAGTAGATGAGTGGATAAATAAACTGTGGTACCTCCAGACAACGGAATATGACTCAGGACTAAAATGAAATGAGCTATCAAGCCATGAAAAAACATGGGGGAAACTTAAATACATACTGAATGGCTCTGGAAAAGGCAAAAGACAGTTACTGAGACAGTAGAAATACTGAGACAGTAAAAAGATGAGCAGTCTTCAGGGGTTAAGAAGGAGGGAGGCATGAGTCAGTAGAGCACAGAGGATGCTTAGGGCGGGAAAACTGTTCTGTTCGGACACTACAATGGTGGATACATGTCCTTATGCATCTGTCAAAACCAACTGAACGTACAACACCAACAGGGAACCCTAATGAGAATTATGGACTTTGGGTGATAATGATGTCGGTGTGGGTATCTCTGTGATGCAGGGTATGAATAGTGGGGGAGGTTGTGAGATGTGAGGGGTCAGGAGATATACAGCAACTCTCTGTACTTTCTGCTCAACTTTGGTATCTAAAAAATGCTCTTAGTGGGCTTCCCTGGTGGCGCAGTGGTTGAGAGTCCGCCTGCCGATGCAGGGGACACGGGTTCGTGCCCCGATCCCGGAAGATCCCACATGCCGTGGAGCGGCTGGGTCCGCGAGCCATGGCCGCGGAGCCTGTGTGTCCGGAGCCTGTGCTCCGCAACGGGAGAGGCCACAGCAGTGAGAGGCCCGCGTACAGCAAAAAAAAAAAAAAAAAAAAAAAAAAAAAAAAATGCTCTTAGGGCTTCCCTGGTGGTGCAGTGGTTGAGAGTCCGCCTGCCGATGCAGGGGACACGGGTTCGTGCCCCGGTCCAGGAAGATCCCACATGCCACGGAGCGGCTGGGCCCGTGAGCCATGGCCGCTGAGCCTGCGCGTCCGGAGCCTGTGCTCTGCAACGGGAGGGGCCACAAGAGTGAGAGGCCCGCGTACCGCAAAAAAAAAAAAGCTCTTACAATATTAATTTTAAAAAGATGTAGCAAGCTCTTGAACACCCATGTTCACTAAAGAATCATTCACAATAGCAAAAGGTGGCAGCAACACAAATGTCCATCAAATGACTGGATAAAGAAAACGTATATATTAGAAAGGGAATCCTGTCACATGCTACACACAGATGAATCCTGAGGACATCATGCCAAATGAAAGACACTATTCATGAAAAGACAAATACTCCATTATTCCACTTGTACGGGGAATCTAAAGTAGTCAAATTCCTAGAAACAGAAAGAAAAATGTGATTACCAGGGACTAGTGATGGAGAGAGAAATGGAGAGCTGGTGTTCAATAGGTACAGAGTTCTCTGAATGCACTCAACACTGCCAAGCGGTACAATTAAAAGTTGGTCGGGAATTCCCTGGCAGTCCAATGGTTAGGGCTCTGGGCTTCCACTTCATGGGACCACGGGACACGGGTTCAATCCCTGGTCAGGGAACTAAGATCCCACATGCTGTGCGGCATGGCTGGGCAGGAAAAAAAAGTTTGTAAAGATTTAAAGATGGTAATTTTCTTTTTTCTTTATGTTTGGCTGCCTTGGGTCTTTGCTGCTGCATGCGGGCTTTCTTTAGTTGCGGTGAGCGGGGGCTACTCTTTGTTGTGGTGCGCGGGCTTCTTACTGTGGTGGCTTCTCCTGTTGCAGAGCACAGGCTCCAAGCGCACAGGCTTCAGTAATTGTGGCTCGCGGGCTCTAGAGCGCAGGCTCAGTAGTTGTGGTGCACGGGCTTAGCTGCTCCACGGCACGTGGAATCTTCCCGGACCAGGACTCGAACACGTGTCCCTTGCATTGGCAAGCAGACTCTTAACCACTGCGTCACTAGAGAAGCCCTAAAGACGGTAAATTTTATGTTATGTGATTTTTACCACAATTTTGAAAAAGGTACAAGTTGTGTGCTTGAACAAGTGTGTGCCCACATGAGTGTGTGTAGTTAGATGTATAGATAGATATTTAGTTATCTTAAGTGCTAAAGACATAAACACATAAACACCAATTTCAGGATAGGAATAGTCCTCTTACGGGTTTAGGATGAAGACAATATTTGGGAGAGGTAGCCAGGGGACTTCAGCTCTCTTTTAATAATGTTTCATTTCTTTGCTAGATGGTAAAGAGCAACTGTAATGTTAATGTTAATAATCCTCGTTAATGGATCCCTCCAAAAATAATGAGGTTTAATCCAGAGGAGGACAGGTTAATGGTTACACATTTAGATTGTGATCTGACATAATATACTTTTAAATTGTGATAATAATTATACTAAATAGGTTAAGACAAGTTCTATGATCCACTAACAACTGTATTATCACACCTTAGAAAGATCAAAACTATAAAAAAAGGATCCAAAACTATAAACACAGTGTTGATGAATAAAGTTCTCCATAACTAATTTAAATTTTGAGAAGCTTATAAAGATCAGTGACTACATCTTCACCAAACATTAATTTACTATGGATTGTGTGCTCTTACCCCTGCTAAACAAATAAATCAGATTTCACAATTAACAATATGACTTTCCAGCGAAGCACAAGTTAAAAATTAACTGGCCCAAAGCCCATAACATTTATGTTCCAAATTAATTATAATTGAACTTCAGCTATACAAAGCCAATTCTTCACTCCTCCATATTTCACCTTCACCTTTAACAATACCTATTTTCCCTCTGCATCCTGGTGTTCTGACAAGGTCTTTATGGTTTGTACCCGTATTATACATACCAATTTGATATTCTGATGAATGATACATCATGTCTTTAAAATGCAAATAATACTGGCAAGAATGGTTTGATTGTTCTTGTGTTTCTCAAACCTGAACTGAAGAATTCCATTGGTTTCCGCTGACCTACTGGGTTACAACAGTCCTACCGAATCTGTTCTCTAGGTCAGTCACCTGACGCTTACTAAAGATAAGCGTCATGGATATTCAGAAAAGGTAACCAAGCAAAAAATTTAAACTACAAAATAATGCCCTCACTTAAGAACAACATAAAGCCAAAAGCCCCCACTGTACTACCAAAACCTTGTAAATAAAAAAGACGAATCTTCAGTAAGCAAACAAACCATAACAAATCCTTCAAATATCTTTGAGGCACACTCTACATCAAATTTTTTCAAAGTTGGAAAACCATGTAACAAAACCTTAACTCTGCCTTAAATAATTTCTTCGTGGATGGTTTGAATAAATACAATTTTTTAAAGTGTTGGCATAAAAATTCTATAATCTCATGAACACCGTAGCTATTAACCTGATTTTTCTTGCAATATAAATAGCATGTACTCTCCAAGATGCCTAACGGAGTCATCACCCTCCCATAATGTAATCCTCCAAATTGTAGAGGATTAACTTTTTATACATAAAATTGTGTTTATTTGCATGTACAATAGAGAGAATGACGTTACACACACCTGTTCTACAGCATTTAACAGAATGTAGTATGATGATTGAAATGAAAAGCCGTTAGCTAAATCCATCAAATATAAAAACTATTGCAATCCTGTTGCAAAGTCCTTTTGTTAAACTCCTTTTATTCTAAATCCTTTTAATTCTGTCCTGTAACACTAAAACATTTATAAAAAGCTTAAAATCCTAATAAATCGCACAATTAAAATAATGAAAATGTGCTTGCCCACCAAGTCACCAACTCCTCTCCCCCTCAACAAAATTCAAGATAGTTTGCATGTCAGAAAACGTTGAATAACACCCCCCATCATACACACTATTGTAAACTCATTAACTAAAGATTTTAAGTTCATGGATCAGCCTTAAGGATTTCAAGATATCAAATAGAAACCACTTCTGTATGGATCCAAAATCATATCCAGAGGCAAACAAACATCCAACTGATAATAAGATATTCCAGCTCTACTCCTGACATTGAGGATGACTGAAAAACAGAGATTTTACACAAAAGTATATTAAGTAGGCACTAACTTTAACTGAGAGTGCCTTTGCAGAAAGATTCCATTGAACGATTTAATTCATTTTATCAGTTAAACTGTTTCCAAGTCTTCCATTCCATTTGTTATTTTATTGAAGTAATTCTTTTAGAAAATATTTAATTCAATGAGGCTGTCCAAACCCATTTTCATCACAGATTCTCTCAATGTGAGCTTCAAGTTGTAGTCCTATTTGCAGATCTAAATTTTAGCTAGAAAGTATGATTCCATTGTCAGTTTGTAGTCAATACATTTTATTGTGTGTAATTTTAGATTCTGTGTGGATATTTTCCCACTAAAAAGTTCTATTTTATTACACAATGTTCTATTTTGTGCTACAAAACAATCACCATTATGAACTGAAAACTCTTCATGTTTATTTCTCACCTAAACAGAGAAAAATGTGAGGAATTTTTTTAGGACAAAGAAGACAGAGATAAAGTGGAAGATGAGATGAAGAGAGAGAAATGGGAAAACAGACACATAGGCTGCAGGTACCATCAACCAACCACAAGAAATACAGGACAGAAATCGTATTGCCTTGAACAGTTTTATCAAAACATGATCACCAGGTGGCGCACTGGTTAAGAATCCGCCTGCCAATACAAGGAACACGGGTTCGAGTCCTGCTCCAGGAAAATCCCACACGCCACGGAGCAACTAAGCCCATGCGCCACAACTACTGAGTCTGCACTCTAGAGCCCGTGAGCCACCACTACTGAGCCCGCGTGCCACAACTACTGAAGCCCGCATGCCTAAAGCCCATGCTCTGCAACAAGAGAAGCCACTGCAAGGAGAAGCCCGAGCACCGCAACGAAGAGTAGCCCCAGCTCGCTGCAACCAGAGAAAAGGCTGCATGCAGCAACAAAGACCCAACGCAGCCAAAACAAACAAACCATGAACACCAAGTAAATCTTTGCATCTGCCTCAAGTATCCAAAACATGCGTATACATTTTAGATTCCATGGTGACTTCAGAAAGTTAAAAATGTTAAACACAACATTTTTAAGTTATTGCTGGCTTTATTATCTTCCTCCATAAGTTAAAATGTTCAGCATGTGAGGTATCCCTTAATATTTAGTGGCATCGCATTATTTCTCTTTAAGGATCAGGCCCCTTGTGCTCTTTCACAGATTTGACTCACCAGACCTTAACAAACACAAAGTACCAATCATACATCTGACAAAGGAGTAAAATGAGATTTTGAAAGGCTAAATAATTCTCCCAAGTTATTGTGGTACTAAACCACGTGCGAACCAGAAAGACAGCCCAGAATTTGTTCCTCTGTTACCCTGGCTCACTGAAAAATCTACTGTCAGAAAGTTATGCCCAAGAAGAACTCTGTTGGAAAATAAATAAATGTACTGATAAAGCTAATGTATCTAATCCCTCAGTGCTTTAATTCTCTCATCTGTAAAGTGGAGATAAGTACCAATACCTCACATAGGATTGTTGTGAGGTTTAAAAAAGATAAGATATGGAATGGACTAAACAAGGTGCTGCAACATGTAAGAACTCAATAAACTTTATGCAGTTATTATTGTTGCTGGCAACCTTCGTATTGTGAATCCATTCATTTACTTTCCTCATATCCTTTCTTGCTCTTCTACCATGGTATCAATATCTCTCTGACCTAGCCCTCTACCCTGCTCACCCACATTGGAATATGCCAAGCACACTCCTGCCTCAGGAACTCCTGCCTCCATTTTCTGCTATCTCCTTGGAATTATCAAGTTATACCCTAGTTATCTCCATAGTTCTCTTACATACTTCTTTTAGGTCATTGCTAAAATATTTTCTAATCAGAAAGATCATGCTTCCGCTCCTTTGTTTTTCTTTAAAGCACTTAACAGAGCCTCATATTGTACACATTCGATTGATTATCTGTCTCAGCTCACGCAAATGGTGACTCAAACTCCATGACACATAAAGACTTGTATGACAAAGTTCACAACAGCTTTATTCATAATAGCTCAAAAATATATATTCAACCCAACAGGAAAATGAATAATTAAATATATTCCTAAAATGGAACACTACTCAGCAATAAAAGGAAAGATATACTGATACACGTAACATCGTCAAGAACAGGGAAGACTACTCCTCTGAAGTGAAAGAAGGTGGAACAGTATATGCTTCCGAGGGGGTAAGGATGACTGGGAAAGGGCATGTGAGAACGTTCTGGGGTAACAGAAATAATCTTTAAAGAGGTATGGGTTACATAAGTGTATGTATTTGTCAAAACCCAAAACTGTAACAGGTAAATCTCTGCATTTCTCCACTGTAAATTACACCTGCATTAAAAAATTGAAGCAAATAAGAAAGTTTTTCAGTGGTAAAGGAAATAAACTGTGTGTATGACATTAATAGTGGTTGATTAGAGTGATAAGAATAGAGGTGGGCTAAAATGTGACCAAAATATTAGTAATTAGTCTAGGGCAAAGGTATACAGGAGTTTATTGTCCTTCTCATTTCACCATTCTGGGTTTTTATGTTTTTGGCAAAAACAAGTTGGAATATGCATTCTAATATGCATTAGAATAAAAAGGATAATGGGATAAACATGAAGATGTAAAATATGATAGCAAAAACAGAAAATGTGGGGGACAGGAGTTAAAATGCAGATCTTTTAGAATGTGTTAGAACTTAAAACGATTACCAGTTTAAAACAGGAGATACAATTAAAGATCAACATATATGAACCCAATAGTAATAACAAATCAAAAACGTACAATAAATACACAAAAAAGTAGAGAGAGGGCTTCCCTGGTGGCACAGTGGTTGAGAGTCCACCTGCCGATGCAGGGGACACGGGTTCATGCCCCGGTCCAGGAGGATCCCGCATGCCGCGGAGCGGCTGGGCCCATGAGCCATGGCCGCTGAGCCTGCGCATCCGGAGCCTGTGCTCCGCAACGGGAGGGGCCACAGCGGTGAGAGGCCCGTGTACCGCAAAAAAAAAAAAAAGTAGAGAGAAAGGAACACAAGCATACCACTAAAAAAAAAAAAAAAAAAATCATCAAACCATAGGGAAGAAACAAAAAGAAGAGGAAAAGTACAGAGAAGAACTATAGAAACAACCAGAATACAGGGAACAAAATGGCAATAAGTACATACAAATCAAAATCACTGGGGCTTCCCTGGTGGCACCATGGTTAAGAATTGGCCTGCCAATGCAGGGGATACGGGTTTGAGCCCTGGTCCAGGAAGATCCAACATGCTGTGGAGCAACTAAGCCTGTGCGCTCCAACTACTGAGCCTGTGCTCTAGAGCCTGCAAGCCACAACTACTGAGCCCACGAGCCACAACTACTGAGCCCACGTGCCACAACTACTGAAGCCCGAGCGCCTAGAGCCCATGCTCTGCAACAAGAGAAGCCACCACAATGAGAAGCCCACGCACTGCAATGAAGAGTAGCCCCCACTCGCTGCAGCTAGAGAAAGCCTGTAAGCAGCAACGAAGACCCAATGCAGCCAAAAATAAAATAAATAAAATTTTTTAAACATCACTTTAAATGTCAATGGAATAAATGCTTCAATCAAAAGACACAGGGAGGATGACCGGATTAAAAAAAAACCAAGACCCATCTATATTCTGCTTAAAAGAGCTAAAGACACACACACAAACTGAAAGCAAAGAGACGTAAAAAGAAATTTCTTGCAAGTGGGGGGGGGTAGCAATACTCATATCAGACAAAATAGACTTAATAACAAAGTCTCTAGCAAACGACAAAGAAGGGCATTATTTAATGATAAAGTGATCGATACAAGAAGAGGATATAGGGCCTCCCTGGTGGCGCAGTGGTTGAGAGTCCGCCTGCCGATGCAGGGGATACGGGTTCGTGCCCCGGTCTGGGAGGATCCCATATGCCGCGGAGCGGCTGGGCCCGTGAGCCATGGCCGCTGGGCCTGCGCATCCGGAGCCTGTGCTCCGCAACGGGAGAGGCCACAACAGAGAGAGGCCCGCATACCGCAAAAAGAAAAAAAAAAAAAAAAAAAAAAAAAAGAAGAGGATATAATACTCATTAACATATATGCACCTAATACAGGAGCACCTAAATATATAAAGCAAATATTAACAGACATAAAGGGAGAAACTGGCAATAATACATTAATAGTAGGGGACTTTAACGCCTCACTTACACTAATGGACGAAGCATCCATACAGAAAATCAAGAAGGAAACAATGGTCTTAAATGATGCATTAGACCGGTTAATCTTAATAGATATCTACAGGACATTCCATCCCAAAAGATCAGAATACACATTCTTATCAAGTACACATGGTATGTTCTCCAGAATAGATCATATGTTAGGCCAGAAACAACTCTCAAAAAATTTCAGAGAATAGGAGTTGTATCAAGCATTTTTTCTAACCACATTGGTATAAAACTAGAAAGCAATTACAGGAAGAAAAATGGGAAAAATGAAACAATATGCTACTAAAAAGAACCAATGTGTCAATGAAGAAATCGAAGAGGAGATCAGAAAATACCTCAAGACAAATGAACATGGAAACATAGCTTTCTAATATCTATGGGATGCAGCACTTGACAAAATTCAACATTCGTTCATGATAAAAACTTTAATCAAAGTGGGTATAGAGGGAACATATCTGAACATAATAAAGTCCATTTATGACAAACCCACAGCTAACATCATGCTCAATGGTGAAAAGCTGAAAGTTTTCCCTCTAACATCAGGAACAAGACAATGATGCCCATTCTTGCTGCTTCGGTTTAATATAGTATTGGAAGTCCTAGCCAGAGCAAACAGACAAAGAAAAAAAATTAAAGGCATCCAAATTTGGAAGGGAAGGAGTAAAACTGCCACTATTTGAAATGACATGATACCATATACAGAAAACCCTAAAGTCTCTACTATTAGAACTAATAAATGACTTAGGTAAAGTTGCAGGATACAAGATTAATACATTTTAAAAATCTATTGGGACTTCCCTGGTGGTCCAGTGGGTAAGACTCTTCGCTCCCAATGCAGGGGGCCCAGGTTCCATCCCTGGTTGGGGAACTAAATCCTGAATGCATGCCACAACTAAGAGTCCGCATACCGCAACTAAGAGGTCCGCATGTCGCAACTAAGAAGTCCGCATGCCGCAACAAAGATCCAGCATGTTGCAACTAAGACCCAGCACAGCCAAAATAAATAAATAAATAAAAATTTTAGATCTATTGCTTTTCATACACTAATAATAAACTATCAAAAAGAGAAAGCAAGAAGACAATTCCGTTTAAAATCGCATCAAGGGCTTCCCTGGTGGTGCAGTGGTTAAGAACCCTCCTGCCAATGCAGGGGACACGGGTTCGAGCCCTGGTCTGGGAAGATCCCACATGCCGCTGAGCAACTAAGCTCATGCACCACAACTACTGAGCCTGTACTCTAGAGCCCGCGAGCCACACCTACTGAGCCTGTGCACCACAACTACTGAGCCTGTGCACCACAACTACTGAAGCCTGCATGCCTAGAGCCTCTGCTCCGCAACAAGAGAAACCACTGCAATGAGAAGCCTGCACACCACAATGAAGAGTAGCCCCTGCTCGCCAAAACTAGAGAAAGCCCGCGCGCAGCAACAATAAATAAAATATAAATTAAAAATAAAAGCAACTGCTGGAGGGGCAGGGCACAGCAGAATCTCCCCTTGGAGAGAAAGACACTGGTGGATGCCATTACTGCACTCGCCTGGTACCCTGCTAGCATAGCTGGGCTAGATCAGAGGCAGCACCCTCCCTCCAATCTTGCTAACACAATCAGGGGAAAGTGGTGGCAAAGACTGCCTTGATGAAGCAGGAAAGCTCAGGGGGTTGCAGCACTTCCTCAATACTGGTTGGAGTGGATAAGCAGGAACAGACATTCTACTGCTGACATTCTACTGCTCCCTAGCTAAATTCCGGGGCTACATTCAGCCGCTCCCTGGCTAAGGCTGACAAGCATGAGCAGTGTGGCATTCTCCCACTCCGAGACCAAAGCTGGTAGGGGTACAAAGGCAAGGCACTGTCTTGCTGCATTGCTGAAACCATGGGCATGTGTGGTCAAGACACTTTCCCGCTGTGTTTGGAAAGCCGGGGGGACAGTCACCGCTTACACTCTCCAGCTGACCTGCTAAAGCCAGCAGGCATGTGCAATCCACACAAGGGCCACCCCTTGATTGCCCTCTCTGTTGGACAAGGAGGCTGACATTACTGAGCTCTAGGGGACTGTAACAATTGAAAAGACAGTTCTTGGCAGGCCACCATCCCCAGGGCACTGCACAGAAAACCAGAAGAAATTCAACCCCAGTCTTCCTGTGAAAGGGGCCTATTTACTTAGCCTGGAGCTTCAGCCTGAGGGACAGGTCTCAGGTTTCCCACACACCCAGGAGCTAAGGAGGTGCTCCCAGGGAGACACCCATCCTTGTTTTTCTTTGACCTTGTTACAGCTCTAAAAGACCTTCCAGAAAGGAGCTTGTACAACTGTCTAGAGCCCCAATTTTTGTAACTGTCACCCAGGGAACACCTACAGATCTCCTGGACTGGAGGCCAGTAGGAATTACAAATGTGACCCACAGGACTGTATATATTTCTATACAGATCCTGCCTGGGGGTCTGGCTTCCAATCAGCCTGAAACTAGGTGCTAAATGAGATTCCTCCTATTAACACACTGATAGGTCTTGGCACACCCTCAGCAAGCCTACAAGAATAAATCAAGAATAAATCAAGCAGTTTAGGGACTTCCCTGGTGGTCCAGTGGTTAAGAATCCACCTTCCAATGCAGGGGATGCAGGTTCAATCTCTGGTCAAGGAACTAAGATCTCACATGCCGCGGGACAACTAAGCCCACGCGCTGCAACTACTGAGCCCATGCGCCACAACTACACAGCCCACGCACCACAACTAGAGAGAAGCCCGCGCACCACAAAGAGCCCACACACCACAATGAAAGATCCCGTGTGCTTCAACTAAGACCCGACGCAGCCAAAAATAAATAAGTATTTTTTTTTAAAAAAAGGAAGCATTAAGACATTAAAAACACTAATAATGTATTAACCAAAAGGTATACTACAAAAATTACATTTAGATGTTTTTTCAATATCTGCCTAGAAAAAACTACTTTGGACACAAGGCAGTTTTACAATAAATAAGTGTTAACATGTACATAACCTATAGTTTATCTGCCCACACAACCGTATGCTACTTACAGCACACACCCAACAGGCATGCATAAACCGCTCAATTCTATCCAAAAGAATCCTACTGCCTGGTAAAATGCTAGGGTTAGTGTTTTTACATGATAGGCAACTATATCCTCTTATAAAGAGATGTAAAACCTTTATGCCACCCAGGGATCAACTATATCAACTAGTAAACTTTGGGGATTTGTCCAGTTCCTCAAAAGATTTATAGACCGCAGGGAAATAAATCTTGCTGAAGAACACAAAGTTCTTGCTCAGTAAGCACCAACTTCCCCACATAACAATATCCGAAAAATGAGAAACAAAAACACAGAGTATGAAAATTAATAATGTATAGATGGATCTCTATTAATTTGTGGCAAAATATTCCTGAAGAAATAATCCTTTCATTTGAAAATAAAGTGATTAATTGGAATTCATTTAAATTGAGGTGATGAAGAGATAAGCCATGGACAGAAAAAAAATTTTTTCAAATCATATATCCAACAAATGACTCAAAGCCAGAATATGTAAAAAACTCTCCAAATTCAACAGTAATTGGCAAAAGACATGAATAGACATATCACCAAAGAGGATATAGGGATTTCAAATAAGAACATGAAAGATGTTCAACATCATTAACTATTAGGAATTGTGAAAGCAGTGGTACTACAGAAAACCATGAAATAAAAAAATATAACCTTCAAAAACTGAAAGGCAATAACTAATGAAAACTGCAACAAGAGGAAAAGAAAAGAACATTCCAAAAGAGGTTGAGGATATACGGAATTTTGCAGATGACAGGGACTTCCAGAGGGCCCAGTCAAAAGGCTTCAGGAGTTGGGGTGAGTAGTGGAGGAAGTAGGGGAATCCACAGAAAGATTTCAAAAGTTTGACAACTGAATGCTATTTGGAGGAGAGTGTGAGGATGAGAGATGGTCTTTGGCTTCCTATGGTGACTGAGGTCAACAAGGATAAAAGTCCCCATGGTCTTAGACGGTGATGGCAACACTGTGAGTGTACCATGAGAGGGGGAAAGGCAGATGGTGATGGGGTAGACACCCAGAATTCTAGAGCCACTTACTCCCTCCTGCCAGTGGTGGAGTGGAGGCCATGGGGCGCCCTCTTGACATCTGCTCATTTTAGTCACTTTTGCAGGGAAATTTTCCAAAAAAAAATTATAGTTTACTTCATTTGTCCTCATGATAGCTCTGTGAAGTAGGATATAGAGGGATATTATTACACACCTCCAATCAGTTAATCTTTGACAAAGGAGGCAAGAATATACGACGGAGAAAAAACAGTCTCTTCAGCAAGTGGTACTGGGCAAGTTGGACAGCCATGGGTAAATCAATGAAGTTAGAACACTCCCTCACACCATACACCAGATTTGGTATGTACACTATGGAAAACAGTATGGAGGTTCCTCAAAAAACTAAAAATAGAGTTGCCGTATGATCCAGCAATCCCACTCCTGGGCATATATCCAGACAAAATTAAAATTCAGAAAGAAACATGCACCCCCATGCTCATAACAGCACTATTTTACAATAGCCAAGACATGGAAGCAACCTAAGTGTCCATCAACAGATGAATAGACAAAGAAGATGTGGCATATATATATATATATGTATATGTGTGTGTGTGTGTATGTACAATGGAATGTTATTTGGCCATAAAAAAGAATGAAATAATGCCATTTGCAGTAACATGGATGGACCTAGAGATTATCATACTAAGTGAAGTCAGACAGAGAAAGACAAATATTATATGATATCACCTATATGTGGAATCTCAAAAAATGATACAAATGAACTTATATACAAAACAGAAACAGACTCACAGACATAGAAAACAAACTTTGGTTACCAAAGAAGAAAGGGTGGGGGGACAATTAGGAGTTTCGGATTAGCAGATAAAACTACTATATATAAAATAGATAAACAACAAGATCCTACTGTATAACACAGGGAACTATATTCAATATCGTGTAATAAACTACAATGGAAAAGAATCTGAAAAAAAGAATATGTATATATACAAATATATATAACTGAATCATTTTGCTGTATACCAGAAACTAACACAACATTGTAAATCAACTATGCCTCAATTAAAAAAAATTTTAGGGGACTTCCCTGGGGGTGAAGTGGTTAAGAATCCGCCTGCCAATGCAGGGGACACGAGTTCGAGCCCTGGTCTGGGAAGATCCCACATGCGGTGGAACAACTAAACCTGCACGCCACAACTACTAAGCCTGTGCTCTAGAGCCCACAGGCCACAACTACTGAGCCTGCGTGCCACAACTACTGAAGCCTGCAGGCCTAGAGCCTGCACTCTGCAACAAGAGAAACCACTGCAATGAGAAGCCCGCGCACCACAACAAAGAGTAGCCCCCGCTTGTCGCAACTAGAGAAAGCCCGCGCCCAGCAACGAAAACCCAATGCAGCCAAAAAATAAATAAATTTAATAAATAAATAAATAATAAAAAAAATTTTAAGGATATTATTTACATTAGCAAGACTATAAAACTATAGTATAAAACTATAGTAGGTTAGATGATTAACTTGAGATCATACTACAGTAGCCCGTTCAATATATGCATAAAAATACCAAGAGCACATGTTAGCTGCAGTCATGTTCTGGTTAGAGAAAATATATAAGTACAGTACTTTGAAAATGCAGAACTGATTTAATACTGTTAAATTTAAAATATTAGCATCTTTATATAAGAAAATCTCCCAAGACAAAATACATACAAAGAAAAATGTCCCTCTCTTTTATTTCTTCACTCTAAACTTTTCATTCTCATTTCTGATTTCCACTTCTGACCCAGTAAAGACTGCTGAATATGGTTTCTTTTGCTTGCATCTTTCTCCTCTCCACCTAAGGCCCCAAATACAAAGAACTAGACCATTAATAATTCTTGGTTCACTTTAACGTTGAATGCTTGGACCTCTTCTTTATATTTTAATAATATAATAAATACCTATGAACCCATCACCCAAGATGAGAAGTATAACATTACCAATAATTTACTAACATAAATTAATACATTTACTAACATAGACTCATACATCCTAAACCCTGTCAGCCACCCACTGCTGGGTAGCCATTCTCCTAAAATTTGTGCTTCTCACTCCTTTGCAGACACACACACACAGAGTTGTAGTTTTTATTTTCATATTATACAATTTGAGAGTTTTGATTAGTTCATGTGTCTGGCTGTTGCTGTAAACTATGAAGCTATATAAATTCATCTGGCCTCAGATTCTTTCCATGTTCCACAGGTGAAATAATGGAAATTCCAAAATACTTCCAAAGTGAACACATATATACATAAAAACTGGAAGACAATAAAAGCAACAAGAGGTAAAATTTCAGTGAAAACTAGGTTAAACAGTAGGTGCCAAGAAGATATTCAAATGATAACAACTGAGGCCCAGTCCTCTTGTTTTTTAAGACTAAAAGCATCACAGGCAAAGAAAAAAGAAAAAAAAAAAAGCCATTCTCTATAAGGCAAGAATCATAGTAGTCCCTTGATAATAGTAAGAGGAGAGAGAAAGTTCAAGCCACCTTTAACTATTCACAAAATCAAAAGAAAAAAAGAATCCCTTGGTGTTTTTATCATTTTCTTTTTCTACTACATCTAGCACCAGAGAGAAGAAAGCACCATTAAAACTACAATGACTCTAAAAATGCTCGCACCTTTTAAAGGATCTAAGATTCAGCTTCTCCAAAGACACATTAAAATTTAAACTATCCTGCAAACAAAATCCAAACCCAATTTATTTTTCTTTATCTACAAATAAAAACCCCACAAGCCTAAAATATTTCCTAGCTGACCCTTTAAGAAAATGTTAGCACACTCCTGCCCTAAAGACTATCCCAGACATACAAAACAAAAACTGAGTAATTTGACTATATCCCAGAACCAAGTCCAAAAATATTTAAAGGAATACAAAATAACAACCCTGAGCAACATAAAATTCACAAAGTGTGGCATCCAAAGAAATGTTTCAAAGCATGCAAATAAGCAAGAAATTCTGACCCACAATTAGAAGATCAATCAATTGACAGAACAGATCGACTTTTTTTTTATTGAGATAATCTTGATTTACAACATTATATAAGTTTCAGGGGTACAACACAGCAATTCACAATACAGTGATTCACAATATAATTATAAAATATTGGCTATATTCCCCATGCTGTACAATATATCCTTGTAGTTTAATTTTTTTAATTGAAGTATAGTTGACTTACAATGTTGTGTTAGTTTCTAGTGTGCAGCAAACTGATTCAGTTATATATACACATATATACACATTCTTTTTCAGATTCTTTTCCATTATAGTTTATTACAAGATATTGAATATAGTTCCCTGTGCTATACAGTAGAACTCTGTTGTTTATTTATTTTATATACAGTAGTTTGTATCTCCTTGCAGCTTATTTTATACCTACTAGTTTGTAACTCTTAATCCCCTAACCCTATCTTGCCCCTCCCCACTGGTAACCACTAGTTTGTTCTCTATATCTGTAAGTCTGCTTCTTTTTTGTTATATTCACTATTGTATTTTTTACATTCCAGATAGAAGTGGTATTGTATAGCATTTGTCTTTCTCTGTCTGACTTATTTCACTAAGCATAATACCCTCTAAGTCCAATCATGTTGCTGCAAATGGCAAAATTTCATTGTGTGTGTGTGTGTGTGTGTGTGTGTACATGTATATCCACATCTTCCTTATCCATTCATCTGTTGATGGACACTTAGGTTGCTTCTATATCTTGGCTACTATAAATAATGCTGCTGTGAACACTGCACTGGGGTACATGAATCTTTTTGAATTAGTGTTTTTGTTTTTTTTTGTTTTTCTGGATATATACCTAGGAGTAGAATTGCTGGATCATATGGTAGTTCTATTTTTAGTTTTTTGAGGAACCTCCATAGTGTTCTCCATAGTGGCTGCACCAACTTACATTCCCACCAACAGTGTACAAGCGTTCCCTTTTCTCACCAACATTTGTTATTTGTGGCATTTTTTATGGCAGCCATTCTGAGAGGCATGAGGTTTTGTGGTTTGGATTTGCATTTCTCTGATGATTAATGATGTTGAGCATCTTTTCATGTGCCTGTTGGCCATCTGTACATCTTCTTTGAGAAAATGTCTATTCAGGTCTTCTGTCCATTTTTTAATGGGGTTGTTTGTTTTTTTGATGTTGAGTTGTATGAGCTGTTTATATATTTTAGATATTAACCCTTTATCAGTCATATCATTGCATTTTCTCCCATTCAGTAGGTTTTCTTTCATTTTGTCAATGGTTTCCTTTGCTGTGCAAAAGCCTTTAAGTTAAATTAGGTCCCATTTGTTTATTTTTGCTTCTATTTCCTTTACTTTAGGAGACAGATACAAAAAAATATTGCTACAATTTATGTCAAGGAGGGTGTATGGTTTTGAGTCTTACATTTAGGTCTTTAATCTATTTTGAGCTTACTTTTGTATATGGTGTGAGAAAATGTTCTAATTTCATTCTGTTACATGTAGTTGTCCAGTTTTCCCAGTGCCACTTATTGAAGACACTATCTTTACTCCACTGTATATACTTGCCTCCTCTGTCACAGATCAATTGACCAAAAATGCATGGGTTTATTTCTGGACTCTTTATTCTGTTCCACTGATCTATGTCTGTTTTTGTGCCAGTACCATACTGTTTGGATTACTGAAGCTTTGTAGTATAGTCTGAAGTCAGCAAGTGTGACACCTCCAGCTCTGTTCTTCTTTCTCAAGATTGTTTTGGCTATTCGAGGTCATTTGTGTTTCTATACATATTATTAAATTATTTGTCCTAGTTCTGTGAAAAATGTCATTGGTATTGTGACAGGTATTGCACTGAATGTATAGACTGCTTTGGGTAGCATGGTCATTTTACCAGTTTTAATTCTTCCAATCCACAAACACAGTATATCTTTCCACAGAACAGGCTGACATTTAAACTCTCTGATAAACATACTCCATTTACTCAAGAAGGTAGAAGAGAATGTGAACATGTTAAAAAGACATGGGAGGGACTTCCCCAGTGGTCCAGGGGCTAAGACTCCATGCTCCCAATGCAGGGGGCCTGGGTTTGATCCCTGATCAGGGAACTAGATCCTGCATGCATGCTGCAACTAAGAGTCTGCATGCCAAACTAAAGATCCCGCATGCCACAACTAAGGCCCGACGCAACCTAAATAAATAAATATTAAAAAAAAAATACATGGGAGATCTCTCCATACAGAAACACACACATACACAACTTCTAAAAATGAAAAATGCAGTGTCTGAAATGAAAAATACACTGGATAGGTTAATGATATATTAGATACTGCAAAAAAAAGATCAGGAAATATGCAGAGACAGCAAGAGAAACTACTAGAAACACAAAAGGAAAAAAAAAGACGGAAAAAAAAAGATTAGGAAACATGCAGAGGCAGCAAGAGAAACTACTAGAAACACAAAAGAGGAAAAAAAGACGGAAAAAAAAAGATTAGGAAACATGCAGAGGCAGCAATAGAAACTACTGGAAACACAAAAGGGGGAAAAAAGACAGGAAAATAATGAACACAGCATCAGTGAGTTGTGAGACGGCATCAAGTAAGCTAAACTACATGTAGGGAACAGAAAACAAACATCTGAATATGCTCTACAAGAGACACTGTGAGGAGAGTAAGAGAAGCCACGGACTGGGAAAAAATATTATACACATGCACAGTTATCTGAAATATACAAAGAGCTCTTAAACCTCAACAACAAGAAAAGAAACAACCTGGGCTAAAGATCTGACAGATACCTCACCAAAGAAGACGTATAGGGCCTCCCTGGTGGCGCAGTGGTTGAGAATCCGCCTGCCGATGCAGGGGATACGGGTTCGTGCCCCGGTCTGGGAGGATCCCATATGCCGCGGAGCGGCTGGGCCCGTGAGCCATGGCCGCTGAGCCTGCGCATCCGGAGCCTGTGCTCCGCAACGGGAGAGGCCACAACACTGAGAGGCCCGCGTACGGAAAAGAAAAAAAAAAAAAAAAAAAAGAAGACGTATAGATGGCAAATAAGCATATGAAAAGATGTGTCCCACTAACCTCCAAAATATATAAACAGCTCATGCAGCTCCATATTAAAAAAACAAACAAATCCAAAAATGGGCAGAAGACCTACATAGACATTTCTCCAAAGAAGACATACAGATGGCCAAGAAGCACATGAAAAGCTGCTCAACATCACTAATTATTAGAGAAATGCACATCAAAACTACAATGAGGTATCACCTCACACCCGTTAGAATGGGCTTCATCAGAAAATCTACAAACAACAAATGCTGGAGAGGGTGTGGAGAAAAGGGAACCCTCTTGCACTGTTGGTGGGAATGTAAACTGATACAGCCACTATGGAGAACAGTATGAAGGTCCCTTAAAAAACTAAAAATAGAATTACCATATGGTCCAGCAATCCCACTGCTGGGCATATACCCAGAGAAAACCACAATTCAAAAAGACACATGCACCCCAATGTTCACTGCAGCACTATTTACAATAGCCAGGTCATGGAAGCAACCTAAATGCCCATCCACAGACGAATGGATAAAGAAGATGTGGTACATATATACGATGGAATATTACTCAGCCATAAAAAGGAAGGAAATTGGGTCATTTGTAGAGACGTGGATGGATCTAAAGTCATACAGAGTGAAGTAAGTCAGAAAGAGGAAAACAAATATCGTATATTAATGCATATATGTGGAACCTAGAAAAATGGTACAGATGAACCGGTTTGCAGGGCAGAAACTGAGACACAGATGTAGAGAATAAACGTATGGACACCAAGGGGGAAAAGCCGCGGGGGGGTGGGGGTGGGGGTGTGATGAATTGGGCGATTGGGATTGACGTGTATACACTGATGTGTATAAAACTGATGACTAATAAGAACCTGCTGTATAAAAAAATAAATTTAAAAATTAAAAAAAAAGAGAACAGATGAAAAGCCAAAACTGATTATTTTATTCCTAGTGACATTTTATATGTTAACTGAAAAAAAAAAAAAGATGTGTCCCATCATATGTTATCATGGAAAACAAATTCAAACAATGAAATACCATAACACAGGTAGTAGAACACTGATTGATATGATCACTGCCCATGGGGATGTGGAGCAACAGGAACTCTCATTTCAGGGAATATATGGGAACTCTCTATATTTTCTGCTCAATATTTCTGTGAGTTTAAAACTATTCTAAAAAAATCTATTAAAAGATATGTCTATATATCCTATTTTAGAATACCTATATATTCTAAATAAATAAACAAATTTTTTCACAAATCCACATTTTTGAGAAACCACCATTCCACTTTTCACAGTGGCTACACTACCAAAGCACATGGATTCCGATTTTTCCACATCCTCACCAAGATTTCATTTTCTGTGGAGTTCTTTTCTTTTCTTTTATTCTAGCCATTCTAATGCATGTGAAATGGTATCTCTTTGTGTGTTTTTTTTTTTGTTTTTTTTTTTTTTAGCCGTACACAGGCCTCTCTCACTGTTGTGGCCTCTCCCGTTGCGGAGCACAGGCTCCGGACGCACAGGCTCAGCAACCATGGCTCATGGGCCCAGCCACTCCATGGCATGTGGGATCTTCCCGGACCAGGGCACGTACCCATGTCCCCTGCATCGGCAGGCGGACTCTCAACCACTGCGCCACCAGGGAAGCCTCTCTTTGTGGTTTTGATTTGCATTTCCCTAATGATGATGTTGAGCATCTTTTCATGTGCTTATGGGCCATTTGCATATCTTCTTTGGAGAAATGTCTACTCAAGTTCTTTGCCCATTTTTCAATCACATTTTTTTATTGTTGTTATGTATTTCAGATTTTTATACAATATATGAAATGGTATAATACTACTTGAAGGTAGGCTGTGATGAATTATAAATATATATTTTAAATACTAAATTACCACTAAAAACAAAACAAAACGAGACAGTTAATAGAATACAGGAGATAAAGCAGAATCATTTTATAATTTAAATCCTGTAATACACATGTTACACGTAAATGGTCTAAAACACAATTATAATCAGAGTGCAATGTTGGATAAAAAAGCAAGACACAATTATATGCTGCCTACAAGAAATGCATTTCACATATAAAGAAAATCAAAGGTTAAAAGTAAAAAAAGATCACAAGAGATATATCATGCCAGCACTAGTCAAAAGAAAGCAACAGTGTCTACATTAATAACAGGAAAAGTGGGTTTCAGAGCAAGGAATATTACCAGGGATTTCACTAAAAACAAACAGATCAACACATAAAGGATACTTTACCATCCTAAATGTTTTTGCTCCCAGTAACAGAATGGTAAAACACATAAAGCAAAAACTGATAAAATTATAAGAATTAACTAACAAGTATTATGGAAGATCACAACAACCATCTCCTATAACTGACAGAAGAAGCAGAAAGACAACCAGTAAGGATAGAAGAAGGGAACAAGATAGACCATATTCTGGGACATAAAACAAATCTCAAAACACTTAACAGGATTGGAATCATATAAACTATGCCTTCTGATAACAATGGGATTAAATTAGAAATTAATAATAGAAAGATATAGAAAATGGTACAGATGAATCAGTTTGCAGGGCAGAAATAGAGACACAGACATAGAGAACAAACGTACGGACACCAAGAGGGGAAAGTGGTGGGGGTGGGAGTGGTGGTGGGACAAATTGGGAGATCGGCCATCTATTATTTTTTTGTTGTTTGTTTTTTGTTTTGGGGTTTTTCAGGGTTTTTTATTATTATTATTGGAGTATAATTGCTTTACAATGTTGTGTTAGTTTCTACTGTACAGCAAAGTGAACCAGCTATACGTATACATACATCCCCTCTTTTTTTGGATTTCCTTCCCATTTAGGTCACCACAGAGCACTGAGTAGAGTTCTCTGTGCTGTACAGTAGGTTCTCATTAGTTATCTATTTTATACATAGTATCAGTAGTGTATATATGTCAATCTCAATCTCCCAATTCATCTCACCCCCGCTTTCCCCCTTGGTATCCATACGTTTGTTCTCTACATCTGTGTTTCTATTTCTGCTTTGTAAATAAAATTGTCTATACAATTTTTTTCAGATTCTGTAGTAGGATATCTTAGCTAAATCACTATAAAATGTTATCCCATGTTAACCTGTTCAATCCACATCCCATACATGGACCAGTGACCATGGGGTACCGAGCATCAGCCCCAAGCCTCCCTCCTCAGCCTGGCCACCTTATCAACCTGGGGGAGGAAAAGCATGGATGTTGATAATGGGAGGTAAGGAGGGTATAGAGAAATCTATGTACCTTCTGCTCTATTTTGCTATGAACCTAAAGCTGCTTGAAAAAGTCTTTTTTTTTTCCAAAGCCCATTAAGGTGAGCCACATGAAGGAACACATCTTTGTACATATTTTACATTTATCTAAAATATATATATCGGGCCTCCCTGGTGGCGCAGTGGTTGAGAGTCCGCCTGCCGATGCAGGGGATACGGGTTCGTGCCCCGGTCTGGGAGGATCCCATATGCCGCAGAGCGGCTGGGCCCGTGAGCCATGGCCGCTGGGCCTGCGCATCCGGAGCCTGTGCTCCGCAACGGGGGAGGCCACAACAGTGAGAGGCCCGCATACCGCAAAAAAAAAAAAAACAAAACAAAACAAAAAAAAAGACAATATGGTACTGGCACAAAAACAGAAATATAGATCAGTGGAACAGGATAGAAAGCCCAGAGATAAACCCACACACATATGGACAACTAATCTATGACAAAGGAGGCAAGGATATACAATGGAGAAAGGACAGCCTCTTCAATAAGTGGTGCTGGGAAAACTGGACAAGTACATGTAAAAGTATGAAATTAGAACACTCCCTAACACCATACACAAAAATAAACTCAAAATGGATTAAAGACCTAAATGTAAGGCCAGACACTATAAAACTCTTAGAGGAAAACATAGGCAGAACACTCTATGACATAAATCACAGCAAGATCCCTTTTGACCCACCTCCTAGAGAAATGGAAATAAAAACAAAAATAAACAAATGGGACCTAATGAAACTTAAAAGCTTTTCCACAGCAAAGGAAACCATAAACAAGACGAAAAGACAACACTCAGAATGGGAGAAAATATTTGCAAATGAAGCAACTGACAAAGGATTAATCTCCAAAATTTACAAGCAGCTTCATGCAACTCAATATCAAAAAAACAAACAACCCAATCCAAAAATGGGCAGAAGACCTAAATAGACATTTCTCCAAAGAAGATATACAGATTGCCAACAAATACATGAAAGAATGCTCAACATCATTAATCATTAGAGAAATGCAAATCAAAACTACAATGAGGGCTTCCCTGGTGGCGCAGTGGTTGAGAGTCCACCTGCCGATGCAGGGGACACGGGTTCGTGCCCTGGCGCGGGAAGATCCCACATGCCGCAGAGGGGCTGGGCCCGTGAGCCATGGCCACTGAGCCTGCGCGTCCGGAGCCTGTGCTCCGCAGCAGGAGAGGTCACAACAGTGAGAGGCCCGCGTACCGCAAAAAAAAAAAAAAAAAACTACAATGAGATATCATCTCACACCGGTCAGAATGGCCATCATCAAAAAATCTACAAACAATAAATGCTGGAGAGGGTGTGGAGAAAAGGGAACCCTCTTGCACTGTTGGTGGGAATGTAAATTGGTACAGCCACTATGGAGAACAGAATGGAGGTTCCTTAAAAAACTAAAAATAGAACTACCATATGACCCAGTAATCCCACTACTGGGCATATACCCTGAGAAGACCATAATTCAAAAAGAGTCATGAACCAAAATGTTCATTGCAGCTCTATTTACAATAGCCAGAAGATGGAAGCAACCTAAGTGTCCATCAACAGATGAATGAATAAAGAAGATGTGGCACATATATACAATGGAATATTACTCAGTCATAAAAAGAAACGAAATTGAGTTATTTGTAGTCAGGTGGATGGACCTAGAGTCTGTCATACAGAGTGAACTAAGTCAGAAAGAGAAAAACAAATACTGTATGCTAACACATATATATGGAATCTAAGAAAAAAAAAAGGGCATGAGAAACCTAGGGGCAAGATGGGAATAAAGACACAGACCTACTAGAGGATATGGGGAGGGGGAAGGGTAAGCTGTGACAAAGTGAGAGTGTGGCATGGACATATATACACTACCAAAGGTAAAATAGATAGCTAGTGGGAAGCAGCCGCATAGCACAGCGAGATCAGCTTGGTGCTTTGTGATCACCTAGAGGGGTGGGATAAGGAGGGTGGGAGGGAGGGAGACGCAAGAGGGAAGAGATATGGGAACATACGTATATGTATAACTGATTCAATTTGTTATAAAGCAGAAACTAACACACAACTGTAAAGCAATTATACTCCAATAAAGATGTTAAAAAAAAAAGACTTTCATATATATTATTTATTTAGCTGTGTCAGGTTTTAATTGCAGCACACAGGATGTTTAGCTGCAGCATACAAACTCTTAGTTGGAGCATGTGGGATCTAGTTCCCTGACCAAGAATGGAACCCAGGCCCCCTGCATTGGGAGCGTGGAGTCTTAGCCACTGGACCACCAGGGAAGTCCCTAAAAGACTTACTTTAAGATAACTATTATTTAGAAAATTATGAGTTTTCATTTTCACACCTAGGAATGTGTTGTGATAAATAAACACAGATTTCCAAGACCATAATTTGTCCAATTCACTAAGACACCTACAATCTTCTTTACAGTTCTAAAGTAAAAAAGCATTTAAGCCGTACTGATAATAATCAGCATCTCCATTACAAGTCTGTTTATTTGGGTCAGAATCATTAAGCTCACATGTAATTTAGTTGCTTCATGTTACACCTTTGTTTTTATCTGATTCGAGATATCCGTCACTAATCCTTTTGATGTACTTTTAATAGTTTATACCAAGTCCTGTAAAGGGAACCAACGTTTCTTTTAAAGGGCTGATTTAATTTGGGGTGAATGTAACTTAAATAGATTACAGCTGTCTCTGTGACATACTTTATCCCAACAGCTTAAAATTTTAAATACACTAATGTAGGATAATAGCTTTCCTATATATTGGTCCCGATATTGACTATTTTCAATGCTCTTCACCACTAGACTAAACAACCAAGGGCTCCAAATATAATGAAGACACAACTGAAGATATTTTAGACCTTCAAAAGTGGATGAAAACACAGAGAAACAGAGCTACTTTTTACACATTTCAATTGATACACAACTGTTTGATTCCTGCTGTCAGAGACACAGCCTATAAACACCTGGATTTGGTAAAAGTGCTTCCCTGTAATAATGGAAAAATCATATAATGGGAGACAGTGAGGCCTAAATGATTAAGGAGCGAGCTTTAAAGTTCAATTTCCAGCTGGATCACTTATCAACTATGTGTCATGGCATTCACCTTGCAGAATAGCGGTAGAGTGGTGATAATGTTTATTATCAACCTAGAATTTCATCTGAAAAATACTAAGCAATATTATACACTTGATTTATCAATTTACTTCCTCTCTTTTCTGTTCAGTATACTTCCCACTCACTATAGTCCTCATATGAAAAGTGCCTAACTACAGGGATCAAATATTTAGGTATAAACTGAGAATACTCTTAAATCAATTTCTCTAATACCATGACATCACCAAAAACTAAAAAAAAAATTTAAACTAAAAAAGCAGCACTTCTAAAGCAAACATTCTCTATTAGAAACACTGTTCTCTGGCCAAAAATATTAAAGAAATTGATAGTGAACAGAACAAATGTTCCCAAGTTATAATTTATCTGAATAATGGGCTTAGCAAAATTTTGTAAAAATCTGAATGATCCCAAGTGATAAAGGCTCCACTGATAAGGACTAGGTGTTATGAAAAACATACACAAAGCAAACTGAGAAGTAATTAGAGCAGAAAAAATTAGGGAAGCCCTAAATCTCATAGTTTGGTCATTTAAAATGTCGATAAGCCTGTTTCCTCTTTGCAAAATACTGGTGATGACTGTAAGCAAATGTCAGTTGGCCTACTTTTGGAAGGTTGCTAGTGTTTTAGATGAACAGACTGTGAGTGTGTGTAAAGATTTACTTGTTTAACCATAGTTATTAAATTTTTACGGTAAAAAAAAAACTATGGCAAACCGTTCTGGAAAAGTTAAGCAGAATTTCTGAATTGATATGACTGAACAAATCAAAGAGCTCTTCCTTCAATGTGACAAAAGCCACATTTAACTTGTTTGAAGAGGATGAAAGAGGTAACTTGTACATTGAGAAAAGTAATGAAAATTCAACACACAGAAAGTTCACCCTATATGAAAATATACCCCCCCAAAAAAAGAAAATGAGAAAAAGTTTAACAAGTCTAAAGATGTTCTACTCATATTTGCTTCTAGAAAATAACTTAAGCCATTCATATCATAAAAAGGCAGCAACAATTAGTATTATTGACTGCATGGGTGGGCTGTTTACAATATTACAAGCTTCAGAAAATACATGGCATTTACACTCCAGTAAGGGAAAAATGGGTTGGATCTTGGGGTTATTTTAAAACCTTTTAATATTTTAAGATGTGAAACTGTGAATTCCGTGCACAGCAGAACAAAAAACAATAGTACCTTTCCAGTAGTAATAACAAAATAATCTATAAGGAGTAAGCCAAGTTGGCTACCCAGTGTTTTGGATGAGTATTAGGATTTTGGTTCACAGGCACTTGAGGAAACTGTATCTCCACAGAGTCCGTCTATTCCCAGAGTAAAGGCGCTAGTTTATAAGAATTTGCTCTAAAACAAGGAAGTTCAGATACTCGGTATTATTACACTCCTAAGGATAACGAGTAAGGTTCAATCTGCATTTCTAAGAAATCTGGTTCAGGTGAGAGGCCACAATCATCGTCTACTCCATAATCAATAAGCAAACAGCACAAGCACAAGGCTAAGATAATTCCTAACAGAGTTATAAACTCAGAGTCAAAAGCGGCGCTATCCATTTGGTCACTGATACATGACTAATAAAAAAAAGAAAAAAAAACTTTATACAAAAGTGGAGTTCTAGTTTCTCTTTTATAAAATACTGGATACATTCATTTCGGGGGCACCACCCATATATATTCCACACATTATGCAAGGCACTGCAGAGAATGCAATGATTAATAAATTACTGTTCCTGTGATTCCAAAGGAACATATTATAGTAAGGGAAAGACCATAATAATGGAGAAATTTCCCCCAAAAGCTATGAAAATCAGAGGTTGGCAAGAAACAATCAGGAAAATATAAAAGAAAAAGAAGACAAATTTAAAAAAGAAAAAAAATACAACATTCAAAGAGAGTCATGATTTGAAATGACATGGTAAAATACGCAAAGTTTTTCTTTTTGTGAAACTAAAGATATATAACATAAAAAACTGATAGATTTCACCAAATAACAAGATAGGTTGCAAACTACACAGGAAGTCTACAGGACACATATCCATGATAATATTTCACTAATAATAATCTAGTAGAGAGCTGAAATCCATAAGAGAAGAGCAAAGAGTACAAACAAGCATGGTATTATGAGAATAAACAGCAAAAGTATGAAGATTTTTCCAATCTCCCTAGCACTCAAAGACAGAAAAATTGCAAGAATAGGATTTTCCTCCATCACACAGGCCAAGGCTGAAAAGATTCATAATAGCCAGTAGAGGACAGAATTGGGGAAAAAAAGGAATTCTCATATATAAATGACAACATACTCTCTCTCTGAGAAGCAATTTTACGTGTATCAAAATTTTACATGTATACATTCTTTTACCCAGTAATTCCCCTTCTAGGAATTATCCTGAAAATATTTATAATTCCTTGTGTATTTTTTAAATGTACATATACAAAAGCATATAACTACATAACCTGTTACAGGGAAAAGATTAAAATTAATATAAGTGTTTATACAATGGAATGACATAATTTTTAGCAATGTTGAAAGAAGTTTTGAAATGGAAAGACATTCATAATATAAACTGTTATGAAAAAACCTACATATACACATCAGTAGCAAATACATATAATACATGTAAAGAACTTGAATCAGGTCCTGGACATACTACTACAAGTTACTTTCATGCATGTATGAATAGCTTAGGGGGAACAAAACAGGAAATGCATACTCTAAGCTGTCAATACATGCTCAGTATCTGAGTAAAGAGAGAAAAGAAGGAAAGTAAAGAGGTAACCTGGGTTTATCTCTAGTAACAGAATCATGTGAATTTTCACTTTCTACATTTCAGTATTCCTTGAATTTTTATAAAGAATACTTTAACTGGTTAGAATTAATTGTATGGTCTTTATATTAAGAAATTTAAAACATATTAAAATGTATGTGTCCTCTGATGCCATTCCTTGGAAATAAGCATTATTAGCACAAAATCTATAGTCATATAAAATTTTAAACTTATATTAAATTTAACTTATATATTAAATCACACATATTGCTATATTCTATTTCACAAGTGAGGTACTGAGTTCCTAACAACCACTATGGCTCCTGAGAGTAACAAGGAAGAAGAATTTACTTGGAATTAAGTTCTAAAAAGACAGATTTGAAAGATACTAACAGCTTTTATCTGACATGAGAATATCAATTGATTGGTCATAGCTTCCTGGAAGACTGCACTGAAAAAATTTCTAAAGCAAGTGTAGGTTCATTAAAAACGTAATCAATTATTGTTAGTGACCATGAAAATATAGGGAAGTACAAACTGTGTCGTTAGGAGTAAATGCCCATTAAATACAATAATGGCCTTCTACAGTGTAAAAGAACATCCAAATCCTTCAGTTTTTCTGCTTTTAGTTAAAAGACAGACTTTGCACAGAACCACCTACAGAAAGGGAACTTGCTTTTCTTCTAGATCATAACCTTCAAAACATTATACCATGCAGCAACATTCAAATATTTATTAACACCTCGTACCAAGTACTCTGTTAGGTACTGAAGATATGAAAACAGGCTACAAACCTAGCAATTAAGAGGCAACTGAGCAACCAAAATAAAAAACCAGTAAATCCCATGGGAGCACATACAACTGACATCAGATAACAAGAAAGAAGGGTTAGGACATGCGTATTCTAGAAGAGGAAAGAGCAAATGAAAAGGTCTGAAAGAAAGAAGATGGATCATTTGAGGAAACGAAAGTTCAATAAAACTATCACAAAGGAGTGAGTGTTGCTGGGGAAAGGAAGACTTAGATAGGGGATACTGGTGATGGCTGAAAATAATGCTGGAAAAATACACTGTAAGGGAATCAGTTCACCAAAGATCTAACGACTCTGGTATGCAACAGCTCTATTTTTTTTTAAAACATCTTTATTTGAGTATAATTGCTTCACAGTGGTGTGTTAGTTTCTGCTATATAACAAAGTGAATCAGCTATATGCATAAGTATATCCCTATACACCCTCCCTCTTGCGTCTCCCTCCCACCCTCCCTATCCTACCCCTCTAGGTGGTCACAAAGCACCAAGCTGATCTCCCTGTGCCATGCAGCTGCTTCCCACTAGCTATTTTACATTTGGTAGTGTATATATGTCCATGCCACTCTCACACTTTGTCACAGCATATCCTTCCCCCTCCCCATATCCTCAAGTACATTCTCTAGTAGGTCTGTGTCTTTATTCCCATCTTACCCCTAGGTTCTTCATGCCCCCTTTTTTTTTCTTAGATCCCATATATATGTGTTAGCATACGGTATTTGTTTTTCTCTTTCTGACTTACTTCACTCTGTATGACAGACTCTAGGTCCATCCACCTCACTACAAATAACTCAATTTCGTTTCTTTTTATGGCTGAGTAATATTCCACTGTATATATATGTGCCACATCTTATCCACTCATCTGTCAATGGACACTTAGGTTGCTTCCATGTCCTGCTATTGTAAATAGTACTGCAAGGAACATTGTGGTGCATGACTCTTTTTGAATTATGGTCTTCTCAGGGTATATGCCCAATAGTGGGATGGCTGGGTCATATGGTAGTTCTATGTTTAGTTTTTTAAGGAACCTCCATACTGTCCTCCATAGTGGCTGTACCAATTTACATTCCCACCAACAGTACAAGAGGTTACCCTTTTCTCCACACTCTCTCCAGCATTTATTGTTTGTAAATTTTTTGATGATGGCCATTCTGACTGGTGTGAGATGATACCTCATTGTAGTTTTGATCAGCATTTCTCTAATGATTAGTGATGCTGAGCATCTTTTCATGTGTTTGTTGGCAATCTGTCTATCTTCTTTGGAGAAATATCTATTTAGGTCTTCTGCCTATTTTTCGATTGGGTCGTTTGTTGTTTTGATATTGAGCTGCATGAGCTGCTTGTAAATTTTGGAGATCAATCCTTTGTCAGTTGCTTCACTTGCAAATATTTTCTCCCATTCTGAGGGTTGTCTTTTCATCCTGTTTGTGGTTTCCTTTGCTGTGCAAAGGCTTCTAGGTTTCATTAGGTCCCATTTGTTTATTTTTGTTTTTATTTCCATTTCTCTAGGAGGTGGGTCAAAAAGGATCTTGCTGTGATTTATGTCATAGGGTGTTCTGCCTATGTTTTCCTCTAAGAGTTTTATAGTGTCTGGCCTTACATTTAGGTCTTTAATCCATTTTTAGTTTATTTTTATGTATGGTGTTAGAGAGTGTTCTAATTTTATCTTTTACATGTAGCTGTCCAGTTTTCCCAGCACCACTTATTGAAGAGGCTGTCTTTTCTCCATTGTATAGTCTTGCCTCCTTTATCAAAGATAAGGTGACCATATGTGCGTGGGTTTATCTCTGGGCTTTCTATCCTCTTCCACTGATCTATATTTCTGTTTTTGTGCCAGTACCATATTGTCTTGATTACTGTAGCTTTGTAGTACACTCTGAAGTCAGGAGCCTGATTCCTCCAGCCCTTTTTTTCTTTCTCAAGATTGCTTTGGCTATTTGGGGTCTTTTGTGTTTCCATACAAATTGTGCAATTTTTGTTCTAGTTCTGTGAAAAATACCATTGGTAGTTTGATAGGGACTGTAATGAATCTGTATATTGCTTTGGGTGGTATAGTCATTTTCACAATGTTGATTCTTCCAATCCAAAACATGGTATATCTCTCCATCTGTTTGTATCACCTTTAATTTCTCTCATTGGTGTCTTATACTTTTCTGCATACAGATCTTTTGTCTCCTTAGGTAGGTTTATTCCTAGGTATCTTATTCCTTTTGTTGCAATGGTAAATGGTAGTGTTTCCTTAATTTCCCGTTCAGATTTTTCATCATTAGTGTATAGGAATGCAAGAGATTTCTGTGCATTAATTTTGTATCCTGCTACTTTACCAAATTCATTGATTAGCTCTAGTAGTTTTCTGGTAGCATCTTTAGGATTCTCTATGTATAGTATCATGTCATCTGCAAACAGTGACAGTTTTACTTCTTCTTTTCCAATTTGGATTCCTTTTATTTCTTTTTCTTTTCTGATTGCTGTGGCTAACACTTCCAAAACTATGTTGAATAAGAGTGGTGAGAATGCGTAACCTTGTTTTGTTCCTGATCTTAGAGGAAATGGTCTCAGTTTTTCACCACTGAGAACAACATTGGCTGTGTGTTTGTCATATATGGCCTTTATTATGTTGAGGTAGGTTCCCTCTATGCCTACTTTCTATAGAGTTCTTATCATAAATGGATGTTGAATTCTGTCAAAAGCTTTTTCTGCAACTACTGAGATTATCATATGGTTTTTATCCTCCAATTTGTTAGTACGCTGTATCACACTGATTGATTTGTATATACTGAAGAATCCTTGCATTCCTGGGATAAATCCCACTTGATCATGGTGTATGATCCTTTTAATGTGCTATTGGATTCTGTTTGCTAGTATTTTCCTGAGGATTTTTGCAACAGCTCTTATTAATGACTTATTAATTGGGGCTTCCCTGGTGGGGCAGTGGTCAAGAATCCACCTGCCAATGCAGGGGACACGGGTTCAAGCCCTGGTCCGTGAAGATTCCACATGCTGCGGAGCAACTAAGCCCGTGAGCCACAACTACTCAGCCTGCACTCTAGAGCCCGCAAGCCACAACTACTGAAGCCCGCGACCTAGAGCCTGTGCTCCATGACAAGAGAAGCCACTGCAATGAGAAGCCCGCACACCACAACGAAGAGTAGCCCCCACTCGCCGCAACTAGAGAAAGGCCGCACATAGCAACAAAGACCCAACACAGCCAAAAATAAATAAATAATTTTTTTAAAAAAATCACTTCTTAATTCTAACAGTTTGTAGATTGTTTTGTATTTTCTACATATACAATCAAATTATCTATGAATAAGATGATTTTACACCTTTCCTTCTAATATTTACATCTCTTATTCATTTTTCTTGCCTTATTGTAATGGCTAGGACTTGAATTCAATGGTGAATAGTAGTAGTGATAGGATCCATCCCAAACTCTGTAGGAAAGTATAATATTTAATATATCATTATTGATTATAATGTTGGCTATAGATTTTTTTATAGATTATCTTTAGCATACTGAGGATGTTTCTTTCTACTCCTAGTTTGCTAGAAGCTTTTTTAAAATCCTAAATGGCTATTAAATTTTGCCAAAGTTTTTTTCCACTTCTATTGAGATGGTCAACTGTGTTTTCTTCTTCATTCTACTAATATGGTGAATTACACTGATTTATTTTCAAAATGTTAACCGACCTTGTATTCCTGGAATATCTTTTACTTGGTCCTGATGTATAAATTTTTTATGGATCACTGGATTCTATTTGGTAATATTTGCATGCAAATTACACCAAGAAAGAAAAACAGGGAGGGAGGGAAGGAGGGAGGAGGGAAAGTAGGGGGGAGGGAGTGAAGTAGGGCGGAAGAAACAAAAGGAAGGAAGGAAGAAGGGAGGGAGAGAGAAGGGGAGGGAAATTGGGAGAGGGAAGAAGGGAGGGAGGGAGGGAAAGAGAGAGGAAGGGAGGGAGGGAGGTGTTGGGCATGAGGAGAGGTTAAGAAAAAAAGACAGCAGAAAAGAATCATTTTGTGGGGCAGGGGGGCACACCACAAGGCATGTGGGATCTTAGTTCCCCGACCAGGGATTGAACCCGCACCCCCTGCATTGAAAGCATAGAGTTTTAACCACTGGACCACCAGGGATATCCCAGAAAAGAATTATTCAAGAAGAGTTAGTAGGGCTTCCCTGGTGGCGCAGTGGTTGAGAGTCCGCCTGCCGATGCAGGGGACACGGGTTCATGCCCCGGTCCGGGAAGATCCCACATGCCACGGAGGGGCTGGGCCCGTGAGCCATAGCCGCTGAGCCTGCGCGTCCGGAGCCTGTGCTCCGCAACGGGAGAGGCCACAACAGTGAGAGGCCTGCGCACCGCAAAAAAAAAAAAGAAGAGTTAGTAATCCATATTGAGACAATCTCCCAAAAAGAATAGGGATGAAATTATTTTTTAATTAATCATTCTAGGGGATATAACAGCCAAATAATACAAGTACCAGAAAGAGAGAACATGGAAAATTTAAGAGAAGAAACCATCAAAAAAGTAGTTTAAAGAATTTTCTCGCTTGATGCTTTGTGACGACCTAGAGGGGTGGGATAGGGAAGGAGGGAGGGAGGCTCAAGAGGGAGGGCATATGGGGATCTATGTATACATATAGCTGATTCACTTTGTTGTACAGCAGAAACTAACATAACATTGTAAAGCAATTATACTCCAATAAAGATATTAAAAACAAAGAAAAAGAATTTTCTCATAACTATACTACTTGCATTTCTACATCGAAGAGGCCCAGAATAACATATAAACGAAGAAACAACACTGCAAAGTTTTGGAACACTGGGAACAAAGCCAACATTCTATTAGCTCCTGAGAAAAAAACAAGCCATATACAAAGAAAAAGGTGTCAAAATGGTTTAAGATTCTTCAACCATAACACTAGATCAATACCTTCAAATTTCTGAAGTAACATTAGTTACAAACAAGCATTTCTTACCCAGACAAATTAACAATCAAGAATTAAAGAAAAATAAAGACATCTTCAGATGAACAAGATCTACCACGTAACCTTTTTCAGGAAGCTACCAAAGGACTTATTCCACCAAAGTGAGTGCAAAAGCAAAACGGGCAGAAGAGAGGAAAGGGGTATTCTATTTTCCATTACAAATTTTATCTGATCAGTTGCTTGTCTGATGAAAACAAATCTAAAAAATTAAATACAATAAAAGCAACACGTAATTTCTGCAAGTCATACGACATTAAGTTTTGTGACATTACATCTTAAATCTAAAAATAGTGTATTTGGGCTTCCCTGGTGGTGCAGTGGTTGAGAGTCCGCCTGCCAATGCAGGGGACACGGGTTCGTGCCCCAGTCCGGGAGGATCACACATGCCGCGGAGCAGCTGGGCCTGTGAGCCATGGCCGCTGAGCCTGCGCGTCTGGAGCCTGTGCTCCGCAACGGGAGAGGCCACAGCAGTGAGAGGCCCGCATACCGAAGGAAAAAAAAAAGTGTATTTAAAGTATCTTATAGTGCATGTAAAAGTATATTATAGTTGGATTTCCCTGGTGGCACAGTGGTTAAGAATATGCCTGCTAACGCAGGGGACATGGGTTCGATCCCTGGTCGGGGAAGATCCCACATGCCACAGAGCAACTAAGCCCGTGAGCCACAAATACTGAGCCCGCGCTCTAGAGCCCACAAGCCACAAATACAGAGCCCGTGTGCCACAAGTACTTGAGCCCGCATGCTGCAACTACTGAAGCCCACACGCCTAGAGCCCATGCTCCGCAACAAGAGAAGCCACCACAATGAAGAGTAGCACTTGCTTGCCGCAACTAGAGACAGCCTGCGTGCAGCAATGAAGACCCAATAAGGCCAAAAATTTTTTTAATTAAATAAATAAATGTATATTATAGTGGATGGAGAAATCTTTCTTTTAACTAGACAAAGTAAATTAAACAAACTCAAATTCTACTAGCAATATTAGCTTTTAAAGCTTTATACTCTCTCATATAGTTCTGCCCAAAGTCAAAAATGTAAGAAAAGTTGAACATTAATAATTGGCATAAAGAGGGGAATTCCTTGGTGGTCCAGTGGGTAGGACTCCGTGCTTCCACCGCAGGGGGCCAAGGTCTGATCTCTGGTTGGGGAACTAAGATCCCACAAGCCATGCAGTGCGGCCAAAAAAAATTAAAATATAAAAAATAAGTAGGGTTTCCCTGGTGGCACAGTGGTTAAGAATCCACCTGCCAATGCAGGGGACACGGGTTTGAGCCCTGATCCAGGAAGATCCCACATATCGCGGAGCAACTAAGTCCATGCGCCACAGCTACTGAGCCTGAGCTCTAGAGCCCATGATCCACAACTACTGAAGCCCGTGCGCCTAGAGCCCGTGCTCCGCAACAACAGAAGCCACCGCAATGAGAAGCCCGTGCACCTCAACGAAGAGTAGCCCCCGCCCGCTACTGGAGAAAGCCCTCTCGCAGCAACGAAGACCCAACACAGCCAAAAATAAATAAATAAAAATTTTAAAAAATAAATGACATAAAGAAAAGAACTTCATAAATGAAATGAAAGGAGAAAAATCTGCCTCTGTGAATTACATACAAAAGAAACAAAGACATGGCAGAGTCCTTTAGTAATAAAGTTCTTCTTGATTCCAACCATCGAGTGAGGCTGGTTATTCCAAAACAATCTTCTTTGTCAAAAATTTCACCAAAACACAAATGCAACAGAAAACAGAAAGAGAGTGTAAAGCAGAGACAAAGTTGATAACTGTAGATGCCATACAGTTCAATAACAAGGAAAAATCTCCACGTGACTGCAAGATATTACCTCCACCCTTACCATTTCAATTAAGTACATTTAATAATTAAATTAATCCCTGACATTAGTTATGCAAATAGCAGTACATTTTAATAAACATCATTCTCACCAATTTAGAGAAATCAGAACAGAAAGAAGTATTATCAGGAAGATTTCCCAACTTCTGTACAAACTTTAAAAATATAACAGCATTAAAACATCTTAATATCCTCTTTTTTAAGTATGCAAATGATATTAATATGATTGTTTTTAGTGCACATACAAAAGCATTACTGAGTGAACATAGGCAAATTAAAGAGAAAATACAACCCTTAAAAAGCTCAGATCATTACAGAGTTGGGAATTATTTACGCTTCCAAATAACAGATGTAATTTAACCATATATCTGATGTTTTAATTTTAAAAATACGTAATATTTAAATACAACATTAAGAAGTTTTCATTATTAAAGCAGAGATCCAAGGTCAAAAGCCCGAAACTGTACTTCTGCCATAGCTGTAAATACAGACAACAGACTCATCTACAATCGAGATAATGGTGAAAACCAAGCTCTTCAAGGCAGTAAGTATAACTGAGAGGAGCAAAGACACTGAGAACAACAGAGACTTGGGGAATACCCACAGAAGTAAGCTAAACCAGAAACATAACAAAAGCGGCACAGTCAGCAAGGAAGGGATCTGGGAAGAGCACTGCCATGAAAACCAAGAGAGAAGAGAGCTTCACGAAAGAGCCAGCAAAGTCAGAAACTAAATGGAGATCAAAGAGGAGGAAGATAAATCAGAACCGCAGCAGAAAGTGAATGGCCATACTGAATTGGTTAAGATTACCTATTTCCATCTCAACTGACAGAACTAAGAGTTTATCTTGGAGGGAGGAGGGGAAGGAGTATGGACACGTGGAGGAAAACAGACTTTAGTTATCATTCTTGCTGTCTGTTGTCCAAGACCAATAAAAGAGAAACCTCTTTCTGAATGATTTGTTTCTTCTTAAGGGCTACACTCACCAAACTGTGGAGCAGGCAAGATTCTAGCTGCTCGAATTGGGCCATGTCGAACAGAAAAAAGCTCCTGTGCTTCCCCACTGATCTGCAGAAGACAGAAAAGAAAATTCAGTAAATGAAAATGCAGGCCACAACATTATTACACAAAAACAAGATCTCCTAAATGTTTATCACAATTTTTGGTCTGAAATGTAGTATATGAACATTCACACACCCAGTTATGGCTGACCATACACATTAAGTATATTAATACCTTAAATTATCATAAATATTTTTAGAAAATTATAAGAGCATGCACTTAATATGAATAGGAAAATAAAAGGTCTGTTCTGAAAACCTGTAACTTTTATCTTTAATAAACTACCAGTTTGTTAAAGTCTGCTCGGTTCCTATATGCCTGCCTTCCATTTCAGAGCAAAGCAACTCTGATTTTTTTTATTAGTATTCAGTTTTCTATGTAAGAAAAGCATAAATATTCTTAGCATTCTGAAAAGCAGAATTTAAATGTTGTAGTAACTTTCACAAATTGTTATAAATGAAAAAGAGCAAAACGTTGCAAAGAACACTTAGGTGGAGGGTAAATGACCTGGGTGCCAGTTATGGTTCTGCACCCCTAGCTGTTAACTACGTTGAGTAAATCATTTAACCTCTATAAACCTTTATTACTTATTTTCTTTTCTAAATATCTTTTAGTAAATATTGTATACATTTAGGTATACAACATGAAGATTTGATATACATATATATGGTGAAATGATTACCACAGTCACCTCCTCAGACTTACCTTCTGTGTGTGATAAGAGTATCTGAAATCTATTTTTCCAGTCTTCAATACAGTATTATTAACTGCAGCCATCATGCCTGAACATTACGTCCCCTGACTTGTACATCTTACGAAACTGCAACTTTGCACCATTTGACCAACATCTCCACATTTCCCCTACCTCCTCTAAGCCTATATTCCTTTGTATTTATAAGCTGAGACAATAAAAGTGCTAAAGGACCTCAAGATGCTTTAAATTTCAGTATTCTATGCATAAAAAAATATGTACGCATCTTTAAATGTCATTATTCTTCTTACACACATAGATCAAACACGTATGAATGTCTGTTCATTTTCAGTAATATCAGATCTGTTCCTCAGATGTACAGCAGTCTATTAATCCCAAAGTAAAAGAGGTAGACTAATATTTGTGTCAAGTGTGAAAACAACTGCTTTTCAGAATTAGAGGTTCCAAAGAACAATTTGCTACTTGAAAAACTGAACATATTAAATCATAATGTTAAGAAAGGCTTTCCAGACTACTATAAGTGGTAATGTAGTTCCCAATACGTTTTCTTAATTCTCAAGTGTGTGATGGAATATGTAATATCAGATAGGGAAAATGGCAAATATTATAAAACTCGTTCTAAATGCCCAAAAACTTACAACAGATATAGAAATAACTCGTTCTAAATAGCTAAGAACTTACAGCAGATCTAAAAATGATAAACATTCCATAAACACACTGATGGTATTTTTTTAAACATAGGCCTGCCAAACGAGGAGTTTAAAATATCAACATTGTATACAATATAAAAGGCTTATCAATCTTCCAATATTAAACTATAAATCTGCAGAGCTGTCTTTTAGATTAACTACTTTTTTAGATCTTCAGCTTCTCTTCTACCTGAATTTAAGAGCTGCAAGATGTAAATATTTTTGTCTCTTAAAGAGCCATCATATTCATTTAGCTTATAAAAATTATTAAAATGTATTTATTGGCCACAATGGCAAACCCCTCTATAGCACTTGGGAAGCAGAAGATACGAGGAATGCTAGGCGCTTCCCACTAACTATGCAACAAGAGCACCACCTATCACCAATTAAACACACAAAAGCTACACACGCACGATAGCAAACTTAAATTTAAACACACAAAAGCTACACACGCACGATAGCAAACTTAAATTTAAACACACAAAAGCTACACACGCACGATAGCAAACTTAAATTTAAACACACAAAAGCTACACACGCACGATAGCAAACTTAAATTTAAACACACAAAAGCTACACACGCACGATAGCAAACTTAAATTTAAACACACAAAAGCTACACACGCACGATAGCAAACTTAAATTTAAACACACAAAAGCTACACACGCACGATAGCAAACTTAAACTTAAACACACAAAAGCTACAAACTCACGATAGCAAACTTAAATTTAAACACACAAAAGCTACACACGCACGATAGCAAACTTAAATTTAAACACACAAAAGCTACACACTCACGATAGCAAACTTAAACTTAAACACACAAAAGCTACAAACTCACGATAGCAAACTTAAATTTAAACACACAAAAGCTACACACTCACGATAGCAAACTTAAATTTAAACACACAAAAGCTACACACGCACGATAGCAAACTTAAACTTAAACACACAAAAGCTACAAACTCACGATAGCAAACTTAAATTTAAACACACAAAAGCTACACACGCACGATAGCAAACTTAAATTTAAACACACAAAAGCTACACACTCACGATAGCAAACTTAAATTTAAACACACAAAAGCTACAAACTCACGATAGCAAACTTAAATTTACTTCTTAAATTCACCTCTCTACAAACTCCTCTGTAAACATTAATTTTCTAAATAAAACACCATTGCCATTATATACTGCAGCTCTTAAGCCCCCATTTTATTCTTATAGAACAGAATCTTCAGCTTAGAAAAATCCTTAAAGGGTCACTTTGTTCAATCTCCCACCCAATGCAGTAATCACACATTCTCTGAAATCTAAAAATTACCATCACCTCTTTGATTTTAAGAACACTTTCACCGAAAGGTAAATCACTAATACAGTCCAATTACATTATAGATGCATTACTGGCTATCTCCAAAGCTGCCGAGTCATTTACTTTTTGAAAAGAGATTGTTTGTTGGGCAATGGATAAATAGTATTCTTCAATATACATACTATTTCTACTAAGAATTCAATGAAAAATAAATTATAAAACAATACTGTAGGGCTTCCCTAGTGGTGCAGTGGTTGAGAATCTGCCTGCCAATGCAGGGGACACGGGTTCGAGCCCTGGTCTGGGAAGATCTCACATGCCGTGGAGCAACTGGGCCCGTGAGCCACAACTACTGAGCCTGCGCGTCTGGAGCCTGTGCTCCGCAACAAGAGAGGCTGCGATAGTGAGAGGCCTGCACACTGCGATGAAAAGTGGCCCCCGCTTGCCGCAACTAGAGAAAGCCCTCACACAGAAACCAAGACCCAACACAGCCAAAAATAAAAAAAATAAATATTAAAATAAAGAAAATTTAAATTAAAAAAAGAAAACAATACTGTAGAAATTGCACTGAAATTAGAGTAATGAAAACCACCTCTCACAAATAAGGTTTATACCTATAACAAATCATAGTATTCTAACACAAAATTCACTGCTCTGTACTATTACTTCCATATGCCACAAGTCTAGCATTTAGCTTTTGGTCCTATCAAATAAAGCCTTAAAGTTAAAAAGTCTAATCACATTTAACTGAGCTGCTATACTAAATTATACTAAACAATAAAGAATAAAACAAACCTGTCTTGGCATATTCACAATATGATAAACGTTTGTTATCACTGGATTTAATACCCAAGAGCTTACTTTGATATACAAAAACATTCTGAAATCTGAACACAGCATGCTTTTGAGCATAACGGCTTTTAAAACAAACCTAAATGCCCTATTCTATTCTAAGCTTCTACTCTAAATCCCTCTTTAAATGTACAGCAACAGGTAAGAAAAAAACATTAGGAGTGATTACAAAATGCATCTCCACATTCATTACCAATCCTTCATTACCTCTAAGTTAAGGTCCTAGAATCTTTAATTATCACATCAGGGAAGGGAGGTGGGGGGAAGCACTATTACTATGTATAGAAATTTGTGAATATGTTAAAATCAAAATTGTTAGAAGCATAATTCTAAAGTATCCTAAGTGAGTCACAAATGTCAAACTTCCCAGAGGAGAGAACTCTCCCAATAACATAGGCAAACTCTATACCGGAATACAATTTCAGAACAGAGACAGGGCTAATAACATGTATATAGATAAGACGTGCACATTTTAGGTAGGACACAGAGAGAATGGATATGTCCTTATAGGCTCCGCTTTAGCTGCCGTTTCCAATTGCCTCTAATCATTTTATACAGTATGTTCACTGACAATTTTGCTCTCAAACACATGTCAAAACTGATGAAGTTTTTTTAAGGCTTTCAAAGTGATTTTTAGATTTCTTAGAAACAGCTCATTAAAAAGAGCAAAGAATCTCTGAGATGAGGATTTTACTGATCCTGAGAAGAATTACCAGGAGCTCTAAGTTCACTTTTAAACCAACAATAATAAATACAAGGGTAGAACTACAAGGAAGGCGTGTATCAAGCAATGTTCCAACTTCCTGGCAACTGCAGTAACTCGGGGAGAGGAGCAAACAGGGAGGAAACCTCCCCAATAGTTCCTCATGGGTCTCTGCCTTTGTTCTTACTGGCATTTTAATTTCTGATGACAGGCTTTTGTTGTTTGGAGCATAAACCGGACGTACCAGTTTGGAGGCACAATAAGGAGAACAAAGAATGATTTGTTCACACTGTTGGAAAAAAATCTTTTCCAACCATAGAAAATAGCTTTCACATGGTGAAAATATGCAAATTACATACCAAACCAAAAAGGGGTGGGGGGGAGTACAAGTTTAGAATCTCACAGCTCAACCTAAGGCAAAAGGAAATTATAACAGCCGAGACAATCATACACACAGAGAAAAGGCTATAAAAGCTGGAGGGGGGGAGGGGGGGCTTTATAAGTGCTTTCTGAAAGCACATGAAGGTCATCTAGCCCTCAGAACCAAACTTGTTTCTGAAATCCTGATGACTTTTCAAAGGCATCTGACTACAAAATAGAAAATTCAATCAAACACAAAGGACAATAATAATAATTCTCTACAACGACACAGAATTAGGACAATAGTGCATATTTACACCCCCAACTTCCCTTTTAGACACTGGTCAAATGGAGCATTGTGGTCTCCAATTGATTCTTTATAGCAAACTTTACTGAAAGATAACAGACTTAGAAGTAATACATAAATCTTAGGTATATGTACAGCTTAATGAATTTCCAATGTTAATACACCTCTGTTACCAGCAGAGACATCAAGAAACAGAACATTACAGATACTCAGAAGGTCCCTCCACACCCCTTCGCAGTCACAAACCCAAGGCAAGAATAACCATAACCACTATCTTGACTTCTAACACTTCTCACACATAAGTTTTACTTCTTCAAATTTATTTAAATGGAATCACGTAGTATGTACTCTCTTGTGAATGGCTTCTTTCACACATTACATGCCTGTGAAATTCATTTGTATTGTTGCATATGATTGTAGTTTTTTATTTCTGTTGCTATATAGATTCCCGTTGCATGAAAATACCACAATTTATCCATTCTACTGTTGGTTGCTGGACTTCTAGGTTGTTTCTAGTTTTGGGCTCTTAAGATGTCAGGAAAAATTGCAACAAACTTTCGAATGGGAAAAAGATTACTGTGTGTTCTTCCAGTGGATTACCAAGAGTTGTACAGTGGATCCTTTGGGATTATTTGATTCTATAAGAATCTGCACCTGTGTCTTGACTGGGCTATTTTACAATACTGTAAGTTGTAGAAAACTGATAGTAAGGCAATTGACTCTTGCCCACAGAAATGCAAATGAATCTTGTTTAGTAGAGATACAATTGAATTCCACTCATAAAAAAGATTCCAAGCAGTATACACTTTCCCAACAGGCTATTAGCTAGGTTTGCATCTCTTAACAGGGTCATTTCAGCATTCCTAATTCCCTATATCTGTTCTTCAGATTCTCCTTTGAACCGGTGTTAACTTGTCCAACACCTCATTAATAAGTTAAATAAAATCTATGACACATGTCCATTTTACAGTTGTATGAGTGTCATGATTTTACCATTTTTTAACTTCATAGGGAATATTTAACTTCATAGGTAACTTCATAGGGAATATTACTATGAATATTCTTGCACATGGCATTTAGTGACCATATTTAAGTATTTCTTTTGGGTATATACTACTGAAGTTGCTTCTATGTTAGGAATATGTGCATAATTTGTAGATTTTAACAAAACAGTAACTGAACAATTTACCAGGGTAAGAGTTCTCTACCTGCTCCACATCCATCAGCTGGTGTCATGCTGGTGGATGTTCAGTGGGATTCTCACTGTCATTTTAATTTGCATTTTCTTCAAAGGAGGTTTCACCCTTTCATATTATTATTGGAATGTAGTTATACTCTCTCATGAGCAGTCTGATAATGTCTCTTGCCCAATATATTTGCCTGATTCTAAGAAATTATGGTTTTAGATCTATTATGCACAGTGAGTAAAATGCATAAATCAGTCTCCTTTGGAAAAGCAATGCTGCCTCAAACTAAATAAACAAACAGGCTTTATTATAGTGGCCCTCCATCAGGGCTCATGATGTAAGAGTTTCGTCCTGAAGGACCCTTGATTTCCAGCATTATGAATGAGATTCAAGAACTCATTTCAGCAGCTCTGGAAAAACTAGAGCTTTTTATACCTAACTGAATTCATATCTTAATTCCAAATCCAGTAATAAGCAATCTCTCCCCCCATATAAGGTACAATGATTGGGTTGTAAAAAAATGATAGCCCTTGAAGTGGAAAAATGTTGATTTGTAAAAATTCACACAAACATTCAAAGCAAATTCAGTCCCTATTAAAGATAGGAAACATACAAAAATTACTATATCTTTCCCCTATAACTCAAGCAGTTCGAATACAAAAGGTAATGATTAGCAGGGTTTTTTCCTTGATAAATACTTCAGCAAGCTTTAATCTCTAAGATAAAAAACTTAAAAAGAGGTATTAATTTACCTATTTTTCAAAATGGCTATGTCATATACAGTAGGGCATTTTTAGATTGGAAATATAAATTAAAAGACCAAGCCATCAGACATAAAAGACATCAGAAAAAGACTTCTTTGTGTTTATCTCAAGCACATCCTGACTTTCAGTCAAAAATATCTTTCACACCTGAGTTTTCCAAAAAGTAATGCCTCTGATTCCACCTGGAAAATCAAAGAGAGTAAAAGCAGCCCACAGGTAAGACCCTGGAAGTTTTATTCTTTTCCCAAAATCATGGCCTATGGCAACAATGCCAAGTGCGTACAGTATGACAGATCATCAGTTACAAATATCACATCAGCAACATCAACGATTCCAACAGTTTATTACAGTAGAAAATAAACTGGACTTCTGTTTATAAACTATACAAATTTGCTAAATCTGAGTTTGGCTTTAAAATAAGGGTAATGACATATCTATCTAACAAAGCAAAGGTGTTAAACTATGTATTTAAAACATGAAACAAGAGAGTTAAATCAAGAAGATGCTTGTTAAGTGAATGAACTGATAAATAAACGACTAAGTCTATGTTGGCATCATTATTCAATCTTAATGGTACTTAAGTTGCCTTTGCCTCCCTGTTTTCAAAACATGTTGTTAACATTTAATACCTGGAAATTTGTTATAACACCACATCATAAAACACATTCTGGTACAACTCATTCTTGAACCCACTGGTATATTACTTCCTAAGCTTTTCAGCTCTCAAGAAAAGGACTACTATCAGAGTGGCAAGCAGCACCTCATCTGGGCAGCAGGTTTTATCACACTGGTCTTCACACTCCCACTCAAGATCAAGGCAGTCGCCACTCTCGCCGGCAAATATCCCACGCTCGATCCAACCTTTCTGGGTTAATGTAATGTTTTTACCTGCAACAGGTTTTCTTACCAAGAATGATGTAAACACTGTCCATTTAAATAAACAAATGTAGAATTATCAATCTATTCTAATTGTCTCACATGTACCAGCCACATAGACACAACTGAAATGAAGTCCTTAATAAGAACAGTGCTTCGTTAGTTTTAAAGGTAAAAAGTAGTAACAAAGAAAACTTTTTCATCAAGGAGAAAAATGTAAACTATGGACTTTAGTTAATAATGTGTCAATACTGGTTCACCAATTTTAACAAATGTACCTCGGGAATTCCCTGCTGGTCCAGTGGTTAGGACTCAGCACTTTCACTGCCGTGGGCTCAGGTTCGATCCCTAGTCCAGGAACTAAGATCTTGTAAGCCATGTGGCGCATCACTAATGCAAGACGTTAATAGGGGAAAATGCGGGGGATGAGGGATACATGGGAATTCTCTGTACTTTCTGCTCAACTTTTATGTAAACCTAAAACTGCTTTAAAAATAGTATATTAGTGTTTATTTTCATATATATGAAAAATGTGAAAATTCCACAAATAATTTTAACCTTCCTTGATACCCACCCCACCCAAAATAGGGATAAAAGGTAAAAATATAGAGAGATGGGAGGAATGAAGAGCCGATAACATTTTACACTAAATAATTCAGTTCCTAAAGTAACAAAAGGACCTTATTTGGTCTATTTAAATAAACAAGTATATAAGTTATCACTTTGCTAATTGTTTCACATGTAGTAATCATACATACAACACAACTGAACTGATGAAGTTCTTTAAAACGAAGATTGGTTCATGACAGTTTTTGGTGTTCTTTTTTTTTAAATAAATTTACTTATTTTATTTATCTTATTTTTGGCTACGTTGGGTATTCATTGCTGTGTGTGGACTTTCTCTAGTTGAGGCGAGCGGGGGCTACTCTTCATTGCGGTGCGCAGGCTTCTCATTGCAGTGGCTTCTCTTGTTGCAGAGCATGGGCTCTAGGCGCGTGGGCTTCAGTAGTTGTGGCACACAGGCTCAGTAGTTGTGGCTTGCGGGTTCTACAGTGCAGGCTCAGTAGTTGTGGCGCACAGGCTTAGTTGCTCCGTGGCATGTGGGATCTTCCTGGACCAGGGCTTGAACCCGTGTCCCCTGCATTGGCAGGCGGATTCTTAACCACTGCACCACCAGGAAAACCCTGGTGTTCTTTTCTATTTCTTTTTTTTTCTGGGCACACTGTGCCAACCAGGGATAGAACCCGGGCCCCCTGCAGTGGAAGCCTGTGGAGTGCTAATCATTGGATTGCCAGGGAATTCCTGCCAGTTTTTTTAACTTACAAAGTAGCAACAATAATTTTTTTAAATAAGGAGAAAAGGTAAATACATACATACATATATATATATATATATATATATATATATATATATGGTTTTTTTTTTAGTTAGAGAGAAAGGGTAAAAATTAAAAAATATAAAACAAGAGACAGGGGAAGGAGAGGGAAGTATCATCTTATACTAAGGTATTTGGTTCCTAAGCAACAGAAGGACAGCACGTAGCTACATGAGTAATGATCACACTACAAACCAAGCTCTCTCTCTAGCTCTCTCTCACCCTGTGAGCCAATCTGATGATATATTTTCATTTTAGACATAAGGAAACAGAGAACAATATTCCCCCCAAATGACCAGATCAAAGAGGCATCAGAATCTCCCATTAATACTGTATTCAAAAACAGTTTTTAAACTCAGGGTTTTTTTCTTGAACAAGTCACTGCCAGGTGGTCATTTTATGTGCTACAGTTCTGCTCCAACAATATCAAAAACTTAAGATAGCACACACTGAGGGAAGTATTCCTAATGGTAAAAAAGTAATTCTTTTGAAAGTTCCTAAAAGTAGGAGGAAGGAGGGGACAAGCTTTTTGTTTTATTTTTGCCTAGCGAACCACAAATGATCCAGTTAATGTCAGAGTGTCAGTATCTCCATAACCTACTCTGTATGCCATCAAAAAAAAATGCAAACCACAAAAACCACCTAAAATGCATATTTGTGAAGACTAACAACTTATAGAACAGATATTTGCTAACCACATAAAGCAGACAGCAACCGAGTCTGTATTCTGATCTTGACACTAAATTCAAAATACAAAACTTGAGGCAAGAAGGAAGTAAGTTTCAAAAACAATATGAAAACCGCAGAACATAAATAATGAATGGAATTTGTAATCATATTTTCATACTTCCAAATTTTTACACACACAGAGAGGAATATTTTAAGGACACTTTAACCTTTCTCCTTCAGCCTGATTTTTGAAAGGAAGATCAAAGAAAAGCAGTTTAAACTCACACGTTCCTCCGGTTATGCAACGCAGATTTAGACATTACACTTCAAAACCCGAGCCATTACTTCAGCATCACCAATCCAAATACCATTCCAGAGCTTTGAAGCAGCCCTAATGGTATCTTCCATTTGCAAGTAACACTTCTGTAGTCAAAAGATCTTACTCAGGGTGGATGTTAATGTAAAACCACTCAGACTACACAGACACACACGCCTGGAGGCAGACTGGAAGGTGTTCAGAAGCCAATGTAACACCATTACAGAGAGTGTCAGCCTAGCAGCTGTCATAAACACTTCATAATCACTCAGAAACACAAACTGGATTCCCTTTAACTCATTATTTTATTTCAGGCTGAATACATGTCCAACTGAAAAGGGAAAGAGAGAAAACAGTGCTGCAGATAAGCCAATTTTGGCTTATAGACTTTTTCCACTTTTAAAAAGTCTGTCATATTATACTCATATTGTAAACCTACCCTGATATAATCTGTTGATTGAAGATAGCTTTGCAGTAGATATCTAACCAAAGAGAAATGGATTATATCAAAAAGAAGCCTAAGGTTTTTTTCTTCTCTAAAACAGATATCACATAAACTCGTAATATTGACAAGATGATAAATAAGATGACTGACAGGGGCTTCCCTGGTGGCGCAGTGGTTAAGAATCCGCCTGCCAATGCAGGGGACACGGGTTCGAGCCCTGGTCTGGGTAGATCCCACATTCTGTGGAGCAACTAAGCCCATGCAGCACAACTACCGAGCTTGCGCTCTAGAGCCCGCGAGCCACAACTACTGAGGCTGCGAGCCACAACTACTGAAGCCCGTGCACCTAGAGCCCGTGCTCTGCAACAAGAGAAGCCACTGCAATGAGAAGCCTCGCACTGCAACAAAGAGTAGTCCCTGCTCGCCACAACTAGACAAAGCCTGAGCACAGCAACGAAGACCCAATGCAGCCAAAAATAAATAAATAAAATAAATAAATTTATTTTTTAAAAACTGACTGACAGCACCAATGGCCGCAGGAATTGGAGCAACTAGAACTCTCAGATATTGTGGGTGTAAGTGTGCCATGGTACAACCCCTTTGGAAAACTCCAGGTAATTTCTAAGAAAGTTAAATACATGCCTACCCTATGACCCCAGCAATTCTACTCCTGAAGTACATAAATCTACAATTATGTTCATAGGAGCTTTATTTACTATAGCCAAAAGCCAGAGACACAAATGCTCATCAAAAGAAGAGCTAAACAAACTGTGGTACATTCGATCCATGGAATAAAACCCAGTAATGAAAAAAAATTAAAAATACAAACTACTGGTGGTAGTTTCCCTGGTGGCCCAGTGGTAAAGAATCTGCCTTCCAATGCAGGGGACACAGGTTCGATCCCTGGTCGAGGAACTAAGATCCCACGTGCCACGGGGAAACTAAGCCCGTGTGCCACAACTATTGGGTGCACCTGTGTGCCACAAACTACAGCGCCTACACGCCCTAGGGCCCACGTGCCACAACTAGAGAGAGAAAACACGCATGCCACAACAAGAGAGAAGCGCACGCGTCGCAACAAAAGATCTCGCATGCCTCAACGAAGATCCCGTGTGCCGCAACTAAGACCAGACGCAGCCAAAAAAAAAGGAAAATAAATAAAAATTTAAAAACAACTACTGCGGGGCTTCCCTGGTGGCGCAGTGGTTGAGAGTCCACCTGCCGAAGCAGGGGACGCGGGTTCATGCCCTGGTCCAGGAAGATCCCACATGCTGCAGGGCGGCTGGGCCCGTGAGCCACGGCCGCTGAGCCTGCGCATCCGGAGCCTGTGCTCCGCAACGGGAGAGGCCACAACAGTGAGAGGCCCGCGTAATGCAAAAAAAAAAAAAAAAAAAAAAAAAAAAGACCAGTGGTTGCCAGAGAAGGGTGCCCACAAGACTTTTAGAGCAGTGCATACATAGGCAGAACACAGAGGATATTTAGGGCAGTGAGACTATTCTGTATGACACTACAATGGTGGGTACATGTCATTATACATCTGTCAAAACCCATAGCATGTACAACACTGGAAGTAAAACCTAATGTAAACCATGGACTCTTAGTGATAATGATGTGTCAGTGTAGGTTCATCGATTCTAACAATGCACCACTCCTGATGTGGAATGCTGATAGCAGGGAGGCTGTGTGTTTGGGGGGGCAGGAGGTATACGGGAACTCTTCGTACTTTTAGCTCAATTTTACTATGAACCTAAAACTGCTCTAAAAAATAGTCTTTTTTGAGACTTCCCTGGTGGTGCAGTGGTTAAGAATCCACCTGCCAATGCAGGGAACACGGGTTCGAGCCCTGGTCCAGGAATATCCCACATGCCACAGAGCAACTAAGCCCGTGCACCAAAACTACTGAGACTGCACTCCAGAGCCTGCGAGCCACAACTACTGAAGCCCGTGCACCTAGAGCCCGTGCTCCACAACAAGAGAAGCCACCACAATGAGAAGCCCGCGCAACACAACGAAGAGTAGCCCCAGCTCGCCACAACTAGAGAAAGCCCGTGCGCAGCAACGAAAACCCAACACAGCCAAAAATAAATAAATTAATTTATTTTTTAAAATAAATAAAAAATAGTCTCTTTTTTAAGGCATCTATTAAAGAAGCTGAGCTGGTTAAATATGAGCTTCAATTTTTTTCATCTGTAAAACAGGAATAACACTAACTAAATTGAGAGGATAAAGAGACAATAATGGGCAATGTGCCTAAAATAATGTGTGTGGTACACTCTGATTATTTTTTTTAATAGTTGCCATTATTTATATTAATATTATGAAACTTTACTATGCAACACAAGTGTCAAAATTCCCCAAAGCATCCCAACACTGCTCAGTGCTCTATAGCACTCTATTCAACCCTCCAACGTAACACAAACCTCATAGACCAGGGCTTCTCAGCACTACTGACATTTTGGACTGAACAATTTTTGTTGTGGGAGGTTGTCCTGTACATTGTAGGATGTTTAACAGCATCTCTGGCTTTTATCCACTAGATGCCAGTAGCAGTTCCTAATAGTGACAATAAAAAATGTCTGCAAACATAGACAAATGTTTTCTTGAGGGCAAAATCACTCCCATTTGGGAAGCACTGACACAGACTGCAATTATGTAGTGACATCACGCACAAGTAAAATATGATCTCCTCAAGGCAGGGCGCAGCCCTTAGTTACATTTACACCTCCTAATATGTGGCATAGACCCTAAAGTTTCAGTATGGCTGAACGGAAAAATGAGACATCTGTTAATTAATTTAAAAAAGAAGATTTTAGGAAGAAGGGATGGATTGGGAATGGAATGGAATGAGAGCAAACAGCAAGATTATGAAATTTAGTTTGGATCTTTCTGATATTGAGTCTCTAGCACACTTTGATGAAAATATCCAGCAAAAGGCTGAAATCTTGAAACACATTTATTAAACATGTATACATTTATATACATGTGCATATATACATATACACGTACATATGTAAATAGACACACACACACAAATACACACACCCTACTAACTGCCAGACAATGTACTTGGCACCAGAGATACAAAGACCATTAGACATGATCACAGTTCTAGAGAGCCTTATGAAGAATTCTCCCAACTGCTAATGTAAAATCAAGATTCCCAGAAAATACTGAAACTCACAGGTAAATTGAATCTAAAATTAGGAAATCAGAAATTTTCCATTTCATTCCTTCGGTCCTATGTCCAAAATTCAAACATTAAATTGAATATGAACAAAATTTAGAAAATAGAAATCCTAGTTCCATTTCTTTTTAAGGTCCCCAGAAAACTAATACTTTCTATTATCTCACTCTTCCCATCTGAAAAAAATGAGACAACTGATTATTGACAATCAACTTGAATGAATATTAAGGGAAAGAACAGGTTTATAATGGATAGCACTTTAATAATTTTAATATTTAAAAATACAGATATTTCAGTTCCATTTTTAAACAATTCTTACTAAAGTGGGTGTGTGGTGTGTGTGTGTACATATATATGCACAGTAACTCTTTGGTATTCTTAACTGCACACAACAACTTTCCCCATAAAATTATATATACCTAAGCCAGTAGTTTCAACCAAAATTTTCTCTGGAGTTGTGGTTCTCAACCAGAGGATGTCTGGCAATGTCTGGAGACGTTCTTAATTGTCACAATTCAGGGAGTTGCTCTGGGCATCTAGTAGATGGAGGCCACAGATGTGGCAACTACAATGTACAGAACAGCCCCCCATAACAAAGAGTCATCTGGTCCAAAACGCCAATAATGGCAAGAATGAGCCACAAACATATATAATTTGTATTTGCATACCTTCATGCATTATAATTTTAGTTAATTTCTTATTTAAAATAGTATTAGCCTTTTAAAACAATTATTTATTAATTTTGTTATCACTTCTGATACTTCACATCAAGCTGACCAATACTCTTTAAACCAGAAACGTACACATAAAGAAAGAAGATAAAAAGCAAAGGCATAAATGAGAACCGTGTGATCAATGCACACTCCATCTAGCTGCAAATAACCCCTAGGCCAGAGCTGAAGAATATTCATATGTGGTCAATCGAAAAAAAAAATGGGACTTAGGTCTCAAGATTAATCATTGTGTCTGCAGATGAAAATCTGAGCTCATATCCTATGAATCCATCTAGATAAAGTTCAAAATGGGCAAAACGACCATAATTTATGGTGTTAAAAATCAATGTGGGGGCGTGGGATGAATTGGGAGATTGGGATTGACATGTACACACTAATATGTATAAAATAGATAACTAATGAGAATCTGCTGTATAAAAAATAAATAAATAAAATTTAAAAAAGAATCAACGTAGGGAGTTCCCTGATGGTCCAGTGGTTAAGACTCTGTGCTGGGCCTCCCTGGTGGCGCAGTGGTTGAGAGTCCGCCTGCCGATGCAGGGGATACGGGTTCGTGCCCCGGTCTGGGAGGATCCCATATACCGCGGAGCGGCTGGGCCCGTGAGCCATGGCCGCTGGGCCTGCGCATCCGGAGCCTGTGCTCCGCAACGGGAGAGGCCACAACAGTGAGAGGCCCGCATACCGCAAAAAAAAAAAAAAAAAAAAAAAAAAAAAGACTCTGTGCTTCTGATGCAGGGGACACCAGTTCAATCCCTGGTCGGGAACTAAGATCCCACATGCTGCTCAGCACAGCGAAAAAAAAAAGAAAAACAATATAGTAGGTCAATTATATCTAAATAAAACTGGAAAAGACAAACTACAAAATTTTTTGAAAAATCAATGTAAATGTCTATTTCCTGGTTTTGATATTGTACTACAAGTCACATAAGATGTCACCTCTGGGGGACACTGGGGGAAGTGTACCCTGAACTCTAATATTCTGCAACTTCCCATGAGTCTATAATTATTTCAAAATTAAAAGGTTTTAAAAATCAATTTGAAAAGAGACCAAAAAACAAAAAAGAAAGAGCAAAAACACAGAGCTGGCAAGAATTACATGCTCATATTTGGTGAGGAAAGAATGGTCCTTTCAGGAAATGGTGCTGAATTAATTAGTTTTTTTTTCTTTTTTTAATTCAAAAAAGCCTTTACCCGTATGTCATACCATACACCAAAAATTTCAAAAGGATTATAAACCTAAAGATAATAACAACAACCTTCTAACAGAAAACACAGGAGAATATCTTCATGGCCTTAGAGTAAACAAGGATACAAAAAGCATGAAGAATAGAGTAAACCAGGCTTCCATGGTGGTGCAGTGGTTAAGAATCTGCCTGCCAATGCAGGGGACACGAGTGTGAGCCCTGGTTGGGGAAGATCCCACATGCTGCAGAGCACATAAGCCCGTGCGCCACAACTACTGAGCCTGCGCTCTAGAGCCCGTGAGTCACAACTACTGAGCCCGCGCACCACAGCTACTGAAACCTGCGCATCTAGAGAACTCCACAAGAGAAGCCGCTGCAATGAGAAGCCCACGCACCACAACGAAGAGTATCCCCTGCTCGCCGCAACCAGAGAAAGCCCGCGCACAGCAACGAAGACCCAACGCGGCCACAAAAAAAAAAAAAAAAAGAATAGAGTAAACCACTTAAAATCTGATCTGGATTTCTTTCACCAAAAGACAATATTTAATAAAGTGAAAATGTAAGAAAACCTATAAAGAAGACTCTTAGGACAAATGATGAAACCAGAAAAGGGACTGTGGATTACAAAATAGTATTGTATCAAATTTAAATGTCCTGGTTTTGATAATAGTGCTATGGTTGTAAAAGATAATGTGCTTATTCCCAGGAAATATATACTGAATTATTTATGGAAAAGGGGGGGGGTTATAAATTCTCCTACTTATAAATGGTTCCGAAAATAATCTTCACAGAAAAAAAAAAAATGAGAGAGTGATAAAGCAAAAGGGGCAAAATGTCCTTCATTGGTAAATCTGGGTAATGAGTAACAGGAGTTCCTTGTACTAGTTATAAAATTTTCTGAAAGTTTAAAATTATTGCAAAATAAAAGCATCTTTAAAACCCCACAATGAGATACCAACACATACACAAAAAAATGATTAAAATTAGTAAGACTGACAATACTAAGAGCTAATGAAAATGTGGAACAAATGAAACTTTCATACATTGCTGGTAGGAGTACATACTGGTAAAACCACTTTGGAAAACTGGTTGGCAATATCTACTAAAGTTAAACATACACCTACACTATGACACAGCAAATCCATTCCTAGGTCTATATCCAAGAGAAATGGGTACAGCATATATCCACCAAGGAGCACTTACAAGAACATCAGAGCAGCTTTATCCATAATGCTCAAAAAGTAGAACCAACAAAAATGTCTATCAGGTGTATAACGAACTTTTAAAAATGCATTGTGGGTCTTCCCTGGTGGTCCAGTGGTTGGAGTCCACCCTCCAACACAGGGGACGTGGCTTCAATCCCTGGTCAAGGAACTAGGATCCTACATGCCGGGGACAGCTGGGTCTGCGCACCTCAACTACTGAGCCTGCGTGCTCTGGAGCCCGAGCGCCACAACTCGAGAGAAGCCTGAGTGCCACAACGAAGAGCCTGCGTGCCACAACCAAGACCCGACACAGCCAAATAAATAAATAAATAAATTTTTAAAAAATAAATAAAATAAAATGCATTGTATTCATGATGAGATAGTATACAGCAAAAATGAGAACAAATTACTTCTACGTACGATAACATGAAAGAATCTCATAGTCACACTGTTGAGAGAAAGAAGCCAGACACAAAAGAATAGATTGGGTTATCTATGTCCCCCCATCCCCCCCTTTTTTTAAGTTCAAGAATAGAAAAAGCTAATCTCTGGTGATAGAAGTCAGAATAGTGGTTACGTGGAGGTATGAGGACAGTATTGACAGGAAAGTGGCATGAGAGACTCCTGAGTTGCTGGAAATGTTCTGTCTTAATCTGAGTGGTGCCCAGAAGGTTACATACACATATAAAAATTCAGTCTGCACACTTACGATCTGTGCACTTTATGATATTTAACATATGCAGTAACATTTATAAGAAAAGAAAAAGCTGTCTTCCACACACTCATAAGTCAGCTTGTGTCCAAAGAATATCTTCCATTTTAGAGTGGAAAAACATCAAAAATACTTCAAACAAGAAAAATACCAATTTATAATAATAAATTTCAAACTCACTTTTCAAATCAACAAAAGTCATATAAAGCCACTATTTAAACATTGGAAAGACCAAACTTCAGATACAAGACTTCTCTAAAGTGACACCTTAAGAAACATACACTACAAAAAAATTTTGCCTCTACTAATATGAATGGATTCCACAAGTTACTTCAATATTATTCTTCATTTCTGCTTCTATTCACTCCATGACACCCAAAGATCTTTCATTGCCAGGTGACTAAAGAGCCATCCATTACTTCTCTTTCCAATAATAAGACACTGGACCAAAAAAAATAAGACTACTCTCAACAAAGGCAATTTTTTGATTTGGGTCCATATTCAAACTTTCTCTGCTTGCCAGTTACCCAAATCACTGACTTTATATTGTTCCCAAATGAAACCCATAAAAATTGTTTCCTGGCTAGCAATCTTGACATGGCAAGGTCTGTTGGCACCCAACTTCTAACAAATAATAAACTAATTGGAATTCACCTCAAATATGTCCTTGCATGTTTTCTCTAAAGTTTTTTTGTGTAAAGGCAACACAAAAAGTGTAAAAGCTACACTAAAAGCTTTAGGGCAAATCTTTCAAGGGAACAGCTATACTTTTCTTAGCTCAATGTGTTAGCGACACCTAGTGTTATTTCTTTGCAGTATATTCAAAAGCTCCAAGAAAACACTTCAAATCTTAACTTACTGAACCTAAAAATACACTGTTTCATACAATGCAACTCTCATCTCCTAGGTGCTGTAAGGAATACATTTTCAAGATTTGTTTAAGATATTAAGCATTTCAAAAGAGGATGAGAAAGCTAAGTAGCCATTTAACAGCAAAAAAATATGGAAAAATTTCAGGACTTTTTACAAAGGTACTATCTTGAAAATTTTTAATGGCAACACTTTATTATTTAAACTATACAGTGCAATTTTGCCTTATAAAATTTTCAACATAATGTAAGTCTAATTCTAATAATCAAATTCTATTTCTTCTAAAACTATGCCATCTTACATACCAGGCAGCACCAGCCCCAAATCAAGATCTTGGAAACATCTTTGATTCTTCTCTTCTAAATGTTTTATCAGTTACCAATACAACTAACTCAGTTCAGGCTCTCAACATCTCCCAAGTAGACAATGTGAAACTGACAGGCCTCAGCCGACAAGAGGAGCTCAGACAGCTGGGACTTGTGAGGCTCGGGCTCCGTGCCCGCATCCAACAACAGGAACAGCGACAACCATCAACGGCCTTAGTTACTCCACGGCATGTGGGATCTTCCTGGACCAGGGCTCAAACCCGTATCCCCTGAATTGGCAGGCGAATTCTTAACCACTGTGCCACCAGGGAAGTGAAAATGACTCCTAACTAGCCTCATATCCTTTTATTTTCTCCTTTACTCTCTATTCATTCCAAAGCCACTGCAAAACCAACCTTTATTAAATATGGATTTTGGAATGTACCTCTGTTACTCAAAGATTCTTAATGAATTCATACTGGCTGAAAAATTAATAAATCCAAATCCTCATCCTGCAATTCAAATCTCCTCCCTGAAACTTCTATATCTCATTGCATGTCCACGGAGAGCTTACAACCACTAAAATGAATATTAATGATCATAGAGATGTTACTTGTGCTAAATGAAATAATATATGACGGCACAATGTCTAAAACACACTCATTGTCACGAACAACTTCTCCAACTGGTTGCCTGCTGATACTGCTTGTCAAACCATGTTATGAAGGCTCAATTACTTTTTTTTTTTTAATTTCCATTCTGGCACAAACAGATACATCTGTAAATTACAAACACAGGTTTGGATGATGCGCAACTGGCAAACAGCTATAGGTTTCCAAAAGCTTACTCTCAACTTCTGTACTTATCTTGTTGCAAACAGTAACAAACATTTCACTAACTATCAACAGTTCATAGACCAGCAACAGTCCATAGTCCACAAACTCACTGTCTTTCCACCCAAATCTGCTCCTTATCACTCCCTATTTTTTTAAATAAATTTATTTATTTTATTTATTTATTTTTGACTGCTTTGGGTCTTCGTTGCTTCCTCTAGTTGCAGCGAGTGGGGCCTACTCTTTGTTGTGGTGCGCAGTCTCCTCACTGTGGTGGTTTTTCTTGTTGCAGAGCACGGGCTTTAGGCGTGCGGGCTTCAGTAGTTGTGGCGCGTGGGCTCAGTAGCTGTCACACCCTATTTTTATAAGAGGCATCACTGTCTACCTCTGTTCAAAGTTCTCCACTGGCTTCTACAACTCAATTTTTTTTAAAGGCAAAAAACTGTACAGATAATCCCTAAAAGATATTCAAATGGCCAACAAATATATGAAAAAGCATTCAACATTATTAGTCATCAGGGAAATGCTAACTAAAACCACAAGGTATCACCCACCAGAATGGCTAAAATTAAAAAGATGGGACTTCCCTGGTGGTCCAGTGGCTAAGACTCCACGCTCCCAATGCAGGGGGCTCGGGTTCAATCCTTGGTCAGGGAACTAGATCCCACATGCCACAACTAAGAGTTCGCATGCCGCAACTAAAAAAAAAAAAAATTAAAATGATGGACACAACACCAAATGTTGGCAAGGATATAGTACAACTCATACAATGTTGGGGGAAATGTAAAACGATACAACTACTTTGGAAAAAAGGTTTGGAAGTCTGTTATAAAACTAACTATATTCCTACCCTATGAAGCAACAATTCCACTTGTAGATATTTACCTAAGAGAAATAAATGCATATGTTTACAAAAAGACTTACAGAAGAATCTTCACAGCAGCTTCATTCATAACAGGCAAAAGCTATTAATAGGCCAGCTATCCCTCATGAAGAGAAGGGATAAACTATGTTATATTCATATATTGGAATACTATTCAGCAATTAAAAGGGACAATCAGCAAGAGTGAATCTCAGAAACATTATGCTGAGAGAAAGGAGACTTACACAAAAAGAGTCCATACTGTATAATAGTACAGAAAGTTCTAAAACAGGCAAAACTAATCTACGATGGAAAAAAAAATAACAGCGGGTGTTTCATGGATGGGATGGAGGAAAAATTGAGAATAGGCATGAAGGAGATGTCTTGAGTGATAATCAAGATCTACTGTATATCTTGACAGAGATTTGGGTTGCCATGCACTTGTCAAAGTTCAGGAAATTTACATATTAAGATTTGTATATTTAATTGTGTGTAAATTTTACAATAAAAAACTAATCAAATACTGAACTTCAGTTAATGCAAAAGTAGTTAGGGTAAAGTATGCTGACGTTTGCAATTCACTTTGAAATGCATCCAATAAGATCTACAGATGGAGACAAAGTAAGTATAGTAAAAATTTTCATGGTATAACCTAGGTGGTGGGCATAGGTGTTTTCCCTGCGAAACTTCTGAAGTTCTTCCAATGGTACAAAGCTCATTTTGTAAGCTTTACCTTACAAAACTGTAGCCCACCACCGCCTCTGAGACACCATCTAGCATTCTTCACCTGCCCACTGAGCTCCACCAAACTGCCTCCTTGCTATTCTTAAATATAGGAAACATAATCCGGACTTCCCTGGTGGCTCAGTGGTTAAGAATCCGCCTGCCAATGCAGGGGACACGGGTTCAAGCCCTGGTCCGGGAAGATCCCACAGACCGTGCAGCAACTAAGCCCATGTGCCACAACTAATGAGCCTGAGCTCTAGAGCCCGTGAGCCACAACTACTGAAGTCCGTGTACAACAACTACTGAGCCCACACACCCTAGAGCCCGTGCTCCGCAACAAAAGAAGCCACCGCAATGAGAAGCCCACACACCGCAACGAAGAGTAGCCCCCACTCGCCACAACTAGAGAAAGCCTGCGCACAGCAACAAAGACCCAAAACTAAACAAAATTTTAAAAATAACAACAACATAATCCTATGAGAGAGTACTGCCTTTGAATGCCCCTCCCTCAAATACCTATAAGTATCACTCCTCCACACTTCTGCTCACGGGGTCTTTGAGAGAGGCTTTCCAAGACCACCTCATATAATATAGCAACCCACAACAATATCAACCACCACACCTTAACACTTGGTAACTTGTTTATTATCAAAGCATGGTACATGTTTATTATCATCTTCCCCACCCTCCAACCCACCTACCTAGAATGGAAATTCCATAAGAATAATGGTTTTGTTTTGCTCATTGTTGTTTTCCCAGCACCTTGAACAGGGTCTGACATATAAAAGGCAATCAATAAATCTTCGCTGAGTGAATGAATTAATAAATGAATGAGGCGAGAATAAATGGCATGGCTTTACAAGAATGCAATTTGGTAAATCTATCAAGAGTTTTAGTATATTTTCTTTTATTGATCTCTCCAAATTACATGATCATAAAGATATTTATCTCAATATTCTTTAAGAAGAAAAAACCTTAAGAAATCTAAATCAATGTCCCACTATAGAGAAAAGAACATTTCTACCTCAGAGCCTCTGACTTCACTACTTGCTGTTCCAATCTTACTGTGGCTAAATCTTAATTAACTTTTATGCCACTTCCTTATTATAATCTCCTATTATTTTCTTCATATTACAATTTGTCTATTAATTTATTTTTATTTAAATCAATTTCTCCTACTAGCTCCATTCAAGCAAAGGCCATGTCTATTTTGCTCAATATATGTACTTTATCCAAGAATTGTAATGAATAAATGAACAATTTTTACGTTCTCACAGTTCATGGCACCAAGTCAATCTATGTGTAAAACTGGCCGAAAAAAAAAATTAAGAGTGTAAGCAAGAGAGGGTTGGAGGAAGGCGCAAGAGGGAGGAGATATGGGGATATACGTTTATGTATAGCTGATTCACTTTGCTATACAGCAGAAACTAACACACCATTGTAAAGGAATTATACTCCAATAAAGATGTTAAAAAAAAAGAGAGAGAATGTAAGCAAGATATTTTAAAATAACTGAAGTCCCCACCAGGGACTTCCCTGCTCGTCCAGTGGTTAAAATTCCTCGCTCCCAGTGCAGGGGGCCCAGGTTCGATCCCTGGTCTGGGAACTAGATCCCACATGCCGCAACTAAGAGCCCACATGCCGCAACTAAAGATCCTGCATGTGGCAGCGAAGATCCCGTGTGCTGCAACTAAGACCTGGCACAGCCAAATAAATAAATAAATAAATATTTTTTAAATAAATAAAATAAATGCAAAGATAACGAGAGCTAAAAGAACTATGGGAGTTAAGAAAGGAAGAATATACAACTTCTGTTTTTTTCATATGACTCCCATAAAATTATTCCGTCTTTAGTCCATGCACATGTATAACTTTGATTTTTTTTTTAATTAAGAATTTTAAGCAAGAGAGCCTATATTTACATTACCAAAAAGAGGCAATGTCACTGTTAGGCACAGGTGGGAAAAGGGGCTATTTATCCAGAATATCAACATCACAAATAATCATTCTTTCTTATGTTGCATCAGATGTGTTGAAAGAAGGCGCCTGACAGCTTGGGAAAGCTATGAAAGCTGGTGTTTTCCTGCAGCCATCTCATATACAAAGTGGTAGTGATTGGGCAGCAGAGAAATTACTTCTGCACGGTTCTGCTTCTTAGCTAACTCCACTTAACTATATTCCTAGATATCATCTAAGCTTTGTTCATATTTGTGCACTTACATAAATAGACAACTTTTTTACATGTTTAGCCAGGATGTTTATTTTCTTAATCTGAGACTCACAGGTGGGACAGTTACATAAAATCAACAGAAAGGAACCCTGTGCACAAACTTGAAGAAAAAACTGAGCTGTAGTAGTTTGGACAGGGCTTGATTTCTGCCCACCCGCACTTACTGAAAAGCAAATACAATTTATGATCTGCGAAGATCCCTAAGAGCCAGGATTATTTCTAGGTTGACCAACATAAGCTCCCCAGTGTCTAGCACATGGTAACACTTAAATGATTACTGAATAACTGACTAGTGATAAACAAGTTTCAGAAGGGTTTAGTTAGAGTAATGGGTAACAGTCACACTAGTCTATAAAAATGAATATATGAAGGTACTTCATAACCTATTACAATGAAAACTAAAACTAAGGTGCCATACTACTTGCATGGCATATCTTCTGCTATCACATAGGGGAAATAGAGCCCTTAGATCCTGGGCTTTGAATCTGAAGTCAGAACTGGGTTTGAATTCCAATTCCACCTCTTATAAGTAGTGTGACCTTACCACCTGTAAAATAGGATAACTTCTCCCTCACAGTATACAACACATGAGATAACATGTATATAAAGTTCTCTCAACATAGTAAGAGCTCAATCAGTGCAACAAAAGGAGCTTATTTGTCCAAACTGCCTTTTAATTCTTGAACCAGTCCTCACAGGGCTATACTACTACAATAGTAAACAACTGTCAGGGACTTCCCTGGGGGTCCAGTGGTTAAGAATCCACCTTCCAATGCAGGGAACTCAGGTTCGATCCTTAGTCAGGGAACTAAGATCCCACATGCCATGGGGCAACTAAGCCTGCATGCTATGGAGCCCACACACCACAACTAGAGAGAAGACGGCGAGTCGCAACGAAAGATCCCACATGCCACAATGAAGATCCCACATGCCACAACTAAGACCCAATGCAGCCAAATAAATAAACAAATAAATAAAAACAACGGTTAGTCAATGAAAATTCCATGAAGAAAAGATTATTTAAATCTCTCAAAATACAATCTGGGCATAAGAATTACTGTAAAGAAGTAATTTCCTCATAAGACCTTTACGTTACTCAGAACCAGACACAAATTAACTATTAAAAGTGATACCTCTAATTATAACCAAAGCAAGTGGGTAGCCTGAGTACCACCAAAGAAATGTGCTCAATCCAGTCAACATCCCTAATCCCACAAGGCCCAACCTTGTTAAAGCTCTAGCTCCCTCTTTGCCTTCAAGTCTGCCAACAGTGTAAAGAAGCAAAATGTAGTCTCTATTAATAAGAAAAGGTTACATTTACAAAATCCTCTCCTCTTGAACACAACCTAGAAATATTTCTCTTGGTAGGAAAAAGCAAGCAAACAAAGATTGCCACGTTTTAAGTCCTTTGTCTATGCCTTTGGCGTGATACTTAAATTACAAACAACATTGCAGGGCCTTGAAAAAATGTCAACTACACATCCGCAAAGGTAAAAAACGAGGACACTCATTCCATGACATACCAACAGGATTCTTCTATCTCTGCAAAATAAAGCCAATCCTTAAAAGTAAGAAATATAAAACCTAAAATCCTAAATACCTAATAATATGATATATAATTATTATAAGATTAGATGGAAGACCAAAGTTCATTTTAAGTGATTTATCAAAGAATAAACAATATTTTTACTTAGAATATTAAAGAATTATGCAGTTCAATGTATTCATTACTTAATAATCTTTTAGCCAAATTCTGCACTCAGGAACATCCTGAATTTCATTAAATTTGAGGTAATATATGTTTGCTTATAAATCCTTTAAGAAGTAACCCTAATATGCAAAAGAACCAAAAAGAAAGAGAAAAAAATTCTAGCTGAACCACCCACTAACAAGAGGCTTCAAACAATGTGGTAAATGCAACTATTAAAGGCACAAATTAAAATTCTGTTGGCTCCAGCTGCAAAAAAAAAAACACACAATAAAGGGTCCACCCGCCAACTCCCCCCCGACCCCAAAATCTGCAGGAGAGACATGATATCTAGGCCATGCCAAAGAGCAGAATATAACTAAGTACACGCCGAAGTATGCAGTCCCTACTACACTTCACTGAGCTGTGATCCTACCAAGCCTCTTCCTCTTTTAGTACATTTTATTTTTGGTCATCCCAGAGAGGAACATGTAGGATTGAAGAGGGAAACTGGGAATATAATTTGGCAATTTAAAACATTTATTAAAATTATGACTTATCCTATATAGATACACAGACACAAAATAACCTTTGTTCAAATTCATGTATTACATCACTGTTTCTAATACCAGAAAGGGGCGGGGTGGGAATTTAAGTTTTTCCAATAAAAGGAAACAAGTTACGTAAATTAACGAAAATCCAAAAAACAGAATTATAAGCAGTTATAAATTCCATAGAGAAGCTCTCTGAGTACTGATTTGTAAGTAAAAAACAGCAAGGTACAGACTGAGCTGTATAATATGTTCCCTTCTGTTAAGGAAGGGCAGGATGGGAGAATTATATGTATATATGCTTTTATTAGCATAAAATATAGCTATAAGGAAAAGAAACATAACTAGAAATCCTAGAAAACTAGAAACTGCTCAAGATAAGGGAAATTGGGGACAGTAGTGGTAGAGAGTTTTGTTACCCACTTATACCTCCTGAATTTTGTACCATGTGAATGTTTTAACTGATTCAAAACATTTTTTTTGAATGATCACTATTTTTTTTTAAAGCCTTCTGTAAGCCTCTTTACTCTTCTGTAAAAATGCAGGAAAAGATAATAATAACACCAACTACGCAGAGTTACTATGATAAGAAATTAGATCTTCCATGTAAAGTGATTCCCACAATTGCTGGCCCACTTTACAAATCATTTACAACATCTTTAATTTCCCATTTTCCCCTTAGCCCTTGGGCCTAGTATGGGGTTCCACACACAGCAGTCTCTTAGCAATTGCTTGCAAAATAAATGGATGAAACCTTAGAGAAAATATCGCCAGGTTTCACACCAGCTAGCATGCTGAAAAGTATTATATTTCAGGGATTTAACCATCTTCATACTTACAGGGATGCTCCAGACCTGCATTCCATCACTGTAGCCAATCATAATCAGCAAAGGTGGCTCATTCCCTGTGCTATGTATTTCATGAAATTCCAGGTTTCTTGATGTATCTACATTAGAATTAAGTAACAAAGGAGCAAATTAAAAAGACAACCCTCAGAATGGGAGAAAATATTTGCAAATGAAACAACAGACAAAGGATTAATATCCAAAATATACAAACAGCTCATGGAGCTCAATATCAAAAAAACAAAAAAATCCAATTAAAAAATGAGCAGAAGACCTAAATAGATATTTCACCAAGGAAGACATACAGATGGCCAAGAGGCACATGAGAAGATGCTCAACATCACTAATTATTAGAGAAATGCAAATCAAAACTACAATGAGGTATGACCTCACACCGGTCAGAATGGCTATTATCAAAAAATCTAGAAACAATAAATGCTGGAGAGGGTGTGGAGAAAAGGGAACCCTCCTGCACTGCTGGTGGGAATGTAAACTGATACAACCACTATGGAAAACAGTATGGAGGTTCCTTAAAAAACTAAAAATAGAACTACCATATGACCCAGAAATCCCACTACTGGGCATACACCCTGAGAAAACCATAATTCAAAAAGAGTCATGTACCACAGTGTTCACTGCAGCACTATTTACAATAGCCAGGACATGGAACCAACCTAAATGTCCATAGACAGATGAATGGATATAGAAGATGTGGCACATATATACAGTGGAATATTACTCAGCCATAAAAAGAAACAAAACTGAGTTATTGGTAGTGAGCTGGATGGACCTAGAGTCTGTCATACAGAGTGAAATAAGTCAGAGAGAGAAAAACAAATACCATATGCTAACACATATATATGGAATCTTAAAAAAAATGGTACTGATGAACCTAGTTGAAGGGCAGAATAAAGATGCAGACATAGAGAATGGACTTGAGGACATGGGGTGGGAGAGTGAAGCTGAGGCAAAGTAGGAGTAGCACTGACATATATCCACTACCAAATGTAAAATAGATAGCTAGTGGGAAACAGCAGCATAGCACAGGGAGATCAGCTCGGTGCTTTGCGATGACCTAGAGGGGTGGGATAGGGAGGGTGGGAGGGAGGCTCAAGAGGGAGGGGATATGGGGACATATGTATGCATATGGCTGATTCACTTTGGTGTACAACAGAAACTAACACAGCATCATGAAGCAATTATACTCCAATAAAGATCTATTAAAAAAAAAAAGACAATGCCAATCAGCAAAAACAAGTACACTTCTTTAATGTTATTGGCGTTAACAATTGTTTAAGTTGTTTTTCAGTAAGAAGTTCTGAAGTGTTTGGAAGACATTTACAGGAAAGCAAACAGGAAGCTGAAATCACAAAACTAGTATTTTTTTTAACAGTACCTATAATGATCAGCACAAGTAATTACCAGCACAACTCTTTCCGTAGAGTACAAGTACCAAGTACCACCCCACTACACACACAGAGTAGACTACAGAACTATCAGTTACAGCAGCACCCAGTAGGAAAGCAGGGCCAGGTAAAACACAGAAGGGGAAGTGCCCAGCGGAAGCACACAACATAAACTGTGTGGGTGCACAGGTTGCATCTGGACACTCTGAGAAATAATCGGCAGAGGACAGGGAAGAGCACGATGCGGAGAGGGTTTTGCAAACAGCTAGAGGTCTTGTATAAGTAGGTAGACACAAGAGTCTGTGAAATTTAGTACTGTTAATGTTCCTCAGTTTCCTCACCTGTAAAATGAAGGTAATCATACTCATACCTCAAAGGACTGTTGTAAGAGTTAAATGGGATAATATAAAAAGCATTTAGAATAGTATCAGGCCTAAGAAGCCCTATGTTGATGTTATTACTGTTGTTATAAAATCATGCTGCAGTAAAAAAAAATAAAAATAAATAAAAATCAAACTCTCACTCGATACCTAGGAAATACTAATATCAGGAACAAAACCACCTGTAAATGATAAATGAAAATAAAATATTTTACCAAAGTTAACTAAATATAAATATGACATACAGTCATCTGGAATTTCTAATACATGCAAATTTAGCAATGGAAGAAAAATTATATTCCTTTACATACAGGAATTAAATCCTGCTATATCTGAACACACTGGGCATATAGTTCACTATAGAAGAATTGTGCGGTTTTTGTTTTTTTTATTTATTTTTGGCTGCGTTGGGTCTTCCTTGCTGCACGTGGGCTTTCTCTAGTTGCGGTGAGTGGGCCTATTCTTCACTGAGGTGCGCAGGCTTCTCACTGCAGTGGCTTCTCTAGGCACACGGGCTCAGTAATTGTGGCTTGCAGGCTCTAGAGCGCAGGCTCAGTAGTTGTGGCGCACGGGATTAGTTGCCCCGCGGCATGTGGGATCTTCCCAGACCAGGGATCGAACCCGTGTCCCCTGCATTGGCAGGAGGCTTCTCAACCACTGAGCCACCAGGGAAGTCCAGATTATGTTTCCTATATTTAAGAATAGCAAGGAGGCAATTTGGTGGCACTCTGTTAGGTTCTGTAGTCTACTCTTTGTGTGTAGTGGGGGTGGTACTTGGTACTTGTACTCTACTGAGAGAGTTTGATCTTTAAAACCTTACTTGTGGGCTTCCCTGGTGGCGCAGTGGTTGGGAGTCCACCTGCCGATGCAGGGGACACGGGTTCGTGCCCCGGTCTGGGAGGATCCCACATGCCGCGGAGCGGCTGGGCCCGTGAGCCATGGCCGCTGAGCCTGCGCGTCCAGAGCCTGTGCTCCGCAACGGGAGAGGCCACCGCAGTGAGAGGCCCACGTACCACAAAACAAACAAACAAAAAAAAACCTTACTTGTGCTGGTAATTATAAGTACTATTAAAAAAATACTAGTTTTGTGATTTCAGCTTCCTGTTTGCTTTCCTTTAAATGTCTTTCAAATACTTCAGAACTTCTTATTGAAAAACAATTTTAAAAATTTCAAATAAATCAATACCAGGGAATTTTAGATGTAAATGACAAAGGTAAAGTTAGTAAAATACTAGAGGAACACCGTAGAAACGTATTTTCATGATCACGGTACAGGGAACAACTTTACAACTGAACACAAAAAAACTCTTAGCATAAAAGATCGGCAAATTCTACTACATTAAATTTATTACATTAAAATGAAGAACTTCTGTTACTCATGAGCCACCCTTACCAGAAGAGTGAAAAGCCAAGCCACAGCATGGGAGAAGAGACAACTATAACCCCACAAGGATTCATCTAATACATATAACAATTAAACATCAATATGAAAAAGATAAGTCATTAGAAAAATAGGAAGGAGACATGGAAAAACACTTCAAAAATAGGATAGTCAAATCATAAGTGAACATGAAAAGTGGCTCAATCTCATCTGTAATCAAGGAAGTGCTCATTAAAACCACAATGACAAAACCAAGTAGTGGCAGGATATGGAGTGAAGAGGCTGCTTATTTATTGCTAGTAACTGTAAATCAGTACAATCACTCTGGAAAACAGTTTGACAATATATACTCAAGTTGAAGATACCATGCCCTTGACCAAGTAGTTCCACTCTAGGCATATACTCATTAGAAGCCTCAGCACATATACACCAAGAGATAAGAATACTCACAGCAGCATTACTATAAAGACCCAAAAGCTAGAATCTATCCAAATGTCCATCAAGAGGAGAAGGGACAAGCACAGTGGTACACGGATACAATGGAAGACTATTTAGCACAGAAAAAAATGACCCACTACCATATACTATAACATTGATGAACCTCACAGACATAATATGCAAAAAGCATAATATGCCAGACACAAAAGCCTATATACCAAACAATTCTATTTATATGAAATTCAAAATCACTAGGCAATTAGGTAGCAACATTCTATTTCTTACCCTAGGTGATGGCTACACAGGTGTTGGATTTGTAAAAATTCATTCATTGATCCATATTTTTGTGTTATTTACCATGATATATTTGCACAATAAATAAGGTTTTTAAAAAATCATAAAGCAGTAATATCCCTCCCCCTTTATTTGACTTCATTTCCTCTCCTTCTAGAAGCTAAATTCCTCGTCTATTTATAACTGTCATCTGTTTTTCATCTCTCATTCACCCCAAATCCATTTCGGAATGTGTTTCTGCCCCTAACGCTCCCCCCAAGTGACTTTTGCTATGGTTACCAATAACCTCCAAGTTGTTGAATACAATATATGTTTTTCAAGCACATCTTGTTAAGATTATTCAGCAGCTATAACCGATGCTCACCATTTTCTCTGCTGGCTCATCCTTTTCTAACTACTCTTTAAATACTGGAGTTACTCAAAGCAAATTCCTAAACTCTGTTTTCTTCTCACAGTATACGCTCCCCAAGTGATCTCATTCCAACCACTGCTTCAGTCAGTATCTGCTAGTGACTTCCTCAATGTGGGTTTTTGCATGTCTCAGTAGAAGATCAAATTCTACTCAAAGATCAGGATTTCTTCCCCAAACCTGATCTTCCAGAGCTCCCTATTTTGGTGAATAGCATGTTTATCTATGTAGATAGCAAGATCAGGAACCGCCTTCTTCCTTCCCTCTAGCAATAAATCTATGACCAAGCTCCTAAACAGCTCTCTTCTTACATCACCACCACCCCTGTCTACAACATCTACTGCAAAAGCCTGAGTGGCTTCCTGCCTCCACGACTGCCTACCAAACTCCATATTTCAGTCAGAGTGCTCTTTTTAAAATACAAATAATGGGGAATTCCCTGGTGGTCCAGTGGTTAGGACTCGGCGCTCTCACTGCCAAGGGCCGGGGGTCCGATCCCTGGTCGGGGAACTAAAATCCCAAAACAAACAAACAGAAAAACAAAAAAAGGGACTTCCCTGGTGGCGCAGTGGTTAAGAATCCGCCTGCCAATGCAGGGGACATGGGTTCAAGCCCTGATCTGGGAAGATCCCACATGCCGTGGAGCAACTAAGCCCTTGCATCACAACTACTGAGCCTGAGCTCTACAGCCCGTGGGCCACAACTACTGAGCCCACATGCCACAACTGCTGAAGCCTGTGTGCCTAGAGCCCGCGCTCCACAACAAGAGAAGCCAGCCCAATGAGAAGCCAGTGCACCGCAACAAAGAGTAGCCCCCGCTCATGGGAACTAGAGAAAGCCTGTGCACAGCAACGAAGACCCAACGCAGCCAAAAATTAATTAATTAATTATAAATAAATAAATAAATACATACATAAATAACCTGTTTTGGCTACTTCTTATACCTTTTTCAGTACAGTGCCTTAAGAAAAACAATCTTAGGTATAAATCAGGCTGCCTGAAAGCAAAAACAGAACAATGACCAGAACAGTGACCATTAAGGGCCTTAATCTCACTTTCTAATAAACTCCAAAAGTAGTAGTCTCTTCCTAACACCAAACCAAAGTTAATACGTTGATTAGGAATGCAGATCCCTAGAAGGATCCAGGACTGCAGAATCTCAATAAGCCAGGTTCCTTAGAAGTACCTCCTGTAAAAGTTGTTACCTACTCCACCCCCAAGCACAACAAGCCCATAATCAAATGGGCTGCAGCCTGGAGGTAAGGGGCCAACTGGCACCACTTTATAATTTCAAGCAGAAAAGCAGAGCTCTCAGGCCTGCTGGAATAAACAGAAAGCAATCACCAGAGCAGAGTTCAATTCGAACACTGCAAGTTTTAAATTAATAGCAATAGAGTTTCATTAATACGATAAAATAACTTAAATCTATAGACAGGTAGAAGACTTCTAAATTGTTTTGCCAGAAAAACTCCCAGTCTAGCAAAGAGAAACCTAAATACCTAATACAATCTCTGGGTACCCATAACTGCTCTACAAAGAAGCAGCCTGCTAAGCTAATATGGCTGCAATCAGAAGAATCCCCTCCACTGTCTCCCTTAAGATATCATGAAAGACAAAGGCAATGAACAAGGAATTATATCCCAGCTGCAGCAGGCACAACCCGGGAAGGGCAGACTGGCTGATCAAGAATCTCTAATGCAGTGGAAAAGTTAGTCCTTGTTAGCTTTCTTCAAGGAGATGCTGGACTCGCAGCCAATGAACCCTACTTTTTCTTTCCCACAGCCAAATTTTCTTTCAATTATAAATATCTCAGAAGGTCTGCCACACAAACACCTAAATAAAACATTCCTGAAGAAAGAACACAAATAAGAGACAAATTCAAGAAATATTCTAAGAGGGACTTCCCTGGAGGTCCAATGGTTAAGACTCGATGCTCCCAACACAGGGGGCACAGGTTCAATCCCTGGTCGGGGAACTAAGATCCCACATGCTGCACCGCATGACCAAAAAAAAAAAGAAATGTTATGAGAGATTGGGGAAGTTAAGGAGGATCAAATATCTTGGTAATATATACTACTGCCTTAAAACAAACACAACTATACACATACACGTGCACACATGGATACACACCCCCTAGGGCTAGAGATAATAAAAAGTATATCCTTGAAAAACCAGGGCAAAATTTCATACACTATCAATATAATATAGAAAGGAGAGACCAAAGGACACATGAGTGTGCTAAAGTACTTAACAAGAAGATGTATAAACTTAAAAGTTTAATAAGTCAACGGGGATATGGGATACTAAATTAAGGACAACCATTATAAGTTCAACAGAACACAAAGTACCAAATAAGCAGTTTCCATCTACATTTCCAGATGCAGATGCATTTTACTTCAATAAAGCAAATGCTTTATAGAGCATTATTACACCAGCAATTCTTATTTGTTGTTTAAAAATGAAACAAAACAAAAAAACCTTGCCTAAAGATTATTTTGATGACATTTTTTTAAAGATAACTTTGTGGGTTTTTTTTTTTTTTTGGCCACGCTGCATGGCTTATGGGATTTTAGTTCCCTAACCGGGGACTGAACCCAGGCCCTCAGCAGTGAGAGCACGGAGTCCTAACCACTGGACTGTCAGGAAATTCCCCAATTTTGTGATTTTTAAATTATTTTTAACATTTTGCATACACTGTACAAGTTTTTGCTATTATCTGGCTAATATTTTCAAGACCATGACCACATTTTCTTTGTTATTAAATCAAGAAAATCCTCTAATACATTCTGACATCCACAAAGCAAATATATTTCCAGGAGGGAAAAGAGTATGAATTCATGAGGAAATGGTGATAGAAAGCAAAAGATGACCGACACTTAAATAGTTATTAATAAAGAAGGAAAAGGAAGAAAGAAAAGAAGAATATACTAGTAAACAAGGAAATTCGACAGTCATAAAAAGAAAGGAAATTTTAAATAGAATAAGCTTTCAAAGAGAAATAGTGTAGGAAAAGTTTATATATCATAAATAATCACCTATACAAATGAATGTGTTATTCTCCACAGAGGGCACAAGTTGTCATTTGAACAAACCAGCTGACAGAGAATCCAAAATTCAAAAGAAACCTATTTGCAGAAGTGACACTTAGCCTCCCGCATCATAGCTTTTAAAGGAAAATATGGTATTTTAAAAGTCTCAGAGGAGGCTAAGACTCAAGAGTACGGTATCCATCAAGGTTCAAGTGAAAACAACTCAGTGTATTCATAATTGGGAATTTAATACAGACAACTCGTTACACAGATGACAGAATTGCTAAGAAGCCAAAAAAGGAACTGTGAGGCAACCTACTGGATTAGCAATGGCAGGCAGCCATTACCACCCCTACACTAGGGAGACAGGGAGGAGGGCAGGGCGCTAGAGTCACCTGGCAGAAACTGGAACCCCAGTGGAGTTGCCGAGGTGAAGTGAAAACCACGGAGGAAATGCAGCTGCTGACAGGGAGGGAGAGGGAATAATACTCTTCCCTTTCTCCCCCTCCCTTTCAATTACCCACCAGTGCCTCCCAAACTCAGCCAGAGGAAAACAGACATGGCAGCCTGGGAAATAGACAAGAAGCAGCCCCCTTGCAAGAGGGAGCAGGAAGGAGCAATGAAATGGAAGGTATCTGAGAACAAACAGGCCTTGAACTGGCATACATTCTGCTCAGAAAAATAATTTTAAAGTCTAAAAAGTTCAACACTAATGATTATTTTGCAGTTATAAATCCTATAAAAGTAACCAAACTGGAATTACAAAAACTTCTTTTCTAAGAAATTGTTATCTCACTTGGACTTGAAGTTTAAGGCTAGGCACTATGTGTTACAGTGACTCTAAGATTTGTACAATACAATATTAGTTCTAATCAAGTTTCTGTAGTTGAATATGTTACTTTTTAAATTAAAAATAAATTTATTTTGAAAACTTAAAAAGTCACTTAAAGAAAAAGTAATCTGACGAAAAGTAAGGGTTCTTTTTTGGAATCAGGTCAACCTCAAACAAACATTTAACTCATGTGCCCCCCAAAAGTTAAAACCATACCATTTAAATCTGCATTTTCAAATCTGACCCAGACTATTTTCTCCTTTTCTTCTGTTAGAGGTGTTCCACTGTAAGCCTGCATAGTAAACAGAAACACTTGAATGAAAATGTTTTACAGCTCAAATATTACTGATGTTCAAAACAAAAAGTAACTTAAATAAGGCCAACACTATCCCCCTCCAACCTCACCAATCCTGCATCTTGAGAACTAGAACATTTTGTAATATTTTTATTTTTAAAGAAAGTTACCCAGAAGTCTGATAAGCTTGGTCAGGAAAGGGTTTTTAGCCTAAGAATTACAGAAACCTAAAATACAATGATCATAGTCTACTAGGAAGCATCACTCTAATTCAAAGGTACTCAAAAAACTAATTTCCTATACTGGTCAACAAACAAAGCTGAAGAAATACACCAAACTACCACACATATCGATTTAGTTCCCAGGTGTTTATGATCAAGCAATTACACTCTACCTAGAATTGTCAAGAGCATTACTTTCTGCTAACCACCAGTTCCAGGTGGAGGGCATGGCCAGGGTTGGGGGTAGGAAAAAACGTATTACTTTTTCAGTCTCTTATCTGGCCTCTGGACCCAAACTATTAGCTTTCTTGCAAGCCTGCAAGGGTCACAAAGATAAGCATGAACTGCTGTGAAGTCACAGGAAAAGTATCAAAGGTACCCATCAATATTCAAAGGGAGTCATCTCTCCTCAAATCAAATGTTTTTATTTAAAATTGTCTAGATTTTCTAGATTGTATACACTTGCAAGCACTTAGAATGTCAACAAAAAGCTGCAACGTTTTCAGTTATAAACTGGTCTTCAGTTCACAGAACAATTATTTAATATAAGCTGGATCAAAAGCATTCAAAAACCACTATCCCATATATAATCTGTGTTATACACAACTTGCTTTAAATTTCCATGCAGTTTTACAGCCCTTTTCCTCTACCGCACAAGGTTAATGGCCACTGAAAATATTACTAAAAGACAGGGTTACTCTAATAGTAGGTTTACTATGCAAAAAGAAAAAAAAAGTTATCTTACACATCCTTATGATTTCAATTGTTTAAAAAAACAAGTTGTGTATAGGGCAGTTAATTCCTTTGGAGAAAAGGAAAATGTGCACTAGAACCAACTAATTCATCTACTTTATCTTCAACCATCTCATCCTCAACTTCTTCCTCTTCTCCCTTGGTCTTGCTCTCTTCATTCTTGAAAATTCTCCTTTTTTTTTTTCTTTTTGTGATACGCGGGTCTCTCACTGTTGTGGCCTCTCCCGTTGCGGAGCACAGGCTCCGGATGCACAGGCTCAGCAGCCATGGCTCACGGGCCCAGCCTCTCCGCAGCATGTGGGATCTTCCCGGACCGGGGCACAAACCCGTGTCCCCTGCATCGGCAGGCGGACTCTCAACCACTGCGCCACCAGGGAAGCCCGAAAATTCTCCTTTTTAATATAAACTTCTTATTTGGGAATAATTTTAGATTACTAAACAGTACAGAATTCTCATATACTCCTCAGCCAGTTTCCCCTACTGTACAATCTACCCTAACCAAATCTTACCCTACCATGGTGCATTTGCCAAAGCTATGAGACTAACGCCAGTGCATTACCACTAATTAAACCCCCAGACTTTATTTGGATTTCAGCAGTTTTTCCACTAATGTCCTTTCTCTGCTACAGGACCCAATCCAGGATACTACATTGCATTTAGGACCACCTCTTTTTTCCTATGTCAGGCTCTCCCTTAATCTGGTAAAGGTAAAACATATACAATATCTTCTTCCATTTAGCAGATTTATTATAAGGCTGCTAATCACCTGCATTACTCGACATTCTCCCAATTCCTCTGCAACATTTGCACAGTGCTCTCCTTTGATTTCTGGCCGATATGCAGCACGAAACAAGGTTAAAAGAGGCCTTTCAGTGAATTGAGATTCTTAAACTTTTTTCTTTCCCCTTCAGGGGGAAACAAGACCTTCATAATGAGGCCTGCATACTTTTGCTATGTCTTCAAGTTTTCCTCTCTCCTTAGCAGACACAGTGTTTACTAAGCATTTTTGAAAAAATTCTGTGAAGTTGACTGAAGAGGGTTGCTTCTTTTGTGCCTTCCTGCAGATTGGGATCAAGAAGGCGTATGACATCATGTCATTTTGCCTCTCAGCTTTCTATGATATCCTTTGCTCATATTTAGGTATTTTACTGTCAGTGAAGCACAGACTCACCCAGTGCCCATCCAGGTTTATTTGCTATCTTACTGGAGGTCAGTGCGCTGCCACACAAAAGTTTGTTATTACTCCCCCCAGCACTGATTTTTAGCCCTCCTTCTCCAACCAAGATCCAGCTGCTCTAGCTCTCTTATTTACAGTTGAAACTTTCACCCCATTACTGAGTACAGGATTCATTTCTCCTTTTATTTCTTATCTGGTTTCTAACGCATATACACGTTCATAAGCAGAAAGTTATTGTTCAGTTTTAAAAAACACAGCAACAATCACTATAGATATGTTGTGTTTTATTTTTTCACTGGAGAGAAAGTAACTTCCATTGTGTGCTATTTGTCAAAAGTATAATTTTTTTTTTTTTTTTTTGCAGTACGCGGGCCTCTCACTGTTGTGGCCTCTGCCGTTGCGGAGCACAGGCTCCGGACGCGCAGGCTCAGCGGCCATGGCTCACGGGCCCAGCCGCTCCGCAGCATGTGGGATCCTCCGGGACCGGGGCACGAACCCGTGTCCCCTGCATCGGCAGGCGGACTCTCAACCACTGCGCCACCAGGGAAGCCCAAAAGTATAATTTTTAATCACAGCAAATTATTCTATAGAGACCACATATCACAATTTGCTTGACTGCTACTGACATTTGGGCAGGCTACAATTTTTCACACTGAAAAATGTCAAAATTTCTCACTGAAATGAAAAGTTCTGAGCTTTAACTTTTTTCTTTGCTGACTTTTTTAAAAATAAATGTTCAGAAGTACAACTATTATATCAAACGGCACAGTCAGGGCTTCTACCAGCTGTCAATGATATCTGCGTCAATGACACAGTAGGAACTCACTCTATTTATGACAGCTGAAGAAGCTGATACCAGTCTAACAACACATTTTCTCCCTTTTAGGCATATCTGGAGACCCAGAGAATAATTTCTAAGCTCCATGAATTTGATAATTCCCAGAATAGGGCAGGAGTTGGAACATAACATCAGCAAAAATATATCATTTTCCAAATGTCTGACCACAAATTGCCAATGGGGGACTATGGATTAAATGTGGAAAAAAGGAGACCATGGGTCACCAAATCTGGCCATGACCTGTGTTCATAAGTAAAGTTTTATTTTGACATGGCCACACCCTTTCTTTTACATAAAAAGCAGTGCTGTGTAGTTACAACCAACAGTGTATGAGGGACTTCGCTAGTGGCGCCGTGGTTAAGAATCCACCTGCCAATGCAGGGGACACAGGTTCAAGCCCTGGTCCAGGAAGATCCCACATGTCGCGGAACAACTAAGCCCGTGAGCCACAACTACTGAGCCTGCGCTCCGGAGCCGAGCCACAACTACTGAGCCCGCGTGCCACAACTACTGAAGCCTGCGTGCCTAGAGCCCATGCACCATGACAAGAGAAGCCACTACAATAAGAAGCCTGCACACTGCAACGAAGAGTAGCCCCTGCTTGCTGCAAATAGAGAAAGCCCGCACACAGCAACAAAGACCCCACACAGCCAAAAATAAAAATTAAAAAGAAAAAAATAACATTGTATGAATTGCAAAGTTTCTCTGGCCCTTTACAGAAAGAGTCTGCCTGACTGCTACACTAGACCATGAAGCCTTAAGGACAGGCACTGAGTATCCCCCAACTTAACACAGAACCTGACCAGTAGTGCCTGAATTTTTGCTTTCTTTCCACAGTCGCTAGAATAATTCATTTAAGAAAAATGAATATTCTAATTCTTAGATCCGGGACTACAACTTTACTTCTGAAGTGACTTAACGCTGATCCCACTCTTCACAGTCAATTGCATAGATTATCCCCTTTCTAATGTATAATCCTCATAAAAACTAAGTTAACCTTCCACCTTCCGGCATTTTTACCCTATCAGTTTTAGCAGCCCCCTATTTTCAATCTATTGCTCAACCTAGTATTCTTGTTTCTCTGGCAAACTCTCCAACTACTCCCTCAAAGCCTCTGACCGCAGCCTCTCTCCTCCAGCCAACAAAAACTGCTTGCTACGCAGGGTTTCCACTAGCACAAAAGTAACAGGACTAATATATGTGCTCAGACTACTGTAGTGCAAAGTAGGACGCCTTTGTAAAACTCTGATAAAGGGGCACTCTACAGCAGGCAAATTACCAGTATTTCTAAATGCCCCTTCCTTGGAACTAGCCTCACGTCAGGGCTCAGGGCTTAAGAGAAAGGTGCAGTGTGTAGAAGACCAAGTTGGATTTCGGCCCCTGATTGTTCTCTAAGCCTGTACTGTACAGAGTACAAGATTCTCCACAGCCACAGCAATGCTGCTGCCTACCATATCCAGCTGGGCAGTTTCCTTTACCATCAGGTTCCCAACCTTGCCATTCATTTCAACTAACGCTACTTCCAATGTCCTTTGGAACTTGACTGTTTCACGCTTTCTTTGCTATGCATTCCCTTAGCAATTACATATTCAGTCTGTACTATCATGTGCAACACTTAGTGATATGCTCCTATTACCTCGGACTGCTTCAAGCCATTTGACTTCCCTTCTTAACCAAGTTCCTCAAGAAAAGAAAGCATTTATTTTTCCTTACATGCCCCACAGACCTTGTCATTGTGGCCTATTTTCATTAAAGTTGACCGAACATAATAAAGGAATACCAAACATGCCTTGATACTTTCCCTTATTTGATGAATACAATTTATTAATACAACTGAAATCTGGATTTTAGACTTTTCTAGGTAGGACCTTCTCATAAAGCTGGGACACTGGATCTATGAATGTTCTTTTTGAACAGTGCAATTACAGATACCACAGCAGTCAGAACACTGACATCATCAAAGGAGAAAACACAGAAACCTTTCCCTTCAGTAGTTCCACTAAACAGTGTTTCCCAAAGATACTCTTTCACAAGAATCACCTGAGATTCTTCCTAGAGACACAAGTTACTGGATGCCACCTTAATTCCCCTGAGTCAAACTCACTGGGAGATGGGCCTGGAAATTATTATTTTTAACAAGTGTGCCAAGCGACACCTATGTTAATTTAAGTCTGGGAGACGGTGTACTAGAGGTGATCCCAGGAGGGTTCCTCTCATTCTTTATTCTCACATTTACATAGAGGGAACAGTAAAGGGCTTACTCTCTTATAAGTTAGAGTAACAAGGCAAGCTATAATTGGCATAAAACTACTGCTCAATAGGAAAGTGATATAGATTTGACCTCAGTGTAGTATTTAGTTAATATAGTATCTAGTTAACCAAATGCAAAGCATATATTGCTTATTTCACTTCCAACAGGCAACATTTAACTAGGACAAGAGAAAGATTTTGGAAAGAGAACCCAAATAGACAGTTCCAAGCCCCATCTCTCAGCTAATATCACACCTTGATTCCTCTTAGTAAAGCAAGGGCTGAGGAATAATAATTATGCCACCGTCAGCACAAAACTAAGGCACATCTAATAATAACAGCAAGTATGGTTCTACCCTACCAATGCTCGGGATGCTAAAACATCAAAAGTCTGTCTAAAGTTGACGATAATGGTGTCAAGTTTAGGGAACAAAATATTTCAGAGCTTCCCTGGCCAAGAGTAAAGCCTACTATTTCTGAAACCAGACAGACACTTACCTGGGGCACAACATCCTGCAGAAAAGTCACGACACTTTCCATGTAGGACTGCTCCCTGAAAAAGGGAGAAATGGATAAAATTTATCATGACAGCTTAATATGAAACATGGAAAAGCTCTTTCTACAAGCCCTAATAAAGTTATTCATAATACTAAAAAAAAAGAAAAAACAACTCTCATCGTCTGATAATTCTAACCTGCTTTCTTAATTTCTTTGTATATGTTATTAAATGCAAATGAGATTTAAAATTTTTTAAACATTATCTTTTCTTTTCTGTTTTTGTTTTTTTTTTTTGGCTGCGCCATGGGGCTTGTGGGATCTTAGTTCCCCAAACAGGGACTGAACCCCCGCCCCCTGCAGTGGAAGCGTGGAGTCCTAACCACTGGACCGCCAAGGAATTCCCAAACATTATCTCTTCTTAAAAGTCATGCTCCATTTTTTTTTTTTAAGGACTTCCCTGGTGGCGCAGTGGTTAAGAATCCGCCTGCCAATGCAGGGTACACGGGTTTGAGCCCTGGTCTGGGAAGATCCCACATGCCGTGGAGCAACTAAGCCCTTGCGCCACAACTACCGAGCCTGCGCTCTACAGCCCACAAGCCACAACTACTGAAGCCCGCGTGCCTAGAGCCCATGCTCCGCAACCAGAGAAGCCACTGCAATGAGAAGCACATGCATTGCAACGAAGAGTATTCCCCACTTGCTGCAACTAGAGAAAAGCCCGCGCATAGCAATGAAGACCCAACGCAGCCAAAAATAAATTTAAATTTTTTTTAATTTATTTATTTACTTTTTTTTTGCGGTACGCGGGCCTCTCACTGTTGTGGCCTCTCCCGCTGAGGAGCACAGGCTCCGGAAGCGCAGGCTCAGCGGCCATGGCTCACAGGCCTAGCCGCTCCACGGCATGTGGGATCTTCCCGGACCAGGGCACAAACCCCTGTCCCCTGCATCGGCAGGCGGACTCTCAACCACTGCGCCACCAGGGAAGCCCTAAATTTAAATTTTTAAAAGTAAAATAGGGCTTCCCTGGTGGCGCAGTGGTTGAGAGTCCGCCTGCCGATGCAGGGGACACAGGTTCGGGCTCCAGTCCGGGAAGATCCCACATGCCACGGAATGGCTGGGCCTGTGGGCCATGGCCGCTGAGCCTGCGCGTCCGGAGCCTGTGCTCCGCAACGGGAGATGCCACAACAGTGAGAGGCCCACGTACCGCAAAAAAAAAAAAAGAAAAAAAAAAGTAAAAGAAAAATAAATAAAAATAAAAAAAGTCATGCTCCATTTTATTTAAATTGAAGTACAGTTGATTTCCATTATTGTGTTAGTTTCAGGTGTACAGCAAAGTAATTCAGTTATACATTTTTTTCGATTCTTTCCCATTATAGGTTATAACCAGATATTAAATATAGTTCCCTGTGCTATACAGTAAATCCATGTTGTTTATGTATTTTATATATAGTAGTGTGTATCTGTTAATACCATACTCCTAATTTATTCCTCCCTCTCTCTCTCCCCTTTGGTAACCATAAGTTTGTTTTCCATGCCTGTGACTCTGTTTCTGTTTTGAAATATAAAAGTTCATTTGTATTATTCTTTAGATTCCACATATTAGTGATATCATATAACACTTGTCTTTCTCTGCCTGGCTTACTTCACTCAGTATGATAATCTCTAGGTCCATCCATGTTGCTGCAAATAGCAATATTTGATTCTTTTTTATGGCCGCACGCTCTCTTACTTTGATACAGATAGAACTTTTAACTCATATTTGAAGGAGTGCTGACAGAAGACTTGGCTAAAGCAGGACCGTCCTCTTGAGTCAGGGCAGAAGAATGCCCTAGTTAGAGCAAGAAAAACTGTTGCTGATGACTCAGTATTTAGTGACCTTCTCTTTAAACTGGTTAAGAACCTAGTCCCTTACCTCTATCTAGCAAAATGAATCTATATTTTGCTGCAGATGCAGGCATTAGAAGGAGTTATTAAACAGTCCTCACAGAACTTTTGGTGTGGATAAGGTAGGGGAAAATATCAAAATGCATAAAAGTGAAGAACTATTAAGGACACAAAGATATTTTAAATGGGAAATATATGGAGATCAGCAAATGGAGGAAAAAAGTTTTTCTTCAAAATATATACCAAATCAAATTCATTTCAGAGAAATGTGAAAAACTACATTTGAAGAAAATAATGTGAGTTACCCTAAATCCTATTTTTTAAAGAGGCAGTATGCCTTAGATACCTACAAAAACTGAGTAGGCCTTAAAAACAAATTTGATTAGGCCTACCTCTCCAACCTCACTTTTCTCCCACTCTCGTAACTTACTCTGCTTCCGTCACATGCAACTTCAATTCTTAGACTACACCAAGCTCTTCTTTGAATCAAGACCTTTACACCAGCTTTTTTTCTGCATGGATCCCTTCGCAAATTCTTCCCTGCCTTTTAGATCTCCAGCCTAAGTGTTACCTCCTCAGAGAGGCCTTCCCTGACAGCCGTAAATCATACTCCCCAATGCTGTTCTCTATCATAGCACACCGGGCACTGATCAGAGCCTGTAATTACTTATTTACTGTGTCCTCCACTAGAATGCAAACTCTGTTACAGAAAGGAATCCATCTCTCATATCTACCTTATATCTCCAGAATCTATAAGCCAGTACTTAGGCAAAGAGTAGATGCTCAACATTACTTGTTAAAAGAATACTGAATAAATTAAAGAACTTCAAAAAACACTAAAATGATGTATTGCGTAACAAAAAGAAATATATGTAGAATACCATATGGTGAGGCAGCATAGACTAGTGCATAAGCACACAGACTCTGGAGACAAACTGCCTGGGTTTGATCCAGGTTTCCCTTCTTGGATGTTACCAAGGAAAATTTTTCTCTCTCTGCTTTGGTTTCCTCATCTGTAAAATGAAGATTACAACAGTACCTAACTCATAGCTAATAATATGCTTAGCCTGTTACCATGGTCCACAGTTAGCAAAGAAATATATAGCCCTGGGAAATGCAGGAGGGAAAAAAAGCAAGTATAACGGTGAAATATCATACTATACATATGTTTTTTGTTAGTCTGAGAAGGCAATTTTATGTAACATGCTAAACTGCTCAAGGGAAATAATCCAAAATGCTACAATTCCCTTATTAACACTTTGAAAGACAGAAAACAAACTTTATCTCCTTAGCCAGGTATTCAAGGGTCTTAATGGTCCACCCCAACCTCCTTTAAATAGGTCAACTTCCCTAGATTTCACTTATGAAAATAGCTTGCCTTTCCCACCTCTGCTTACTCCATTGCCTTTGCCGAAAATGTGCCCTTGATTCTAATTGCCCACATTGTATTCAGCCGTTAAAGCACTATAAATGTTAGCTTTTTCAAAATTTAATTTATTTATTTATTTATTTATTTTTGGCTTCATCGGGTTTTGTTGCTGTGTGCAGGCTTCTCTAGTTGTGGTGAGTGGGGGCTATTCTTCGTTGTGGTGCGTGGGCTTCTCGTTGCGGTGGCTTCTCTTGTTGCGGAGCACGGGCTCTAGGCGCGCAGGCTTCAATATATGTGGCTCACAGGCTCTGGAGCGCAGGCTCAGTAGCTGTGGCGAACGGGCTTAGTTGCTCCGCGGCATACGGGACCTTCCCGGACCAGGGCTCAAACCCATGTCCCCTGCATTGGCAGGCTGATTCTTAACCACTGCGACACCAGGGAAGTCAAAATGTTAGCTTCTTAATGAAACCTTTTCAGATCTAAAATACTCCCACTAAAATATTCCCTCCAATCAAAATTTTAAAAAAATAATAGGGACTTCCCTGGTGGCGCAGTGGTTAAGAATCCGCCTGCCAATGCAGGGGACATGGGTTCGAGTCCTGGTCCAGAAAGATCCCACATGCTGTGGAGCAACTACGCCCGTGAACAACAATTACTGAGCCCGCGTGCCGTAACTACTGAAGCCCGCGCACCTAGAGCCCATGCTCCGCAACAGAGAAGCCACCGCATGAGAAGCACGCGTACCACATGAAGAGTAGCCCCTGCTCACCACAACTAGAGAAAGCCTGCGCACAGCAAAGAAGACCCAACGCAGCCATAAATAAATAAATAAATAAATAATTTTTTAAAATAAATAAATAATTTTAAAAAACAAAATATTCCCTCTAAATTCCCATGCTGTTTTGCTGGCATCATTTTTATTCATTAGAGTGCTTGCAAGTATACACATCTTAAAACTACATTAGGGACTTCTCTGGTGGTTCAGTGGTTAAGAATCTGCCTTCCCATGCAGGAGACGCCAGTTCGATCCCTGGTCAGGGAACCAAGATCCCACATGCCGTGGGGCAACTAAGCCCGTGTGCACTCTACAGCCCGCACGCCACAACTAGAGAGAAGCCCCCACACCACAACAAAAGATCCCATGTGCCACAACTAAGACCCAGTGCAGCCAAAGAAATAAAGAATAAAAAAACTACATTAGATTATAAGCTACTGCAAAGTATAGCCATGCTTTGTCAAAAAAATGCTTAAAATATAGAAATGTACTCTTTATGACATTCACTTTGAAACTTTCTGACTGAGACCTAGAGTGATACATCACAATCTAGTAAACATATACATACATATGAATGCATATTATCTATGTGCATGTCAGAACACAATACTAACTCCCAACTATATTTTCTACTATATTCTATTTCATTTTTTGAATAATGGTCCTGATCCACTAAACTGATTTAATGACCCACTAATTGTTAAACCTAGGGTTTGAAAAGGCAGTACTCAAGGATAAAATACAGTGCTTTTCAAGTACTCTATAAATGTGCTAAATATCAAACTGACCCTCCAATTACTGTTTTTATTTGGCCTTGGCAACGATGCTTATCATCCTGTAAAGCCAAAATTAAACAGATTTTACAAAAGTTAAGTACTGCTTAGAATGGAAACCTAAATGTTAGTTACTATTCTGAGTAATCTTTCCTTTACCTATCAGGCTTATCTGAAATTTGCTTACGTGACAGCCTGAGGGCGAACCACGACTCCACCAGTACAACGACTGGGTCTTCTGGGGGAATCTGTAGCCATTGCTTCATTCACAAAACCTGTTTCCAGAACGAAAGACAGAAAATAATGGATCATTATTGTTGGGGGTTGGGAGAAAGATACATGGTTGCTCACTAGAGATCCCTTGTCACAAATACATAAATGTTAGGTCCTAAAATGTAGGAAAATTTCCCAGCAATTCCTATTACACCTAAAAGAGGGGAGTGCAGAAGAGGAAGAAGTAGATAAAAGATTTTTCAAACTACTGTGAGGTTTTCTCATTTGGACCAAGCCTCAGAACCACAAAACTAGTTAAGACCCTTGCAGGACCCTTTTATCTACTGCTTTTTTATTGTTTTTGTTTGTTTGATTTTTGGCTGTGTTGGGTCTTCGTTGCTGCACTTGGGCTTTCTCTAGTTGCAGCGAGAGGGGGCTACTCTTCACTACAGTGCGCAGGCCTCTCATTGCGGTGGCTTCTCCGTGTCGCAGAGCACGGGCTCTAGGTGCACGGGCTTCAGTAGTTGTGGCACGCGGACTCAGCAGTTGTGGCTTGCGGGATCTAGAACACAGGCTCAGTAGTTGTGCAGCACGGGCTTAGTTGCTCCGCGGCATGTGGGATCTTCCCGGACCAGGGCTCGAACCTCTGTCCCCTGCATTGGCAGGTGGATTCTTAACCACTGCACTACCAGGGAAGTCCCTGATCTACTATTAACATAAACTAGGAAGGGATGGAAAGTCTAGCACAGGATCACTTTATAAAAACAAATATGCCAACTTTGTGAGCCAAAATTAAAGAATTTACTGAAATCTTATATTGAGATAATAAAAATATACATGGTATAATATTTTAAGACCAAATGGAACAGTGAGGTACTACCTTCCAACTAAGACTGTTGGGAAAATAGGAGTAAAATGGCCTACGTACCCTGATGGATGTTAACTAGTCTTACTGTGGTGATATTTTGCAGTATATACAAATATCGAATCATTATGTTGTATACCTGAAACTCATGTAATTTATATGTCAAATATATATATTTTTTAAAGACTGCAGTCACAATTTAACAAGACTATCAAAATCATATTTGTAACCTAATTTATAATCATATTTGTAACCTCTGCTATTGTAACCTAATCACCAGAGTCTAAATAAGTAATAAAAACGTATATGACATTAGAAGCCCTTCCAGTCTCATCACTGAATTCTGATCCTTGAATGTCTAATAAGCTTCTGAATCACTGGGGAGGTTTTAAAAGCATGGATTGTATGTGGTTAAGGTTAAAAGAGACAGCAATATTAAAGATCTCTGACACGGCTCAGGAAAGCCCACTGCCTGGAACTAATCTTGAAAGCCCCTAAAACCATCTCTTCTAAGCAGGGAGCATTCTATCACCTTATTTGAAAACTCGCAAACTGATGCGTCCCATCTGCTACAACCAAAACACCCTGTGCCCCAACTAGCCCAGGTACCCCTTCCTCAGTGGGTATCTTCACCTCCAGCCCCTGAGCCCTCTCATTTCCATTCCACCCTTTATTTCTCGAAACAGAGGCTCCCAAGAACTGTCTTTAAGGGCCCTGTCTCCTGAGGACGACCCTCGCCAGCCCCTCAGGCCCCACTCTCCTGAAAGACATCAGCACGGCGTTACCCATTTCACCTCCAACGCTGAGGCACCGCTGTCCCCGGCCGCCCTCTGGCCACTTGCCCTCCTTCCCCTCCTCCTCCAATCTCCACAGCTCTACCTCGTCGAATTCCTACCAGCCAAGCCCTCTCCCCTCACGCTGCTCGTCCCACGTCCTCGCCAAGCCTCCTCAAAGCCGCAGCACCGCCAGCCCTCTCACCGGCCGCCCCGCCGGTAAACGCTGCTCTCCGGCTCCAGACTCACTGTTTGGAGTCTCCCCTCGTGATTGACGGTTACCACTTCCTACCACGCCTCAGCGGAACTACCTTTGTAGCCAATCCCAGAAGCAAGCTGGCCGCTGCTGGGCACCGCCCTTAGAGGTCAGCTTCGCCAACCAGCAAGTAGCAAAGAGGCGGACCCGCCTCCTGAAGTGATCCAATCCGCTGGGGCTCGAGGGAAAACACAACAGTACGTGAGTTCGGGTGAAGCCGAGGTGTCAGGTTCGGTTGCGAAAGCAGGCAGGTAGGGAGGAATTACAAACATGTCTGTTTTCCTTTGCACACAGCACCTTCGTGGCCTTGTCAAAAACCATCATGCCGCAGAAGCCTGTGCACGTCACTTGGGTGTCTCAGGCTGGGAGTCGTACCACACGGGGACCGGTCTGTTTACATCGAATTCTCGCGACAGCTGGTTCGAAGCTCAAAGCACGTGGACATGGCAGCTGCCAATCACTTTTAGCTGGCCAGTCAGCCATCCCGAACGCGCCTTCTGCCCCGCCCTTTTCAATGTGTTTACCTTCCGGGAGCCTAGGCTGGCTAGCGCTGGTGGGCTGCCCTGGAGCCAGGGTGGTGCTCTGAATGAGGGGTACGGCTTGTATTGTTGTCAATTTGACCTAGGTTTGTGGACCACACCTGACTCCTTCCTACCTGTTTACACTTCCCGTAAGGAACATATTGAGATCGCCCTGGTGTCATTCCGTCGGTTACATTTCTTATATAATAATATTTATTGTTCTATTGAAGGAACGCTCAACATAGACTTAAGCACTTCATACGTACTATAAAATTTAATACTCTTGACAATCCCATGAAAATATGGCTTATTAATAGGCATGGGATTTGTGACAAAGTGGCTGATACAGCAGTAAAAACTTTTAAAAGGTTTTAGCACTGTGAAGGAGGGGAAAGTTTAGTAGAGAAACTACCTCAGCAGAAATATGCAGTTAGGGCTTCCCTGGTGGTGCAGTGGTTAAGGGCCCGCCTGCCGATGCAGGGGACACGGGTTCGTGCCCCGGTCCAGGAAGATCCCACATGCCGCGGAGCGGTTGGGCCCGTGAGCCATGGCCGCTGAGCCTGCGCGTCCGGAGCCTGTGCTCCGCAACGGGAGAGGCCACAACAGTGAGAGGCCCGCGTACCGCAAAAAAAAAAAAAAGAAAAAGAAAAGAGGAATATGCAGTTAATCAGGTGCTGGACAGATAGATGATGATATAGATATAGATATAGATATAGTCAAGAAACCACCCATTTGCTTGTGATGCTCAGTGCCAATAAAAAGGACACCCAAAGTGATATTTATCAGGCTAATGTTTGGACATTCATGTTCTTCCACTACACAAATTCCCAGCACTGTCGTCCTTTTAAGATTTGCTTCCTACATTAAACCCAGTAATGAAAGAATCTTTCCAGTATTTTGAATTCCCTTTGTTCTTATTGCTATCACTGGCTTACTTCCTTGTTGTCTTTGAAATATTTTTTTGGTTATTTTCCTAATACATGTCTCGTTTTCTCCCACTAGAAAGTTAAGCTCCTCCTAGGCATTAATAGACTAAGGCTCTCATGTTGTTGAATCCCCCTTTATACCTAACTACCCTGAACACAACAGATATTTCAAAATTCAGACTTACTTGAATTAAATAATCATTACTCTCATGTTGTCCCTGACCCAGAGCAGGAATAAAGAGAAAATCCAGAGGAGACCAATAGGTAATACTCAAAAGTGGGACAACCAGCATTTGTATAAGGTTTTTCAGTTTAAATAGCTGTTTTACATGCATTGTTAAATTCCATAACTCTTTCACTATTCCTCTACAAAGTTATGGAAGAAACAAGGAAACAAAAATCATAAACACAAATTCATTCATTCAATAAATATTTGAATGCCTACTAAGTGTCAGGCATGTTCTAGGCTCTGGAGATACAGCAATAAACAAATCAACCAATGTGCTTGTCCTCAGCCAGATAATTTGCATTCTGGTGGGAAGACAGAAATAAGTACACAGAGAAATTCAAGTAGTGTAAAATGGTATGGAAAAAAATAAGCCAAATAAATAGAGGTCAGAGCTGGCTTATTTTAGGTAATGTGGTCAGGGAAGGCCTCTCAGGAGATGGCACTTGAACAAAGACTTCAATGAAGTAGTAAGAAAGCTGCTCTGAGGGAAAAGCAGTCAGGATAAAAGAAACAACAGGTACAAAGGCCTTAAGAAAGGAATGAATTTTGAAGAAGAATGAGAAAAACAGTGTTGTTAAAGTGGATTAAATAGAAAATGAAAGCAAACTAGTTAGGAGAGGTAAGCAGTGGCCAAATGGAGTATAGTGTATAGAATTACAAGGAGTTTTAGTTTTATTCTAGGGTGGGACTCTATTGGAGGACTTTCAGCTAGGAAATGTCATGATCATACTTATATTTCTAAAAGATCGTTCTATCTACTAAACAGAGAATAAACTGTCATTAGGGAGGGGACAAGAGTGGAAACAGTGGGTCAAGTAGGGGGGCTATTTCACTAGACCAGATGGGAGAGCTGTCTAGAACTGGGCCTAGAAGTGAAGCAGCAGAGGTGAAAAGTAATCAATTTCAGAATATTTTGGAAGACAGAACTAAAAGAACTTGATAATGGGTTGGATGTGGGATAGAAGGAAATGAGAGAATCAGGGACGATGCCTGTGCTTTGGGCTTGAACAACTGAGTGATGACGTGTACAGATAGGATGAACCCTGTTGAAGTTATACATTTTTTAGTGGGGGTGAATTTCTGTGCCCTGGTTTCATCCTTTGTCAATTGTAAAAAAAAAAAATTATTAGCCTCATAGGATTTTCTTTTATTAATGTGATGTTTTGATAGGAGGTTGTGTTTTATTTTATGTTGTTTATTTAATTTATTTATTTATTTGGCCACGTCATGGCATGCAGGATCTTAGTTCCAGACCAGCCATCGAACCTGTGCCCCCTGCAGTGGAAGCACAGAGTCCCAACAACTGGACCCACCAGGGAATTCCCAGGATTTTTTATTATTTATTTATTTATTTATTTATTTATTTATTTATTTATTGATGGCTGCATTGTGTCTCCGTTGTTGCGCGAGGGCTTTCTCTAGTTGTGGTGAGCGGGGGCTGCTCTTCTTTGCGGTGTGCAGGCTTCTCATTGCTGTGGCTTCTCTTGTTGCAGAGCACGGGCTCTAGGCGCGCGGGCTTCAGTAGTTGCGGCATGCGGGCTCAGTAGTTACGGCTCACGGGCTCTAGAGCACAGGCTCAGGAGTTGTGTCGCACAGGCTTAGTTGCTCCGCAGCATGTGGGATCTTTCCGGACCAGGGCTCAAACCCATGTCCCCTGCATTGGCAGGTGGACTCTTAACCACTGCACCACCAGGGAAGTCCCAGCAGGATTTTTTTTTTAAGTTTTAAAATTTTGCAAAGTTTAATGTTGGTACTGTTTCTTTCCATATCAGTTGGTACAATTTACATCATATTTTATACTATTTAATCTTTGCAAAGACATCATATACACAAAGATACAAATTCGATAACTGAAAAAATGGAATGTTTCATGAATTTGCATGTAATCCTATGCAAGGGCCATGCTAATCTTCTCTGTGTCATTCCAATTTTAGTATATGTGCTGCCAAAGTGAGCACAAGCCTCACAATTCCACAAGTGGGATTCTTATGAGGTGTAAATAAATTTAAAATTCTCAGAACCAGGGCTTCCCTGTGGCGCAGTGGTTGGGAGTCCACCTGCCGGTGCAGGGGATGTGGGTTCATGCCCCGGTCCGGGAGGATCCCACATGCTGCGGAGTGGCTGGGCCCGTGAGCCGTGGCCGCTGGGCCTGTGCGTCTGGAGCCTGTGCTCTGCGGCAGGAGAGGCCACAGCAGTGAGAGGCCTGCGTACCGCAAAACAAAACAAAATTCTCAGAACCAGTTAGAAATTTATACAAATGAACTCGTTCTAATTACTAACTTGCCAGCCTTACCAGGTTGAGAAGGTCCGAACCTTAGGACCTGCTTTCCTTTCTTATCGAAGTTTTCCTGCCAGAACACCATATGTTATTACTTGCCTTGAGTTGGAAAACAGTTTGCATTCACACCTGTAAATTTATTCATCCTTTTAACTTATGTAAGGTTTTTGCATGCAATTCTCAATTCTTGAAGAGATGACAACAGATTTTGGTTTTCTACCGTCATGTGAGAATATTAGGCCCCAGCAGTGTGCCACTGTGAGGAAGTAAAAGTGCTGCAGTAAGCCGAAAAACAAAACAAAACAAAACAAAAAAACCCCAGCTATACTCCGTTTTTTCTCCACAAAGATGGTGTTCGATTCTCTCATCAGCCTTCAAATAGAGAGAAAATAGAATTTGTGGTGATCATGTTTTGAATGGACGTGAATTGTGGGTGCTTAGTACATATTGCCAGCTGATGAGTCACTTCAGATTATTGGGATGTGGGGAAACTTTTCACAATCTGTTCTTGGGATTGAGCAATCCCAGCTAGGAAACTCATTTTCAGTGTAAGAGAGTAAACGTCAAGCTAGAGTCCTTGTTCTTCCAGTTGCTATAATGGCCCATTGTAATAAATCACTGATTACTAAAACTGCCTCTCCGGTGGCCATGCAAATCAAAAACAAAGGTTCCCAGTTCCCAGAGATTTGTCAGAGAACTATCCATATGCAAACCAACTGTCAAGGTCAGTTTATACTTTCTCCCCTCTTTTTGTTTGGTAGGATTAGGATTCTTTTTTTAGCCTCAAACAAGCCATTGCCTCACTTGTTTTGGCCACCAAAAACACTTGGACAATAATCACATGATTTAAGCAGTGGTGAAATAATCTGATTTCACATAGAGCTATGGTGAACATTAATATTTTAATTGTCAGTCAAGCATAAGGAAAAACAAAGAGGGAATTCCCTGGCGGTCCAGTGATTAGGACTCCACACTTTCACTGCTGAAGGCAGGGGTTCGATCACTGGTGGGGGAACTAAGATCCTGCAGGCCATGCCAAAAAACAAAAAAAAAGAAAAGAAAAGAAAAAAGGAAAACAGAGAGGTAAAAAAATCATCATCAAGTGTAAGTTCATCAGTTGTTCAATTGTATCACTCTGGCTGGGGATGTTGATAGCAAGGGTGATTGTACATGTGTTAAGGCAGGCCGTATATGGGAAATTTGCACCTTCTCCTCTAATTTTGCTGTGAACCTGAAACTGCTCTAGAAAATGTCTATTAAAAAATTACATTTCTCTAAAATCCTCTAATTGTGAGGTAAAAATACATTAACTACTCACTCCATGGACATTCTCTCGTGCGTTCATCAGGCTGAAACTTTTGAACACTACCATTCGTGGTAATCGCCTAAAAATTATAATTCTAAACTTCAGAATTGCAAAACCAACATAATCCAAGGTTATATCACCTCACATCTATTTAATTACAACGCCTGCCATTTGTCTGCCCTGCATATTACTAGATAACTGTGTTTTCTAAAACACCATTTCCCACATTTCTATTTGAAATTCTAAGTATTTGTTTACTATCTTGGGTCCCTCCACCCTAACCCACAGATCTCTTTAGCCCACTCTGCTCATTCTCAGGCCCAGCAAACTTTCTGAAAATACAGTGATAATTTTTTTTTGCTTTGTCATTCTCTTGAAACTAGTATTTATACAGTGGCCATGTAATTTGTCATCCTGCCTAGGAAACCTTTATGAAATGAGGCTCTATTAATAATTAAACCAAAAAAATAAGGTAAAGTAGGACTGTCCCCTACAAACCATGAAGTATGGTTACCCTTTATCTTTGACACATTAGTACTACTTTGTAACTGTTTTGTGCATGATTATATATTTCTGCATGATTATAATTCCATTGTCTATTTAGCTAAAATGTAAACTCTTTAACAGAAGGGATTATTTGTTTCATTTCTATTTTCCATAAGACTCTGCTCACTAACAGGAAAAATTTCATGTCAGAACCTCAGTAATTTAACCTACAATTTGGAGTTGGTATTTATAATTAAAGATACCAGAAAGTAAAACTATTAACAAAGACCAAAAATTAGTTTCATCAACTGTTTTAATGATGGCCATGGCATAATTTATCTTCCCCTCATATACGTAAACCTGGATAAAGATTGCTTTAAATCAGTGAAAACTGAATGTGTAGTAACAGTTTTGAGAAGCTAAAATTTTAATATTAGGAAACATTTATAAACATTTATTTAGCACTATATACCTGCCATTGTAGTATTATTATCTGCATTTTACAGGTGGGGACCAAAACTCAAAGGTGTTAAGCCATTTAGTCCCAAATTCAGGCAAAGTGATAGAAGTGCATGGTTCCTGAAGCCTCAGCTTTCTGCCTGAAAAAGAACCCCAAAGAAAGGGAAAGTACCATGGAAACTGTAGAGAGGGAGGAGCTCAGGAAAGTGACCCCACTGAGTACATTAGGCATAAATCTGATCCTAATCAGTATATTAAAGACTTTGAGAACTTAACTGGCAGATAGATCACTGCCCAGGTCCCCAACTAGCTACTGGGTGATGAACACGTGGGACAGATCAAATTACACAATGGCAAAGGATTTGGAAAATGAACTGATATTGAAACCACAGACCACAGAAGGTGTGTTGGAATATGTGGCATTGAGACAGGAAGGGGGCAGGGCACAACCTTTTAAAGAATGACAGCCATTGAGGATGTGACATAAACTGGTTAGCACAAACTAGGTCCAAGATGGCAGATGACTGACTTCCGCTAAACCTTGAGCCTCAGTATATGCTCAATGTAATACGTCAGCAAGCTAAATGACACACCCACAGGTGCCCTGACTATTCCAAGGCCCACCATAAAAGGTCAAAAAATGGGCGATGGCCCAATTCCTGGAAATCCCCACCCCTTCCCCAAAATAGTTGGAATAATCCTCACACTCATTAGCCTATGAAATTACCCACCGCTATAAAACCTGACAACCCCATACCCTTAAGCCTCTGGCCTTCTGAGAGGACCCACATTCAGTGTGTATCTCCCTGCATAAGCCTTCTTTCACTTTACTATGTCTCGCTCTTGAATTATTTGCTGCACAAAGCCAAGAACCCACACTCAGCAGCCATCCCAGTGACTTGCCTGAGACCTGGGACAGGACATGACCATCCTCTTGTGCCCCACTTTCTTTCCTGCAACAGCATGAATTAACCAGATTGACTACCTATTAAAACAATGATCTCCATAAGAGCTAAATAAGATTGTCATAATATTCAAATGTCTAAGATAGAATCCAAAATTACATGGTATACAAAGAACCAGGAAAACCTCAATTTGCACGACAAAAACAATTAACAGATGCCAATACCTAAATGACAAAAAATAATATCTGACACTTTAAACCAATATTATACAATGCTCTTGCAAGCAACTGTGAACACTCGACATGAATGGAAAAACAGAAAATCTCAAAAAAGAGAAGATATAAAGAAGAACTGTAAGCAGATAGGGTAGGGGGTCCTTGGAGAAAGAGAACCAGGCCTGGCTTTCTTGACATAAGAGAAGCTATTTTGGCCTAAGCCATTTTGTGATCTAAGCCTGGTCGTGAAGCTTGCCCTTGAACAGGTCTCAGTAATTAATGATATTAAGGGAAGTGAGGGAATTCAGGAACAATGGAAAAGCAGTCAAGAAACAATAGTTCAGTGATAAAAGTCCTAGTTCCTCCCCAAGGGGTGTACATAACAATCTGATACATATCCTCTGATACATATCTGGTACAAATCCTTTCCGTGCCCCCCATTTCTTGTTTGTCGGAAATAGGCTTCATTCAGCCTCCTGACCTTCCCTGAGTTCCAAAGGGCAGTTTGAAACTGCTGCTTATCAGGGAAGGGGAGGGAAAGCAGAAACAAAGGGGGAGCAGTCAAGAAACGATAGTGCAGCTGTGGGGCAGGGTCCTGGTTCCTCCTCAAGGAATATAACAATATCTTTGAGTTCTGTAGGAACTACAGCCCCCACTCGGGTGGAGAATGGTAACTTAAGGCTGAGCACAAGATTCCTTGAACACGGCTCTGTTACCTCACCATCGACCAATCAGAAGAAACTCTGCACATGGCAAGTCTGATCCCTCTTCCCCAAATGATTCTCCCTTTAAAAACTTTCATGGTCAAGCAGAATCTTCAAAGTTGATTTTTGGACACCAGTCCGTCTTCTCCCCAGATTGCTGACTTCCTGAATAAAGCAACTCTTCCTTTCCAACCAACACTCTCACCTCTTGAATATTGGCTTTCCAGCGGCGAGCAGCAGAACCTGAGTTCGGTAACACCACCACCTTCCTCCTGGGAGAAGAAGCTGGAGATTAAGTTAATAATTGATCATGCCTATATAATGAAGCCTCCATGAAAATCCCTGAACTGTGGGCTTTGGAGAGCTGCCAGACTGGTGAACAGACTCATGTGCTGGCAGGGTGGTACAACCCAAATCCATAGGGACAGAACCTCCTACACTTGGAACCCTTCTGGACTTTCCTGATGTCTCATCTAGCTGTTCATCTATATCTTTATTATATGATAAACCAGTAAACACATTTCCCTGAGTTCTGTAAGCTGTTCTAGCAAAGTTCAAACCTGAGGTGGTGATTGTGGGAATGCTGAATTATAGTCAGCCAGTCAGAAGAGTAGGTGACAACCTGGGACTTGCAATTGGCATCTGAAGTGGGGGCAGCACCATGAGACTGAGCCCTTAACTTGTGGGATCAGATGGATAGTGTCAGACTGAACTGAACTGTAGGACACCCAGTTGGTGTCTGCAGAATATTGCAGTATTGCTTGGTGTAGGAAAACCCACACATCTGGCATCTTAAGTATTATGAGTGTGAGTAAAGGAAGAAATAGTGTTTGTTTTCCTTTCGGTGGACATGGTTAAGCAGTGGCATAGGTAAATAACATATCCAGAGTAGAATATGAAAGAATGAGGAGGTGCTGTGATGTACTGATGTGGAAAAATCTTTGTAAGATATAAGATTAAGAGAGAAACAGATGTATAGTTGCATGTCTATGTACAGATTTGTTGGCTACCCTGGGGACTAAGGTGAGGTAGTTTCATTATGTACCATTTTATAAATCATGAATTTTCCATCATGCATTATACTACTGATGTATACATTATAGGCAAATAAAATTTAATAAAAATAATATAAACATTAAAACATTATTTGTTAATTGCATAACATCTTTAACCCATTAAAGAAAAGGCCTAAAAACAGCCCTAGGTACACATACAAAAAGAGAGCTAATTTTACCTTTTAGTTATGTATCTCAAAACAAAAATGTTTCCAGTATTAGACAGCTATTAGTATGGTATGGAACTGGACTCTATGGCACTATAAATGTGACCTAGGAAAGAATGCTATGACATTTACATTAAAACGTTGATCTGAAAAATAAAGATGGAAAAATTCTTCACAAAACATTGACTCCAAAAGTGTATGCTACTTGCTATATGTCATTACCTTGGAAAGATCTGAAAAACAAACTCTTTAGTTTTGAAAAACTAGCCAAAATTAATGTTTCACCTGAACCACTGGTTCTCAATCTTTTTTTTTTAAAGGAAATTTTTATTTATTTATTTGGCTGCATTGTGTCTTCATTGCTGCACGTGGGCTTTCTCTAGTTGTGGCAAGCGGGGGCTACTCTTTTTCTTTTTTTTTTTTTTGCGGTATGAGGGCCTCTCACTGTTGTGGCCTCTCCCGTTGCGGAGCACAGGCTCCGGACGTGCAGGCTCAGTGGCCATGGCTCACGGGCCTAGCTGCTCCGTGGCATGTGGGATCTTCCTGGACCGGGACACGAACCTGTGTCCCCTTCATCGGCAGGCGGACTCTCAACCACTGCGCCACCAGGGAAGCCCGGAGGCTACTCTTCATTGCGGTGTGTGGGCTTCTCATTGCAGTGGCTTCTCTTGTTGTGGAGCACGGGCTCTAGGCACGCAGCCTTCAGTAGTTGTGGCACACAGGCTCAGTAGTTGTGCTCGCAGGCTCTAGAGCACAGGCTCAGTAGTTGTGGCACACTGGCTTAGTTGCTCCGTGGCATGTGGGATCTTGCCAGACCAGGGCTCGAACCCATGTCCCCTGCACTGGCAGGCGGATTCTTAACCACTGCACCACCAGGGAAGCCCTCAATTAATCCTTTTATGGAAAACTGGTGTGCTTCCAATTGCATAGTTCCTAGCATAGTGTAGGTGCATGGTCAATGTTGAATGCATGGATTAACTCTTCAATGTCTCATTTAGAGTCCTGTTCTAAATGAATAAATTTTAAAAATTTCTCTTTGTAGAACAATTTATCACACCAAAACAACATACTCTTAGTATTTTGGTATTAGTTCCTTTTAGTTTTTTCTTATATTACCAAATAATAGTTTTATTCATTTTTAATTGCTATGTAATATTTCATCAAACTCTTATAAGCCATAACTGATCTAACCATATACTTATTATTGTATATTTAGCCTGATTTGATGTACTCTAAGTTAAAATTAAAAAGTCAAGATTGCAAAAATGAACATTACATGTATTTTAAGTTGTTACTCTAAAGCTTGATCATGGCCTAACAAAAAGTTAATATATACCATTAAAACCAATAACAAAAATCCAGCAACATCAGTAACAGTTCACTGATTTTATTAGATGAACAAACATGTCCATATAATCAATGAAAACCATAGGATATATAAAATAATTTAAGAAATGTTGGGAATTAGCAGCACCATCTGTTATTGACATAGCAAGAAAAATTTCACATATTTTATGCAAACACTAGAAGGGGATATAACTACTTTTAAGACCCACTAATGCCACTGAGTGTCTGGGATGATTGAGAAGGGCATCTTTTTAGGCAAACCTACCTCCTTCTACTTGAAAGATTTGGTGAGCAAATCTGATGATTAATGTTTAGAAAAAATGCTACTGAAAGAGATAAGAGATACTGCATAGTATTTTAATTAGGAGAAGGAGACTAAAACCCAGCTGCTTTTGCATGGCTCAACACTTCTGCTTCTATGAAAAACTTAGTTCTGAATTATGAAATCAGAAATAAAGAATAATTTTTAAAAGACACTAGTTGTCTCTAAGAAACATTAAGTGGAACACAGGTCACTATGAAAATACATCACTTTTCCAGTTTGCTTCATAATTTACTTTAAAAAGTTGTGTCGCTTTCATCACATGTGACTTATACAAATTTCTTAATAAGCATTTTTAAAAGTTTAAATGTATTTCTAAAATCAAATAGATTCTTTTGATTTTTTTTTAAACCTTTAGCCCTGTTGTTACATTTACTGTGTGTCAGAGTAAGAGACTGAGTTTGTGTGAAGGATACAAATTTACACACATTTTATAGCAACTTATACCCTAAAATCTACAAAATTCACATTTATAATACAAGCAAGTACAAGGCCAGGATAAAACTGCTGAATTCCAAAAAGTCAAACTGTATACTATTTTTATTTTGTCCCCTTAAAAAAAGTTCAGCTTCGGCACCAAATTCATAAAGCCCTCTTAGAAGTTTGGAAAAAAAAAAATTCCAGATATATTTCAGCAAACACAAACAGTTTTTCTGTGCTGGTGAAGTAAAGGATTTCCAATTTTCTTCTGGCCCCTAAGTCTGCGTCGCATGGTAAGTTTAACAGAGTTCTTTCGCTGTGAGTTTGTGGGGAGGCTTGCAGGCTGAGCACCACTGCTTCGACTTAAACCATTTCGTCTATGCTTCTTCACAAGAGGGCCAGAGTTGGATTCTTCTAATGTCCTTTTGAAGTTTGTTGGAGGGGTTCTTTCAACTTCTTGAGCTTTCATTTGACCTGGGATCGACATCTTTAAATTTTTTTGGTCCATGATGGTGTTTGTTGAATTGGTAGGCACAAGGCCAACTGACAGGCTATTATTCAAAGAATCATGTATCCTTAAAGTCAGGGCTTTAGTGCAATTTTCTTCAAGTGGCTCTGGATCTTTTGAGGATATGACTGCAGCCTGGACGTTCCCTCGAGCTATCTCAGCTGGGACTTCTAAACAATTCTCTGAGAAGGCATTACTACGAACAAGGACAGGTATGTGGTCCCTAGAGTTCAGCCTTGGCCATGGGTCCTCCTCCAGTGACTGAAAAACAAGAAGGTAAACCAAGTAAGAAATAATTTTTCCTAGAATTCAGCTTACCCATTGGGGAAATGAAAAGATTTCATTAGAATAAGTGACAAATTTGTTTATTTGGGGGGGTTATTTCCTACTTTCTGTATTTTAATTTCTGAATATTCAGTAGTGTGGAAAATGTGAAGCGCAACATTAAAGCAACTCTGTCATAATGGAAATTCAGACTGTTGCTTTGCACTCATCTCCCAAACACTAGATGCTGTTCTGTTATTTGAGAAAACAGGACATATGGGAATGTACTGAGTATGGCTGGGGCAACTTTCAAAGATATAAGTGAGGGCTTCCCTGGTGGCACAGTGGTTAAGAATCCACCTGCCAATGCAGGGGACACAGGTTCAAACCCTGGTCCGGGAAGATCCCACATGCCACGGAGCAACTAAGCCCATGAGCCACAACTACTGAGCCTGCGCTCTAGAGCCCGCAAGCCACAACCACTGAGCCCACGTGCCACAACTATTGAAGCCCGCACGCCTAGAGCCTGCACACCACAACAAAAAGTAGCCCCTGCTCGCTGCAACGAGAGAAAGCCTGCGCACAGCAACGAAGACCCAACACAGCCAAAAGTAAATAAATAAAATAAATTTATTTTTTTAAAAAAGATATAAGTGAAAATCATATGGAAACTTTCAGATATTGTTTTTTAAAAAGCTTCACAGGAGGTTCAGATATGCACCACTCCTTTAGGTGTAGTGCCTCAGATCTGTATGTATTCAGAATATCCTCCCATCTCCAGACAGATAAGAACATTCTTCCTATCAAATACAAATCTTCCACTATAATATTTTAGAAAATCATTGCTTTAATACTTTCTCAAGTACAAATTTTAAGCATAAATACTATCTCTTGCCCAAGTGTGTAACATTTCCCTCAATCATTTCCTCTCTCAATCAAATCAAACTTATTACAATAGTAATATATTCTGAAGAGCCCAAGTAAACCATTTTGTAGAATGGTAAACAAAGACATATTATCTGATCGCCCTGTGATATAAAATCCCCTAGGAATAAACGCCTTTCGAGAAAATGCTCTATAAAAAAGCATATTTATAAAACTAATGTTCCCTTTTACGTTTCTAGATTTAAAAAGAAAAAGGGAAATTGAAGCAATCGAAAGCATTTCAATTTAACCATATAACATGAACATGCTTTACTGAAAAAAAAATGAACTTTAGGTCCAATCGAGGCTAGAGATGAGAAACCCTGAAGTTCCTAATTTGGTACTGCCCCAAATAGAATGCTGCTACCTTTTTAAAAAAAAAAACTACGAATATATTCTTCCCTTCTGGGGTCATTGGCTCATTTATTTATTTTATACTACATGGTTTACTGAAAGCCCAATTCTTATCTGTTTTAACACTGACTAGATGTTGGGCAGCAACCTTATTTCAAAATACCAGCGTTGAGAACAGATAACAGGACAGTCTCTGTTCTAGAATATGTACATCTGGCTTTCAATAATACCAACAACAACTTGTCTGTGCATTTATCCCCTCTGCATTAGGTTGATTCCAATGCCTACTACCCTGATCACAAGCATGTTCTGACCGACCACAGAAAACTATATCTAGTCATTAGTGATTTTTGACTAAAAGTTCATCTTGGTTTCATATAGAAAAAGGATTTGCAACAAGACCAGGCAGCAGATAAATTCTGTAGGCAGAAGGCTTCCTACTACCGAACAAGCACATCACTAATTTAGGCACAAGAAGAAAGGGACTAATCAAGCCACTTACAGAAAGAGAACATTTTGCTCTAGTTTATGCAACAATGTTAGACACTAGAAGGAATTCCTTTACACAAGAAAAACAATGGGATGATGTCAGAGTTAACACAATTACTGTGTTATTGTGTGTTATTGTGTGTTACTGTGTTTCTGTTGTGCTGTGTCGTTTTAAATTCACACAGTATTATTCTGATACTACAGGTGCACTGGCTTTTCTTCCCCCCCGTTTTCCTTGAACTTTCCTTTCTCTTTTTATTGGCACTCTGTGGAAATACAGTGCATCTGTTAGCTCAGGCAACTTGCCTAGACTTTCTAGACTCATCCCAGATTAATTACTACTGTATTGCTAAGCCTTCTTACATGCTCATAAAACACTTGTGATATTGAGAGGTTACGTCCTGAAAACTCACACTTTAAAAGTTTCACTACTTCAGCGATCAGCTTTCTTGAGAGCTCCATATACTTTACAGTCCAACAGTAAACAACTAATTACAAATGGTGCCTAGAACACAACTGAAACTAAGCGTTAATCCTCTGGAAGAACTCTTTTCCTCATTCCTCCTTCCTATATAGCTCCTGGCTTATTTAAAAAACAGCTAAATTTAGTTTTGCCCTAAAGAAAGGATAAAGGATAAAGGATAAAGAAATCTGTGCCATAGTAATATATCACAAACAGAAGTATTTCTACTATATCTGTCCAAAAACAAGGATTTAGCTTACGATTCAAACAGAAGTTCACATGTCTATAGATAGATAACCTAGTCTCAAGTGCCTAGTCTAAATGTGGGTAGGTCTTAAAAACCATTCAAAATCAACCAAAATGTCATTTATATCTAGATGTTACTAAACATAGGATTACTGTAACAATGAAATACATCAGAGATATTTGTGAGTAGCCATGGTTAAGATAAACAAAACAAAACACCATCTTTGGGGCAGAGATTTGTCTTTATTTACTTGTTAGGCCAGAGCCAACAATACTGATTGTTCTGAACAGCTCTAAACATTCTTTCATATTTAGGTGGGGCCAGATGTAACCATGTTGTTAACAAACAACCACGCCCACGCCTACATATAAGTCAGTGCATACATAAATCTCCTAAGCTTTACTTTAGTAAAACTGTTAGATCATTATTTTTCAGAATTTTAAAAATATGTTTTAAAAATTATTTCTAGGTGCAATTTATGTTCAATTTTACTAATGCCAATCCACAGACGGCAATAAGTTTTGAGATCAATATTAAGAATATTTATTCCGGGCTTCCCTGGTGGCGCAGTGGTTGAGAGTCTGCCTGCCGATGCAGGGGACACGGGTTCGTGCCCCGGTCTGGGAAGATCCCATATGCCACGGAGCAGCTAGGCCTGTGAGCCATGGCCGCTGAGCCTGCGCGTCCAGAGCCTGTGCTCCACAACGAGAGAGGCCACAACAGTGAGAGGCCCGCGTACCGCAAAAAAAAAAAAAAAAGAGTATTTATTCCTATCACAATATCTTCTATCCTCTCATCCTTACCTCCACCTTAAGGCCTCCTTCTCTGTACTGCCTAAAGTTCAGTTATTCAAATACAAACACATTAGGAAACATGAAAGTAATGAATACATTCAAATACAGAAACCAGCGAATTCTCAAATGAACATAAGCTCCTTCATAACACTCAAAGAGAATGAAGAGACTTTAAAAGATCTCAATCTGCATTATTATTCAAGAGTTTTCAAAGCAAAGAAAGCTTTGACAAGAAATTCTTTTAAGAAAATAAGCATAAAATATTAATTTGTCAATTTCTAAATGAAGAGTCCATGTAAGGAAAATTAAGCTGCCATATATATAGTGAAGTAAAAGATAGGAAAGTGGTAATAGTAAACTTCCAAGTACTCCATATAGGATCACAATACCCAAAATTAAATAAATTCTTTGTACTGTGTAGCTCAGAACATCTTAAAAAACTGCCTGAATACATGACATAAAATTCCACTGTGTTTCCCATTTTAATGGTCATTCTTCTGAAAGCACATTCTCAGAAGGCCAGGTATATCAAAACAGTTATCCATATTACTAATTATTAGCAGGAAAAAATTGGGATGAAATCAGAAAAAGGGAAATACAGTAGCATTTAAACTTGTTTATTTCACAGCACATCTTAAATTCATTCAATATTAACATGGATAAGAAATAGGAATGATGTTTCTTACCCATGTTAATAGACAACCAGTTCTAAAGTCTGATATCCTAAGGTCCAGTTCAGTCTTGATTCTGTATGATCTTATTCAAACTGCTCAATATCTCAGTCATATTATCTGTAAAATGGAATAACATCTGCACTATTTAGCTTTCAGGGTTATGAGGTTCAAATGAAATACCACATATGGAAGTGCATCACAAAAAATGCTTACAAACTTTCATACTATCAGAAGGGAATCAATAAGTTCCAAATATTAATATTGTTAATATTCTCCAGGGGCCATATCTCATCGCTTTTCTATTAGGCGCCCTACATACAGCTGGCATTCAGTAGAGTACCCATGTGTAGATGATGGCCTACTGACAATAAGTTACATGATAAAGATCTACCACTTTCTTGATGGCGGCTCAAATCCGAAATTCTATTATATAAAGAATCTGAAAACTGTTTTCAGGTAATACTAACAGAGAAATTCTATTACAACTTAAATTCTAGAGAACTATGTACCTTGACTGGTGGTGTAGAACATGGAGAAGGAGTCATCACGCAGGTTTCTTGACTATTATAGGAAGGGCTATCAGTCAGGTTCAGATAGAGCTCGTCTTCATTGGTGAAATCTCCCTGAGTGCCCACTCCTGGAGAGATGCAGATTACTATGGCACTAGTATTATCCGCTCGAAGCATACGCTGCCTCCAGCGGCCTAGAGCTCGATTCACAAGCATTTTGGCACAAGACTGTCCATGCTCACCCTGTATTTAAAAGAATAAGAAGGAAGATAACCACTCAGACCTTGTTGCCACTACACCGGTATCAAATGAAAAATCACGTGTTCAACGTGGCCTACATAAATAATTAAAATTTCAAACTTTATCCACAAACCCTGTAACTATGCTAAAACAGTATTGCTCTAAATTTAAAAAAAATAATAAGATAAGGTCTTATCCTGTGGTTAAATTTCACCTGTATTTTTATATTTTTGGTAGCAAGAAACTTGGTCTTCATTGTAAACTTACTTAGGAAAAGTTATACAGAAGTTATCTAAAAAGGGGAAGTAAACATCAAGTTATAATAGATAAACAATTCACAAATGAAATAATCACACATGGCAAAAAAACTCATTGCAAAGGGCCAATTTCCTCCTAAAATAAGAGCTTCTGCAAATCAAAGACAATCCCAACATAAAAACTGTCAAAGGATATGAACAAAATTCAGAGACAAGGAAATAAAAGTGGTCATTAAATATACGTATACATATTGACATATATATATACATACATAGATATATGTATATATATTGACATATATATACATACATAGATACATCACACATAGCCATTTATAGATATATAAATGGCTAATGTCACTCCTATGAAGAAAAAAGCAACACAATAAGTGGTTATAGTATAGAGATCAAATACATACAAACAGAAAGAGTAAAAAACAAAACAAAACAAAATTCAATGAACTTGTGTTATACAAATAAATGTGGCTTGGAATAAAACTTACAGCGTCATACATGGATTTAATAACTGCTAAGTTTCAAAGAACAGAAAAGAAAATGATGTGCTCCAGAAAAGAACTACTTATCTTAAAAAATACCTCTAGAAATAACTGAATAATGAAAATGAGTGGAAATGTTTGAAAAAGAAATGTGTCATGAACTATAAGGGGAAAAAAGTTTTAATTAATATGTTACTTTATGTAATGTAATAAAATATATTAATGTCACAGGGAGCTCAGCTCGGTGCTCTGTAGTGACCTAGATGGACAGGATTGGAGGGTGGGAGGGAGGTCCAAGAGGGAGGGGATATATGTATACATATAGCTGACTCACTTCATTGTACAGCAAAAACTAACACAACATTGTAAAGCAACTATACCCTAATTTTAAAAATGCATGTATTAATGTATTATAAGTACAAAATACTGATGTACTATAATGTATACTATGTAATAATATATAATGTACTATAAGCACTTTATTAAAAAATATATCATGTATATGTCATTTAACTGTCAGCTATATGCCTCAAGTTTATATATTGAAACCGGATAAAGAACTGGGCTTTTTTCATTCTTTCCTTGGGAAACAGGGAATCATTTTTATTTGGGATTGTCTGATCTTGGTCATATTACAGTATTCCAACACATTAATGATGGCAAACTGCAAAAAACTCTTCTCAGCTCCTTTAAAATCTTAATATTAAGCCATCCTTGCATTCGCAAGAAAAGTACCACTTTGTAAAGATGTTTTTAAACATTGCTTTGTTCCCCCCTTTCTAATATGAAAAAATATGCACTTCACAATTGATGAAAGGCAGCATTAATCTGTAATTCATGAATCTATTACATTCCCCAGTGTACGACGTGTTGCACCACTCTCAAACTTCTAGCTCACTGAGAACTCACTGAAGGACTCCTTTCCCTTTTCCAGTGTGCCTGTTTCCCTCCCAGCAAAGCTCCATAAAACAGAACTCTATGTAAGCCATTTCTACTACCTTCCTTGCATTTTCCCTCAGCCCATTCTGTGGATTTGGGCCCCTTAATACTGTGTCCTTTTCTTCCACCTTGCTGTCCCACTAGGTGATGTCGTAAACCGTCACAGCTTTAACTCCCATTAACACTGAAACTAGCATTTCCAGGCATTGCCTTTCAGTCACTGCCTACTGAACATATCTATCTAGATGAACCAAAGGCACGTCCTATTCAACACGCCTATATGAATTATCCCTCCCTCCCCCCAAAATAATGTGTTTCTTCTTGATAACAGCTTCCAGCCACCACTAAGAAATCTGGGTGTCATAATATTCTCCCTCCTTAAAACCCAAGTTCTGTCAGTTCTACCACTTATGTATTTTTTTTAACGTCTACACTTCTATTTACTTACTTACTTACTTACTTATTTATGGCTGTGTTGGGTCTTCATTGCTGCGTGCGGGCTTTCTCTAGTTGCAGCGAGCGGGGGCTACTCTTTGTTGTGGTGGCTTCTTTTGTTGTGGAGCACCGGTTATAGGTGCGTGGGCTTCAGTAGTTGTGGCACATGGGCTCAGTAATTGTGGCTCGCAGGCTCTAGAGCTCAGGCTCAGTAGTTGTGGTGCACGGGCTTAGCTGCTCCACGGCATGTGGGATCTTCCGGGACCAGGGCTCTAACCCGTGTCCCCTGTATTGATAGACAGACTCTTAACCATTGCACCACCAGGGGAGTCCCATATTTCTTTTTTGCTTGTATGTGCATGCTTTTTTTTTCTTAATCCATTGCTGCTTTAGCTCAAGCTTGCAAAAATTTTCATTTGGAACATAACAGCAGCTTCCAAAGAGGAAGCCTAATAGATCCATTAATAAAAATCAAGTCAGGGACTTCCCTGGTGGTCCAGTGGTTAAGACTCTGCACTCCCAATGCAGGGGGCCGGGGTTCTATCCCTGGTCAGGGAACTAGATCCCACAAGCCACAACTAAAGATCCTGAGTGCCACAACTAAGACCGGGTGCAGCCAATAAATATTAAAAAAAAAATTAAAATCAGGGGGCTTCCCTGGTGGCACAGTGGTTGAGAATCTGCCTGCCAATGCAGGGGACACAGGTTCGAGCCCTGGTCTGGGAAGATCCCACATGCCGCGGAGCAACTAGGCCCGTGAGCCACAACTACTGAGCCTGCGCGTCTGGAGCCTGCGCTCCGCAACAAGAGAGGCCACGATAGTGAGGGGCCCACGCACTGCGATGAAGAGTGGCCCCCGCTTGCTGCAACTGGAGAAAGCCCTTGCACAGAAATGAAGACCCAACACAGCCATAAATAAATGAATAAATGAATAAATAAATGAATAAATAAATAAATAAAATTAAAATCAGGACTTCCCTGGTGGTGCAGTGGTTAAGAATCTGCCTGCCAATGCAGGGGACACGGGTTTGAGCCCTGGTCCGGGAAGATCCCACATGCCGTGGAGCAACTAAGCCCATGCACCACAACTACTGAGCCTGAGCTCTAGAGCCCACGAGACACAACTACTGAGCCCACATGCCACAACTACTGAAACCCTCATGCCTAGAGCCCGTGCTCTGCAACAAGAGAAGCCATCGCAATGAGAAGCCCACGCACCACAATGAAGAGTAACCCCCGCTCACTGCAACTAGAGAAAGCCCACGCACAGCAACAAAGACCCAAGGGAGCCATTAATTAATTAATTAATAAAACTAAAATCAAATCAGATACTGTCAATAGGAATCAACATGTGAAGAGAGGCAGAGACAGACCTTATAAATATGATTCCATTCATCAAAATTCACCTTCTCTCAGGGATTCTTCACTAATCGCTCACTGCTGACACCCATTCTCTTTCATTGCCAACTCTGCATCAGTTTAATTTAGTAAGGGGCAAGATGTTTTTCCTACACCTCCTAATAAATAGAACTCTCACATCCATTATCATCTGCCCTCTATTCCACCCTGCCATAAGTATGCTTTCTAAAATGCATATCTAAAATGCAGCTTTTCAATACTCTCCACTACCTGACTATTAAGACTTAACTTCATAACAGACCATTCAAAACCTTTTTGCCTCCTGTCTTCGAATCACATCAAGTTACTTGAGAAATCTGAATGTGCTGTACTTGTCTCTTCTCTCTGACTTTACACATTCTATTCCTTTGCCTGGAAAGCTTCACTCTCCTCCCTTCATCTCTTTACCTGGTAAATTCAACTCCACCTTTTTTTTTTTTTTTTTTTTGTGGTATGCGGGCCTCTCACTGTTGTGGCCTCTCCCATTGCAGAGCACAGGCTCTGGACGCGCAGGCGCAGCGGCCATGGCTCACGGGCCCAGCCGCTCCGCGGCATGTGGGATCTTCCTGAACCGGGGCAGGAACCCGTGTCCCCTGCATCGGCAGGTGGACTCTCAACCACTGCGCCACCAGGGAGGCCCTCAACTCCACCTTTAAGACCTGCTCAAATACAACTCTCATCCATGAAACCTCCTTATGCAGTCCTCACAAGTTTCCTATCTTCTCCCTCTCAGTTCTCAACACTTGTTCTAAATATTGTTAGATGAATGCTTCAATACTCATTCTAAAAACACTTAGGTGTTTATGACACTTAGGTTCTCCCAACCCAATAAAACTGGCTTTTGGCCTCATCATGACACTGAAATGTTTCTCTCTTCCTCTCTCATCATTAAAGAATTCTAAATCCAATAGACATGGGAATTCTCTGGCGGTCCAGTAGTTAGGACTCCGCGCTTTCACTGCCGAGGGCCCAGGTTCGATCCCTGGTAGGGGAGCTAAGATCCCGCAAGCCGGCGTAGCAAACAAACAAACAAAAAATCCAATAGACAAAAAAGTCTTTATTTTATTTAATCTTTCTTTTACATCTGACATGACTGACCAAATGCATCATGCTAGCCCCAAGTTTGTAAAATTGAATAGATACATGACTCTTATCTTTAAACAACTCACAATCAAATAGTACTGATAGCTATCTATATCTCCATTTTGTAATAATATGGTAAATGCTAAGCAAGGACCATATTCTATTTACCTTTGCTTCCTTTGTACCTACTGCCTAACATGTTAGTTGAGGGAATGAATGGAGGCAATTTAATACAAGTTCTTTCATGTTGCCTCCTTATCACCCCAAAGTATAGCTTTACCATTCCTCCCATCTTAGAAAAACAGAATCTTTTCCAAGGAGCCACTGATTCCAGTTACTTCAATGAGCTCTGGACCTTCATTCCATCAACATCCCTTATTTCTCTTGTTCTGTCGATCTTTCTTGTAAGACTATAAAACTGCTTTCAAGACCCTCACTATCTTTTCAAGCTAACAATGGCACATTCCCTTGTCTTCCTGAACACTCACTACATCTATTTCCTAGGCTCACAAAGTACTGTTTCATCATCACTCCAATCTGCTAGCTAATGCCCTCATCACTTCAACCGAAACTCTTCATCCTTGAAGGTCACTAGTAATAAAAGGTACTAAATGTAAAACCCAATACCCTGTTTTCATCCATCTGCCTCTGCTTCTCTGTAGAACTTGACATTGCTGGCTACTACTCCAAAACACTCTCTTTCCTTGCCTTCAATAACACTGCACTTTCCCAAATCTCCTTACTTTGTCATTGCTCAGAATGAAGATCAATTTTTAAGCAAGCCAGGAAGGAAAGAAAAGAATTTTCTCATTGATGGTTGTTTCTAGGTTTGCAATTGACTAAAACAATATAGGTGACATAGAGTTACCACATGACCCAGGAATTCCACTCCTAGGTAGATACCTGAGAGATCTGAAAACATGTCCACACAAAAACTTGTACATGAATGTTAACAGCAGCGTCATTCAAAATAGCCAAAAAGTGGAAACAACTAAAGTACCCATTGACTGATGAATGGATGGATAAATAAAATGTTATATATCCATCAATGGAAAATTATTCAGCCATAAAAAGGAATAAAGTACTGATACAAGCAACATGAATGAACCTTGAAAACATTATGCTTAAGTGAAAGAAGTCAGACACAAAAGGCCACATTATTGTATGATCTCATTTATATGAAGTATGCAAAACAGGCAAATACACAGAGAGAAAAAAAATTAGTGGTTGCCAGGGAACAGGGTGATAGTGAATGATTGCTAATGGTTATGGGGCTTGTTGGGGGCAGTGATGAAATGTTCTGGAATTAGTGGTGAGAGTTACATAACTTTGAGAATATCCTAAGAACCACTGACCTGAATACTTTAAAAAGGTAAATTTTATGGAATGTGAATTATATCTCAATTTATAAAAAGAAGGATCGGTGAGGGTTCCATAGGCCAGGAAGTCAAGGGCTGCTCATAATGAAGTCAGTGGTTGTATGTTTTGTTATCTAGTTTCATTCATCTATTTCCTGTCTTGTTCCCCTAATAAGCTGCAGAAATCTGTATTTTACTTTCTTCTATAGCCAGGGCAAATGCAAAAATCTACTCAAGGTGAACATCCTTAGTTCATATTCAAGACCCCTGACAAAAGTACCAGAACAATATGTAGATAATAATACCGAATTGAGGGAGGATGGGAGGGAGGGAGACGCAAGAGGGAAGGGATATGGGAACAGATGTATATGTATAACTGATCCACTTTGTTATAAAGCAGAAACTAATAAAATCCTTTAAAAAAAATACCAAATTGAGTTACTTCTCACCATCAAGTATTTTTTCTCCTCTTGGTCCTGGCACATTGAGATGGCATCTTGAGCTGGAATCATATTCCAAAGGCCATCACTCCCCAAGATAATATACTTGTGCTTCTGGGGATCAAGAGTGTGGACACTTGTGTCTGGTTCAGGTGACACCACAAACTCACCACTGAAGAAATCATAGCTCCACAAATCACCTGGGGAGCAGGAGGCAGAAAAAGCAAGAAGTATTATTTGCAAGCTAGTAGTATCACATCAACAGATTAAAGAAGAAAATCTACATGTTCATCTCAACAGATGCAGAAAAGCATTTGATAACATTCAAAATCCATTTATGATTAAAAAAAAAGACTTCTTAGCAAACTAGAAATTTGAAAAGGTAACTCCCTTATGAACCTGATAAAAGTATGCCTTCTATCACCACTTCTCTTCTAATTCTATACGAGGGATCCTTCTCAATACAGTAAGATAATAAAAATAAATGACAGGGCTTCCCTGGTGGCGCAGTGCTTGAGAGTCCGCCTGCTGATGCAGGGGACACGGGTTCGTGCCCCGGTCCGGGAGGATCCCATATGCCGCGGAGCGGCTGGGTCCGTGAGCCATGGCCGCTGAGCCTGCGCGTCCGGAGCCTGTGCTCCGCAACGGGGAGAGGCCACAACAGTGAGAGGCCCGCGTACCGCAAAAAAAAAAAAAAAGACATATGTGAATTGGAAAGGAGAAAATAAAACTATCATTACTTGAAGATAATTTTATTTCTACATGGGAAACCAAAAAGAAATTAGATAAATTATCAGAACAGGAATACTTAGCAAGGTTGTTAAATACAAACCCAATATATAAAAGTCAGCTGTATCTCTATATAATAGCAAGAAATAGAAAATGTAAAATTTTAAACAATTCCACTTATAACAGTGAAACAAATATCAGATACTGTGAAATTTAACAAAAGGTGTGCAAATCTTTTATGGACAAGATTATACAATTAGATTCCAAAGACTATCTAAATAAATGGGGAAATAAACTATAATCAAAGATAGGAAGAGTTAACATTATGAAGATGTTAATTCTTCCAAAAATAACCTATAATATGTAATTCCATCCAAAATCCCAAAAGGACTTTTGTAGAATTTGACAAGCTGATTCTAAAACGTATAGGAAGGACCTACTCTATAGCACAGGGAACTCTACTCAATACTCTGTAATGACCTACGTGAGAAAAGAATCTAAAAAAGAGTGGATATATGTATAACTGATTCACTTCGCTGTACAGCAGAAACTAACACAACATTGTAAATCCACTATACGCCAATAAAAATTTTTTTAAATATATTTAAAAGTAGAAAAAAAATGTATGGGGAAGAGCGAAGGGCCAAGGTTAACTAAGATAACTGTAAAAAAAGATAAAATGTGGAGACCTTGCTCTACAAATAAGAGTCCTAGTGGCTAACTAAAAACCTCCTGTTAACCCCCTAGGTCAAGAAAATACCTACATCAAAACTGAAAGGATGGGTGCCAGTCACTTGGAAGAAAATTCCAGAGATAAAAATGGGCATTTTTATGCTTTTAACCTATGTAGCCTTTGGAGATCAATGACTAGCCTTTGGAGATCAATAGTTTACCCTTTCAGTGAACCAGTAAAAGAAGATTCTTAAATGATTATCTTCCTTCTTAATTAGCTCCACATAAAACAATGCCTAACACTTCTGCTTTTTAGACGCATCAGATGTACACCTCAAAATGTTCAACATAAAAGAAGCTTTAGTCGACTCAGGTCATCTAAAAGATCAATAAAACTGAAATAGAAAAAAAAATTTATAGAAACCATCTACTCTTTTGTGATACATAAGATAAATAAGTAGGACAATATAAACTCTTTTGCTCCCAAAAACAGGAAGGAGGAGACAAGAAGGAGAAAACATTAATTTCTGCCTCTTTTGTTTGTTGTGAAAAACTTTGGGGAAAGACCTAATTAACAGCAAAAGGTTTTCAGACAAGAGGATAAATTGTTTTTGCCGCTGTTAAGCAGGTCTGACTTTTGCTAAACAAGAGGAAGCTCTTTGTCCTCTCCTTTCCTTATTTAAAGGTCACCATACCTCTCATCAGAAATACTGACCAATTCAAATATGCTCAGAGTCCAAGGAAAGAATAATTCAAATCAATTACTCCACTCTGAAATAGCAAAATTCACTGCTAAACCAGCCTCTTGAAAGGGGCACTTCATCCTTCAGAGTAACAAAAGAGACCACATATGACCACTAAAAGCTAATTATAATCCAGGTCACCTCACAAAGACACATTTATTTCTTTATACCAGTAAAACAAAACTCCCTGGTTGATGAAACTATAAAAATGAACATGGATGGAAACAGTTAAGATAAATTTTAAGATAGCAATTACAGGGCTCATATGTGATGCTAAAAGCTTTCAAAAGCAATTTCCCCCCCAATATTTGAAATTAATATTGTCACTCCAAGTAAAAACATAAATTTATATAAGGCAGAATCCCTAATATGTCTAAACTTAAAATCTAGGTTAAAAAAAGAAATTCCAATTTTCAATCTAATGCAAACTATATGACCTCAAAGGGTCACAATTTCTCATATATAAACTAACATTAATATCGTTATAAAAAAAATAAGTTACTTGTTTATTTCACATGGCACGAAAACCAAAAGATACAAAAATCTCCTTTCCCATTCATGTCCTTTCTGATTCTCCACTTAGGGGACAACTATTGTCCTTATGTATCCTTCTAGAAATGTCTATGGATATATACCCAGTATACATATATACTCCTTCCACAAAATTGTCCTCTCAAGCTTGCAACTCCCAAATCACTAGCCCCCAATATGTTGCCAATCTCATCTTTCTCACTAAACCTCAATACATTTCCAGAAGAAAGACGCATTTCTCCTAACTTAAATTTCTGAAACTGTTTTTTTAAGTAATTAGTTTATTTGTTTATTTTTAGTTTTTGGCTGGGCCACGTGGCATGGGGATCTTAATTCCCTGACCAGGGACTGAACCTGTGCCCCCTGCAGTGGAAGCATGGAGTCCTAACCCCTGGACCGCCAGGGAATTCCCAAACTCTATTTTTGTTTTGTTTTGGTTTGGTTTTTTTCATAATATTTACTGGAACTTCCCTGGTGTTCCAGTGTTAAGAATCGCCTTCCAATTCAGGGGACACGGGTTTGATCCCTGGTCAGGGGACTAACATCCCACATGCTATGGGGCAACTAAGCCCATGCACCGCAACTACTGAGCCCGTGAGCCACAACTAGAGAGAAGCCCGTGTGCCACAACAAGGAGCCTGTGCGCCGCAACAAAAGATCCCACATGCTGCAACAAAAATCCCATGACTAAGACCTGATGCAGCCAAAAATAAATATATATATATATTTAAAAATAATAATAATATTATTACCTTATTTATTTAGGCTGCACTGGGTCTTAGTTGCAACATGAGGGATCTTCAGTTGTGGCATGCGGACTTCTTAGTTGCAGCACGTGGACTCTTAGTTGCAGCATGCAAATGCTTAGTTGCAACATGCATGCAGCATCTAGTTCCCAGACCACGGATCAAACCTCAGCCCCCTCTTTGGGAGCGTGGAGTCTTACCCACTGGACCGGGAAAGCTCTGGGTTTTGAATGCGATTGCATTGAACCTATAGATCACTTCAGAGAGAAATGCCATCTTAACAGTATTATATCTCCCAACCCAATAACATGGTGTATCTCCTATTTAATCTCCTGAGCATAAGGATATTCTCCTATGTAGCCACAGTCAGAAAATTTCATGTTGATCCAGTATTGTGTAATATAAAATCTATGTTCAAATTTCCCCAGTTATCCCAATAATGCCTTTTTTTTTTTTGGCCGCACCATGTGGCTTTCAGGATCTTAATTCCCCCAACAGGGATCGAACCCAGGCCCCCTCAGTGAAAGTGCCAAGTCCTAACCCCTGGATCACCAGGGAATTCCCAAAATAATGCTTTTTTAATATACAGGATCCACTCAAGGATCATTCATTACATTTAGTTGTCCTATTTTTTAGTTGTTTTTAACCCAGAACAATTCTCTAGGTTTTGTGATTTGTTTTTGTCATTCATGACACTGACAGACAATTGTCAAAAGAGTCCAGGCCAGTTGTTTTGCAGAGTGACCCTCAATTTGGATTTGTCTGACTGCTTCCTCATGTCCGCAGGCTAGATATAAGGGTTTGTGTTCAGGTTAAACTTTTTTTTTGGCCAGAATACTACATTGCTGAAGTCATAGCCTTCTTAGTGTGTCACATTAGGAGGCACAAAATGTCAGTCTGTCCTATTATTGGCAATGCCAAGCCTGATCATTCAGTTAAAGTGCTGCCTACCAGCACTGTAAAGATGCCCTAAGTAATCTGTACGGTGATAGTTTGAGATTGTCTGAAACATCCTATTCCTCACCCAAATATGCCACATTTTAGCGTTCATTAATGATTCTTGCACGAATCAAGTGTTACTGTGACGGCTGTAAACTGATGATAGAATCAGAACACTAACTATATTTATTAGTTGTCTTTTCTAAAGAAGAACTTTCCATTGCTCTCTCTACCTCTTTATAATCTTTTTGTATCAGTATGGGCTTAGGGATTCTTTTTTTCCCCATTATGCTATAACTTATTCCTGTTATCGTTTTGATGCTCAAGTTGCTTTATATTTGCTGGTAAAAGTCCCTAGAATTTGAATTTTTAACAAACTCACCATATGATCTGTATTCATAGCTAGATTTAGGAACAGAAGATAGAGCCAGTTCCGGTAATCTACATGGCTTTACCTGAGATCAAATGAGTAAGAATCAGAATTGACCTAAGTATTTTATTTTTGGCCTAATGTTTGTACACCATTATAGGATCACAGGAATGTCATTCCTCTATATATTAAAGGGAGGGGCCTTGAACATTGTAGCAGAGGTTGGTTGCCTGCTCAATGGCCATTTCCCTTTTGTTTTCAGTAGGGGCTCTGGAGTGATACCAGGTGAGAAAGAGCCCTTTCTTCTGGTTTCGGTATGTTCTCTGCTTGCTACTGGGGCATATACTGCAGCCAGCGATGTGCAGGACACCTAGTGGTCCTGATCCCTAGGGAATTTCAACATTTTCCCCGCCCCACCCCCTCCAGCTCTGTGAGTGGCTTCCGGTGGAGAGCTTCCCAGCAACTTTTGCCTCACCTAATCCATTCTCAAAACTGCAACCAAAATCATCTCTTTAAAACACAAATTTAAGATTGACGGTGGTGATGGTTGCACAACAATGTAAATGTACTTAATACCACTGAACTGTATACTTAAAATGGTTAAGATGGTAAATTTTGTCATATTATTTTGCCATAATTAAAACACACACACACCCCTACCTAGTTATGTTTCCCACCCCAACTCTGCAATAGTTTACTCTTGCATAACTCTTAACCACAGCCTATAAAAATACAGTATTTTCTGACTTTATCTATGCCTCTTGTTCCCATATCTTTGTCCCACCTACCCTTCATCAGAGTCCCTTATATTCACCACGCCTCCTCCTATCACAGAGCTGTTCACAAATGCAGTTCCTATGCCTAGAACACATTTTCTTCCTCTCTTAACCTTTAGTAATTCTTAAGACCTCAGCGCAAACATCACTTCTCTGGCCCCTCCAGTTAGGTAAAATACTCCCATTTTAATTTCCCATTAACAGATATACAAATAGTTAAGAGTTGTAATGTTTCAGTTCTTTTTGTGATCATTTGATGAATGCCTCTCCCCTCTCTAAACTGTAAGCTTCCATGAGGGCAAAGACATTGTGCTTGGCACATACTGCACTCAAATATCTGTTCAATGAATAAATGAATTGTAAGACTCATATGCAATTCCACCGGACAGCCACTAGGAGGCACCTTTGCTACATTTGCACTCAGGTAATTTTGATCATCATCAGTACAAATTTTGATAAGCAAACTTCTCTTTCCCAAAAAACAGGAAGAAAAATGACTATAAACCATAAGAGTGGTGCTAAATTCTATAATTTAATTTATTATGAGCCAATAAGAATTACCATGCAACAAGTTAAACTTAAAAAGAAAGCTAGAACTTAAATAGTTACTTTTTTTCCCCCAAGTGCCAAAATAAAGACAGGAAAAGTAATATGACAAAGCATTTCTTTCAGCTTAAATGTTCAAATCTAAAGGATATTCTCTTTCAAATGCTGTACGCCTTAAACTTATATACAGTGCTGTATGTCAGTTATATCTCAATAAAGTTTAAAAAAATTAAAAAGATATTTGAGAAAATTTGAGAAAATATGTGATAGAAAAATAAAATCAAGAGAAAAAGCAGCAATTTTTTCCATTACTAAAACAATACCATCTCTCCCACATCTTTTTATATGAAAATATTTATTTCCACACATTTGTTTATAAAATTATGTTAAAATAATGTAATTGTCACAGGAAATTACTATAGCAATTGTATTTTATCTCCTACATGGAGTTTTTCCTGGTCTAGATGATCTTTCCCATCAACTGTTATTATTTCTTCCCTTTTTAAAATAACAGTAGCAAACCCTCTCTTGACGCTATTCTTTCTACTCCAGCTAAAGCCCCATCTCTTCCTTCCCAACCTAGGAAGAGTTTCTAAAACTTGCTATATCAAAATTTCCCCTTCTCACTCTTTCTTGAACCAACTCCAGTCATGATTGTGGTCTCAATATCCACCAAAAGCTACTTTGTCAAGGTCACCAATGACTTTCACATTGTTAAACCCAAAGGTCACTTCTCAGTCTTTCCTTTACCTGAACTATCAACAGTATTTGAAATATTTTTTTTAACTGAGGTATAACTGACATATAACGAAATACCTTCTTGAAACACTTTCTTCTCTTAGCTTTCAGGACACTCTCCTCAACTTTCTTGTATTTTACCTGTGGCTCTTTCTCGGTCTTGTTTTACCTGTTCTTCCATTCATGCCCCCACCTCTTAACAGTGACAGTATCTCAGGGCTCAGTCACTGGACCCTTCTTCCCTTTTTCTTTTCTTTTTTCCCCCCTTTTTTACCTACACTCAATCCCTTGATTCAGCCACAGACTGATATCTCTAGCCTGGCCCTCACCTAGTCAACTTTCTTAACCAGAAGCGCAATGGATATCACCACTTTAATGTCTGATTAGCACCTTGAAGGTAAGTTGTCCAAAACTGAACTGACCTCCCCCTGCTACATATACTCTGGTCTTTGCTACATCAGTTAATGGCAACTCCACCTTTCAAGCTGCTCAGTTAAAAAACAAAAAATCATAAAAAGGACACTTTGTATTTGTTGTTCCTTCTGCCTAATATCTTGCCCCAGACACCCACAGGCCTTGATGCCTCATCTCTTCACTCAAATGTCATCTTTTCAGACCTCCTCTGACCATCCCATTTATTTATTTGTTTGTTTTATTTTTGGCTGTGTTGGGTCTTCATTGCTTCTTGTGGGCTTTCTCTAATTGCAGAGAGAGGGGACTACTCTTCGTTGCAGTGCACGGGCTTCTCATTGTGGTGGCTTCTCTTGTTGTGGAGCACGGGCTCTAGGCCAACGGGCTTCAGTAGTTGTGGCTCGTGGGCTCTAGAGCGCAGGCTCAGTAGTTGTGGCGCATGGGCTTAGTTGCTCCACGGCATGTGGGATCTTCCCGGACCAGGGCTCGAACCCCTGTCCCCTGCATTGGCAGGCGAATTCTTAACCACTGCGCCACCAGGGAAGTCCCTGCCAGCCTATTTTTAAAAACATTTCATCTGGAGATCATTTCAAATGTATAAAGCTATAAAAATAAAACTATGACAAAGAATACCCATCTTTACTCAGATTCATCTATTGTTGACATTTTGCCCCATTCACTTGTTTTCAATCTACATATATATAAAGATTCTGCGTGTACATATAAAAAATATTTTAAATAATGGTCCTTTATCCCTAAATACTTCAAAGTGTATTTTCGAAGAATAAGGACACTGCAGTTATCAGCTTCATAAATTTATATTAATATAATATTTACCTAATATACCATCTACCATCCATATTCTGAATTATCAGATGGCCTAATAATATCCTTTATAGGATCCAGCCTAGGATCAGGAATAGCATATACTTGTAACATTTCTTTTCTTTTCTTTTTCCTTTTTTCTTTACTTGTAACATTTCTTTAACCTCCTTTATCTAGATTGAGGCTATGCATTTATGACCAGGGTACTACATAGGGGATATGTGTACCACACATCTGGAGGCATACAATGTCCAACTATTCCTCATTAGTGATGGTAACTGTCATCACCCAGTCAAAGTGTTGTCTGATTTCTCTACTCTCTAATTACTATTTTTTCTCTCTGGCAACTAAAAGTAGTTAAACAATGCTAATATCTTGCTGCCTAAGTATTTTTGAATATTTGTATAATATACAAAATTGAGGACCACGCACATTATTTCTTTCTCTAGGTAGTTAACAAATGTTGAAACTAAGCTAAGAAAAAAATCAGCATCACATCAATCAAGATCTCTCTCTCTAAATACACACCAGTCTATTAATCAATACCTTTTGTATTGATAAATACATTTCACCAACAACTCATCTAATGCTATTATTCAGTCTCCATTTCCCCACCCTTACACCATCCCAATAAAAACCAACAGAGTACATAAAAGAGAAACTTGACCTGGTAGCAGTTCATAAGAGAAACATCTAGAGATCTGAGCTTAATAAGCCAACTAATGTGTTAAGATTACAAAAAGCTAATGACAGGATTCTAGGACTCCATTATTAGAAGTACAATGTTCAGGTAGCAGGAACTAAATATTTCCATTGTACTTCAAACTGGTCAGACCACATCTTGCAGTGTCCTCAATTCCCAAATCACGTTTATTGAAGGAAACATCTAGAGGAATACGACAAGAATAATGAAGGGTCTGAAATTAGCCTAGAGAAACATGCTAGCCAATTCTGAATAGGTAAATGACTGTCATTATGCAAAAAGAAAAGGAAGTACACTGCCCTGTCTGAAAGCTTCATGGAAGCAGATTTTAACTCACAGAATTGTCTAATAATACAAGAGTTTCTACTTTGAAACATTACGTAAAGATTACTGAAGATATTCAAGCGGGTTGAATTCTTGTCTGAATTACTCCAGAGCTATATCTGAATTAAGTAGGAATGTCTGAAACCGGAAAACCAGTTGGTTTTTCTGCTCTTTATGCCACTCCATCACCTGTTCCTTCTCTTCCTCTCCACAATCACTTAAGGGTTTCAAGGCTTACTTGAAATGCTTGGCACACACACACTTGAAATATACAAAATAAATTGGCATCTACTTTCTACACTGAAGGTTCACCTTACTTTTGAACCTGGAGTAAGACCTTGCCCTCAGTCGGTGTTGAGTTCCCCACAAAAATCCCCTCTATTTCTTTAGTAATATTAATTCCTTGCCTCCCATGCCTTCCTCCTAAGCTCACTAATGTTACAAATGGCAACAGTTAACTGGAAATTTACCATCTACCTGAAGTGTCAATAGCAGCTGACTATCTGTCATCCACCTTGCCCCCTTTTTCTCCTTGCTAACAATTGGAGGATCAATTATATCACATGTATACTATGAATGAATGGCCTGGGAAACTCAGACAAAAATCTGTAAAATATGTAAAGTGCTTAGAATACTGCTACAGGTCCCTAAATGGGACCCTGGCCTCCAATTTTATTACCCTATAATGTTAGCCATTATGATCTTTTAAAAACAAACTGGATCAGCTAAAATGATCCTTTAAAAACATACTGGATCATGTCACTGCCCTACTTCAGTACACAACAACAACAACAAGTAACATCTATAGAGCACTTACTATGTGCCAGGCACTAAGTTACCCAATACTCACGACAGTATGAAGCAGGCCCCACTTTACAGCTGAAAAAACTGTGCCACAATATATTAAGTAATTTGCCCAAGTTTGTACAGTAAGTAACAGCACTGGGATTGGAAACTAGGAATTCTGGCTCCAAAGTCTACCTCTTAACCACTATGGTTTACTTCCTCTCCTACTCTTCAATCCCTTCCCAAAAGCATTTAAAAGAAAATTCCTTATCGTGGTCTAGAAAGCCTTGCAGGATTTAGTTCTTGCCTACCACCAGTAATGTCTTCACCAAACTCCTTACCTTAGCCTGCGCCACCCTCTTCATCAGGCAAGTGTCCTCTCTCTGCCTTCATCTTATATCTCTACCTCCTCTCTCTCACACTGGCTTCATTCTTGGTCCTTAAAGACAGCAAGTCCTTTCCTTTCTGCATTAGGATTCATTGCTAACAAACAACAATTTCCAGCTCAGGTTAACCTGGGCCAAAAAGGCAACTCAGAAGAAAATCAAGTAGCTCACACGGTAGACAAGAAGCTGGAGAACCAGGCAAGGAGACAGGGCAATTCCAACAACTAGGCAGGAAAACCCAACCACATCAATGAGCACTGCCAAAGGAGGTCATTATCACTAGGATGAATTCACTCCAACCACGCTTTTGGTTTTTAATGTTTATCCTTTCTAGATTCACAACTCAAAATCATGGAACAGGGAATCTAACTGATCTAGCTGGGGTCATATGCCTGACCTTTTATGTTTTATAAAAGGACCCTGAATAGGAATGTCTAAACTAAAACTGCACATAGTAGGGGAGATACAGTTTCCCAAAAGGAAGTCAGGGCATTATTCAGTAGGAAAAAAGAATATATGCTATACAACCCGCACCACCATCCCTCCCCAATCAAATGTCCACTAATTGCCTAATGGCCTTTGCAAGTGCTATGGCTTTGCTTTGACTTGGCCCCTTCTCCTCCTTTTAGGTCTTACTCACTCAAAATATCACTTTTTAAAAGAATGTTCCTTGGGCTTCCCTGGTGGCGCAGTGGTTAAGAATCCGCCTGCCAATGCCGGGACACAGGTTCGAGCCCTGGTCTGGGAAGATCCTGCATCCCGCAGAGCAACTAAGCCTGAGTGCCACAACTACTGAAGCCCGCGTGCCTAGAGCCCGTGCTCCGCAACAAGAAGAGCCACCGCAATGAGAAGCCTGAGCACCGCAACGAAGAGTAGCCCCCACTCACGGAAACTAGAGAAAGCCCACGCACAGCAATCAAGACCCAACGGAGTCAAAAATAAATAAATTTATTAAAAAATAAATAAATAAAAGAATGTTCCTTAATCATCCTCTCCAAAGTAGCCCTCCTCTGCTACCCACTATCCCTCCCACCAATCAGTGGCATATCATACTGTTTAATTCCTTTATAATGCTTTTTAAAATAATTTTCTCATTTGTTTATTATCTATTCTCCCCATTAGATTATAGGCTCCATGAATATTGGGACTATATGTATATGATCACCAAAGATGAACAAAGATAGTAACACGATAGGTAGCATGATCTTTTAAAAATGCAAATCAGATAAATGTTACTCCTTAGCTTAATATCCTCCAATGTTTCCCAGTACCCTTAGACTAGAATGAAAACATCTGTGGCTCATGTTTGCCTCTTTAACTCCTGCCTTTTGATAATTCCTACAACAGGCCACGCTCTTTCCCAATTCAGGAACCATGCCTAGAATATTCTTCAACAGGCTCTTCACAAGAATAACTCCTTCTCAGCCATCAAATCTCAGCTAAAGTAACACTTCTTAAAAGGAGCATTTCCATCACACTATCTAAAATAGTTTTTCCCTTCTAAATTATCTTTATCACAGGACTTTCATATTTCCTAACCTGTAATTATTTCATTTACAAGCTTACTTTTTAAAAAACTGAAGTATAATTGACTTGCAATATTATATTACTTTCAGGGCAAGTTTCCTTCTTTATTGCCTATCTCCCCAACTAGTTAGTCTTGCTCCCTGAGGGCAGAGTATATCTGTATTATCTCTCCAAAGCCTAAGGCAGTGCCTGGCACCAAGTCAGTTCTCAAGTATCTGTTAGAGGAAGAAGGAGAGATGGGAAAAAGTGGTGTTTTCCAAAAGAAATTTTCTTTAGAAGAAAATTTAATTAGTACATCCAAGGTAAGATATTTCTATAGCTATAATCCTCTAGCCTTCCTTTCAAAACCAGGTAGAACAGAAAATAAGTATGTTTATTTTGTCATGTACAATTTACTTTGCTAGCTAATGAAAAAAACAGAGCTTTGAAGGCTCTTAAGAGAAATATGAAGGGCTGAAGTAGGCAAGGACATTTAGAAATAGTTTTAAGGCTAACATCAAGCCTAGGCATATATTTACTTCCCTAGACATAAATGGGAACTAGAAAAACACTGAACATAACTCAGGATCAAAGAGCAACTGGCACTGAACTCCATACTTTAACCTTCCCCTCAATTAGGTTTTCAATCATTTACTATATCATATTTATACCTTCATTACATGCCAAATGAGGGTTTAATTCTCAGTCTTCTCTTTTATTTTACCACCATATAGTATAGAAAATCCAAGATGATTTCACCAAATATAAGTCCTACTTACCAAGTGCTCTGGCTACTGCCAGAAATGGAATCTGGTCAATGACTGTGCTCCTTCTCACAGGTCCATTGTGAGTGAGCCGAGGTCGTTTCCAAACTACACGATTCACTCCAGACTTGTTCATCACGCTAAAAAACAGAGGTCACACAAATACTCTAAATGATTAAAATATAACAGCTAAAGTAGTTTAACGTGTTAAATAGCTAATAAAATCAGATTATTGCAAAATAATGACTTATCTGTTTCAGATACAAAGATGCATAAACCAAAGTTCCTGTTCAGAAGGCAAAGACAAAATAGGGTAGATTAAGATGAGAATTTGGAGATTATTGAGGTAGGCTACACAGAATGGAATGGAAGCAATGGGAATAGGAATGAGTAGATATCATGTATATAAAAAAGCAAGATAATTTTTTTTAAGATCTAATGACAGGCGCACACACACACACACACACACACAAATGGAAATACACAGAAATAGACTACTGCAATAGGACGTAATACATTTTTCCCTTTTCAAATCCATTTCAGTGGGATTCAGCAGTCTTAGTAATTTCTGCCACGATATTCATTTTGTGTTTCTTTTGGATTTTTTTTAAACATCTTTATTGGAGTATAATTGCTTTACAATGGTGTGTTAGTTTCTGCTGTATAACAAAGTGAATCAGCTATATGTATACATATACCCCCATTTCCTCTCCCTCTTGCATCTCCCTCCCACCCTCCCTATCCCACCCCTCTAGGTGGTCACAAAGCACTGAGCTGATCTCCCTTGCGATGCAGCTGCTTCCCACTAGCTATCTGTTTTACATTTGGTCGTGTATATATGTCCATGCTACTCTCTCACTTCGTCCCAGCTTACCCTTCCCCTTCCCCGTGTCCTCAAGTCCATTCGCTACGTCTGTGTCTTTTCCCTTTTTTTTAAATAAATAAATTTATTTATGTATTTATTTATTTTTGGCTGTGTTGGGTTTTTGTTGCTGTGCACGGGCTTTCTCTAGTTGCAGTGAGAGGGGGCTACCCTTCGTTGTGGTGAGCGGGCTTCTCATTGCGGTGGCTTCTCTTGTTGCGGACCATGGGCTCTAGGCACGCGGGCTTCAGTAGTTGTGGCACGTGGGCTCAGTAGTTGTGGCTCACGGGCTCTAGAGCAGAGCCTCAGTAGTTGTGGCGCATGGGCTTAGCTGCACCACGGCATGTGGGATCTTCCCAGACCAGGGATGGAACCCGTGTCCCCTGCATTGGCAGGCGGATTCTTAACCACTGAGCCATCAGGGAAGTCCTATGTCTGCGTCTTTATTCCTGTCCTGCCCCTAGGTTCTTCAGAACCTTTGTTTTTTTTTTTTTTTTAGATTCCATATATATGTGTTAGCATACGGTATTTGTTTTTCTCTTTCTGACTTACTCCACTCTGTACAACAGACTCTAGGTCCATCCACCTCACTACAAATAACTCAATTTCGTTTCTTTTTATGGCTCAGTAATATTCCATTGTATAATGTGCCACATCTTCTTTGTCCATTCATCTGTTGATGGACACTTAGGTTGCTTCCATGTCCTGGCTATTGTAAATAGTGCTGCAATGAACATTGTGGTACATGACTCTAAAAAAGCAAGAAAATTTGATAACTAAAAAAACTGAGGGGAGGAAGAAGTGGTTAAAATTGAAGAGGGATTACATAATGATAAAAGAAATTGAAAAGGTTCTATACTTTTTGAAGGATTTAGGGGTATTGAAAATAGAACTTCAATTTTAATATTTTTGATCTGAGGAATTAATAAGAAATGCCTCAACAGAGTATCTATGTATTTAGATATTTCTGTATTTAGAAGTGAGACTAGACTTTGGAAACAGATCAGCTGTAGAAATATAGATTTGGGAGTTACACAACAAGAAAACCCGCCTAGAAATTTGGTGTTGGAGCAACAGAAATCTGTAATTAATACACAAGAAGTTAGTACACTCCAGGGTGCCTAAAACATTGAGATATGGTCAAATATTGGAGCAAAAAGTAATAAAACTCAACAGAGATGGTCTCTCAACCTATGCCTAAATGACTGAAATGGGAAACTGGCCCTTAAATCAATTTAATCATAATCTGCCTGGAATTTTAAAAAATAAATAAATAGAAGAAAAATGTTCCCCTGGAAGGCTTTAAAAAGTTGAGGGGAAGAGTGGCAAAGAGCATTCCCTAGAAACAATATTAGCCTGCCTGATATTAGGTTCACCTGACAGATACATGCATAAGACACAAGTTGATTCTGAACTCTCAAAGATAGATGACATTAAGATAACTGAATTAAGTCTTCACACTAAGGTCCCATGTGCACAGTGAAACCCTCTGATTATAATCGGAAATTTCATTTCATCTACGGCAGGCCAGCTGACAATAATGTGTGGTCTTCTTGTCAGTTACTGTTCTCATTATTAATAAGTACTATGACATCCTGATGTCTACATGAGTCTCTTAATAGCTTACTATGTTGACTGTGAGTAGTATAACTCTGTTCCCCTAAACTTCATGAACACTGAAACTAGACTGGCTTCAAGATATGGAAAGCTGAAGACACGACAGATAATGGTGACCATCTCCACAGCAATGTCAGTATGAAGTGCTGTAGACCTCAGCAGCAGCCTCCAAGTTAACCTCCATCTATGGCTTTTCTATTTCTGCTCTAACTTCAAAGGAATGAAGATACTAGGGAGAAGAGATAACAAATGGAATACAAGTTCTAAGAGAACCAAAATAAGGCATAAACCTTCATAAATGAGAAAAAAAAAATCTTCCTCTGAGCCCAGAAAAACATGAATATGACAGAAGGAGAACAGCCTCAATCATCTTTCTTAAGTAGAAAACAAGCTCATGAGACAAGGGCAGGCCAGGAGATTTGAGCAGCTGTCTCATGAAACTTCCTGCAGTGACGGAAATGTTCACCGGGCGGTCTGATACAGCAGGCACTGGCCATGGCCGCCAGCTGAGCACTGTCAATGTGACTAGTGCAAATGGGGAACTGAATTTTTAATTTAATTAATTTATATTTAAATTCAAACAGTTATACGTGGTTAGTGGCTACTATACTGGACAGAACAGGGGGGAATGAAGCAAGTACAGAATGAGCAGAAAACTTTGTCAACGTTAACCTAGAAGAGAAATCCAAGAGAATTGTTCATTTACTGTCCCTTGTGAGAATTAGTTTAATTTGTAATACTGAAAGCAACATTGTTCTTGGTCATAGTAAGAGTATCGAAGGCCATCACTTTGTTATTTTATGCTTTCTTCAATGCTGATCCTCAAAAAGCAAACAGGAGAGTAAAGATTAAATCTACAGTTCACAAGAATCTGTGAAACATAAGAGTTCCAGGAGAAGAGACACCAACATTCTGCCTTCCTGACACCTTCTGCCCTATTGTTCTTTCCTAAACCAGCTCCCTAAAAAGCAAGGCTTAATACTTAAGTAATTACAGTACCTACGCAAATTGCTTCCAACATAACTCTCCTAGGAGCTCTCTAGATACTTAATATTCAAAGTTATTATGGTCTCTGTGTTTCTGAGAAACAAACGACAAAATAAGGGCACTGGCTAAAACAAAGTTTTAAATCCAGTATCAAAAAACCAAAGAAATGTTGCAAAAGATGCTGCTTTTATTGCCCTTCCTGCTGTTGTCCTGCATGACTAATGGCATACACAAAGGGTCATGCAAAGGGCTGACTGAGCAGCAACAGAAGGCTGGAAAAACAGAGCACTGGCCAGTTGCCGAGGGTGAGGAGGGAAAGGAGGAAATAACTTACAATGAAACAGTTCACGGACTTCCCTGGTGGCACAGTGGTTAAGAATCCGCCTGCCAATGCAGGGGACATGGGTTCAAGCCCTGGTCCAGGAAGATCCCACATGCCGCAGAGCAACTAAGCCCACGTGCCACAGCTACTGAGCCTGTGCTCTAGAGCCCGCAAGCCACAACTACTGAGCCCACGTGCCACAACTACTGAAGCCTGCGTGCCCAGAGCCCGTGCTCCAAACAAGAGAAGCCAGTGCTTGGCAACAAAGCGTAGCCCCCGCTCGCCGCAACTAGAGAAAGCCCGCACACAGCAACGAAGACCCAACACAGCCAACAATAAATAAATAAATATTTATTTATTTATTTTAAAAAATAAATAAATAAAACAGTTCTATTTGTGCAAAAAGACACCTGCTTTCAAATGGCAAACAGCATCTGTCCAACTATCCAGATGCTATTTTAAGTAACAGAACAAAACAATAAACTCTAAAAGAAGTTATTAAAATAAAAATAATTTTAATATTCATAGTGAAAAATAAAAAAGTCAAGAAAAATATTTTTTAAAGACTAATGAGAGGAATCAGGCCTACCAATATTAAAAATTAAAATAAAGCCTCAATTTAAAATAATATGAGCTTCCCTGGCGGTGAGTGGTTAAGAATCCGCCTGCCAATGCAGTGGACACAGGTTCGAGCAGCAATGAAGACCCAACGCAGCCAAAAATAAATAAATAAATAAATTTATTAAAATAAAAATAAATAAAATAAAATAAGTATGGTACTGGTACACGAATACACAGTATTAAAAAAAGAAAGCCCAGAAAAAGACCCAAATATATATAATTGCAAAGCTCATTTTGTATAACTACCAGTATTGGTCTCAGATACATACTGACCTTCACACTCATAGGATCAAATAAACTATAGCATGAAACCAGGCCCATTTAACTTTGTAGCATACAGGACAGGAAACACAGTATGCCAGCACTGCAGCTTCAGTCGTGCTGTCTTAAGCAGTGATCCTTACAGAAATCCAGGAGCCAATTTCTAGGCACCACAAGTGAGCTTCGTATGCCATAAGAATCAGTATCTTAACAGCCCATGACTTCCTCGTCTCTGCACAAGTCAAACTGCATGTACACAGGGCAGCTAAGGTCTCTGCTTCCCAAGAGAAATTTCTGGTCCATTCAAAATCTTTCCTATCCAGATGCAGTTCCATTCAAGGGTCATTCTACAATAAGCAATGTTGCCTTATAACAGAGCTGACATTCCATATTTATCTTAACCAGAGAAAGAGTGCTAGAAGAGGATAAACTCAAGGTCATCTTCCCACTGAAGAAAGGTTTTATGCCTGGTAAGCCTTCTAATCAGTAAGGAATGGTTGTTCAAGTGGCTACCAATGGCCAATGAGAAAAAAATATTAACTCATATCCCTACTACTCAGCTTTAATTTTAAAATTCCAGAGCTATAAGACTAAAGTGTAAATGATGGGACTTCCCTGGTGGCACAGTGGTTAAGAATCCACTTACCAATGCAGGGGACATGGGTTCGATCCCTGGTCTGGGAAGATCCCACATGCCGTGGAGCAACTAAGCCCGTGCACCACAACTACTGAGCCTGTGCTCTAGAGCCCACGTGCCACAACTAATGAGCCCACGTGCCACAACTACTGAAGCCTGCGTGCCTAGAGCCCATGCTCCACAATGAGAAGCCATTGCAATGAAAAGCCCGTGCACCGCAACGAAGAGTGGCCCGCGATTGCTGCAAGTAGAGAAAGCCCACGCCCAGCAACAAAGACCCAACACGGACCCCCCCAAAATTTAATTAATTAATTAAAGAAAAATTTTAAAAAGGGACTGCTTAAAATGTAAATGATGAAACCACACAAGTACTAGAAAAGTGGTTCTCAAAATATGGTTCAGGGATGCTGGGAGTCCCCCAGACCATTTCAGAGGGTCTGCAAGATCAAAATTATTTTCTTTTTCTTTTTTTAAATTTTATTTATTTATTTTTGGCTGTGCTGGGTCTTTGTTGCTGTGCTCGAGCAGGGGCTACTCTTCGTTCCGGTGTGCGGATTTCTCACTGCGGTGGCTTCTCTTGCTGCAGAGCCCGGGCTCTAGGCACGAGGGCTTCAGTAGTTGTGGCACACAGGCTCTAGAGTGCAGGCTCAGTAGTTGTGGCGCACGGGCTTAGTAGCTCCATGGCATGTGGGATCTTCCCGGACCAGGGCTCGAACCCGTGTCCCCTGCATTGGCAGGAGGATTCTTAACCACTGCACCACCAGGGAAGCCCTCAAAATTATTTTCATAATAATACTACGACCATGTGTATACAGTGGACTTTTTGAGCAGCTACAGGATTTGCTATATTGTATAATGAAATGTGTCAATATTTGGATGATCTGCATAACTCAGCTAACCAATACTTTATAAATGACCGATACCTAGGTTTCAAAATCATGCACGGGGGCTATATACTATATGATTCCAACTATGTGACACTCTGGAAAAGGCAAAACTATGGAGACAATAAAAAGACCAGTGGTTGCCAGGAGTAAGAAGGGAGGAAGGGATAAATAGGCAGAGCACAGAAGATTTTTAGAGCAGTGAAACTATTCTGTGTGAAACTATAATGGTAAATACATGTCATTACACATTTGTCAAACCCTAGAATGCACAACACCAAAAGCAACCCTAACATAAACTATGGACTTTGAGTGATAATGATGTGTCAGCGTAGGGTCGTCAATTGTAACAAATGTACCACTGGGGAAGGATGCTGAGAGCGGAAGAGACTATGCGTGTAGGAGGCAGCGGGGAGGATACAGGAATTCTCTATACTTTCTGCTCAAGTTTGCGATGAATCTAAAACTGCTTTAAAAAACAAAAATCTAGTAATTAAAAAAACCATGCATGGATAAAGATATTATTTAACCAATGGCTCTTAACTGATACACCTATGGCTCTCAGTGAAAGAGTATGAAAAAAGTCATTGATATGATTTCAGATACCACACTATTATTAACCTTTAAGAAACCCCCTCTTCATGAATTTTAGAATAGTATCAAAGAAGAATACCCTCAAATCATGGAAAATCTTTTAAAACAGTCTCCCTTTTCCACCTATAAATCTGTGTAAAACCAGACTTTACTTCAGATACTACAACCAAAATACCTTATCACAACAGATTGAATGTAGAAGCAAATACAAGAATCTAGGAGTCACCTATTAAGCCAGACAATAAAAAGACTTTTAAAAAAATGTAAAACAATGCCAATCCTCTCAAATGCTTATTTTGGGGAAACAGCTATTTTTTCATAAAAATTTTTCTTTATATTAACACATAATGAGCCTAACATTGTTATTTTTCAATAAATTAACAAATATTTGAAAATGTCTCCATTTTAATTCCTAATATGGTAGAATCAATACATATAACCCAGGGCTTCCCTGGTGGCGCAGTGGTTGAGAATATGCCTGCCAATGCAGGGGATATGGGTTCGAGCCCTGGTCTGGGAAGATCCCACATGCCGCGGAGCAACTAGGAGCAACTAGGCCCGTGAGCCACAACTACTGAGCCTGCGCATCTGGAGCCGGTGCTCCGCAACGAGAGGCCGCGACAGTGAGAGGCCCGTGCACTGAGATGAAGAGTAGCCCCCGCTCCTCGCACAGAAATGAAGACCCAACACACCCAAAAATAAATAAATAAATACATTAAAAAAAAATACATATAACCCATATCAACAAAAAGCTCTTTGAGGGCCTCAATTTTTAATAGTGTAAAGGGTTCCTAAGACCAAAGTATTCATAACTGCTGTACAAGAAGAAAATATAGAAGACTTTTTAATAACCTCAGAGTGAAGGAACTGTATGTATGGCACAAAACCCAGAAGTCATAATGGTAGAGATTGATCAATTTAACTACATTAAAATAAATTGCCACATGGAAAAATATTCCAGGAGCAGAATCAAAACACAAACTGTGAAAACAACATCTGAAACTTATCACTTATATTAGTCTAATTTCTCTAAGTGGCTCCTACACATTAATACAAAAAAGGCTAACTACTCTCCCCCAAAATGAACAAATATAAACAAAAAAACACAGAAAAGGAAGTATAAATGGCTCTTAAATAAAAAGATATTCAACCTTTCTCAAGACAAATGCAAATGAAAACATCACCAAGATGCCTTTTTTTAACCTACAACTGGATATGATCAACTGTTGTCAGGGTCATCCACATATCCTGATGATATAAGTATAAATTTGTACATTCTCCATGGAGACAAAGAGTTAGCAATGTAATTTTATATCCTGCTTATTGTGACCAATAAGCATTCTCCTATATTATTAAAAATTCCTGGTAGGGGAAAGGGGGAATTGGAGGAATGTGGTCAAAAGGTACAAATTTCCAGTTATAAGATAAAAAAGTACTATGGATGTAATGTACAACATGATGACTATAGTTAATACTGCTATATTATACACAGGAAAGTTTTTAAGACAATAAATCCTAAGTGTTCTCATCACAAGGAGAAAATTTTTTTTCCTTTATTCTCTCTTTTCTATTTATTGTATCTATATGAGAAGATGGATGTTAGCTGAACCTATTGTGGTAATCATTTCACAATATAAGTAAACCAAACCATCATGTAGCACGTCTTAAATTTATACAGTGATATATATCAATTATTTCTCAGTGAAACAGGGGAAAAAATCGTATAGTAAAGAAAAATTCCCCATATGTATGGGAGTTCATTACACTATTCCACCCTTACTTTTTTTTTTGACTGAGCCATGCAGCTTGCAGGATCTTAGTTCCCCAACCAGGGATTGAACCCAGTCCCTCAGCAGTGAAAGTGCAGAGTCCTAACCACTGGACTGCCAGGGAATTTCCCTACCTTTACTTTTATGTTTGAAATTTTTCATAACACCATGATTTTTTAAAATTTGCATATAAACATTAATGTTCATATCATATCCAATGTTATGAATATCTATTAAATGTACTTAACCATTTTCCAGCTGTTGGGGCTTCAAGTTATTTTCAGCTAAATTAACAGTCAATAAACACAGCTGCAATCAATAGCTCCATTCAGATATTTTGGTCCACATTTCATATTTCTTCTTTAGAGTAGATTCCTGAAATTACTGAGTCTATGTACATTTAAAGTTAGTGGTATGTGTTATATTTTGCATAGGTCATACCAGTATATAATCCTATCAACAGGATACCCATTACAACAAAAATATTGCTAACCCAACAGCAAAAAATATAATTTCATTTCAATAATGTTAAACATTTTTTCGAATGTTTATACTATTCTTTTGAGAATCTGTTTTTGTTCAAACTTCCTCTCCATTATCCATCTATCTGAAGGCAGCAGAGTTTTTTAGTGTTTTTCCTTTTTTTTTTTTTTTTTTTTTTTTTTTTTGCGGTATGCGGGCCTCTCACTGTTGTGGCCTCCCCCGTTGCGGAGCACAGGCTCCGGATGCGCAGGCCCAGCGGCCATGGCTCACGGGCCCAGCCGCTCCGCGGCATATGGGATCTTCCCAGACTGGGGCACGAACCCGTATCCCCTGCATCGGCAGGCGGACTCTCAACCACTGCGCCACCAGGGAGGCCCTTTAGTGTTTTTCTTACTTATCTTTTGAACTCCTGGTAGCTTAAGGATGTTAATTCTTTCCTTCAGTTTATTATTTCTCGGAAAAAGACCATTTTGATTTAATAAAAGCAAGAAAGAGAGCTTCCCTGGTGGCGCAGTGGTTGAGAGTCCGCCTGCCGATGCAGGGGACACAGGTTCATGCCCCGGTCTGGGAAGATCCCACATGCCGTGGAGCGGCTCGGCCCGTGAGCCATGGCCGCTGAGCCTGCGCTCCGCAACGGGAGAGGCCACAACAGTGAGAGGCCCGCGTACCGCAAAAAAAAAAAAAAAAAAAAAAAAAGCAAGAAAGAGGAGGGACTTCCCTGGTGATCCAGTGGTAAAGAATCCGCCTTCCAATGCAGGGGACACAGGTTCAATCCCTGGTCAGGGAAATAAGATCCCACACACTGCGGGGCAACTAAGCCCGCACGCCACAACTACTGAGCTCGCGCATCTCAACGAGAGAGACCACGTGCCACAAACTAAAGAGCCCACCCACCGCCCTGGAGCCCGCTCCATAACTAGAGAGAAGCCTGTATGCCGTAATGAAAGATCCTGCATGCCGCAACTAAGACCCGATGCAGCCGAAAAGAAAAAAAAAAAAAAAAAACAGCAAAAACCTGGGGCTTCTTAAAAAACAAAAAAAGCAAGAAAGAGGAGGCAAGTAATAATATCATGGTAAGACATGAGTTAGAATGATTATTTAGAAAACACCAGATTCTGTTTAACTTGCCTTTTTAAACATTAGTACTGGAATAAATTTAAAATTTTCTTATGTTACTCATTCCTCTGATTTTTAGAATAATCTTACATTTTAGTTTGTAGCATAAAAATATTATGCTGAAGTCAAATTCAGTTCATAGTTTACAAACTATCTCGATACATATTGAGACAGTAAGTTGAAACGGGGGTTTGCAGCATATATGACTTAGAAATCAAAGGGAAAAACTGAAAGCTAATTCTAACAAAACTCTATTCCCAAAGACAGATTCAAATTGTTCTACTCTGGGGGACTTCCCTGGTGGTCCAGTGGGTAGGACTCGAAGCTCCCAGTGCAAGGGGCCCGGGTTCGATCCCTGATCGGGGAACTAGATCCTGCATGCATGCCGCAACAAAGACCACCTAAGACCCAGCGCAGCCTAAAGAAATAAATATCAAATTGTTCTACTCTGGAACTATAAGGGCTGCTCTGTCCAGATTCTGAAGGGCATGCTGATCAGTATTTATGTAAAAGGTTTTAAATAAATCCTTGTATGTTTTGTTACTTGAGTAACAAAATTATTATTATTTATATTATTATTATTATTTAATAATATTATTAAAACATTTCCCTTTGGAGCCATTATCAGAAATAAAACAGTCAATTCAAAATAATAAGATAAATATGAACATACGTAAGTACTTCATCAGGCAAACTGAAAATCTGTAACTTCATTAAAAGGGAAGTAGGTCAATCTGGTAAATAAAGCAGAAAAGGACTAAATAGAACCAAGAGAAGAAAGACAAAATAGGACAATAATTACCTCCCACCAAGTCCTTCAATTCGTTCTCTTTCCTTGGGAAGTTCTGGCTTATGGTCCTGTGTCACCTCCACAGCTCTGACAAAATCATCCTTTGGGTCATCCTGAATTCCAAGAACCACCCCTGAGTCACCCACATGAGCTACATACATCTTCAGGCCCCGTATGATGACCACACTGGCAGTTGTCCCTGACGTGCTGGGAAGACCTGTCATAGTCTTTGGCCATTCTCCTGTAATAAAAAATAAAACATTTTACTCTTTCAGGTGTATACATGAATCCTGTGGCAGAATAAAAATGCCAACATATGCTGAATTAGCATGTTAAAATTTGAATTAGCATAGGAAAATATTTAAGAAAAATATTTTGAAAGCTATTAAAGAAGGACTTGTATTAATCCCTTCATTCACATATTAATAAATTAATTTTATAAATAGTACAATTATATTATGACCATCAAGCCGATCCTAGGAGAAAAATGTTACAGCATAGATTTACTAATTCCACATAAGTCTTAGTCTTAATTACATTTAGTGGCAAGGATATGTTAAAAGTCTTGATACCATACCGCTAGCAGCTTATCACCTGTTTATTGATTTCACTTCAAGAAGATTTTCAGAAAAAGCTACTGGATTTGTTTTTGAAACAACTGTTGAATATTCATAACCTAATAAATAACGTTTATTGAGCACTTACTGGATACCACTTTCTGTGCTAAGAGCTTTACATGTATTGTATTATCTCATATAATACTAATGAACCTAAGTGATAGGTAAGATTAGTTACATTATTTTCATTTTGCAGATGAGGAAACCAAAACGTTGAATGGTTAAGAAATTTGCTCAAAATAACTCAAGTATTTTAAGTGGCAAAGATCCCATACACCTAATTCCAAAACCTATACTGACTGATTACATTCACTATCATTTAAAATTCTGAAATATTCTGTAATATTAAACGACAAGTTGCAGTTCAAGACAGCAAACTAAGTCCAAACACTGACATATTCTCCCCACCAAAATCCTACTGAAAGGACAGAATATAAATATTAGAAAAAGTCCAGAGCAGTCATGAAACACAGAGAAGGGTCATAAGAAAATCTGAGGAATTCCTGGAATTTTAAACAAATGGAATTATACTGAGGGAAAAATCAGAATGCAAAATTTGTCATCCAGTATAAGGAAACAGCACAGTCAGTCAAGGAGGCAGTACATCAATCAGTATTCCCCATTAACCGAGTTCCAGAAAAGGTCAAACTCAGAGGCAGTGGCAAAGGCTGGTCAGGAATGGATGGTAGAAGCTTGGCAGAGTCATTTAAAACTGCAGGAGCCAGGTCAGTGCCTAAACCCCCTGCACGGTAAAAGGTGAAACATTTAAGTTCCTAAGATGCCCGTAACTGTAATACCTGTCTTTTAAGAAAAGTGGTGCATCGGCTGATAGGGACAACAGGGTCTCAAGGGGGATATGGTAGAAGAAATAAGCCCCCTCCCCAAATGCACGGGTGCCACACAACTTTTAGAGCCACAAGCCTTCTCTAATATATTTGGGCTAACTAGTTCTTTTCTTTTCCAATATTATATATGCTGAAAAGCCATCTCTTGAACACTACAGTGCATCTCCCCATCCCATCCCATCCGACAGATGGAACCCACCCTCCAGAGTGACCTGTCGCTCACAACAGAGTGTTGCTTGCAGTATACAAAATAATGACCTTCACAAATGCTAAGGGAAACTGGAACAGATACCAGTATTGATGAAGCTAGAAATTCACACACACAGGCATATACACATGTAAAACTATCAGCAACAGCACCAGACACATACTTAGTGCTCAGTAAACATTAGTTTTTGTTGTTATCACCATTATGTATTTAAGAAAAGCAACCAGACTGAGAGGCACCAAGTGGAGTCGCCAAAAAAAAAAAGGCCCTAAAGAAAACATTTGTGGATAGATTACTGGCATTGATAAAGTTCAATAAGGCTACTGGATATAAATAGTTATATAAAATATGAATTCTATTTTTGTAAAACAGCAACAAAAAATTACAAAATGTAACTTAAAAAAAAAAGATCCCATTCACAATAACAGCAAAAGGTGTGATATATCTGCCAACAATGCTAACAAATCTCTAGTAAGACCTGTATGGAAAAGTTGTAAGCCAGTGAACAAATACAACAGTGAGCACAGAGACAGATCCATGCATATTCAGACACTTGATATATGAACAGTGGAGAAAGGACATTCAATAAATGGAACTGGGATAAAAAACAAAAAAAAACAAAAAAACAACTTTGGGTCCCCGATGCCAAACACACACACACACGCACACACAAAATCAATTCCAGGTACATTAAAGACCGAACGTGAAAAGCAAAGCTAAAATGCTTAGATAATGCACAAGAAAGTACATTTATGATCTCAAGGTGGGGAAGGATTTCCTAAAGACAAAGAATGGACTAGCCATATAAGAAAATGACTGTGAAGTTGTACTACCATCAAAATTAAGAATTTCTGTTCATCAAAATATATGATTACTAGAGTGAAAAGACAACTCACAGAATGGAAGAGGATATATTTGTAATATATGCACACCAAAGGAATGGTATCCAGAATATATAAAATGCTACAACAAATCAAATCAAGAAGACTACTCAATAGAAAAATGGATAAAGGACCTGAACAGGCTTTTACAAATGAGGAAATCCAAAGAGCCAAAAAGCATGCCGAGGTGTTTGGCTTCTTTAATCATCACGGAAGTACAAATTAAAAGCCATAATGAGGACTTCCCTGGTGGCACAGTGGTTAAGAATCCACCTGCCAATGCAGGGGACACGGATTCGAGCCCTGGTCCGGGAAGATCCCACATGCTGCGGAGCAACTAAACCCGTGTGCCACAAATACTGAGCCTGCGCTCTAAAGCCCGTGAGCCACAGCTACTGAAGCCCGCGAGCCACAATTACTGAAGCCCGTGCGCCTAGAGCCCGTGCTCTGCAACAAGGGAAGCCACCGCAATGAGAAGCCTGCGCACCACAATGAAGAGTAGCCCCTGCTCGCCGCAACTAGAGAAAAGCCCGTGCTCAGCAATGAAGACCCAACGCAGCCATAAATAAATACATAACTCAATAAATAAATAAATAAAAGCCATAATGAGATACCACAACATAATTATCAGATTGCTGCATAAATTAAAGTTTGACAAGAGTAAGTTAAGAATGTGGAGTAACATGTTCTATCATCAACTACTGGTAGGAGTATAAACTGGTACAACCACTTTAGAAAACATCTAGGCATTATATGGTAAAGGTGAAGATATGTATACTCTTGACTACTCACTACCCACTGGTATACAGCATAAATTCATGACACACAATACATATGAATGTTCATAGCAGCACTGTTCATATGGGCTAAAAATGGGCAACAGCTCAAATGTCCTTCAGCATAACAACAGACTATACTACATATAATGGGTGAGAATCTCACAAGAAGGATGAGATAAAAGAATACATTCAGCATGATTTTCTTTGGGAAAAAAAACTATCATGTTTACAGACAAGAGGTAAAACTATTAAGAAAAATAAGTAAATCACTACAGACCTATAATCACAAAAGTCAAGATTGTGGTTGCCTCTTGGGGGAAGACAGAAATATGAGATCAGAAAGGGCATACAGAGGCTTCTGGTGTACAGGCAATGTTCTCTTTTGTAACTGGATGGTATTCATTTTATGATTATTTATTAAAGCGTACATTTATGTTTTATGGCCTTTTATATATGCATGCTATATTTCACACCTTTTTTAAGTTAAAAGAAAAACAAGCAGCAGGAAGAAGGCATCAATTTTGCAAACATAGATCACAGCAGACAGCTCCCTAGCCCATGCAGCTTTGCAGTCTGGTTACAGACGTCATTTCCAGAAGCCCAGCGTAGAGTATGGTGTATGTTCCTTCAGCCCTTTCAATTATTTTATGGGTTAACTGTAGCTCTTGCTAAAACATTTTCTTTTTTAAAAAAAAAAAAACTAGGAAACATTGTTTTCTGCAGCTAAGAACCTGAAAAAAAATCTATTATCATAATAAATGCGGACGAGGTGAACTCCCAGAAACAAGGGTTCTTAACCACATTCAGAAAATAAAATTTACCTACAGCATACAAGTAATTTAGCTGTTTGCAAAAAGCACCTAAAACGAGATGAAAAAGGAGAAAAAGAGCTAAAAATAAAAAGGATATTCAAAGCAATGTTAATATTTAAATCACATTTTTTGTCAAAAGCACTATTATGAAAGATATTCCACAATGATCTAAAAATACTGAATAATCCATGCTATCCCTATTCATTTAAATGTCACCTTTTATCATATGTTACATTTTGCCTCAGATCTATTTCTGGACTCATCCTACTAATCTATTTATGGTGCTTTTTAATAATAGGGAGTTTAAAGTATCCGCCAATTATTCTTCTTTTTCAATATTCTCTTCAGTATTTTTCCATACGAACTTCAGAAGCAACTTGTAAAATTAAAAAACAAACCCTGTGGAGGTTCTGATTGAAACTGCAATAAATTTATATATTAAGGAACCTACCTCTTTAATTTGTCTTCCTTAGTTAGCCTTTCTTGTTTTCTACTCTACATTTTAATCTTTTAATTTAAAAAAATGACTTAAAACTAGAAGCATATTAAAAAGACAGTATCAGATAGTATATGAACTCTGACATGAGTATCCTTTAGGAAATGTGCATAAGTCATTAAAACAAAGACTAGGGGACTTCCCTGGTGGCGCAGTGGTTAAGGATCTGCCTGCCAATGCACAGGACACAGGTTCGTGCCCTGGTCCCGGAAGATCCCACATGCCTCGGAGCAACTAAGCCTGTGCGCCACAACTACTGAGACTGCACTCTAGAGTCCGCGAACCACAACTACTGAAGCCTGCACACCTAGATCCCGTGCTCTGCAACAAGATAAGCCACTGCAATGAGAAGCCTGCACACCACAACAAAGAGTAGCCCCCTCTCGCCACAACTAGAAAAATCCTGTGTGCAGCAATGAAGACCCAGTGCAGCCAAAAATAAATAAATAAAATAAATTGGAAAAAAATTATTGTTATAAAAAAAGTGATTTGGTTTTATATATATATATATTTGTTTGTTTGTTTGTTTGTTTTTGGCCACGCCACACAGCATGTGGCATCTTAGTTCCCCTATCCGGGATTGAACCCGTGTCCCCTGCAGTGGAAGCGTGGAGTCCTTTTTTTCCCTTAATTTATTATTATTATTATTTCTTTTTGGCGGGGGGCTGCGTTGGGTCTTCGTTGCTGCGTGCGGGCTTTCTCTAGTTGCGGCGAGGGGGGCTACTCTAAGTTGCGGTGTGCAGCCTCCTCATTGTGGTGGCTTCTTTTGTCGTGGAGCAAAGGCTCTAGGTGCATGGGCTTCAGTAGTCGTGGCTCGCAGGCTCTAGAGCGCGGGCTCAGTAGTTGTGGCGCGTGGGCTTAGTTGCTCCGTGGCATGTGAGATCTTCCTGGACCAGGGCTTGAACCTGTCTCCAGCATTGGCAGGCAGATTCTTTTTTTTTCCCTAGATAGATAGATAGATAGATAGATTGATTGATTGATTGACTGATTGGCTGTATTGGGTCTTCATTGCTGTACGTGGGCTTTCTTTAGTGGTGGCGAGCCGGGGCTTCTCATTGAGAGGGCTTCTCTTGTTGCAGAGCACAGGCTCTAGGCGCGCAGGCTTCAGTAGTTACAGCATGTGGGCTTCAGGAGTTGTGGCTCGCGGGCTCTAGAGCGCAGGCTCAGTAGTTGTGATGCACCGGCTTAGTTGCTCCGTGGCATGTGGGATCTCCCCAGACCAGGTCTCAAACCCGTGTCCCCTGCGTTGGCAGGCAGATTCTTAACCACTGCACCACCAGGGAAGCCTGGAAGCACGGAGCCTTAACCACTAGACCACCAGGGAAGTCCCCATATGTTCTTTTTTTTAAAATTCTTTTCCATTATAGGTTATTATAAGATATTGAATATATTCCCTGTGCTATACAGTAAATCCTTATTGTTTATCTATTTTATATATGGTACACTAAAATCTTTTAAACACATTTTACTGACTCTTCTCTCTAGGCAAGAAATACTAAGGGAAGAGGCTGCAATGAAAATGGGCTCCCTGATCTCTGTGGATGGGAGAACCCTGAGGTGACAGAGATCAGACAGGAGCAGTTAATTACCCAAAGAAAATCTGGTACGGTTACCTCACTGACAACAGCGCAGAAGAAAAATTGGATCTGCAGAATGGTCTTTCACAAAAATCAGGAAACAAAACAAAAAACAAAAAGAAAATCTTCCAAGTTTAGTTAAAGAATTGTTAACCTTCTTCAAAGTGATATGTGGCCATTTTCACATGTAGCTCTACACCAAGGGAAAAGAAATACCCACAACATTGAGTAACTACTGAACGATGGCCCTAAGATAATAATTCTGGAGCTACAGAACACAGCCACAGTCCACTGATAAGACATAAGGCTCGTGGAGGCCAGGTACTAAATAGGACTTTCAATCCAGTCCACCTCAGAACCAATGGAATCCCAAACCTATGCCACAGCTAGTTTGGTCCCCAAATAACCTCAGCAACCAATAGCTTCCCGACATAGCTCTTCATTCATTGGTCGAAAGCCTATTAGGGTAGAAAAGGCCAAGTGCAAGACCACCAGTGATACTCTCTTCCAAAATAGAAAATTAAAAGTGTTATTACATCTCTCAAAGAATAACAAAGATTGGTGTCACCGTGAAAACATGAGCTGAGGTGGTGATCCGATATATTCCATTCTATAATTTGACCACTGCAAAAGTCTGATAGCTCTTGGAAAATGACAGGGAATTATAATCAAATGGTGATTCCAAATGCTGCTGCAAGTTTCTGATTTATTCTGTGTACTGAAACAAATAAATATAGCCTGGTATGCATCCAGCAGCAGGGCTCTGATGAAACTGCTACCTAGATTCCTGGAGGTATCCAAGATTTCTGATCTGAGACCTGCTTCTTCAGGTTTACTTTTTTTTTTTTTCCCCAGGAATAATCCAAAGAACTTTTTTCTTGAACCAACAGAAAGCAAACTGCCAACAAAATATACCATCACTCCCAAATACTATTATAGTATCTAATTCCTACAATACACCATCAAAATCAGGAAATTAACATTGATACCATACAACCATCTAATCCATATATCTCATGCAAATTACATCAACTATCCTAACAATATGCTTTATAGTAAAAGGATAAATTCAGGATCCCTTGTTATATTTACTTATCATGTATCTTTATTTATCTTTATTCTCTTCCAATCTGGAACAATTCCTCAGTGTTTCCTTGATGCTTTTTAGGAGTACTTGGCCAGTCATTTCAAGAATGTCTCACAGTTTGGGTTTGTTTCATGTTTCCTCATGTTTGTAATCAGATTACACATTTTTGGCAGGAATATCACAGAAGTATTAAATATGATCTTCTCCCTACAGGCAGTATACAATTTCAATTTGTCCCGTTAAAAGTGATGATACTCTTGATCACTCGATTAAGGTGCTGTCTACCAGGTTTCCCCCTATAATCCTTTTCCTTTTGTAATTAATAAGTGTTCATAAGGAGATTATCTGAGACAACATAAATATCCTTGGAGTGGGTTGAGTGGTGCCCCCCAACTTCAATAAAAGATATGCTCTCCCACAACCTGTGAATGTGACCTTATTTGGGAAAAGGATCTTTGCAGATGTAATTAGGTTAAAGATCTTAAGAAGAGATCACCCTGGATTAGAGTGGGCCCTAAGTCCAAAGACAAGTGTCCTTAAAAGAGAAGAGCAGGGGGGCTTCCCTGGTGGTGCAGTGGTTGGGAGTCCGCCTGCCGATGCGGGGGACGCCGGTTCGTGCCCCGGTCCGGGAGGATCCCACATGCCGCGGAGCGGCTGGGCCCGTGAGCCATGGCCGCTGGGCCTGCGCGACCGGAGCCTGTGCTCCGCGGCGGGAGAGGCCGCGATAGTGAAAGGCCCGCGCACCGCGATAAAGAGTGGCCCCTGCTTGCCGCAACTGGAGAAGGCCCTCGCACAGAAACAAAGACCCAACACAGCCAAAAATAAATAAGTAAATAAATAAATTTTAAAAAGAATGTCCTTGATGATGCAATAAAAATTAATTTTATTAAACTTCCACCCATGAATACATGTCTTTTTAACATCCTGTAAGACAAGAAGAGAAGCATGAATAATAGACTTCTGTTGCATACTAGGGCTGTATAGAGGAAAAGCACTTGTGATTGGGTGAGTTATGAAATGAAGTAGCCACAATTTTCACAGACCATCATTTTTACTTGAAAGACTGATAAAATGGGTTAATAAGACTTGGGCAGGGAGTTCCCTGATGGCCTCGTGGTTAGGATTCTGGCCTTTCACTGCCGTGTCCCTTGGTCGGGAAACTGAGATCCTGCAAGCAACATGGCGCAGCCAAAAAAAAAAAGAAGAAGAAGACAACTTGGCCATTTAGCGTACATTTTCTTCAAAATGAACAAAGTGAGTTTTTCATTTCAAGAGAAACAACTGACAGTATTTGTTGCCAGTGATAAATTTCTAACCGCTGCTTAAGACCTCTTACTTACTTACTTACTTACTTATTTATCCATCTATCTATCTATCTATCTATCTATCTATTTATTTACTTATTTATGCCGTAGTAACATGTGGCATATGGGATCTTAGTTCCCCCACCAGGGATCAAACTCACACCCCCTGCATTGGACTGCCAGGGAAATCCCAAAACCTCGTATTTTAGAATATGTGTGATATTAACAAATGTGGGTACTTTAATATTGTATAATGAAATGCATCAATAGTTGGAAGAGCCGCACAATTCAGTGAACCATTATCTTCCAAATGACTAATGCACCATGTCACAAAATCACACATGGGTAAAAAATTGATTCAAAGTGCAAGAGAGACCAATGGCTCTTAATGTAAAAATAGAAAAGTTCATTGATGAGGTTTCAGATTCTATTTTGACTAGTCTTAAGAAACCACCACTTTGGTATAGAATATCCACAACTATCTGAAAAGACAAACTATTCCTCCCTTTTCCTACTACATATGTGTGTGAGACTGCCTTTCCTTTACATACTTCACCAGAAAACACAGCATAACAGACTGAATGCAGAGGCAGAGATGAGAATATTTCTTATTTCAATATTTCTTATTTGGGGGAAAAATTTATTTTTCACTTAAAAATGTCAACATACAATAAGTTTATTTTTAATAGATTAATAAATATTTTAAAAATTTCTCAGTTTTAACTTCTCAAACAGTAAATATGATAGATGTAGCCCACATAAACAAAAGCTGTTTAGTACCCTAAATCATTTTTGAGTACAAAGGGTTCTGAGAGCAAAAAGTTTGAGAACCACTACAATAACCAAATGAGAACTACAAAAGTGGAAACTTGACACAGGGAGTTTCCTGTGTCACGACTTCCATATACTCAGCATACTCTTTTTTTTTTTTTTAATTCAAGTTTTGATGACGGAGTACGAGGTTAACTGTGGAACAAAGCAAATTTTAACATTTGGTGTATAAACCTTGGTTCAAAAAGTACATATATGTCAAAAAACATATACATTCACATTTAACAGCATGGTTTCTGCTTTATTAAAAATATGTTCAGTGGGCTTCCCTGGTGGAGCAGTGGTTAAGAATCCGCCTGCCAACGCAGGAGACACGGGTTCGAGTCCTGGTCTGGGAGGATCCCACATGCCGCAGAGCAACTAAGCCCGTGCGCCACAACTACCGAGCCTGCGCTCTAGAGCCCGCGAGCCACAACTGCTGAGCCCACGTGCCACAACTACTGAAGCCCACGCGCCTAGAGCTCGTGCTCAGCAACAAGAGAAGCCACTGCTATGAGAAGCCTGCGCACCACGACGAAGAGTAGCCCCCGCTCAGCGCAACTAGAGAAAGCCTGCGTGCAGCAACAAAGACCCAACGCAGCCAAAAATAAAAATAAATAAATTTATATAAAAAAATACGTTCAAGTAACAGGGTTTATACTTTATCCTTTTAGTGAAAACATATGGTAAATTCACGTTGCCCCAAGTGTGCTGCAAAATACACAGGACTCTAAATCGTTCTCTGTGTCTGATCTTCCTCTATCTTGTCTTGCTGTCCACTCCTACTTGCCCTGCAAGCAATGAAATGACACATTTCTGGAATATATTGCTGGTGCCTTCAGCTGTGCTCTGCCTACACAAAAACAAAACAAATCCATAACAGGGACCTCTGGGATTGGATGGAAAACGCCTCCCACCGGTGGAATGGTTGTTCTATGAGTCAATCAAATAATTCCTGGCAGAAAGCCAGGCAAATAGAAAACAGATTTTGAAAGAAGCTACTCTACAACTCTATGACAATACCTTTTTTAAATGTTCTGTATTTGACCAACCTTTACACTCTTCTCTATGTCTCTGTCCCTCTGCTGAAAACAAAGCAACACTATTCTACCATAAACCACAGGACTTTTTAAAATGACAGAAGTAGTATTACCTTTTCTCTAAAAAAAAGATTCAGACCATTCATTCACAGCAATGGGTAAGCAATTATAACTCTGTATGATAACATATGTTGGGTACAGGAACATAGTCTGCTTTAGAGAACACTTAAAGCTTAGATGAAACCACAACTACACCAAATTTTTAGAAATGAAGGTCTCTCCTTTTGGCACATCAGTAATTCCTTATCTCTTGCTACTTTAACGGGCAGCTACAATTTGCAAGTACTTTTAACTAGGAACTGTGGAGAACGATCTGACAGCAATTAGCTAAGGCAACTACCAAAGGGCGGGGAGGTGGGGGGGGTGGAGGGGGAAGTGCACTCTTAAAAAGCCCTAGCTGAATTTCGCCTTAACCCGGCCAGTTTAAGCGGTAAGAACGCATTCCGCGCTTTTGTTTTTCATAAGCCGTACAAGCATAAAGATCTTAGAAACATTTCATGACCACAACAGCGAATTCCTTCCAAGACTTTAAGTCTTTAGATGATAACTTTTTAGCCCTTCTGAATTATCCAACAGTTTACTCCAACTACCAGCCACCCACGATCAATTCTGGAGGACTGACACCACCAGTAGGAGGCAACCGACACGGACAAGTCCTTCAAGAGCAAAATTATGACAGATCGGAAGGAAACACTCTAATTTTCGCCGTCTTGTCTACAGCCATACCACCCTGAACGCACCCGATCTCGTCTAATTTTTGCCACCTCCCGCTTCCATCGCCTGTCCCAGATAGCAACGTGTCTTCAGTGCATCTTTTGGCCAAAATTTGGCGCCAGGTTTCAAACACGTTTCCGCTGGCGGCCACCAAACTGAAGTCTCGAAGGGAGAGGACTGCTCCCCATTGATCCTTGGGGGTGGGGGGTGGGGTGGAAATAAAGCGAGGAGCGTTTTAAGGGAGACAACAATCCTAGCCTTCCCAAAGCCACTTTGTTTGCCCGCACCTCCACCTTGGAAAGAAAGCTGAGACCCAGAAAAGTCTTCCCTCCCATCGATGGACACTGAGAGCGCTCTCCGTGCTGGGGGACCGCGGGACTGGCGCTATAAAAGGCCCCAAACTGCCTGAAAAAGAGGCGGGCGCCAAACAAGCCGGGGAACTTACCCAGTTTCTTCCACATGGCGAGATGACAAGCGAGGAAGCCTTTGCGGATGGCAGCGCACACCTTCGCCGGCTCGGAAGAGGTGAAGCCCTTCTGCTTCTTGATGAAACCCCACAAGTGCTCCCGGGCAAACTGTGCCGCCTCCCGCCCGCCGTGCCCGTCGCACACGGCGAAAAAGGCCACTGAGGAACGGCGGCGGCAGCAGCAGCTGGGAGTCGGCGAGGCCCCGGCGTCCGGCGGCGCGTCGCGAGCCTCTCGGGCTGCCACCGCCGGGCCTTTCCCCGAGATTTCGCCGCCAGGAAGAGCCAGCGGTGACCGCTGCGGAGGCAACGGCTGAGAGAGGGACCGCCGCGGCGCGGGCTCTTCTTCAGCCGTGGGCTCGGGCTCCACCACGATCTGAGTAACGTCCTCCATGTACTTCCTCCCGCCCTGGTCTGAGAAGACGCTCACTCCCAGAGAGTACAGCCCCGCCATGGCAGGCTGGCCGAGATCCCGCCGGTCCCACGCAGCCCGCCGAATGCGGCGGCGGGATACACACTCGGCGCTCGCCGGCCAACTATTGTTTATCTTCGACTACGCCGAGAAGGGGGAGGGAGCGGTCCCGGTGGGGGGCGCACGATGTCGAGACTTGTCCGCCAGAGCTGGGCAGAAGCGGCAGGGGGAAAGGAGCCGATCAGCTGCGTCTGCGCAATGCGCCTCCGCCGGCTGCCCGCGCCCACCACACAAATCAGACGTTCTTCCCCGCTGACGTCACTAAGCTCTCTGGACCCGACCAATCCGGAGTCGAGTTGGAGCGAACCCGCCCTCCGCCCTCAACGCTCGCTCCTCCCCACCTTCCCTCCTCCCACCGTGGGCGCGGGGCCCGCGCGCGACCTGGCTGGCTTTCGCTTTGCAGTGGGCGTTTTCGCTCTCCCGCTTTTCGGCGGGTGCTAAACGCTTATCTACCAATTTGATGTCACCTTTTTGCTCAGTCCCGGGGATCATGATGCAGTCTGCTGCCCTGGGCGTTCCGCTGCTCGCCTCGTGTGGGCTTGGGCCTCCCACGAGTGTAGAGAATCTGGGAGGAAAGACCTTCATTTCTTGAAGTTAAATGGCGGGAAACCTCACTTCGGAAGGTGGTTTTCGAACAGGCTGGAAAAAGCATGCCACAGCTGAACTGGATTTCGGTGGGATGGATCCGACTGGGAGTTGAGAGAGCAAATCCAGTTTGTGTTAAGAAAACTTGGGAAATTTCCACTATCGGCTGCACAGCCTCGTATGTCGGAGACTTAAAAGGCTTAAGTGTTTTTTTAAACATCTTTTCAGCTTTTGTTAAAAGTAGTACTTTTTCCGACGAGCCCTGGGTGCAGCATTTTCCTCCTTAGGCGGGACCAGAAAACAGCTTACAAAAACTACCCAGCGCTCCAGTGCTCCAACAGTTCGGTTATCTTCTCCCGTCTTCCTCCAGTAGGTTACAGTCTAAGCTCTAAAACCTTTGCACGGACTTCAACGGCATTAAAATAAGCCTCAGAGTGGGCAGGTTGGTATGTTCTCAACCGCACACGTTCTTGTCGTGAATCAAAGTTCACTCTTCCAGTTTTGGGCCGCATCACCATCAGCTCTCCTGGGTGCCCTTTCCTCTACAGCCTTGGAGTTATTTCAAATGGAATGATACTAGTTCTGAACTGGGAATGGGGAAAATGTTCATTTTTTCACACGTGACAAGAAATACAAATAGAAAAAAATCCTTATGCCAATAAACATAAATAAAATCACCTGGGGACTTCCCTGGTGGTGCAGTGGTTAAGAATCTGCCTGCCAATGCAGGGGACACGGGTTCGAGCCCTGCTCCGGGAAGATCCCACATGCCGCGGAACAAATAAGCCTGTGCGCCACAGCTACTGAGCCTGTGCTCTAGAGCCCGCGAGCCACAACTTCGGAGCCCGCGTGCCAAAACTACTGAAGCCCGTGCGCCTAGAGCCCGTGCTCCGCAACAAGAGACGCCACCGCAATGAGTAGCCCGCACACCGCAACGAAGAGTAGCCCCCACTCGCCGCAACTAGAGAAAGCCCGCACACAGCAACAAAGACCCAACACAGCCAAAAATAAATAAAAGTACTGTAGGTAGGGCTTCCCTGGTGGCACAATGGTTAAGAATCCGCCTGCCAATGCAGGGGACACGGGTTCAAGCCCTGCTCCGGGAAGATCCCACATGCCGCGGAGCAACTAAGTCTGTGTGCCACAGCTACTGAGCCTGCGCACCACAACTATTGTAGCCCCCGCGCCTAGAGCCCGTGCTCCGCAACAAGAGAGAAGCCACCTCAATGAGAAGCCCGCACACCAAAACGAGTGGGCCCTGCTCGCCGCAACTAGAGAAAGCGCACGCACAGCAACAAAGACCCAACGCAGCCGAAAGTAAGTAAATAAATAAATTAATTAATTTAAAAAAATAAATTAAATCGCCTAAAAATGTAGCAAATCTGACTAGATCAATTAAATTGAAAATGTAATCAAAGATATACCCTACGTCAAAATGCACTATACCAGATGGTTCCAGAGTGTAAAAACACTTGGAAAAAAATCCCAGCTTGTTTTGAAAGATAATCATAATCCTGTTGTTAAACCCTAATAATTGTAACGCTGGAAGGATATCTGTAGACCATATTTTATAACTAAATGCAAAAAACCTACGTGAAATATTAGCAATTCTAGTTCAGTACCCTCCATAACACAAGACCTGCAAGAGACAACAGTTTGTGTAGCTCTCTATATTACTCATCTTAAACAGCGTACTCACCTTCCCTTCCACTCCTAGAGATTACAAAAAGATAATTCCATCATGCTCTATAATCCTTTTCACTCAGTTACAACCGGTAGCCTCCAGGTCATCCGTCATTACCCTGATTAGCATCTCCATGGTACTCTCTACTTCTGTTAATCTGATTCAGTACTCTGCTCTTTACCAGTCATCCTAACCATTTCACTCCACCCTTCAGATTTCAACATCTTTATCAGCCATTTCCTCTTTATTCTTAACCTCTTCTCTAAATGTTCCATCAACTTCCTCTTCCAACTGAAAACTGGTTTGTCGCCTAGCAAAACTACCTCCCTTACAACTTTTCAAGTACAGGAGATTATTTTTCCTCTCACAGGTATTCTTATCTTCAAACTAACTTCTCATGTTGCCCCCAAATCATTTCTCTTCCTTCCTCCTTCAAAAACCCAAGCTTGGGACTTCTGTGGTGGTCCAGTGGTTAAGACTCCACACTCCCAATGCAGGGGGCCCGGGTTCGATTCCGGATTAGGGAACTAGATCTCACATGCTGCAGCTAAGACCCAGCGCAGCCAAATAAATAAATAAATATTTTTAAAACCCCCACAAAACCCAAGCTCTTTTAACGTTAATGCCAGCTGCCACCACACCAAGACGCTGTCACCTACCGATCCCTGTTAACTCCCCCTTCATTTGTTCATGGCTCACTGTCATCCTTTCTTCCACTATTCTTATCACTTCTCAGCCACTTTATTCTTCAAAGTGTTATCTACATTTTCCATCCAATATCCTGGCTTCTCAGTTCCTCCTCCTCTTCATGATGCCAAGGCCTTGCTACCATTAAAGGCAACCCTTCCGTTTGTATTCTAGATCCCGTCTCCTCTCTCCTTCTCAAGAGCTTTGCTCCACCAGTTATCCTTTCTTGCTCCTGCCTCATCAATTTCTCTTTTTCTACGGGGTCATTTCCATCTTTGTACAAATATGTTCTGTTTTCTATTTTAACAAACAACAAAAAAACTACCTTGACTCCTGATTCTACCCAACTTCTCTGCTCTCTGTCCCCAAAAAAAATTTTAAGGAGTTGTCTCAGGGACTTCCCTGGTGGCGCAGTGGTTAAGAATCACCTGCCAATTCAGGGGACATGGGTTCGATCCCTGGTCTGGGAAGATCCCACATGCCATGGAGCAACTAAGCCTGTGAGCCACAACTGAGCTGTGTGCTGCAACTACTGAAGCCCACGCGCCTAGAGCCCGTGCTCCGCAGCAAGAGAAGCCACCACAATGAGAAACCCGAGCACTGCAACGAAGAGTAACCCCTGCTCACCACAACTAGAAAAAGCCCGCACACAGCAACGAAGACCCAACGCAGCCAAAAATAAGTAAAAATTAAAATAAAAAAAGAATTAACCTTAGAAGAAATATAAGACACTAATTAATCTGCTATTTTTTCTTCCTATGGCTAGTAAATATCAGTAATATCTACTAAGTAATAGTCCATTCCTCATCTATTAGAGCCACCCTGTGTATTTGGAATTATGAGATTATGTGTCTCAAGAGGTTAAATTCTATAACCTTGCCTTTACTCTGATCCTGTTGTTTTTGCAACTCAGTATTTAACAAAATAGTCAGTCTAATCTGGCTACCACTGTCACATTCAACGTGTGCAAAGGCAAATTGGTAGGAGACACAAAATTAGAATCACTGCTGCCAGAGTCCCAGAGGTGTCAAGCCTGTATGTGTTCTTAATTAGCCATGGAAATTCAATCTGTCGTGGTTTCTGCAGATAACTAGTTTTGCAGTCATTAGTGTGGACAGAGCATTCATACCTTTTCTCTTTAGATAGCTCTACTTACACACTTGGCCGTTTTTTTCTAAAGAGATCTAACCTACTCTTGAATTTATTATTGCTTTTCCTTGATGAAAAGTTCCATTTTTCTCAATTTTTGAAAAGTTTAACAAAAGTTATTTCTTTAAATAATTTGGAAAAAGCAGGGTTTTGTTTTTTTTTTCCCTTGAAGTACTGTGTACTATCAGTTTTACTCAGCAGTACTGCTTACTGTGCTTCTGGGAAGGTTTCAAGCTCCAAATTGTATAGCCTTCAGAGTTAGAGATAAAATCAGAGAAGACCACCTTTAAGACAGAAACTAGTAAAATTTAAGCATTGCATTTATTTTTGGGAGCTAATATCATGATTTTGGTTTCTAAGCTAGGGTAGGAGCAAATTATTTTATTTTATTTTTATTTTTATTTATTTATTTTTGGCTGTGTTGGGTCTTCTGCGGGTTTTCTCTGGTTGTGTTGAGTGGGGGCTACTCTTCGTTGCGGTGCGCAGGCTTCTCATTGTGGTGGCTTCTCTTGTTGTGGAGCACGGGCTCTAGGCTCGTGGGCTCAGTAGCTATGGCTCACAGGCTCTAGAGCGCAGGCTCAGTAGTTGTGGTGCAGGGGCTTAGTTGCTCCGCGGCAGGTGGGATCTTCCCAGACCAGGGATCAAACCCTGTCCCCTGCATTGGCAGGCGGATTCTTAACCACTGCGCCACCAGGGAAGTCCCAGGAGCAAACTATTTTAGAATACTCTCTGCCTCCTCTGTGCTGAGCAGGACTGTAAGGCATAGCTTTTTTTTTTTTCACATTTTCTTCTTCCATCCAGTCTGTGGGACTTGAGTGAACTTAGAAGGGACTTCAGAACTTATTTTTAAAGGTAAACTATTTTTTAAAATTTATTTTATTGAAATATAGTTGATTTACAGTGTTGTATTAATTTCTGCTGCACAGCAAAGTGATTCAGTTATGCATATATATACATTCTCCTATTCTTTTCTATTATGGTTTATCATGGGATATTGAATATAGTTCTCTGGGCTATACAGTAGAATGTTTATCCATTCTGTATATAACAGTTAGCATCTGCTAATCCCCAACTCCCAGTCCATCCCTCCTCTACTTCCCCTCCCCTTTGGCAACCACAAGTCTGTTCTCTATGCCTGTGAGTCTGTTTCTGTTTTGTAGATAAGTTCATCTGTGTCATTTAAAAAAATATTTCTTTCTTTTTTTTTTTTTTTTTTTGCGATACGCGGGCCTCTCACTGTTGTGGCCTCTCCCGTTGAGGAGCACAGGCTCCGGACGCGCAGGCTCAGCGGCCATGGCTCACGGGCCCAGCCGCTCCGCGGCATGTGGGATCTTCCCAGACCGGGGCACGAACCCGTGTCCCCTGCATTGGCAGGCAGGCTCTCAACCACTGCGCCACCAGGGAAGCCCCAAAATATTTCTTTATTTATTTGGCTGAGTTGGGTCTTAGTTGTGACAAGCAGGATCTTGTAGTGCGTGGGCTTAGTTGCCTGCAGCATGTGGGATCTTAGTTCCCTGACCAGGGATTGAACTCGTGTCCCCTGCATTGCAAGGGAGGCACCAGGGAAGTCCCTTGTGGCATGTTTTAGATTCCACATGTAAGTGATATCATATGGTATTTGTCTTTCTCTGTCTGGCTTACTTCACTTAGTATGATAATCTCTAGGTCCATCCATGTGGCTACAAATGGCATTATTTCATTATTTTTTATGGCTGAGTAGTATACCATTGTATGTATGTACCACATCTTCTTTTTTTTTTTTTTTTTTTTTTTTTTTTTTTTTGCGGTACGCGGGCCTCTCACTGTTGTGGCCTCTCCCGTTGCGGAGCACAGGCTCCGGATGCGCAGGCCCAGCGGCCATGGCTCACGGGCCCAGCCGCTCCACGGCATATGGGATCCTCCCAGACCGGGGCACGAACCCGTATCCCCTGCATCGGCAGGCGGATTCTCAACCACTGCGCCACCAGGGAGGCCCTACCACATCTTCTTTATCCATTCATCTGTCAGTGGACATTTAGGTTGCTTCCATGTCCTAGCTATTGTAAATAGTGCTGCAATGAACATGGGGGTGCATGTATCTTTTCAAATTATAGTTTTCTCCGGATATGTGCTCAGGAGTGGGATTGCATGAGAATATGGCAACTCTATTTTTGGTTTTTTTAGGAACCTCCATAGTGGCTGCACCAATTTACATTCCCACCGAAAGTGTGGGAGGATCCCCTTTTTTCCACACCCTCTGCAGCATTTGTTATTTGTAGACTTTTTAATGATGGCCATTCTGACCTGTGAGAGGTGGTATAAAGGTAAACTATTAAATTACCTAGTTTTGAGAAAGGAAGCTTGTATTTTTAAACGAATGTTAGCCAAGTAGCAAGAACACAATACAGTAAATCCCCTACATACGAACATTCAAGTTGCAAACTTTCAAATATGTGAACATGCATTGTCATGTCCAGTCACGTAAGTTAGTTCACGTGTCTGGCATACATTGTCACGTGCATGTATCCTCTACAAGAGGTTGTGCTTTTGTGTACTTTACTGTACAGTACTGAATAGAGTACAGTAGTACAGTGTCTTTATTTCAAGCTAGATTTACAAGAGGATGACTTCATTGAACTCCTTGCTGTGCAACACAAGGAGCTTACTAACAAAGACCTGATGGAATTGGAGGCTTAGAGAAAGGATGAAGAGAGACAAGAGGAAGAAGTAACCGAAGAACCGAAGAGATTCACGATGCAGGAAATGGCAAGGGATTTTCCTTATTTGAGGAGGCACTGTTAGCTTTTGAAGCACAGGACCTGAACATAGAACGGTACATGAAGGTTGCGGCAGCCGTTCAGAATGCAATCCAGTGGTACCGTGTCCTATGACGAGAATAAAAGAGCTACTACCCAGATATCACTGGATGGTTTTTTCAAGAGGGTAGATAGAATTGAATCCAGCAAGGAACCAGAACCTGTGCCGTCAACGTCAGGTGTGAGTGAAATTACAGCTTGCCCTCCATCTCCTATTGCTGATGATCCTTCAGCTCTACCATCTCCCACCTCCTCTCCCTCCTCCAGTCAGTAACTCTTCTTGCCTGTTCACTCGATGCCAGCCCCTGCAGGCCAGCCGTTATACTGGACTACTGTACTTTTCAAGGTACTGTACTGTAAGGTTTAAAATGTTTTCTTTATTTTTTGTGTTTGTTTTTTATGTATTATTTGTGTGAAAAGTATTATAAACCTATTACAGTACAGTACTATATAGCCGATTGTGTTAGTTGGATACCTAGGGTAACTTTGTTGGAATTACGAACAAATTGGACTTACGAACATGTTCTCAGAACAGAATTCGTTCATATGTAGGGAACTTTACTTATAATTTGCTTTTGATTTAATCCTTTTATTTTTTTTTCCTGGGATATTCTCTCATCAGAAAAATCCTGAGTTTTTTCCCTTCAGCGTGTGCTTTACCAGAAAAATTGATTTCACTTTTTCGCTGTTTAAGTGGGCACAAGTTACTTACTACTATCGCCTAAACTGTTGTAAAAAAAATTGATAGTGCGTGGAAAATGTCTAGGATAGTACCTGCATACAATAAGCACTCAATAAATGCTAGCTCTTATTATTGTTCTTAATGATTTATTTCTATTAGCTTCTTGATTAAAATTTCTCCGTAGTTTTATTTTTCACCTTACTCTCCTATAATCTGCCCTCCATCCTCTTTACCTTCGTTAACCATCTACTTCTTACCTACTAATTACCAAATTCAATTCCAATTATCTTGCTCATTGACCTCTCTGCTTAATTTACAGCTTTCACCACACATATACATACGTACTTTAAACATTTTAACTTACATTCATGTATATTCACTTGCCAATCTTTTGATGTAGGGCCAAGACCTTTACTTGAATATGAGTCCACTGTTTGGAGTTCAGCATCCCTTCTCCCATAAACCACATGAATAGTGTATCACCTATGACTTTCAGTTTTGATTTCTTATGAGTGGAACAAGAACCTAAAAAACTGATCAGAGTGCTCTCAGTACAGAATCCTGCTGGGTTTTATGACTTACCCAACTCACTATCCACCGTTTACAGTAGTCTCTCTCACCCATACCTGATTCACAGCAGTTTTTTTTAATTGAGTTGCCTTTATTAAATCTTTCTAAAGGATTCCATTTCATTTTCATAGAGAGAACTTTATTTTTCTTCCACTCATATTTCATCATGTTATGTAACATTTAATTAAATATGTAATTAAACAAGAGCAACTGGAACAAACAGGTTTATGAACCAACATTGACTTAACATGTGAGAGCAATAGTGTCTGGATGTATCAGCGAATCAAAGTCTAGCCCCAAAGTTTCAGCATGCAGCGGGCATCTGGACATGCATCTTTTTTAGAGGCAAAAGAGAGCACTGATTAATCAGGTAAATCATTTAAGTGGTGACTGGTGGAAAGAGCTTCTATTGTGTAATTATTCTTGGAAGGGCTTTCATGAAAAATGAGGTGAAAAGATCAAAGAATTCATAGAAAATGACTGAGACTAGCTTTGTAATGAGAATAATATAGCTTACTCTGCTTACTTACATGTAGTAAACTAAAAATGAAATAAAATATGTTCTAATACTCTTATAGTAGATATTTTGTTTTTTCCTGTTCAGCACCCATCCGCCTCTCCTTTGGTAAAATGATGCAGTGATTTTCTTCTCCCTCCCCCACTCTCAAGCTATGTCATTGGGTAGCACTGGTCCCAAACCCAGCTCTAAGAGAGAGCCCAGATAGGGTTAGGCCAGTCAACATCTCTATGGCCTTAGTGATGGGTTCATTAATGAACTCAGAGCCTGATCGGAAGCCAGTGAGATATGAGGAGACATTTGCTGGGGCTTCTGGGAGAGAAAAGCTTCTCCTTAATAATGGAGCCACTAGAAGAGACTCTCACCTTAGGATCTAGTGTGAAGTTGGAACTGCTGCAGCCGTTCTGCTACCAGGTTGGGAACCAGTCTGAAAATGAAGTTTAACACTCACAGGAAGAAGATTTGGGAGCTAGGTCTGGTGACATTATTTGAACTTTGAATAATGTCATGACTACCCCTGGATCTATCAACGGTCTCTTCAGTTTCCCTTTTAATGAAACCAGTTTGCCTTGAATTTTTCTTCACTGCGACATAAAGAATTTTCATTGACAAAAACAGAAATCTCCTCTTCCTCCTCGATAGGGAAGTGGGGATGGCCCGTAACTAGTATGGTTGGTCTTGTTTGTTTGGGCTCTGAACCGTCCCACATTCTTCTGTATTTCAGTGCCGCTTTCATCCCATGTAGTTTGAGATTTCTGCTTCTTTGTGTTTCTTTTTGATATGTCCTAGTTTTTGCTTATGTACTAATTCAAATTACAGTTTTCATACACTGACACTTTATTTATTGATTTATGTGTAGCAGAAAATTGTTCTTATGTTTACTGGTTTTTTACTCCCAGAAATTTCTATTACCTCAAGACCCTTCCTTCATTAACAAACTCATGAACTCACTGAGTTTACACCTCAGGAAAGTGATATTAGAGGGAAAAAAAAAAGTTAAATATTCAACTTTCTTGTTTCAAAATCCTTGGTATGCAAAAATATATAATTCAATAGAGCCAGTTTTTGTGTGTAATGAAGGTGGTAAAGATTTTACAAACTTACAAGAAGACATATGCAAGGATGTTCATTGCACCATTGTTTGCAATAGCAAAAATCAAAAACGTCCATCAAAAATGGAATAGAGGGACTTCCATGGTAGTCCAGTGGTTAAGAGTCTGTGCTTCCACTGCAAGGGGCATGGGTTCAATCCCTAGTCAGGGAACTAAGATCCAACATGCCCGGTGTCACAGCAAAAAAAAAAAAAAAAAAAGGAATAGATAAGAATGTGTGGTGTATTCATGCGACTGTGATAGCAGTTGGAAGGAATGTTCTTTTAGGAATAGTGTGTCAGACATTATTTGACTGACCTACCAACCATTCATAACTCCTTTCTCCATTTGCTGTCTCCTCTGTAGAGGATTTAAAGGTTCAACACTCCCTTTCCTAAACTCCACTGCACCTGGGTCTTGAGATAATAAAGATCAATGAAATATAAATGGAAATTTGTTGGGGGATTCTGAAGGCAAATGTAGCTGGCACTGGCTTTTCCCTCAGCATGCAACCATGAAGGAAATGCCAAGAGAAATATAGAGATTCTGGTCCTTACATTACTGAGCCATGGAAAAAATACCAACAGCTGTTTACCTCTAGAGTATTTGTTATGTGAGGAAAAAAATCCTTCTTTAAGTCACCCTTGGTTGATTTTATACTATTCTCAGCCAGAAGCATCACTAAATGTTATGCTCTGTCAATATGGATACATCTCAAAAATAATGTTACAAGATATAAGATGAATAATGTTGGGGACTTCCCTGGTGGCACAGTGGTTAAGAATCTGCCTGCCAATGCAGGGGACACGGGTTCGAGCCCTGCTCCGGGAAGATCCCACATGCCATGGAGCAACAAAGCCTGTGCGCCACAACTACTGAGCCCGTGTGCCACGACTGAAGGCCGTGAACCTAGAGCCTGTGCTCCACAACAAGAGAAGCCACCACAGTGAGAAGCCCACACACTGCAACGAAGAGTAGCCCCCGCTCACTGCAACTAGAGAAAAGCCAGCACGGAGCAACGAAGACCAAACGCAGCCAAAAACAAAAATAAATAAATTTATTTTTTTAAAAAAGCCAAAGGAGAAGAATGTTAAGAAGGCAAGGACTTCCCTAGTGGCGCAGTGGCTGGGAGTCCACCTGCCCATGAGGGGGATGCGGGTTTGTACCCCGGTCCGGGAGGATCCCACATGCCGCGGAGCGGCTGGGCCCGTGAGCCATGGCCGCTGAGCCTGCGCGTCCGGAGCCTGTGCTCCGCAACGGGAGAGGCCACAACAGTGAGAGGCCCACGTACCGCAAAAAAAAAAAAAAAAAGGCAAACATGGTCAGTAATGTCAAATGCTGTAGAGAGGTCAAGTAAGTTTACGACTAAAAACCATTCACTGGATTTATCCCTAAAGGGGTTACTTGTTACTTTTGCCCCAAGAGTTCCAGTAGGGTGGTAAAGGCTGAAGTTTGGCTGATATGGATTGAGTGAGTGAGAGGTGATGACCAAGAGACCTTGATTATAGTGTAGGCAAGTCATTCAAGAAGCTTGTCTGTGAATGGAAGGGGAGAGAGAAGGAGCTGAAGGGTCAAGGGAATAATTTGTTAGTTTTTTTTTTTCTGCTGAGCTGCTCGGCTTCCAGGATCTCAGTTCCCCTACCAGGGATTGAACCCGGGCCACGGCAGTGAAAGCTGGGAATCCTAACTACTAGGCCACCAGGGAACTCCCCAATAATTTGTTTTTAAATAATGAAGAGACAGGGAACTTCCCTGGCAGTCCAGTGGTGAGGACTCCGTGCTTTCACTGCGGTGGACCCAGGTTCGATCCCTGGTCAGGGAACTAAAATCCCATAAGTCACATGACATGGCCTGGAAAAAACAAGAAGAGAAAGGTAATTTTAAAATGCCAACAGGAAAGATCCAAAGAGAGTAAAAAGTGAAAGGGAGAGGGGGAATGTGGATGGTCCCTGAGAAGAGAATGCTATCTAGAGCAGTTTCTCAAACTTTAATATCCTGGGGATATTGGAGTCACCTGTGGGATTAAGCCTACAGTTCTAACAAGCTCCCAGGTGATGCCAATGCTGCCAGTCTTGGGCTCCACTTAGAATAGTAAGAATTTAGAGCAGTGGTTCTCAAACTTCAGTGTGCATCAGAATTACCTTGTGGGCTTGTTAAAACAGGTTCCTGGGACCTACTCCCAGAGTTTCTGCTTCAGTACTTCTGGAATGGGGCACAAGAATTTACATTTCTAATAAGCTTCCAGGTGCTGCTGATGCTGCCAGCCCAGGGATCACATCTGAGAACCATTGATTTAGTAGATAAATGGAGAAAATCACCTTAGAACAGAGATAGCTTCACCACTGAGGAGATAAGGAAAAGGCAGAGATTGACAGGGTTGCAGACAAGTTTGTAGATTTGTGGGGAGGTAGGATGCTGAGGAATTTACTGCCCATTGGCCTATATCTTCTCAGCGAAGTAGGAGTGAAATCAGCTGGGAGCAAGGGAGAGACTGATGGGTTAAGGAACTATAAATATTAGGTGAAAGCTATTGCTCTGTAATTAGCTATTCTCATAACACTGCACAAAAGGTCAATTTGTTCTGTTACTTATTAAAGGAATGTTTTTCAATTAATTCATCCAGACAAGTTGACAAGGAAGTTATGCGGTGCAGTGGAAGAATTATTAAGATTTTCCTGTGGCAGGTAACTAGAAACTCCTGCTTTGGGAATTGCCAAGCCCGAATCTTGTTGCTATGTGCTTTGATGAAGAAATTTAGGAATTCAATTTGTTTTATTTATTTATTTTAAATTTTTTATTTATTTATTTTTATTTTTGGCTGCATTGGGTCTTCGTTGCTGCGTGTGGGCTTTCCCTAGTTTGAGTGATACTCAAAAAAATAACCATTTTTTGTGTGCTAGACATTATTTTAAGCACTTTACACATATGAATTCAGTTGATTCTCACAATAGCTCCATAAGACGGGTTCTATTATTCTCCCCATTCTGCAAATGAGGAAACTGGCACTTGAAGAAAATAATTTGCTTAAGGTCACACAAAAAATAATTGGTAGAGTTTGATCTCACACAGTCTAACTCCAGGACTATATACTCAAACCACCTCAGAATATAGCCTCTTTGGGGCTCTGTAATGTGAATTCACTTCAGATTATGTGTCATATAAGTGGATCAGATGAGGTAGCTGTCATTTGGTATTAAATAACTTAGGATTTCAGAATCTAGGATATGGTTTCAGGAACAAGCTCTTTCTTTTTTAAAATAATTAATTAATTAATTCATTTTTGGCTGCTTTGGGTCTTCACTGCTGAGCGCTGGCTTTCTCTAGCTGCCGTGAGCGGGGGGCTACTCTTCATTGCCATGCACAGCCTTCTCTTTGTTGCGGTGGCTTCTCTTGATGCGGAGCGTGGGCTCTAGGCACGTGGGCTTCAGTAGTTGTGGCACTTGGGCTCAGTAGTTGTGGCTCAAGGGCTCTAGAGCGCAGGCTCAGTAGTTGTGGTGCATGGGCTCAGTTGCTCTGCAGCATGTGGGGTCTTCCTGGACCAGGGCTCGAACACGTGTCCCCTGCGTTGGCAGGTGGATTCTTAACCACTGCGCCACCAGGGAAGTCCAGGAACAAGCTCTTTCTGTTTTCGCTCAGATCCCAAGAAGATGACCTTGGAGTGACCACTAGGGTGTGGTACCAATTAACCAGTTATTAGCTTTAAGCATGTTATTTTACACAAAATCTCGATAGTCTACTATTGTGGTAGCCAAATAATTATCCTTATTTAACTGGACTGTTACGATACTTAAGTAATATAGTTTATGTGGATTGAAAATTATAATAATGATTACTATCTGTTGAATGCCTATTTCATGCTAGATCCCTAATATACCATAGGCTTAATACAATTGTTCTGCAAAGGTAAATATTAATACATCATTTAACAGATAAAAATCTGAAGTTAAGAATTTGTTTGAGGTCGGGAATTCCCTACTGGTCTAGTGGTTAGGACTCAGTGCTTTCACTGCCGGGGCCCGGTTCAGTCTGTGGTTGGGGAGCTAAGATCCCGCAAGGTGTGTGACACAGCCATAAAACAAAAAAAAAATTTTTTTTTTTTTGCTTGAGGTCAACAAAATTTTCCTATTTCCCAAATTTTAGACTGAAAATAATTATTTCAAGACAAAGTAGTGTACGTTGAACTTTCAGGACTTTGGGGTCTGTCAATCTCCCTAACAGAGCTTTACCTTCAATTTTTGAGGTGTTATTTCCATCTGGTTCTGAGTAATTAATGGTAATCCTATTCAGCACCTTCTGTACTGCAGCAAAGAGAGGAGGAAACAAATCAATCGACAAATATAGTACAAAATAGTAAAATCCCCAAAGGACAAGTGACAATGTCATTGAGATTAGATCTGTGAGAAAAAATTCAGAAGATGAAGTGAGATGAGGATATGTCAGAATTGTTGGGTAATTTGATGGAGATGATGGTAGGGAGTGAGGGGGGGCAGGAAGAGTCTCTGTTTAAAAGAAAGACTTTTTCCTCCACCTCATCTGGCAATGGATTGATTTCCCTACATTCATTTCAGAAGCTTGACTCTCATGTAGACCGTTCATTGAGTGACTTTTTTAGACATGTTCCAGGGGACAGAGTACAATGAATTCTTCCTCCTCCACCTCCCTTTCAACAGACACACCTTCCTATCCAAGATTAAGTTCATCTGGTCAATACCCTTGCCTTTGGGCAGGAGAGTCTCTCAGCCACTCTAGTTCTCTGAGGCGGCCAACTCTCAGCCCCACCCCATTCCCCAGTTTATGACTGTCAAAATGGGAAAGGAAGGAAAAATAGCTGAGATCTTCTAGGCTTTTCAGTCCTTTGGAGACTTCACCTATTTTCTTTGGTTACACCCAGTCCCTCTTTCATTGGACAAATAATGAATATACATTGAACACGTACTGTACACAATGGCTTGGAAATTTTTGAATGATAGAGCCAAACTAGACCTGCTCCAACATGCTCACCCCAGCTCCCTAGCCTGCATATCATGATACAGAATCCACTGAGACTTTATCTGAATATAGCTATATCAGAATATCAGACATACCTGAACAGGTCACCAGAGTTTTGTATAGAGGCCAGCTGAACTCACCTATCATTCTTGGATTTTACCCAAAATATGGGCAGATCATCACTTAGCTTCTGTATCTCCCACTCTTTTCCTCTCCCAGACTTCCAGGCCAATGCCACTTTATTCTCTTTCCTGACTCATCTTCCCATTGCTCTCTTCCCTAAAATATTTTTCCACTGTGCCTTCTGGATATTTACTTCCATTATAAACAAACTCCTCCACATTTTCTTCTCCTCTATAATCTTCCCTCCCTCCCTTCTTGTTTCATCTCAAAAATCCTGCTCCTGGGACTACTCTTTTCAAGTTAGGGGGCTCATGGTCTCCCATAATCCACACATTATAGGGGCTGGAGGGAACTTTGCATTTTTTTCATTCCCATTATTACTAAGCCAGTACTCCTCTCAGGTGGGTAAAAATTCCTCCACCACTTTTCTTTCTCATCTACCAGTTTATGGTTCTCTTCTATATTTATAAGAGCTTGTAACACCTGGCTCCTATTCACTGCTAAACCCTGCAGTGTGCCAGCATCCTGATAACTTCATTTTCCCTTGAAAGAACCATTAAACAAACCTCATAACCTCACACTTCAGTGGCTTCTGCAACTCAAGTGACATATAGTTTCACTCCAGGTCAATCAGACTCATACATGACCATGCTAAAAACTACTCCATATTAGAAATCTTTGGGGAATTCCCTGGCGGTCCAGTGGTTAGGACTCTGTGCTTCCAGGGACCCGGGTTCGACCCCTGGTCAGGGAACTAAGATCCCTCAAGCCATGCGGCACAGCCAAAAATAAATATAATAATAATAATAGAATAAAATTAAAAAATAAAATAGAAACCTTTGACTTAAGTGTACCTACCATTCTCTATTTCCACCTCTTCCAAGCCCTAATTGTTATTAGTACTGTTCTTAGGTCATACAGAGTCCTATAGGTTCCTTTTTTCCCCAGCTTTATTGAGGTTTGACTGACAAATAAAAAAGGGACATAGAGGTTTTCGTTTTTTATTGAAGTATAGTTAATTTACAATGTTGTGTGAATTTCTGGAGACATATAGGTTCTTGATCTTTCTTTTCTCAAACTATCACTGCCTTACTTCCTTCACTCTTTAGGCTGACCTCCCTGGTTTATCACCTCAGCTACTCTTTCAGGAGCACTTTCACTTCCCTCACATCACTTCCTTCTTCCATCAACCTGGACATCAAACACCTTCTCGAGAACAAATCCTGTGCCGACTTCGCTGCCCCTAGAGCAAGAGTGATGAGGAATGCTACAAGGCTAAGTGTTGCCTCCAATTCCTGCATCTGTACGCCCAGAGCATTACTCAAGAACCTCATTCCTTGCCCTTGATCGATTCTCTTCCTCCTCCATTCTTCTCTCCCACCTTTCCGAGGCTTCCCCCACTCCCCTCAAGCCCCCTTAAATCCAAAGCTACTCACTCTGCAGCTTACTCTTTTTTTTTCAATATTTTTTTTTGACTGTGTTGGGTCTTCGTTGTTGCCCGCGGGCTTTCTCTCCTTGCGGTGAGCGGGGTCTACTCTTCGTTGCGGTGCACGGGCTTCACATTGCGGTGGCTTCTCTTGTGGAGCACGGGCTCTAGGTGTGAGAGCTTCAGTAGTTGTGGCATGCGGGCTCAGCAGTTGTGGCTCGTGGGCTCCAGAACGCAGGCTCAGTAGTTGTGGCGTACGGGCTTAGTTGCTCCACGGCATGTGGGATCTTCCCCGACCAGGGATTGAACCAGTGTCCCCAGCATTGGCAGACAGATTCTTTTTTTTTTTTTTTTTTTCTTTGCGGTACGCGGGCCTCTCACCGTTGTGGCCTCTCCCGTTGCGGAGCACAGGCTCCGGACGCGCAGGCTCAGCGGCCATGGCTCACGGGCCTAGCCGCTCTGCGGCATGTGGGATCTTCCCGGACAGGGGAACGAACCTGTGTCCCTTGCATCGGCAGGCAGATTCTTAACCACTGCGCCACCAGGGAAGTCCCTGGTTTTTACATTTTTTAAAAATGATTACAGTTTAAAATAGTTATAAAAGTAGCTGCATAATAGCCTTGATTGTGTCTCTTGGCCCACAAAGCCTAAAATGTTTGCTTATCTGGCCCTATAAGAAAAACCTTGCCAACCTCTGATTTAGAAAGATTTCATAATTGACTAAAAATATTACGCATTTATTTTCCTTGGGTCTCTCTATTTACCCGGCTGCTCTTGGAGTCCTTCATTATGTGGGTTTAAATGATAAGTTCAGAGTGTCAGCTTCCTGCACAGGGTTGAGAGGAAGTTAGAGTCATGGTCATCTCATCTAGAAGTTTGTCTTGGTAGATCTTTACCTATTGTTTGTTCAAATGGCTGTTCCTGGTAATAGTTTTTTGTTATCTGATTTTTTGGCCTGGCTTCTGCTTTAGGTACAGGTGTATGGCTGTCTCCCTGGCTGTGTTGTAAGTTGAGTTGCCTCATGGGGTCAGTTGCCCCTAAAAATAAGAAAACTTCTCCCAGCATTGAGATGAGCTACCTGCTTTAATGAGATGTACAGTCAGGGAAAGACCTCTCCACAGGTTCTTCTGTTTGCATGGCCTCCTTTTGTTCTCTAAACTATGTGCAACTGCCTTCAGGTGCTATTGATCTGTAGTGTCAAAAGAATTCCAGGTATTCAATAGAAATGGCCCCATCCTTCCAAAAAACAGCTTTTTCTAGGAGATCTTATTTCTCTGATTAGTGGGGATCTGCTAGGATTTCCTCTACTCAGTTTTCATGATACTGCACTTGTCTCTTGGAAATGATACATATGGGTTTTAGTCTTACCTTGAGTCCCAGGTGACCATTATCCAGCAGAAATGATTGTGGTGTGTATCTATGTCTCCCCTCCATTGTTTCAACAATGATGTATATTTTCATCGATATTAATTTTCCTTTGATTATTTAAATCAATTGCATGGAAATAGAGGAGTTGGTGTCTATTTCTTTCCCTCACATTCAATCATTGGAGGATAACAAAAACTCACTAAAGACAGAAAGCTTTGACAGATTACCAGCTGGGACCCCAAAAAGGCACAATTCATGTCCCAGCAGTAAAGTCATGAATGACATGGAAACAATATGAACTGATTCTTAGGAGAATGAATGAGAAATCTGGAGAAAAGCCATTATTGATTGTCTCCACTAATGCCAGGTGAGAGGTCCAGAGCTAAGTAGGAAGGATTAGCACCTCATCCTAAATAGCCCATGATGCTTTCCCTTCCCCACAGGTAGCAATGATAGATCAAGGACACATCCCAGATGACAAGACAGATGAAAAACAGAAGTAAAAGAATCTACTGGCATTTGTTCCAGCCAGGGCACTTGTACAGATAACTTGACAGTACTCAAGTTATCGCCTTCTGTCCAGGGTGCTGCTGTACAGTAACTTGGACTGCACAGCAGGCTAGGGGGATGCTCCTGATGAAATATGTTCCAATGACCTCTGGAAGTTCCATTTAAGAGAACCATACACCTTAAGGATAACTGGGATATTCCACATCAGAATAAGCTTATATCACACTGACCTTGAAGCAGGACAAACTTTAAATAAAGACTCTGCTGAGAGATGTAAGATATGTGAGAAGAACCATGATTAGGAATGAGCTTGCCTGGAGGTCAACTTCCAGAATAGCAGACTGAGGAGCTCAGTGAACTCACTTTCCCACAAAAACAATAAAAATGCGGGCAAAACAATTAAAATCAACCATTTTAGAACTTTGGAAACCAATCAAAGCCACAGAAAAACTGAAAATCATCTATCCAAGAGAAACAGCTGAACTTTGGTTAGAAAATGGGATCTGTGATATTTTAACTTATGAATGGAATACTATTCCCATTCACCCTCCCTTCCCAGCTCAGTTTTACGGTAGCCACAAAAAGCCAGCAGTCTCACAGCCAATGGAGAGGACTGACCTCTTGCGGAGCTCAGTTAAAAGCAACATCCCCAGAGCACAGTCAATATTTTGTCTGAACTTGCAGCTCCCTGGAAAATTTCTATTCTTAGGTAGTTTTGACTATTTGATTTGACTCAGAGTTCAGCTCAACAGAAAAAAAATACCCTGCTCCCAGGGCATTACCAAAAAAATAGCCATCTGCTGGCAACGTAGGAGTTGCCTAAGGCTATGCTTTCAGCTGGGGTTAGCAAGAGACAGGCTGGGAATTTGAGTACATCTTGGAGAACTAGATAACCAGAGGGAGCTCTGAAAAGCTCTAGCATATTCCAGCAGCTCTAAAAGGCTGTTTGAATGCCCAACGCTTTGCACATGCACAGGAGAGACAAGGGAATGGAGAAGGTCCTAGTTACTCATTTCTGGCTGACTTTAAGTCTCTTTGCAAACAGAAAGTGAAAGCTAAGGCTGTCTGGTAAACTGCCTAAAGTTTGAAGGCACACCTTCTCACACAGATTCCCTTGGCAAAGGTGGAAGCCATAAAGATATCCACAGTGGGACTTCCCTGGTGGCGCAGTGGTTAAGAACCCGCCTGCCAATGCAGGGGACTCGGGTTCGAACCCTGGTCCAGGAAGATCCCACATGCCGTGGAGCAACTAAGCCCATGCGCCACAACTACTGAGCCCACGTGCCACAACTATTGAAGTCCGGGTGCCCTAGAGCCTTAGAGCCTGTGCTCTGTAGCAAGAGAAGCCACCGCAATGAGAAGCTCGTGCACCACAACTAGAGAAACCCCGCGCACAGCAACCAACATCAATGCAGCCAAAAATAAATAAATAAACAAATTTATTTTTTAAAAAAAGATATCCACAGTAAAGGATACCTCCTGCTCCTAATGAACTTTAATTTTTCTTCATAAGTTTAAGGAATGGGTAACAGGATCTAGAACTCCATTCACAAGAAGTGTGAGAAGAGGGAACATATTCCTCTGGACAAATTAGAGAGTGAAATGGGGAAAGTGATATAATAGTGTGATCCTGTGAGGGTTACCAAGTGACCCTGACACTGAGGCTGGGCCACAACTCCTGAACCTGAGAATCAAATATACAGGAGGAAAGTGAAGATCTCATTGTCCTTTGCCATCCTGTAATCTACCATGAAAATCTACCCTATAGTCAGCTGGGGGTATCAAGAAAAGCTGGAGACAAGGGGCTAAGGAAGGGTAGGAATGAACTAAGGATCCTTGGGGATAGGGCCTGGACCATGCACTCCCTTCTCTCCTTAGAATTTTCTTATTTGTCATATATCATCTCTGGAATGGAGACAATATCCATGACTGCATGCTCCTGCTTATGTTAGGGCTCACAGAATCATTGGAGCTCTCAGAATAAGAATCAGGAGGACAATAGGAAGGTGGGTAATATGTCAACATAGCCTCAGCACAGTCTTGAGCTAGCCTTCTCCCTGGAGTGAAGGTCGATATTCCCTTTTGTGTGGTCCAGGATCCCCATTCACCCTCTTCCCCATTCCATCAAAGCCTTTCCTCTTCTGCCTTTTCTAGTTCTGGATTCTTTTCTCTCCTCCTTTATCTGTCTCTGTTCTCTGAAGACTTCTCCCCTACTCATAGCCATCAGTTTGTTCCCACATGTCCCCAGCCATAGTTCCTTAGTGGGACCAGGTGCCAAGATATCTAAGTTCCTCTACAGAGAATACCAGTGATGACTACTGAGTTCCCCTGAAAGCAGAGCCTAAGACACAGAACTGAGTGAAGGTAGTTTATTTGGAAGATGATCACAGGAGGGACTGAGGAGAATGAAATAGAGAAGGAAAAGATCATATAAGGGTCATTGTATAGATTGTTGCTATGGGCAACAGGGGCTCCCGTTAGCCAGAGCCTCCTGAGAAACTATAGAATGCCTCCCAGAATGGTCCATCTGAATGACGGGAGGCTGGATCATCATCCACTCCCATTCCCCTTTGGAGGAATTTGCCCCGGCCTATACTTGTCTATGGGTCTAGCTGACTCCTGTGGCATTGGAGAATGTCCTGGAGCAGAATATGCAACGTGCACCGTAGATAGTCATGGGCTATCTAGTTAGTTAGTGCTAGGTGCATCTGAGCTCACACAGAACTATACACCACAGCTGTTTCTGAAAGCAGAGATGGGTCAAGGGGACCTCATGTGAGAGCCCAGTGCGTCTGCCGTAGGCCCTCCTCTGATTTTTAAAACTTTCTCATCAGAAACCATTATTGATGACATAACTTGTAATGGGTGTTTATTTGTGCCACTTCCTCTAGCTGAAATTCAAATATGAAGTTCCTGGTTGGCAGAGAGGGAGAAAATATACTCCTCCACTAAACCTAGCATAGAGCAACAGGAGGGAAGAAACAGAAAAGAGCTGTAATGGGCTGCCATGTGACTCATGAAGGTCAAGTCACAAATAACTTGGAGTTTCGAGTACTTACATAAGTTTCAGATAATTTTTCTGCCTAAACCCAGAAATTGGATTTCAGTTTTACTCAGATATTTCTCAAGATAAGATTTCAAGGATCTTATCTATAAATGTTCTATTTCTGAGATCATGGAATGCTTCTTACATTTGTTTAAAAGGTTTCCAGAGCTCTTCATTGCTACTATTATGGATGGGGAGGAAAAGTCCTGATTTATATTTTTTGCAAACAATAAGGCCCCTATTGAATTCTCACACGATATATGGACTTTTTGGTTTAGAGATTTTCCTGTTGGGTGTGAGTATTCTATGCTTTTGGAGAGTGAATATATTAATTACTAACTTCCCGTCATTGCCTAGCACCTGAACCTTTACTCCATATACTTTCCCCAAATATCTTGCTTACCACAATAGCCAATAACTTGGACAGCATGATAACATGAATTGCAACAACAAATATTTTCCTTTTAATGATTATATCATGATTAATTTGGAGGGAAGCAGAAAAGACAAGAGAAAAGGTGGTGGAGTCATCTGAGGCCCTTTAAGGCTGATCTGTGTTGTGAGTAGACCCAAGTGGAGGGTTTGTTCACCCCCTGGACCCACTCTATTATCCCCAGTGACATTTTTGTTTGTTTGTTTGTTTGTCTGTTTTGCGGTACGCAGGCCTCTCACTGTTGTGGCCTCTCCCATTGCAGAGCACAGGCTCTGGACGTGCAGGCTCAGCGGCCATGGCTCACGGGCCCAGCTGCCCCGCAGCATGTGGGATCTTCCCAGACCAGGGCACGAACCCGTGTCCCCTGCATCGGCAGGCGGACTCTCAACCACTGCGCCACCAGGGAAGCCCCCCAGTGACATTTTGTAGCTGGTTGTTATACTAGTTCTGTCTACCAGGGGGCATTTGCAAAATAGAATATATATTGTAAAATTATGGTGCAAGATTCACTCTTGCCTAATTGGGGAATGATCCAAAGTTATAAAGTTGACATCTAGTTTCAGAGAGGGTGTGCCCCCTTTTGAAGAAACCGGGCCCTTTGTCGATACTTGTAGGTAGACAAGAAAGATATTACATATGGTCAGGATATAAGAGAGATTTCTGTTGTCTACTGTGAACTACAGAGACACAGGTGTCATCTGAGTTCCAGGTCTCAGTACAGGAAGGACTTGATGACCCTGATTTTTCTTAGGATCATAAGTATGTTCTGTTTGGTTAGGAGTACCTGAGCTCCCCCTTCTCTCTTGGACATTACGTATAATGCTTTGATCTCAAACAGAAAATTTGCTTATTGCCTTACAGAAATCCTCATCCACACTGAGTGAACAGGAAAGTATCAGCACTGAACATTTTACTTAGCTCCAGCAAATCAGTAAGAAAACAGACACCTAGATCAACCTTCGCAGACCAGATTGGTGGTTTGTTTGTACGTCCTGCTTTTATCCTCTTGGCATTTCTGCCATCACTTTCTTCTGGTAGCCAACTTACTCTCTAGGCAGAGAGAAGGTCTATGGCCCAAGCTAGGCTAATCTTACAACACCTCACCCACAAGGATTAGGCCACCAGAAGTCATGGGCATATGCAGATTCTATCTCCCAGGAATTGCAGACTTGAATGGAGACACATAGAAATAGTTTAGAATGGAGATATCTTATGGCAACAGCCTAAAGAGAAGTTCTATGAGGTGATTAGGCTGCTCTAATTCCAATTCTTTCCAATCTAGAGAGAGCAAACAGGCAAGAGAAAGAAATAAAAGGTATCCAAATTGGAAAGAAAGAAGTAAAACTATCTCAGTTTGCAAATGATATGATCTTATATGTAGAACACCCTAAAGAATCCACACACACACAAAAAACTGTTAGAGCTAATAAATAATTTTAGTAAAATAACAGGATACAAAATAAAGACACAAAAATCAGTTGTATTTCTATACACTAGTTACAAAAAATATAAAAAGGAAATTAAGAAAACAATTCCAAATAAGTCATGGGCATGTAATGTAGAGCATGGTAACTATAGTTAGTAATACTGTATTGCATATTGGCAAGTTACTGAGAGAATAAATCTTAAAAGTCCAAATCACAATAGCATCAAAACGGATAAACTACTTCAGAATAAATTTAACCGAGGAGGTGTAAGACTTGTATACTGAAAACTATAAGACATGGCTGTATGAAATTAAAGACCTAAATAAATGGAAAGATATGCTGTGTAATGGACTGCAAGACAATACTGTTGTCAATACTATTCTGAATGATCTACAGATTCAATGTAATCTCTAGCAAATTCTCAGGTTAGTTTTTTGCAGAAATAGAAAAAGGCAAGATTATTTTTATCTATTCTAAGTTTCCTGATATGATTACACTTAAGAACTACTTTCTAGGGCTTCCTTGGTGGTGCAGTGGTAGAGAGTCCGCCTGCCGATGCAGGGGACACGGGTTCGTGCCCCGGTCCAGGAAGATCCCACATGCCGCGGGGCGCCTGGGCCCGTGAGCCATGGCCGCTGAGCCTGCACGTCCGGAGCCTGTGCTCTGCAATGGGAGAGGCCACAACAGTGAGAGGCCTGCGTACCGCAAAAAAAAAAAAAAAAAAAAAGAACTACTTTCTAAATCACATAAAGAACAAATGTTACTTAAAAATGAATTTATGGTATGGTGGTTTCTCAAAAAATTAAACACAGAATTAGCATATGATCAGCAAGTCCTGGGTATATACCACAAGAACTGAAAACAAGGACTCAAACAGATATTTGTACATGCATGTTCACAGCAGCATTATTCACCACAGCCAAAAATTGAAGCAGCCCAAGTGTCCACCCAAAGATAAATGGATCAACAAATGTGGCGTATATAAACAGTGGAATATTACTCAGCTAAAAAGGAATGAAGTTCTGATACATACTACAACATGGATGAACCTTGAAAGCTATGTGAAATAAGCCAGACACAAAGGGAAAAATATTGTGTGATTCCACTTATATGAGTTACCTAGAGTAGTTAAATTCATAGAAACAGAAAGTAGAATAGAGTTTACTAGGGGCTGGGAGAATGGGAGAATGCGGAGCTATTGCTTAATGAGTGCAAAGTTTCTGTGTGGGGTGACGAGAAAGCTTTGGACGTAAATAGTGCTCACAGTTGCACGATATTGTGATTGTAATTCGTGCCCCTGAGTGGTACACTTAAAAATGGTCAAACAGCAGCAACAGAAAGAGACTACTATTGTTTCCAAGATTCGTGAGCTACTTCAACATCAAATTCCATTTCTTTTTTTTTTTTCTCCCCTTAGCATGTAGCAGTCATTTTCTGTATTTAAACTCAAAGGAATTTAACTGATACACTGCCACCACTTTCCCATTCTTTGCTGATTAGGAATCCTGAGGGGTCATTATGTCCGTTCAACCACAGTGGATGGGAAGAATCCATGGGAACTGTGTGTGGCTTCTTGGAAAAAGGTGGGAGGAAAATGAGTGACACTTTTGGCCTTTAGGTTTATGAAATTTCATTTAAAAAGAATCTGCATTTGGAATCCTCAGCTTTATGAATTAGGTTGAAAGAGATGCAAGAAGGACCTCTGGCAGAAAGAAGAGCACCTTACAGGAAATTTTAAACAGAAAAAACAGCACTTTTTATACAGAGTTGGCAGAGGGTAGACTAGAGGTTATCAGGATGTGAGGGAGGAGAGGGGGCCTATCAGAGACAAAGGCTGTGCTCTTTCAGTGAAAGGGAAATATGAAAAAACTTTTACTCAGATATAACAGTCTTGGAAAACAGGCGTTCTATCACATGTTACTATTTCAGGGACACCAGGGCTGTTTGGGACCCCAAAAGATTTAACAAACGAGCGGTCAAGTAGTAATCCCAGAAGTAGCTGAATCTTCCCCAGAAAAACCCAAAGTTCAGGAAATCATCGAGAAGTATCCTCTGAGAGCAGCAAACAAAGAACAGGGCTGGTACTCGGGTAAGGTAAGTGAGATACTTAGCATGCACAACTGAAACGGTGCTCGCTCTTAGGGTCCTACAAGTGTAGGGTGTGTATAAAATAGAACTATTTTCTGTAATTCCATCGTAATTTCTGACCTCAAGTCCCCATCCTTGCCAATTTAAGGCAAACAATTAAATTCAATGATACGTCAATTCCTGTTTAAAATACGGTGTGTTTAGGTTTGTTCCTACGTGGTCCGTCTTCTCTTTGGAGTTTAAACTCCTGTGAGAGGGAGTGGGAGTGAGGAGGGATTGTCAGCTTCTCAATCTCTACCTGTCTAGTCCTCTGCCAGCTGTTTTTATCTACTTTCCTAATATTTTTTGCTTTATGATATAGAAATAGATTTTGAGCTTACAAAGAAAAATTTATTGGAATTTCTTGATGGTCCAGTGGTTAGGGCTCTGCACTTCCACTGCGGGGGCACGGGTTTGATCCCTGGTCGGGGAACTAAGATCCTGCATGCTGGGCCACGCAGCCAAAAACAAAACAAAACAAACAAAAGCAAAAATGTATTGACTTTTGTTCCTGACATTGCACAGTGAGGTCTCCACCCTCCACCCCCATTTTCCCAAAGCTGTGGGAAATTCAGAACTAATTGTAGGTTGTGGGAAAATCTCTTCTGGAAGAGGAAGAAAAGAAAAAAGATCTGGGGGATAAGGAAGTATACAGTAACATCTGAAATTTTATAGCCCATCACTCTCACGATGACATATGTTACACGTAGCATGCTTAGATGTGTACGAAGCTGGGCTTAGGATGTCTATGAAGCTAAGGGAAACCACAAGTGTTGAGATCCATGAAACAGGAGACAGACCGCACCACAGCACCACAAAAGGTCATGTGTGAGACTGGGTTGGATGCTGGGCTGACAGTGGAAGGCTAGTTCCTTGACAACTCCACCAAGGAGGTGCTGAGTTAAGAGGAATTTTTCAGACCTCAAGCTCAAGGAGTCATATCTCCCTCTTAGAAGGTCGCCACAAGGCAGGAGTTAGAATAATATATTATGAAAATAATTCTATGTTCCTGTAATAGTTTCCTAGGTCTACTGTAGCAAATTACCACAAACTGAATATCTTTAAATGAGAGAAATTTATGCTCTCAAAGTTCTGGAGGCAAGAAGTCCAAAGTCAGGGTGTCGACAGGGCCATGATCTCTGTGAAGGCTCTAGGAGGATTCTTCCCTGCCTCTTCCTAGCTTATGGTGGTGGCTGGCAATCCTTGGTGTTCCTTGGTGTGTAGATGCACAGCTTCAATCTCAACCTCCATTGTTATACGGTGTTCTCCTGTCTGTGTCTCTGTCCAAATTTCCTCTTCTTATTATGATAACAGTCATGGATTAGAGCCCACTGTAATCCAGTATGATCTCATTTTGACTTGATTACATCTACAAAGACCTTAGTTCCAAATAAGGTCACATTCTGAAGTACTGCGGGATAGAACTTCAGCATATCTTTTAGAGGGACACAGTTCAACCTTAATAGTGCCTGAAAGCAGAGAAAAAATATAGGTGGTTCAGTGCTAACATTTTTTACTATTTTTTTATTTTTTTGTGGTACGCGGGCCTCTCACTGTTGTGGCCTGTCCCGTTACGGAGCACAGGCTCCGGACACACAGGCTCAGCAGCCACGGCTCACGGGCCCAGCCACTCTGAGGCATGTGGGATCCTCCTGGACCGGGGCACAAACCCGTGTCCCCTGCATTGGCAGGCGGACTCTCAACCACTGTGCCACCAGGGAAGCCCTATGCTGACATTTTTTAAAAACTAGCTTTATTAAGGTATAATTTATATACTATAAAATGCACCCATTTTAAATACACAGTTCTGTGTGTTTAAACAAATGTATACACCCATGTAACCACTACCACAACCACCACAAAAAAGTTCCCTTATCTTCTTGTGCAGTAAATCCCCCTATCCACAGCTCCAGGAACCCACTGATCTGTTTTCTGTCACTATACTTTTTTTTTTTTTTTTTTTTTTTGGCTGCATCAGGTCTTAGTTCTGGAGTGAGGGATCTTTTGTTGTGATGCACGGGCTTCTCTCTATTTGTGGCATGCGGGTTTTCTTTTCTCTAGTTGTGGCACGCGGGCTCTGTAGTTTGCATCACCCTGGCTCTCTAGTTGAGACGCAGGCTCTCTAGTTGAGGCACGTGAGCTCAGTAGTTGTGGCACACGGGCTTAGTTGCCCTGTGGCAATGTGGGATCTTAGTTCCCTGACCAGGGATCAAACCCCCATCCCCTGCATTGGAAGGTGGATTCTTTACCACTGGATCACCAGGGAAGTCCCTGTCACTATATTTTATATTTGCCTTTCCTATAGTTACATATAAATGCAAACTTACAGTATGTAGCTTTTTGTAAGTGCTTTTTTTTTTTTTTTGGCTGTGTTGAGTCTTCGTTGCTGCACGTGGGCTTTCTCTAGTTCCGGCGAGCCGGGGCTACTCTTCCTTACGGTGCGGTGGCTTCTCTTGTTGCGGAGCATGGGCTCTAGGTGTGCGGGCTTCAGTAGTTGTGGCTCACAGGCTCTAGAGTGCAGGCTCAGTAGTCGTGGCACACGGGCTTATTTGCTCCGTGGCATGTGGAATCTTCCCAGACCAGGGCTTGAACCTGTGTCCCCTGCACTGGCAGGCGGATTCTTAACCACTGCGCCACCCGGGAAGCCCTGTAACTGTCTTGTAATAATAACATAATAATCTTGAGATTCATTCATGTGGTCACTTGTATCAATAGTTTGTTGCATTTAATTTATGAATTTAATTTCATTGTAGGCATATACCACAATTTGTTTATTCATTTGGACATCTGGGTTATTTCCAGCCAGTCCAGGAATGCACACAATGGAGGACTTTACCCAGAACCAGCCAACCACAGACTTTACCCAGAACCAACCAACCACAGCTGTAAGGAACTGTGGAGCTGAAGCAGCATCAGCATCCACTGCAGCATACATAATAGCAAATGGCTGCAGAGGCCATGGATGAAATGTGGGGAATACAAAACTGTAAACTTTGGGACTTCCCTGGTGGTCCAGTGGTTAAGACTCCGAGCTCCCAATGCAGGGGGCCCAGGTTTGATCCGTGGTCAGGGAACTAGATCCCGCATGCCACAACTAAGACCTGGTGCAGCCAAATAAATAAATAAATATTAAACAAAACAAAACAAAACTGTAAACTTTGCTTGGAGATATGCCTTTTATAAATACATGGAATCATATCCCTAAAGGAAAATGGAGGCCACACCCTAAGACTCTCTTTGACATTGTGCCAGGAGTACAGAAACCAAAGATGAAATGGAAATTCATAGGTTTTAAATATGAGATAAACACAAAGGAAGCAGAAAGAAGATGTAGTAAACCGTCTGTTGCTATTTTTGGCTAACGTTAATCCTCCTTTTTTAGGGGTATCCCTCACTTTGTATAGTCTTGTGATTGGCTCACAGAATCAATGCTATACTGGAGAATCAGGCTCAGAAAACCAACAGAGGCCAAGACAACTCAGGCCTAAGAAGCAGGAGTCACCACAGCTGTCTTTTATCAAGAGTGTTTACTGACCCTGACATGGCAAGACTGCCACGGTAGCCCCTCTTGTGAGTGAATTCTGACCATCGTTTTTTCATCACTCACTCAAGACTCAAATTCCTGGGTAGGAACATTTGTTTGGTCTTGTGTTCTGACTGCTGGGAAGGGGAAAAGAGTAGGGAGAATTTGCCTCTTTGGTTTCTGTAGTGGGAGGTAAGCGACTTGCTTTCACTATGGAAGAGGTTGGATGATGGATAGAAAAAAAAAAAGCCCACTAATCTGGGTCTTTGGAATAACCATTACAAGTTTTCTTCTTTTTTTTTTTTTGCAGGGAGACAAAAGTAATTCAGATGCTGTTGTCTGGGAAGTGGAAGTTTATATGCGAGGGCCATATACACACACACACACACACACACACACACACACACATCTATATATGTTTTTTGGTCGCACCACGTGGCATGCGGGATCTTAGTTCCCAGACCAGGGATAAAGCCTCGCCCCCTGCAGTGGAAGTGCGTAGTGTTAACGACACTGGACTGCCAGGGAAGTCCCAGTGTCATGACTTCTTATTGTGGATCTTCTGCCAAGAAGAGAAGATATATTATGTTGAAATATTTTCATGTGTTCTTCTAGAACTCAGGGAAAGTCCAGAATTGGGTTGGGACATTCTGCGAGGGGCTGAAAGAACTGCTGTGGGTCTAGTGACAGATGGATAGAGCTGCAGTTGTCAAAGAAAGAACTCTGACAATAAGCTGGCACCTGAATGAGACTTCGCCAGCTAGAGCCTTGAATAAGGAGAAGTGGTAAAGGGGAAATTTGTGGATTTTAATGCTTCTTTGGGTGTAAAAAAGGAGAGATTCATTGGGGGAACATGAATTTCTCTTAAATATAAGGGCAAAGCATCATTCTGTTATAGTCCAAGTGTTACCGTTTTAAAAAATAGCTGGCCTGGTATTATTTGGGTGGTGTCATCCAATAAAATAAATTTGAAAATATAACTGAGCAGGAAATAAGGTGTGACATCTCACGTAGTAAATAATGTGGTTTTTGGACTAAAAAGTGAATGTTCTGCCTTGATCCATTTCAAAGGCTTCAGAGGCCAGGATCAAAGAAGCATTCATAAAGGCCTTGAGGAGTTAGACTGCTTGTCTTATTTGCTCCAGACCAGTGTCTGGGAGGCTGGCCCAGGATGTGTGGGCAGAATTTGTCTAATACCTTGATCTCCTCCCCTAGAACATCCCAAAGGGTACACTGTGTTCCAGGAAAAACTGGTACAAAATAGTCAACGCAAGACAAATTCTGAAAAACTTGCCTACTGGACTTCAAGTCTGACAAGATACTAGAAAACATTAAAAACAAAAGAGAACACATGAAAATTTAAACTGCTTCTTCTAAGGCCAAAAATCTCCATAAATGAAAACAAACTCCAAATGACAAACCAGGAAAAATATTTTCCACCACTTGATAAATGGTTAGTATTCTTAGCACATATATTAGTAAGTAAACCATTCTCTACGGGAAAAAAGAGGAGAAAAACATAAATAAGCTACTCATAAAAAATAATAAACAGGGACTTCCCTAGCAGTCCAGTGGTTAGGACTCCAGCTTCCACTGTAGGGGGCACAGATTCCATCCCTGGTCCGGGAACTAAGATCCCACATGCTGCACAGTGTGGCCAAAAAAAAACCCACCAAAAAACAAAAACAAAGCAAAACAAAATTGTTAATAACATGAAAAAGTTTTCAACTTCACCAATAATTTTAAAGGAGTAAAAGTGGCTTTTCAGTGTCTGTGAAGCTGGGGAGATCCCGGCCTGGAGAAGCATGTCAGATCTCCTCCCAGATGTCCTCCCAGCCCTTCGACCCTCCCTGGAAGACCCTCAATAAAATGGCTTGGTCTCCTCACGCCCCCCCACATAAATAAATAAATAAACAAATAAATGAAGAAGTAAACAAGTAAGTAAATAAATAAATAAATAAGTGTACAAATGAATGCAGCAATGAAGAAATGTTTTTACCTACTAGAGAGGCAGCAATTAAAAGACCAATACTACCCAGTGAATTTCCAGGTTATAGAAATTAAGTAATCATGTCCTGTTGGTGCAAATGCAAATTGGTACAGCTTTTTTGCAGGGTTATAAAACAATGCCCATCAACCTTTACAATGTCTATTCCTTTCTTTTTGGCTGTGCCTTGGAGCTCCCCGAGCTGGGAAAGCATGGAGTCCTAACCACTGGGCCACCAGGGAATTCCCGTGCATTCCTTTTAAAGCATCATTCTTCTACTAGGAATGTATCTTACAGATATATTTATACAAATGGAAAAAGATATATTACAAGGTTGTTCATTACAACATTATAATAGGAATAAAAACCTAAGTTCAATGTGAATGTCCAATTAATAGAAAAAAATCAGTGAATTAGTAAACATTTATCCAGTGGAAGACACTGGAGCCATCCAAAATACTAAGATCAATATATTTTTACTGCATCGGTGTTCAGCTCAATAAATTATTACAAAGCAATTACACCCATTAACAGCTCAGATGCCCCCTCATGCACCCTCCTAGTCACAAGCAACCTCTCTTGAGGTGACTACATCCTGTTTTCTATCACTATACACTAGTTTTGCCTGTTTTGAACTTTATATGAATGTAATCATAGAGTATATTTTCTTTTGTGTCTGGCTTCTTTGGTTATTATTGTGAGATAGATTCATATTGAATGCTGCTATAGTTTGTTAACTTCTGTTGCTATCTGGTATTTTTATTAAATATACCAAAATTTATCTGTTCTACAACTTAGTTGTCTCTAGTTTTGAGTTATTAAGAATAATGTTCTGGGGCTTCCCTGGTGGCGCAGTGGTTGCGAGTCCGTCTGCCGATGCAGGGGATGCGGGTTCGTGCCCCGGTTCGGGAGGATCCCACGTGCCTCACAGCGGCTGGGCCCGTGAGCCATGGCCGCTGAGCCTGTGTGTCTGGAGCCTGTGCTCCGCAGCGGGAGAGGCCACAAATGGGGAGAGGTCACAACGGTGAGAGGCCCGCGTACCGCAAAAAAAAAAAAAAAAAAAAAAAAAAAAGAATAATGTTCTGGGCTTCCCTGGTGGCGCAGTGGTTGAGAGTCCGCCTGCCGATGCAGGGGACGCAGGTTCGTGCCCCGGTCTGGGAAGATCCCACATGCCGCAGAGCGGCTGGGCCCGTGAGCCATGGCCGCTGAGCCTGCGCATCTGGAGCCTGTGCTCCGCAACGGGAGAGGCCACAACAGTGAGAGGCCCGCATACCGCAAAAAAAAAAAAAAAAAAAAAAAAAAAAAAGAATAATGTTCTATGAATGTTTCTTTTATATATTTTCTACATATGCCTACATTTCTGTTGGATATACACCTAGGAGTAAAACTACTGTGTGTCTTTGTGTATATTATTTTAGTAGTAGCTGCCAAATAGTTTTCCAAAATGGTTGTGCCACTTTATGTTCCCACCATCAATGTATGAGAGTTTCAGTTGCTTATATAAAAAATTCAGAAGTATATTTATTAAGCTTAACAACAGCTACATCTGGGGAGTGGGATTAGGGAAGAATGGAGGGTTGTATAGTTTATACATTTAAGTACTTGTGGTCTTTTTTTAAATAACAGTGTTATTTCTTTTTAACAAACTAATAATACTTTTCTTCTTTTCCATATTCCATTGATTTTGTAATTTAAAAAGTAAAGTCAAATATAAGGACAGAGATCTGGTCCAAAGAAATGGAAAAGACAATTAGGCTAGTAAGAGTTCAGTGAGTAGCCATCAAATTTAACTTTGAGCTACCTGACAGTCCAGGCAGGATATATTCTGAGTAATTCAAGGTAGATAGGTGTTCTCAATATTGGTAAGATGTGACAAGAGCATGGGGAGCATGATTCATCATGTGTTGCCCAATTAGGCAGTGGCCAGTTTTTTGGCATAGTTGAAGACCAGATTTCAAGAAATATGGGAGTGGGGTAGGAGGTAGGGTAGGAATAGTGAAAGGTGGAAATGTAGGTTTGGGTTAGATTGTGAAGGGTTTAAAGCCAAATCAGGAACTGTAGACTTTATGATTTGGGCAATGATGAATCATCAGAGGTCTTTTTTTTTTTTTTTTTTGCGGTACGCGGGCCTCTCACTGTTGTGGCCTCTCCCGTTGCAGAGCACAGGCTCCAGACTCGCAGGCTCAGCGGCCATGGCTCACGGGCCCAGCCACTCCGCGGCATGCGGGATCCTCCCGGACCGGGGCACGAACCCACATCCCCTGCATGGGCAGGTGGACTCTCAACCACTGCGCCACCAGGGAAGCCCCAGAGGTCTTTAATCAGAGAAGTAAAACCATATATATAAGTTTTTAAAAAATATTTATTTATTTATTTTTGGCTGCATCGGGTCTTAGTTGCAGCATGTGGGATCTTTCGTTGTGGCCCATGGGCTCTCTAGTTGTGGTGTGTGTGGGCTTAGTTGCCCCACAGCATGTGGGATCTTAGTTCTCCAACCAGGGATCGAACCCACGTCCCCTGCACTGGAAGGCAGATTCTTAACCACTGGACCACCAGGGAAGTACCCTAAAACCATGTATTTATACTTTAGAAATATACCCTGGTATCAGTAACCACGTTAACAGTTAGTCAACACCTCACCTTTCTAGTTACTTTCCTGAAGAAATACAGCTTAATACAACCAATGGCACAGGGATCAGGTCTCTGTGGATGGGGAACATCCATACAGTGGACCAACAGACCAACAGTAAAGCAGAGATGAGCCCTTCCAGTCTTCAGTCAAGTATTTTTCAAACTAAGAAAAAGACTTAGGTTCTCTTCCTCAACAAAAGAATCCTTCAGGACTGCCTCTCAGTAAGCCCTTCTTTATAATGAATCAAATAGAATATCTCCTTCATCTGTTACAGGGAGGAGTAATTCTACTTTGGAGGTATTTCAAAGGGGCTTCACTTTTTGGGCGGGATAGGGATTTGAGATTTAGCTCCTGCTGTTGGAAACCAGACTCATCATGACCAGTGGAAATTGGGGAGGATAGATTTTTGGAACTTTCATTTATAAGAGGAAGGGAATTTAATTTTTCAACTTTGATTTCTCTTCAAGAAAGCCTGAGTGTGTGGATCACAAGGTCTGGATTCAGGCTGGGAATAAAAGTCTTTATTTCAGTTTCAGACCTAAGCTAAATTACAGCTTAGCATTGGAGCACTGGGCTGTTGTCCATATTCATGGAATTGTACTTCAATTCCCATTTGACCCATTTTTGGGGGGGGTGTATGTTCTTCATTAATCAGAACTGGAGTTGTAGTTGGGGAAAGGAGCATCCAAAGTCTCCAACAACACTATTCAGTGTACATTGAAGGTGTACATTGACATGAGGTTTATTGAAGGAAATTTGGCAGTATTTATCAAGCTTTTATATGCACATACCCTTTGACTCAGCAATTTCATTTCTAGGAATTTATATTAAAGATAACACACAGGTAGGCAGAGATGTAAGGAATGTTTGCTGTAATATTATTAGTCATATTAAAAACTGGAAATAATTTAAATGTCCAAGGAAAAGACGGGTTAAATTATGGTATATCCATTTTACACTATTACAGTTCTTCTAATTGCAAGCAAAAGAAAAAGGTTCTGGGTGGTTTTGGGGGGAAATGAGAAAATACTAAAAATATACTATATTTCATGAAAAAGAAGGAAAAGTTGAAGCATAAATACTCAGGAATGAATGTAATCAGGGCAGTTTCAGAAATGGGGGAGTTGTCCTATTTACTTCATATAATTCTGTACTGTCTGTGTGTGTGTGCGTATGTGTAATGAGAAGGACTCATAATGTTTATAATTTTAAAATCTATAGGAAAGACTTGGTTTTAGGTTTTGTTTACACAAAAGCTAGCGTAAATGATGTATTCTTAGGGCAGCAGTTTAGATTCATTAGGCCTAGTTTTACTGTTTGTGCAGACCTCAAGTCACTCTTTCAAAATTCTTCTAGACATAGTAGATTAGTTTTGTTTTTTTTTAAATTATTTATTATTTACTTTTGGTTGCATTGGGTCTTTGTTTCTGTGCGCAGGCTTTCTCTAGTTGTGGCGAGCAGGGGCTACTCTTCACTGCGGTGCACGGGCCTCTCATTGCAGTGGCTTCTCTTGTCGTGGAGCACGGGCTCTAGGTGCATGGGCTTTAGTAGCTATGGCACATGGGCTCAGCAGTTGTGGCTCGCAGACTCTAGAGCGCAGGCTCAGTAGTTGTGGCACACGGGCCTAGTTGCTCTGCGGCATGTGGCATGTGGGATCTTCCTGGACCAGGGCTCGAACCTGTGTCCGCTGCATTGGCAGGCGGGTTCTTAACCACTGCGCCACCAGGGAAGCCCCCATAATAGATTAGTTATTTGCTACTGCATAGCAAATTATTCCAAAATTTGATGGTTTAAAATAGCAAATATTTATTATTTCACAGTTTGTGTTGGTCAAGCATTCAGAAGGCGCCTTGCTAGGTGGTTCTGACTTAGGGTCTGTCTTGAGATTTTAATTTAGATGTCAACTGGGGCTGCGGTCATTTTAAGATTTGCTGGGGCTGGAGAATCCACTGCCAAGATGGTTCACTCACATGGCTGTTAGCAGGAGGCTTCAGTTTCTTGCTGGCTGTTGGCTGAGGGCCTCAGTTCCTCACTACATGGACCTCTCTATAGGGCTGCTTGAGTGTCTTCACAACATAGTAGCTGCCCTCCCACGAACCTTCCAGAGAGTGATGCAAGAGAGAGCAAGGCAAAAGCCATAATGTCTTATTATACCCTAGCCTTAGAATGAACATACCATCACTACTACAGTAGTCTACTGGTCACAAAGACCAACCCTGATCCAGTGTGAGAGGGGATTATACAAGGGAGTTGTTTAGGAAGATGTACTGTTTTCCTTTACTCTCACAGTCTAATTCTGGTCACCAAATATGTGGGGATTTTCCCACACTGACCAGTATTCCAACACCAGCTGGTTGTCCTGTAATTCAATTCAGTTCTGACATTATCCACCTAGAGCTGGTGTCAGACGCCATAAGTTAGGGGCTTGGTCCCATACGACTGTCCTCACTTCAGATGTCAGTCGCAAGTACCAGGTTGTCACCTGTATTTCTGATGACTGACAAGTTATAAATTGGGGTTCCCACAACTCCATCCTCAGGTTTGATAATTTGCTAGAATAGCTCACAGAACTCAGGGAAACACTTATGTCTGCCATTTTATTATGTAATAAAAGATATGATGAATGATACAGATGAACAGCTAGATGAAGATATACATAGGGGGAGGTCTGGAAGCGTCCTAGACACTTCTGTCCCTGTGGAGTTGGGATGTGCTACCCTCCCAGCATGTGGATGTGTTCACCAACCCAGAAGCTCCTTGAACCCTATATATACTTCAGGGATTTTTACAGAGGCTTCATCATGTAGGCATGATTGATTATTAACTCAGTCTCCAGCCCATCTCCTCTCCTCAGGTAGGAGGTGAGGCTGAAAGCTCCAAGCTTCTAATCATAGCTTAGTCTGTATGGTGACCAGCCCCTATCTGAAGCTATCCAGGAGCTGACCAAGAGTCACCTCATTAGAGCAAAAGATGTTCCTATCATCCAAGAAATTCCAAAGGATTGAGGAATTCTGTGTCAAGAATCAGGGTCAAAGGCCAAATGTCAAAACAAAAATGGGCAATTCCCTGGCAGTCCAGTGGTTAGGACTCGGTTCTTTCACTGCCCAGGGTGCAGATTCAATCGCTGGTCAGAGAGCTAAGATCCCGCAAGCCGTGCGGCCAAAAAAAAAAAGATGTTCCTAGCTCCTTTATCACTTAGAAAATTGCAAAGGTTTTCATTGCACTGGCCAAAGGGCTAGGGATGAAAACCAAAATATATACTTAGATTTTATCACAGTATCAGAGGGGTCACTACCAGGAGGCAGGAGTCACTGAAGGCCAGCTTGGAGGCTTCTGGGAAGTGGAAATAGGTGGTTTGGGGCCAGTGCAGGAAAGGAAGCTTCTCCCTGTATATGCTTTATTTATGTATGTATGCATTTATTTATTTATTTTTGGCTGCGCTGGGTCTTCGTTGTGGCACACGGGCTTCTCTAGTTGAGGCGCAAAGGATCTACAGTGGGCAGGGCTCAGTAGTTGTGGTGCAAGTGCTTAGCTGCGATATGTAGGATCTTAGTTCCCTGACCAGGGATCGAACGCGGGCTCCCTGCATTGGGAATGCAGAGTCTTAACCTCTGGACCACCAGGAAAGTCCCCATATGCTTTTGTATTTTAAAATTTTTGACCCATGTTGAATGTAATACCTATTTAATAGAGTAAAGGAAAAAAATTCTCCCACCAGTTCCCTGTTATTTAGACTGGTTGTTCTCAAATTTAGCATGTATCAGAATCACCTGAAAGGCTTGTTGAAACACAGATTGCGGGACTGCACCATCAGAGTTTCTGATTCAGTAGGTATGGGGCAGGGATTGAGAATTTTTATTTCTAACAAGTTTTAGGGTGATGGTGATATTGCTGGTCCAGGGACCACACTTTGAAAACCATTGATTTAGATCCTCTTGGTCTAATATGATAGCCACTAGCCACATGTGATTATTAAGCACTTCAAATGTGTCTAGTCCAAATTGAGATGTGCTGTGTAACATACACACTGGATTTTAAAGACTTAGTAAAATAAAGAATGTAAAATATCTCCTTCGTAATTTTTAAAATTGATTCTATGTTGAAATGATAATATATATATATATATGGGGTTAAAGAAAATATATTAAAAATAATTTCACCTGTTTCTTTTTACTTTTAAAAAATTTTTATTGAAATATAATATAGTTGATTTACAATGTGTTAGTTCCAGGTGTACAGCAAAGTGATATATCCATATCTATATCTATACACACATATACATATATGAATATATTCTTTTATATATATATTCTTTTTTAGATTCTTTTCCATTATAAATTATTACAGGATATTGAGTATAGTTCCCTGTGCTATAGAGTAGGTCCTTCCTTGTTGGTTTCTTTCTTTTTACTTGTTGGTTTGTTCCTTTTTACTTTTTGGTTACTGGAAAATTCCACAGTAACATATATGGCTGGTACTGTGTTTCTATTGTACATTGCTGATTAGATCATTCTTCTCTCCTGTTCAGTGCTTACTATTTCTGTGTCCTTCAATACCAGGAGTATGCTAAGAGATAAACTGGTAAACTAAATTGTTCATAAGTGATGATGACTTAGTAAATTCACTCCCAGTTAAACTATTTTTATTTTAACAGGAGGCTCTAATGGCCACATAAAAAAGAGTAACTAATAGGAGGATTTTTCTGACATCTTGACAGTCAGGTGGAAAAGGTACCTTTGGTCAGGCAGACCTTTTCAACCCTTCCCAGCTTCCACTAAACTCCAACCACTTATATGGCCTCAGTGTATTGCAGGAGAGGGCCTGAAGGGCAAAGAAGAATTCATTCCTTTTTCTCAGGCTTGAAAGAAGTTTTTTCTTGTAATGCAGGCATATTAAAAAAGAAAAGCTAAATTAATGTGAACTACGCAACAGTTCTTTTAAAGTCTTTTCAGTTATTGCTTCATGAATGTCATGTTCTTTTCTTTAAGTGGGTCAAAATAATTCACTGAATTCATTCAGTAGTAAACATTTTCACATTTTAACTTAATCATTTTTAGTTACTGTATCAAGGAGAAAAATTAGCTTTTAATTTCCATATAAGAATTCCAACAAATTTAGTCATATGAGTTAATTATTAATATAGTATCCTTAATAGAATTATGTAAAATATTTTGTAATTAGTTTTCTCAAAGTTATATATTCTTTTTTTTTTTTTTTTTTTTTTTCCGGTATGCGGGCCTCTCACTGTTGTGGCCTCTCCCGTTGTGGAGCACAGGCTCCGGATGCGCAGGCCCAGCGGCCATGGCTCACGGGCCCAGCCGCTCAGCGGCATATGGGATCCTCCCAGACCGGGGCACGAACCCGTATCCCCTGCATCGGCAGGCGGACTCTCAACCACTGCGCCACCAGGGAGGCCCGTATATATTCATTTAATTTGAGTCAAGCTGTTCTATTACAGTTTTATTATGTCAGACAGCAGTCTTCCTTTCTATTTTCTGTTCTCAGATTGTTGTAGATTGGAAATAGATTTTTCCCTCAAGGTCATTCACCAAGTCTATACACTAATTAAAAGGTTTCCAACAACAGTGCTCCTATTGGGAAGTTTGATTCCTTTGTTATCCGTCCACCCTTTAATGAAATATTTTCCCAAGTGGCAAACAAATTTCACTTTCTCAAGTGATTTTTTGGGAATTTACCTCCCTATCTGTAAAATAACATGCATTGCTGCTTCTTATTTTTCAAATTCAGGCATTATCTATTGTCTTCCTTTCATGAAAGATGAGGATTGAACTCTTTTGCCATCCCCTACCATGTCACGTATGCACCCTTCCCATTTCCTTATCCTTCTTGTACATTTAATTTATAATTTCAATAGATCAACATATAACATTTATTTTATTATGGCTATGTAAATGATAGTCTTATCAAATTTAGTATTATACTATGAGTCCTTTTCATTTCTTTCACATTTTGCCTTTTGTGGGGTTATCTTGTTTTTTAGATTATTTAGCTTTCTACTTATTTATTATTAATCTAACCCCAAACTTCATCTGGCTATATAAATCTCCTGAAACATTTAAAAATAGTAGTATTCTAGCAGTAATATTCTTTTTTTTTTTTTTTTTTTTTTTTTATATTTGAGATTTTTAATACATATTCTAAAATGTCAAGCTTGACTTAAGCTAGCTCTAGGTTTCCTTCAGGTTCTAAACAGCTGTGATTTGTGCACAGTGCAACCAACTCCAGTAGCGTCTCAGTTCCCACGTTGCTTCCTTTTCTCACTTCTTAATCATCTTTGAGCCTTGAGCAGCTAACTCTTTCCACCTCTCTTTGTTCTGCTGGATGATGTCCACCAGGTTGTTTTTGAAGCTCTTCAGGTCCACGCTTGCAAGGGAGTAGTCTGGGGAATAGGTTCCATCATTCATGGTGCCTTTCATATTTGATCGTCTGCTTGCTCCATAGGAAGGAGTTTTGGTTTTTGAGTCTTCCTCTATAAGAGGAATAATAATTTTCTCTGTTGAGTCTGTCAGAAGAGAAAATGTTGGCTCTACTATGAAATCAATGAAACCTATTTGGGACTGGGCCACCATCGTTGACTTCCGATCACAAAGTGGGGAAAATGGAAGCCCTAATTCAGCTTCTTTATCTCCCTGTAGGAAAAACTCCTCCATCAGGGCCATGGTCCATCGGTGGTGCAGCTGCCAGGATTTGGCTGGGTGACTGATGTCTGCTGCATGGAGGATCAGGGACATGGTTTTGGCTTTGTCAAGCCCTTCAGGCTGCTGCAAACTGTTTCTTATATTTTTAATTTGCTGGAAGTGACCAGACATGTCTGTAGACAAAACCATTTCAATCACTAGGTTCCGAAGATCCCTCCAGTCATCTTTGGATAAATTTACCAGAACATTCATTTCTTCTTCTTGCATAAGTCGATAAGCTGCACTCACATGGTGATTTTCAAGGACAGAGCGATCATTATACAAAATGGCAACATCTGACCTTGTCTGAATATGAAAATTGTTTGTAGTTCCCGTATGCTCATAATCATGAATGGCAGCAGCAAAGACCATTGCTAAAATTTCCAGTTCAGTGAGCCAGTGCTGGGTAGGGCAAAGCGGAGAGATTCCCGCACAGAGGATCGGTGCCAACCGGCACTCACCAGCCCGAGAGGCTTGTCTGCTCGCCCGCCGGGGCGCGCAGCGCTGGAAGCTGAGGCTCGGGCCTCGGTCAGAGCGCAGGGAGAGGACTGGGGCCGGCGGCGAGAACTCAGCCTGAAGGGGGCCAATGCGCCACAGCTAGCCGGCAGGGAGTCCGGGAAAACTCTGGAGCTGCCGAAGAGGCAAGAGACCCCCTCTTCCCTCTTGGTTTCCCGGTGCGCCAGTAATATTCTTTCGATTTAATCTTATTTTAGACATCTTTTCCAGAGTCTTCTGATTGGCTCTAGTCTATATTGGTTCCTCTTCAGGCCTGTGCCACTGTCTTGTTGGAGCTGCCTTTGCTATCATCCTAGAGTTTTACTTTTTTGGTTTTCTGTTTTGGTTGGACCCTCAATATTTTGTCATATTTTTTCCTCCTTCTTGGTTTATTCCTTCGTTTTGGTGGAGTCCATTCCTTAGTTGTTTTTGAGAATAGGTAAATGAGGAGCAATTGTTTTTTGAGATGTTCTATGTCTGAAAATATTTTTACCTTACTTTCATACTTAATTCATAATTTGGCTGAGTAGGGAATTCTACGTTGGAAATAATTTTCTCTCAAAGGAATTTCCTGAGACCATACATTAATATTTTCACAGTAGTGTTGCTGTTGAGAAGTTTGATGTCACTTTGATTGTTTTTTTGTTGTTGTTGTTGGTTTTTGTTTTGGTTTTTTTTAACATCTTTATTGGAGTATAATTGCTTCTTTGATTGTTTTTTAAAATCTTGCTGGAAGGATTTATTCTTTGTCCTTGGTGTTCTGAAATTTCATAGTGATGAACCTTGGTGGATGTTCATTTTTCATCCATTTTGCTAGGCACTTGGTAGGCCCTTTCTGTCTAGAAACTCATGTCCTGTGGTTTGGGAAAATAATTCTAAATTATGTCTGGATTATTTTCTCCCCTCTATTTTTCTCTATTCTTTTTTCTTTCCTTTTTTTTCACCTCCTAATATTTGAAAATGTCATCCATTTCAGCCTGATCCCCTATATTTTTCTCTTCTATTCCCTATCAGTTTTTTTTTTCAACTTTCTGGGAGCTTTCCTCAAATTTAACTTCCAAAACTGCTATTGAGATTTTAACTTCTGTGATCATGTGTTTACTTTCCAAGAGCTCTTATTGCTCTCTAAAATTTAGAATTTAAGTCCCTTTTAAAATTGTATCTTATTCTTGTTTAACAGATAAAATATCTCTGAAGATATGAGACATAGTTTTTGTGTTTTCTTCTTGCTCAACATACAGGTTTCCTCCAAGTGGCTTTTTCTCTTTGCTTTGGTTACTGTGTTTTATATGAGATGCATGGCTGTGTGCTCATATTTAATTGAGTTGCCTCTAGGCTCTGCAGGTGGGACTTATTCACTGTGGGCCTTTACTATTGGGCTGGCCAAAAACTTCCTTCAGTTTTTAAGTAAAAATAAAAGACACATTCTTCATTTTCACCAAGAGCTTTATTGAACAACATATTCACCATTTTATGGACTTCCCCAGTGGTCCAGTGTTTAAGACTCCACCCTTCCACTGCAGGGGGCACGGGTTCGATCCCTGGTCGGGGAAGTTCCACATGCATGCTGCGTGGTGTTGTCAAAAAAACTAAAACAAACAACATATTCACCGTTTTGTTCTACTACCTTCTGCCATTTTTCAGGCAACTTCATAATTCCATCTTCCCAAAACATTTTATTTTTTTGGGCAAAGAACTGTTCCAGGTACATTTTACGGCCTTCCAGGGAACTGAAATTTTTTCCATTAAGATAATTTTGAAAAGACGAAAATAAATGGAAATCCGAAGGTGCAATGTCTGGTGAATAAGGCGGATGAATCCCAGCCAAGCTGTAACTGTTTTTGCCTGGTCATCAAAGAAACATGCGGTCTTGCATTATCCTGATGGAAGATTATGCGTTTTCTGTTGACTATTTCTGGATGCTTTTCGTTGAGTGCTGCTTTCAGTTGGTCTAACTGGGAGCAGTACTTGTTGGAATTAATTGTTTAGTTTTCCAGAAGGAGCTCATAATAGAGGACTCGCTTCCAATCCCAACATATACACAACATCATCTTCTTTGGATGAAGACCGGGCTTTAGTGTGGTTGGTGGTGGTTCATTTCACTCGCCCCACGATCTCTTCTGTTCCACGTTATTGTACAGTATCCACTTTTCATCACCCGTCACAATTTGTTTTAAAAGCGGAACATTTTCATTACGTTTAAATAGAGAATTGCATACAGAAGTGTGGTCAAGAAGCTATTTTTGCTTACCGTATGTGAAACCCAAACATCAAAGTGATTAACATACCCAAGCTGGTTCAAATGATTTTCAGCGCTTGATTTAGATATTTTGAGTATGTCGGCTATCTCCTAAGTGGTATACGTTGATTGTTCTCAATTAATGTCCCAATGTGATCACTTTCAACTTCAACTGGTCTACCTGACCATGGAGCATCATCCAGCGAGACTTCACAAACCACTTTTGACATGTTTGATCAGTCACAGCACCTTCTTCATACACTGCACAAATCTTTTTTTGTGTTTCAGTTGCGGTTTTTTTTTAATTTTTTTTTGTCTTTCAGTTGCGTTTTTACCTTTCTTGAAATAATAAAGCATAATATGCCAAAAATGTTGTTTTTTTCTTCCATCGTCAATATTAAAATGGCTACACAAAAATTCACCAGTTTTTTTCAATGCATGCTGATATGACACCTGTCACAATACAATCTAACAGAATTGTTTAGAATGAAGTTAAACACAACTCATCTTTATAGACCTGGCCATCAGCATTCTGGAAGCTGAGGCAGGAAGAAAGCTAGGAAGTAGGGGAAGCATCTTAACATTTATTATAAAAATTTTTCACTTACTAAACCTGTTTTTAGCATGAAACTCCTGCCTTCAACTGAACCTGGTATCCCCCAGACCAGAGACCCTATGTTTTACCCTCTCGAAAGAATAAGCTTCTATTCTCCTGCCAGTATGGAAGAAGCAGAGTTGTTTGTCAGCATATGTGAAGGTTAGCATCTAGGAGCCTAACATTTCCTAATCATATTTTCAGTCAGTCTTCCTGTTTTTAGCCACTCCTTTCTCCCCAATTCCAGAGGTACCTGGTGCCAACAATTCCTGAGTCTTTTATGAGTTCTCTGACAAAAATCGGATGGATGCTCTACTTTCTCCAATGCTGGTTGAAGACTGTGCTTTCTTAGGTCTTACTAAGTCAGTTAATACCCATCCATTTCATCTACATTCCAGCAGCCAAAGTACTGTTGCTGTTGCCTCCCTTCTTGTTTTCTGTATTCCTGCTGGTTTATGCCTCTTTAAAAAAAAAAATTTACTGTTGCTATAATGGAGTTTTGGCAAGAGGGAACTTTTTGGCAAAAAAAAAAAAAAATCACAGCTGTTCGAAGTAACTTTTTAATAGAAGTCAGGAATATTTTAAATACTGTTTAGAAAAAAATTAGTATAAAACAGATGTTGAGAGACTTCCCTGGTTGTCCAATGGTAAAGAATCCATCTTCTGGGCTTCCCTGGTGGCGCAGTGGTTGAGAGTCCGCCTGCCGATGCAGGGGACACGGGTTCGTGCCCTGGTCAGGGAAGATCCCACATGCCGCAGAGCGGCTGGGCCTGTGAGCCATGGCCGCTGAGCCTGCACGTCCAGAGCCAGTGCTCCACAATGGGAGAGGCCACAACAGTGAGAGGCCTGCGTACCGCAAAAAAAAAAAAAAAAAAGAATCCACCTTCTAATGCAGGGGACATGGGTTCGATCCCTGGTGGGGGAACTAAGATCCCACATGCCACAGGGCAAATAAGCCCACTCACCACAACTACTGAGCTTGCGTGCCTCAACTAGACAGCCAGCTTGCCGCAGACTACAGTGCCCAAGTGCTCTGGAGCCCATGCACACAACTAAAGAAAAGAAAACCCTCATGCCACAACTAGAGAGAAACCGTGCCACAACGAAAAATCCCGCATGCCTCAACAAAGATCCTGCGTGCTGCAACTAAGACCCGATGCAGCCAAAAAAAAGATAATAAAGAAAGAAAGGAAGAAAGAAAGAATATTTTAAAAATAGAGGGCATGCACACGTTAAAAAAAAACAGATGTTGAATTGGACAATGTAGTGAACAAATCACACACATTCTACTTCCTATCTCTCCAGTTGCCTGATGAAATGATTCAAGAGTTGTAAAAAGGAAAAATTTTATCATGCTTTCAGAAACTAAAGAGGAACCCCTTTCACACCTTAGCCTTCAAGTAATTCTTGTGGAGCTGAGTCACATGAAAGGTTTGGAGGAGAGTAGCACCTATACAGGCAATTTTTAAAAGTCTGGGATTAATTCATTTAAGGATGAAAAAGAGGGCTTTCTCACAGATTACCTTTATTTGGGAAAAAATATAAGCTGCTATCATCTTTATTTTTGGTTACTGAAGGATAAGCCACATCTAAATATATCCTACTCAACAACATTGCAAAGTGTTGATAACAGTTGTAGCTGGATGATGTGTACATGGCAATTTATTATGCTTTTTATTTTCTACTTCTTTTCAAAAATTACATGGTAAGAATTTTTTAATCTAAGGAAATATATATCCTACTCATTATATTCAACAGATATTCATTGAGCACCTATTATGTGTTGAGTACTGTTCTAGACACTGGAGATTGAATAGTGAACAAAACAGACAAAATCACTACCCTTGTAGAAGTTATGTTCCAGCAGAAGGAGAGGTAATAAATAATAAACATAATAATTACTAGTTTATGTGGTATGTTGGAAGATGGTAAGTGCTATGGGAAAAAATAAAGCAGAGGACAGAGAGGATCAGGAGCAAATTGGTTGGAGGGCTAGTTACAACATTATTTAGGGTGATCAGGGAAGGCCTCATTTGAAAGGCATCATTTGAGTGAAGACTTGGAGAGGTGAGAAAGTTAATAGTGAAGTTATTTGTGGGAAGAGTGTTCCAGGCAGAGAGAACATTAGAGCAAGGTGACCACTGTGTCTGGAATAGAGTGGGGAGGAAAGCAGTAGGAGATTAGGTCAGGGAGGTGAGGTGGGGTGGAGGGAACTTCAAATCATATGGAGTCTTGTTGGCCATTGTAAGGACTTTTGTTTTTACTTTGAGTGAATGCAGTGAGATCATTTTAGGAGACTATCTCAGTCATCCAGATGAGAAATGATAGTGGCTTAGACTGGGGTGGTCACAATAGACATGGTGAAAGGTATTTCACATCAGTGAAATTCCTTAAGCCTCCACCACCTCCCTTGCTTTCTTGCTCTGGGAGGGTCTTCACTTGCAGGCCTGTTCCATGCCCATGGGTTTACCCTGGGGGTAAAGCCAGCAGGATGCTGTAGGCTTGGAGTGAGAGGCCTTCCTCAGGGGAAACTGAACAGGTCAGTGACTGATACAAGTTCTGAGGGAGTGCAAACCATCTATCAACAGAGATTTTTTCCTTAAGGAAGTACTGCAGCAAAATAAAAAATGAATCACAATAAAAGAGGACAAAAAGGGGAAGCATGATTTATTAGAAACTGTGATAAGCAAAGAAATCAATAAAGCTTACAGTTAAGTATAAATAGTTTTTGATAAAGTGATTTTGAAGTTTAATGAAATTCTTTGGAAGAGATCTTAAAATAAAAGAGAACAAATAAGAAAAATTAATAACAATTTTGAACTGAATCACGATAAAAGTGGAAGTGAGGTATAAAGTAGGGGAGAATGAAATCTTGTTAAAAGTATCCTGTGTAGGGTAGCAAAATTATAGATAAACTATCTTGATGCTCATAAACATATTGGCTCATATCATAATTCTTAACAAACTATGGGCAACCACAAGTAAAAAAAGATTTAAACAGAAATTGCAAACCCAAATGTCCACAGGGGCCAGAGAGGTAATGTACATTTTTTTTCTTGAAAAAATAGTGTATTATAGTTAGCTTGGGCCGCCATAACAAAGTACCATAAACTGGTTGGCTTAAACAACAGAAATTAATTTTCTCACAGTACTAGAGGCTGGAAGTCTGAGATCAGGGCGGCATGTGGGATCTTAGTTCCCCGACCAGGGATCCAACCCATGTCCCCTGCATTGGAAGGCGGATTCTTAACCATTGGACCACCAGGAAAGTCTCCAAATTCCGGACTTTTAAATGTTGACTCAAAACTTTTAAATACCCTATAAGACAAACACCCCAACCATATCTGGGGGTTGAATATAAAGCTATCAATTTGCAACCTCTGAGGTAAGACTTCAAACTTACTAAAGAATAAAGCAAAATACATAGACTGCATGAGCCAAAATAGTGAAAATAAAAACAAATATATGATTAATCACTATAAAGGCAAATATAGTAAATTCTTCCAATCAGAGGCATAGGTATGTTGAGAAAAGAAAAAACAACAACAAAACCCCAGCTAAAGATGCAGCTAAAACAGACATGACTAAGAAAGTTTGAAAATAACAGGAGATGTTCATTTCAAAGCATACGCTAACAAAAGGAAGGCTTTTGTGGCTAAAATGATAAGGAAATGTGTTGGCTCATATAACTGGAAGGCTAAAGTTAAGGTGGGGTTTATGGTTATTTGTTTCTGTAGCTCAATAATTTTATCAAGGACCCAATTTATTTGGTCTATCTGATTTGCCACCTGCCAGATTATATTCATCCTAAAGTTGGCCTCTTTTATAACAACAGGATGGCTGCCAATTACAATCTGAATATAGATTTTCATGTTTATGGGTAGTGGAAGACAGTTGCTTACCCAACTGTTTTTAAAAAAAAAAGAGAGAAAGCCCATCCCTTTTGTCCAGTTGGGACAGTTTAGTAAATTGCCTATTCCCAAATGGATAATGTTTACCTGGAATGCCACATTCTGATTGGTTTAGGTCTAGATTCCTAAACCAACCTGTTTTAATTATCTATTACCACATAACAAATTACCCTAAAACTTCATGGCTTAAAAGAACAATAAACATTTAGTATCTCTCAAGGTTTCCATGAGTCAGGAGAAGCTTAGCTGAGCTGTGCTGGCTCAGGATCTCACATGAAGATTCAGCCAAGAAGTCAGGTAGAGCTGCAGTCCTCTGAAAGCTCAACTGAGGCTGGAGGGTTTCTTTTCAAGGTGGCTCACTCACATGGCTGATGCCTCAGTTCCTCTCTTGAGGGTCCTTTCCATGAGGCTGCTTGAGTATCCTCACAACATGGTGGCTGGCTTCCCGATTCATTCTATGAATGACTCAAGAAGGAAAGCGCAGAGTAGAAGTTATGTCCTTGGAAGTCACATAGCACCATTTTCATCATATTCTATTTTTTAGATGTGGGTCATAGTAGAAATGAACTTCTTTTTCCCAATATGTAATTTCAACCAAAGTTGCAGAATTGTTTCCTGTTAGCCTTTCCCGGGCCATCATTACTCTGGCCAAAACTGAGTCTTGTAATAGCCCTTAGAGCTGAGGTGTTGGATCAGTCTCATCTGAAACACATGGACTGAAAGTGGGGGAGAGATAGTTCCCCAAAGCAAAATCAGGGTATCATTTCCAGAAGAAGAAGGACTAGATACTGGACAAGCAAAAATAAAAGATGCCCACTATAGTGTCTTTGTATTATTTGAAATTGTTACAGGAAGCGTGCTTTACTTTTAGTAAAAAAAAAATTAATTTCAATACACAAAAAGTTTAAAGATATTAACGGTGGTTATCTCTGCATAGTGGGATTACAGTAAAATTTTTCCTAGTTTTCTGTTTATTCCAAATATTCTTTCATGGGCATGTCTTACTTTTATAATCAGAAAATAATAATAACTACTATTTTATAAAAGATAAAATTCACCACTATAAGAATGGAAATAGAATGCAGTACTGCAAAAATAGAATGCAATACTACATTTTTTTAAAATAAATTTATTTATTTATTTTTGGCTGCGTTGGGTCTTTGTTGCTGCACGCAGGCTTTCTCTAGTTGTGGTGAATAGGGGGTACTCTTCGTTACAGTGCATGGACTTCTCATTGCGGTGTCTTCTCTTGTTCCGGAGCACGGGCTCTAGGTGCACGGGCTTCAGTTGCTGTGGCATGCTGGCCTCAGTAGTTGTGGCTCACAGGCTCTAGAGCACAGGCTCAGTAGTTGTGGTGCATGGGCTTAGCTGCTCCGTGGCAAGTGGGATCTTCCCAGACCAGGGCTTGGACCCGTGTCCCCTGCATTGGCAAGCAGATTCTTAACCACTGCACCACCAGGGAAGCCCAGTACTACATTTTATTTCAAAACCTATATAGCCAAAGTCACAGACAGAGAAAAGAAAGAAGGCATGACTATACAATGGGTGGAAAATGTAAACCATGATTGCTGGAGCAAAATCAGATATACCAGTAGTTAATATATGAATTTTTTTAAAGGTAAATTCCAGCTATATGTTATATTGACCACAAAAATAATGCAGAATTGTTGAGAATTAAGTAGAAACTAAGTATAATTAAGTAGAAATCACATAATTACAAAATTGTCTTTCTGGGAACAAAGCATGTCCCTCCTTTCATTAAAAGCCTCTTCTGTATCCCTTTATTGTTTTGTGGCTATTCTCACATAGGTCTTTCACATTTCTTATTGACTTTATCCCTTATTCTTATTCTTTATTCTATATTCTTAATCTTTATTCAGTTTTTATTGCATTTATAATCTTTCTTTCCATTATGTTTCCTAACTTGCTATGATTTGTATATAGGAAAATCACTGCCACTACTGTCAGGAATGTAAATTAATAGAGTATTAAATACTTTCCAAATAGTCAAATCTACAGGAAGGACAGTAAGAGCATCAGGAGTTGTAATTAAGCAGGAAAATATAAAAGACTGCTTCCTTTCTTGTAATTCACTTGAAAGACAGTAACTGTTAAAACAAAACAAATGTAAGGAGGGGCTTATAATGGAGAAGGAAAGGATATGAACATATTCATATAAAGTATAAGAGGGTAGGTGAATTTATTTGTAAATTTTTATTTGTTATAAAATTATTTCATTGTGAGGCAGGAGGTGTCAGATAAGTAGGATAAGGCTTAAGTAGAAAGTGGGAAATGGGAAGAGATATATTTAGTATTGACTCTAAATAGACTCTAATAAGTTAAGAATACATATTATGAGCCTTAGAGGAAACACTGAAAAAGTAATAAAAAGAGCTATAGCTAAGCAGCTAATAGGAAATAAAATGAAATATTTAGAATATTAGATTGTTATTCCATTTATAAGAAATTCTAAAACAGAATTAATCAATAGTACTAGAAAATCACATTGGTGGTTGCCTGGAGTGGGGCAGCTGGGGAGATTGACTGCAAGTGGGGCACCAGGGAACTTCTGGGGAGATGGAAATATACACCTTGAGGGCTTCCCTGGTGGCGCAGTGGTTGAGAATCTGCCTGCTGATGCAGGGGACACGGGTTCGAGTCCTGGTCTGGGAGGATCCCACATGCTGTGGAGCAACTGGGCCCGTGAGCCACAACTACTGAGCCTGTGTGTCTGGAGCCTGTGCTCCGCAACAAGAGAGGCCGCGATAGTGAGAGGCCCGCGCACCACGATGAAGAGTGGCCCCCGCTCGCCGCAAGTAGAGAAAGCCCTTGCACAGAAACAAAGACCCAACAAAGCAAAAATTAATTAATTAATTAATTAACTCCTACCCCAACATCTTAAAAAAAATATATATATATATACACCTTGATTGGGGTGGTGGTTACATACATGTGTACATTTGTCAAAAGTCATCAACCTATACACTTAAGACACATAACTTTTATTGTATATAAATTATGCCTTAATGAAGTTGCTTTTTTCCAAAAATTATTATATCTTTGAAGAGTAAATCCACTTGGTGACTTCAGCTGTGGTATACATCTATAGTTTTTGCTTGCCAGCTATCTCTGACCTCATCTTTTGGTAATATCATCTGATGTTATTTTCTTAGGTAACTACTACTTTTCTACTTGAGATAGTCTTTTTTGTTTAACCTGTTTTATTTATTTCTGGATCCCCACATCCAGAATATGGTCTGGAATAAAATGTATGTTCATTAAACACATTTTTTAAAAATAAATTTATTTTATTTATTTGTTTTCTTTTTTTGTTTGTTTTTTGGCTGTGTTGGGTCTTCGTTGCTATGTGCGGGCCTTCCTTAGTTGCAGCGAGAGGGGGCTACTCTTCCTTGTGGCGTGCGGGCTTCTCGTTGTTGTGGCTTCTCCTGTTGCAGAGCATGGGCTCTAGGCACACAGGATTCAGTAGCTGTGGCACACGAGCTCAGCTGTTGTGACTCACGGGCTCTAGAGCGCAGGCTCAGTAGTTGTGGTGCACAGGCTTAGCTGCTCCGCGGCATGTGGGATCTTCCCGGGCCAGGGATTGAACCCGTGTCCCCTGCATTGCAGGCAGATTCTTTTTTTTTTTTTTTTAATAAATTTATTTATTTTTGGCTGCGTTGGGTCTTCGTTGCTGCGCACAGGCTTTCTCTAGTTGCGGCGAGTGGGGGCTACTCTTTGTTGCAGTGCGCAGGCTTCTCATTGTGGTGGCTTCTCTTGTTGTGGAGCACAGGCTCTAGGCACGCGGGCTTCAGTAGTTGTGGCTCGTGGGCTCAGTAGTTGTGGCTCACGGGCTTCAGTAGTTGCGGTGCACAGGCTCTAAAGCACAGGCTCAGTAGTTGTGGCACACGGGCTTAGTTACTCCATGGCATGTGGGATCTTCCCGAACCAGGGCTCGAACCCGTGTCCCCTGCATTGGCAGGCAGATTCCCAACCACTGCTCCACCAGGGAAGCCCCCAGGCAGACTCTTAACCACTGTGCCACCAGAGAAGTCCCACATTTTTTTTTTAATTGGGGTATTGTTGCTTTACAATGTTGTGTTAGTTTCTGCTGTACAGCAAAGTGAATCAGCTATATGTATACATATATCCCCTCCTTTTTGGATTTCCTTCCCATTTAAGTCACCATCTACTTGATATAATCTTGGTGAATAGTCATATATATTGCCTTGTCCTCCTCTGGCCAAAGTTGGACATGTGACCCAAGCTAGCCAGTATGACCTTCTATCCTTGGAATTTGAATCTTGAGTGGTGTGATCCCAGGACCAAAAATGGTTGGAGCTGTTTTATCCTGCTAGTGTTCAGCTCTTCCAAGATGGTCCATGCCCATCACTGCTTTTGGATCTCAGAGCTTCTTGAGAGACAGATTTCTCTCTCTCCTCCATTAAGGGCACTCTCTGTTACATTGGAATTGTCAGCCCCTGTGACAGGCTGCCAGTGGCCAGCTCTGGCTGTCTCAGGATCTTGGGTATACAGAAATCATTCTGCTGTTCTGAGCAACTCTTGGGTTACTCAAAGCCCTTCACAAATGCCGGTTATCCCCAGGTAGTCATTATACCACGCCCATATCATGCTGGGGTGCCCTGTGATGTTGTCTAAGGCCCATCTGCCTGGGCCTATTAAGCTGCATTTCCTACTATGTGTTCTTTACTCTCTTTATGGATTCTAATACTTATGAAAGTAGACCTTCTGCATTCACCGCCCCCCCGCCCCAAATCTTTTTTTCTTTCCTACTCTAGGACCCATGCAGGGCTGTGGGGGTGAGGGGTGGAGGCGGTGAAGGCACAGGGCACAGGGCACTTCCACATAATCAGTTTCCTATACTTTCCACTTTGGGCTTTCCCCCTTCTTCCTTTCTCCTTTCCAGCAAAAACAGGCTTGTGTAAGGGATGGGGAAACTGTTTTCATCAAATCTACTGTGTTGTCTATGTATGTAAGTTCTTTCTATTCCCCAGCAGAGCCTAGACTTTTGAAATGCACAAGCAAAGAAAAGGATCCTTGTTTCCCTCTTCTGTGTCCTCTCATTTAAAACAAACGAGCATAGAACCATTCTATCTACCGCCTCAATGGGGGGAAGGGTGGTTGTTCATATTTTAAAATGAATATCTTACCACATAAACAAACTGTATGAACATCTTTATACATGTCAGTTTAAACATGTGAGGAAACATCTATAAATTAAGTTGGAATTTGCACGTTTTTTAAGGCTCTTGATATGTATTGCCTAAATGTTTTTTCCAACATAACTTTAGTGTCTCTAGCTATGTATTTAATACTTTGTCTTCTTATTGGGCTAGCCGATCACTCTAATGTGAATTTTTGTGAAATACAAAGATATTTTAATACCACTTTGTGTTCATTACGATGGCTAATTATCAAAAAAATGGAAAATTACAAGTGTGAGGATGTGGAGAAATTGGAACGTGTATGCATTGCTGGTGGGAATATAAAATGGTACAGCTGTTGTGGAAAACAGTTTGGCAGTTCCTCAAAAAGTTAGAAGTAGAATTACCATATGAGCCAGCAATTCTACTTCAAGGTATACACCCAAAAGAATTGAAAACGACTCAAACAGATGTTTGTATACTTTGTTCATAGCGTTATTCACAATTGCCAAAATGTGGAAACAACCCAAATGTCTACGAACAGATGAATGGATAAAAAAATGTGGTATATACATACAATTGAGTATTATTTAGCCTTAAAAAGGAATGAAATTCTGATACAAGGTACAACATGGATGAACCTTGAAAACATGCTAAGTGAAATAAGCCAGACACAAAAGGACAAATATTGTATGATTCTACATATTTGAGGCACCTAGAATAGGTGAACTCACAGAGACAGAAAGCAGATTAGAGATTACCAGGGGCTGGGAAGAGGGGGGAAATGTGGAATTACTGTTTATTTATTTATTTTATTTATTTATTTTTGGCTGCTTTGGGTCTTCCGTTGCTGCGCACGGGCTTTCTCTAGTTGCAGCGAGCAGGGGCTACTCTTCACTGCGGTGTGCGAACTTCTCATTGCGGTGGCTTCTCTTGTTGCGGAGCACGGGCTCTAGATACGCGGGCTCAGTACTCGTGGCATATGGGCTCAGTTGTTGTGGCTCGTGGGCTCTAGAGCACAGGCTCAGTAGTTGTGGCGCACGGGCTTAGTTGCCCCACGGCCTGTGGGATCTTCGCGGACCAGGGCTCAAACCTGTGTCCCCTGCATTGGCAGGTGGATTCTTAACCACTGCGCCACCAGGGAAGTCCCCACAACATTTATTGTCTTGTCCTCAAGATGCTTAGAGGCCTGTTGGGGAGATAAGGCATCCACATATGATGTAATTAAATTATAAGATATCATTATAAGAGATGTTACATGGAAGATTATAATGTGATCTTTTAACTTTTTCTTTTCTCTTGAATTATACATTCTCCCTCTCTTTTGATATACTCTTTTTACTCTCTTATCTTTAACTATCCTCAAAAATTATCAAGTTTCCCCCCCCCCAAGTCTTGAAACCTTTCCCAAGTCTGCCTGTGCATCTCATAGAAACCTCATCCTTAAAAGATCCAAAACTGGACCCAAACTCCTCAGTATGTTGTTAAGTTCAGTAAATGACCTCACCACATATTTTGTCTTCTAGGTTAAAAATCTGTATCATTTGTATATTTTGACTAAAAAGTTTGGTGGGGAGTTGGATGTGACTCGAATGCCCTTAGGTAGGATAATATCTATACAAGATGGCTCAAGAGTTATATGACTATATCACTTTGTGTATAGTTTACTTTGTTCCCATTTTCTCTCTTTGAAAAGTTAAAACTTTTCATTGTCACAACTAAAGAACCACAACTTTGTTTCACAATTTTGCATGTATTTTTTTACATTCTGAAAATTAGAAAATTTCCTAGAACTTGGAGGTATAGTGTCAAGGTGAAATGAACTCACTTATACTGTAATTGCTCAAGTAAATCTATTCGTGTTATTTTCCTATGAACTTCTTTTTTAAAGGATTTTATTTATTTGGCTGCGTTGGGTCTTTGTTGCTGCACGTGGGGTCTCTCTAGTTGCGGTGAGTGGGGACTACACTTCGCTGCGGAGCGTGGGCTTCTCATTGTGGTGGCTTCTCTTGTTATGGAGCACGGGCTGTAGGTGCATGGGCTTCCGTAGTTGTGGCACGTGGGCTCAGTAGTTGTGGCTTGCGTGCTCTAGAGCACAGACTCAGTAGTTGTGGCTCACAGGTTTAGTTGCCCTGCAGCATGTGGGATATTCCCCGACCAGGGCTTGAACCCGTGTCCCCTGCATTGGCCAGCGGATCCCCAACCACTGTGCCACCAGGGAAGTCCTGAACTTTTTTTTAACTCTTATTGCCTTTATTTAAAAAAAATTTTTATTGGAGTATAGTTGATTTACAATGTTGTGTTAGTTTCAGGTATATATTTTCCTATGAACTTCATTGCAACTGAAAATACTTTGGGAATTGACCTATTTTGGAACTTTTTTTTTTTTTTTTTTTTGCGGTACGCGGGCCTCTCACTGTTTTGCGGTACGCGGGCCTCTCACTGTTGTGGCCTCTCCCGTTGCAGAGCACAGGCTCCGGACGCGCAGGCCCAGCGGCCATGGCTCACGGGCCCAGCCGCTCCGCGGCACGCGGGATCCTCCCAGACCGGAGCACGAACCCGTGTCCCCTGCATCAGCGGGCGGACTCTCAACCACTGCGCCACCAGGGAAGCCCCTATTTTGGAACTTTTATATGACTATTATATCCAGAACCAACTCATTATCTCCTCACTACTCTCATGATATCCTGTGCAAACTCTATCACAGTATTTCTCACATTATATTGTGATTGTTGATTACATGTCTGTCTTTCCAAGAATGAACTTCAAGCCTTTATTCCATGCACTGGACCAGCACTAGCAGCAGAAATACAAAACCACTCAGACCTTCTAGGCTAATCCTCTACTTCTGAGTGTCAGGGTTAGTAGACAGACTGCATACAGGGCACGTTCCAAGTGGATTTCCTCAAAATTAGGACTGGCAAATGATAGGTTTTATTTTCTATTGCTCTTAGGGCCAAATGGGGGTGTTATGTATGTTAATGAAGACAGTAGAGATCAAGAATTGGGGAAGCATCCTAGTAGGTAGCTGTTTGGATTAACTTTGGAGACAGGAAGCCACATGTAGCAAGCAGGGTGAATTTAAAGGGGTCAAGACAAGATGGACAGTAACTATGAACATGTCCAAAAAACTCCTGAGTTTTCTGCAGATATGGGTAATGGTACTGAGGGATGAGAATTGGGCAGGATTTCCTATCTTCATTGTTTCCCTAAGTGACAAGAACTGGTTGGCAAAGCCTTGCTCTGTTCTTTGACGGTTGCAAGTATCAGGACCCAGTCATTTTGCCTATATGATGTGTGCTGCCACAGGTGTGCCTTGATGATTCTATTTATGAGGTCCATGTGATTTTTGGCCTGTGGTTGATGGGTGTTGATTATGTGGATTTAGACTTGGAGGGCTCTGAAAAAGGCTCTTCAAATTTAGAACAAGAATCATTGTTTCCATTCTGATTCTCTTTGGTTAGGCAGTTCATTCTTATAAGTAGTATAGCAGAGCCATTGTCAGAAAGTTAAGAAAACTGTCCAACACAGGTTATCAATTGTCTCATTCTCATGAATGAATTCATATGTTTAGTAATGTATAACCCTGAGAGGGAATAGGTTGACTATGGAGTCTAAAGTGATGGATTCCTGGGAACTTTAGGGGATTGGAATGGGGTGTTCCAGTGACCTGCTGTGGCATAACCACTATAACCTTAGTGATATAAATGAAGAACCATTTTATTATGCTCCTATGGGTCAGGAATTCAGACCAGAGCAGGGATACTTGTCTCAATCAGTTCCTTGATGCCTGGATCCTCATCTGGACTGGAGTGGCTGAAGGTAACTCAAATGTCTTAGAGATGAGGAATCATCTGGAGGTTTCTTCACTGAAACAACTGGTACCTGAGCTGGGATGACTCAAAGGCTGCATTCAGCTGGGATTGTTGACTGGGAGTGTTTACACGTAGCCTCTCCACGTGGCTTGGGCTTACTCAGAGCACGGTGGCCTCAGTGTAGTTCATCTTTTTACGTGGTGGCTCAGGAATCCAAGAGTGAGTATTCCAGAGAACAAGGTAGACTCCATATAGCCTTTTCTGGCCTAGCATCACTTCTGCTGTACTCCATTTGTTGAAACAGACACAATCCAACCAGAGTCAAGAGCAAGGTATTGCTCAATACTTAGACCCCCACATCTCAATGAAGGGAGAACCTGTAATTTAAAAATGGTCAAAATGTGTATTGCCTCTTAGGATTTCCAGGATTCCTTCTGGACCAAGTTCATGTCTCATACAGCTCTGTATAGTGCAAGGCTTTCTGCCAAATTTGAGGCCACCAGTAGTCAACGGTTAAAGGAGATTTGGTAGACTGTAGGGATAACATTGTGATACAAAGGACCTCTGTCCGCCAAAACGTATAGATGGCCATGACAGTTTAGCAGGCCTCTTCTGTATTCTATCCTTCTGTAGCTGGGAGTGCATGATTAGAGATCTTCCTCCGGCTCTGCTGGTCATAGATGATTACTGTCTTCTTGCTGACACACAAATCTGATCCTTTTGCTTCCTTACAATCCTTTAAGGATTCCCTATCATCTCCAAGATGAAGTCCAAGGTCATTAGCATCACATTAGCCCCTTCACGATCTGACCCTGACCACTGAAAACTCAGATGTTATGCTATCATACAGAATATGAAAGGCAGTATTTATATAATAATAATAATTATTATTATTATTTTTCATTACGCTGGCCTCTCACTGTTGTGGCCTCTCCCGTTGCGGAGCACAGACTCCGGACGCGCAGGCCCAGCGGCCATGGCTCACAGGCCCAGCTGCTCCGCGGCGTGTGGGATCTTCCCGGACCGGGGCATGAACCCGTGTCCCCTGCATCGGCAGGCAGACTCTCAACCACTGCGCCGCCAGGGAAGCCCCTTTATGTAATTAGGGAGTTCAAATACCAGCTCTGCTGGGACTCGTTAATTTTCTAGAGTACAAGGGAGAAGCTTTCTTCCCTCAATTGAGGACAGTCCACAACAAAAATGGCCTAGTTTCCACTAGTTTCTCTGTTCATCCGGTTCACAAGGGTCTGGCCTGCCGATGGATTCTAATTCTGGATTTAGTGCCTTAAGGTAGGGATTCGTTGTTTATGTGAAATTAAAATGTAACTGGGCAGAGCTTCCCTGGTGGCGCAGTGGTTGAGAGTTTGCCTGCCGATGCAGGGGACACGGGTTTGTGCCCCGGTCCGCGAAGATCCCACATGCCGCAGAGCGGCTGGGCCCCTGAGCCATGGCCGCTGAGCCTGCGCGTCCGGAGCCTGTGCTCTGCAACGGGAGAGGCCACAACAGTGAGAGGCCCGCGTACCGAAAAAAAAAAAAAAAAATGTAACTGGGCATTTGTATTTTTTTACTTGCCAATTCTGGCAACCCTACCTTAAGGCCAATCACAGCTTTCCCAGGTTCATGGACTACAGAGAAGAACTGGTACAGACTGAGAAGAGGACTAAGTGTGTTTCCTTCTTTCTTTCCTACCAAACTATTTAACCATTTAACATTGAAATAGCAGGGTGAACTGGAAGAGCCACTTCCAATTCCTTTAGCTCTAAATGTCAGCACATTATCATCATTGTTTTCAGGTTTTACATTGCTACAGCGTGACTACGAGATTGACAGTGTCACCAATTACGGCCAGTCATTTCCTTGTTAAATTCCTAGAGCAGAAAGATGTTGCATAAAGTTCTTGAAATCACTGACTTGGAAAATTAAGTTACATAAGTAGCAGATATTCAGGCTGAGGACGGAAGGAAACAGATATCTTCATTTCTGTTTTACCACAGTCATATCACAGTTACCATTTAGCCCTTTTTCTCTCACCACTATTTGTAAATCCATAATAAGGCTAACCTTCCCACCAAATTCTTCTAAAACAGTTCTCCCCCCCCCCTTTTTTGGTAAGTTTCATTTAGAAAAAGAAACATAGTAAAGTTCAAACAGGTCAAATGGTTACACAATGCAAGTCTCCCTACCATCCTGATCCCTAGTTCCTAGGCCAAAGGTTCCTAACTTGGCTTAGGGACCGGAGTCTAAGGGAGGGTTTCCAGAGTAATGTGAATTCTCTGAATGCATGATTTTTAATGGACTGATAACTCTGCATCCAAACTTCTACCTGAGCCTGGAAAGGGTCCGTGCCTAAGAGCCCCCGAAGCAGGATTGGCTGAAAGAACTGATGCGGCCGGTGACTCGGAAGGAGCTGCTTAAAAACCTGTCATAACTTGTCGCAGTGAAAAAAGCTCACCCCCATCCACGAAACTCCAGCGCCCTCGGAAAGTATGTTCCCCGAGGGCGGGATCACGGATCTTTTCTTCCCAAGTGTTTCGCCTGCCGCATTCCTTCCCTCCAGCGCGTCGGCGTATGCTGACGTCATGACGCCGCACACGTAGTCCCGCCCCTGCAGAGAGAGGCACTGGGACGGATCCCAGGGTGCTCGCAAACACGGAATGTGAGGCCTCGGCCTGGCTGCCCCCGGATCCCTGGCCCGCTGTCCACACGGGCCTGCGCCCGCTTCCGCCGCCCGCAGCTCGCCCGGAGGAGCCAGGGCAGCCGCGCCCTTCTGCTGTGTGCCCGCGTGGCCGCCGCCGCCCCTCGGAATCCTCCGGGGCCGCCGAGGAGTTCGCTACGGAGGGAGGCGGGGGCCTTCGGGAGGAGGAGGCGGAGGAGGCGGAGGAGGAGGGAAGGAAGATGGCGGCCGTGGAACTAGAGTGGATCCCAGAGACCCTCTATAATACCGCCATCTCCGCTGTCGTGGACAACTACATCCGCTCACGCCGAGACATCCGCTCCTTACCCGAGAACATTCAGTTCGATGTTTACTATAAGGTATGGACCGTGGGCCAGCGCTCTGCTCTCCTGCCGCAACCCCGGGGGCCGCACCCCCTTCCACGTCCGCGAACCCCCGCGTTTAACCCCTTACCCCTTGTAGCAGGGTCGTCTTCCGAGACATATGGGGCGGTGTCGGGGTGACCAGTATAGAAACACCCCATCTGGTAGCCTCTGTCCCGCAAGCTCTTGGGCCTTGATGGATACGTCTTCCTAAAGAGTCTTTTCCCCCCTTTGGTGTTCCCTCCTACATTGGGGCCCCTTTGGGTAGGCCTTTTGCGTGGACTTCCTCTATTGCGCCCTTGTCCCACTCAGTCTTTCCCTTCTAGCCTGTGTCTTGGGGATATTTTCTGCCCTCCCTTCCCAATTAGGTGTCACCATCAGCTGGACTTTTCTTTGCTCTTTTCCCCTCCTTTCTAGTTTCTTTTCTCGCCGCCTTCCTTCCCAAGTTTTTTTTTTTTTCTTCTGCTTCTTGTTCCTTAACTTTACTTATTTCTTCCTAATTGGGAGGGAGTTGAGGAATTACTGGAAGTAGTCGTGTGCCTTATTCGCATATCCTTTAAAGCTTTGGTTTTTGTTTATACTAGGGGTTGAAAAGGGGGGTTTATTAACATGGGAGTGGTGATAAACTACTTGAAAGGGGGGAAATCCTTAAAAAAAAAAACTTTAGAATTTAAAGTATGTTCATATATTTACAAGTTGTAATCTTGCAGCATTCCTAAATCGCTCCCCCTCAGAAATCTGAACAAAAAGTTTCCAAGTCAGTCTCCAAGTAGTTTCAGGGGTAAGTGTCTTTAGACGTGGACAGTTTTGCAGTGTTTAGAGAGGGAGGAGAACTTTATGGACTGGGAGCCTCCCTTTTCCTCTCCCCCCACATTTGAATGTGAACAGTGGACTTATTATTCAATCCTCTTTGCCTTGAATCGGCGTGGATAACGCCTCTTCTCCTGTAGCCACCCACGCAAAATTTGACTAGAAGTAAAGTGTGATTTATTTTTTAGATCTAAACACTTCCTCTTGATTTGTAAGTTGGCTGGAACATTGTAAATTGATATTTAACAGATGTGTATGTTCTTATATATGTATGATGTTTTATGGCAGTTGTTTCATCGGGAAGGTTGCCCGCTTTCTCCACCCCGAATATTTTTTCAGAAAGCAGCTGACTTGCTGCATTCTACTAAATCCAGCTGCTTTACACCAATTCTAACAATTAAATTTTTTTCCCCCTAGATATTTGGGGAATATTCATTTTGGTCATTTATGTTATTATTTGGGGGGAGGGGAAGTTAGAGAAAAATCTCCCTTTATTCCAGATCCCTTTGATACATTGATTTACTTTTGTGCATATCTAAGGAAGTTTAATATATTTAAGATTCATTCCTCCCAGGAAGGATGAGTTGGATTTCTTTCTCAGGCTGGGAAACTGCAGCTTTTTGTGTATGCTAACTCTATCTATTTTAATAAATCACGTGTAATCTTTTACACTTTTTAGAGAAAATCATTGGAAATTTAATCAAAGTATATTTAGTGGTTGAATTCTCTCAAAGTACTTGGATATCTTCTAGTAACTTTATTTCTAATTAAAGCTTTTCATTTGTGGATTATTAATAGTGAGTATGAACAGATGGTGCTTTTGCCACATTTTCTGTTTCACATAGTCCACAAAGTTTTAATATGGTGTCTTTTTTGGTACACTTGTACTCCTTAATAGCTGTGTGCCTGTAGGGAATATGGCACTGTACTAAGGTGAAGGAAGGTGTTTAACATGTGCCTGGAACTGTAAGTGCTTTTACACAGTTATTTTGTTTAAGCCTCACAATTAAATTGTAAAGTGGGGTATAACCCTGTTTTATAGGTGAGAAATTTAAGTAATTTAGTCTAGGTCTCATACCTAATATTTAGTTCCTGAGTTCCTTGCTTTCTTGCTTAATGTTTACAGTTTCCACTTTTCTCCAATTTAGAGCCAAGGAGAAACTCACAGTCAGATCCCTCCCTCCAGCTGTCCCAACTTCCATCAATAGGCATAGTCATAGACAAAATAATAGTATTTGTGCAGTCAAAAATTTCCCCATCCTGATTCACCATAGTCCAGTGTCACTATGTTAGTTTTTGTCAGTAGCTTCAGGTGAAGGCACAGTCATAAAGCTTTAGGAAATGGGGTTATGGAATGAATGGGAGATGAGGTAGACAGGCTGAGTGCTCCCTAAAAAGGGAAGGGAGAGGGGTATTGATATGTAGAAAGGATAAAATGTGAAAGTTGTTTTTTAAGAATGGAAGATGTTAGAATATATTTATTGGCTGAATGGCAGAAACCAAAACGAAATGAGAGGTTGAATATACAAGTAAGGCAGGAAATAAATTATGGAGCGGAGTCCTTGAGTAGGAGCGTTAAATTAATGAGCCTTGCCCCTTCCTTCACCCTGCATAAATTAAGGTATTAGTCTTTTTATTTATTTATTTATTTTAATGTATTTATTTTTGGCTGCATTGGGTCTTGGTTGCTGCGCACGGGTTTTCTCTAGTTGCGGCAAGCGGGGGCTACTCTTCGTTGCGGTGGCTTCTCTTGTTGCGGAGCTCGGGCTCTAGGTGCGCGGGCTTCAGTAGTTGCGGCTCGTGGGCTCTAGAGCACAGGCTTAGTAGTTGTGGTGCATGGGCTTAGTTGCTCCACGGCATGTGGGATCTTCCCGGACCAGGGCTTGAACCCGTGTCCCCTGCGTTGGCAGGCGGATTCTTAACCACTGCGCTACCAGGGAAGTCCAAGGTATTAGTCTTACATTGGAGTTGAGGAAGGAATACTTCTTCCTCTAAGATCAGATGCAGAGTTAAAGACATAAAGTGTCTACATAACTAAGTTTGCAAAGAATGGTAGTTTTGAATTAGGAGGTAAGATCATCTGCTGAGAATCAGGGATAGGAGTGGTGGCTTTTATGTAGAAAGGCTAAACAGAAGTTGCAAATGGCTACTAAGTTATATAGAAAGGGAGGCTCAGTAAAAATATGTTTTAAAAAAAATGATAGGAGATATAGATGGTTCCATAAAACAGTATCCTACAGGATAATCTTTGAATCAGAATGGGTTTTCTCTAAGGATACTCAACAATTTGGGTATAGAAGTAGGTAAAGTGAATAGAAAGAATTGTAAAATTGTAGACCAACTGAAGGCAAATAGAGTGAAGGGCTGGGTTCTTCAAAGAGTGAAGTTTATGAACTTTTCTTTTTATTGCAACTGCTGAATGGTCTATTTTATCCTGTTCCAATTACAGAATTTTCCATAGAGTTAAGTTTTGACCCAGTGAAGTGTTTCCATAATGTGTTCTATTTATTGTTTTCAGTCTTAAACTTAATAATTTGGGATTTTAAAAAATTATTATTGTAAGTCTCATGCTGAAAACTATACGAATTAATGCCTGATTTAGTATTAGAGTTGAATTAATTTTTTCTTTTTCTGTGTTTATTTCTATTCTTAGTTATACACAGCCTCAACTAATATTTTTTTTAATTGGCTGGTGACAAATTGACAAAAAAATCTTGCCACATATTTGACAACCAAAGAGTTAATATTCTTTTCACATAAAAAACTCTTAGGCTTAATAAATTGAGAGCAAAAACTTTAGGGGAGGCAGGGCATAAAAAAACATAAATAGCCAGCCATACCATGTATCTGGATGAGAAGGTAATATGTTGTAAATACGTCCACTCATGTCAGTTTAAGCTGTGAATTTATTACAACTTGAATCAGAATCTCAGAATTTTATTGGGTGTAGGAAACTGATTAAATATATTTATATGGAGGAATGAATTACATGAGAATAAATGAGCCAAGGAAATTTTTAAGATGTACAGTATTTAGGATAGTCAAGTGTATTAGAAGGCTATATATTTTTAAACAACATGGTATTGGCATAAGAACAGCAAAGAGGGAAATTGATTTATAGAACATAGTAGACAGAACATTACTAGAACATAGTAGACAGACTAGATAGAAACCAAAGCATATTTAAGAATATATTACATAATAAAGTTATAGGAGAGTGCTGTATTTTAAATAAATGGGGGAAAATTGGTTATTTGGGGGGAATGTTAGACTTCTACTTCACACCTTATACCAAAATGAATTCCAGGTGAATTAAAGATTTAAATATGGCAAATGAAATCATAAAAGTATCAGAATAAATTATGGGGTCAGTATCTTAGAGTGGGAAATGACTGAAATTCTTTTTTAAGAAATTATTGAGGTAATTTACAAATTTAAAAAATGTCAAACTTTATAAAAATGAGTAATGTAAAACGTGAAGTTCTCTGTTACTCATCTTGCCAACACTAATGCTGTCTTGGCATAGAGAAGGCTTTTCTAAGCCTGAAACCAAAACCCAGGAGGAAAAAAAAGAAATTGATACTTTTGAGTACATTAAAAAATAGGGGGGAAATTGTAAGCACATTTTTTTTTTTTTTTCGGTACGCGGGCCTCTCACTGTTGTGGCCTCTCCCGTTGCGGAGCACAGGCTCCGGACGCGCAGGCTCAGCGGCCATGGCTCACGGGCCTAGCCGCTCCGCGGCATGTGGGATCTTCCCGGACCGGGGCACGAACCCGTGTCCCCTCGGCAGGCAGACTCTCAACCACTGCGCCACCAGGGAAGCCCTAAGCACATTTTTAAAAAAGACTTTGCAAATGGCAACATTAGTCACATGAGGGGTGAATATCCTAATACAGAAAGATCTAATACTAATTAGTATGTAAAGGACAACCAACTTGTTTTCAGAAGACCTGAACAGCTGGCTTATACAAGGAGAAAACATCTAATACTAATCATAATAAATATCAAAAGATGCTCAGATGAAATGCAAATTAAAATGCAGTATCAAGCTAAGTCAACCATGAAGAAGAAAGAAAATCTGGAGGGCTTACACCATCAAATATCAAGCTGTAACAAGGTAAGATGGTTTTGGCACATGGGTAGACAAATAGACCAATGGAGCAATGCAGTCCAGAGACAGACTGACACATGTATACTGTCACCTGGTTTATAATAAAAGTGACACAGCAGCACAATGGAGAAAGGAAAATCAAATAATGGTGTCGGTCAGTTAGATATCCAGGTAGGGGAAGAAGGATCACGATCTTAACTTATATCATACACAGTTACCATTTTTGGGTGGATTGCTGATCTAAGTGTGAAAAAACAGTTTTTTAGGAAAAAAAGTTTTCACTATGTCAGCAAAGATTTATTAAATAGAATACAAATGAGCTAAATATAAAGATAACTTGAAAAATTGGACTACGTTAAGATCAAGAACATCTAATCATAAAAAATACCATTAAAAGGGAAAAGCTGGGGCTTTCCCGGTGACGCAGTGGTTAAGAATCTGTCGGCCAGTGCAGGGTACACGGTTCGAGCCCTGGTCCAGGAAGATCCCACATGCTGCGGAGCAACCAAGCCCGTGCACCACATCTACTGAGCCTGCGCACCACACTGCTGAAGCCCGCGCACCTAGAGCCCATGCTCTGCAACGAGAGAAGCCACCACAACGAGAAGCCCGCGCACTGCAATGAAGAGTAGCCCCCACTCACTGCAACTAGAGAAAGCTCACGTGCAGCAACAAAGACCCAACTCAGCCATAAATAAATAGATCGATAGATAGATACCATTAAAAGGGAAAAGCCAGGGCTTCCCTTGTGGCGCAGTGGTTAAGAATCTGCCTGCCAAAGCAGGGGACATGGGTTCGAGCCCTGGTCCAGGAAGATCCCACATGCTGCGGAGCAACTAAGCCCATGCGCCACATCTTCTGAGCCTGCGCTCTGGAGCTTGTGCACCACAACGACTGACTGAAGCCTGCACACCTAGAGCCCGTGCTCCACAACAAGAGAAACCTCCGCAGTGAGAAGCCCGCGCACAGCAACAAAGAGTAGCCCCCGCTCACCGCAACTAAAGAAAGCCCGCATGCAGCAACGAAGACCCGACACAGCCAAAGATAAAAATAAATAAATCAATAAATTTTTTAAAAAGGGAAAAGCCATGCCACAGAGTAGAAGATATTTGCAGCTCATATATCTGACAAAGGAATCATCCTGCATCTAAAGCACTAGAAATTAAGAAAATAAGAACCCATTTTTTTTAATGGAGAAATAACTTCAATAGACATCCAAAAGGGGACAGTCCAAGGGCCTGTCAAACATCTGGAAAAATGCTCAACCTCATTTTGTCTTCAGGGAAATTGCTGTCCTCCTCTACTTTCCTCAGAATGACTAAATGAAAAAGAAAAAAGTGTTGGTAAGGATATGGAGCAGTCAGAACTCTCATATACTGTTAATGGGAATGTAAATTGATATACCATTTTGGAAAACTAGCATCATCTACTAAAACTGAACATATATATACCCTATAATTCCATCTCAAGATATATACACTTAAGAATGTTCAGGGAGTCCCCTGGTGGTCTAGTGATTAGGATTTGGTGCTTTCACTGCCATGGCCCAGGTTCAATCCTTGGTTGGGGAACTGAGATTCCACAAGCTGTGCAGTGTGACCAAAAAAAAAAGTCATAGCAATACTATTCGTGATAACCAAAAAGTGGAAACTATCCCAATGTCTATCAGTAGGAGAATTAATAAATAAATTGTGGAGTAGTCGTATAGTGGAATATTTTGCAATGAAAATGAATGAATTGCAACTGTTAGAAACCATATGGATGAATCTCACAAATGGTGTTGAGTGAAAGAAATCAGTCATAGGAGTATGTATCAGAGGCTCCCAAACTCTCTCCCCTCATAGCACCCTTAGGCCAAAAGAAATACCTAACAGTTCTGTTCATTAAGTAGATATAAACAATTAATCATACTTACATCCTAACAACTTAAGAGCCATTAAAAGAATAGTGCACAAAAATTGAAAGAACAAGGAGTAGTGTACTTCATTCTTAAATAACCACAGTTACTTATTACTGGGTTGTGTGTTTGTCGGGCACTGTACAACTTCTCACATCTTGGAATCAGATTGGTCACCACCATTCCATTTTCTGTTCCATAATGATTTTTGCACATTACTTTTATTATAGCAACCACTGAAAATGCTGCTTCACAAAGATAAGATGTTGTTGAAAGGAATGTAGCAATCTAGTATTTGGCATGGTTTAATACAGATGTGGAATATTGTTTCTTCCAAACTTAAAATATCTTGCAGTGCCCCCAGGGAACCTTGGTGCAGTTTGGAAAATGTGGATAGGTAGTGAGATTCCATTTGTTTAAAGTTCAAAAACAGGCAAAATTAATCACAAGTATATAAGTCAGGAGCAGTTATCCTTGGAGGATAGTGACTATGCAGGGCCACAAAGGGAGATGTGTGGGATTCTGATAATACTCTGTTTTATGATCTGCATGTTGGTTATGGGTGTGTTCACTTTGTGAAAATTTATTGAGCTTTACATTTTATTCTTTCATTTTCTTTTTTAAATTATATACATATATTTTTAAATTAATTAATTAATTAATTATTTTTAGCTGCATTGGGTCTTCGTTGCTGCACGTGGGCTTTCTCTAGTTGCCGCGAGCGGGGGCTACTCTTTGTTGCGGTACGTGGGCTTCTCATTGTGGTGGTTTCTCTTGTTGTGGAGCATGGGCTCTAGGTGCGTGGGCTTCATTAGTTGTGGCACGTGGGCTCAGTAGTTGTGGCTCACGGGCTCTAGAGCACAGGCTCTGTAGTTGTGGTGCCCGGGCTTAGTTGCTCCGCACCATGTGGGATCTTCCCGGACCAGGGCTCGAACCTGTCCCCTGCATTGGCAGGCGGATTCTAAACCACTGCTCCACCAGGGAAGTCCTAAATTATATATATTTTTTATTGAAGTATAGTTGTTGTACAGTATTATACAAGTTACAGGTGTATAGTATAGTGATTCACAATTTTTAAAGGTTATACTCCATTTATAGTTCATATAAAATATTGGTGATATTCCCTGTGTTGTACAATATATCCTTGTAGCTTATTTTGTGCATAATAGTTTGTACCTTTTAGAGCTTTATATTTTAAATATGAATTGTGCACTCATCTGTGTGTATGTTATACTTCAATAAAAAGGTTTAAAAATTAACATTCATCTTCACTTACTAGATTGTCATGGTTTAATGATTCAAATAACTCATACCCTTTAATCCACAATACCATTAAATTTTTTTTTCCTACAGGAATGCTTGTTGACTGTGTAGAAAATTCTATTTGGGGATATTAAGTACAGTATTGTTTATGATGGCAAAAATTGGAAACAACTATATGCTAATCAATCAGGAATGGAATATCATACTGCAGTTAGAAAGAATGAGGATGCTGGGACTTCCCTGGTGGTCCAGTGGTTAGGACTCCGTGCTTCCACTGCAGGGGGCATGGGTTTGATTCCTGGTTGGGGAACTAAGATCCCACATGCCACATAGCGTGGCCAGAAAAAAAAAAAAAGAAAGAATGAGGATGCTGTGTATACTGAGGTAGAGAGCACATGGGGAGAATAAAAAGCTTGTTACAAAGTAGTGTGAATAATATAATCCTGTTGTTTTTAAATGGAGGAATATATGTGTACATTTGTATATGTGTTGAAAAAAATTAGAGGAACACAAAATTTCATAGTGTTTATTCAAGGGATAGGATTATAGTCATTTTTAACTTTGTACATATATTCTCTTAAATAAATGATATCCATTTATTGATGTTACTATTGGCTTACTGTAATATTCTAAGTAGAATAAATTCCTCAAATTACTAGTTTTATCATGCTCACTATATTACCTTTAAAAGGTTTTAAAATTAAAATAATTTAAAATGTTTCCTTAGCTTCCAAGACATTTGAGAGTAGGAAAAAAGAATCCACTCAAACATCCTTTGACAGATTTTTTTAAAGAAACTTGGATCAACAAAATTATTTCCTAAAGTATCTTCCAAATATCCTAAAATCCAGGAACATTATTAATATTTTAATTTAGTAGGTTGTGTTTTACACTTAACATTAATAAAGGTCTCTAATTATTTAAAGAAAGATAACAAGCAAAGTACTTATTATGTTGTTTTTGTTTATTATCCTCTCTTTTTTTTATACTGCTTGGATTTTTATGACTATATTATTTTGATATATAAAAGAAATAAAATTGAATTCTTGAGAATAAGATATCTGGGACATGAAGTTGTACTAAGAGGGGAATAGCTTAAAAATTGATATTCTAAAATATTAGCGTGACCAAGAAATAAGTTGAGGGACTTCCCTGGTGGCTCAGTGGTTAAGAATCCGCCTGCCAACGCAGGGGACACGGGTTTGAGCCCTGGTCCAGGAAGATCCCCCATGCCACGGAGCAACTAAGCCCTTGCGCCACAACTACTGAGCCTGCACTCTAGAGCCCTCAAGCCACAACTACTGAAGCCTGCATGCCTAGAGCCTGTGATCCGCAACAAGAGAAGCCACCGCAATGAGAAGCCCGCACATTGCAACGAAGAGTACCCCCTGCTTGCCGCAACTAGAGAAAGCCCACGTGCAGCAATGAAGACCCAACGCAGCCAAAAATAAAAAAATAAAATAAATAAATTTAATTTTTAAGAAGTCTTTAAAAAAAAAGAAATAAGTTGAGGTGATTGGTTTAAAAGAAAAGTAAATAATTCAGCTAAGTAGTTAATTCACTAGCTAGCCAGATCAACAAGTGTGAGAGAAAGCTCACATTCTCAAAATTAGGAATGAGAAAGTAAAAACAACCATAGATACAGTGGAAAGGGGAAAAATAGCTTTTTAAGTTATAGAATAGCTTCTTTAGATGTACAGTAGCTTATGTAATTCTGTGCTAATCAGTCTGAAAACCTTACTGAAATTGTGTTTCTAGGAAGATACAAATGATCCAAGAGAGAAGTTGATAGACTAAAAACTGTAAAAGAACTGAGAAATTGTACTTTTCTCTTTGTTCACATGCCTCCTCCCTCAGCAGACAAAACTCCCGCCAATGTTAGATACTTTCTTGGGTATATTCAAATAACATTTGATATTATTGGTATTTAAGTGATTTTTCGGACTTATTTCTGGAGCTGTATACTACATATTCAACATTCTTGAAGGGCTAACCAATGCAGTTAGAATAAGAAAAATCTAGCAAAATCAAGTGAAAAACTACAATAAGATAATTCAATAGGAGGATGATTACACATTTATAATTAAAAATTTGATAATTTTTCTATATGCAATATAGGAAAGAATATGTTTGACTTGTTAAAAGAAAACATGCCATGGAGTAAATCCAAAAAGAGGTGTACAGAAATCTGAAAGTCTTCAATAAGTGTAGAAGAAACATATTTTCTTCTTAGATTGGAAGATTCAGTTTTAAAGATATGATTTCTCCGTAACTCTTGTGTCTTGGAACCAAGTTTAATAACTTAAAAATGTGTAATGAAAAAAATAGTTTTTAACATCCATAATGGAGAATTAAAATTTATGAAACATAGTGAAAACTCCTGCAAATCAGGAAGAAATAGAGGACCAAAAAGAAACGTGTTGTCATGTTGACAGTGGTTTTCTCTAGATGGTAAAATTGAATGAATGTTACTCTTTTTTATAAATTCTTTTCTATATTTTCTAATTTAAAAATGTATATATGGGCTTCCCTGGTGGCGCAGTGGTTGAGAGTCCACCTGCTGATGCAGGGGACCACGGGTTCGTGCCCCGGTCTGGGAAGATCCCACATGCCGTGGAGCGGCTGGGCCCGTGAGCCATGGCCACTGAGCCTGCACGTCCAGAGCCTGTGCTCTGCAATGGGAGAGGCCACAACAGTGAGAGGCCTGCGTACCGCAAAAAAAAAAAAAAAGTATATGCAATTCTGGAATCAAAGGGAAAAATGTTTTAAAGTTGGCTATCTAGAATACAGAAGTGAGTTTTTGGGGGGTTTTTTGTTTTTTACAATTAAAAAAATGCAGTATAGTTGATTTACAATGTTTCAGCTGTAGAGAATGAGTTTTCTTATAGAGGCAGAATGTTTTGTTATAACCATACTATCTTCTTTCTAGTGCTTCATGGATACACTCCTAATTTTCACCAAGATTGGTAGTGAAGCTTTAAGAAGAGGAGTCGAGAAACTTCTTACCCAAATGTAGAGATCACTGATACGTATTGAGTTTTATGTGGCTGGTTATCATTGTTGGTTAGATTTTACATCCAACTAGTTTTTTGTTTTGACCTTCCATTTGTACCATGGTAGCATCTTCCACCATTAGCACAATCATGGTATCTTGAAAATTATGCCATTGACCCATCACATGAGAGACAGAGTTAGAGAATCTGTGTATTAGACATAAGTTCATTCTTGTAATGATTGGGGAAAAAACTCAATTTCTCATTTAATGGATGGCAAATCTAGTATCATCTTTATATGTGGACGGTGTATTTAAACGTTAGGAAAGGGTTGCCTTCCCGTTTGAGAGTTAACTGTTTCTTGTGCTTTAAATAATGTGAACATTTCCACTTAACCTTTTGCTTACTTAACCAATAAGCAAAGCACTTTGCCCTGCAAGATAAAAAAATCATGTTTGTTGGTCAGTTGTATTTTTTTTTAAAGTATGACATAGAACCAATGAGTGGAACAACTGAGCAATTAAAATGTTATAAGAAGCAAGAAATTAAAATATTTGGTTTACCTCCAGAAGAAAGCATTTATTGGGTTGGCCTAAAGGTTCCTTTGGTTTTTAGGTAAAAATAAAAGACACATTTTTCATTTTCATCAAAAACTTTATTAAACAACATATTCACCATTTTGTTCCACTACCTTCTGCCATTTTTCAGGCAGCTTCATAATTCCTTCTTCGCAAAACATTTTATCTTTTTGTGCAAAGAACTATTCCAGGTGCTTTTTACAGTCTTCCGGAGAATTGAAATTTTTTTCCATTAAGAGAATTTTGTAAAGACCGAAATAAATGGAAATCTGGAGGTGCAATGTCTGGTGAATACAGTGGATGAATCAGAACTTCCCAGCCAAGCTGTAACAGTTTTTACCTGGTCATCAGAGACATGCAGTCTTGCATTATCCTGATGGAAGATTACGTGTTTTTTGTTGACTAATTCTGAACGTTTTTCATTGAGTTCTGCTTTCAGTTGGTCTAATTGGGAGCAGTACTTGTTGGAATTAATTGTTTGGTTTTCCGGAAGGAGCTCATAATAGAGGACTCCCTTCCAATCCCACCATATACCCAACATCACCTTCCTTGGGTGAAGATCGGGCTTTGGTTTGGTTGGTGGTGGTTCATTTCGCTTGCCCCATGATCTCTTCCGTTCCAGGTTATTGTACAGTATCCACTTTTCATCACCCGTCACAATTTGTTTTAAAAACTGAACATTTTCATTACATCTAAATAGAGAATTGCATGTGGAAATATGGTCAAGAAGCTTTTTTCGCTTAACTTAACGTGAAACCCAAACATCAAAGTGATTAACATAACCAAGCTGGTGCAAATGATTTTCAATGCTTGATTTGGATATTTTGAGTATGTCGGCTATATCCCATGTAGTATAATGTTGATTGTTCTCAGTTAATGTCTCAATTTGATTGCTTTCAACTTCAACTGGTCTACCCGACCGTTGAGTATCATCTAGTGAGAAATCTCCAGTACAGAACTTCGTGAACCACTTTTGACACGTTCCATCAGTCACAGCACCTTCTTCATACACTGCATAAATCTTTTTTTGTGTTTCAGTTGCGTTTTTACCTTTCTTGAAATGATAAAGCATAATATGCTGAAAATGTTGCTTTTTTTCTTCCACCTTCAATATTAAAATGGCTACACAAAAATTCCCCAATTTTGATAAGTTTTTTTTAATGCACGCTGATATGACCGCTGTCACAATACAGTCTAACAAAATTGTTTCGAATGAAGTTAAAGAAAACTAAGTGCTATTAGAGCCATCTTACAGGAAAAAACGAATGAACTTTTTTGCCAAGCCAATGCTTTTTAATTAAGTGTGCGTTATATTAAAATACTTCTGTGGTACTTTAATCCAAGAATGTGTAATCTGACAACACGTTAAGATTGTAATTAAACAACAGATAAAGGACATTACATGTAATATACAATGTAACATGAGAGCAAAGTAAAGGAATATCAAGTTATATGCCAAGGTTAATTTTTTCAGAGCTACATTTCAAGTGAATTTTGAGATTAGAGAACAAGAATAAATGTATCTTATGTGTGTTAAACAAAACAAAATATTACTTTATTTTTATTTATTTTGGCTGCGTTGGGTCTTCATTGCTGCGCACGAGGTTTCTCTCGTTGCAGCAGGCGGGGGCTACTCTTTGTTGCAGTGCGTGCTCTCGTTGCAGTGGCTTCTTTTGTTGTGGAGCATGGGCTCTAGAGCACAGGCTCAGTAGTTGTGGCACATGGCTTTAATTGCTCTGTGGCATGTGGGATCTTCCCAGACCAGGGCTCGAACCCATGTCCCCTGCATTGGCAAGCAGATTCTTAACCACTGCACCACCAGGGAAGTCCCTAGACCATAGTTTTGAACTTGATTTCTTTTATATCTTTTTCTAAACCTTTCTGAGTTTTTGTTTTGGGGAATAAGCCTAGATTATTTTGGGTTTGTTTTGTTTTGTTTTTGATTTTTTTTTTCTTTTCCATTATTATTTATCATGGGATGTTGAATATAGTTCCCTGTGCTATACAGTAGGACCTTGTTGTTTATCCATTCTCTATGTAATAGTTTGCCTCTACCAACCACAAACTCCCAGTCCATCCCTCTCCTTCCCCCTGTCCTCCTTGGCAACCACAAATCTGTTCCCTGTATCTATGAATCTGTTTCTATTTTGTAGATAGGTTCATTTGTGCCATATTTTAGATTTCACCTATAAGTGATACCATGTGGTATTTGTCTTTCTCTTTCTGACTTCCTTCACTTAGTATGATAATCTCTAGTTGCATCCATGTTGCTGCAGATGCCTTGCCACTTCTTAATTGTGTGATTTAGACCAGATTATTTAACTTTATATGCCTCAGTTTCCTCATCTGTGGAAGGACAGAGTGAGTTGCTTATGAAAAGCACCTAGAACAGTGCCTGGCACGTACATATAAGATCTCTGTAAGGATTAAATGCTCTTTTTATTCTGGATTGGTATTCAAAAATCCCATTCATAAAATGTAGAAATTTTCATTTTTGGGGATAAGCCTAGTAAGGATTTTCTTTTTTTGAATTATAGTTGCTGTACAGGAAAGGATGGTTTGAAACAGTTAAATCACTACTCTCTCCCCAGAATTTAAATGCGGACCCCTTTTTAGCTAGAAAAATTAAACGGCTGAGAGAAAAAAAAAAAAGCTTGTGTTTGTTAATAGGCATACTTATATTTAAAATTGTTACTAAAGTTACTACTTTCCTAAATTTTAGTTTCAAATCCATTTGTTAGGAAATTTTCAGTATTAAAGGGATACTATGAGTTGTAGAACATATAAAGTTTAGTTTAATTGTCTTTATTTGACTAGTAAGTGTAGGCAAAAAAAGTTGTACAACTTTCCATTTCTTCTGTCTTACAAAAGAAATTCTAAGCCTTAAGTTTGCTAATGATGAGTTACTTTGGTAAGAAACTAAGGTTTTTTGGTCCTGTACTGTTTTTGGAGTATGTGTATGTATATATTTTGATACGTGCATTTGTTTTTCTGCCCCAAATCAGAAATATATCACAGTGTTAAGCCCCCAAATAGGATGTGATTATAAATTCTCAGCTTTATTTTCCCTGAGTTATTCTTTATTGGTTAACTGTGAAGGTATATGTGAGGGAAGGGAATTTTATCATATACATTCCCAGAAGCTTTTTTTGGGGGGGGCCACACTGTGTGGCTTGCGGGATCCTAGTTCCCTGACCAGGGATCAAACCTGTGCCCCCTGCAGTGGGAGCGCTGGGTCCCAGCTACTGGACTGCCAGGGAAGTCCCTGTTTTTCTAACCTCAGAAAACATCATCTCCAAAAATAGCGAATCTTTCCTTATGAAAGTTTATGGTTAAGATGAATATCCAATCACTGTTTGAAGATAACATTTCTGCCTCCCCTTCCTGAGCATGTGGCACTCCCTGTCCCCTCCCTTCCAGCAGTCATTATTGATTTGTATTCCTATATCTACCTAATCTGACCTGGCCTCCATTATGACTAGTGATTTATGCCTAAGAGTTTGCTAAATGAGTTTGTAGTATGTTTTCCCTGTGCAAAGTTAACTGGCCCGTTTGGCAGATGAATTCAGGATCATGTTCTCTTTCTGAAACCCATGTTATTGTCAAATGAGCTAAGTGTTAAGTGCTTACTAATGTAAAGTGAGTTGATATAATAAAATTCCTGCCTTCTGAGGCACTGTATTTATATAGCATATATAAATTCAGTAACATTTGGTGAAGTTGAAGCAGGGGAAAGAGGGGCAGTACTATTTTTTTTTAACTGTGTACATATATTATTTGGGATAAACATTTAACACATGTATTAAAATACTATTTTAAATGGAAGTTTTAAAACATCAGGCAGATCTTGAGTTGCAGTGTCAGGGACAGTGCTTCTGCACACAGCCCGGCCCGCTGAGCTGAGGTGTCAGCACAGCCATTTCTCACTAGGCACTCTGATCTGAAGTACTGGGTGTGAGGCCTCTGCATGAAGCACCCTGTGAACAAGTGAAACCAGACAGAGCACAAAGGAAAAGAAAAAGAAAAGCAAGCTCTGCAAATCCTCTGAAAAAAATGCCTCTGCACCTCTAGCTCTTGCGGAGGTTGGTGTCTTCAGTGGAGCCTCCTATTGCACGGGGACCTTCAAGATGGCAGAGGAGTGGGACGTAGAGATCACCTTCCTCCCCACAAATACATCGAAAATACATCTACATGTGGACCAACTACAGAACACATACTGAACGCTGGCAGAAGACCTCAGACGTCCCCAAAGGCAAGAAAATCCCCACATACCTTGCAGTGTGGCTGACAGGGTCTTGGTGCTCCAGCCTGGTGTCAGGCCGGCCTGTGCCTCCAAGGTGAGAGAGTCGAGTTCAGAACATTGGACCACCAGAGACCTCCCCACCCCACGTAATAGCAATCGGCAAGAGCTCTCCCAGAGATCTCCATCTCAACACTAAGACCCAGCTCCACCCAACAGCCAGCAAGCTCCAGTGCTGGACACCCCATGCCAAACAAACAGGAACACAACCCCACCCATTAGCAGAGAGGCTGCCTAAAATCATACTAAGTTCACAGACACCCCAAAACACACGGCCAGACGCGGCCCTGCCCACCAGAACACAGGCACCAGTCCCCTCCACCAGAAAGGCTACACAAGCCACTGAACCAACCTCACCCACTGGGGGCAGACACCAAAAACAACAGGAACTACAAACCTGCAGCCCACGAAAAGGAGACCCCAAACAAAGTAAGTTAAACAAAATGAGAACACAGAGAAATATGCAGCAGATGAAGGAGCAATGTAAAACCCCCCCAGACCAAATGAAGAAGAAATAGCAGTCTACCTGAAAAAGAATTCAGAGTAATGTGAGTAAAGATGATCTAAAATCTTGGAAATAGAATAGAGAAAATACAAGAAACGTTTAACAAGGACTTAGAAGAACTAGAGAGCAAACAAACAGTGATGAACAACACAATAAATAAATTAAAAATACTCTAGAAGGAGTCAATAGCAGAATAATTGAGGCAGAAGAACGGACAAGTGACCTGGAAGATGATATAGTGGAACTAACTACCACAGAGCAGAATAAAGAAAAAAGAATGAAAAGACCTTGGGACACATACAGACTGAAAGTGAGGGGATGGAAAAAGATATTCCATGCAAATGGAAATCAAAAGAAAGCTGGAGTAGCAATTCTCATATCAGACAAGTAGACTTTAACATAAAGACTACTAGAAGAGACAAAGAAGGAATCTACGTTAATGATCAAGGGATCAATCCAAGAAGAAGATATAACAATTGTAAATATTACGCACCCAACATAGGAAGACCTCAGTACATAAGGCAAATGCTAACAGCCATAAAAAGGGATATCGACAGTAACACAATAATAATAGGGGTCTTTAACACTCCACTTTCACCAATGGACAGATCATCCAAAATGAAAATAAATAAGGAGACACAAGCTTTAAATGACACATTAGACAAGATGGACTTAATTGATATTTAGAGGACATACCATCCAAAAACAACAGAATACACTTTCTTCTCAAGTGCTCATGGAACATTCTCCAGGATAGATCATATATTGGGTCACAAATCAAGCCTTGGTAAATTTAAGAAAATTGAAATCATATCAAGTATCTTTTCCGACCACAACGCTGTGAGACTAGATATCAATACAGGAAAAAAAACTGTAAAAAATACAAACACATGGAGGCTAAACAATATACTACTAAATAATGTAAGAGATCACTGAGGAAATCAAAAAATACCTAGAAACAGATGACAATGAAAACACGACGACCCAAAACCTATGGGATGCAGCAAAAGCAGTTCTAAGAGGGAAGTTTATAGCAATACAATCCTACCTCAAGAAACAAGAAACATCCCAAATAAACAACCTAACCTTGCACCTAAAGCAATTAGAGAAAGAAGAACAAAAAACCCCCAAAGTTAGCAGGAGGAAAGAAATCATAAAGATCAGATCAGAAATAAATGAAAAAGAAATGAAGGAAACAGTAGCAAAGATGAATAAAACTAAAAGCTGGTTCTTTGAGAAGATAAACAAAATTGATAAACCATTAGCCAGGCTCATCAAGAAAAAAAGGGAGAAGACTCAAATCAGTAGAATTAGAAATGAAAAAGGAGAAGTAACAACTGACACTGCAGAAATACAAAGGATCATGAGAGATTACTACAAGCAACTCTATGCCAATAAAATGGACAACCTGGAAGAAATGGACAAATTCTTAGAAAACCACAACCTTCCGAGACTGAACCAGGAAGAAACAGAAAATAAAAACAGACCAATCACGAGCACTGAAATTGAGACTGTGCTTAAAAATCTTCCAACAAACAAAAGCCCAGGACCAGATGGCTTCACAGGTGAATTCTATCAAACATTTAGAGAAGAGCTAACACCTATCCTTCTCAAACTCTTCCAAAATATAGCAGAGGGAGGAACACTCCCAAACTCATTCTATGAGGCCACCATCACCCTGATACCAAAACCAGACAAAGATGTCACAAAAAAGAGAAAACTACAGGCCAATATCGCTGATGAACATAGATGCAAAAATCCTCAAAATATTAACCAACAGAATCCAACCGCACATTAAAAGGATCATACACCATGATCAAGTGGGGTTTATCCCAGGAATGCAAGGATTCTTCAATATACCAAATCAATCAGTGTGATACACCATATTAACAAACTGAAGGATAAAAACCATATGATAATCTCAATAGAAGCAGAAAAAGCTTTTGACAGAATTCAGCACCGATTTATGATAAAAAACTCTCCAGAAAGTGGGCATAGAGGGAACCTACCTCAACATAATAAAGGCCATATATGACAAACGCGCAGCCAACATCGTTCTCAGTGGTAAAAAACTGAAACCATTTCCTCTAAGATGAGGAACAAGACAAGGATGTCCACTCTCACCACTGTTATTCAACATAGTTTTGGAAGTTTTAGCCATGGCAATCAGAGAAGCAAAAGAAATAAAAGGAATCCAAATTGGAAAAGAAGAAGTTAAACTGTCACTGTTTGAAGATGACATGATACTATACATAGAGAGTCCTAAAGATGCTACCAGAAAACTACTAGAGCTAATCAATGAATTTGGTAAAGTAGCAGGATACAAAATTAATGCACACATCTCTTGCATTCCTATACGCTAACGACGAAAAATCTGAAAGAAATTAGGGAAACACTCCCATTTACCATTGCAACAAAAAGAATAAAATACCTCGGAATAAACCTACCTAAGGAGACAAAAGACCTGTATGCAGAAAACTACAAGACACTGATAAAAGAAATTAAAGATGATACAAACAGAGAGATATACCATGTTCTTGGATTGGAAGAATCAGCATTGTGAAAATGACTATACTACCCAAAGCGATCTACAGATTCAGTGCAATCCCTATCAAACTACCAATGGCATTTTTCACAGAACTAGAACAAAAAACTCCACAATTTGTATGGAAATACAAAAGACCCCGAATAGCCAAAGCAATCTTGAGGAAAAAAAACGGAGCTGGAGGAATCAGGCTCCCGGACTTCAGACTATACTACAAAGCTACAGTAATCAAGACAGTATGGTACTGCAACAAAAGAGAAATACAGATCAATGAACAGGATATAAAGCCCAGAGATAAATCCTTGCACATATGGGTCTTATCGTTGGTAAAGGAGGCAAGAACATACAGTGGAGAAAAGACAACCTCTTCAGTAAGTGATGCTGGGAAATCTGGACAGTTACATGTAAAAGAATGAAATTAGAACACTTCCTAACACCATACACAAAAATAAACTCAAAATGGATTAAAGACCTAAATGTAAGGCCAGACACTATAAAACTCTTAGAGGAAAACATAGGCAGAACACTCTATGACGGAAATCACAGCAAGATCCTTTTTGACCCACCTCCTAGAGAAATGGAAATAAAAACAAAAATAAACAAATGGGACCTAATGAAACTTAAAAGCTTTTGCACAGCAAAGGAAACCATAAACAAGACAAAAAGACAACCCTCAGAATGGGAGAAAATATTTGCAAGTGAAGCAACTGACAAAGGATTAATCTCCAAAATATACAAGCAGCTCAATATCAAAAAAACAAAGAACCCAATCCAGAAATGGGTAGAAGACCTAAATAGACATTTCTGCATAGAAGATATACAGATTGCCAACAAACACATGAAAAGATGCTCAACATCACTAATCATTAGAGAAATGCAAATCAAAACTACAGTGAGGTATCACCTCACAGGGGTCAGAATGGCTATCATCAAAAAATCTACAAACAATAAATGCTGGTGAGGGTGTGGAGAAAAGGGAACCCTCTTGCACTGTTGGTAGGAATGTAAATTGATACAGTCACGGAGAACACTATGGAGGTTCTTTAAAAAACTAAAAATAGAACTACCATATGACCCAGAAATCCCACTACTGGGCCTGTACCCTGAGAAAACCATAATTCAAAAAGAGTCATGTACCAGTGTTCATTGCAGCTCTATTTACAATAGCTGGGACATGGAAGCAACCTAAGTGTCCATCAACAGATGAATAGACAAAGAAGATGTGGTACATATATACAATGGAATATTACCCAGCCGTAAAAAGAAACGAAATTGAACTAGTTGTAGTGAGTTGGAAGGACTTAGAGTCTGTCATACAGAGTGAAGTAATTCAAAAAGGGAAAAACAAATACCGTATGCTAACACATATATGTGGAATCTAAAAAAAAAAAAAAGGTTCTAATGAACCTAGGTCAGGACAGGAATAAAGACACAGATGTAGAAAATGGACTTGAGGACACAGGGAAGGGGAAGGGTAAGCTGTGACAAAGTGAGAGAGTGGCATGGACATATATACACTGCCAAATGTGAAACAGGTAGTTAGTGGGAAGCAGCTGCATCGCACAGGGAGATCAGCTCGGTGCTTTGTGACCACCTAGAGGGGTAAGACAGGGAAGGTGGGAGGGAGATGCAAGAGGGAGGGGATGTGGTGATATATGTATACATATAGCTGATTCACTTTTGTTACACAGCAGAAACCAACAGGACATTGTAAAGCAATTACACTCCAATAAAGATGTTAAAGAAAAAAAAAAGTCAAGCAAAAGGCATAAATGATTGTGACATGATCAGAAATCCTGCCATGCTGGATTACTTTAGATATAATTTACTGTTAGTCTGCTTGTGAAGTTTCATGCCTGGAACTGAACTGAGGTTTTTGTGGTCTGAAGAGCCCTTAGTGGGGCCTAGTGACCAGTTCTGGCTTCTAGATATTATCTTTGATATCATTTTGATAATTTTACTTTACCCAGTTTTGTTTTTAAAAAAAAGTTTAAAAAAGAAAGTTTAGTTTCTTGAATATAATTGTTCTTTTTTTTTTTTTTTTTTTTTTTGCCGTACGTGGGCCTTTCACTGTTGTGGCCTCTCCCGTTGTGGAGCACAGGCTCCGGACACACAGGCTCAGCGGCCATGGCTCACGGGCCCAGCTGCTCCGTGGCATGTGGGATCTTCCCGGACCGGGGCACGAACCCGTGTCCCCTGCATCGGCAGGCAGACTCTCAACCGCTGTGCCACCAGGGAAGCCCTAATTGTTCTTTTTTAATCAATTTATCTGTTTATTTTTTGGCTGCATTGGGTCTTCGTTGCTGTGCGTGGGCTTTTTCTAGTTGCGGCGAGCAGCGGCTATTCTTCGTTGTGGTGTGTGGGCTTCTCATTGCGGTGGCTTCTCTTTGTTGTGGAGCATGGGCTCTAGCCACTCCGACTTCAGTAGTTGTGGCACGCGGACTCAGTAGTTGTGGCGCACGGGCTTAGTTGCTCTGCAACATGTGAGATATTCCCGGACCAGGGATCGAACCATGTCCCCTGCATTGGCTGGCGGATTCTTAACCCCTGTTCCACGAGGGAAGTCCTGAGTATAACTGTTTTTAGTGTTTAATAAATAAAGTAATTATATAGCACTTTTTAGTACTTAGCATGTACCATATACTATTATACAAATATTAATTTCTAAATATTATATACAACTATTAAAGTGTTCTCTATGAATTATAGAGATTTGTTAACTTAGCGTTACATTTCTCTTAGCATAAGCATCTTCCCTGATATTACTGTGTAATCTTCACTTTGAGTAATAGTCATAAATTCATCAAATATTAACTCCATCAAATTATATTCATAAGTAAAGTAGAAATTGAAATTAAATTAAAAATTTTAAATGTTATCTTTTTTTGTTTGTTTTTAATTTCAGCTGTACCAACAGGGACGCTTATGTCAACTGGGCAGTGAATTTTGTGAACTGGAAGTTTTTGCTAAAGTATTGAGAGCTTTGGATAAAAGGTAAACTCACTTTGTAACAGTTGTGGTAAACTGTACATATCTGAATTTTACCACTGTGACCATATTTTAAGTGTACAGTTCAGTAGCAGTAAGTACATTCATATTGTTTTGAAACCATCAGTACCACCTTTGCGTTTTGTGTTCAAGAAAGACTGAATTCATCTTCCCCGTTCTGGCTATTATGTAGTAGGAGTTACATGTGGATGTAGGTGACATGGCCTTTGATTGTCCTTGCTGTTCTCTTCAGCATTCTTGCCTAAATTTGCTTGAAATGCCATTTCTTTTTCCGAACCTACATTTCTGGGAAAATAAGAATGTAGTTTTACAAAATATTGTTAATCTCTAATTTGAATGTTGCCAAGTTAAGTAAATACTTGTTAGAATGCGTAGTATATGTCAAGTACTATTCTAGATGCTGGGGTTACAGCAGTGAATGTTTTACAAGGTCTCTTCGTCATGGAGTTTGTATTTTAGAAAGAGAAGATAAAATAATCAACAAGTAACATGTTAACAAATTAACATGATTTCATTGATTAGGGATCCCTTTGGATGTGACCTGTGTACTAAGCCTAAGAGAAATTTCTTGGTTAGTTGACTAATTAAAAATTAATCTGTTAAAAAATAATAGATGAGAGCTTCATTTTGGGACAAGAAGGCCATAGAAAAACTTTTTAAAGAAATTCTTTACTCTTGGAAAAGGTTAGCTTTCTAGGATTTGAATTTCTCTATGCAGTTCTAAAGATGGCCATTATAAAGATTTAGTGGACTACCTCTCTTTCATCTCTCAGGTTATCTTTTTACCAAGTCCAGATCCCTTGGTAAGTGTTTAATATATTTGTGAAACTAAACGCATGTAGTTTGACTTTTTTCCCCCTTTATGCAAAGCAGTGACTTGGTTATTTACAATTTTGTTTAAAGCAGTTTTTTTATTGAGATAATTCACATACCATAAATTCATCATTTTAAACTGTACAATTCATTAGTTTTTAGTATATTCACAAATTTTTGCAACTATCACCACTATCTAATTCTAGAAAACTTTCATCATCCCCAAAAGAAACCCTGTACCCATTAACAGTCACTCCCTATTTCCCCTTACCCCTGGTCTCTAGCCTACCATTAATCTACTCTCTGTTTCTGGGTTTATCTGCTCTAGATATTTCATATAAATGGAACTATACAGTATGTGGTCTTTCGTGACTGGATTTTACCTATAATGTTTTCAAGGTTCATTCATGGCTGTTGTTTGTATCAATTTTCCATTGTGTGGATATACTATGTTTTGGTTATCTAGTCATCTGTTGGTGAACATTTGGGTTGTTTCTACCTTTTGGCCATTATGAATAATGCTGCTATGAATGCTCATGGACAAGATTGTGTGTGGATGTATATTTTCAGTTCTCTTGTATGTATATATAACTAGGGTAAACCTAGGTTTAACTTTTTGAGTAACTCCTAAATTGTTTCCCACAGCAGCTGCACCATTTTATTGGGTTGGCCAAAAAAGTGACTTTGGTTTTTAAGTAAAAGTAAAAGACACATTTTTCATTTTCACCAAAAACTTTATTAAACAACATATTCACCATTTTGTTCCACTATCTTCTGCCATTTTTCAGGCAACTTCATAATTCCATCTTCTCAAAACTTTGTATCTTTTTGAGCAAAGAACTGCTCCAGGTGCCTTTTACTGTCTCCCAGGGAATTGAAAGTTTTTCCATTAAGAGAATTTTGTAAAGACAGAAATAAATGGAAATCTGAAGGTGCAATGTCTGGTGAATACAGCGGATGAATCAGAACTTCCCAGCCAAGCTGTAACAGTTTTTGCCTGGTCATCAAAGAGACATGCGGTCTTGGAGCTCATAATAGAGGACTCCCTTCCAATCCCACCATATACACAGCACACCTTCCTTGGGTGAAGATCGGACTTTGGTTTGGTTGATGGTGGTTCATTTCGCTTGCCCCATGATCTCTTCCGTTCCAGGTTATTGTACAGTATCCACTTTTCATCACCCATCACAATTTGTTTTAAAAACAGAACATTTTCTCATTACATTTAAGTAGAGAATCCATGCAGAAATACAGTCAAGAAGGTTTTTTTTTCTTAACTTATGTGGAACCCAAACATCAAAGCAATTAATATAACCAAGCTGGTACAAATGATTTTCAACGCTTGATTTGGATGTTTTGAGTATGTTAGCTATGTCCCGCACCATATAACGTTGATTGTTCTCAATCAATGTCTCGATTTGATTGCTTTCAACTTCAACTGGTCTACCCAACTGTGGAACATTATCCAGTGAGAAATCTCCAGCACGAAACTTCGCAAACCACTTTGGACATGTTCAATCAGTCATAGCACCTTTTCCATATACTGCACAAATATTTTTTTGTGTTTCAGTTGCGTTTTTACTTTTCTTGAAATAGTAAAGCATAATATGCTGAAAATGTTGCTTTTTTTCTTCCATCTTCAATATTAAAATGGCTACACAAAAATTCACCAATTTTGATGTGTTTTTTTAAATGCACACTGATATGACAGCTGTCACATACAGTCTAACAAAATTGTTTTGAATGAAGCTAAAGACAACTAAGTGCTGCTAGAGCCATCTTACGGAAACAACCAAATGAACCTTTGGCCAACCCACTATGTCCCTATTACCAACGTATGAGGGTTCCAATTTTTCCATATCCTTGCCATCAACTGTTTTTTAACAAGTAGTATTATAGCCATCCTAGATAGTGTGAAGTCGTATCTCATTGTGAGTTTGATTTGCATTTCCCTAATCACTAATGATATTGAGCATCTTTTCTTGTGCTTATTGGCCTTTGTATATTTTCTTTGGAGGAATCTCTGTTCAAATCTATTGCCCATTTTTTAATTGGGTCATTGTTGAATTACAAGACAATTTGGTTTTTAAGATTGATGTTAGAAGTTGTTTTCATCCTTCATTGTCATCAGCTTACATATACAGAATCATTCAGTGATCCACTGAGTAAAAGATACTAGGCTAAATTGTGAATTATTATGACCTCATAATTCATAAGGCAAACAGTTGCTTTTTATCTTATTCCATCTTTGAAAATAATGGTACTGTTACTTCAAAAGAGCAAGTTAGCACTTTCTTTTTTCTTTTTTTAGATTGCAAGTTTTATTTTTGAATCCCCATTGAAAGAAATATGTTAATCTTTGAAACATGTTTGGTTATATGCCACTAAAATTGTGCCTAGAGCCCCTAGTGATAGTCATGCCCCATTCTGGAAAACACTACCGTAGGGAATTACTGGAGGTACCCTGGGGAGGTAGGATGAGGCCACTGTTTGTTGAGCAAGGGTCATCTGTGTCCCAAGTAAGCTGCTTGCTGCTGTTCCTAATTCTCTGAGCTCCACACCTACCAGCATATTTGATCTCTCCTGGCCGGCAACGCTTCGGTGACTCCCTGTCCTCTTCTAGATAGAAGAGTAAACGCCGTAACATAACCTACCAGGTCCTTGGGGATCCTGGGATAGGCCTACCATGGCCCCATCAGGCTGGTGAAGAGAGAGAGACAGGAGACAGGGAGGATCTCCTGGAGGAAGTGACATTTGAGCTGAAGTCTAAGCGATTTAGGGGAGAGAACTAGGTGGTGGTGGTGAAGAGCTTTTTCAGGTAGAAGGAACAGCACGTGCAGATTACCCGAGGCAGGAAGGAACAATGTGCGTGAAAGTTAGCACTTGCTCAAAGGACAAAATATGTTACCTTTCTAAAAACAAAAACGACCTTTTCCTTCTCTTGCAGACATTTGCTTCATCACTGTTTCCAGGCTTTGATGGATCATGGTGTGAAAGTTGCTTCAGTGTTAGCCTACTCATTCAGTAGACGGTGCTCTTACATAGCGGAATCCGATGCTGCAGTCAAGGAAAAAGCCATTCAGGTTGGCTTTGTTTTAGGTAAGTCATGGTAAAACAGAGGGGTGTTTTGTCCTGTAACGTGACTCAGAACTAAGCCTGCTGGCATTAAAGGATTCTCACAGGACATTCCCAAGGACAACATGGGAGGTTATGAGAAGAACTAGATGTGGTATATTAAACATTAACTTTGTGCTAAGTACGATACTATGTATCTAAATGCTGTCTTTCGAGAAAATCCTCATGACATTCCAATGATGTGAAGGTATTCATAGAGTTTTAGAAATGAGGAAACGGACTCAGAAAAGTTGAGTAACTTGCTCAAGTCACATAGTAATGGAGCTGAGTTTAGAATCCTGTGGCCCTGTGATTCCGAACCACTTACCTTTCTACCATGTCAAGCTGCTACCAACCTCTTTCACCAGCTTACTGTGTGTTGTGACATGGGACTTAATCCTTTTGGGACCTCAGTTTTCCCATCTCTAAAATGAGGGTAAATCTCCATTTCCTCATGGGTATGAGAATTCTAAAAACATAAATGGAAAAGGATTCTGAAAAGGTTTTGTATGCTACACACATAGAAAAATATCATTTAATGTTTGCATAACATTTTAGTATGGCTTTTACAAATCTACATAGATAAGTATGTCTCAGGCAATTATTTATTCAAGTTATTGCTACCTTTTTACTTTGTTTTTGGAAAAATTTTTATTTTGAAATGATTGTAGATTTACAGACAATATCAAAACCAGGAAATTGATACTGGTTTAATACTGTTACCTAGACTATAGACCTTATTTAACTTTCATTGGTTTTTACATATACTCATTTGTGTGTGTGTGCGTGTTTTATTTAAAAGTAGTTGACATACAGTATTATGTTGGTTTCAGGTGTACTGCATAGTGATTTGGAATTTGCATACTTTATGAAATGATTGCCACGACAAGTATAGTCCCTGTATAAAGTTATTACGATATTATTGACCATGTTCCTTAGGCTGTATATTACATTCCCATGGCTTATTTATTTTCTAACTGGAGGCTCAGACCTCTTAACCCCCTTCACCTATTTCACCCCACACCTCACCTCCTTTCTCTGGCAACCAACTGTTTGGTCTCTGTATCTACGAGTCTATTTTCATTTTGTTTTGTTTGTTTTGATTTTTAGAGTCGACGTATAAGTGAGATCATACGGTATTTGTCTTTCTCTGTCTGACTTATTTCACTTAGCATGATACCCTCTAGATCCATCTGTGTTGTCACAAGATTTCTTTTCTTCTTTTTTTATGTTTAATTTTTGTGGTTGGGTAATATTCCACTGTTGTGTGTATAAATATATCTCACACCTTCTTTATCCGTTCATTCATCTATTGATGGACATTTAGGTTGCTTACATATCTTGGCTATTATAAATAATGCTTCACTGAACATTGAGGTGCATATATCTTTTTTGAGTTAGTGTTTTTGCCTTTTTTGGATAAATACCCAGAAGTGAAGTTGCTAGATCATGTGGCAGTTCTACATTAAATTTTTTGAGCAACGTCCACACGGTTCTCCATAGTGGCTGTGCCAGCTTACAGCCCCACCAGCACTGCAGGAGGGTTCCCTTGTCTCCACACCCTCGCGAACACTCGTTATTTGTTGTTTTCTGGTGATGACAGCCATCCTGACAGGTGTGAGGTGGTACCTCATTGTGGTTTTGATTTGCATTTCCCTGATGATTAGTGTTGTGGAGCATCTTTTCATGTATCTATTGGCCATCTGTATGTCTTTTTTGGAAGAATGTCTATTCAGATCCTCTGCCCATTTTTTTATTTTATAAATTTATTTATTTTATTTATTTATTTTTGGCTGCGTTGGGTCTTTGTTGCTGCACGCAGGCTTTCTCTAGTTGCGGGGAGTGGGGGGCTACTCTTTGTTGCGGTGCGCGGGCTTCTCATTGTGGTGGCTCCTCTTGTTGCAGAGCACGGGCTCTAGGCGCACGGGCTTCAGTAGCAGCGCACGGGCTTAGTCGCTCCACAGCATGTAGGATCTTCCCGGACAAGGGCTTGAACCCGTGTCCCCTGCATTGGCAGGTGGATTCTTAACCACTGAGCCACCAGGGAAGCCCTACCTTTCATTTTTAACTTCTCACATTAATGTGTGTGTGTGCATGTTTTCTCTCTCTCTCTCTCTTTGGCACGTGCACATTTACTTTCTTTGCCAAGTTTTCATGATCATTTCCTTCAGTATTAGGAAAAAAAATTTTTTTTTGTAGTGGTCATAGACAGTTTGCTTGGAGGAACTTAAGAACATTCTTTTCCGAAAACAACCTTCAGCATTTGTCCTTTGATAGTCCTGTGGAATATAAATTGCAACAAAGAATTGTGACTAAAGAATGTTTCTTAATAGAGTGTTTGTGACCTAGATGAATGTTAATATTGACATCCATTTAGTCCTAGGTAGTCATGTAAAAATCTATGTGGGAGATGTTTAGTATCGAGGAAGATGAAAGGCAGGAAGGCTAATGTTCACTGAGGTCCTCTGTTGTCTCTTCACTTGTACCCGTCTGGCTACTGTAAGGAGCCAGATGGAACAAGTATCTTGGAGTTAGAACCAAGTCCTAACAGATTCAGTTATATTATCAGTCTTGATCCTAAAATTACCAAAACACTGAAAACCCTTCATACCAGAAGTATACATGATGGAAACTTTTAAAAAATAACAGCTTTATTGAGATATAATTCACATACCATACAGTGCACCCATTTAAAGTATATAATTTAAAGGTCTTTAGTATTTTCACAGCGTTCAGTCCCTGGTCAGGGAACTAAGATCCCACAAGCTGCATGGCGTGGCCAAAAGAAAAAAAAAAAAAAAGAAGCTTGAGGAGGTACCTCGCAGAGCTGGGATGCTGCTTGGCTGGTAGAGGTGCCTCAGATTTCTGAGAAGGGAGCTCGTGGGTCTAGAATCCCGACCTCTAGGAGGGACACCCGACTGGCTGGTACTGGTGCCTCTCCGATGGGGTGCTGTGAATCAGGTTCTGTAAGTGTTGGAAAACTGCAGCTGGAATTGGCTTACTGAGATGAATTGCCACTGCCAGAGTAAAGAAACATTACCCTGGGACACTGCTGTTAGCAGGGGCATTGCTGGCAGAAACTGGAAGCTATCAGGGAGTGTCTCTTACTTCTCCAGTCTTACAGTCTTTCTCTCTCGTGCCTTCTTTGGTAGAGACTACTAGGGAGCCAGCTGGCAGAGGAGAAATGTGGTTATAGAGTCCTAGCCCAGCGTCATAAAAGTCTAGAAGGGTTGGTTTGAAGCTGAGAGATAACAGCCTAATAACCCAGCACAGTGCACAATATGTTGAGATAATGAGTAGGAGGTTGCTTCATATGAATATTATAATCTCATTATTCCAGTCATTCAGTGAGGACCCTAAAATGTCATATTTGGGGGGATAAAAAAGTGTTCTAAAGCACACTTCTCTCCAGTTAAAATATTTGTTTCACTTCCTATAGCTTTGATCAAACATGAAACACCAGTCTGAGCAAAATATATTTTTTCTTGACCCAGATACTATTGACGCTATTAAGATTAGTTGACACTATCAAAAAATGTATTAAACTATTAGGAGGGGGTCAGGAGCCTCTAAAAAGATGGACAGTGTCCTAAGGAAATGAGGCCCATATGCCCCATGCATTACGACTGTTGGAGGACAGCAGTTTAATTTTTTGCTAAAAAAACATTAAGATGAGCAAGCACTACTGTCCCTTTCATCTGTGTAACCTCTGTGATGTGCTGTTATGCTAAGAAGATTAAGTTTATTCAGATGTCTTTATCCTCTTTGGGATTGGGTATGGAGAGATTGGAAAGTTATGTTTACCCTGCATGATTAAAATGTTAGACAAATCACTAATTATAGTGGCTAATGAGCTGGAAAATGTCAACTCTGAGGCGATGAAGTACATTTAGAGGGCTAAAACTTTTTTTTTTTAATTTATTTATTTTACTTATTTTGGTGTGCACTGGGTCTTCGTTGATGTGCTGGCTTTCTCTAGTTGCAGCGAGCAGGGGCTACTCTTTGTTGCTGTGCGTGGGCTTCTCGTTGCGGTGGTTTCTCTTGCTTCAGAGCACGGGCTCTAGGTGCACGGGCTTAGTAGCTGTGGCGAGTGAGCTCAGTAGTTGTGGCTTGCGGGCTCTAGAGTGCAGGCTCAGTAGTTGTGGCACACGGGCTTAGTCGCTCCGAGGCATGTGGGATCTTCCCGGACCAGGGATCGAACCCGTGTCCCCTGCATTGGCAAGCGGATTCTTAACCACTGCACCACCAGGGAAGCCCAAGGCTAAAACCCTTGACTCCTGGGACTTCCCTGGTGGCACAGTGGTTAAGAATCCGCCTGCCAATGCAGGGGACACGGGTTCGATCCCTGGTCGGGGAAGATCCCACATGCCGCCGAGCACCTAAGCCTGTGCGCCACAGCTACTGAGCCCGTGTGCCACAACTACTGAAGCCTGCGCACCTAGAGCCTGTGCTCCACAGCAAGAGAAGCCACCGCAGCAAGAAGCCCGCGCACCGCAACAAAGAGTAGCCCCTGCTCACCGCAGCTAGAGAAAGCCCGCGTGCAGCAATGAAGACCCAATGCAGCCGAAAGTAAAAAAACAAAACAAAACAAAAACTCTTTACTCCTTATTCAGGGTCTCAACTTTGATCTAATTTCCCTAGTTTGAAAGTTCCTTTTTTTTTTTTTTTAAATTTCACAGTTAGTATCTTTGTTTCAGACTAAACAGGGGTTTTTTCATTTTAGGTAATAATCATTGTAAGCATGTCATTTTAGCTTTCAAGTGATTTATTATATTATCTAAAGCTTTTGGTTTTTCTTGTCCCTTAGGTGGCTTTCTTTCAGATGCAGGCTGGTACAGTGATGCTGAGAAAGTTTTCCTGTCTTGCCTTCAGTTGTGTACTCTACATGATGAGATGCTTCATTGGTTTCGTGCAGTAGAATGTTGTGTGAGGTGAGTTGGAACAGTCCTTTAATTACATGCTGTAATGGTATTAGTGGCTTTTTAAAAAATATTTATTTATTTTAGGCTGTGTTGGGTCTTTGTTGCTGCGTGCAGGCTTTCTCTAGTGCAGCGAGCGGGGGCTACTCTTTGTTGCGGTGTGTGGGCTTCTCCTTGCGGCGGCTTCTCGTTGTAGAGCACGGGCTTCAGTAGTTGTGGCATGCGAGCTCAGTTGTGGCACACGGGTTTAGTTGCTCCGTGGCATGTGGGATCTTCCTGGACCAGGGATCAAACCAGTGTCCCCTGCATTGGCAGGCAGATTCTTGACCACTGTGCCATGAGGGAAGTCCCTTCTTGGTTTTTTGTGTGTGTGTGTGTGTGTTTTGTTTTGTTTTTACTGTGCTCCGTTTACATTTTTGGAATTGTACATAACCTGATTAATATTTTACTTCTAAATAACCTTTTTTTTTTTTTTTTTGCGGTACGCGGGCCTCTCACTGTTGTGGGCTCTCCCGTTGCGGAGCACAGGCTCCGGACGCGCAGGTTCAACGGCCATGGCTCACGGGCCCAGCCGCTCCGTGGCATGTGGGATCTTCCCGGACCGGGGCACGAACCCACATCCCCTGCATCGACAGGCGGACTCTCAAGCACTGCGCCACCAGGGAAGCCCCTAAATAACCTTTTCTTAAAAAAAATCTTTATTTATTATTTATTTGGCTGCATGGGGTCTTAGTTGCGGCACGCGGGAATCTTTGTTGCTGCTTGCGGGATCTTCGTTGAGGTGTGTGGTGGGATCTTTAGTTGTGGCATGTGGGATCTTTTGTTTTTAGTTGCAGCATGTGGGATCTAGTTCCCTGACCAGGGATCGAACCCAGGCCCCCTGCATTGGGAGCATGGAGTCTTAGCCACTGGACCACCAGGGAAGTCCCTAACCTTTCTTTTTTTTTTTTTTTTTTTTTTGATGTGGACCATTTTTAAAATCTTTATTGAATTTGTTATAGTATTGCTTCTGTCTTATGTTTTGGATTTTTGGCTGCGAGGCACCTGGGATCTTAGCTCCCTGACCAGGGATTGAACCCACACCCCTGCATTGGAAGGCGAAGTCTTAACCACTGGACAGCCAGGGAAGTCCCCCTAACTTTCTTTAAAATACATTTTTTTAACAGATGTACTTAAATGAAAGGCAAGCAGATACAGAAGTAACTCTTTGATTTTACTGTCTTTTTTTTGTATATGTAACGTTTAGTTTTAGCTATTTTCTGTAGGTTTTCTCTCTGTCCGCCCCATTTGATTTGACATTTCTTAAAAAGAATTTTTTTATGAAACTAAGGGGAAATCGAAATAAAGTTGAAAAAATAACAAAATAATTCTTTGTCCTAAATTAACTAGAGTCTGGTCAGTTTATTGAATTTATAGTCTTCTATTTTTTTGAATAAGGGGTCATATTTTTTTTTGTACCTTAGAGATGAGTTAATTAAATCTGCACTTCTTCAGAGCTAGAATACAGGTTCTTCTATATAAAACCATTGTTGATTTATGCTACTGTTGACTAAAGCTCTCTCTGCTCAATCTTTTGAGGTTATTACTCCATTTTATACAGGGCTTACCTGTGTTAGACAAACATTCAAATCCTGAAGTTAATTTTATAATGTGCAAACTTAATTATAAATAATATTTTAGAAGCTTAGGATAATTTCCCACAGATATTTATGATAAATTATAGTAATACTTGTGCACAGAAACTATAAAAGGCTTGGTACTGGACCTGTAGTTTGTAGTACTGACAATCTGTGTCATCTTTCCTCCCCACTTCTGCCCATCCTAGGAATAGAAGACTAGACTATCTCATAGGGATTTTAGGGGCTAGCTAAATGTTTCTTTGTGTATGAACTAGTTAATTTAGAACAGAAAACCCATTTTGTGTCCACAAGAACCTTTTTTTTTTTTTTTTTTTTTTTAACGGTACATGGGTCTCTCACTGTTGTGGCCTCTCCCGTTGCGGAGCACAGGCTCCGGACGCTCAGGCTCAGCGGCCATAGCTCACGGGCCCAGCCACTCCATGGCATGTGGGATCTTCCCTGACCGGGGCACGAACCCATGTCCCCTGCATCGGCAGGCGGACTCTCAACCACTGCGCCACCAGGGAAGCCCCAGAAAACCCATTTTGTATGATTTCATTGTAGATTGCTCTTTCACTGCAAGCAGTCTTTTGACCAAAAGGTAAAACATTTTCTTCTTGTAAGTGCTTGCTTTTTATGCACAAAGTCAGAAAATTTATTCCATCCAGATAACTAACATTTCTCCTATCTGTCTGATTTTAAGTCTCTTATATAAATTTTGCATTAATATAACCAAAAGATTTAGTTTTCTCAAAGGACCAGGACTCCTCTTCTTTTTCCTATTTTGTCATCTTTAGCATGTAGCTCACGTCATTATGTTTGCAAATGCTACGGGCAAGGAGAAGGGCAAAGGGCTCATGCCCGCTGAGTCTGCTTCCTTTTCCTTTTTTTTTTTTTCAGTAAGAAAAAATAGCTTTCCCAGAGGCCTAGCCTTATCTTCTTTACTTATTACCTCTCTTTGAAACTGGGAAACTGGGACACATTCTGCACATCCTCCAACCAGTATAAGGTGGTCTGGAGAGCAAAACATTTTTAACTGTGCATTTTGCTGCCCCAAATGAACTCACGGGTCTACATTAAGGAAGGAGGAGAGGGGAATATTGGACAGGTAACTGTAAATACTGTGAGTGCTCGGGCTGTTTTCAGAACAAGCACATGTGAATAGGAAAATACCTGGGCCAAGAAACAAAACTATTTATACCAGCTTACTGCCTACATACCTAGACATCTTGTTCTTAAGAATTTTAAATTTCAAAATAAAATTTGCTTCTACACAGCTTTGCTTGCTAAATTCTTGGCCATTACAGATGTTAAGATAATTTTTATTATTATAGTAGTATTTTTTGAAAAAATATTAAATTATTCTTACTTAGCTTTTAACTGATTTGGGAGAGGATTATTTTGGAGAACAGATACTAATGAAATCCTTTAGCCAATCCCAGGAGCTTTGAGCCTAATGTAACAGGGTGTTTTTAACTTTAGTAGCACAAAACCATTTTCTAATCTGGGGCTGGCATGGAAGCAGTATAGAGCAAATATCAGAGACTCTTCTTGTTATACCTGGTACCATTTCTCAGTCTTTGTTTTATTCGTTGAAGTCTCTGCCTAGTTTCGTTTACTTGCTTTCTATTTAATAGCTTTGTTTGTTCTGCTCATGTGCGTGTCTATTACCAAACAAATTGAAAACATACAGAAAACTATGAAGAAGAAAATAAATATTATCTGTAACCCTGCTGCCTAGAAATAACCACAATTATTATTTTGGTGTATTTGGGGGATTTTAAGTGAAAAATGGAACTTCCTGAACTGGAGGGAAAAGACTTGAATCTAGATTGAAAAAGAATCTTGAGCCCGAAGCACGTGAATTTCTTGAAATCCAAGGATAAATAGGAGTTAGAAGCTAAGAGAGAAGAGCAATATCTCAATTACTGAGAAAATACTGCACTTCACAAACTTTTAGGATAAAATTCAGATTTTTCAAATTTGTAGATAACCAAATATACCTCCAGGTACTTTATCTGAGGAAAATAGTCAATGAATATCTCTGACCAAATAAAAGTTCAGTAGTAACAAATCTCAAGACAGGGGAAGCTGGTGTAGAAACAGTGGTAAGCAGTGAATATTGTCATATATAGTTGGACGTAATGGAGTGGAAAGAATGAAGAGAAAGTGGTGAATTTGTCATATGTCTTATGTAAGGATTTTTTTTCAAACTGGAAATGAAAGGGAAATTTTAGAAATAACAAGACAGAAATTCTCAGTTACCACATACTATTAAATGTAAGATAAGTTTGTTTGTGTTTTTTCCACCTGAAAATTGAAAAAAGAGTTGCCTTACAAAGTCCCTCATGTTATGTGATGTTCTTTCAAGTCTCTTGTTTTGAACAACAAAGTACTGTTTGGGAAAGAAATGTTAGCCTGAAACTCAGCCAGTGCCAATAACAGGAAGCTCATAGAGGTCACCTGGCAGAATTTTCTTTTTACAGAAGTAATGGAATTTAACATAATTTAACACAAAATTTAGAATTATTCTAGGGGTCATAACCTTATAGTTGTGTTAGATATCTTTAAACTGGCTTCTTGGATATTACTTTGAAATGTGATGCATTAAGTGGTTTGGTTGTGGAGATTATGGGTGTCTACTTGTCTTAGGTGGAATGGGAAAGCCCAACTGTCTTAATGCTTTGCAAATGATTGCTGGTACCTTTGGATAACATTTCTAGGGACATGATACCAGACTCAAAAGTGCTGATTTTCAAGCAAGTGAAAATGTTTTACTCTGAAAAACTGTTAGATGACTCAGAAGTAGTTTGGTGATGATGAAGATAAATGTTTTAAGATGCATGTGAATAGTTTGGGTAACATTTCATAAATTATAAGAAGGAGAATTAATTTTTGAAAATTTAGATTTTAAATATGTATCTATAACATAACATAAAGATGATTTAAATATTATAAATTTCAAAATGTTATCACATATATCCCTAAAACTTGATGTATTCAAGTTGGCAAAAAACCTTTTTGGATGGAAAATTGAGGCTCATGTTATTATGTTCAGGTTGCTTGCTGTTGGGCATATATTATATAATAGCCTATTTTAAAAATACATATTTGGGAAAATGTAGTAGTATAAGAAAGTATTATAAAGGTCTCATCTTGGTAAGGGGAATATGAATGCCTATCATTTAATGTTCAAACATTGTCAGTGCTAGGGAGGGGTATATAATAAATTGACCAATGGAAAAATACAATAGACATTCTAAATTAGAATAGTGGGAGTAGGGGTAAGAATGATTGGAAACTTGTCCAAGGTAGATAGATAAGCAAAGAGAATAGAGGAAATAACTAAGTATGATAACTGAAAAATGTGAAACAGTTAAAACCAAATATAACTATGACCATGTAAATGGGCTCCATTCCCCTATCTAGAAACAGCGACTGCCAGGAAGGTTAAAAAATGAAACCCAGGGACTTCCCTGGTGGTCCAGTGGTGAAGAATCTGCCTTCCAATGCAGGGGATGCGGGTTCCATCCCTGATCGGGGAACTAAGATCCCACATGCTGTGGGGCAGCTAAGCCCCCGTTCCTCAACTAGAGAGCCCGTGTGCTGCAAACTACAGAGCCCACATGCTCTGGAGCCCACGCACTGCAAACGAAAGATCCCACATGGTGCAAGGCAGATCCCACAACTAAGACCCGACGCAGCCAAAAATAAAAAAATAAAGCAACTCTTTAAAAAAAATAAAATAAATAAAAAATGAAACCCAGCTATATATTGTTAAAAGAAAATACCCCTAGACAATAATATTAACAATAAAAGCAGAATTCAGGATAAAAACCATTAGTTGATACAAAAGGGATATTGATAATAAAATGTACAATCCACAAAAAGGCCATAAACCCATTATAGCAAATAAGATAGTAGCCCTCTGCATAAACACAGCACCCTAAAAATACAAAGAATTTGATGAAAAAGATACTACAAAATCGAGTACCTCCAGGATGGGTTAATTCAGAATTCATAGAGGTTAAATATCCCCAGTGATTTTAAGACTGCTGCTGTGGTTTGAGGTATCACATGCAGATTCCACATTGTCCAGCAGAAGAAAGACCATATTTTATCTCTAATGACAAAGGAGCCTTTCTCAGAAACCACCTAGCTGACGTACCCTTGAGTCTCATTAACCAGAGCTAGGTCATTTGTCGACCTCTAAATCAATCAGTGGCAATCTGAATGGGATCACCATGTTAGGATTGGCTTAAACTAATCATGATTTACTTATGAGTCCTATGAGAAAGGGGTCAGTGCCTAACAAAATCAGGGTTCTGCCAACAAGCATGAGATGGGAAAGATGACTTGGTTAGGGAGCCAGCAATATCTGCTACATCTCACAGTGCTTTGCTTCCCCACTTAAAATTAAAACCACACCAGACAGGTATTTCTTAGAAATACACAAGTTACCTAAACTGACCCAAGAAAAAAATGAAAATTCTGAACAAACCTATAACAAAGAGATTGAATCAGTAATCAAAAACCTTCCAAAAAAGAAAAGTCCAAGACCAGAAGACTTCAGTAGTGAATTGTACCAAACATTAAAAGAAGATAGGGACTTCCCTGGTGGTCCAGTGGTTAAGAATCTGCCTTCCAATGCAGGGAACGCAGGTTCGACCCCTGGTCAAGGAACTAAGATCCCATGTGCTGTGGGGCAACTAAGCCTGAGCACAGCTAGAGAGAAGCCCGTGCACTGCAACGAAGAGCCCTTTTGCCGCAACAAAAGATCCTGCTGCCACAATGAAGATTGTGCGTGCTGCAACTAAGACCCGATGCAGCCAAATAAATAAATAAATATTTTTAAAAAAAATTAAAGAAGAATTAACACCAGTTCTTCTCAAAGTCTTAAAAAAAATCAAGAGGAAGGAACACTTCCTGACTTACTCTATGAGGCCATCATTAACTTATATCGAAACCAGAAAAAAGGCATGAGAAGAAAAAAGAAAAGAAAATTACAGACTAATATCTCCTATCAATATAAATGCAGGAAGTCTCAACAAAATACTAGCAAATTGGATGCAATAGAATATAGAAGGATTATGCACCATTACTAAGTGGGATTTATCCCAGGAACGCAGAGGTGATTCAACGTAAGAAAATTAATGCAGTATACACCACATTAGTAGAATGAAGGGTGAAAACCATGGTTATGTCAACTGACACAAAAGACATTTGACAAAATCCAGCACCTTTTCATGATAGAAACATTCAGAAAACTAGGAATAGAGGAACCTCCCTTAATATGATAAAAGGCATTTATGAAAAACTCACAGCTAACATTATATTCAAATCTTTCTCCCTGAGATCAAGAACATGACAAGGATGCCTGCTTTCACTACTAATATTCATCTTTGTCCTGAAAGTTCTAGCCAAAGCAATTAGACAAAAATAAAATTAAATTAAATGCATCCGTGTTGGAAAGAAAGAAGTAAAACTATCTCTGTTCACAGGTGAATTGGAATTCACCAATATTAAAAACTTTTGTACATAGAGGACATTATCAAGAAAGTGAAAAGACAGCCTATGGAATAGGAGAAATATTTGTAAATCGTATATCAAATAAGGGTCTAGTATTCAGAATATTTCAAGTACTACGATTCAGCAACAACAATCAACCCAATTTAAAAATGGGTAAGGGATTTGAATAGACATTTCTCCAAAGAAGATAGATAAATGGCCAATAAGCATCATTTGTCATTAGGGAAATGCAAATCAAAAACAATGAAATACCACTTCACATCTGCCCGTTTGGCTGTAATGTAAGAAAGAAAAGAAAAGAAAACGAAAGGGGGGGAGGGAAGGAAGGAGGAAAAAGAGAGGGAGGGAAGGGAGAGCAAAGAAGGAAAGGAGGGAAGGAAGAAACAAAATAAGTGTTAATAAGAATGGAGAAATTGGAATCCTCATGCATTGCTAATGGGAATGTAAAATGGAGCAGCTGCTTTGGAATATTTGGTGGTTCCTTAAAAAGCTGAGCAAAAAAAATTACCATATGACCCAGCCATTTCAGTCCTAGGTATAAATATCGCAGAGAATTGAAAACTGGGACACAAACAGATACCTGTGTGTTAGTGTTCATTGCAGAATATTTCACATTAGCCAGAAGGTGGAAATGACCCAAGTATCCATCGACAAAAGAACCCTTAAACAACGTGGGTTTGAACAGCGAGCGTCCACTTAATACACGGATTTTTTTTTTCCAGTACATACATACTACAGTACTACACAGTCTACTCTTGGTTGCATCCACAGATACAAAGGGCTGACTGTAAAGTTATATGTGGATTTTTTTTTATTGCCCTGGAGGGTCAGTGTTCCTAACCCCCTGCCCCCCGTCACGTTGTTCAAGGGTCAACTGTATATACAGTGGAATATTATTCAGCCAGTTTTGATGTATGCTACAACATAGGTGAATTTTGAAAGTAATATTCTAAGTGAAATAAGACAGATATATAAAGACAGAATACTGTATGATTTTACTTAAATACCTAGAATAGACAAATTGATAGAAACGAGAAATAGATTAAAGGTTACCAGGAGCTGGGGGGTGTAAGGAGAGAATGGGAAGCTATTGTGTATTATAGTGTGTGTTTGGGGTGATGAAAAGTTATGGAAATGCATGGTGGTGATGGTTGTAAACATGGTAAATATAATTAATACCACCAAGCTGTACATTTAAGAATGGTTAATATGACAAATTTCATGTTATATATTTCACCACAATTTTTTTAAAAGCCCACCAGTCTTTTTTTAAAATTACCCAGGGCTTCCCTGGTGGCGCAGTGGTTGAGAGTCCGCCTGCCGATGCAGGGGACGTGGGTTCGTGCCCCGGTCTGGGAGGATCCCACATGCCGCGGAGCGGCTGGGCCCGTGAGCCATGGCCGCTGAGCCTGCGCGTCCGGAGCCTGTGCTCCGCAATGGGAGAGGCCACAACAGTGAGAGGCCCGCGTACCGCAAAAAAAAATAAATAAATAAAAATAAAAATAAAAATAAAATAAAATAAAATAAAATTACCCAACCCTCCCCTTTCAGTTTATCATTTATTTCTAAAATTCTTAAGTAGTTCGTAGAAAAATATGCTTGCATAAGCAGGAGAGAAATTTTTTCCTTTGGGTTTACTTTTAAGATTTTATTTTTGTCATGTCTATCTAATGAGGATCTAACTAGTCATCTTGATCAATCTTATAGTAAATATATTTATAAACTAGTGACCTCTAGATTTGTATATTTTCCACTTCAAACAATGAATAACTTAACTAATTAAATAGTAATTGCTTTTTTAAATTTATTTTTTAAATTTACTTATTTATTTATTATTTTTGGCTGCATTGGGTCTTTGTTGCTGCGCACAGGCTTTCTCTAGTCGTGGCGAGCGTGGGCTCCTCTTCGTTGCAGTGCGCAGGCATCTCATTCAAATGGCTTTTGTTGTGGAGCACGGGCTCTAGGCGCACGGGCTTCAATAGTTGTAGCTCGTGGACTCTAGATCGCAGGCTCAGTAGCTTTGGCACATGGGCTTAGTTGCTCCACGGCATGTGGGATCTTCCCGAACCAGGGATCGAACCCATGTCCCCTGCATTGGCAGGTGGATTCTTAACCACTGCACCACCAGGGAGGTCCCATAGTAATTGCTTTTGATAATAGCTATTGATCAAGGAGCTATGATTTTATGTTGTCATAAAAATAAAATACTATGGGGCTAGAGGAATATGGGAAATCTCTATCTTCTCAGTTTTGCTGTGAATCTAAAACTGCTCTAGAAAATAAAATCTATCTTTAAAAACTATTAAAATAAAATACTGTGCTTACATGGCAGTGCCACATTTGGAGAGCCTTGAGAACCTGCCTTTTTATTAGGCTGAACGTTGAGGCAAAATTAGATCCTTAGTTGGACCAAAAGTTTTTTGGATCCTTCATCCTGCTCGTTGTCAGCCCAGATGGACACACAGACCCTGAAGAGTCTCCATATGTTGAATTTGCCCTTTTGTTTCAATAGATCATCAGTGGAGACTGGAGAAAATATCAAGCTGTGCTTTTCTGGCATAAAATATGTAGTCTGCTACCCCCACCAATTACTAAATAATTTCCAGAAACTAATTTTTAGGCAGAATATCTATAGTGAAGTTTGCTGGAAATGCAGTTCTTAGTATTGTAGAAATGATTGGTGAGCACTGTTCTTTAAATTCTCTAAATTTAACTTTTTTCTCATTTGGCCATTTGGATAACTATCAAATCTGTATTTCTTATACCAATCCTTTTTTTCTCAAGGGTTTTTTTTCTGGGCTGTTGTAATATCTTCTGTCCTGGTTGCCTTGCTTCCGCTCTTGGCTTTACTGTAATCCATTCTCCACACTGCAGCCAGAGCAATCTTTCTAGAGTTGCACTGTTCAGTATGGTAGCCATTAACCATATGTGACTATTTAAATTAACATTATGGGACTTCCCTGGTGGCGCAGTGGTTAGCAATATGCTGCCAATGCAGGGGACACCGGTTCGAGCCCTGGTCCGGGAAGATCCCACATGCCACGGAGCAACTAAGCCCATGCACCACAACTACTGAGCCCATGTGCCACAGCTACTGAAGCCCACGCACCTAGAGCCTGTGCTCCACAACAAGAGAAGCCACTGCAGTGAGAAGCCTGTGCACCGCAACAAAGAGTAGACCCCGTTTGCCACAATTAAAGAAAGCCTGCACACAGCAACGAAGACACAATGCAACCAAAAATAAATAAATAAATAAATTTTAAAAATTAAAAAGAAAATTAATTAACATTAAAAATTTAAAGTCAGTCCTCGGTCACACTAGGCAGATTTCAGATACTCAGTAGCCGCTTATGGCTACCAAACTGAGCAGAGCAGGTATAGAACATTTCAGGAAGTTCTATTAGATAGCGTTGTTCTACAGCATAAATCAAGTAATCTCACTTTTGCAACCAAAATGACTTACCATGGCCAGTAAGACCCTATAAAAATCTTTCTTTTCTCTACTTTCTCATCTCTCTTTATATAATCTGTTATTCAAAATACTCCAGACACATTGGCCTTCTAACTGTTCTTTGATTATGCCAGAACTTTTTTCCATTTCTCAGGGCCTTTGCACTCGTTACTCCTTCTTTTTGGAACATGCTTCCCCCAGATCTGCACATGATTGCCTCTTCATCATTAAGTGTCAACTCAAATGTTACCTCTGCAAGAGAATTCTTCCCTGTCTACCCTAAGCCCTTCCTTTAAGAAGGCTTTGATCATATCACCCCGTTTTTATCATCTTCGTAGCATTTATCTTTGTCTTACTTAATTGGTGTGTGTCTGCCTAATACACTTTTCCCCACTAGAATGAAGCTTTTTTTTCTTCCAGCTTTATTGAGATATAATTGACATATAGCACTGTGTAAGTTTAAGGTGTACAACAAAATGATTTGACTTAGATACATTGTGAAATGATTATCACAAGTTTAGTGAGCATCTATCATCTCATACAGATACAAAATTAAAGAAATAGAAAAAAAATTTTTCCTTGTGAGGAAAATTCTTAAGATTTACTCTTAACAACTTTCATATATAACATACAGTAGTGTTAATTTATCATGTTATAAATTATATCCCTAGTACTTATTTATCTTATAACTGGAAGTTTGTACTTTTTGTCTGCCTTCGTCCGATTCCCCCTCCCCCCACCTCTTACCTTTGTTAATCACAAATCTGATCTCTTTTTCAATGAGTTTGTTTTTGATGTATAATTGACCTACAACACTATGTTAGTTCCTGTTACACAACATAGTGATTCGATATTTCTATACAACTCAAATGATCACCAGATAAGTCTAGTTACAGTGTGTCACCATACAAAGATATTACAGTTATTGACTGTATTCCCCGTACTGCACATTTCATACCTGTGACTCATTTATTTTGCTGCTGGAAGTTTGTACCTCTTAATCTCCCTCACCTATTTCTTTCCCTACCCGCTTCCCCTGTGGTAACCACCTGTTCATTCTCTTTGTCTGTAACTCTGTTTCTGTTTTGTTATATGTTCATTTGTTTTGTTTTTTAGATTCCACCTATAAGTGAAGTCATACAGTATTCGTCTTTCTCTGTCTGACTTATTTCACTTAGCATAATACCCTCTGGTTCCATCCATGTTGTCATAGATGGCAAGGTTTCATTCTTTTTTATGGCTAATATTCCACTGTGTGTATATACCACATCTTCTTTATCCATTATCTGTTGATGGGCACTTTGGTAGCTTCCATGTTTTGGCTGTTGTAAATAATGCCGCAATGAGCATAGGGGTGCATATATCTTTTCTAATTAGTGTTTTTGTTTTCTTTGAGTAAATACCCAGGATCTTTGCCCATTTTTTAATCGGGTTGTTTGTTTTGTTGATGTTGAGTTGCATGGGTTCTTTGTATATTTTGGATATTAACCCCTTACCAGATGTATTGTTTGCAAGTATCCTCTCCCATTCAGTAGGTGGCCTTTTGGGTTTTTGATAGTTTTCCTTGCTGTGCAAAAGCTTTGTAGTTTGATGTGGTCCCATTTGTTTACTTTTGATTTTGTTTCCCTTGCCTGAGGAGATATATCCAAAAAAAAAAAAAATTACTAAGACTGATGTCAGAGAACTTACTATCTATGTTTTCTTCTAGAAGTTTTATGGTTTCAGGACTTAACACTTAAGCCTTTAATCCATTTTGAATTTATTTTTTATGGTATAAGCAAGTAGTCCAGTTCGATTCTTCTGCATGTAGCTGTCCAGTTTTCTCAACACCATTTATTGAAGAGGCTGTCTTTCCCCCATTGTATAGTGCCTCCATTATTAGAATGAAGCTTCTTATGGTCATGGATTCTTTCTCTCCTGTTTACCACTATATCCCTTGCACCTAGAGAAATAGAAATGACCGGCACATATAGGTGTTCAGTCAATATTTGACTGTGAGAGTCTCTGAAAACTTTATCATCTGAAGTACATACTTCTTTTTACTATAATATTTTACTAGATTTCACTTTTTTTTCATAGTGACAGGGATCATTGCAGACTGCTTGGTCATTAGATCAGCAATTTGACTGTCAAGTGATATTGTCTCTTTATTCTGTATGAGTATACTTACTTTAGCATGAAAAGTTGCCTGTATACAAAACATATTTTTTCTACTTTTATATTTCTGCTTTAAAATATAAATCTAATCAACTCACCATTCTAGAGTTGCCTGATAATTATATTTATTCTTTAAGTTGAAATTTTGTAATATGAAATATACTCCATTCAGATTTTTTTTGGCCGCACTGGGTCTTCGTTGTGGTGTGCAGATTCTTCTTCATTGTGGTGTGTGGGCTCAGTAGTTGTGGTGTGCAGGCTCTCTGGTTGTGGTGCTCGGGCTCCAGAGCGCTCGGACTCAGTAGTTGTGGCGTGCGGGCTTAGTTACCCTGTGGCATGTGGGGTCTTAGTTCCCCAAGCAGGGATCGAGCCCACGTCCCCTGCGTTGGAAGTCTGATTCTTTTTTTTTTTTTTTTTTTGCGGTACGCGGGCCGCCTCTCACTGTTGTGGCCTCTCCCGTTGCGGAGCACAGGCTCCGGCCACGCAGGCCCAGCGGCCATGGCTCACGGGCCCAGCCACTCAGCAGCACGTGGGATTCTCCTGGACCGGGGCACGAACCCGTGTCCCCTGCATCGGCAGGCAGACTCCCAACCACCGCGCCACCAGGGAAGCCCCGGAAGTCTGATTCTTAATCACTGGGCCACCAGGGAAGTCCCCAGAACTTTTTATTAACTTCAATACTGTATTTTATTTGAGGGTTTTAGTCTTTTCTAAAAGCAGATAACTGTATTGTGAGTGTTGGGAGGATACACAGTGGCATTGTGTAATATTTGCCACCTTACTTATTGAATAGTACTGATAATTTAAAATTACTCTCTTTTAGAATAGACTGGAGGCTGCCACGGGGAGAGGGGAGTGGGAGATGGATGGATTGGGAGTTTGGGATTAGCAGATGCAAACTGGTATATATAGAATGGATAAACAACAGGTCTTACTGTATAGCATGGGGAACTATATTCAGTAGCCTGTGATTAAACCATAATGGAAAAGAATATGAAAAAGAATGTATATATATATATATATATATATATATATATGTAAACCAGAGTCACTTTGCTGTACAGCAGTAATTAACACAACATTGTAAATCAGCTGGACTTCAATTTTTTAAAAAGTAAATTAAAAGTACTCTCTTTTTTCTCACTGTACAATGGAATGATAGACATCAGAAGATTGTTAAGAGTGTTTCTCAACTTGGGTTATTGATCTGTTAATATTTTTGGAATAGATATAAAAATTAGAGTTTAAGTATCTGGGTTTTATTTAATACTCCTGAAGAATGCTTCCTAACCTCTTCATACTTAGTTTTCTTTTTTTAATACTTGGTTTTCTTTTAAATTACATTTATATTTTGTTCCATCTCAGGGCTGAGCATTTTCAGAAAATTGTCATGATACATGGACATAATGTTTTAGCCAACATTATAATAGATACATAAATATATGTCCAGTCCTTACTCTGTTCTCCTGTCTTGTATGGTCTATACAGATGCATAGTCTGTTGCTGTCTTGACCTCATTCTGACCTAAAGCATTTTACTACTCTTACATATCACTAGATAGCATGGTTTTGGGACTTCCCTGGTGGTTCAGTGGGTAACATTCTGCACTTCCAGTTTGGGGTGTCCGGGTTCGATCCCTGGTTAGGAACTAGATCCCACATGCATGCTGTAACTATGAGTTTGCATGACGCAACTAAGAGTCCACATGCCGCAACTAAAGATCCCACGTGCCACAACTGAGACCCAGTGCAGCCTAAATAAATAAATATTTAAAAAAAAAATCTAGATAGCATGGTTTTACAGATACTTTGTGTAAAGAATTCTGTATTTTTCCACCATAGAGGATAAAGGTTATAAAAGAAAGAACTGGCAGTACCACTATTTTCAGTGAACTTATCTTACCGGAAAGATAAGTAAAAACAACTTATATGAAGCAACTTAAAATGAGTGGTAACTGATCAAGGGTTGCACGAATATACTAAAAAAAAGAATGGTAGGTAATAGAATTTCATGTTGATTTTTATTGTCTTCATTGTTTTCCAAATTTTTTATAATGAAACTGCATTACTTTGGGATTTGGAACAAAAAGAATTAAGTGATAGATGTAGCACATGGTAAGTGCACGAATACACAAAATATTTAGAGAAGATAAGGAATCGAAGTTGGATGAGATAACCATAGGTAGCTTTCTGGAACGAGCATATACTTTTTTCTGTGCATTAGTCGGTCCCAGCTTCAGCCGGATGGTTGTTTTCCAGTGCTGCCTCATGTCTTCTGTCTCGTGACCTTAACTCATTTGGGTGCTACATAGTGGTCAGTAAGAGGTTATCAGTTCTACCATTCTGGAAATAGCTATCAGAAATAGAGTAATGTTATTTGTGCTTCTGCAGATTGCTTCATGTACGAAATGGAAACTGCAAATATCATTTGGGTGAAGAAACATTTAAGTTAGCTCAGACGTACATGGATAAACTCTCAAAACATGGCCAGCAAGCAAACAGAGCTGCGCTCTATGGAGAACTGTGTGCACTCCTATTTGCAAAAAGTCACTATGATGAGGTGAGTGTTTTGAAGAACATTTCATTGTGACCAGTAAGTATCTATAAAACAAAAGATAAATCCTGTAATGTCATATTGGTTTTAATAGATCTCATTTTGACATATTAGGTTTACCTAAAGCAATATACATTTGTAATGGAATATTTTAAATTAGGCAAAGGGATTATTCTGTGAGATGGATTTTAAACATACATATACAGTTTAGAGCCTGTTTTTGCTTTTGTTTTTAATTTGACCAAATGTATCTCTGCCTAAATTATTTTGAGGGCATGCTCTGTTAAATGAACCTTTAATAGGTGCTTTTTTATTGGATGTGTAGCTCTGGGTGAACTCTCATAACTTGAAGGCATTCGTTTCAGTGGGAACCTAGATTTTATTTATACTTTATTGCATTGTTTTGCTTCTGTCTCTGCATTATGAGAAAGATAGCCTCATTCTTGGCTTTATACTGTTAAATTAAGGCTTTGGTGCTAATGAATACATAGTTGAGAAGTGAGCTGTGTAAGCTTAACTCCTTTATTTATGGAAGAATATCATAATTGCTTTATGCTGTCAGATAGCTGTCATTTAGCTTTCATATTTTAAAATTATCCCTATCTCAATTTTTACCCTGTAATATAAATACGTGTATGTTCCATATTTAAAAGCAAGTCATCATTAGAAGTGAAACTGGAGAATTCTAGAATAATTGTGAAGTGATGTTTACAATCCCAGTGCTAGGATCATCCTGCTTTTAATATCTAAGAGGTATCATCAAGGAATGCATTTGTTGAATCGTATGGTGAGAGTATAAGTTTTTTAGGGAACTGCCAAACTGTCTGTACCAGTATACATCCCACCAGCGATGAATGAGAGCTCCTGTTGCTCCGTATCCTTGCTAGCATTTGGTGTTGTCAGTGTTCTAGATTTTCGCCGTTCTAATAGGCATGCCTCATTGTTTACATTACCTATTTTTGAAAGCTTAACAATTCATTATAAGATGAGTAAGTTCTGAGGATCTAACGTACAGTGCGGTGACTATAGTTAATACTGTATTGTGTATTTGAAATTTGCTAAGAGTAGATCTTAAGTGTCCTTGCTCATCACACACAAAAAAGGTAACAGTGTGAGGTGATGGATGTGTTAATTAGATTGTGATAATCATTTCACAGTGTATATGTATATCAAGTCATCATGAACACCTTAAATATATACAATTTTTATTTGTCAGTTATACGTCAATAAAGTTGGGGGGAAATTTTTTTAAGTTATTAAGTGTATGTGTTAAAATCTAAAATCCTTATCAGCATGCCTGCATTTTCTCAGGAGGTTTATCTAAGTTCTTCGGTTATTTTTGATGCTGAATTCCTGTGTCTGCTGAACTCGTTCTGTCGATGGATTATTTTGCCACCCCTTTTATGCAGACTATTCCATAGCTTATTGACCCAGATATAGAATTTGGCCCCTTTCTATGATTTCCACACACCAAAAACAAAGAACCCCATTCACAGAGGGCCTTTGTGTGGATAGCCTTTACTAGAAATGAGAATGAAGTAAACAGCAACAGTTCAAGTATTAGAAATGCCTACCTTAAAAGTTCTTCTGGGAATTGCCTGGCGGTCCAGTGCTTTCATTGCCGGGGCCCCGGGTTCAGTCCCTGATTGGGGAGCTAAGATCCTGCAAGCCGCATGGTACGCCCAAAAGAAAAAAAAATTCTTCAGGTGCCCCACCATCTTTTTATCTCTCTGCATATGTCCTCCTCTTCTTGGCCATCTCTGTTTCCTCTTTCATTGTTTCTTTTCATCCTCGTTTTTCACACTGCCCTGCATCCTTCTTTCTGTTCTATAAAGTGAGTCATGTCTTGCCATTTTTTACTCATGTACTCAGCTCCAGACCCACCTTAATATGTCCAGACTCACCGATGTATTCAGTGGAAGAAAAGTACCTTTTATTCACCAGTTTCCACTTTCTTTTTTTTAATATTTATTTTTATTTATTTACTTATTTTGGCTGCACTGGGTCTTCATTGAGGCACTCAGGATCCTCATTGCGGTGTGTTTAGTTGCGGCATGCGGGCTCATAGTTGCGGCATGCAGGCTTCTTAGTTGCGGCATGCTGACTCTTAGTTGCCTCATGTGGGATCTAGTTTCCCATCCAGGGATTGAACCCAGGGCTCCTGCATTGGGAGGGCAGAGTCTTACCCACTGGACCACCAGAGAAGTCCCACCAGTTCCCACTTTCTTTACTAGGCAGTTACTATTTAATTGACAGTTATTTTCTTTCTGAACATTTGAATTGGGGTGTCATACTGTGTCTTATTCATGATCTTTGCAACTCGCACATTCATGAGGAGTTTAAGTCTATAGATGTTTCTTGGATAATCTTGATAGTTTATAAATTTGTCATTGTATCTACAGAAAAGTACAGAAATCTTGAGGATATATCAATAGTTTGATGAATTATCACCATATTCTGTTATTAGTCCATGTAGGCTAGGTTATGCTAAGGTAGTATCAACCTCCAAATAGCACTGACTTGGAATAATAAAAGTTTGTTTCTTGCTCATGCTACATCTCATCTTGGGAACTCTGTGGCTCTGCTTAACATCCCATCTATACTTTGATCAAAACCCTGCGTTGTGGAGCAGCCTGTATCTAGAACATTACCAGCCTTGAGCAGAGGCAGAAACATTATGGGGAAGGGATTACTGGTTCTTAGAGCTTTCTCCCAGAAATGCCATGTTTCACCTCTGCTTATATTTTAATTAATATTTTGGCTAAAGGAACTCACAGAACCGTTCTCGTCTTTAACGTGGAGGGGAACTTTATCTTTCCCCGAGGAGGGGCAGTAAATATGTTAAAAGCAGTATTACAACTTACCACAGATTTTACCTTCTTATTCTGGAACAAAATCAGCTTATTAGTATCTTACAAACAAATCAGGTTTTTTGGCCTTAATCTCATATATTTCCTTTTTGCATCAAAATTGCTTCTGAATAGCTACATCTTTTAGGTGGAATGGAAGAGACGGAAGCTTACAGAGGAAAACAAATGTTTACTTTCTAATATTTTCAATTTGTTTTCCCCACATTTTTTGTGATCCCTTCATAATATTATTTTGTTTCTTTGAAGCAGTTCTTACTATCTAAAGTAATTTATTTTGCTTTTTTTCCCCACTAAGCACTAGGAGACGAAGGACATTTTCTGTTGTGCTCCCCAATAGATACCTATGTGCCAGCACATTGCCTAGTACTTAACCTCTCTGCACCTCGTTTTCCTATAATAATAGTACATATCTCAAAGGGGTGTTGTGTCAATTAAATGTGTTAGTGCACATAAAGTGCTTAGAACAATAATTGGCACAAAGTAAGCACTCAACTGAACAGGCAATTAAGATACAAAATAATAAGTGTTACAGTAGGGGAAGGGAAGTACAGGAAGCCTAATCTAGGGCTGAAACCTGAAGGACAACTTAGGTGGTTTAAGGGGTCGGAGGGCGGAGGGGAATGTATTTTAAGGCAGAGGGAACGGTATGTGCAAAGGCTTCTGGGCCACAAAGAACATGCCTCTGATTTCCTGAATATGTGTCACATATCCAAAGAAAAATGTAACAAACTTACACTTTCAAGAAGACTCAGCCTCTGAGAGAAAATTTTAAGTGTAAATATTTTGTATGTGTTCTTATTCAAGTACTTGTAAGCTTGCAGGAAAAATTCATAATCACTTCATTAAATATTGTCAATTTGATATATCACAGGTTTTGCTCTTCTGTAAATATTTTTTAGGCATACAAATGGTGCATTGAGGCAATGAAAGAAATCACAACAGGCTTACCAGTCAAAGTCGTGGTGGATGTTTTAAGACAAGCTTCTAAGGTGAATATAATGTTGAAATTATTAAATGGATTATAGGATTTAGTAAGCTTTAAATGTGTGTAAATTAACCTACTATTTAACAAATTAGGCATTGCATACTCATGGATAACAAAGTCTATTTTCTAAGTTTCTCTGCTCAGTTTTAGAAATCTGGCTTCTTCTTAAACCTTTACAGCAACCTGAATTCCTTATGTCATAGTTGTATGGGCTTTCGTCACTTTTCTCCTAAAAAATAGCCTGGTATTAAATCTTTTAGTCACAGTATTGGCAGTGTCACAGTGTGATAGCTTTTTTTTCTTGACTTGGTAGGCAATACTTATTTGATTTTTTTCTCTAGTTTCTTCTTAATCTATAAAAAAAAAATGCATTAAGTCTTTGAAGCTATTTAGTAATATTTAAAAATTGCTGCTTTTGTACACTGAGGCTCTTTGAAGCATTAATGTACTTTTCAGATATACTGTTTCTACCCAGAGGTTTTTCAGTTTTGAATATTCCATTTTGGTTGGTTTTACTTATGGAAATTTCAATTAGAAGAATTATTCTAAAATTATAGATTTAGAAGAGTTTAAGATTTCTGTGAAATTTATGAAATATGTCATTTTAGAGCAAGTAAACAGCATAAATATTCAGGTTATTATTAGAGCTAGAGGAGACATTAATATGTTTTTAATTAATTTAAAACATTGAATATACATTTAATATAAAGACAGCTTAATATATATGCAAGATTTACATTTCTGTATGCAAATAATATTTACAGTTAAAGACCACTGGCTTTCTCATGAATCAAAATATTTTAAGAAGTAATAGGAATACTTGGAATTCTGTTCATTTAAAAGTTATTAGATGGAAAACTACAAAATAGTTGTAAGCCACTGTAGAACGGGGATATAAATAAATACCTTAGAAAATAATACGGTGAACCCTCCCCGCCTCTATTTTAATAATATGTAAGGATGGGAATATACCAGCTTTTAAAGGTAACTTTGTTATAACAGGTTTGTTCTGGGCATGACTATCAAAATTTTAAGTTTTGTAATTTCCCAGGATATGTACAGATCTGTTTATAATGGAATTTTCAAATACTTGGAAGGAAAGAAATTACAAATAGAACCATTCTATTTATGTTTGAAGATGCTTTTTTCAACCATTATAGTTTGACTATATCAATATAAGCCACACTTCTTTCAACACACTAATTAACTGTTTCAGAGTTATTTAACAATTTTTCACTTTATCTTTAGGCTTGTGTTGTAAAACGTGAATTTAAGAAGGCAGAACAGTTAATTAAGCATGCAGTGTATTTGGCACGGTAGGTGATTGTTATTAAAAATACCATTTCAAATTGTTTCTTTCTACTTTATATCCTAATAGTTTTGTATCTTTTTATAGGGATCATTTTGGATCCAAACACCCAAAATATTCTGATACACTGCTAGATTATGGGTTCTACTTACTCAATGTAGATAATATCTGTCAGTCTGTTGCAATTTATCAGGTATGTTAATAGTTACACTTTTTTTCTTTCACGTAAATTGACTTGCTGACCTATAATTTGTGATGTATAAACCACTATCTAAAAATAACTTTCTGAGCCCTTCCTCATATATGGTACTCCATTATTTTACTAAATAATACCTAGAAGGCTTAAAACTTAATGTTTTAGGAATTAAAGAGAATCATCCAGGAAAAAAGTTCGGGGGTTGTGGGTCAGTATTTAGGAGTAGTTTTCCACCTTTCATTTACCGAGATGATGGCTCGTCTTTGTTGTTGATTTAGCACAAATCATTATAGCTGCCTTTGTAGTAGCAAGGAGGCTTGATAGCAGTTATTTTAGGCTTTACCTCAGTCAGTCTCAGGAAAATGAGGTGTTGTGCCATCACTCTGGACAGGGTATCCTTGATTTTATAGTTTACTTCCGAAGAGGACATAGAGGAAAACGCTAATGTTAATTCCTAAGACATGTGAATGATTTTACTATTAAACCATTGCCTTTTAAGTCAGACTTACTCTTTAGAAAATCAGGCTGTAGGTGAATTTTATGTTCTGTTGTGATTTAAATACAGCAGGACTTTTTTCAAAACTGATGGGATTGAGTATATAGAATATATATTTAAATTACTAGGATGCTTAATTTAACTGGGTAGTGTCTTTTAAGGATTCACAGTATTACCAGTTATTCTCTTGACTCTTTCAGGCAGCCCTTGACATTCGGCAGTCAGTGTTTGGTGGCAAAAATATCCATGTAGCAACAGCTCATGAAGACTTGGCTTATTCTTCTTATGTTCACCAGTATAGCTCTGGGAAATTTGACAATGCACTGTAAGTTCCACTTTCCTTTTCAGTGAGGGATTAAATACTGTTGCTATATTTTGTTTTGTTTTTTCCTAATACAATACTTTTCAGTGTATCTTATGGATTAAATTTGTCCTCCTGGAACTTGAACAAGATACCTAAAATGTTCTTGGAGTCATTTAAAATCATATCAATATAAGCCATTTATTTAGATCTTATGTGGTTTAATTTTAATGTTGAGACATATATCTCCATATAGAACATGACTTATTTTTTAAGTGTCTCCTTCAGTAATTTTTCATTGACTAATACAGTAGTGTCTGGTTAAATCACAGACTTAACCTAAAAACTTGCTTATAACATGCAGAAATACTGAATAATGTAACAGTCATCTTTTTAAATGCATAACTGAGCTTGTAAGAGAGAGAAGAAATCCCCAAGGGCCAGTAATGGACTAAAATCCAAAAAGGATAGGCATGATCTACAGTATGAGCGTTCTGGGGTGGAAAGGCTTAGAAGGCTTAGACGTTTCTGTAACCTTGGTTGAACAGCAATCCTGGGTTTAAGAGACAAGGCATTTAGCCCATAGGAAGCTGTGGCTTAAAAATGAAACCCTCACATGCAGCCAAGATCAAGGCTACACCCTCGGAGAAAGAGTAGACTAGGGAAAAAAACTGCCCACTGGCAAGAGAGGTGACATGGAAATTTGTCCAACTTAAGTTGGGCCCTCAGTTGAAAAAAAAAAAGGAGCCTCACAGGGGAATTTATAATGTATAGATGTCTACGTTGTGTTTGGGCATCATGTATGCAGGAACCCCCAAACTGAGGAAAACATTAAGAAGCACTTTGGGACTGCCAGTTCTCCTGGGATGCTTTTCAGGAGAAAATGCAAAACTCTTGGAAATAATTAACCTTCCATCCAAGCCATACAGACTTCCCATAGATCTAGCTGTACCTGAGATGAACTCATCATAAAAAATATTTAAATAAGGGAACATTTCCCCCATGGGTGAGTCAGCAGACATAATGATCAAGATTAGAACACTAAAAATATCAGTTAACAGAACTTTATGGCTGATACTATAAAGTAAGGTTTCTTAAATGTTTAAAGATATAAAATGGGTTGGCAAACTATGGCCTGAAGGCAAAATAAAGGTTTATTGGAACACAGCAGTGCTCATGCACTCATGTATAGTCTGTGGTTGCTTTTATGCTATAACAGCAGAGTTGAGTACTTGGGACAGAGTGTAGCCACATAATCGGAGGCATTTACTATATGGCCCTTTACAGAAAAAATGTGCTGGCGCTGATACAAAAGAAGGAATCGGTAATATTCTGGAGGGAAAATGAAAAAAAAAGGCAGATTTAAAAATAAAACAACTGAGGGAACTATACTCAGTATTTTGTAATAACCTATAAGGGAAAAAGAATCTGAAAAAATATATATATGTATGTATAACTGAATCACCTGGCCATACACCTGAAACTAACACAACATTGTAAATCAGCTCTACTTCAATTAAAAAAATAAAACAACTGATACATCCTACAGCATGAATGAACCTTTAAAACGTTGTGCTAAGTGAAAGCAGCCAGTTACAAAGGACCACATATTGTATAATTTCATTTATATGAACTATCTAGTTACAGGCAAACAAGTAGAAACAAAGTAAGTTGGTGGTTGCCTAGGGCTGGTGGAGTTGGAGGAAAACGAAGTGACTCCTAAGGGGCACAAGGTTTCCTTCTGAGGTGATGAAAATATTCTGAAATTAATTGTGATGGGTACATAACTCTGTAATATACTAAAAACCTTCAATTGTACACTTTAAACGGGTGAATTGTGTTGGTATGAATTGTCTTAATAAGCACTTTTGTTATAAAAAACATTATAATAGCTGGAATTGGAAAATAGTCATTGACATGAAAACTCAGTAGACAAGTTAAACAGCAGATTAGACACAACTAAAGAGACAGTGAACTGGAAGACAGATCTGAGAAAATTATGATTACCTGGAAGGTGGGAATAGAAGGCGTGGAGTTGTTTGAGAGGATCTGGCAGATAAAATAGACAAACAGCTTGCCTTCTGTTTGACGAGATGGGCCATGAGCAAATAACCAAACATGTCAGGTGAGAATACATGCTATGAAGGAGAATAAAGTAAGCTAAGAGTTTAAAGAGTGATGGTAGATTTTTTAGGGTCTTTTGTGTAGGCTGGTCTGGAAAAACTTCAGTGAGGGTAAGCCATGTGGATATTCAGGGGACAGCCATTACAGAGAGACAGTAAAGCGAATGCAAGAGTCATAGGTGAGCACGTGCTTTACGTGTTCAGAAAACTGCAGTTCCTGTGTGCCTGGAAGGAAGAGAGGGGATTGTTTCTGAGAATGGTAGGAGATGAGGTCAGACAGGTAGCCCAGTGAAAGATCATATTATATTGAGCCTTATAGGCTGTGATAGCAACTTCACAGTTGATTCTGAGGGAGATGGGAATCCACTGGATGTTTAAAAAGTTCAGTCTACAAAAGATTGGAACTTTAAAACAAACAAAAAACTGGTCCTTTTCCACAGATAGTTTTAGAAATTCTCTCAGTATTATAAATTGTGATTTTTTTAAATGCTTAAATTATTTGTAACTTAAAAGAAATGCCAGAGTATATCTATCTGTATTGCAGATTTCATGCAGAAAGAGCTATTGGTATCATTACCCACATCCTACCTGAAGATCATCTTCTTTTGGCTTCTTCAAAGAGGGTGAAAGGTACCCTTTGTAATCTAGTCTCCTATATATATATATATATATATTTTTTTTTTTTTTTTAAGATTTCTTTCGCTGTCAATTATAAGAGATGTCTACTCTGATACTTTAAAATCGATGGTATATGGTATAAAATAGGGGTATTTGTTTATTTCCTCAGGATTAGACTGCATATTACTAAAATAGCCAATTCACTGATTTAAAGTATTTGCCTACAACTCTAAGAATTTACGGTGGTTCATAATGAAAGGTTGTTCATGTCTCTCATATAACATTGTTGATAGGCCAGAATACATTTCTTTTGCCTCTTTGTTTACCTTTTCCTACCTTCCTTCCTCTCTTTCCTTTCACTCATTCATTCATTCATTCAGTCCTTTCTTTTGAGGAGAGGATGGAAGAATCACAAATCATTACTGTGCAGTGACAAGGGTAGGAAACTTAAGATGGGTTTTTCTCATACCTTCAGTTTTATCATGCAAGCTTCTGAAACTCAGTTTCATATCAGGTTACCCTTAAGGCTCTTACCACATACTACTTTCTTCTTTTCTTATTAACTCTTCTGCAAATCACTACCAAGGCTTTCATTTTGCCAACATGATTGGGTCACCCATGTGGTAATTCCATGCATGTTGGGTGACTTTTACCTTAATTCTGGAACTGGGTTTTACCTCCCCTCTAGGTTTGCATTTTTAAAGTCATGCAAGTAATACATGATTAATGTCAAAAATTAAAAGTTAGAAAAGAGAAAAAATTAAGTTACCTGAAATCTCATTGATCCAGAATCAACATTTTGGTAAATATTTTTTTAGACTTTTCTTTCTTCAAATGCTGAAATGAGTGAATAATTTTTTTTAGTTCTATAATCTGCTTTGTTCAATTAATATATTATCAACATTTTCCCATTTCAGTACATGTAGGTATATATCTTGTTTTCTAATGTTCTTAACCTCACCTGTCTTATTGGACCTTTAAATTGTTTTTTAACCTTTTGTTCTTTAAAAATGCTACAGTGAACTAAATCTCTTTTTACTTTTGTGCACATGGACAATTTTCCTAGAAATAAAATTGCCTGGTAAAAGAATATGTGTTTTTAAGACTTTAAATGGAATTTGAGGGTCTTGAATGGGACTTTGAAGTTAAATTATCTTCTTGACTGGTTTGATTGGTCAAGTGAGTTAGGAGGAAACCAGTTCTTTTAGTTGTATTTGGTTAAAGGTTATATAACTTACAAAGTGTGGTTTCAAAATTTTCAACAGTGCTTAGGTACTCCTTGACAACTTTTTTACAACTTTAAAAAATATGCCTCTTTATTCTTGTCTTCCTTGTATTTGCTTAAACAACAAATTCACATCAGCAAAGCATAACAGGTCTGGTAAAATAGAGAGTAATTCTGAAAAATAATTTGTTGTATACCATTGTTTTTCTTAAATTTGAAATTCATTATACTGTGCAAAATAGAATGACCCCAAAAGTGTATTTTTTCATTAAAATGGAATACTTTCATCTTTACCAGTTCTGTGGTATGGGATATGGTTTATGGTTCTAAACCATAAGCATATATAAGTATATACAACTAACATTTGTAAAATTTAGTTTTAAATTTTATGTTCTGATTAGCTTTGATACATGGTTTGGAAATGCACTAATTTTATTGCCTTCTTATTCAGCACTTATTTTAGAGGAGATTGCAATTGACTGTCATAATAAAGAAACTGAACAGAGGTTGCTTCAAGAAGCTCATGATTTGCACCTGTCTTCACTCCAGCTAGCTAAAAAAGCTTTTGGGGAATTTAATGTACAGACTGCAAAACACTATGGAAACCTTGGAAGACTTTATCAGTCAATGAGAAAATTTAAGGTTAGAAGCACGTTTTACTATATTTTTTCTCTCTAAATAATCTTAGGTAATAAAGTATAATCTTAAATAATAAATAAATCTTAAATAATGCTTCTTTAGTCATCTTAAATAATAAGGTATACATTTATTATACTCCTACATTATTTCACATAAGAATTGAGAAAATGGCTAGTATAAAATGACAGGGGCTTCCCTGGTGGTGCAGTGGTTAAGAATCCACCTGCCAATGCAGGGGACACGGGTTCGAGCCCTGGTCTGGGAAGATCCCACATGCCGCGGAGCAGCTAAGCCCGTGAGCCACAACTACTGAAGCCTGCGTGCCTAGAGCCCGTGCTCCGCAACAGGAGCGGCCACTGCAATGACAAGCCCGCGCACTGCAACGAAGAGTAGCCCCCGCTTGCCTCAACTAGAGAAAGCCTGCGCGCAGCAACGAAGACCCACTGCAGCCAAAAATCATAAACAAATAAAAATAAATAAAATTTTTTTAAAAGACAGTCAAAATATAAATAAAATTCAAAAATACAGACCCTAGAAAAATAAATACATCAAACCATAAAGACTAAAACAGTTATTATAGTTAGACTTAAAACATAGCTCTTAGCTAGTAGTTTAAGTACAGCACTTAGCAGAATGCCTGCCACATAGTAGGTATGCAAGAAATATAAGATATTGCAAGTGTTATTAATTATAGTGATAAAAGTTTACTGAATTTAGTTCCCTTTTAGAATTTTGGGTTACAGATTCTTACTATTGTTCATTACAGGGTCACAATAAGGAAGGGATGAGAGTTACTGCTTAAGACATTCATTTTTATCTAAAAATCAGTTTACACATTCCTCAATTAACCTGAGTTTGGTTTGTTGGAATAAAAATTGTCAAAACTCCAAAAAATAAAATAAAGTGTACTTCTATGTAAAATAACATAGTGTAGAGTTTCTTAACAAGGTTCAATTAAATTTTGGAGTGTATTAACTGAAAGAAGAAATTTTCATTTTAGAATATTTTGATGTTAATTTCTTCTAACAATTTTTTATTACAAGGACAGGTTTTCTTTTGTCATTTTGGTATAGGACACTATTACTCTCATCAGCTTATGTGCATAGCTTCCCCAAACCAGTAAGGCTTCCCGTAGGCAACTTTTGGAAGAATATAGTGTGTTCTCTGATCAGATTACCTTATGCCATCCATAAGATGTGTTTGGCATTTAGAAGAATCTTAACTCATGGGGTAAGAATTGTTGACATAAGAAAAAGTATAATCTAATGGTTAATACACCTTAATTATTTTTCAGGAAGCAGAAGAAATGCATATCAAAGCAATTCAGATTAAAGAGCAACTTCTTGGTCAAGAAGATTATGAAGTAGCCCTTTCAGTGGGACATCTGGCTTCTTTATATAATTATGACATGAATCAGTATGAAAATGCTGAGAAACTTTATTTGCGATCCATAGCAATTGGTATGTTACTTTAAAATTTTCTTAGTCAATTGATTAGAGATCAACATGTCATATGTTGTAAAGGGAAGTGTTATTATTAAGACTTAAGTGAGTTTAGAGCTGCTAAGGATATCCAGGAACCACTCAAAAATCATCTGAAACATTTTGCTAAAGATTATTTATTGATGTTGAAGCCACTAGTAAGAAATATGACAGTAGAGTGTCAAGTAAAGGCAAAAGTAGTTATTTTTAAATATTTGTGTAAATACTACCCCCAGCCCATCCTCTCCCTTCTTCTGATTTTAACATAGACCCAGTTTACCTGTTTCTTAACTTGATATAAATGAAATCATACAATGTATATTTTTATATGCGTGGTTTCTTTTGGTGAACATCAATTGTGAGATACATCTGTGTTGTTCATATCACTGTTGCTTGTTAATTTCCAGTGCCGTGTAATATTGTATAGGATTAGTATATCATTATTTAATCCATTCTACTGTTAATGGATATTTGGAACATTTGAATTGTTTTCAGTTCAGCCCTATTACAAAATAAGATACTGTGGTCATCATCTGAATGTTGTGCCTATTAAAACTCTTCCCCATTTTTATATTGACTTGTCTGTCATTTTCATATTGGTTTATAGAAGTTCTTTATATACTTTGGATGTATCTGTTGGTTAAGTGTGTTGCAGATAACTCTCACTCTACTGCTTCTTCCTTCCTTCCTCCCTCCCTCCCTCTCTCTTTTTTTTTTTTTTTTTTTTTTTTTTTGCGGTATGCGGGCCTCTCACTGCTGTGGCCTCCCCCGTTGCGGAGCACAGGCTCCGGACGCGCAGGCCCAGCGGCCATGGCTCACGGGCCCAGCCGCTCCGCGGCATATGGGATCCTCCCAGACCGGGGCACGAACCCGTATCCCCTGCATCGGCAGGCGGACTCTCAACCACTGCGCCACCAGGGAGGCCCCCTCCCTTTCTTTTTTGATTGGTTGTACCGGGTCTTAGTTGCAGCAGGCGGGCTCCTTAGTTGTGGTGTGCGAACTCTGTCTTCTTTAAATTTTTTTAAATATTTATTTATTTATTTATTTTTGGCTGTGTTGGGTCTTTGTTGCTGTGCGCAAGCTTTCTCTAGTTGCAGCGAGTGGGGGCTACTCTTCGTTGCAGTGCACGGGCTTCTCATCGATGTGGCTTCTCTTGTTGCAGAGCATGGGCTGTAGGCACATGGGCTTCAGTAGTTGTGGCTTGCGGACTCTAGAGCGCAGGCTCAGTAGTTGTGCATGGGCTAAGTTGCTCCACGGCATGTGGGATCTTCCCGGACCAGGGCTTGAACCCGTGTCCCCTGCATTGGCAGGCGGATTCTTAACCACTGCACCACCAGGGAAGTCCGTGTGCAAACTCTTGGTTGCAGCATGCATGTGGGATATAGTTCCCTAACCAGGGATCAAACCCGGGCCCCCTGCATTGGGAGCATGGAGTCTTAACCCACTGCGCCACCAGGAAAGTCTCTATTCCTCATTTCTTAACGGTGCCTTTCAAAGAACAGAAGTTCTTAGATTTTAATGTAATCAAATATTGCTCTTTTCTTTTATGGTTAACACTTTTAATATTCTGTTTAGGAAATCTTTTCCTACCCCAAAGTCATGGAGATACTCTTTTGGAAGATTATCTTCTGGAAACTTTATTTTACCGTTCACATTTAGATCCACAGTCCTGAAATTGATTTTTGTTTATGGTGTAAGGTAGCAAACAAATCCCCCACCCCCCGCCTTTTTTTTCCTCCGTATGGATATACAGTTGACCAGGACCATTTTTTCAAAAGACTGTCCTTTCCCCTCTGCTGTGCTACCTTTGCCAATAAATCATATATCCATGTATGTGAGATTGCTCATTATCCGTAATATATTACCTTGCTCAATCCTGGAAGTCCCATATTTTCTGTGTATCTTTTTGCACAAATGTTCAGATACATAAATATTTTATTTTCCCTTTTATACATAGAAGGTGGCAAACTCTTGGTACTTATTTTGTACTTTGCTTTTTTTTTTAACTTGACAGTATACCCTATAAATGACTCCATGTCAGTTCATAAAGAGCTGGGAGCTCCCTCCTCTGTTTATAGCTGCATAGTATGCCTTGAATGGATGTTCCATAGTTGAGTGGATGTTCCATAGTTGATTGAAACAAATCTTCATTTGTTTCTAATATTCTGCACTTAAAAACAATGCTGTACTAAATAGCCTTGTGCATACGTATTTTTCGACTGTTGAAGGTGCTGCCATTCTTTAGATCTCTTTTAAGTCTTAGAGGTAGATTATGGGTAGCACTATGTTGGTGAATGCTGATAAAAGAATTGAATCTATTCTTTTTAAGGGAATAAAACGAAGCCACCTTATTTTAAAGAACTGAGCTTGTGTTGTGGAAACTACTTGTTATTTCATTATTTATTTGAGTTTTCTTTCTTTTTCTGTTTACTTTCAGGAAAGAAACTTTTTGGTGAAGGCTACAGTGGACTAGAATATGATTACCGAGGTCTCATTAAACTTTACAACTCCGTTGGAAATTACGAGAAAGTGTTTGAATATCACAATGTTCTGTCTAACTGGAACCGGCTGCGAGATCGGCAGTATTCAGTGACCGATGCTCTTGAAGATGTCAACACCAGCCCCCAGTCCACTGAAGAAGTGGTGCAGTCCTTCCTGATTTCTCAAAATGTTGAGGGACCGAGCTGCTGAGGGAGGACCTCAGTTAACTAATTTACCTTTTCCCAGATTCCAGGGAATTCATACTGTGAAATCAAAACCATGTTGTTTTTTCGGGGCTGGAATTTGCATTGAAACACTGGTCCAGTCCATTGACCCTATTTGGGTGATCCCTATCTTGCAGAGTGTCCGTAGGAATAAGCATATATTCAGTTATATTCAGCATGTACCGCATGTATAAGTAATCTGGCCCATATTTTCAACCTAGTAGAACAAACAACAGGAATTTTTTTTTTCTTTTTAAAAAATAATTCATTTTGCAGAAAGCCTGAAAGAAAAAAAGAATCCCTAAATAAAACTATTTAAGAGTTTAAAAGAGTTGCATTCTTATTATGTAAGGATGATTTTAACAACTTTTTAACATATAATTCTTCCTTGAGGAGGTATTCAATACTGTATTGTAAAGAAATTTTATGGGGCAAATCTTTATATGCAGTATAGAAAAGTTAACACAAGTACTAATAGAAGAGGGACATCCAGACTTAGGTTTGGCTGCCTTACCCAGAGAAGTGGATGCAACCACTCCAGAGCTCTATTACAAGGGAAGGACTGTCAGATTCATCTGAACTGGACCAGTGTTGATCTGTAAGTAACAGGAAAGCTGATAAACCAGCAGTTTTAACTCTTTGGTTGTTTTGGTTTTGTTGTGTTTTTTTGGGGTACAAAAATGCAAGATGCTCTGATAGCGTTTGCTAACAGGACCAGGAGGATCTGAAAAGGACCAGCCTAATGTAGAAAGGGGTTATTTGGACCAGAAGCTTTAGATTATTATTTTAGCCCCTGCCTATACTTTTATCAGTAGAATGATTTCATTTAGATGTATAATGAAAAGTGATCATGCAAAAATTATATTCATGTAATAGACACCAAACTAGGGAAATTTGGCAATTTCAGTGGCATATTTTAGTGAAGGTACACAGATGGCAATGCCATAAGCAAGTCTATAAATACCTGCTGCAGCCATCTCCCTCATTTTAAATGTTACCCTAATAAGCAACACAGTTAGCAAGTATATTGGCTGAGAGTCATGAAGTAGCTCATGTCCAGATGGGAATTATCGGTTACTGTGTGGTTTATGGGGATTAATGGAGAAAGGAATTATGGAAAACAGCAAGTCTTCTTAGAAATCCTTCATGTTTATGGTAAATAATAGTGCAACTTGGTCGTTTAATTTGAAATTCAAGAGTCAAGTGGAAAGATTCCCCTAATGATATGTCTAGTTCACTAACTTGTCTTTCTGTTTATTGGGTTTTGATTTTTTTTTTAAGCCAGTCAGGTTATTTAATGTTGAGGTAATATTCACATTGGAGACGTTGTGACATGTAGCAAAATCCAAGAAACAAAACAGGTCTTTTGCTGTTACCTCAGTTCTTATCATAGTGGCCTATTTGGTGCCTCTATAGTTAAGAATCAGGGTTTTCCCCCCTATTTTCAGGGGTTCATGACTTGGCTGTTAGAGATGTTGCTCCTGGCTAATGCTGGGAGTGGTCTGTGGGTGAGTGGATGTGTGCTGAATTTTGGTTTTCTTTTAACAGGCACGTTGGGGTGGGAGGGGGAAAAAATCTAAACTGTCCACCACATTGACTACAGAAAAAGTAATTGGAGATTTCAGATAAATGTGATTTTAAACACTTTTTTGGACTTCCTAAATACAACCTTGTTTAAAACTGTTATTTGCCATCTTGTTAGTTATGAGCCAGTGTTTTTAAGTCCCGAAGTGGGCGCTGACTAGGGGAGGAACCTAAAGAGATGAAGCAAGCCCAGACCCTAAGATTATAGCTATGTGATTTTGAAACCTGGGTTTAATCCTCAAATTGAATTATTTTTAATTTTGAAAAGAGTACATTGGCACACGTGCACCTCCCCTTCCAGTTTATTACAATCTAATGCCAAGAGGCACCTCTTTATTAATTACCAAATAGTCTGTGTGACCAAGGACTAACATTTTTAAGTTACTCAGCTCTATCCTCATGGGCCTATATATTTAATACCTCCAAAGATACTTTAAGGATAGGCTTTGTATACTTTTGTTGGTTATTTAGAGTCCTGTGGTATGTTTGTGGTATAGGAATGTCATGGTAAATTGTTTTTCAATAAATATTTTGAAACTTATGTTTTCATATGAAGTTTTTTTTTAATCTATATTTTTGGTTTTGTGCACATATAGCATTTCCTAGGATAAAATCAAGCAAATGACTTTAAGGCCTCATCTTCTCTAATTCAGTTTGAACTCAACTTAGCTCACACTCAGTGATAAAGCAACATGATATTTAGAAGCCTAGGATCACAGGGTGATAATATTAAACGGCAGCCAGTTTTTCTTTTTAAAAAAGTCATTATTGGTAGTTCCCCCTTACTGCCACTGCTTTAATGTAGTTTTCTGTAAATCCATATACTTTGACTTAATGCAGACACTCTAGGTTGAGAAGAGAGATTGCCAGTTTCTGTTAGTGATGTAACTTAATGTGCTATTATTTCTGGTTTTAATGAAGAATAATACCCTAATAATTTTTAAGTGTGGGATTTATCCTTTCAGTAGGGATGTTTAGGATAAGTTAGGGAGGTAAATATCATCATGATTTTTGGGGTTAGAAAAAAATCTCAAAGAAAAGAATAAAATTACCTCACAATAGCCAATTGCTTGAACAAACTTTTTATATATGGTGGAGTTGTGTGTAAGAAATCCTAGACCAACTTAAAAGATTTTTCTGGAAGTTCAGCAAAGTAATATTAAATAAGGGGCCTTTGGTCTCATCCTTCCCTGGCTTTCATTTTTTCTCTCTTACCCAGTCTTTTTCCTAAAGTTTGGTGCTACTCAAGTTGGGTGCATCAGGGAGCCCTGTAACATTCATGAGCCACACGGGTGGTCGGTCACTTCTATGTTCAGTTTAGGAGAGCCAGTTGGGTTTTTTAGACCATAATTTTTATGGGTCCCCAAAGCTGACTTTGCCCGAAGCATTAGGACCCTTACTATCATCAAAATTTGTCTCTTTTCAGCAAAAAATGAACTCATTATTGCTTTGGGGTAATCCCCACACAGGTGTGCTTTCACTTGTGAAAATGAAAGATTTGACAAAGACCTTTGTTCTTAGCCTGTTAGAGAAGGGTTCATAATATTGTGAAAACTAGGTCCAGCGGCTGCAATCATAAATAATGAGAGTGCCATTTGGCTGCGCCTTCTAGTGCAGACAGAATGCTGAACAGTAAACACATGCCTAGAACGTGATTGAAGCTTTTGGCCATACTTTACAGACTGAAAGAATGATTTGCTGAGTAGCAGGTAGAGGCTTTCACCGCTATCCAAAAGTAGAGCGTTCCCACGAAACCTCTTTAAGCCAAAACAGGTGAACAGCAGAGAGGCAGTTACCTTAGGACATGTCTTGCTAATGGATGCACAAAATAAATTGAGATAAGCACGGAAACTCGCACAGTTGTGGCTTGAAGCTGAGATGCTGAGCGTAGTTCTAGGGGAGGAGCTTGGCAGTACCACTCCTGCTCAGGGTGCCACAGCCTCTATAACAGCTGTCTGCAAAACAAGCGCTGAAAGCTGTTTTTGCTTTTCACCTTTTTTCATAAGAGTGAAGATCCTTCTGGATTTTTTTCGGTTAGCGAAAACAGGTGCTAATATAGGTCTTTCATAAAAGCAAAGTAGCATAAAGTGAATTTTCAGAAAGCGGAGGATACCTGTATTAACTGCTACTCAGTTTTGTTGTTTTTTTTCCCCTGAATTTGTAGCCTTGCTGCTTCCAAACTGTTCTTTTTCTGGATGGCAAAGTTACTACTGGAAAAATACTTACTTATAAGTAAAAACGTCTTTAAGAGTTTTATTTTTGCTTTAAGAATTAACATGTATATTTCACCTCTTGGCTTTGGAGGACCTCAGTTCTTGCTAGAAAATTCCTTTTTTTATCTGACATTTGAATTAATCTCCAGCTTGAACACTAGTAGTTGTATTGTCCACAACTCTCAGGAATGTTTTAGGCAGAAAACTGGTTTTTACCCTGTTGGTGATCTGAAGGAGTGTGCTTCGGCATTTTTTAAAATAATGCTATTCTTTAATTACAGTCCTAGGCATCTATAGCATGAGTGGCCTTAGTGAGTTTTTTGAAGTGCACATTTTTTTTTCAAAAGTAAAATTTAAGATTAAAAATATATGCTATATATAGGTGTCTAGAAAACTCGGTTTGTGGTGCACAAGTGTTGGATCACTAAATAACTTTGCAGGTACCATTTGTGTAACATTACTCATTTCTGTAGGTTTCTGTGATGGGAAGATATGTTGCCATGGTAACTAAAGCTTTTCAATTTAGTTCCACTTTTATGATGTGAATGAATGCTATGTTTTATTAAATATTACCAGGTCAGTACTATTTTTATACTTTACTAAGCAACAGGGGATTTTAGTTTAATAGACTCAAAGATCTCTTAATGAAACAATTAAGAGCAAATCACTATCAATTCTTTACAGGAAAATCCCCACTCATAGTGCCACAGTAATTTCTATAGAAATATCTAAGGTCATTGATAGAGTTTTTTAAAGGCAATTAATTCTTCATTGTGTCAGAATGACCTTTCATGTCATCCTTATCACAAACTTGTAGTGCCCACCATTATTTGTAACCATTAAACCATACTAAGTGTGTTTGTAACCAGCATTGTGATATATTCTGTACTTGTATTGCTAAAAATGAATTATTGACTTAATAAATATAGTGTTCCTGCATTCATAGTGTATCTGTTTCCAATTTAGTTGTGCTCACTTTTGGTTGGGACTTGGGACTGCTGAGACGTCACAGACTTTTTATTAGAGAACATTATGAGAGAAACTGTCGGAACTAAAACAACAGTGTGAGCTGTGTGGCAGAGAAGACACATGGGAACAGCATCTGGAGATGGTGCTCGTGAAAGTACTTTGGAAACGATAAGCACTGCATTAATGCAGGGGGCTTTCTGGTCTTTACAGAATTAATCACACCACTCTTTTCCCTAGTCTTCTAACTCGAAAAGGCCGAGAATAGGGGGATGGGACCTGGTGGAAGTTCTGGTGACAATGGGGAAAACCCTGGGTGTGTGTTAGGGTTCAAGCCCTGCCTCTCAACAGTAGGAATTTGAGATATGTCAGTACAAGCCTCTTGGTGTTTTATTTCCTCGTATGAATGGCGGGGTCACATTAGGTCTTTTAAAAAATCCACCGTGAAACAGCATGACTCTAAAGCACTCAAAACAGTTACAGGAAATGAAACGAGAGTTTAAAAGATTACAGAGAAAATTGATCAACATTTAGACAGAATCCCACCTGCACTTGGAATAGTCAGCCCTGACTTCATCACCTGCCACCTTTGGTGATAATGAATTTTTTTTTTTTTTTTTTTTTTTTGTCTGCACTGTGTGGCTTGCGGGTTCTTAGTTCCCTGACCAGGGATTGAACCCAGCCCTCCACAGTGAAAGCATGGAGTCCTAACCACTGGACCACCAGGGAATTCCCTGGTGATACTGAATTTAAATTTTTTTCCTTTTACATCTCCATGACTTTGAACATGCTATTTCCTCTGTTGTATGGAATGCCATTTCTTGCATAAAATCTCCTTCATCAAGCTGAAAGGACAAGGGAAGCTTTCCTTTAAAGCTTGAGTTGCCGCTTCTTGGTACTTAATGCAGCATTTTATTTAAAGCTTTGTTAAAGCCATTGTCATGATCATATGTACACCCACGTTCATAGCAGCATTATTCGCAATAGCCAAAAGGTGGAAGTAACCCGAATGTCCGTCAATGGATGAATGCATAAAAAATGGATAAAAATGTGGTACAGGGGCTTCCCTGGTGGCGCAGTAGTTGAGAGTCCGCCTGCCGATGCGGGGGACATGGGTTCGTGCCCCGGTCCGGGAAGATCCCACATGCCGCAGAGCGACTGGGCCCGTGAGCCATGGCCGCTGAGCCTGCGCGTCTGGAGCCTGTGCTCCGCGACGGGAGAGGCCACAACAGTGAGAGACCCGCGTACCACACACACACACACAAAAATGTGGTACATACATACAGTGGAATATTCTTCAGCCTTAAACAGGAAGGAAATTCTGATGCATGCTACAACATGGATGAACTTTGAGGGCATTATGCTGACTGATATAAGCCAGTCACAAAAGGGAGAGGAGAGTGAGTAAGTTACTGGATGGTTCCACTTACATGAGCTATCTAGAGGAGTCAGAAAGTGGAAGAGTGGTTGTCAAGGCTGGAGGGGCGGAAAGTGGGGAGAGGCTGCTTAATGGGTGTAGTAGAGTTTCGGTTTTGCAAGATGAGAGTTCTGGAGATCAGTTGCACAACAATGAATAGAATGAACAGTACTGTGCACTTAAAAATAGTTAAGATGGTAAGTTTTATGAGTTCCCACAAGTTTTAAAAATTTCTGGACAACTGTATAAAATAGTTAAGCCAGACAGGATATATAAAGTTTGAAAAGAATGTGATCACTTCCAGACAGTACCTTATTTTTTTTTTAAAGGAGGGTTTTTTTAATATATAAATTTATTTATTTACGGCTGCATTGGGTCGTTGCGGTGTGCGGGCTTCTCATTGCAGTGGCTTCTCTTGTTGCAGAGCACGGACTCTAGGCACACGGGCTTCAGTAGCTGTGGCTCGCGGGCTCTAGAGCGCAGGCTCAGTAGTTGTGCATGGGCTTAGTTGCTCCGCGGCATGTGGGATCTTCCTGGACCAGGGCTCCAACTCGTGTCCCCTGCATTCGCAGGCAGATTCTTAACCACTGCACCACAGGGAAGTCCTGGATTATTTTAAATCAAATCCAAGAATCATATTGTTTTGTCTACAAATACTTTACTGTTTATCTTTAAAATATAAAGACTTTAAAAATATATAACTCCAGGGACTTCCCTGGTGGTCCAGTGGTTAAGACTCCATGCTTCCACTAGCGGGCAGGGATTCAAACTCTGGTCGGGGAACTAAGATCCTTCATGCCACGCAGCATGGCCAAAAAAAATTAAAAACCTTAAAATATATATATTGGAATCCTATTACACAACTTAAATCAAAATAAATTTCAGATAGACCAAAGATTTAAGTGCAAAAACTGAAACCCTAGTGCTAGAAGAAGGAAAGATAGAATTTTAAATATTCTTTGAGTGAGGAAGACCTTTCGAAGTCATAAAGAAGCCATAAAAGAAAAGACTGATAATTTAACTATATAAAAATAGGAAATGTCTGCCTGAACAAAGGAAAAAAGTTGTAAAGTCAAAACCCAGGAGCACTGGATGTGAAGTCAGGAGACCTGGAAAGTCCATCTCAGTTCAGCGGTGGTAGCCCCTAAGCCGCTCCTTTCTTCTCTGTAATGGGGTGGAATCTCCCTCACAAGTTTGACATGAAGGTCTGAGGAGAATGGATGCAAAGCACTTTGCCATCTCTCCTGAGTCATAGCATTTGCCGGAGTGTTATTACGAAGAGGAGATGGCCAGGAGACTCTGGTAGCCTGGGGTGGGCATGGGTCAGGTCGCAGTCAATCATTACATCTGTAGTCAGGAGACTCCTCTGTTTGAGACTTCAGGGAAAGTATCCATTATTCACTAGGAGAGGAGCCATCAGTGAGGCATGTTCTTCAGGGTGAGCCTATCCACAGGCAGCTTAGGTCAAGGTGTGGTTTGGGGTTTCCACCAAGGCTCTCCACCCCCAAATAACCTCCCCACCCCCTATTTCTGGTGTCCTCAAGTCCACCTTAGAGATATTGTTACTAAGAAAATACAGCAGATCCTAGGAGAAGTCGTACATTGGGTCTTGTGTGTTACTGACATTTTGTGGGAAGTGAGCGTGTTGGCTGAGAGCAGGTGGGACATGTGTCCGTGGTGTGTGGTATGTGTCATCAGGTCTGAATTCTAGTCCCCCTTCTGGCATTGACTTCCTTCTCAACCTTGGAGAAGTAACCTTTCCTCTTGGGCCTCTTTTATCCCCTCTGAACCCGGTGGTGTTTGGGCGAAAGGTTTATTTTGTTTCCTTTATTCATTAAATCATTAATTCATCAAATGTGTGTTAAGTGCCTGCTACATGCTGGGTACTATTGTAATTGCTTGGGAAGGAACATTCCAGACAGAGGAAAACAGCCAGTGAAAAAGCCCTCAGGCAGGAGTATGCTTGACAGGTATGAGGAAAGTAAGGATGAGGGGAGAGAGGCAACAGAATGGACGGGGATGGTTCATCCAGGGCCTTGTAGGCCGTCGCAAAGACTGGCTTTTAACCTGCATGAGGGAGAAAGCTTTGGGAAGGTTTTGCTTGGTTTTTTTTTTTTTTTTTTTTTTTTTTTTGCGGTACGCCAGCCTCTCACTGTTGTGGCCTCTCCCGTTGCGGAGCACAGGCTCCGGACGCGCAGGCTCAGCGGCCATGGCTCACGGGCCCAGCCACTCCGCGGCATGTGGGATCTTCCCGGACCGGGGCACGAACCCGTGTCCCCCGCATCATCAGGTGGACTCTCAACCACTGCACCACCAGGGAAGCCCCTGTTTGTTTGTTTTAATACATTATTTTCAGAGAAGTTTTAGGTTCACAGAAAAATTGAGCAGGAGGTACCCAGATTTCCTGTATACTGCCGTCCCCACACATGCACAGCCTTTCCCATTACCCACATCCCCCATCAGGGGAGTAGATTGATTACAACTGATGAACCTGCATTGCTACAACATAATCACCCAGCGTCCATAGTTTACATTAGGGTTCACTCTTGGTGTTGCACATTCTATGGGTCTGGACAAATGTATAATGACATGTATCCACTATTCTAGAACCATATAGGGTATTTTCACTGCCCTAAAAAGCCTCTGTGCTGTTGGAGGGTTTTGAGCAGAGCTATGTCATGTGATCTGCCTTTTTAAAATTCTGAGATCCTACTGAATTTGAGGAAGGAGTTAAGAGGCCGCCAAAACCAAGCCTCACCTGTTGCCCATTTTGCTTTCAGGCCTCCTGATTGTCCTCAAGGCTGGTAGGAAGCTCCCCCATTTCCTCCTGGTCTCCATCTCTTTCCACGGGAAGAAGAAGGCTGTAGAGCTCCATAGTTCCTCTAGGTGGCGGTGCTGCCCCGCACACAGGGTTCACCTTCTTATTCTGATCCGTTCCCCAGACGGCCAGCCCTTTCCCTGGGACTTGTCAGTGAAACCTCTCAGAGGAGGGGAGAAAATTGGAGAGCCCCCAGTCGTCAGGGTTACCCTCCAGCCTGCTTGCCCTTCTCTCACAAATCCTCCCTGCTTTTTTTTTTTTTAACTTAATTCTTATTTTATATTGGAGTATATAGTTGATTTACAATGTTGTGTTTGTTTCAGGTGTACAGCAAAGTGATTCAGTTATACATATGCATATACCCATTCTTTTTCAGATTCCTTTCCCATATAAAATCCTCCCTGCTTTGTCAGGACTGTCAGGAACACCCAGTAAGGCTGATCCCAGGTCCCTGCCTTAGCCTCTCATTTTGCTTCTGGGAGGCCGTGGGTACCAGGAGCAAAGAAGCAGCTGGGGCTGCCACCTTCCCTATTTATGCTTCCCTGTACTTGGTCTTCAAGTCTAGACTGATATTCATTTTAACATTTAAAATCTTTGATGATATTCACTCCTGAGTACAAATTGAGAGAGGAAAGGAAAAAGGGTCACACACATTTGTACTGGTCCCATCCACTCCAGCCCATACTGGGCACTGTATGTTGCTGCCTCTAGCAGAGTCCTGATTCTTCTGTGTTCTTGGAATACAATTGGACCGGCTTCTCCTCCTGGAGTTGACCTCCATCCACCTGGCCTTTCTAGCCAGAAACAATGTACCACCTTCACTTCCTCCTCTTCCCTTCCTGTCTCATCTCCCACTTCTGTCACCAAAAACTGTCAACTTTACCTTAGTCTCACAAATTCACTCCTCCCCCATTCATGCACAGCTTCATTGCATTTGTATATACCCTAAGGGTAACAAATACTAAAGGCTAAGAGGATCAAAAGGTGATAGAAAGGAAGTAAAGAAGACCAGTGTGTAAGGCAACAGGGAGTGTGGGGACTGTGGCGAACTGGAAAGAGTATCAGTGAAACCTGAGCCCCGTGTGTGTCTCAGCCCCAGCCAGGTGTGGTCATTTGAGAAGACAGTTCCAAGTGTGGCCAGTTTTTTAAACTGCTCTTGTTTCTAATGTGAAATGTACCAAGTTAATATTGGCAAGTGACTTTTTTTAATAAAAATGTTTTAAACAAGGAGACCACCACAAGGGGCAAACAAAACACATCAGGGGTCTGAATTCAGCACATGGGCTGCAAATTTTGGACCACAGGTTTGAACCAACATCCTAGCTAAGACTTTTTTTATTTCATTTTTAAAAATTGAAATATAGTTGATTTACAATATCGTGTTAGTTTCAGGTGTACAGCACAGTGGTTCAGTTATACATATGTATGCTATTCTTCTTCAGATTCTCTTCCCTTATAGCTTATTACATAATACTGAGTATAGTTCCTAGCTAAGACTATTAATATGGTTACTTCTTTGGTCTCCTGCCTCTACTCTCTCTCACTTCCATGCACTTTGCCTGATAACCGAGTCACACCAGCTCATTCCTGGCATCTCCCTTCTCACTGTCCCCCCGCTAACTTTCCCACGAGATCAAGGGCAGACAGTTTAGGCAGGTGCCAGAGTTCTCACTCTCTGACTGACCCCAGGCCCATTCCGCTCCCACCTGTGCTCTTCCCTGGCAAACACATCAGCGCCTGTGTTACCTCCCCTGAGGTCTTCCCCAGGCACCTGTGTCACCCCGTTGTAATGTCTATTTACATGTATCTCCACCCAGACGGATGGTCCTTGACACAGTGACCACCTTAGCCAAGTCAAACTGTATTAAGGATGTTTATTTCCTTGCCCCATTTATACATAATTAAGACCTGAGCATCCTTTTGACAGAGACAAGTTCTTCTTTCCCCTCATTGGTCCCCCACGCTCTCAGGTACAAGTGCTCTGGGATCCAGGGCGAGCTGGCCGTCTGCCCCAGCTGGGTGTTCTTATGGGCAGGTCTCTGGAGTTTCCGGGGGCTCCCTTAATCTTCTTTCTCTTGAGTTTTGGTTTTTGAGGAAGTTTCCTTAAAGAACCTGAAAAAGGGAAAGTCAGAGACAGTGCTGATGACATCACGAATAGTAAGAGAATCTCAGTCTGTAACATGTGGGGGGCATGGTAGGGACTCAAAGGAAGAACAACAAAATCTTATCTTGCTTCCAACATATGTCCCTTACTCTTTTCTCACAGAAACCCTGTGGGGTAGGGAGACGGTATCCCTCCAATTTACAGTTGAGGGATCTCACACAGGCACAGAGTAAGGAAATAGGCTGCTGTTCAAAGCCTAAAAGCCAAGCTAGGGGTACAGTCGGGACTAGACCTCTGGCTTCCGACTCTGATTCCTCCCCACTCCTCTCTCTAGTTTCACAACCCAATTCCCAGTACTTTGTTGCTGGGTTGTTTGCAAACACTGTTGCCATCTTTTTCCTTAAGAACTGACTCATGAACATGGTGCCCAGGAAACACCATGCAGGTCACTTTTAATTGCACGATAGACTTGGTGATTCACTCAGTCATGGTGGCTCTACCAGGTAGTATGTGTTATCTCATGTAACACAATGTGAAAAACACAGCCTCGTCTGTAATATATCCCAGCCAAAAACATGTTTAACATGAATTCATCGAGACTCTTGACCTACAATCCTGCTCCTGGATAGAGGAACAAGCTTCAAAGATACCAAAAGGAAGCAATAAGAAAACAGCAGAAACTGGAACATTCTTCAGAATAGCCTGATCTCTTTGACAGGCCAGGGTGTAAAAAAGGGGACTCGGTTAGGTTAAAAGAGGCTTAAGAGACATAACCAGGTGAAACACATGGTTTGGGAAACCAGTGCAAAAAATGTCTTTGCTGGGAAAATTTGAAAGTGGAGTATTTAATCCAACAATTAGATGAAATGAAGATGTTAACATGGAAGGTTTCTATAAGTAACTGAAAAAAGCAAGTTCAAATCAAAATCCTATATACGGCATGGTCTCATTTTTGTTTAATACAGGTATTTATATGCATAAAAAACATCTGGAAAGTGCTAACTGGATGACAATGTTTATATTTTCTTATTTTTTGCTGATCTGTATTATCTAATTTTCTAGGATATGCTTATGCTTGTAATAAAATGTTATTTTAAGAATTACAATTTCAAGCCCAATTTCTTTTTTTTTTTTTTTTTTTTCGGTACGCAGGCCTCTCACTGTTGCGGCCTCTCCCACTGCAGAGCACAGGCTCTGGATGCGCAGGCTCAGCAGCCATGGCTCACGGGCCCAGCCACTCCGTGTCATGTGGGATCCTCCAGGACCGGGGCACGAACCTGTGTCCCCTGCATCGGCAGGCGGACTCTCAACCACTGTGCCACCAGGGAAGCCCTCAAGCCCAATTTCTTATCCCACCATCCAAGCCTTTTTCCTGTTACCCGCCAGCCTGCACCTCTGCAATGTGCTTGGCCATTCACCCCTGAGCCAGCCTGTCTACTCACTGCCCCCTCACCTCCACGCACACGTCCCTCCCACCTCTTTCCCCTCCCCCCTCCCTCTCCTTATTCCTTTCTTTAAATCCTGTCCCAAACCTACCTCCTCCAGACGTACCCTTTACCCTGTATCCTGAGATTGCCCATTTGTAGGAGGGGGATAATAATGCCCATCTCATCAGGATGCTGCAGGCTTTGAGTGAAATTAAGAGATACAAAGCTCTTGGTACAGGGAGATGCTGGCCCAAAAGCCTGCACCTCAGTATCCTCATCTGATTCATGGACAGCTTGGCCTAGATCATTTTTTTAAATCAATTAATTAATTTTATTTATTTGGTTGTATTGGGTCTTAGTTGCGGCAGGCAGCCTCCTTAGTTGCGGCTCTCTGGCTCCTTAGTTGCAGCACGTGAGCTCTTAGTTGTGGCATGCATGTGGGATCTAGTTCCCTGACCAGGGATCGAACCTGGGCCCCCTGCATTGCGAGTGCAGAGTCTTAACCACTGGACCAGCAGGGAAGTCCCTGCCCAGGAATTTGTCCTCTGTCTTCTGTCCTCTACAACAATCTCCAGAGTCTCCCCCAGGCTGGCTATGCCTTTCTGCCTGGCCTCAATCATCCCTGCCCGTGGCTCCCCGAGGACTGTGGACAGTCCTTGCCCCTGTTCACATCAGGGTGTGGGTGTGGAAGATGAAGAAATGTCTAGAACGTGAAGCTGAGTCTCTGTGCTCTTCAGCCCCACTCTGTGCCCACCGCAGGGGCAGTGGCGTCTTCCTCAGGCAGTGATTGCGGAAGGGACTGAGGGGTGCTGGCTGTATCCGAGGGCCCTTCAGGGAATCCCCTGGTGGCCCCGTGGTTAGGATTCCCGGCTTTCAGGGCAGGGGGCGCCGCTTTGATCCCTGGTTGGGGAATTAAGATCCCACATGCCGCGCCCTTCAGTGGCGGGCCTCCCCTCACAAGTTAAGAACACACCAACCAACCCTCAGCTGGACCCTGGAGGAACCTCAGCAGGAACTTGCCTGTCTGGTTGTAGAGCCTGTGAAGCTGCTTCGCCTCAAGTTCTGAGAAGAGGGAGACAAATCGCCAGAGCATCCTGCAGGGGAGGAGTCCAAGCCCAAGGCTGAGGGGGGTGGAGCACGGCCCCTCTCCCTCCAGCTTTTGTCCTGTGACCAGGACCACCCAGGGGGAAATGCTGCCTCCTTAATTTTTGGTTGGGGACATGGAGTAACGGGGATTTGCCACACCTTGGATACCCTGTATGGGTGAGGAGCCCCCCACACCACACAGCACTTATTCGATCAGAGGCCATTCCCCCCGGGGTCAGGAGAGTTCTTTGTCCACTCAGTGCTGCCCTGAGTCACTAGCGGGCCCTGTTCTCCCCATCCGCCTTCACCATGCTCACTCCAGGATCCTGACTCTTTCACACTAAGATGAAGGACTAAGAGATTTTCACTAAGGTGTGACCTTGATTCTAGAGGGGTCGGCCCAGGAGTGAGTGCAGTGGTTAGGGTAAGGAGGCTGCCTTACTTCCTCCAGTGCTGGACTTCCCAGGCTTGGCAGTAGCGCTGCAGAAAGGTGTTGATGTGGTCCCCTAAGACCACCAGGCTCTGCTTCATGTACTTCAGCTTCTTCTCCTGGGGTAGGTCCCTGGGCAGGTGCAACTTTCGCAGGAACTTCTTCAGCGGCCTGAGATATTCTTTACACTTAGGAGGGAACAGGTGACGTGAGGGGCCACAGGAGAAAGAGGAGGCAGCTGGGAAGCCCCACAGAGCCAGCAGGTTGGCCCAGCTGCAACCCTTATGGCCCAGGAAGTGTTGAGGAGGCCCCCATCAACCTCTTACCCCACTTCCTTCCCAAGGGTGTGTCCAGTGGGGCTGTGAACTATGAGTCTGAGGCCAATTTCTGACCCAGGTCTCCTGACCTGTGGGGAACAGGGGACAGGGTCCTGGGCTGGCCCCTTACTCACAATTTTGAAGGTGTCCTGGGCCAGGCCCTTGGCCTGGCACACAAGTGAGTCTCTGGCAGGGATGGTGCTGGAGCTCCCCTCTAAGCAGGGTGCGTCCGTCCCCTGGGAGGAGGCAGGGGCAGGAGTCAGCTGGGGGGCTTGGGCTACTGCTCCTGGAGGGCAGTCCGGATGCCAGCCAAAGCCCTTCTCCGTTGTCCCAGTGACCTCGTCCTTGAGCCAGCACTCAGGTGAGTGAGCCCCGGGCAAAGAAAACCATCTCTGAGCATCCCTGCTTAGAAAACCTAGAACGCCTCACCCATTTCTTTTATAATAATTATAGCACAGTATACTAGCTAACTTTGCAAAGCACTTGATAAACATTAACTCATTTTACTCTCCCACAGATTCCGTGAGGCTAGAAATCATTATTCCTGGTTACAGATGAGAACACTAACGGCACCAAGAAGTTTAAGTAACTCCTTGGGGGTAATGATTAGGGATTCATTTACTCCTTCATTCAGCACTTACTGAGGGCCTAAATCCCAGGCCCGTGGGCTAATGGGCACTCAGAAAGTGTATGACGGTGATGGTGATGATGAGAAGGAACTTTCTGACAGCAAGCTGGGGCAAAAAAAAGCTGAACATTCATAACGACGAAGTGACTGTGGAATAATACTTGAAGTCAGAGCACAGGATTAGCCTGACCCGAGATTCACACCTGACCTTTCAAAAGCCTCTCAGCAAAGTGAGCATTAATTCCTGCCTGTGTTCAGGGAGCACAAGGAAGATCCAGGCCCAGACCACTCTGAAGGGAGAGACAGGGAAAGGGAGGGAGAAAGGTGGAGAGGGAACGGGACACAGGCTCCTCCAGACCCGAGAGAGAGGGGACTCTGGCTGATCAATTCCATAAACACACCACACAAATCAGGCAGACCTCACAGACCATAACGCATGTGCACACACACACACACACACACCCGAGCCTGTGTATCTTCATAAACAACAATCATCCTGCCGAGAACCTTCCCATCATCTTGCCGGGTATATATGTCCTTGACAAACATCTGTCTGAATGAATGAACCTTCTCCTGTTCTTTCAGTCTCTTGCCAACTCGTGTACCTCACCCTTTTTCTTTCTTCTCTCCTTCCTTGAGTTTCATACTCTCTGCCTTCCCAAACCAGCCCCTCCAGGGCCCTCCTTTCCTCCCTCCCTCACATGCCCGACCCCACTGCACCTTCTCTAGTGGCTGGTCCCCTTTACCCCTCTGCCCATCTAAGGCTTCCATCTCAACAGGTGTGCTGATGGGCTCCAGAGGTAGCGCTCCTCAGCCCCCTCGGGCTTCTGACCTACTGCTTCTGGAGCCTGAGTGTCTCAGGGAGTGGGCAGGTTGGCACTCAGAACTCGGAGCAAAACCATGGCAACTGCCAACACAGAGCGCCGTGCCCCTCCCCCTCCGCGGCCCTCGTTCCTGGGTGACCAGTCTCTTCTTCAACTGGGACTGGCCTGGGGAAGTGAGCAGGTTGTGCCAGGTAGACCCCGGACTTTGTCAGAGCGCACAGCTGGACAGGAGGGGCTGGCACCCCTTCTCCCAAGAGAACTGTCAGATGCTGTCCATTTTGAACCCGGTTAAGGCTTTTGAAGTCATTTTCCTCCGTGTGTACCATTCATGCCCCTTCAGTTACAGCGTGGGCTTCCCGAGAGTGAGAACCAGGTTTTGTAACATCCCTTTCCCGACTGGGGACGATGGACTAGAGGGTGTAGGGAGAAGGGAACACTATAAATCTGTCCTGGGATAGATCTTCTCTTCCACCCACCGTAATCTCCAGGAAGGGAAGGAGCCCGTTGTGTTGGGTGGTGGTGGTGTTTCCAGAGACGTGTAGAGAAGTACTAGCCACCATGTATTATCTCAACTAACTCTCACAACAGTCTTCCCCGGGGTAGGTCCCAGCTGTGATCCGCATTCATAGAAGACTAGCTGAGACGCAGAGGTCCCGTAAATTGCCTTGGGTCCGCCGCCACTAGGTGGAGCGCGAGGGACTGGGTCGGATTCCAACCGCCCTGGCTTTTCCCTCCTGCGTCGCCCTCGGGGGGGTCAGAGGTCGCGGGGAGGTCCTCGGAGGCTCTCGGGGGCGCGGGTCCAAGCCGCCCCCTCATCCCTACCGCGGCCCCGGTGGCCGCTCAGGGCGCACAGAGGGTCGGGACGCTGGTAAGATCGTGCGGCCTCAGTCCCCTCACCGTGACCCTCATCTTCCTTGGATCGCGGAACTCCCTCTTCTGGCCCTTGCCTTTCTGTCCTCTGGGCCCGGGTCCCGTTTTCCCCAATCCGTTTGGCCCTCCACCTCCCCTGCCTTCGCGGGCACTGGGTCGGACGGCCGTCGGCCAGCCCAGCCCGGGCTGAGGCTGCGGCACGGTCCTCCCACGTCTCCCTCTCGCCATCTGGCAGCAGTAGCCGCGTTTGACAGGGGCATTTGGCTCCTGACGTTCCTAGGGGACAAGGTGGCTTTGCCTCCAAACTGGAGCACCAATTCAAGATTATTTTGCGGCTGTTAAGAAGGATAATTACATTGGCAAGAGTGAGGGGAAAGGAGCTCTTTTACAAGCTTCTATAGGGAGTAATAATTAGTAAAAAAAAAAAATGTAATTTAAAATGTTAAATATGCATTCCCTTTGACTCACAAATTCTACTTCTAGGAATTAGCCCTACGGAGAGATATATGTATGGGGACTGTTACAGTGGTGACAATTTGTAAACAACTGAAGGGTAATCCATAGGAAAGGGTAAATACATTGTGGCACACACATACTTAAAAATACTACTCTAATATTAAGGTTAAGGTTAATTAAAAAAATACTTTACTGGGCCTCCCTGGTGGCGCAGTGGTTAAGAATCCGCCTGCCAATGCAGGGGACACGGGAAGGTCCCACATGCCGCGGAGCGACTAAGCCCGTGAGCCACAATTACTGAGCCTGTGCTCTAGAGCCCGAGAACCACAACTATGGAGCCTGAGAGCCACAACTACTGAAGCCTGCATGCGCCTAGAGCCCTTGCTCCATAAGGAGAGAAGCCACCGCAATGAGAAGCTTGTGCACCTCAATGAAGAGTAGCCCTGGCTCACAGCAACTAGAGAAAGTCTGCGCGCAGCAACAAAGATGCAACACAGCCAAAAAAAAAAAAAAAAAAACCACTTTACTACTAAAATACTACTAATTATTAAAATACTACCCTACCAAATTAAATTTATAAGAATAAATTTAAATTAAATATGAATTGAAATTTCTAAATTGCTAATCTATATCTGTATTTAATGACATGGAGAACAGGAACTGGAACAGCATGTATGATATGATCCCCTTTATTTTAAAATTTATTTTATTGAAGTATAGTTGATTTACAATGTTTTGTTAATTTCTACTGTACAGCAAAGTGATTCAGTTATACATATATTTACATTCTTTTTCATATTCTTTTCCATTATGGTTTATCATGGGATACTGAATATTGTGCACCTTGTTGTTTATCCATTCTCTATGTAATAGTTTGCATCTACTAATCCCATACCCCCAATCCATCCCTCTCCCACACCCCCGCCCCCTTGGCAACCACAAGTCTGTTCTCTATGTCTGTGAGTCTGCTTCTGTTTCATAGATAAGTTCATTTGTGTCATACTTTATTTATTTTAAATTTATTTATTATTTATTTTTGGCTGCGTTGAGTCTTCACTGCTGCACGTGGGCTTTCTCTAGTTGCAGCGAGCGAGGGCTACTCTTCGTTGCGATGCGTGGGCTTCTCATTGCAGTGGCTTCTCTTGTTGCGGAGCATGGGTTCTAGGTGCGCAGGCTTCAGTAGTTGTGGCTTATGGGCTCTAGAGCGCAGGCTCAGTAGTTGTGGCGCAGGGGCTTAGTTGCTCCGAGGCATGTGGGATCTTCCAGAACTAGGGCTCAAACCCATGTCTCCTGCACTGGCAGGCAGATACTTAACCACTCCACCACCAGGGAAGTCCCTGTGTCATATTTTAGATTCCACATATAAGTGATATCATATGGTATTTGCCTTTCTGACTTACTTCACTTAGTATGATAATCTCTAGGTCCATCTGTGTTGCTGCAAATAGCATTATTATTATTTTTTTATGGCTGAGTAATATTCCATCGTATATCCATTGTATACCACATCTTCTTTATCCACTCATCTGTTGATGGACATTTAAGTTGTTTCCATGTTTTGGCTATTGTGAGTAGTGCTGCCATGAACATAGGGGTGCTTGTATCTTTTTGGATTATAGTTTTATCTGGATATATGCCCAGGAGTGGGATTGCTGGATCATATGGCAACTCTATTTTTAGTTTTTTGAGGAACATCCATACCATTTTCCATTTAGACCAATTTACATTCCCACCAACAGTGTAGGAGTGTTCCCTTTTCTCCACACCATCTCCAGCATTTGTCACTTGTAGATTTTTTTGTAATGGCCATTTTGACTAGTGTGAAATGGTACCTCATTGTGGTTTTGATTTGCATTTCTCTATTGATTAGTGAAGTTGAGCATCTTTTCATGTGCCTGTTGGCCATCTGTATGTCTTCTTTGGAGAAATGTCTATTTAGGCCTTTTACCCATTTTTCAATTGGGTTGTTTGTTATTTTGTTGTTGAGTTGTACGAGCTGTTTGTATATTTTGGAAATTAAGCCCTTGTTGGTCGCATCATTTGCAAATGTTTTCTCCCAGTCCATAGGTTGTCTTTTTGTTTTGTTTATGGTTTCCTTTGCTGTGCAAAAGTTTGTAAGTTTGATTAGTTCCCATTTGTTTATTTTTGCTTTTATTTCTATTGCCTTGGGAGACTGACATAAGAAAATATTAGTATGATTTATGTCAGAGAAAGTTTTGCCTGTGTTCTCTTCTAGGAGTTTTATGGTGTCATGTCTTATATTTAAGTCTTTAAGCCATTTTGAGTTTATTTTTGTGTATGGTGTGAGGGTGTGTTCTAACTTCATTGATTTACATGCAGTTGTCCAACTTTCCCAACACCACTTGCTGAAGAGACTGTCTTTTTTCCATTGTATGTTCTTGCTTCCTTTGTCAAAGGTTAATTGACCATAGGTGTGTGGGTTTATTTCTGAGTTCTCTATTCTGTTCCATTGATCCATATGTCTCTTTGTGTGTCAATACCATGCTCTTTTGATTACTGTAGCTTTGTAGTATTGTCTGAAGTCTAGGAGGCTTATGCCTCCTGCTTTGTTCTTTTTACTCAGGATTGCTTTGGCAATTCTGGGTCTTTTATGGTTCTGTATACATTTTAGGATTATTTGTTCTAGTTCTGTGAAAACTTTCACGGGTAATTTGATAGGGTGGTATGATCCCTTTTTTTTTTTTTTTTTTTTTTTTTTGCGGTACGCGGACCTCTCACTGTTGTGGCCTCTCCCGTTGCGGAGCACAGGCTCCGGACGTGCAGTCTCAGCAGCCATGGCTCACGGGCCCAGCCACTCCGTGGCATGTGGGATCTTCCTGGACTGGGGCACGAACCTGTGTCCCCTGCATCCGCAGGTGGACTCTCAACCACTGCACCACCAGAGAAGCCCTGATCCCATTTTTGTAGGTATTTATATGCACATAGAAAAAGTTTTGAAGACTACACTTCAAAATATTGTGGGTGATTTTTCACTTTCTTTGCATATTATCTGCATTTAAAAAAATAATGAATATGGGGTTTCCCTGGTGGCACAGTGGTTAAGAATCCTCCTGCCAATGCAGGGACATGGGTTTAAGCCCTGGTCCAGGAAAATCCCACATGCTGCGGAGCAACAACGCTCATGTGCCACAGATACCGAGCCCACTAACCACAACTACTGAGACCACATGCCACAACTACTGAAGTCCACGCGCCTAGAGCCTGTGCTCTGCAAAAAGAGAAGCCACCTCAATGAGAAGCCTGCACATCGCAATGAAGAGTAGCCCCCGCTCGTCGCAACTAGAGAAAGCCCGTGCGCAGCAGTGAAGACCCAACACAGCCAAAAATAAAATAAATACATAAAAATAAATTAATTAATAAAAAAACATAGTGCTAAAAATAATGAATATGCTTTATTTAGATTTACAATCAGAAAGAAAGGAGAGCTCTGTTTTTAAAAGCTGTTTAAGGAATAAATAACATCATTAAAAATGTAATATAATGCTAAGCTTAAGAACATAATGCAAAAGAGTATTACATTATAACTCATACTTAGGTAAGTGGATGTGAATATGGACCAAGACTGGATGAAAACAGAGAAAAGAAAAAGAGAAGAAACAAAGAATATATGTACATTTATTCCTCCACAAGCCCCAAACGATATCTAAAATTCAGAAGGGGGAATTAAGTATCAGAGCCCCAAAGCTTATCTGTCTCTGCCTGCTCCCTCACCACACTCCACCCCTCCTTTTCTCTCCCAGAGCCTCCGGCAAATCCTAGACTCTGGATGTCTGCCCTATTCCCATAATGGTTTTATTATAAACCATAGGAAGTAGCCTGAAGAGACAATTAAATCTAACAGCGGTCACGAATAATGGCTCAAAGCTCAGTGTTAACTAAGGCAAAATGAAAATCCATTGCCTTCGGGAAACACTCTTCAAAATCCAATTGGTCAGGGTTCCCTGGTGGTGTAGTGGTTAAGAATCCTCCTGCCAATGCAGGGGACATGAGCTCAAGCCCTGGCAGGAAGATTCCACATGCCACGGAGCAATTAAGCCCGTGCACCACAACTACTGAGCCTGCACTCTAGAGCCCGCAAGCCACAACTACTGAGCCCGTGTGCCACAACTACTGAAGCCTGCGCACCTAGAGCCCGTGCTCCACAAGGGAAGCCACTGCAATGAGAAGTGCGCGAACCGCAACAAAGAGTAGCCCCTGCTCACCGCAACTAGAGAAAGCCCGTACGCAGCAATGAAGACCCAACACAGCCAAAAATAAATAAAGTAATTAATTTTTAAAAATCCAGTTGGTCAGCATAAAATGACTCTATAGGGCAAGACAACTCTTTCAACAGTCATTCCTCCAATATTTAATTTAAAAAATAATCCTGTGTGCCACATACTTTAGGCAGGAGGAGATGGGGGTAGAAAGGTGTGTGAATTTGTCCACCCTCCACTTTCTGCAGGCTGGCATGTTCCTTGATGGTATGGACCAATTTCATAATCATCACATCTCACCCCCACTGTAACGTGAAAACTGGGTTCACCTCTTGGTGGGTGTCGAGCCAAAAGACACAACCAAACCAAAGATCGGGAGAAGGAAGGATTTATTACTTGCAGCAAGGAAGGAGAACACCGGGGATCTTTCCCAAAACAGTGTCTCCCAATGGCATAAGTGGGGAAGTTTTAAGCTAAGGGTACATGCATCTTTGTGAAGGGGCTTGGCCAAAGAATTCAGCATAAAATTGGGGCAAAGATTGAGAGTCCAAGCTTCAGTTGATTGACATCATAGGGTCAGAAAAGGTCAACATCATCATTCCAACCCCTTAGATCCTGCAGAACTCAAAGATAAGTATCAGATTTTTATGTGTATCCCTTGAGGAGGAACTAGGGCTCTGTTTTTTTTTTTTTTTTTTTTTTTTTTCGGTACGCGGGCCTCTCACTGTTGTGGCCTCTCCTGTTGTGGAGCACAGGCTCCGGACATGCAGGCTCAGCAGCCATGGCTCACGGGCCCAGCCGCTCCGCGGCATGTGGGATCTTCCCGGACCAGGGCACGAACCCGTGTCCCCTGCATCGGCAGGCGGACTCTCAACCACTGTGCCCTAGAACTCTGTTTTATCACTGAACTATTGTTTCTTTTTCTTTCTTTTTTTTTATACTTTCTTCTTTTTTAAAAAATAATTTTTATAGATTTATTTATTTTTATTTATTTATTTTTGGCTGCATTGGGTCTTCATTGCTGCCCGCGAGCTTTCTCTAGTTGTGGCCAATGGGGGCTACTCTTCCTTCCGGTGCGCGTGCTTCTCATTGCGGTGGATTCTTTTGTTGCGGAGCACGGACTCTAGACGCACGGGCTTCAGTAGTTGTGGCTTGCAGGCTTAGTTGCTCCGCGACATGTGGGGTCTTCCCGGACCAGAGCTCGAGCCCATGCCTGCATTGGCAGGCAGATTCTTTTTTTTTTTTTTTTTTTTTGTGGTACGCGGGCCTCTCACTGTTGTGGCCTCTCCCGTTGCGGAGCACAGGCTCCGGACGCGCAGGCCCAGCGGCCATGGCTCACTGGCCTAGCCGCTCCGTGGCATGTGGGATCTTCCCGGACCGGGGCCCGAACCCGTGTCCCCTGCATCGGCAGGCGGACTCTCAACCACTGCGCCACCAGGGAAGTCCCTGAACTATTGTTTCTTGATTGCTTTTCCTTTGTTCCTGCTTTCTCTCACTTTCCTTAAGATCATTAATTACTGAGACCTGTTCAAGGGCAAGCATTGCAGCCAGGCTTAGATGACAAAATGGCTTAGGCTAAACTGGCTTCTTTTATGTCAAGAAAGCCATGACTGGTTCTTTTTTCCGGGGATCTCCTACTCTATCTGCTTATACCACCCCCCAGTGCACATGGTAGAGCTCACAAAGTTCTATGCTCTGAATTCAGTGGACATGGAAAATGACTTGAGCATCTACTGCCTACGCTTCCTCTCATAGACTTGAAGATTTTCCCATCTCTCTCTCTCTGGGTTAAACAGTGACTCAGAGACTTTTTATTCCCCAAAAGAACTCTGCTCTCTTCCTCTTGATGATAAGAAACCCCAGGGTATTCTAGCATTGCCAGAAGAAGCCTCTTGATCTTACTTTGAATTATCCAATTATCCAAATAGAATTATATCAAGACTTCAAGAGAAAGAGGGTCATTCAATTTCCTGTCATAGCTGGAGTGCTGGATCTTCAGGGCTTGAGACAGTTCCCAGTGGAGGGCCAAGGCATCCCTACTCCAAAGCTACCAGGGTCTGAATCACTACCTAAGGCACAGTCTCTTTCTCTCTCTCTCTCTTTTTTTAAAATTTTTATTGAAGTATAGTTGATTTACAATGTGTGTTAGTTTCAGTTGTATGCAAAGTGATTCAGTTATGCATATGTATATAAATACATATATTCTTTTTTTACATTCTCTTCCATTATAGGTTATTACAAGATATTGAGTATAGTTCCCTGTGCTATATAGTAGGTCCTTGTTGGTTATCTAATTTATATATAGTAGTGTGTATATTTTAATCCCCAAAAGAGTCTCTTAATATGGATCCACTGATGGGCTTGAGGAAGTCAACAAGCCCTTTGGAACTCTAACTAGCAAATTGTATGCGGGGACCCACAGCCTTCATCAGGCAATCAGAGAAGTCTATAGCCCCCAGAAAGTTAGGAACCAGTGATCTAAGAGGTTGCACCTAAGAGTGTGAACCTTCTCAGCTGTAGTTTTCCAGATGGGTCTTTAAATCTGAGCTCGTGCAAGCAAACAGAGACACTGAGAAATGCCAGAAACACAGGTAGTCTGGAGAGAAACAGGATGGAGGAAGAAGGCAAGGGGTTTTAAGGCCTAACTAACCATATTCCAGACCCAACCGAAGAAACCAGGGACTAAGCAGAATGCCAGTGAGGTCCTTGACTATGTCCAGTAAAGCTAAAGCACTGTGTCCCCTGCCAGGGACCTACAGCCAGCCCTTACCAGTGGGAAGGAAGTATCTCTTGTACTAATACAAGGGTGAGAGCCTGTCAGGACAGGGCTGCCTGTGTGAGGCTTTTCCCTCCATCACTGGCAGGACCCAGGCACGTCTGTGCATGCTGATCAGCCACCTCAATGAGAAGCCCGCACACCACAATGAAGAGTAGCCCCCACTCGCCGCAACTAGAGAAAGCCCACACAGCAACAAAGACACAATGCAGCCAAAAATAATTAATTTAAAAAAAGTCATCTCTAAAAAATAAATAAATAAATGAAATAAAAATCAAAATTTATGTATCAGAATTTAGGCATTAAAATGAGTACTAAAAAAAAAATGAGTACTGATATTCAAAGTATTCTCTGATAAAAAAAAAGTCCCAAAGGACTTATGCTCACCTCCCCCTCTTCCAGGGCACCATATTTGTACCCCCTGCCTTCAGGCCTAGATTTGTTGGTACTGGAGGCTCATATCAGGTTTTCCAGACTGAGACAAATTCTGATGAGTAAAATCAATTCACCTCAAAGCTTTGGAATCAGAATCTCTCACGAGGGCCTGGGAATCACTATTTTAATAGATGTCCCAGGCAATTCTTATCATCAGGCACATTTGAAAGATGCTGGAGTTGAATCCCAAATTGGCCCTTGTTGGGTCTAATTTACTAAATAATGGACTCTCCAGCGTTGTGCTAGAGCTAGCTCTGACAGGCTCTAACAGGCTCACCACAGCTGATTGGTAAATTTTCAGGAATTTTGTCAGCTGTTTGTTAAACACAGACATTAAATGATATTGAAACTCCACATACTTGTACACTAATGTTCATAGCAACATTATTATCAAAAGCTAAAAGGTGGAAATAACCCGTGTCCATCAACAGATGAATGGATAAACAAAATGTTGTATATACATACAATAGAATTTTATTCAGCCATAAAAAGGAATGAAAAAAATTTTTAATTTTATTGAAGTATAGTTGATTTACAATGTTGTGTTAATTTCTGCTGTACAGCAAAGTGATTCAGTTACACACATATATATTTTAATTTATTTTTTTATTGAAGTAGAGTTGATTTACAATATCATGCCAACCTCTTCTGTGCAGCAAAGTGACTCAGTTATACACATATACACATTCTTTTTTCATATTCTTTTCCATTTTGGTTTATCCCAGGAGATTGGATATAGTTCCCTGTGCTATACAGTAGGACCTTGTTGTTTATCCATCCTGTATATAACAGTTTGCATCTGCTAATCCCAAACTCCCAATCCTTTCTTCCCCCTTGGCAACCACAAGTCTGTTCTCCATATCTGTGAGTTTGTTTGTTTCGTAGCTATGTTCATTTGTGTCATATTTTAGATTCCACATATAAGTGATATCATATGGTATTTGTCTTTCTGACTTTCTTTGCTTAAGATGATAATCTCTAGGTCCATCCATGTTGCTGCAAATGGCATTATTTTATAAGGAATGAAATTTTTATATATGGATTTTACAATATGGATGAACCTTGAAAACATTATGCTAAGTGAAATAAGCCAGATACAAAAGAACAAATATTGTATGATTCCACTTATATTAAAAAGACAGAAAGGAAAATAAAAGTTACCAGCATCTGGGAGAAAGAAGGAATAGTTACAGTTTCTGCTGGGGATGATGGAAAAGTTTATTGTTGGAAATAGATAATGGTGACAGCTATACAACATTGTGAATATACTTAATGCTACTGAATTGTACACTTAAAAATGGTTAAGGGCTTCCCTGGTGGCGCAGTGGTTGAGAATCCACCTGCCAATGCAAGGGACATGGGTTTGTGCCCCGGTCCGGGAAGATCCCTCATGCCGCGGAGCAACTGGGCCCGTGCGCCACAGCTACTAAGCCTGCGCTCTAGAGCCCGCAAGCCACAACTACTGAGCCCATGTGCCACAGCTGCTGAGGCCCACGTGCCCAGAGCCCATGCTCCGCAACAACAGAAGCCACCACAATGAGAAGCCCGCTCACTGCAACAAGGAGTGGCCCCCGCTCGCCGCAACTAGGGAGAGCCCACACACAGCAATGAAGACCCGGTGCAGCCAAAAAAATAAGTAAATTAAAAAAAAATTTTTAATGGTTAAAATGGTAAATTTTGTGTAATGTATATTTTACCACAATAAAGAAGGTAATTCTGGGACTCCCCTAGTGGTCCAGGGGTTAGGCTGCCCTTCCAATGCAGGGGGCGTGGGTTCGATCCCTGGTTGGGGAACTAAGATCCTATATGCCATGCAGCGCAGCCAAAAAAAAAAAAAGGTTAATTCTGTAAAAATAAAATTATAAACTTAGTTAAATAAATTATATCGGAAAGAAAATAATATTCAAAACTCAGCACTTCTTGATTATTTTTGTACATTTTACAATGATCTTTGCCTGGGAGGTTTTTATGTCTATTGTATCTGTTTGGTGGAGATATATATCACGGTATCCTGTTAAGCATCTCTTCCCATCTCCAAATTCAGTGATGTCATATTGGTAGCTGGATGTTGGCTGCAGTAGGGGTATTTACACAGCAGAAACCCAAAACACTACAAATCAGGGTCTTCTTCCCACCAAACCGTTGGTTAAGCATTTACCAGCACCCCACTGTCTCTAAGCCATAATTTCCTCAATGGTCAAAAGGAGATAACAAAACCTACCTTAAAGAGTTTCTCTGAGGATTAAATAAAGATAGTTCTCTATGTGAGGTGAGGGATGTTAATTAAACTTACTGTGGTGATCGTTTCACAGTATATACACATGTCAAATCATTATGTTGTACACATTAAACTAATACAATGTTAGAGAACAATTAAAAAAATAGAACAAACAAATAAAGTTTGTTCAGGTAAAGGGGCCCATTCACATGCCTGCTGCACAGGAAGAGCTTGGTTGGCGTCCCTTTCTCTAGAGACCATGAGCTTCTCCAGCAACTTTATAACTCCGGGGGCAGAAGGTGATACCTGCAGGCAAGGAGCCTTATCACCAAAAAGAGATAGCTAAGATGATGTGAACGAGAAAATGAGAAGAATTTGGCCTTTGTTTTTACTTTCAGTCTAGAATGCCAGAGGAATTCCCTGGCGGTCCAGAGGTTAAGACTCTGCACTTCCACTACCGTGGCCTGGGTTTGATCCCTGGTCGGGGAGCTAAGATCCCGCAAGCTGCGGTGCAGCAATCCATCAAGGCATGCCAGAAGGGAGAGGAAGAAAGAGGGGACACTGCAGAGCGAGAAGCCAGCAAAACAGATAATGATAAGCTGGCTCACTGTGGGGTGAGTTGGAAGTTGGGTCAGACGGAGACTACACTTCCAATGACATTCCTGGGAAAGGGTGGCCAAAAGGATTAATATGGATTGTATTCACTGGCTGTAAGGTACAAGATGCAACCCTTCACTAGAACCCTTCATGTCTACTCTACTCAACAGCCTCGGATTCGTGTTTCTTTGGGAATGAGATGAATCAGAAAGAATCTAGGCTATCTTATTTTGGGCCCTGGTTGCCAGTGAGAGATAAAGGGACAGCTAAAAGATAAGGTACAGAGGGAAAAATTCAACCAGAAGTTACCACCATGGTGACATAAATTCCTGGGAATTTGGAGAAACCTTGAAAAACACTTTGGACTTCTATCCTCTACAGATTGGAGATCTGCATAAATTTTCTCTAGATTTTAAGAAGCTGGGAGATCTCGGCTGTCAATAGATTGCATTCAATTTTGTTAAAAAATTTAGAGCTATATAATGTTGCATTGCTTGACAAGTGGGGATTAAGACATTCTGGTTTATTTCTATAGTTCAGAAGGTCAGACTTCGAGAAGATTCTTTGTCTTTTTGGACTCCTTCTGGAATTAGGAATATTTTGAGTAAATCCATAAAACCTAAGGCCATTATAGTGTCAAATTACCCTGCTCTCTTTACAAAATGGTTTTTGATGCCCATCAAGATCCAAGCTATCCAAAGAATAGAGTAGGAACAGAGAATGTTAGTAACTTTACAGTGGAGAAGACTGGTAACACTAAATCAACCTAATGATGAAGGTTAATATAACCAATGATGTCATGTGGTTTTCATGTATGCACTCCCAAATATGATGTGTGATGAGAAGGGCGGTTCAACTTCACAGTATTTTTCAAAAAACCCATAACCCCAGTCTAATCACGAGAAAAACATCAGACAAAACAAGATTGGGAGACATTCTTCAAGGTATCTGGCCAGTCTTCCTCAAGACTGTTAAGGCCACGAAAAACAAGGAAAGACCAATAAACTGTCATGGACTAGAGAGGACAAGGGAAACATGACAACTAAATGCAAAATGGTACTCTGCATTGGATCCTGGAACAGAAAGTGAACATTAATGGAAAAACTGGTGAAATCCAAATAAAGCCTGGAGTTTAGATAATAATAATATACCAACGTCTATTTCTTGGCTTTGACAAATATATCATGATAATATAAGATGTTAACAATGGTGGAAGTTGAGTAAGGAGTATATAGAAACTCTCTATAAAACCTTTGCAACTTTTCTGTAAATTAAAAAAGTTTATTTTATTGAAGTATAGCTGATTTACAATGTTGTGTTAATTTCTGCTGTACAGCAAATTGATTCAGTTATACACATATATACATTCTTTTCGTATTCTTTTCCATTATGGTTTATCACAGAATATTGAATATAGTTCCCTGTGCTATACAGTAGGATCTTGTTGTTAAAAAGTTTATTTTTAAAAAATCTGGGACTTCCCTGGCGGTCCATTGGTTAAGAGTCTGCGCTTGCAATGCAGGGGGTGCGGGTTTGATCCCTGGTCAGGGAACTAAGATCCCACATGCTGTGTGGCGTGGCAAAAATAAATAAATAAACAAACAAACAAATAAATAAATAATAAAGAAAGAAAGAAAGAAAGGGTGGAAGTGACCAGCTCTCCATTTAAAAATTTAAAAAAAAATCTGAATTACATGGCCTTTGGTCTAACCCAGGGAACCCACATATCCTTATGTTCTGGGCTTTTCTGTTTAAGGAAATATAATTATATGGTTTATATGTGCCACCTGGCAGAGTATGTTTCAAGGAATCTTCATTTATCCCCACTGGCAAAAAAATGAGTCTCCTAGCCCACAAAAAAGAGATGCATTTGGGAACCTGGTCTCACAAAAGACATTCTCCCTTAAGCTGTTTCAGTAGGATCAAACCTGGCTTCCTTTCCAGGCCTGCACTTGGGATGAATTACCCATTGATGTTTCACTTGTACAACTGTACTATATTGAGATTAAGTGCAACTCTGTGCAGAATTCTGTCCTGAGTAGTTGCATGAGATACAACTACAAGGGATCAACTTGTAGTAGATCAGCTACAACTACAACTACAAGATACAACAGATACAAGGGAAAGAAGCAAGCAGGTACCATTTGGAAGGAGTTCAGAGTTAGTGGAAAGTCCATAACTTCATACAAATCCATGATGATGGTACAAGTGGGTGACGTCTCCATAAGTGCAAGATCCCCATGTTTCAGGTTGAATCCAAAGGGCTGGTGAGAAGCAGAGTATAGAGATTGAGAAATGTGAGGTAAGAGTGATTTCCTAAAATAAGTAATTTGTAGGCCAACTCTGACGGATTGGCAAGAAGGGATTAGGATCTCTCTGTGGAAGGAATAGCATAGGCAAAGTCACGGAGATGGTAAAAAAGGAAGAACTGTGTGCAGGAAAGGGATCCCATTAGCTTGACTGGAGTGGAGAAGCCAGATTAGAGTGAAGAGATGAGAATGTCAAGGAGGATAGCCACCCAAACCAAGGGCAGCATCTCTGATGTCCTCTACAGGTAGAGAAGTGAGCCAGTTAAAGAAGAGAGATGCGCTAGGGCTGGGGAATGGGAAGAGAAAGGGAAGGGAGAGAGAACACTCACAAAGGGCATGGCGGAGGGAGGTATTTGAGGCCATAGTTTCTCCACCTGTTGGACAGAAGGGACTCAATTTCTTTCTTTTTTTTTTATTGGAGTATAGTTGATTTACAATGTTGTGTTAGTTTCTGTTGTACAGCAACGTGAATCAGTTATACATACACATAGATCCACTTTTTTTTAGATTCTTTTCCCACATCGGTCATTACAGAGTTCCCTGTGTTATACAGTAGTGGGACTCAATTTCTCATCTGTGAAGGATTTTGTATTTATAGGACTAGCTTGTGTACGTTGAATGAGGTAGAGAATTCATTTACCAAATACGTATATTTACACTGTGCCAACCACTATGCTAGACTCTGGGGATATAGAAGTGAGTGAAACAAGCCCAGTCTCTGCCCTTGGGGAGCTTTATTGTCTACTCGAAGAGAAAGATGTCAGTCAAGTACTCCCAGAAATTTGTAATTAGAGTGACAAGAATGACATCAGGTATCATGAGAGCTATAACAAAAGGACCTGCTGACCAAAAAGATCTTCAGATTATTAATTTAGTTTCCCACGTTCCCTGATGCTGGAAGGGGGAAATTCTTTGTTTATTTATTTATTTTTTGCCTTGCCACGTGGCTCATGGGATCTTAGTTCCCTGACCAGGGATTGAACCCAGGCCATTGGGAGTGAGAGCACGAAATCTTAACCACTGGACAGACAGGGAAGTCCTGGGAAATTCTTCTTTTTTTAAAATTTAATTTATTTTTTTGGCTGTGTTGGGTCTTCCGTTGCTGTGTGCAGGCTTCCCCTAGTTGCGGCGAGCGGGGAGCTACTCTTCGTTGTGGAGCGCGGGCTTCTCATTGTGGTGGCTTCTCTTGTTGCGGAGCACAGGCTCTAGGCACCCGGGGTTTGGTAGCTGTGGCACGTGGGCTTAGTTGCTCTGCGGCATGTGGGATCTTCCCAGAAAAGGATTGATCCTGTGTCCCCTGCATTGGCAGGCAGATTCTTAACCACTGCACCACCAGGGAAGTCCCTGGGAAATTCTTAATAGAGACTAATATTATCACATATCCTGGAAGAAATTTCTCCTATATCAAAGGCACTAACCATTTAGGTATGTGTATTTGTTTCATGGGATTTTTTTTTCAGTTTAAAATTCAACTTTACTGAGGTAAAGTGAACCCATTTCAAGCCTAGAGTTCAGTGAGTATTAACAAATACAGCCTTATAACCTATAGAGCTATAATCAAGATATAGAACATCCCCATCACACCAAAATTTCCCTTCTCCTTTCCCAGCCAACCTTCACTCCTCCCTCTTCCTTCTGCCCTCACCCCCAGGCCCAGGCAACTATTGGTCTGCTTTCCATCATCACAGTTGTCTTTTCTACAGTTTCATATGAATAAATCATACAGGATGTACTTTTCACAACTGATTTCTGTTGCTCAGCAGACTGTTTTTGAGATTCTTCCATGTTGTCACATGGATGTATAGTCTGTTCCTTTTAATTGCTGAGTTGTATTCTATTGTATGAATATATCAGTTTGGGGGGAGTTTTGTTTGTTTTTTTTCTAAATGGCTATCCAGTTGTTCCAGTACTATTTGTTGAAGAGGTTCTTGCATGAGTTATCTGCTGCTGCTGGAAAATACATTGTTTTACATTTTAATGGCTTAAGACAATCAATACTTATTATCTGACACAATTTCTGTGGGTCAAGAATCTAGCAGTGGCTTAGTTTGGTGAGTCTGACAATGTTTCTCATGAAGTTGCAGTCAAGATGTCAGCCAGGACTGCGTCATCTGAAGACTTGACAGGGGCTGGAGCATTCACTTCCAAGGTGACTTGCTTGCGTGCCTGGCAACTTAGTGCTGGTTGTTGGCGGGAGGCCTCAGTTCCTCATTAGCTGGACCTCTCCATAAGGCTTTTCGAGTCTCCTCAAGGTGACAGTCACGTCAGACTTCTAGCCTACAGAACTGTAAGAGAATAAATTTTGTGTTGTTTTAAGACACCAAGTTTGTGTTAAATTATTACTGCAATAGAAAAGGAATATACTAGGTCATAAAAGACATGTGCCTCCTTCCTTGCAGCCTCTTTTTTTTTTTTTTTTCTCTCCGAACACTTGACTGGGGGGAAGCTAGCTGCCATGTTGAATTTTTCATTTCAGGTATTATATTTTTCACCTTTAGAAGTTTTATTTGGTTCTTATATCTTCCATTTCTTTCCTCATTATGTTTGTGTTTTCCTTTAAATACCCCAATATAGTTATAATAGCTGTTTTATCATTCTTGTCTGCTCATTCCATCATCTCTGTCATTTCTGGGTCTATTTCTGTTGACTGTTTTTTTTCCTGGTTAGGCTATTCTTCTTCCTGCTTCTTGGCATATATGGTAATTTTTTTATCAGATGCTAGGATGTTAACATTGTTGAGTGCCTGAATTTTGTAGTCTTCCCTTAAATACCATAGGCCTTTGTTTTACCAGACATTTAGGTTACTTTCAGATTAATATGATGTTTTCGAGGCTTGTTTTAAAGTTTTGTTAAAGCAGGTCTAGAGTATAATTTACTCCAGAGGTAGTTTAGACCAACTGGTAATGTTTGACACTTCTGAGGTCTCTCTTGAACGTCTTGGGTGGTCAGTGAGGTCTTTCTACTCAGACTGGTCACAATGTTTCTTAGCCCTGTATGAGCTCTGGGAATTGTTCAGTTATATCTCTTTGATTATTCCATGCTCATTCTCCTCGAATTTAACTCTACGTATGGCCACATTAGTATCCAGCAAAGACTCAAGGCCCTCAGCAGATTTTTGGAGCTCTTATTATATAACTTCTTCCATTTTGCTATTTTGTCTAGCAACTTCCAGCTGCCACAGAGACCCTGAACTCCAATCTCTGTCTTCTCAACTCAGTGAGACTGCTGTGTTCTGCCATGTTGTGAATTTATGATCCAGAATGTGCTTCTAGGCATAAAGCCAGGGCAATTGTAGAGCTCAGCTCATTTGTTCTTCTTCTCTCAACGATGTCAGTTCTGGACTACCTATTGTCCAATGTCTAAAAAGAATTGTTTTATATATTTTGTTTAGTTTCCTAGTTGCTATGGCAGAGGGTTAGGTCCCTTTAACTCCATCATGGTCAGAAACAAAGGTCCTCTGTTTCATGGTCATTTTATTAGCATAATCCAGTCTGTGAGAAATGATCAATCTGATAAAATGGAGTTTGTAAACCTAAAAGTTCCTCAAGTGAGGTGACTGCAGTAAGATTAGTGTCAACCTGGGAAGATTTTTATGGGCAGCTAACAAGTCTGTCCAGGTGGCATCTCACCCCAGTTTCTTACCCCATATGGTTATTTGACAAATGTTTGTTGAATAAGTGAATTACTAAATGAACATAATTACATTTAAGCGAGGTCATTCTAGGATCCAGAAGAATGGGCAGACTGATTTGCTCTATCCTAAGAATTTACTAACTCCTTGATCTATGAGTCTAATGGCAAAGAAGTTATCTAAGCATACTCATCATGAGAAACAATGCTAATTTATCAAAGAATGAATGTTCAGCATATGTGTGGGCAAAACTCATCAATATTCTCACAAAGGAAAAATGACTCACAAAGTAGCAACATGCTTAAGTTCACACTTTATTTTATTTTATAATCCATAGTGTAAGTATAGGTTATGAGCATGATTCTGGATCTAGATTGCCTGGGTTCAAATCCTAGTTCCATTAACTAGTTGTATGACTCTGGGCAAATTATTTAAACCCAATAAACTTCAATTTTCTTCATCTGTTAAATGGAGATAGTGATAATATATACCTCATAGGGCTGTTGTGAAGATTAATGATTTGGGACTTCCCTGGTGGTTCAGTGGATGAGAATCTGCCTGCCAGTGCAGGGGACACAACGTTCGATCCCTGGTCCAGGAAGATCCCACATGCTGCGGAGCAACTAAATCCGTGCGCCACAACTACTGAGCCTGTGCTCTAGAGCCTGTGTGCCCTAGAGCCCATGCTCCATAACAAGAGAAGCCACCGCAATTAGAAGCCCATGCACCAGCGTACCACAATGAAGAGTAACCCCTGCTCGCTGCCAACTAGAGAAAGCCCGCGCATAGCAACAAAGACTCAATGCAACCAAAAAAAAAAAAAAAGATTAAATGATTTAGCAATATATATAAAAGATCTTAATCCAGTGTCTGACACATGTAAGAGCTCAATAAGTGCTAGCAATTATTATTAACTTGTTTAAGAGGATGATCCTTGATTACATATCTCGCAAATGAACTCTTTATACATCTTTGGTAGAGCTAATACTAATTTTTAGGTGATAACGCATCTGGTGTTGATGCAAGGATTTCAGAATAATCAGCTTTGAATGAATAAAACTGTATACGTGATGGCCATGAATAAATGTATTAAATGGCCAGCATGTGCTTGTAGAGGTACTTACCGTTCCTACACTGGGGCTTTTACTAGTGATTATTCTTTGCTTGTTTGGGGATTGTGACACTGACTAAAAAGACCCGCCTTCTCTTTAAGTGTCCTTTTCAAACTAGAAACATGAGAAAGTTGTTTCTGGGCAGCCACTATGTTTAGAGTTTGTGCTCTGGGAGCACAGTGATGGTTCTTCAAGAGAGCTAATCCCAGTCTCTTTTTGTTACAAGGAGGCTGATGTGCAACCCTCTGTAATTTCTCCAAAAGCTGAGCCACACTTACAGATGCCTTTAGTGTGTAGGTAACGCAAAGACCATGGAGAAGCTGAGTTTCAGCGAGGCCAAATCTCCCCTCTCAGAGAGGGATCTTTCCAAGACTAGCTCCTTAAGGAAATGGGATGTGGAGGAATGTAGGCTAAAGTATGGGAGGTGATGGTGTCTTCTTGTAGACATCTGGGAAAAGGGAGAATTAAAGGGTCTTAAGGTCCAAAAGTTAATAGAAAGGTCAAGTCAGGACTTGCCCCTGGAATGAAATATATCAAAATATTAATGCTCAGAACCTATTTCATTTTCTTTGAATTTTGACTGTTTCACTATTTTATTTGGAATTAATTTCAAGCTTACAGGAAAGTTGCAAAAATAAGAATAGTACAAATAATACTTGTATGCCCTTTACTCAGATTCATGTATTGTTAACATTTTACTGAATTTGCTTTATCATTTGCATTCTCCCTCTCTCCCATTCTCTTTATATATTTATATATATAAATACATATGTACGTATATATACACACACACTACATATATATGTGCCTACAATGCATATATATATATATATCTTCTGTCCTCAGATGTAACACAGTGCCATTTCTGCTGCATTCTATTCATTGAAGCAATCACGAATTTCTGCTCAGGCTCAAGGAGTGGGGAAATTGTTTCCAGAAACTGTGTGTGTATAAAGATAGTCTTTTCCTGAACAATTTAAAAGTAAGTTCCGGGCTTCCCTGGTGGCGCAGTGGTTGAGAGTCCGCCTGCTGATGCAGGGGACACGGGTTCGTGCCCCGGTCCGGGAAGATCCCACATGCCGCAGAGCGGCTGGGCCCGTGAGCCATGGCCACTGAGCCTGCGTGTCCGGAGCCTGTGCTCCGCAACGGGAGAGGCCACAACAGTGAGAGGCCCACGTACCACAAAAAAAAAAAAAAAAAGAAAGTAAATTCCATACATCATGGTTCCTTTTCCCTGAATAACCTCAGTGTATATTTACAAAGAACAGGTGATCAAGTCAAGAAATACTGTATTCAAAACACAACCGAGGAGCCTCACTCACAGCTGGACCTGATCTAGATGATGAGATCCCAGACTCCATGTCTGATCCTGATGTCGTAATGGGAATTTTGGAGAAAAGGGTGAAGGTATATTGCATATGGGAAGAATGTAAATTGTTGTGACCAGAGGGCAGACTGTGGCACAGCAAAACCTCTGGAGACTATTTCCCCTCCCTCTGAGCTTGGGCAGAACTCTGTGACTGTCTCAAGGATTAGAATGCAGCCGAAGTGACACTGCATCATATATGAAGCTACAGCATAAAAGGTGATGTAGCTTAGGCTAATCCCCCGCCCCTGCCCCGCTCATCTTTGGAAGCTAGCCACAACATTGTGAGGAAAGAAGAAGCACATTACACGTGTAATCCTTCCACTTGACAGTGCCAGCTATGGTCTCAGCCAAAACCAGGATCAACTGCCAGGCACGTGAGTGATCAAACCCTCAGAGGATTCCTACTTCCTAGCTTTCAAGCTGTTGCAGCGGACACTAAATGGACCAGAGGTTAGTTATCCCCACTGAACCTTGCCCAAATTGCAGCTTCATGAGCAAAATAAATGTTGTCATTGTTGTAAGCCAGTAAGCTTTTGGGGGTAATTTCTTGTGCAGCAGTAATAACTAGAATCACATGCAGCAGCACAGGCATACTCACTCATGTAAGCAAAGACATACGCACTAGAATATAATTCCAACGAATGCTCTAGCACGTCAGAAGAGCGAAAAAGTTGAGGAACGGAGTGAGGGATGGAGTATTGAGCGTAGAGAAGATCCTTACACTAGTGTTTGTGTAACGCTAAGTTGGGTGTCGTTAAATAAACGCACGCAGGGGCCTATTAACTAGAATTTAACTCTGCCCATCTTTGTTTTTGTTCCATAGCCACAGAAACTAGAAGATTTAGGTTAATTTAACACCCTTTTTTCAGAAGGTTGCCCATGAGTCCAGGATGTGGTCTGAGCTACTAATTAAAAGATAGTTTGACTGAGTGGAGGAGATTTGAACCATTTTCCTATGGGTTTCTGGGAACAATCTTTGTATTTACTGGCTACTCTCTTAGATTTTTGTATGAATTAATTAGGATGTCAGTATTATTTACTAATGTACACAAAAGTATGGGCCTCAACAGTCTCTTCTGAGTGACATCCAGGATAAAGTTCATGCATTTGTAGAGACCTACTTTCAACCATTAATTTTTTTTTTTGGCTGTGCTGCTCACAGGATCTTAGTTCCCCAACCAGGGATTGAACCCTCAGCAGTGAAAGCGCAGAGTCCTAACCACTGGACCACAGGGGAATTCCCTCAACCATTAATTATTATACTTTAGCGTAATTCATTCTTTTAGATCAAATTTCAGTGGTGCCTCTTGTCCCGAGAACCTGCTGTCCAGTATTGCCCGTTGACAACTCAAAGAGATCACAGCAAAATAGAAATCTCACAAAAACAAACTAAGTTCTAAAAAAATCTACCTGAAAGCATTCCTCAAATGCATATAATTCTTACCGAGTGGTAAAAGTGAGCACTGTTGCCTTGCTAGTTAATAATGGATTTCGATTTTTCAGTTGTTTCAGCAGCTAGCTTTGATTTTGTTGGTACAAAAGGCATTTCGTTTTTTAAAAATTCCATTTATTTATTTATTTATTTTTGGCTGTGTTGGGTCTTCATTGCTGCACACAGGCTTTCTCTAGTTGCAGTGAGCTGGGCTACTCTTCATTGTGGTGCGGGGACTTCTCATTGCGGTGGCTTCTCTTACGGTGAATCACAGGCTCTAGGCGCGCGGGCTTCAGTAGTTGCAGCACACGGGCTCAGTAGTTGTGTCGCATAGGCTTAGTTGTTTTGCAGCGTGTGGGATCTTCCCGGCCCAGGGATAGAACCCGTGTCCTTTGCATTGGCAGGTGGATTCTCAACCACTGCGCCACCAGGGAAGTCCTGGTACGAAAGGCATTTCTGATGAAGCAGAGCTTCTTTGGAGTTCTACTTTATATCTCTGTGCCTTTATTCACACTTTTCTTTTTTCTTGGCATGCCCCCTCCCCTTATTTGCTTTCCTACCTCCCTGGCTTCACCTTCTCACTAAGTCTTCTTGCTTGTTCCCCCATCTCTGAACTTCTAATGTTGGAAGCCCTTTGGGAGTGGAACATGTCCTTGGAGACCTTATCCAGTCTCATGACTTTAAATGCCATCAATCTCTAATGACTCCTCAATTTATGTCTCCAGCCTGGACTCTTTCTAACGTCAGACAAGTATTTAACTCTCTTCACTTGGGGGTCTAACAGGCATCTCAAACATAACAGGTCCAAAGCTGAGCTCCTGATCTTGCCCCACAAACCTGCTCCTCCAATTGCCTTTCTCATCTCAGTGAATTGCAATTCTATCCTTCCAGTTACTTGGGCCACCAGCTTGGGAGTCACTCTTGAATATTCTCTCAGACACTGCAATCCAATCTGTCGATAAGTCCTGTTGGCTGTTCCTTCAAATTATTGTCTTGGACCCAGCCTCTCACCCCTCAACCTCACTGCTTGGATATCTGTAATTGCCTCTTAACTGGTCTCCCTGTGTTTACCTTGTGTTTATCTCTTCTCTCACCTGCCCATTTTCAACACAGCAATTAAGAAATCGTTTAGGGCTTCCCTGGTGGCGCAGTGGTTGAGAGTCCGCCTGCCGATGCAGGGGATACGGGTTCGTGCCCCGGTCCCGGAAGATCCCACATGCCGCGGAGTGGCTGGGCCCGTGAGCCATGGCCGCTGAGCCTGCAGGTCTGGAGCCTTTGCTCCGCAACGGGAGAGGCCACAACAGTGAGAGGCCCGCGTACCGCAAAAAAAAAAAAAAAAAATTAAATTAAATTAATTTAATTTAAAAAAAAAAGAAATCGTTTAAAAATAGGGTGTTCCCTAGTGGTCCAGTGGTTAGGACTTGGTGTTTTCGCTGCTGTGGCCCAGGTTCAATCCCTGCGTGGGGAACTAAGATCTCACATGCTGTGCCAAAAAGTTAAAAAAAAAAAAAGTGAATGAATGGCTGATTTCTTATTTATCCTTCAAGCCTCCTGTCGCCCAAGACCTCCCTCCCTCCCTACTTCTTCAGTTTGGACTAACACCTCTCCCTACTTTCGGTTCCCATAACATACTGTGTTTATCCTGATCATAGTACTTCCCACAGGCTTAAAAAAGTTCACCTTCGATTCAGCACAGTCCTTTGCACACAGAAAAATGCTTACTGTTAAAATGAACTATTGGCAACATTCATACCAAATGTTGGGGCAGTGGGAAGATGTCAAATTAGAAGGAGCGAGGGACTTGTCAACTTCCTGTTTTATTATGAGAATTTCCTTCCTCTTTCAAAGAAATCCAGATTTGATTCGAACCCCCAACCCCTGGGGGGCCTGTAATTGAACATAACTGTCAGAAAACTTTTGACCAAATGCTATTGTATAGCTTTCCAATCCTTTTAGAAGAAAATACTGGGATTTAAAAAAAAATAAATTTATGTATTTTATTTATTTATTTTTGGCTGCATTGGGTCTTCGTTGCTGTGCGCGGGTTTTCTCTAGTTGCGGCGAGCGGGGGCTACTCTTCGAGGCCGTGCACGGGCTTCTCATCACCGTGGCTTGTCGTGCACAGGCTTCAGTAGTGTGGCTCGATTCTTAACCACTGCGCCACCAGGGAAGCCCAATACTGGGACTTTAAACGATGTTAGTTGTTGGATCAGTAACATCAAACAAACGTTTCACCTAAACCTACAATCACAACTTACACATACTGTATAGCTAGCTTCACCTCCTAACTCCTTTTTTTTTTTTTTTTTTTTTTGCGGTATGTGGGCCTCTCACTGTTGCGGCCTCTCCCGTTGTGGAGCACAGGCTCTGGACGCGCAGGCTCAGCGGCCATGGCTCACGGACCCAGCCGCTCCGCGGCATGTGGGATCTTCCTGGACCGGGACACGAACCTGTGTCCCCTGCATCGGCAGGCGGACTCTCAACCACTGCGCCACCAGGGAAGCCTTCCTAACTCCTTTTAAGACTCCAGTGATTTACTCCATCCTCACTTCCACTGTAAACCCCTGAGTTTTCAAAGTATAGCACAATTACTAGCTATTAAAAACTGATATGTAGGCAGGTGCATCTCTGTATCAGAATTTTGGAGTATCAGACTTTATTTTGGGGGGCAGTTTTAGGTTCACAGCAGAATTAAGCAGAAGGTACAGAGATTTCCCACTTACCCCCTGCCACCACACATGCATAGCCTCCTCCATCAAAATAATAAGTTATTGATCAAAAGGAAGCCTCAAGAGATGGAGGACAGTTAGACAAACAGCAGACTGGGAGTTCAGTAAAAGGTGGGAAACAGAATAAAAACATTGCATTCATTAGCCATGTGAGAAAAAAACTCAGCCTGAACTAAAAATAAAAACAGATTTGAGGACTTCCCTGGTGGCGCACAGGTTCGAGCCCCGGTCCGGGAAGATCCCACATGCAGCGGAGCAACTAAGCCCGTGCACCGCAACTACTGAGCCTGTGTGCCACAACTACTGAAGCCTGCGTGCCTAGAGCCTGTGCTCCGCAACAAGAGAAGCCACTGCAATGAGAAGCCCGTGCACCACAACGAAGAGTAGCCGCAACTAGAGAGAGCCCGCACGCAGCAACGAAGCCCCAGCGCAGCCAAAACCAAATAAATAAATTAATTAAACAAACGAACAAACAACCCCCCAAAAGACCAGATCTGAGCTGGCAAGAGAATGTACATTTCAAGAGGTAGTAAGATCATAGAATTTAAGACTTGAGAAAAGCCTGACTGAGTTTAAATTGCTCATCTACTAGATGAAGAAATCAAAGTCAAAGGTACATTTGGCATTTCTCAGATATCTAAGAAAGGTATTAGACTGATAAGCTGGACTTTGGATGACTTGACAAAGCTATTTAGAACCTAGAAACTGAAGTAAGGTATATCCTATCTGTTCAGAGCTGGATTCTGTATTATTCTATGTTTTAATTGCTGAGTGGAATTCAATTAATGGACTTATTCTCAAACTTGTAGTTCCAATTTTGCTGGAAAAGACTGGCCTAAGAGGACAATGAAATTGCCATATGGGAAGGAATAAGGAGATCAGAGGAGGACTAAAAGGAAGCTGATTGGTTTTTCAGTGGCTGACAAGAAAAAGCAGCCACTGATGGTCCTGTCCTTAAGACCCATTGCCTAACATTTGTAAACTATTAATTTAAAAAAGACACAAATACAAGTTAATTGCAGGTGGGGTGGAGAAGGGCAACAGAGGAGCATTATAAAGGCAAAACATCTACACACAGGTTCAGTGGGTAGGGTAAAATGTTCGCCAAGCATGGACTGTGGTTAAGACAGAAGAAAACTTCTAAAGTAGGTCTAAGTGAAAGGCCCTCACTCTGAATGTTGTACTTCTTTCCCGTTCTCAGTTTTAGCTTTTAGTTATCTTGTGAGTTGGAAGCACTTAGGGGATGGGCCCTGTCGAAACCTTGCCAATTTTAGGCACCTTTTTAAAAAAAATTATTTGTTTATTCATTTATTTAATTTTTGGCTGCATTGGGTCTTCACCGCTGCACGCGGGTTTTTCTCTAGTTGCTGAGAGTGGGGGCTACTCTTTGTTGCGGTGCGCAGGCTTCTCATTGTGGTGGCTTCTCTTGTTGCGGAGCACGGGCTCTAGGCTCGCGGGCTTCAGTAGTTGTGACTTGCAGGCTCAGTAGTTGTGGCGCACCCGCTTAGTTGCTCCGCGGCATGTGAGATCTTCCCGGCCCAGGGCTCACACCCTTGTCTCCTGCATTGGCAGGTGGATTCTTAACCACTGTGCCACCAGGGAAGCCCCTAGGCACCTTTTTTTTTTTTTTTTTTTTTTTTTTTTGTGGTATGCGGGCCTCTCACTGTTGTGGCCTCTCCCGTTGGCGGAGCACAGGCTCCGGACATGCAGGCTCAGCGGCCATAGCTCATGGGCCCAGCCGCTCCACAGCATGCGGGATCTTCCTGGACCGGGGCACGAACCCGCGTCCCCTGCATCGGCAGGCGGACTTCCAACCACTGCGCCACCAGGGAAGCCCTAGGCACCTTTTTCAGAACGATAAATAGGAAAGAGAAACATCTCTAATTGCTGATTAGAGAATGACATCGCTTTAGTCATTCTTCAAATATTTTGTCCAGGTTTAAAATGAAAATGAATTTCATGTCTAGAAAAGCAGGGGTTCAGTTCTTTGTTCATAGGATTTGTAATAGGTAAACGGTAATAACAAAAATCAGCTTAACTTGATATTAATGTTAGCAAGGGTGAGGAGAAACTGGCTTTCTCAGATACTCTTGATTAGAATGTAAATTTTATTTTTATTTTATTTGTTTAGATTAGAATGTAAATTGATCCAACTTTTTAGGCAGGCAATTTGGCAACATCTATTAAAACTTAAAAGGTGCATACTCTCAGACTCTGCCATTCCACTTCTGGAACTTCCAGCTACAGATACACTCACATATGTAAAGAAGGATATATGTACTAGGATGTTTATTGCAACAGTATTTGTAATATTGAAACACTTGAAACAATCTAGTGTTCATCAATAGGTAACTGGTTAATTATACATTAAATACAGCATACTATGCTTCTGTTAAAAAGAATAAGATAGATCTGTATGCTGAGATGAAAAGCAGTCTGGGATATTCTATTAAGGGAAGAAAGAAACTGCAGATCAGTAGGTAGACTGAAAAATATGTGTAAAAATAAAGGGAGTATAGATGCATATCTTATATTCATGAAAAATATGGTGGGTATAGTCACAGAAAAGTGGAAAGATAAACACTCCTAAGGAATGAGACTGGGTGAAGCAGGGAGTGTGATCTTTTGTTTTAGATACACTTTTGTACTGATGGAAAAATTTTTTTTACAATGAGTGATATTATTTTCATTAAAAAATAGCTTAAGGGACTTCCCTGGTGGCACAGTGGTTAGGAATCTCCCTGCCAATGCAGGAGACACGGGTTCGATCCCTGGTCAGGGAAGATCCCACATGCCGCGGAGCAACTAAGACCGTGTGCCACAACTGCTGAGCCTGTGCTCTAGAGCTCGTGACCCACAACTACTGAGTGTGTGTACCACAACTGTTGAGGCCCGCGTGCCTAGAGTCCATGCTCCATAACAAGAGAAGCCACGGCAATGAGAAGCCCACACACCGCAACGAAGAGTGGCCCCCGCTCGCCGCAACTAGAGGAAGCCCACGCACAGAAACAAAGACCCAACGCAGCCAAAAATAAATTAATAAATTTATTTTAAAAAAACCCAAAAAACTTAAAATGCTTTAAATAAAAATATAATACAAGTAGGGAATTCCCTGGCAGTCCAGTGGTTAGGATTTGGTGCTTTCACTGCTGTGGCCCTGGGGAACTAAGATCCTGCAAGCCATGAAGCACAGCCCCCCAAAAAACATATATATGGTGACCACAACTTCACATTGTGTCACCATAAGGTAACAAGTCCCTAATTCTGGAAAATCAGTTCTCTTATTATAGAGTCATACTTCCTACAGTGTTGGCCTCACTTTGTGGCAATCCAATTATACAAAAGTCAGGTGCTGTTCCACCCCTTCTTTATTGTATTGACCTCCCTGTCTGTGACTTAAGCTTCTTTGGTAAGTACTAAAATGACTGTATCCTATTCCTATGTCAATTCTCTGGGAATATAAACTGAGGAACACTGTCATTTGGATTGCCCAACTGGAAGTAGAAATTACATACCAATCTCCCATGCTTTACATCTTCGTATGGATAACTCTTTCACAGACATGTAATCATAGTTAAAGCAACGGTTGCCCAAGTGCGACCTAAAGCTTCAAGTCAGGGGGCTGGTTAACTCTTCAATGGATGAAGTGAAAGATGATGAAACTGAACAAACTAAATGATTAATAGAATTCCTTTCAGCATGGCAGGTAGGCTTTAGATTTTCTACATCATCAAACTTAAGTGCTGTATCAATTTTAAGTTATAGAGGGATGTTTAACATTTGACTGCCTGATACCATGTAATACAAACCGAAAGGCAGGTTTTAATCCCTGCATAACATTTAAAATTCTCATCAGACATAACTATCTGCTTCACTGACTTCAATAATATGCTTAATTTAACTCAGACAAGGGAGAAATAGTACTTCCTAGTTTTCTACCTCAACCCATAATTTTGAGTTGTGCTTAATCCATGGTAAAAACTCTGTGATGGGGTGAAATTTTTTATGGCTCTAGGGGAAGCTGGGCCTAAAACCAAGGAGGGAATCTTAAAAGTTCTTGTGTATTAGTACTGCTCTTAAATCTTTCATTATATAGTTTATCTTCTATTCTTTCCTGAGTATTTTGTAATGATTTACTATTTCATGAGATAGATTAATTCCAACCCAATCCTACCTTTCAAGCGGGGCAAGTACTACAAAGAGATAAAACAATTTACTTCCAATTCTACTGTAAATCAAGAGGGTAGATAATCACCCAGGTCTGTCCTTCGTACAGCAAGGTCGCCTTTAGGTACTGATTATTTAGGACAGTAATAATGCCAAGGCATGTTGCAGTTAAACTCTTGAGGGTCCTATCTCCACAGCTGAGCCCTTTCTTAAGATTCACTTCCCATTAATTACTATAATCTAACTGCAGGCTGAAGATGACTGAGTTGTTTTGTCTGGAGACTTATGTCTATGCCAAACTAATCACCCGGAAATTAAAGGCTTTGAAGTACATTCCCAACCCCCTTACTCATGGCCTTTTAGTAGTGAAACTAATCTGAGGCCTTAAAATGAACTACCTCACAGTGAACTGGAAAGGGCAGCACTGTGACTAATGCCACGCCGCTGATCTAGTCTGCCAGGAAAGATGAGTAGAGAAAGAGTTATTACCTTCTCTCTCTAGCAGGACATATTATAATATGTTGGCTTTAGGAACTAAAAATCCTTTTGTTGCCCCTCAATTACCTAAGTAGCACCTTGAGTCTAATCTAATCCAAAGGCTTATTTTTCAAATAAATGGTTGTGTTTCCTTATCCAGAAGTTTGTTGCTGTGGCTTTCAGGGTGAAGACTAACGAAAGCAAACTGAATTAAAAAAAGCAAGGAACTGAATGTATTCCATTGTACGCATATACTGTATTTATTTATTCATCTGTCGATGGGCGAACTGCTTCTACCTTTTGGTTACTGTGAATCATATTCTATCAACACAGATGTATAAATATCTGTCCCTGTCCCTGTTTTCAATTCTTTTGGGTATAATTTCACAAGTGGAATTGCTGGGTCATATGGTAAACCTGGGAAATTCTGATACTGTGCTGCAACACGGACAAAACTTGAGGACATTATGCTAAGTGAAATAAGCCAGTCACAAAAAGGGAAGTACTGTATAATTCTGCTCTTGAGATATTTAAAAATGGTTGGCATGGCCAATTCTCTTATACCGTACCACAATTAAAAAATACTAATAATTAAAAAAAAGCGTAAGAAACGCTGTTATCAGTCTTGTAACTCCCACATTTCTGGCAGGGAGCAACTCTTGCAGATCAGCAAGCTAAGCCTTTGCATTAACAGCTTCCAAAGCCTGTGTACACGAAGCAGGCTCAGAGCAGGAGGTGCGCCCAGGGCCGGCTGGCTGAGCGTATGTGAAAGGAAATCTAGCTTCAACTGGGATGGGGGATGGGGTAACGCGAAAAGGAAGATCTTCTCAACTTTGTCACAACATTCGCTTTCCTTAAGGATCGCCCCACTAGGATAAAGAATTCTCTGGTGACATGAAATCCTTGAGAGTCTCCTTTCCTTTCACAGCTCCCTCCCAATCAAAAATGTCCTTAACGTTAGGAATGCACCGTCTGCCCGCTCCTTTCTCTCACGAACCGCACCGCTAGGACCCCGGCACCCTAAGATTCCATTTCTCTTTCAAGATGCGTCTGGGCCCAGGCCAGACCAACACTCAAGGGCTCCGACCCCGCCCAGCGAGCGCAAGAACGGGTGGGCGGGACGACTGCCTCGAGCGCCCCGGAAGTCACTGCCCCCCAGGCGGGCGGAGGCTCCTGGGCCTCGCGGCTTCGGATTGGCCAGAAGGTGGCGATGATACGTTACGCGCGAGGTCTGGCTCCGCCCCTACGCCCCTGCGCGCGGCCGGGCGGGGTGGGTGGTCCCTGGCGGCCATTACCCGGAACAGTCCCCGGCCTCGGGTCAGGTGACCCTCGGCGGAGCAGGCGGGAGGCGGGGGAGGGAAGAGGGCGTGAGGAGGGAAGGGAAGGGAGGGGAGGAGAGAGGAGAAGGGCGGAGTAAGAGGGAGGGGAAGGGGGCGGGGTGCGAGCGGGTCACGTGATTCGGCATGGAGGCGGTGGCGGCGGCCGGGAGGAGCCGCCGGGGCAGAAGCCGCACTTGTTAGTGTTGGGGGAGGAGGAGGCTGGGGGACGCTAACACCGTCTGCCCGGGACGCCGAGGAGAAGGCGGGAGGGGGGTGGGGGCGAGATCGGGCTCCGACCCCCAGCCGAGGGGATGAGGGGAGCATGGGCGCCAAGGAGTCACGGATCGGATTCCTCAGCTACGAGGAGGCGCTGAGGAGAGGTGAGGGGGGAGGGGTCTGGGCGAGCTGCCGGGGAGGCCGGCGACGGGCTGCCCTGAGGGTGGGTGACCGGGGAAGGGGAGGGGAGCTTGAGGGCGTGGGGCCTGAGGCGGAAGGGAAAGGAGGCCACGATGGGGATACCGTGGGGCAGAAGAGTCGGGTGGGAGCAGTGTTTGGGGATTGGGATCGTGTGGACGGGGGCGAAGCTTTCCCAGAGAGAGGGGTGTCAGGCGCTAGCAGGGCACTGCCCTTGCTCTGTGGTGGCGTTGTTATCCTGGATGTGTCCAGGGAAGTTCCTCCTCCCCCCTTTTCTTGGGTGGCACCAGCCCTTCCAGCCCCCCTCATCCTTTACTGCCATTTTCTCCTATCACTCCTTCATAAACCCTCCAGCAATATCCTAACCTCCTACCTAACAACCCCGGCTGGAAAGGGAGAGGGGAGGCGGCTGCAAAGCCCTCCTTTTGCGAAGTAGAAGCCCCTTCAAGCCCCTTCCAATTGTAGTGTCTCTGCCTTTTCCAAGGGCTTTTGGCAGTCTCTTGGGGGCTGTCACCATCCCCTGCCTGCCACCCCCTCACCCTTTGAGCAGCTGACTTTGATAAGAACGACCTGAAATTGAGTTGTGTTTGAGGTGAGATGAGACTGGACAGCTGGTGTTGCCAGAAGATCTTGTCTTCGGTTTCATCGCCTCAGACATTGGTCAGAGCCTTTCACTGCACTTGATCCCCAGTTCTCATCCCCTCCTTCCCCATGAAATGGCATTCGGAAATCCAGCATTCTGATATTGTGTTATAGCTCCCTTTAGAGACCGGCCTTGCTGTCAGTCCTAGCCTGCTGCTTATTGGCTCTGATGCACTGTATGTTGTCAGCCACCTCCAACCCCCTATCACTTACTCTGATACCGCTGTCCATGATCACTAAGGCACACGCTAACTCGAAGTGTCTATTGCACGGTTTATGGCCGGAATGTGACTTAATTTTTCATGACTGGGATTTCAATGTGTGTGTGTGTGTGTGTGCGCGCGCGCGCGCACGCGTGCGCGCTTGCTTGTATTTATTTCTTTTCGACATTTAATGGATTTTCTTGGTAAGAAGTGAAAAACATTAAGCAGCTTAGGTGCTAGGCATTATTGGTAACAGGTTTCTAAGTCAAGAAACCAGCCGTGCTCCAGGTGATGGTTTTAGTAGCTAAAGATATAAAATAAAAAATCTAGATTACAAGACAGGCATTCAAAATGAGAATTTAATAGTGAACTCTTGTTCATGTGTAGGAAGGAAAGGGGTAAGTTCAGTGGGCCATCACCTGGAAATAGATACAGAATTTTGATATATTCCTGTGGACTGACCAGAATAACAAAAGTATGCTTTTTAGGTCTTTTTTTTTTTTTTCCCCCTGTGGAACAGTATACTGATTGTTCTTAGGGACAATCTCACTTGAACTTTTTTCCTTTCTTCAATATGAGAAATACTCCAAATTCTTGATGTGTTTCCAGCTCTAGAAGGCTAGTCATTTCTGGGATGCTGTTGAACCTGACAGGTCTGGCCTCAATTAGGCAGTGGCTTACATGGCATGAAAGAGGACATCAGTCAAACTGAATTCACCTTCAAGGTTTAGCAGCGTTTAGTTTCTTAAGTTTGAGGGTGTTTTAGCTGACATTAAGGAATTCTGAAATTAAACTTTTATCCAACTCTAGCCTGCCTACTTTCATATAAAACTAAGATTCTACCTTTGTAAATATAAAGGAAATTAATAGTTGGTGTATTTTAAAGTGATTTGACCGAAGGTATTTGTTCAATTTGTTAGGAAGTGTCTGCTTGTTGAATTTTAAAGCATATATTTGAAGAGGTAGCAAAATATTTGTTAAAACCTTATTTAACTGTTGTTTGAATGAATTTATGTTTTATCATTTTTGCTGCAGAGGAAAACTAAGGCAAGAAAGAGAAGCAAGTTGATAACATAGCATTTCTAAATGTAAACCAGCAGCTCTTTCTTTTATGAAGTGGGTAGTTCTTTTGAATATGATACTGTTTACACTAGTAAATGTCAGATTTTGATATAGAATTTTTTTTAGTAAGGTTATAGAAGGAATTTTAAAGCTTTTGATAGAGCTAGAAAATAGTTTGAGAACTTTTTTGGGGCATGTGAATAATGTAAATAGGTACTGAAACTTCCATCCTTAGTCTTAGCTGCTTGCTTATATTGTATAAGGTGAATGGGAAGGGGGAAAGGATTGGACAAATACACATGGTGTGTTATATGAATCATTGTGCGAGTAAAAAGCAAGCTTGATAAACTACTGAAATACCTACTTGCTTGGCTTTACTTAAAAGTACTGAGCACTAAATAATGCCTAACCACAATTAGATAGTATTAAAAAATATCAAGTACATATTGCCACCTACAAATACGGAGTTACAAGCAGTTTATCTTGCAAAATGGGGCCTTGGAAATGGAGTGTTATGTGACAGATAACTCCTACTGAAAGGGCAGGCTAGTGACTTCTCATTTACATTTCAGAAGCTCTAGAAATTAGAAAGATTGGTTTTGCATACTAATTTAGCTACACTGTATATCAGTTTAATAAAAATTAATAATTTCCTTAAAATATACCTTAACTTTTTTTTTTTTCTTTAAGGGAGATGTATTAGTGGTAGCTTTTACTTTTGGCTTGTATCTATCTTTCTTAAATAGAACACAAGCTTTCCTTTGAAGGCTTGACTCTGGTTCAGTTGCATGTATTTTCTGAAGTACAGTATTACTGTACTTTATGGATAGTGAGAATTTTAGCATCTAAATTCTTCATCTCTTTACTTCATTTCCTTATTGCATCTTAAGTTTGTGGCTGTGTATTTCTAAAAATGTATTCTAAGTGCTTGGAACATAGCAATAAAAAAACGTTGAATGAAAGGAATTGCAGTTTAGAGCATTTCAGAACTCTCAAGAAACCTTAAAAAATCTCCAGTTCTTTAATTCTTTCTTCCTCCTCCTCTCTTCCTTCCTTGCACCATTCTGGAAACAGAATTATAAGGCTTTTTTTTTTTAAAGTAAGAATTGACTGAATTAAAATTGTCCTTAGCTTTTAAATTGTAGTAATAAAATACAGTAGGTAAATTTCTTCTAATCCCTTTCTTTAAGTAGAATTTGGCACTTGTATTAGACTAAGCAGCTGGCTGATGTCAAAAAGTTATGTTGTGGATTCACGTTTTCAAGTGTCTCTTTGCTCATACATTCAGCAAATTTTTACTGAGCGCTGTCTCTGACTTAGACACTGAAGAAACAGAGATGACTAAGACCCCTCTCCTATAGCCTGGGTGGATGATCTCCACCGAAGTGTACAGTATATATTGTAAGGTGTGTGTAGGACTGTCCATGGCAAGTGGGAATAAAATATCAGAACTTCTATGTTAAGATTCTTTTTTTGTGTTTTTTTGATTAATGGGCATAATATTTTCAAAAAGTAGTATATATGTATTTAATCTATAAATGATTAACATGCAGTATATTAAGTGCTCCAGTGCTATAGAAGGGAGTGCTGTAGGAATGTGGAGTGTGTGTGGGAGTATTTGGTGATCTGGAAGTGCCATATCACTACTCATTTCATAGTATGTGCTCAATTAATTGTTTATTAAAGAATTTAATTTCCTAGTCACTTAAAGGTTGTTGTGTTTGCTAGTGGAATAATTAGGCATGTAATAGTTGAGGATTTCAGAACTTTTCATTTTGCTTATCCACCAACCCTAATATGCTCTAAAACATTGACTCCCCAACCAAAATTTTATTCTCCATGTTTTGTAGTATTAATATTAAAATTTCATTAGTATTATACTACCTATGATGTGATGTTAACTGGTTTAGTATAAAATATCATTGTATAAATGGAAATTGAATTTCACATGTGGTACCTTCTGGGATGCACTATTCTCTTTTATTAAAGCACTAATTTGCCTTCATCTAAATTTGCTAAATTTACCAGTGAACGCTCTAGCATTAGTGTGGAATGGTAGGTTTGGGTCAAGCCTTTTGCAAGTATGCCTCGCCAGCTGTTATTATATGTAAAGGAGAAAAATGGTGCAATTTTAAATTAGTCTGCTTATATGTAGTCACCTAAGTAGTTACAAAGGTTCTGTTCTTCATAATCTCCAGTTTGACACTCCATATGAAGTGTCAGTGACAAAGAGGAGATAAATACACCAATGAACCCTGGATATGGGGGGAATGAGCAGAATGAGGTGACATCACTTGATGGTTAATGGCCTCCCCATTTACCAAACTGGACAGCTGTTGTTTGTTGTTCATTGTTTGTCTTCGTGCTTGGTTAGTGAGACTTCACAGTGACAGCATTCAGGGTTGCCTTCCAGAAAGATGTGTAAGTCACTTAGACTTGGGAGTGTGGTGACCAACCAACAGCCAGGTGTTTTCTCAGGAGACAGGGAAGAATTTTGGCACTTGATTTTATGATAGGTCCCAGGAAAAGTTAGGGAAGTGATTATTATTCTTGCTGTGGCTATAGAAAATCTGTTTTTGGAGCACTAGAGATTAATGCTGAGAGTTTAGAAGCTCCAATGTTAAACAGCTGCAGAGGTAAAGAGGTTTTTACTTATAAATTAAAAGTTGGTGGTTTGATAGTAGTACTGAGAAGGCTAAGATGGGACTGACAGTTTTTTTTTTAATATTTTTAAACTTTAAAAAAATTATTTAAACAATTTTATTTTATATTGGAGTATAGTTGATTTACAGTGTGTTAGTTTCAGGTGTACAGCAAAGTGATCCAGTTATACACATACATATATCTGTTCTTTTTCAGATTCTTTTCCCATTAAGGTTATTACAGAATATTGAGTAGAGTTCCCTGTGCTATACAGTAGGTTCTTGTTGACAGTTCTTTCCATACTGTTTCTAGAAAGCATGGCTTCTCTTTTCAGGGCTTGTTTATGCTTCTGCTTTTACCTTTTGGGCTTCATGATATTTGTGTTTAAATTGAGCCACCCACTCAGCCTCTTTCCTTTCTTCTAATAATAAAGAGCTCTTGGAGGTCAGAGGTGGATAGTTAATTACTGACCCAAAAGCCTGATAAAACTAGCTTTATGGTATTTACTGTTATAGTCAGAGACCTGTCTGTTAGAAGACCCATCTATTCAAAGATGAAGGCTTTCCCTTGTCACCCCGTTTTCATTAGGGATTTAATATTAACATAAGGCTCTTTTTACTTTAGAGGAATCCCAGGTTTATCACTATCTTGGAACAAGGTTCAGGAAAATTGATGGTTGTTGGAGTCCTTGATAACTGGACTGCATTAAGAGCAAATCTATGCTAAAATGAGGTTTTACAGAGGAAGTTCTCCTCTTTCATTTCTGTAAAGTTAGAATGTCTTAGCATCTTACCCCTTGCAGAAAAAACTTTCAAGGCTTGCTGTGGTGTCTTGCCTTTTCCTAATGACTTGTAAAAGAGTCTAGAGAGATTGCATTGTGAAAAGGCCCTTCTATCAAGCTAGGCCTCTCCTCGTCTTTCCCGTGGCAGTAAATGGCACCACTCTTCCAACATGGTGGGTAAAGCCGAAAATCTATAGACATCCTTACTTCCTCTCTTTCACAGTCTGACCTAACCTCTTATCCCCAGTTTGAGTCTGTTGCCTAGTCATGTAGTTTGGTATCCAGTCCAGTCTGTTGACTTCTCATCTTCACTGCCACTACTCTAGTCCCAGCTGCCATCCTCTCTTGCTAAGATACCATGCAGTGGTTTCCCAGTTTCACACAGTGGCCAGTGTAATCTTAAAATTCAAATCAGATCCTGTCATTCCTTTCTTCTCAGGCTGTTTTCCTCTCAGTCGGGAAAGGCTGTTTATACATTTTCACATGTCTGGCTCATTCTTCATACCTGAAGTCCTAACTCTGGTTGCCTCAGCTTGGCCTTTTCTTATCGTCTTATATGAAGTTGTCTTCTGTCAGTATTGCACTATTCTGTATAGTTCATAATTTGCGATTATCATGTTTATCGTCAGTCATGATGCTGAATCCCCACTGCCAAGATAGGTTCAGTGCCTGGTGTATCTTGTGCTCAGCAAATATTGCATGACTGGGTGAATATACAAATGATGGAGAGAAGATTTGGAGAACTGCATAATGTTTGTGAGGTTGGGGGGTAAAGAGTGGAGTATTGACAGGGATTGAGTATACTGAGCAATCCATCTCAGAATTTCTTTGCCTTTCATCAGCTTTGAAAATCTTTGAAAAAAATTGCTAAAGGTTTTGAATCATAGTTAAAAACATGGGAGCCTTAAAAGTAATATGTAATTTTGTCTGTTTAGTTCAGATATTTAAGTTCATACCTAATAATGTAAAGTCCTGAGTAGTCATTGAGAGACTAGTATGGTGGTAAGTATTATGTTTATGAACACTTAAGAATGTCTTTTAGTAATACTTAATATTTAATAATTTGGCTCATAAAGTGATTTTTTTGAAGCAATTTATTTTATTTTATTTTTTTAATTTAAAAATTTATTTATTTTATTTATTTTTGGCTGCATTGGGTCTTCGTTGCTGCACGTGGGATTTCTCTAGTTGCGGCGAGCGGGGGCTACTCTTCGTTGCTGTGCGTGGGCTTATTGTTGTGGCTTCTCTTGTTGAGGAGCACAGGCTCTAGACATGCGGGCTTCAGTAGTTATGGCACGTGGCCTCAGTAGTTGTGGCTCATGGGCTCTAGGTTTCAGGCTTAGCAGTTGTGGTGCAGGGGCTTAGTTGCTCAGGGGCTTAGTTGCTCCGCGGCATGTGGGATCTTCCCGGCCCAGGGCTTGAACCTGTGTCTCCTGCATTGGCAGGCGGATTCTTAGCCACTGCGCCACCAGGAAAGTCCCTAAATTTATTAATTTGGTCTTTATGTCTTGAAATTATATGCTTGTATTGCTACTTTTTTTTTCCATTTAAGGAGTATTTATTGTGTTCCCACTATTAAAGATGAGGACTTGGCTCTTTTTCTATACTGCTACCAGTCCTCAAAGGACACACGTGCTCCTATCCTCCCATTTCCTTATCTTAGTATATGCATGTTTTAATTTTGGTTAGGGATCATTGTTCGCTGTTTACATAATTAGGCCTTTGTAAATGCTGTTCACAGCTAAGCTATTTAATATACTAGGATTACTTTTCCTTTCCTGTACACTTGATTTCCTCTTAAATATTTCCTTTAATAATTGCTTTTTATATTATTTGCTTAGGTTTCTATTTACTATAATTCAACCGCCAAAGTTACCAACAAATGTTAAATCTACTCCATATGTTTTGTTTTTTAAAAAAATTATTTATTTATTTATTTTTGGCTGTGTTGGGTCTTCGTTGCTGCATGTGGACTTTCTCTAGTTGCCGTGCACAGCCTTCTCACTGCAGTGGCTTCTCTTGTTGTGGAGCACAGGCTCTAGGAGCGTGGGCTTCAGTAGTTGTGGCGCATGGGCTTAGTTGCTCTGCGGCATGTGGGATCTTCCCAGACCAGGGATCGAAACTGTGTCGCCTGCATTGGCAGGTGGATTCTCAACCACTGTGCCACCAGGGAAGTCCCTACTCCATATGTTAATATGCATCAGGTGTTCACTCAGTTCACCATATTAGAAAAAACTTTTCCTGGAACTTTCTGGCCTGCTCCAATCTGTACCTTTTGCCTTTGTGCTTAAAGCATAGCTGCCATCCTGGGATCTTCCTCAGCATTATTCTGGGGATTTCCTTCGCTGTCCTGTGTTGGATCCTGTTGTCTGTATTCTTCGTTTCCTCTTTCTTGATTTACCCTTCCATTTTGGTGGGACACCACCGCGCAGCTTGCGGGATCTTGGTTCCCTGACCAGGGATTGAACCCGCCCGCCAGGCAGTGGACGGGGATCGAACCTGTGCCCCCTGCAGTGGAAGCACAGAGTCTTAACCACTGGACCACCAGGGAAGTCCCGAGTCTGGTGCTTTTTTAAAAATAATTCTTATATCTCTACTTTTTAATTTCCGAGAGGCCTTCCATGCTTTTACCAACTAGTTATTTTGAAGTTCCTTTTTAATAATCCTTATACTTAATCTTCAGTCGTGTGGATCTTAATTTAAGGCTCAGGGCAGATTCACTGCAGTGTTCACTTAGAGACTGGGGTAGGAGGAAGACATTGCCACAGAATACAGTTTTCATGATCATATACCACTAGGGTATAAAACTCCATGAGGGTGGGGAATTGTCTTACTCACTGCTGTATCCTTAGCACTTGCACAGTGCCTGTCACACATTAGCTAATCAATACATATTTGTTGAATGAGTGAATTTTATATCAAAGCAATCTTTTCTAAAAACCACATTGAATTTTTAGAGGGAAATTGGTTCGGATATGTGTGTGTGCTCATGTATGTGCGCCCAGAGGCTTAAAACTCATGTTTTCTTATCTATAGTATATATGTATTTAAATGCATCTTTTACTTTTAAAAAATGGTTAGTTGTATCAGGCATGTTATTATGTCATTTTTGGCTCTGCTTTAAAGTTGGTTTTGGAATCTGTTGGTGAGTAGCTGTGGTAGGAAGCTGTGGTGGGTTTGGAACAGTTGTTTGATTAATAAATTTGGTTTAGAGATTCTTTAGTTTATGTAAGCATCTATAAATGAAATCTTTCACTGTATAGAGTTTTATAGATCAGAAGTTATTCATTTTGTCAGAGATGCTGACTTGAGAATACCTCTTTACAGCTGATTATGGAGGGACAAATTGCTTATTCTTTGTAGGCTTAGAGGTGTAGTAAGGAGCAATTACCTAATGGTGGAAACATTTTATATTGTCACATTGCTGGTACCATAGAGATTCAAACTGAAGTTGACAGATGATTGCCAAGCAAATATATTTATTTTTAAAAATTTTTATTTATGGCTGTGTTGGGTCTTCGTCGCTGCGCGTGGGCCCTCTCTAGTTGTGCCGAGTGGGGGCTAGTGCGCGGGCTTCTCATTGCGCTGGCCTCTCCCGTTGCGGAGCACGGGCTCTAGGTGCATGGACCTCAGTAGTTGTGGCTCGTGGGCTCCAGAGCGCAGGCTCAGTAGTTGTGGTGCATGGGCTTAGTCGCTCCGTGGCACGTGGGATCTTCCAGGACCAGTGCTCGAACCCGCGTCCCCTGCATTGGCAGGCAGGTTTCTAACCACTGCACCACCAGGGAAGTTCCAAGCAAATATATTTAAATAATAAAGGAAAATAGGACATCAACTGAATGAACACTTGGCAATGAATAACATCTCATAGAAAAATGTTCCATTTTGAGTGGAGCATGTTTCTTATATTATTTCAGTAGACTCCAAAACTAAATGCAGCTTCGGGCCCAAGCCAGAAACCTAGTCATCAGTTGAGACTCTTTCTTTCCTCTGTTCACATTTAATCAGTCACAGTGTCCTTTTGGTGCTACCTTCATATTATCTTCTGTTTCTTCTCCACCTTTAAAGTCATTGCCTTAGAAAAGGGCTTCATCTGTCCCCTGGACTATTAGTCTCATACCCCTCCAATCCATTATACATCTGGAATAGTCTTTCTGAAATATACATCTGGTCATTTTACTCAAGTGCCTTTCAGTGGAAGGTACACATGGTTTGATGTCAGTCTTTTTAGCATGGCAAGCCCTGGTAGTTTCTGTGATTTGGTCCTTGTCTGAATACTCTGTGCCTTTGAAAATGCTGCTTCCTAGATCTGGGAATGCCCCCCTTCATTACTTACATACAACAAAATCTCACTGTACAGCTTGATGAAATTTTAGGTATGTACCCAAGTAACCACCATGCAAAACCAAGATAAAGAACATTCCCACAGCCCCAGTAGGTTCCCTCCTAACCTCTCCCAGTTGATACTGCCCTTCAGAGGTAACCACTGTTTTGACTTCTATCACTGTAGATTAGTTTTGCTTATTTTTGAGTCTCGTATGAATAGAATCACGCAATATTTACTTTTTTTGTGCACAGTGAACTCATTAAAAAAAAATTGAGTGTGAACTCATTTTTAAGACCAAATTTTAAGCCTTTTCTCTATGAAGTAAATTCTTGAGAAGATTACTAGTATCTTGAATTAGCGTCAATGTATTATTTTCATTTCTAGAAGCTGACGTAGAGGCTGGCATGAAGCACATGCTCATCAATGAATTTACATACATCTTTCTCCCTGAACCATCTGCCTTACTAGATCCTCATCCATCAAAACTAAACCCAGGCATCAAGTCCTTTTAGAAGCCTTCCCTGATACTGCTCCGACTTTCTCTCCTGCTGTAATATGCTTTTATTGTAGTAGTTATCCCACTGCATTATAGCTGCTGGTTTAATTGGCTGTCTCCTCTACTTTATGTTGAGTTCTGAAATCCTTCAGAATGAGAACTCTGGGGTCTAGAAGGTGCCTGGTAGGGCTTATTAAAATGTTGACTGAATGAATGGGACAACTTAGTGCCTTTTGAATAAAGGAGAACGCTCACAGAATAAAGCTAGTAGTAATAATCTGGTAAATTGTATTTTTACAGGATAAATTATGGTTGTTTCATGATATTTATGCAAATATTTAAATGTTCCAGGAATATAAACATTTAAAATTGGGTTAAAAACTGGCTCTATACTAAAATTACATGAATCCACAAAGCACTCCATAGAAGATACGAAGGAAAACAGAAACATGACCTTATATGCAAGGACTAGTAGATTCCTTTTTTAAATATTTATTTATTTATTTATTTATTTATTTTATTTATTTATTCGTTTGCGCCAGGTGTTAGTTGTGGCAGGCAGCTCATTAGTTGCGGCTCGCGGGCTCCTTGGTTGCGGTTCGCTGGTTCCTTAGTGGGGGCTTGTGGGCTCCTTAGTTGTGGCTTGCCAACTCCTTAGTTGTGGCATGCAAACTTTTTTTTTTTTTAATTTTTAGTTTTCTAAAAAATCTTTATTGGAGTATAATTGCTTTACAGTGGTGTGTTAGTTTCTGCTTCATAACAAAGTGAATCAGCTATATGCATAAGTATATCCCTATACACCCTCCCTCTTGCGTCTCCCTCCCACCCTCCCTATCCCACCCCTCTAGGTGGTCACAAAGCACCGAGCTGATCTCCCTGTGCTATGCAGCTGCTTCCCACTAGCTATCTATTTTACATTTGGTAGTGTATATACGTCCATGCCACTCTCTCACTTCGTCCAGGGTTACCCTTCCCACTCCCTGTGTCCTCAAGTCCATTTTCTACATCTGTGTCTTTATTCCTGTCCTGACCCTAGGTTCATCAGAACCTTTTTTTTTTTTCTTTTTAGGTTCCATATATATGTGTTAGCATACGGTATTTGTTTTTCTCTTTCTGACTTACTTCACTCTGTATGACAGACTCTAGGCCCATCCACCTCACTACAAATAACTCAATTTCGTTTCTTTTTATGGCTGAGTAATATTCCATTATATATATTTGCCACATCTTCTTTATCCATTCATCTGTCGATGGACACTTAGGTTGCTTCCATGTCCTGGCTGTTGTAAATAGAGCTGCAATGAACATTGTGGTCCATGTCTCTTTCTGAATTATGGTTTTCTCAGGGTATATGCCCAGTAGTGGGATTGCTGGGTCGTATAGTAGTTCTATTTTTAGTTTTTAAAGGAACCTCCATACTGTTCTCCATACTGGCTGTATCAATTTACATTCCCACAAACAGTGCAAGAGGGTTTCCTTTTCTCCACACCCTCTCCAGCATTTATTGTTTGTAGATTTTTTGATGATGGCCATTCTGACCAGTGTGAGATGATATCTCATTGTCGTTTTGATTTGCATTTCTCTAATGATTAATGATGTTGAGCATTCTTTCATGTGTTTGTTGGCAATCTGTGTATCTTCTTTGGAGAAATGTCTATTTAGGTCTTCTGCCCATTTTTGGATTGGGTTGTTTGTTTTTTTTGATATTGAGCTGCATGACTTGCTTGTATGTTTTGGAGATTAATCCTTTGTCAGTTGCTTCATTTTCAAATATTTTCTCCCATTCTGAGGGTTGTCTTTCATCTTGCTTATGGTTTCCTTGTTTATTTTTGTTTTTATTTCCATTTCTCTAAGAGGTGGGTCAAAAAGGATCTTGCTGTGATTTATGTCATAGAGTGTTCTGCCTGTGTTTTCCTCTAAGAGTTTGATGGTGTCTGCCCTTACATTTAGGTCTTTAATCCATTTGGAGTTTATTTTTGTGTAAGTGTTAGGGAGTGTTCTAATTTCATTCTTTTACATGTAGCTGTCCAGTTTTCCCAGCACTACTTATTGAAGAGGATGTCTTTTCTCCATTTTATATTCTTGCCTCTTTTATCAAAAATAAGGTGACCATATGTGCGTGGGTTTATCTCTGGGCTTTCTATCCTGTTCCATTGATCTATATTTCTGATTTTGTTCCAGTACCATACTCTCTTGATTACTGTAGCTTTGTAGTATAGTCAGAAGCCCGGGAGCCTGATTCCTCCAGCTCTGTTTTTCTTTCTCAAGATTGCTTTGGCTATTCGGGGTCTTTTGTGTTTCCATACAAATTGTGAAATTTTTTGTTGTGGTTCTGTAATAAATGCCAGTGGTAGTTTGATAGGGATTGCATTGAATCTGTAGATTGCTTTGGGTGGTATAGTCATTTTCACAATGTTGATTCTTCCAATCCAAGAACATGGTATATCTCTCCATCTGTTTGTATTATCTTTAATTTTTTTCATCAGTGTCTTATAGTTTTCTGCATACAGGTCTTTTGTCTCCTTAGGTAGGTTTATTCCTAGGTATTTTATTCTTTTTGTTGCAGTGGTAAATGGGAGTGTTTCCTTAATTTCTCTTTCAGATTTTTCATCATTAGTATATAGCAATGCAAGAGATTTCTGTGCATTAATTTTGAATCCTGCTACTTTACCAAATTCGTTGATTAGCTGTAGTAGTTTCCTGGTAGCATCTTTAGGATTCTCTATGTATAGCATCATGTCATCTGCAAAGAGTGACAGCTTTACTTCTTTTTTTTTTTTTTTTAATGGTACACGGGCCTCTCACTGTTTTGGCCTCTCCCGTTGCGGAGCACAGGCTCCGGACACGCAGGCTAAGCGGCCATGGCTCACGGGCCCAGCCACTCCGCGGCATGTGGGATCTTCCCGGACCGGGGCACAAACCCGCGTCCCCTGCATCGGCAGGCGGACTCTCAACCACTGTGCCACCAGGGAAGCCCTTTACTTCTTCTTTTCCAATTTGGATTCCTTTTATTTCTTTTTCTTCTCTGATTGCTGTGGCTAAAGCTTCCATCTATGTTGAATAATAGGGTGAGAGTGGACAACCTTGTCTTGTTCCTGATCTTAGTGGAAATGGTTTCAGTTTTTCACCATTGAGGATGATGTTGACTGTGGGTTTTTCATATATGACCTGTATTATATTGAGGTAAGTTCCCTCTATGCCTACTTTCTGGAGGGTGTTTATCATAAATGGGTGTTGAATTTTGTCAAAAGCTTTTTCTGCATCTATTGAGATGATCATATGGTTTTTCTCCTTCAATTTTTAATATGGTTTATCACATTGATTGATTTGCATATATTGAAGAATCCTTTCATTCCCCACTTGATCATGGTGTATGATCCTTTTAATGTGCTTTTGGGTTCTGTGTGCTAGTATTTTGTTGAGGATTTTTGCATCTATGTTCATCAGTGATATTGGCCTGTAGTTTTCTTTCTTTGTGGCATCTTTGTCTGGTTTTGGTATCAGAGTGATGGTGGCCTTGTAGAATGAGTTTGGGAGTGTTCCTCCCTCTGCTGTATTTTGGAAGAGTTTGAGAAGGATGGGTGTTAGCTCTTCTCTACATATTTGATAGAAATTGCCTGTGAAGCCATCTGGTCCTGGACTTTTGTTTGTTGAAAGATTTTTAATCACAGTTTCTATTTCATTACTTGTGATTGATCTGTTCATATTTTCTCTTTCTTCCTGGTTCAGTCTTGGAAGGTTGTGCTTTTCTAAGAATTTGTCCATTTCTTCCAGGTTGTCCATTTTATTGGCATAGAGTTGCTTGTAGTAATCTCTCATGATCCTTTGTATTTCTGCATTGTCAGTTGTTACTTCTCCTTTTTCATTTCTAATTCTATTGATTTGAGTCTTCTCCCTTTTTTTCTTGATGAGTGTGGCTAATGGTTTGTCTATTTTGTTTATCTTCTCAAAGAACCAGCTTTTAGTTTTATTGATCTTTGCTATCGTTTCCTTCATTTCTTTTTCATTTATTTCTGATCTGATCTTTATGATTTCTTTCCTTCTGCTAGCTTTGGGGGTTTTTTGTTCTTCTTCCTCTAATTGCTTTAGGTGCAGGGTCAGGTTGTTTGCTCGAGATGTTTCCTGTTTCTTAAGGTGGGATTGTATTGCTATAAATTTCCCCCTTAGAACTGCTTTTGCTGCGTCCCATAGGTTTTGGGTCGTCGTGTCTCCATTGTCATTTGTTTCTAGGTATTTTTTAATTTCCTCTTTGATTTCTTCAGTGATCACTTCGTTATTGAGTAGTGTATTGTTTAGCCTCCATGTGTTTGTATTTTTTACAGATCTTTTCCTGTAATTGATGTCTAGTCTCATAGCATTGTGGTCGCAAAACATATTTGATACGATTTCAATTTTCTTAAATTTACCAAGGCTTGATTTGTGACGCAAGATATGATCTGTCCTGGAGAATGTTCCATGAGCACTTGAGAAGAAAGTGTGTTCTGTTTTTTTTGGATGGAATGTCCTATAAATATCAATTAAGTCCATCTTGTTTAATGTATCATTTAAAGCTTGTGCTTCCTTATTTTTCATTTTGGATGATCTGTCCATTGGTGAAAGTGGGGTGTTAAAGGCCCCTACTGTGATTGTGTTACTGTCGATTTCCCCTTTTATGGCTGTTAGCACTTGCCTTATGTGTTGAGGTGCTCCTATGTTGGGTGCATAAATATTTACAATTGTTATATCTTCTTCTTGGATCGATCCCTTGATCATTATGTAGCATCCTTCTTTGTCTCTTTTAATAGCCTTTATTTTAAAGTCTATTTTGTCTGATATGAGAAGTGCTGCTCCAGATTTCTTTTGATTTCCATTTGCATGGAATATCTCTTTCCATCCCCTCACTTTCAGTCTGTATGTGTCCCTAGGTTGAAGTGGGTCTCTTGTTGACAGCATATATATGGGTCTTGTTTTTGTATCCATTCAGCCAGTCTATGTCTTTTGGTTGGAGCATGTAATCCATTTATATTTAAGGTAATTGTCGATATGTATGTTTCTATTACCATTTTTTAAATTGTTTTGGGTTGTTATTGCAGATCTTTTCCTTCTCTTGTGTTTCCTGCCTAGAGAAATTCCTTTAGCATTTGTTGTAAAGCTGCTTTGGTGGTGCTGAATTCTCTTAGCTTTTGCTTGTCTGTAAAGGTTTTAATTTCTCCAACGAATTTGAATGAGATCCTTGCTGGGTAGAGTAATCTTGGTTGTAGGTTTTTCCCTTTCATCACTTTAAATATGTCTTGCCACTCCCTTCTGGCTTGCAGAGTTTCTGCTGAAAGATCAGCTGTTAACGTTATGAGGATATCTTTGTATGTTATTTGTTGTTTTTCCCTTACTGCTTTTAATATTTTTTCTTTGTATTTAATATTTGATAGTTTGATTAATATTTGTCTTGATGTATTTCTCCTTGGATTTATCCTGTATGGGACTCTCTGTGCTTCCTGGACTTGATTGGCTATTTCCTTTCCCATATTAGGGAAGTTTTCAACTATAATCTCTTCAAATATTTTCTCAGTCCCTTTCTTTTTCTCTTCTTCTTCTGGGACCCCTATAATTTGAATGTTGGTGCGTTTAATGTTGTCCCAGAGGTCTCTGAGACTGTCCTCAATTCTTTTCATTCTTTTTTCTTTATTCTGTTCTGCTGTAGTTATATCCAGTATTTTATCTTCCAGGTCACTTATCCGTTCTTCTGCCTCAGTTATTCTGCTATTGATTCCTTCTAGAGAATTTTAATTTCATTTATTGTGTTGTTAATCATTGTTTGTTTTCTCTTTAGTTCTTCTAGGTCGTTGTTAAACATTTCTTGTGTTTTCTCCTTTCTATTTCCAAGATTTTGGATCATCTTTACTATCATTATTCTGAATTCTTTTTCAGGTAGACTGCCTATTTCCTCTTCATTTGTTTGGTCTGGTGGGTTTTTATCTTGCTCCTTCATCTGCTGTGTGTTTCTCTGTCTTCTCATTTTGCTTCACTCACTGTGTTTGGGGTCTCTTTTCACAGGCTGCAGGTTCGTAGTTCTCGTTGTTTTTGGTGTCTGACCCCAGTGGCTAAGGTTGGTTCAGTGGGTTGTGTAGACTTCCTGGTGGAGAGGACTAGTGCCTGTGTTCTGGTGGGTGAGGCTGGATCTTGTCTTTCTGGTGGGCAGGACTGTGTCCAGTAGTGTGTTTTGGGTGTCTGTGAGCTTATTATGATTTTAGGCAGCCTCTCTGATAATGGGTCGGGTTGTGTTCCTGTCTTGCTAGTTGTTTGGCATAGGGTGTCCAGCACTGTAGCTTGCTGGTTGTTGAGTGGAGCTGGATCTTAGCATTGAGATGGAGATCTCTAGGGGAGCTTTCGCCATTTCATATTACGTGGAGCCAGGAGGTCTCTGGTGGACCAATGTCCTGAACTTGGCTCTCCCACCTCAGAAGCACAGGCCGGACACCCGGCCGGAGCAACAAGACCCTGTCAGCCACATGGCTCAGAAGAAAAGGGAGAAAAAAAGAAAGACAGAAAAAATAAATAAAATAAAGTTATTAAAATAAAAAATAATTATTAAAAATAAAAAAATTTAAAAGTAAGAAAAAAAAAGAAAAAAGAAAGGAAGAAAGATAGAAGAGAGCAACCAAACCAAAAAACAAATCCACCAAGCACTAAAACTATACTAAAAAAAAAAAAACGCTAAAACTATACTAAAACAAGCGCTAAAACTATACTAAAAAAAAAAAAAAAAAAAGGACAGACAAAACCCTAGGACAAATGGTAAAAGCAAAGCTATACAGACAGAATCACACTAAGAAGCATACACATACACACTCACAAAAAGAGAAAAAGGAAAAAAGTATATATATATATATAAAAAAAAGGAGGAAGAGAGCAACCAAATCAATAAAGAAATCTACCAATGATAATAAACTCTAAATATTAAACTAAGATAAACATAAAGCCAGGAACAAATTAGATGCAGAAAGCAAACCCCATGTCTACAGTTGCTCGCAAAGTCCACCGCCTCAATTTTGGGATGATTCGTTGTCTATTCAGGTATTCCACAGATGCAGGGTACATCAAGTTGATTGTGGAGGTTTAATCCACTGCTCTTGAGGCTGCTGGGAGAGATTTCCCTTTCTCTTCTTTGTTCGCAGAGCTCCTGGGGTTCTGCTTTGGATTTGTCCCCGCCTCTGCATGTAGGTTGCCTGAGGGCAACTGTTCTTTGCTGAGATGGGACGGGGTTAAAGGAGCGGCTGTTTCGGGGGCTCTGGCTCACTCAGGCCGGGGGTGGGGAGGAGTACGGAATGCGGGGCGAGCCTGCGGCGGCAGAGGCAGACATGACGTTGCAACAGCCTGAGGCGTGCTGTGTGCTCTCCCGGGGAAGTTGTCCGTGGATCACGGGACCCTGGCAGTGGCAGGCTGCACAGGCTCCTGGGAGGGGAGGTGTGGATAGTGACCTGTGCTTGCACACTGGCTTCTTGGTGGCTGCAGGAGCAGCCTTAGCATTTCATGCCCGTCTCTGGGGTCCATGCTGAGAGCCGCGGTTTGCGCCCGTCTCTGGAGCTCATTTAGGCGTTGCTTTGAATCCCTTCTCTTCACGCTCCCCAAAACAATGATCTCTTGCCCCTTAGGCAGGTCCAGCCTTTTTCCTGGACTCCCTCCCGGCTAGCTGTGGCGCACTAGCCCCCTTCAGGCTGTGTTCACGCAGCCAACCCCAGTCCACTCCCTGGGATCTGGCCTCTGAAGCTGGAGGCTCAGCTCCCAGCCCCCACCCGCCCCGGAGGGTGAGCAGACAAGCCTCTCAGGCTGTTGTGTGCTGGTTGGCACCAATCCTCTGTGCAGGAATCTCTCCACTTTGCCCTCTGCACCTCTGTTGCTGCGCTCTCCTCCATGGCTCTGAAGCTTGCCCCTCCCTTCCCGCCACCCACTTTCTCCGCCAGTGAAGGGGCTTCCTAGTGTGTGGAAATTTTTCCTCCTTCACAGCTACCTCCCAGAGGTGCAGGTCCCGTCCCTATTCTTTTGTCTCTGGTTTTTCTTTTTTTTTTGCCCTACCCAGGTATGTGGAGAATTTCTTGCCTTTTGGGAAGTCTGAGGTCTTCTGCTAGCATTCAGTAGGTGTTCTGTAGGGGTTGTTCTACATGTGGATGTATTCTTAGTATTTGTGGGGAGGAAGGTGATCTCCAGGTCTTACTCCTCCGCCATCTTGAAGGTCTCGGCATGCGAACTCTTAGTTGTGGCATGCCTGTGGGATCTAGTTCCCTGACCAGGGATTGAATCCCGAACCCCTGCATTGGGATCTTGGAGTCTTTTTGTTTGTTTGTTTGTTTGTTTAATTTTTTTGGCTTCGTTGCTCTGCGTGGGCTTTCTCTAGTTGTGGCGAGTGTGGGCTACCCTTCATTGCGGTGCATGGGCTTCTCATTGCGGTGGCTTCTCTTGTTGTGGAGCATGGGCTCTAGGTGTGTGGGCTTCAGTAGTTGCAGCATGTGGGCTCAGTAGTTGTGGCACATGGGCCCTAGAGCACGTGGGCATCAGTAGCTGCGGCTCACGGGCACTAGGGCACACAAGCTTCAGTAGTTGGGCTGTGTGGGCTCAGTATGTGGCGCACAGGCTCAGTAGTTGTGATGCATGGACTTAGTTGCTCCGCAGCTTGTGGGATCTTCCCGGACCAGGGCTCGAACCCGTGTCCCCTGCATTGGCAGGCGGATTCTTAACCACTGAACCACCAGGGAAGTCCCGGGACTAGTAGATTTCTAATTTGTGTTATAATTAGTACCTTTAAGTTTGAGTGCCTCCTTTTTGCAGATGAGCATTGGTTTGATTGGTTCTGAGACACATTTCTCATAAACAGTAAATACTTACTGATATGAATAGAAAGTAAGGGAAAGTCATGTCAAAAGTCCATGCAATTTTTGGAAACTTTTTTCATATAATTTACCACACTTCGATATATACTCCTACTTAAAAAATTTTAACTTCTTTACAGTAAGCATTATGTGGGCTAATTGGTTGGTACTCCTCATTTCATATTTCTGTCATTTGTCTGGGTGACTTTTTCTCTGCTTTCATTTATTCTAATAATTTTATATTGTACAGAGTGTTGGACAGGCAAGATGAGGCTAGAATATGCAGGGTTTGTTCTCATTTGATTCTACCCATCTTTCTGGACTTCTAGACTTTGCCTAAATTGTACCTTCTTCTCTGGAATGTTCATGGACTATCCAGCACTTACCACTTTTGAGCTCCTGTGACTCTTAATTTGTATCCTTGTTATTTTAATATTTTTACATACATATGGTATTGTTTTATGTTTATTAATTTAATCTTCCCACTAGATTGAAAATTTCTTGAGGAAGAATCTTTTTTTTTTTTTTTTTTTTTGCGGTACGCGGGCCTCTCACTGCTGTGGCCTCTCCTGCTGCAGAGCACAGGCTCCGGACACGCAGGCTCAGCGGCCACGGCTCACGGGCCCAGCCGCTCCGCGGCATGTGGGATCCTCCCGGACCGGGGCACGAACCCGTGTCCCCTGCATCGGCAGGCGGACTCTCAACCACTGCACCACCAGGGAAGCCCAGGAGGAATCTTTAAAAAAAAAAACACTGGGGGGGTGGGATGAATTGGGAGATCGGGATTGATATATATACACTAATATGTATAAAATAGATAATTAATGAGAACCTGCTGTATAGCACAGGGAACTCTATTTCAGTTCACTATACAGTAGAAACTAACACAACATTGTGAAACAACTGTACCCCAATAAAAACCAACAACAACAACAAAACCCCACTTTGTACTGTTTTAAACACAGATAGATGTTCAGCATTTGTTTGGTGATCAAGAGAAGCAGATGGTTACAGTCATTGGTGTCTTTACATGATGATGTGTTGCATTTTAAAATTAGTAGTTATTTCTTATTTAGTTTTATTTTAAGATATACAGTTGGCCCTCTGTCCTCCTTGGGTTTTGCATCTGCAGATAAGGAGGGCTGACTGTATTCATTGTACTGTACCATTTAATGTAAAGGACTTGAGCATCTGTGGATTTTGTTATCCACAGGGGCTCCTGGAACTAGTCCCCCACAGATACCGAGGGACAACTGCACCTTTTAAATTTCATTTCCATGTCTTCATCTGAATGTTTAAATAACATGTGGCTCATACCTCAAACTCCCAATTTGCAAGTTTGTAGAAATGTGACTGAAGGTTACAATTATAGGTCCAAGAGAGCTGCACTGCATGGCAGTTCTGTATGTGTTAGAAGAATTTATTAGAAGATAGACAATTGTAGGTTGCACTGCGATTTAGAAGACTTTTGTCATCTTATATATTTGTGTCAGTTTGAGGATTTGAAAATGCACCCAAGATGTCTACTTCTCACCAGTGCCTTTGTGATCCTGGCAGGGGTAAGCTAAGCTGAAAGGGTAGACTTTTATGTTTATCTTAGTATCCTGAGTCCTTATACCTGGAATGATAGATGTTTACGTATTTCCCTGTGCAAGTGGAAACACTGCAAGTGGAGTTTTCAGCCTTTTAAAGTTTTCACATTTATTAAGTCCTTCACAATTATTTCCAATAGTTAAAAAAAAATCTAATTTGACATTTGCACTTCTGTAAAACCCTTTCTAAAAGCTGTGTGTGTGTGTGTGTGTATGTGTGTGTGTATTCCTAACATTAACAAGTAAAATAATATACTTTTCTCATACATATGAGATAGAGAGCAAAAATTATACTCAGTTATGATTTCTAATTGCAGTAGGAACATAGCCTTTTGACCAGTATTGTATTTCCAACTGTCTTAGCATTGTCGTAAGGAACTTCTGAAATGTTTCATGTGAATTTTTGTCTCATCTTCACCGACTCAGGTATGTAATTAATTTTGTTTTTTTTTCTGACTTCAGTCATTTATTATTACTATGGTAAACTATACATAATATTAACTTTACTCTTTGAACCATTTAAAAATGCATAATTCACTGGCATTAAGTACATTCATAATGTTGTGCAACCATCACCAGTATCTATTTCTAGAACTCATTCATCATCCCAAACAGAAACTCTATAATTATTAAATAATAACCCCTCCTCTGCCACCCCCTAGCCCCTAGTAACCTCTGTTCTACTTTCTGTTTCTGAATTTGCATATTCTAGGTACCTCTAATAAGTGGAATCATGCAGTGTTTATCCTTTCATGTCTTATTTCACTTAACATAATATTTTCAGGGTTCATCCATGTTGTAGCATGTAGCAGATTTCATTCCTTTTTATGGCTGAATAATATGTATATTATTAATAATAATGAATATACTACATTTTGTTTATCCATTCATCTGAACATTTGAATTATTTCTACCTTTTTGTTATTGTGAATAATGCTGCTATGAACATTGGTGTACAAAGATCTGTTGGAGTCCCTGCTTTCAGTTCTTTTGAGTATATACCTAGGAGTGGAACTTCTGGGTCATATGGTACCTCGATACTTAACAGTTTGAGGAACTGCCAATCTGTTTTCCAAAGTGGCTGCACTATTTTACACTCCCACCAGCAATGTATGAGGGTTACGGTTTTTCCACATCTTTGTCTATACGTGTTATCTGTCTTATTTTAGTCATCCTAGTGGATACGAAGTAGTATCTCCTTGTAGTTTTTTTTTTTTTTTTAAGATTTAATTTTATTTATTTTTGGCTGTGTTGGGTCTTCATTGCTGCACACAGGCTTTCTCTAGTTGTGGTGAACAGGGGCTACTCTTTGTTGCGGTGCATGGGCTTCTCGTTGCGGTGGCTTCTCTTGTTGCGGAGCACGGGCTCTAGGCTGTGGGCTTCAGTAGTTGTAGCATGCGGGCTCAGTAATTGTGGCACGTGGGCTCTAGAGCGCAGGCTCAGTAGTCATGGCTCACAGGCTTAGTTGCTCCATGGCATGTGGCATCTTCCTGGACCAGGGCTTGAACCCATGTCCCCTGCCTTGGAAGGCAGATTCTTAACCACTGTGCCACCAGGGAAGTCCCAAATTTTCTTCATTTTAAAAAAGTTGTTCCTTTTCATAAAATTAAAAATCAGAGTATAATTGACAAAAAAATTGAGTGATAACGAGTGCATATTCTGAGTTACTGCTTTTTTTTTTTTTTTTGCGGTTCGCGGGCCTCTCACTGTTGTGGCCTCTCCCCTTGTGGAGCACAGGCTCCGGACGCGCAGGCTCAGCGGCCATGGCTCATGGGCCTAGCCGCTCCGTGGCATGTGGGATCTTCCCAGACCGGGGCATGAGCCCATGTCCCCTGCATCGGCAGGCGGACTCTCAACCATTGCGCCACCAGGGAAGCCCAGTTACTGCTTTTTGATTATGTATGTTGGAAGATATGAATTATCCTTTCTTTCCAAATTAATTTAGAAGTTAAAGATTTGTTGGGAAAATTAAAAATGACAGGCCAAAATTATTATTTACTTTTTTCACTTTCCTCCTACTGTCATTTTTGTGCTTAGAATTCACATCTCAATTCTGATTGTCATGTTAGACTTACTTCTGCAGCTTTCTGTCAGATTGCCTCTACCAGTGTTGATGGGATAAGGGTAATCATAACTCTGGCCTTATCCATGGAATGTACTCAGCTCTACTTAATTTAAAATAGGAAAAGGAAAAACAGTATTGACCAAAGACATAATTTAGTATGTGTTATTTATACACTTTATGGGTGTGTATATATGTGTTTGGTCCTAGAATGCAAATTCTGGCATTGGGCTGTATAATTTATGGTTCATTATAGATATTTCTTTAAATGCTCAATCATACTGTTTCTTTAGTACACTATAACTTAAATGATCAGAACTTAAAAAAATTTCTTTGTAAAAAACCTATCAGGAGTAGTTTCAAGCTTCCTTCTTGTTGTATAACCTAAAATATGGAGTGGGCATCTTTTCTTTGGTGAATTGTCATAGTCCTTTCTAAGTATGGGTTACTTCCAACACTTTTTCTCTTTTCAATGTTGTGAAAGTATCTCTGAGGGTTCCTTAAAAGTTTTTTTGTTTTTGTTTTTTTTTGCCAGTGCTGCTTCTTCTGGGACATCTTCATCCTTTTCAACACAACTACTTTCCTTATTTACCTTTCACTAAGTTCCTCTAAATGCATATCTAGTGTCTCTTGAAAGGTAGCAATGTCAATATTTCCATGGTCAGCTGTTTCTTCTAAATCTCCATTTATGTTCAATTTGAATTTAGCATTATCAGTTCATTTATTTGCTACATTTTTATCTTTGTTGGCGAGTTCCCTCTTTTGATTCTCCATTTTCATAAAATATCATGTGGATTTATTATGTAACTACCTTTGCTCTCCACATGAGAACTAAATAACAGATGCTGAGTGACCAGTTATGGACAGACATTTAAAGAAGTGACACTGTTGGTCACTGATCATGATGTGCATCTTTTGTTTACATAGGGATTTGTGCACTGAGGAGATAGCAGTGAAATTTGTACTTTATGTAATTATTTATAGTTAACATAATGTGATGACTGAAATTTGAGCTGTGTTTTGGGGGGACTTGGGTTATTCAGCTAAGCTGTAGTAACTGAAATTCATGCATGTGGAATTTCTTCGATTTCTCAAGAAAGGAATAAATGTGTATGCGGTTTGTAGAGAAAAGGACTTGAGGCTTACCTATATAACTTCAGTCTTTTCTTACACTTAAAAATTCTACGAGCTTACTGCCTTTTTAAAAAATTAATTAATTTATTTTTGGCTGTGCTGGGTCTTTGTAGATGCGCGCGGGCTTTCTCTAGTTGCCGCCAACAGGGGCTGTTTGTCGCAGTGCGCGGGCTTCTCAGTGCTGTGGCTTTTCTTGTTGCAGAGCATGGGCTCTAGGCGTGCGGCCTTCAGTAGTTGCAGCATGCGGGCTCTAGAGTGTGCGGGCTTCAGTAGTTGTGGCGGGCTCTAGAGCACAGGCTCAGTAGTTATGGTGCACGGGCTTAGTTGTACCATGGCATGTGGGGATCTTCCCAGACCAGGGATCAAACCCATGTCCCCTGCATTGGCAGGTGGATTCTTAACCACTGGACCACCAGGGAAGTCCCAAGCTTACTGCTTTTAATGTAGACAATGTATGATGTTGCTTACGTTCTGTGGGTAGTTTTTTAGATGTTTTTCATTTCTTACCTACCTTGTGGAGCTGATTAACAAAGATATTCTTTTTTCACCAAAAAGATTTAGTAACAGTTACTTGTTTTAGATTGTTTATAATTTTAAAAAAATTATGAACAGCTTAAGTATCCACCAGTAGATTAGTAAAGTGAATTATGTTATATCCACACAATGAATATCATATGCCCATTAAAACTGATACTGTAGAAGAATACTTAATAACATGGAATGCTGTTCACAGTATGGTATAGTGAGGAAAACATGAAGTAATATAATGTGTGATCTCATTTTTGTAAAAATTATATACATGTAAATGAAAACAAATTTGAAGAATATATTGCAAAACATTAACAGATTGACAGGTTATCACTGTGTTGTGAGGTTGAAGGTGATTTTTATTGTCTCTTTGTATATCTGTGTTTTTCAAAAAAGTTTAAGTTGTATTTTTAAAATTATTTTTCTTATTACCAAAAAAAAAGAAAAAAAAAGGCAGCATCATGTTTTAGGCCACTTCATAAGTGACCTATGTTTGTTTCATATTTAGCTGTAATAAGGAGTTCCATTTCTTTTGGTATTCCAATGGGATTAAAGTCCCGTTGTAAAGTTTTTTGTGACTTTTTTTAAGGTTAAATTTTCAGGTTAATATGTAAATGCTTTTTGTGTGTTTTCTAGCCAGTTGTTTCATAAAAATAGATTTGTGTTTTATGAAGCTTTCAACAGCTCTTATTAATTTATATCCTTTGCCATTAGTAGCTTTTTAAAGTTTTTTGAGTAGCAGAAAAATTGAGGCTATTTGTTGGCATCACCATTCAAAGTGTTTGTGTTGAGAGAATCTGATCAGGTTAAGAGCTTGTTGTTGATCAATATAATTGAAAAAAATTTTCTAAAAAATATAATACATTCTCTTCAACATCAAAGTTTTAGAGAATCATCTGATATCTGCCTCTTTCATTAGCTTATGAAGAATTTAAGACGTTTTGAGTTTATCCTTAAGGTAATCTAGGTAAGTTCCTATTAAAGACTTGAATAATACTTTGTCAACCTGAGTTATATAGAGAAGTAAAAGGTAGATTATTTTAAAAATGTTAAAGTAGAAAAAATGAAATTTAATAGTAAGAAATGACATTTCCCTTTTAAAAGTCTCTTCTGTGTGTAATTTATTAGCTCCTTTTGCCTTTTTTCCCTCTTTTTAAAAATTTTATGGTCTGTTTGATTTGACAAAAGCACTTAGATTTCTTATTGAAATAAATAAATAATTGAATGATTAATTATTTATTAAATGCCTACAAACTGATCTAGGCTCTGCTGAGTGCTAGGTGTATCAAGACAAATAAGGCATGATACGACCTTCAGGAGCTTATTATTCGTACAAGATAAAGCAGGGTCATGAAGGAGACAGTAGTTTGGGGATGAAAGGAAAGAGGAGGTGATTTTTTTTTTTAATTTATTTTTTATTTTTTTATTTTTTTATTTTTTATTTTTTGCTTTATAACAAATTTAATCAGTTATACATATACATATAGGAGGTGATGTTTTAACCAAGTCACAAAAGATGATTAGGTGTTCAGGTGGCATTGTAAAAAGTAGGGTGGTATCTATAGAGAAGGATGGAGCGTTGTAAATAAAGGCAAACAGGGATGTCACCTAACAGCCAATAGCACTTTTGTAAAATTTGCTTAAAAATTATAAAAGCAATACAATAGTATTACTGAAAGACCGGAAAAGGGAGAGAATTTCACTAATGATCCTGTCACCTAACACAGCTAATTATTTGCTTTTACTCTTTTTTCAAATAAATGTTTTCTATTATTTTAATCATAACACATGCAGTTTTATATCTTTTAGTTTTTTCTGAGATGTCTATTTTTATCGGTGCTATACATGCATATAGCTTAAAGTGTTAAGTAGTTTGTATAAGATTTGTTGAATAATAAGCAGTTGCCTAACCTTCCTTGGTATTTTCTTCTCAGAAGAGACTACTTTATATTCTAGGCATTATCTATTGACTTCCCACTTCTGAGCATGTGAATTTAGCTTTCTTCCCCCCTTCCCCCTTAGTCACTTCCTCTTCACCTCTCCCTATTACTTCATCTTACACTACAGCTATATGGTAATCTTGGTTAGATAAATATTCAGTGTTTACCTTATGACCGTGTACATATGATTCACAGCCGAAGTTATGTAGTGAGCTATGATTACTTTTCTAGCACAATTTTTTGTTTTCCCTAGAGCTAATAATTGTGGTTTTATTTGTGTTTGTTTAGTATTCTAAGTATCACTAATTCAACCCTAAACTCGCCTCTCAGGATTATCAGATGTTTTCAGTTGCTTCTAATGTTTTTTGTGTAGCCTTTGGACCGGCTTCAAACTAGATTGGCTACTCTTTTTTTTTTTTTTTTTTTTTTTTTCCCGGTACGCGGGCCTCTCACTGTTGTGGCCTCTCCCGTTGTGGAGTGCAGGCTTTGGACGCACAGGCTCAGCAGCCATGGCTCACGGGCCCAGCCTCTCCGCGGCATGTGGGATCTTCCTGGACCGGGGCACGAACCTGTGTCCCCTGCATCAGCAGGCAGACTCTCAACTACTGCGCCACCAGGGAAGCCCTAGATTGGCTACTCTTTGAACCTGGTCCATGGTTATGATCCTGGCAACTCCCTTCACCCTTATCCTGGGGTTTCTCCTGTACTAGATCTTTGTTACTTCTATCCCATATCTTCTGCTTTCTGGATTTTTTCTTGTTTTGGTTTTCTCCAGGAACTTTTTGAGCAAGAGTTTATTAGAGGTAAATTATTGAAATTTCTAAATCTGAAAATCTCTTAAATCTGTCCTCATACTTAAAGTTTGTCTGAGTTAGAATTCTAAGTTAGAAATCATTTTTCTTTCTTTTTTTTAATATTTATTTATTTGCCTGTGCTGGGTCTTAGTTGTGGCATGTGGGATCTTCGTTGCAGTGTGTGGGATCTTTTAGTTGCGGCACTTGGGATCTTTAGTTGTGGCATGTGGGCTCTTAGTTGCAGCATGCAGGATCTAGTTCCCTGACCAGGGATCAAACCCTGGCCCCCTGCATTGGGAGAGCAGAGTCCCAACTGCTGGACCACCAAGGGAAGTCCTGGAAATCATTTTTCTTCAGAATTTTGAAACAGTATTGCTTCATTTTTAGCTGGGCTTTCCATTTGCTGTTGAGATATCCAGTGCCATTCTAATTCTTGGACCGTTGTATTTGTTTCTGTTTCTGGAAGCTTATAGGATTTTTATCTAAAATGTTCTGAATTTTCACAGTGATGTCCTTTAATATGGCTCTGTTTTCACCTATTTATTGCTAAAAATGAGCTCCTTTAATCTGAAGCCTAATCTCTTTCAATTCTGGGAAATGAAAAAAATTATCTCATAGATTATTTCCTCTCTTAGATTTTCTTTCTTCTTGCAACTCTTATTTGGATATTTGGATATTGGACCTCCTGACTGATCCTCTAATTTTCTTAGCTTTTTCCATCTTTGTCTTTTTACTGCTTTGGGGGAGATTTCTTTAAACGTACCTTACCGTTTTTCAATTGATCTTTGTCTTTCTGCTCTCATTTTTAAATTTTTTGAAAATTTTTATTTATTTTGTTTATTTCATTTTTGGCTGCGTTGGGTCTTTGTTGTGTGCGGGCTTTCTCTAGTTGTGGCGGGCGGGGGCTACTCTTCGTTGCAGTGTGTGGGCTTCTCATTGCGGTGGCTTCTTTTGTTGCAGAGCACGGACTGTAGGCGCCTGGGCTTCAGTAGTTGTGGCACGTGGGCTCAGTAGTTGTGGCTCGTGGGCTCTAGAGTGCAAGCTTAGTAGTTGTTTCTTTTTTTTTTTTTTTTTTGCGGTACGCAGGCCTCTCAGTGTTGTGGCCTCTCCCGTTGCGGAGCACAGGCTCCGGACGCTCAGGCTCCACTGCCATGGCTCACGGGCCCAGCCGCTCTGCGGCATGTGGGATCTTCCCGGACCGGGGCACGAACCCGTGTCCCCTGCATTGGCAGGCAGACTCTCAACCGCTGCGCCACCAGGGAAGCCCTCATTTTTTAATTTTTAAGAGCTCTCAAAATTTTTTCTTTACTGAAAATTTTCATTTGATAAAATTATATGTGGTAAAAGGCACAAATCTTAAGTGTACACTTCAATGAGTTTAAAAACATGCTCTCATGTAATCTACACTCCTAGCAAGGTATAGATCTTAAATGTTTAGTTGAGTGATTTCTGACAAATGCTTTACAATTATGTTATTACCCAATTCAAGATTTGGAATATTTCCATCACCCCAGAAAGGTGCTTCATGCCTCTTTCCAATCAATCATTCTCCACCCACCAGAGGCATCCACTTTTCTGATTTCTATCATGATCTATTAGTTTTGTTTGTTTTTACACTTAATATAAATGGCATCGTATAGTATCCTTTTGCATCTGGCTTTTTTTTTTTTTTTTTTGCTCAAAAAATGTCTGAGAGATGTGATATTCATCCAAGTTGTTGCTGAGTAGTATTCTACTGTATGAATTGAACACAATCATTTATTCTTCAGTTGGAAATTTGAGTTTCCTAGTTTTGGCTATTATGAATACAACTGCTATAAACATTTTTGTGCAAGTCTTTCTGGACATAAGCTTCCATATATCTTATATACCTAGGAGCAAGGTGGAATGGTTGAGACATAGAGTAGGTATGTGTTTAGCTTTCTTAGACACCATCAACTAGTGTTTCAAAGTGGTTGTACAGTTTGTTTACTTTCACCAGTTTCGGTTGCTCTGCCTCCTTACCAATGCTTGGTGTTGTGAGTCTGTTTAATGTTCACACATTCAGATGAGTGGAAAGTAGTATCTCAGTGTGGTTTTAATGTGTATTTCCTTAAAGTCTAAGAATGTTGAACATTTTCAATTGTGCATGTTGGCCCTTTGTATGTCCTTAAGAGCCCTTTTTTGTTCTATGAATTTTGTTTAAATAGTATCTTGTTCTTTTTTTTCATCTTTTATCTCTTTGAAGATATTAGTGGTACTTTTTTTTTAGTAGATCTTTATTAGAGTATAATTGCTTCACAATACTGTGTTAGTTTCTGTTGCACAACAAAGCAAATCAGCTATATGCATACACATGTCCCCATATCCCCCTCCCTCTTAAGCCTCCCTCCCATCCTCCCTATCCCACCCTTCTAGGTCATCACAAAGCACCGAGCCGATCTCCCTGTGCTATGCGGCTGCTTCCCACCAGCCAATTATTTTACATTCGGTAGTGTATATATGTCGATGTTACTCTCACTTTGCCCCAGCTTCGCCCTCCCACCCCATGTCCTCAAGTCCATTATCTGTGTCTACCTCTTTATTCCTGCCCTGCAACTAGGTTCATCAGTACCATTTTTTCTTTTTAGATTCCATATATATGTGTTAGCATATGGTATTTGTTTTTCTGACTTACTTCACTCTGTATGACAGACTCTAGGTCCATCCACCTCACTACAAATAACTAAATTTCGTTTCTTTTTTTTTTATTAGTTTCTGCTTTATAACAAAGTGAATCAGTCATACATATACATCTGTTCCCACATCCCTTCCCTCATGCATCTCCCTCCCTCCCACCCTCCCCATCCCACCCCTCCAGGCGGTCACAAAGCACCGAGCTGATCTCCCTGTGCTTTGCGGCTGCTTCCCACTATCTATCTACCTTACGTTTGGTAGTGTGTATATGTCCATGCCTCTCTTTCGCTTTGTCACAGCTTACCCTTCCCCCTTCCCATATCCTCAAGTCCATTCTCAAGTAGGTCTGTGTCTTTATTCCCGTTTTACCCCTAGGTTCTTCATGACATTTTTTTTTTAATTCCGTATATATGTGTTAGCATACGGTATTTGTCTTTCTCTTTCTGACTTACTTCACTCTGTATGACAGACTCTAGGTCTATCCACCTCATTACAAATAGCTCAGTTTCGTTTCTTTTTATGGCTGAGTAATATTCCATTGTATATATGTGCCACATCTTTATCCATTCATCCATCTATCAATGGACATTTAGGTTGGTTCCATGTCCTGGCTATTGTAAATAGTGCTGCAGTGAACATTGGGGTACATGTCTCTCTTTGAATTATGGTTTTCTCAGGGTATATGCCCAGCAGTGGGATTGCTGGGTAATATGGTAGTTCTATTTTTAGTTTTTTAAGGAACCTCCATACTGTTTTCCATAGTGGTTGTATCAATTTACATTCCCACCAACAATGTAGGAGGGCTCCCTTTTCACCACACCCTTTCCAGCATTTATTGTTTCTAGATTTTTTGATAATGGCCATTCTGACTGGTGTGAGGTGATACCTCATTGTAGTTTTGATTTGTATTTCTCTAATAATTAGTGATGTTGAGCATCTTTTCATGTGCTTCTTGGCCATCTGTATGTCTTCCTTGGTGAAATGTCTATTTAGGTCTTCTGCCCATTTTTTAACGGATAATTTGTTTTTTTGATATTGAGCTCTATGAGCTGTTTGTATATTTTGGAGATTAATCCTTTGTCTGTTGTTTCATTTGCAAATATTTTCTCCCATTCTGAGGGTTGTCTTTTTGCTTGTTTATGGTTTCCTTTGCTGTGCAAAAGCTTTTAAGTTTAATTAAGTCCCATTTGTTTATTTTTGTTTTTATTTGTATTGCTTTAGGAGGTGGGTCAAAAAAGATCTTGCTGTGGTTTATGTCAAAGAGTGTTCTTCCTATGTTTTCCTCTAAGAGTTTTATAGTGTCTGGTCTTCCATTTAAGTCTTTAATCCATTTGGAGTTTATTTTTGTGTATGGTGTTAGGTAGTGTTCTAATTTCATTCTTTTACGTGTAGCTGTCCAGTTTTCCCAGCACCACTATTGAAGAGGCTGTCTTTTCTCCATTGTATGTTCTTGCCTCCTGTGGCGTAAATTAGCTGCCCATATGTGCATGGGTTTATCTCTGGGCATTCTATGTTGTACGACTGATCTATATTTCTGTTTTTGTGCCAGTCTCATTGTCTTGATTACTGTAGCTTTGTGGTATAGTTTGAAGTCAGGGAGCCTGATTCCTCCAACTCCGTTTTGCTTTCTCAAGATTGCTTTGGCTATTCGGGGTATTTTGTGTTTCCATACAAATTGTAAAATTTTTTGTTCTAATTCTGTGAAGAATGCCATTGGTAGTTTGATAGGGATTGCACTGAATCTGTAGATCGCTTTGGGTAGTATAGTCATTTTCACAATATTGATTCTTCCAATCCAAGAACATGGTATATTTCTCCATCTGTCTATGTCATCTTTGATTTCTTTCATCAGTGTTTTATAGTTTTCTGAGTACACGTCTTTCGCCTCTTTAGGCAGGTTTACTCCTAGGTATTTTATTCTTTTTGTTGCAGTGGTAAATGGGAGTGTTTCCTTAATTTCTCTTTCTGATTATTCATTGTTGGTATATAGGAATGTCAGAGATTTCTGTGCATTAATGTTGTATCCTGCAACCTTACCAAATTCACTGATTAGTTCTAGTAGTTTTCTGGTGGCATCTTTAGGATTTTCTATGTATAGTATCATGTCATCTGCAAACAGTGGCAGTTTTACTTCTTCTTTTCCAATTCATATTCCTTTTATTTCTTTTTCTTCTGATTGCTGTGGGTAGGACTTCCAAAGCTATGTTGAGTAAGAGTGGTGAGAGTGGACATCCTTGTCTTGTTCCTGATCTTAGTGGAAATGCTTTCAGTTTTTCACCATTGAGTATGATGCTTGCTGTGGGTTGGTCATATATGGCCTTTATTATGTTGAGGTAGGTTCCCTTTGTGCCCATTTTCTGGAGAGTTTTTATCATAAATGTGTGTTGAATTTTGTCAAAAGCTTTTTCTGCATCTATTGAGATGATCATATGGTTTTTATTCCTTAATTTGTTAATGTGGTGTATCACATTGATTGATTTGCATATATTGAAGAATCCTTGAATCCCTGGGATAAATCCTATGTGATCATGGTGTATGATCCTTTTAATGTGCTGTTGGATTCTGTTTGCTACTATTTTGTTCAGGATTTTTGCATCTGTGTTCATCAGTGATATTGGTGTGTAATTTTCTTTTTTTGTGATATCTTTTTATGGTTTTGGTGTCAGGGTGATGGTGGCTCCGTAGAATGAATTTGGGAGTGTTTCTCCCTCTGCAGTTTTTTGGAAGAGTTTGAGAAGGATAGGTGTTAGCTCTTCTCTAAATGTTTGATAGAATTCACCTGTGAAGCCATCTGGTCCTAGACTTTTGTTTGTTGGAAGATTTTTTTTTTTTTTTTTTTTTTTTTTTTTTTTTTGCGGTACGCGGGCCTCTCACTGTTGTGGCCTCTCCCGTTGCGGAGCACAGGCTCCGGATGCGCAGGCCCAGCGGCCATGGCTCACGGGCCCAGCCGCTCCGCGGCATATGGGATCCTCCCAGACCGGGGCACGAACCCGTATCCCCTGCATCGGCAGGCGGACTCTCAACCACTGCGCCACCAGGGAGGCCCTGTTGGAAGATTTTTAATCACAGTTTCAATTTCATTACTTGTGATAGGTCTGTTTATATTTTCTAATTCTTCTGGCTCAGTCTTGGAAATTTGTACCTTTCTAAGAATTTGTCCGTTTCTTCCAGGTTGTCCATTTTATTGGCATATAGTTGTTTGTAGTAGTCTCTTATAGTCCTTTGTATTTCTGCAGTGTCAGTTGTGATTTCTCCTTTTTCATTTCTAATTTTATTGATTTGTATCCTCTCCCTTTTTTCTTGATGAGTTTGGCTAAGGACTTATCAATTTTCTTTATCTTCTCCAAGAACCAGCTTTTAGTTTTATTGATCTTTGCTATTGTTTTCTTTGTTTCTATTTCATTTACTTCTGCTCTGATCTTTATGATTTCTTTCCTTCTACTGACTTTAGGTTTTCTTTGTTCTTTCTCTAGTTTTTTTTAATTTTATTATTATTATTTTTAACATCTTTATTGGAGTATAATTTCTTTACAGTGATGTGTTAGTTTCTCTTTAGATGTTTTAAGTGTAGGGGTTAGATTGTTTATTTGATATTCTTTTTGTTTCTTGAGGTGAGACTGTATAAGTCAGTATATTTAGGTCTTTACTCAGAGAAGTCCTCTCAAGTCTTCTGTCTGGAGGGTGAATGTCTGACTGCCAGACTCCGGAAGCTCAGAAGAGGAAGAAGGGAGATATCTCTACATTCCCATTCATGTGTTTATTTAATACCCATGTTTTTAGGATGACTTATCTAACTTCATTTATGTCTGATGTCCATAGAAGTGTTTCATATCTTCTAGACAGTAAACTTCTAGTCTTTTGCCATAGTTGGGGAAGCTTAGTGGCTAGGCTTGTGAAGTGGAGTTGGGTGTCTCTGGAATGTCACTGTTTCTTAGTTAGCTTTGAGCCAAGAGCACAACTACCTTCTTTACTCCCACCTTCTAGAGATACCCTGGTCCCACTAACTCCGAGCCTTTATAGGATTCTGCATGTAAAAAGCTCACCTCCTATTGTCAGCTTAGGGATTCAGCTTTATTATATCTACTAAGTCCTGTATTTAATGTTGAATATACATCCATCTGCTTTACAGCTTCCAGAATTTTCTTAGTTTTATCTCCTATCCCGATTTCTTTGTCTTTGGGTTTATGCATTTAAAGAAGCAAACAGTCCCTTAATTGAGTTTTAGTGGGCTTCAAGAAGGAAGTGAAATTAAATGTATTTCAATCCAGTGTTCTTTTATTAGAAGTCTGTATTTTTTGTTACATAGTGTATCATATCTTATTTTTTTCAAATTGTTATATTTTCATAATTATAATGATTCTTGGTTGCTTGATATTGCATTGCCTGGATTGCCCATAATTTACTGTTGCCTTATTACTAGATATTTAAGTTTTTTCCAGTTTTTCACTTATTACATTATGCTGAAGTGAACATCTTCATTAATTTAAGATTCCCCCAAATTTAGGATTATTCCCTTAGAATAGAATTCGAGAAATAACATCTTTTTGAATTTTATTTCTTTTTTTAAATTAATTTTATTGAAGCATAGTTGATTTACAATGTTGTGTTTTTCTGCTGTATAGAAAAGTGATTAATTTATACATATATATATTCTTTTTCATTACATTTATTACAGGTTATTGAATATCGTTCCCTGTGCTATATAGTAAGACCTTGTTATTTTGTAATCATTTTCTGAAAGTGATATATGAGTGTTGATTTTACTAAACACTTATCAGAATTTGGTATTATAATTTGCCAAAAAAATTTGCTAATTGAATAGTCTAAAATGGCAGCTTGTTTTAATTTGTATTTTTTTGTATTAGTTGTCAAGGTAGAAACTTTCCCCACGTTTTTGTTAGTTGTATTTACTCACTGTCTTTTTGTCCTTTGTTCTTATCAACATTTGTAATTCCTAAAACATAAAAAAAATCAATTTGTAGAACCTCTTTATAATAAATGCCTTAAATGTAAACTGTCAGATTTGCTATAAATATTTTCTCCAGTTGGTTTACCATTTTTTGATTTTTTTTGCTATTTTTTAATGTGCGTGAGTTTAAAATTTGTATATAGTCAAACCTGTGAACTGTTGTATTTTGTATTATTTTTGAAGTTTCACATTTTTACTCTAACAGATCTCTGAAAAATAATCGATTCTAATTTATGACTTTATATTTTTAGTATTGAACTTAAAAAGAAATTACCTGAAATTTATTTTTGAGTGTAGTAAAAGTTAGTATCTAAATTTATGTTTTGTTTTTGTTTTTAAAGCTGCTAAGCAGCTAATCCAATATGAGCCAGGGGATCATTTCCATTCTTAGTTTTTAAAAAATCTTTAAAAAAAGAATTTGAATATGTGTAATAACTCCTATTTTACCTCATAGATTCTGTTCTAATTATTCCTCCATATAGTTTTGCATCAGAAACTTGTGTATTCCCTCAGAGAAACTTGCATTGCATCATATGTAATCTAGACTTCCTTATTTTAAATTAAGTTGTTCTGCTTTGGTTGTTTGGGAAGTGTTTGTACACTTTTGCTTTTATGTAATAAAACTTCAGAATGTTGCCATCTTGAGGTTGTTTATAAAGCCGTGTATGGTTATCAGGAAATTGCTGACAGTTATGAAGTGCTTATTGTGTGCAATAGGGAAAAGAAACTCCTAGACATATTTTATGTTTATTTTTTGATGGCCAGATTCAATTCTGGTTTTAATAGTTTGTTTTGTTTTATTTTTGTTTTTTAACTAGGACCTTAGTTTAGAATATATTTTCCCTATAGCGTTTTTTCCCCCCACTACAACTAGTAGTTGGCCCTACAACTAGAAGCCTTGTTTCTTTTGAATCAGGGCTGTTTGGTGAAAAGATTTTCTTCTAGTAGCAAAGATCCTTTAGATCTTTATATCAGGATTTCTTATTAACAATAGAACTTCTCTTTTCCTTGATTACTAGAAAGTAAAAAAATGGCAAAAAAACCCACTGCATATTGAAATGAAATTTAGTGTTTATATAACTCTGTCAAATTTTTTAAAATTTTACATTAAAATAAATAAACAGCAAGTGGAACACTATCCAGTACTGTAGTACAGCATGAAATGCTTCATTATCTCTAAATACTTTATTTTTCTTGCAGCAGGAAGGATGAAATTGTGTTTTATGAAATAGGATGAACTTGGTTATATGGAATTTTTACTTCCTGTCAGCATTTTCTTTTTATTTTTTTGTTGGTTGGTTTGTTTATTGCCTGTTAGCTTATATGGCTCTTTGAGTTATATGGGTTTCTTTTAAAAAGTGGGCTTAACAGGGAGATCAGCTCGGTGCTTTGTGACCACCTAGAGGGGTGGGATAGGGTGAGTGGGAGGGAGACGAGATGCAAGACGGAGGAGATATGGGGATATAGGTATATGTATAGCTGATTCACTTTGTTATAAAGCAGAAACTAGCACACCATTGTAAAGCAATTATACTCCAATAAAGATGTTAAAAAAATAAAAATAGAAATTGGGCTTAAGATTCTTATCCACTTTAATAATAGCAGTGTGTTTCTGTTTATGGGAGAAAAACAACAGCACCACAATTTTCAAAAATAAACTTAAATTAGAATATTTTTAGAATTATAAAAATCAAGAATCAATAACAGACTCTTACCAAATCTAATTATAGTCATTTCTCCTAAAAGTGCAGTGAAATATTCATTTCAGTTTTAAATGTCAGAGTACTAAAACTATTACTATAAAAATGAGTTAATTTCTTCAAAAGGCAGAAGTTTGTATTCAAGGCCAAACTCTTTTTGGCACCTTTTTTTTTTTTTTTTTAATTTAGGGCCTCTCACTGTTGTGGCCTCTCCCGCTGCGGAGCACAGGCTCTGGATGCGCAGGCCCAGTGGCCTTGGCTCACAGGCCCAGCCGCTCCGCAGCATGTGGGATCCTCCCGGACCAGGGCATGAACCGATGTCCCTTGCATCGGCAGGCGGACTCTCAACCACCGCCTCACCAGGGAAGCCCCTCTTTTTGATTCTTTTGTTTTAATTTTTCCTCATATATTTATTCTGTGGCATTATTTTTGATATTTTAATAAAATTATGTATAAAATTTTATTTGTAAAAATGACTTCTCTGAATGAATCCTTTTAGTAATTACTTTTTTTCCTGACGACTTAATAACCACTGCCATGAAGTCACAGTGTAGAGTAATGAAAAAAATAATAAAATTTTTGTACATAACTAGGGCAGGAATTCCTTGGGGAAATATTGAGTGAATGATTACAGGAAAGGTAATTTCTTTAGTTACAGATTGTCTTGAAAGTTAAATTCAACTTTAAAACAGAGTCATTTTTAAAGCAATAAACTTATTTATGAAACTAGATTAACTGAATAATTAGAGCTTGGTTGACAAGAAAAACTGGAAAACAATGACCATTTTCTTCATTTAAACAAAATTAACTTTCACTTGTTGAAATAACTTTTTATTTTTCTTCAAACCATAAACTGGTAATGCTGTTATCTGTTACTCTACCTGAATGTTTAATAAAACAGTAATGATTTTTCCCTCCAATGTTTGTTGGTAATCATTACTGTAGAAAATCTGAGATAAGAGAACTGGTAATGGACAATATCTAAAATACTCATGAAAATTAAGTATCTGTGGTACATGAATTCTTTCTATAAAAATTTGAAGCTGTTAGATTTTCTTATAATTTTAATTAAAAATTTCCAGATTAAAGTATTTGTCGGGCTTCCCTGGTGGCGCAGTGGTTGAGAGTCCGCCTGCTGATGCAGGGGACGTGGGTTCGTGCCCCGGTCCGGGAAGATCCCACATGCCGCGGAGCAGCTGGGCCCGTGAGCCATGGCCGCCGAGCCTGCGCGTCCGGAGCCTGTGCTCCGCAACGGGAGAGGCCACAACAGTGAGAGGCCCGTGTACTGCAAAAAAAAAAAAAAAAAAAAGTCATTACCAGGTTGGTTTGCACCTGCTTATTATAAAGTATGGGTAAACACTGTTGAGAAAATATAAAGTAAGAACTCGGTTTGACAATGTAAGTCCGTGAATTTCTTTAAAGAATTTAGAATTGTCCACATCTGACTCTTATCCATTTAAATAATTTTGTTCTGAATTGCTTTTGGTAGCAGAAGGAATAACATATGAAGGTTTTCAGATGTTATATGTTGTTATCATCAGTAGTACTGAAAATGACATTTTTTCCTGTCACTTATTAGGTGTAGTGGCTGCCAAGGCATCAGTTGATTTTCAACAGTTCTTCCTAAATGACAGCAGTGTTGAGAATAGAGGCACTGTATGTGTTCTTTTTCACCAGTTTGTCAGGAAAGATGTTAAAAATTTAGTTATTTCCACTCTGTATGGAAAGTAGAAGAACAGTTCCAAATTTCATTAACATGTTTTCTTCTGACTAATACATTGGGTTTTTTTGTTTCCAAATTTCATTAATTTGTTCTCTTCTAAGGTGGTTTTTTTTTTTTTTTTTTTTTTTTTTTTTTGCGGTATGCGGGCCTCTCACTGTTGTGGCCTCTCCCGTTGCGGAGCACAGGCTCCGGATGCGCAGGCCCAGCGGCCATGGCTCACGGGCCCAGCCGCTCCGCGGCATATGGGATCCTCCCGGACCGGGGCACGAACCCGTATCCCCTGCATCGGCAGACGGACTCTCAACCAGTGCGCCACCAGGGAGGCCCTAAGGTGTTTTTTTTTATAGTGCCTTTCAGCAAGGATCTTAATGACACATAAGGATGAGTGAATTCTCATAGAATTGTGGGAAATTTTTCATGGTTTCTTAATTGAAAGGTACAAGAAAATGACTTTCAACTTGAGTATTATGGATTTATCTAGTACTAGTAGTAGAATGTAGAATATCTGACTTAATTCTGTAATCATTTGATAAAGATGTACACCTGGGTTGTCATTTGTGGCTTTCTTTACAAATGGGAGCCTAAAATATAAAATTTGACTGTTGCTTGGAAGGTGAATCTCACTGGAGGATTGAGCTTTCTTTTCTTTGCAGACATCATAGTGAATAATAAAGTTTCTGGAAAGGGGAGATTTAGGATATATTATGTTATAAAAGACTGCTCTTAAAGGGAAAGAGAATGGAAGTAATAACTAATTTTAAATTCATGGATATTAAATGTGATTGGCTTAGCAGGTTTTGGGGGATGGTGGTGAATGAAACATCATTGGTTTCCTTAGGGAACCTGAAAACGTACATATATGTGTGGGCCGGCCTTCTCTTCCTCCCATCTCCCCATCCTTCCTCCTTGCCCTCCTTTCCCCTTGCCCTCCTCCCTTCCTTTTTTCTTGCCTTTCTGCCTCCCTCCCTCCCCTCCCTCCCTTCCCTCCTTGCCTTCAGTCTTTTTCTCTTTCTCTCCTCTCTTCAATACAAAAGAACCAGTACAGAGAAATATGTTCTCCTTATCTGATGAGCCTATTGCAAAAATCTTTTTTTATTTTTGGCCACGATGTGCAGCTTTCGGGATCTTAGTTCCTGGACCAGGGATTGAATCCAGGCCCTTAGCAGTGGAAGCTCAGAACACTGGACGGCCAGGGAATTCACCCTTTTTTTTTCTTTTTTTAAGAATCTTATGAGATAGTGTCTTTGAGTGTGCTTTTTAAAGAGTAAAATGCTAGGTTAGAAATAACACTTATTATTAATCTTTTTTTTTTTAAGGTTAAAGGCACTAATGATAACTTGTCATTACATTTTGGTTAGACTTGCAGAGGGATTTGGGCTACTAGATGTCTTTTGACTAAGTTTTTTTCCTCTCTGGGGGAAAGGAGGGTACTTGGAAACATACATTTTAATGTAGTTGAACTGATGAGTGCCATGTTGCTGATAGCTCAGAAGTTTATGAACCAAGAGAATGATAAATTGTGTGTTTGATTTGAGAAACTGCTGAAAGCAAGTGAATGAACTAGAAAACTTGTCATCAACATACATTAGATAGTCATTTTGTTTTATTATGGAGAATAAAAAAAGCTAAGGAGGGCTTCCCTGGTGGCGCAGTGGTTGAGAGTCTGCCTGCCGATGCAGGGGACGCGGGTTCGTGCCCCGGTCCGGGAGGGTCCCGCGTGCCGCGGAGCGGCTGGGCCCGTGAGCCATGGCCGCTGAGCCTGCGCGTCCGGAGCCTGTGCTCCGCAGCGGGAGAGGCCACGACAGTGGGAGGCCCGCATACCACAAAAAAAAAAAAAAAAAAAAAGCTAAGGAATACTTAAAGGCATTCTTTCCATGACTTTTTTTTTTTTTTTTGCGGTACGTGGGCCTCTCACTGTTGTGGCTTCTCCCGTTGCGGAGCAAAGACGCGCAGGCTCAGCGGCCATGGCTCAGGGGACAGCCGCTCCGCGGCATGTGGGATCTTCCCGGACCGGGGCACGAACCCACGTCCCCTGCATCGGCAGGCGGACTCTCAACCCCTGCGCCACCAGGGAAGCCCTCCATGACGTTTTTAAGACCCTCCTGCAGCGTTTAAGTATACAACAGATTTCCTGTGACCATAAACTAAGTGGTGTCCTTTTTGATTTATGTTCTTATGGGCAGTTTCCAAAGACATATTCGTCCCCAGAAATTATTTGAATTTGTTAACTGTAAAGTGGCGTATTTGGCATGTTTCAGAATGTGAGCTGCTATTCTTAGTAGAAGAAAGCTTGTACAACTTGCCTATTTCTCCATTTGTGCTCTAGGCTGATAAGTTGTTACTGGTTCATTCATTGATAAACTAGCTTAGCTGTCCAGCACACATATTCCATTCTATATTATTTTTCCTTCACATTTTTATGCTTGGTAATAGAAACTAATAGAAAGGAAGGAGCAGAATTTTCTCTTAGACTACTGCAATTTTTTATGCAGTGCAGCAAAGCTCAGGGATGCTGGGGAACAGAAGTAGTGGCAGATGGTCCAACTTGATGCTCTGCAAAGATAGGGTGGTTCCTTTTGATTACAGACATTGGCAGTCTGTGAAGTGAAGATATGGAGCCACAGTCTATTTTACAGCATGCACTAACCATGTGTGTTGTGGTAAAGCCAAGAACAGCTTTGTATGGGCATAGTAGAAGAGATGACTGTATTCACTTCTAGTTTCCACACACCCACACATAACAATACTGTCAACCTTGTATCTTTGAGCGCTAAGGCTAAATGGTATATACATTGCCACACTGTTTTCTGCTTTGAATTACAGATGATGTGCTCAGGGATAAAACTAGGACATAATAGCAGGGAGCTAGATTTATACCTTCTCAATAACAAGAGAAATGAAGATTTATTTTCTTCATTATTTAAACAGCTACCCATACAGGGCCATACAGGATAGATTCATTTAGAAATTTTTGTTCATTTGAATCACAGAGACTATATAAACAACAGTGAATAAAAGGCTAGGAAAAGCACAATTATAGGAATGTAAATTGGTAGAGCCACTTGGAAGTTTGGTGGTATTTATTAAATGAAAAAAATGTAAGTGGTCTAGTTCTTACTAGAGAAGCATATATATTTTTTTTTCTAAGGAGACATGTACATGATTTTTCATGGCAATTGTTGTATGAAAGAAAAAATGAGAAACAGGCTAAATGCCAAAAATAAGTGACATCTAGATGATCTATAGGATTGTTATGTGATGGAATACTAATACTATGCAACACATAAAGGAATGAGCTACATTTCTATGGGTACTTCTTATGAAAGCATGCAAAGAGATCTGAAAGGAGGTAGACCAAACATGATTATCTCTTGGGGAAGGGTGAGGGATCAAGACCACTGGGAGTCAGTGACTAGGGTTTACTAGTGGTGATGCCTTTAGCCTTATCTGTATGCACTGTTTGACTTTAAAAGAAGAATACTTTTACTTATTACTTGTGTAATAAAAAATTAATCAAAAAATGATCCCAAAGTACCACCCAATACAACAACCACTTTGTTTTTTGCATAATGTCATTCAGTTTTGTGTATATTCTGTACACTTTTAATAATCTTCGGTTAACTTATTATACTACAAACATGTTTTCATGTTTCTATAAAATCTTTTTTTTACCGTCTTTTCTGATACTCTTAAATTATTTCTTTAAATGAAATTCCCAGGAATGATCCACATGATCGAAGGATATGAACATTTCCTGCTCTTCTTAAGTATTGCCATATTACTTTACAAAGGATTTTGCCAGGGTATAATGCTACCAGCAATGGTGAAGTGCACTAACTTCATGACCTCAGTGTTCAAATTTCTTCTTTTTTCTTTTTAAAATTAATTAATTAATTAATTAATTTTTGGCTTGTTGGGTCTTCGTTGCTGCACACGGGTTTTCTCTAGTTGTGGTGAGCGGGGACTTCTCATTGTGATGGCTTCTCTTGTTGTGGAGCACAGGTTCTAGGCACGCAGGCTTCAGTAGTTGTGGCGTGCAGGCTCAGTAGCTGTGACTCACAGGCTCTAGAGCGCAGGCTCAGTAGTTGTGACGCATGGGCTTAGTTGCTCTGTGGCATGTGGGATCTTCCTGGACCAGGGCTTGAACCCGGGTCCCCTGCACTGGCAGGTGGATTCTTAACCACTGTGCCTCCAGGGAAGCCCTCAAGTTTCTTCTTAAAAGCATAATGTAGAGATTAAGAGTATGGACCCTGGAAACTGAGTCCTTGGGTGCAAATCATGCTTCTGTCACTCAACTGTGTGACCTTGGGCAAGTGACTTACCTTTTGTGCTTCAACTTCCTCATCTATATAAAATGGGAATAATAACAGTGTCTACTCTGTAGGGAAATTACAAGGATTATATGAAATAATATTTGTAAAACACCTGGAATACCTGACATATAGGTCAAATGTTAGATAAAAAACTTTTTAAAAAAAGGATAGTTTGGAGGCGCTTTGGAGCAAGACTGGGTCATATCCAGTTTGTATCTTATCTGCCTTGTTTGATATTGTGTGATTATTTTTCTTCTAAAATTTGTCACTTTTTATCTTTTGAAGCAAAAACATACCACAAAAATGTATAAATAGTAATTTTTCAGCACATGGTATCTGTTTTAATGATAAGGAAAAAGATGCATTTATCAGAGTTAAGAGATTTTGAGTCATTATTTGATTTTTTGCCTTTGCGCAGGTAAATGTCTAAATTATACCTATTCCACAGTACTTTTAGAATTAACGTACTATATTTCCCACCTGGGTTTCATTCAGTAGGTTACTAAATGAACTCGATTGAAAATTGGTTTTAGGCTGAGGAAAGATGTGAGCAGAAGATACATTTAGTGATGACAAACATCAGGTACAAGATAATGAAAAAACATTTTTATTGAGCCCTTACTATGAGTCAGTACAGTTTTAGATGTTGTGGTTCAGTAATAAGTGAAAGGCTGTGAATAGAAGAACAGATAGGACATTCATTTGATCATCAAAAAATCTAAATCTTTATCCAGAAATTTATTGAACATCAGTAGTATTTAAGGTTCTTTCATAGGTGTTGGGATACAGATTAGTAAGACCATTTCTTTGCTCTCTAGAGCAGAGGGGAGATAGACAATTAAATTAACAAATACAGTATAAGTTGTGTTATTTAAAGGTTAAAACATCGAAAGTTTGATACTGAGTAAATGGTGGTAAGGAAGGTCATTCTATGGGAGGGACACCTACCTTTAGGTAGTGGGGCATGGAAGCCTTTAGAATATGCTTCAAAAAAAAAAGTAAAAGAGAGACATTAAGCCAAGTCTTGAAGGATGTTGGGCCAATTAGAGTAACTGGGGATAATAGGCAGAGGACTGTGCAAGGATGATGGCAGTGAGTATTAATATCATTAGGGAAGGTAAGTACAGTTGACTCTTAACTCAGGTTTGAGCTGTGCAGGTCCACTTGAACTCAGATTTTTTTTCAATAGTAAATACATATAGTACTGTATGATCGTGGTTGGATAAGTCTGAGGATGTGGACCTGAGGATAGAGAGGAACCATGCATATGGAAGAACTGCAGATATGGAGGACCAACTATAAGTTATATGTGGATTTTTCGACTGCATGGAGGGTTGACACTCCTAGCCCCCTGCATTATTCAGGGGTCAACTATAGTTTGGGATAGTTGGAGCCTTTGTATCGCTACTTCTCATTCTAAGGTTTACAATTAAATTTTTCAAAAAAAAGATTAAAAAAAGAAAGCGGACTTCCCTGGTGGTCCAGTGGTTGGGGACTCTATGCTTCCACTTCAGGGGGCAGAGTTTCAATCCCTGGTCTGGGAACTAGGATCCCACATGCCGTGTAGCCAAAAAAAAAAAAAAAAAAAAAAAAAAGATAAAATTTTTCATCTATTTATTGCATGCTAGAACATTTTAGATCTTTTTGTTCTAAGACAAGGATCCTCATCATCAATATTCTGGTCTTGGCTAGTTTCTCCAAATTTGATCTATAATAAACTCCGTCTGTAAAAATTACTTTCATTTTAAATCTAATTTTTAGATGTAAAAACTCTTGCTTGGGACTCCTGTTTTCAAAGTGGTCTTTTATATTCTTGATGTACAGAGTAACATTATCTTTATTAAACCTTGCCTTTACTGGTTTTCTGATCCTTTGAATTTTGCATTATCTACATTTTTCTAGTACTATTTCTCAGTTGTGAGGTTCTGAACTATAGTAGATTTGTTTCTGATTGCCCCCTTATACATTTTATATATTCAAGTAGCCATTAATTATATTTAATATGCTCTCCTTATTGTATTAAATAAAAAGGTCTACTTCAGAAGTTGTTCTTTTCTACTAGGTTAATGTATGTCGTAGTTACCTTTGCAATCTATTCATGCCAGGCATAATTTATTCATCACTAGTTTGCTTTTTGCGATTTTCCCATGTCATATTTGTAGAAATTTCTTTGTTTCTATTGTGGAATTTCTTCTATATTACTTCTGCTTTTTTTTTTTTTTTTTTCTTTTTGCGGTATACGGGCCTCTCACTGTTGTGGCCTCTCCCGTTGCGGAGCACAGGCTCTGGATGCGCAGGCCCAGCGGCCATGGCTCACGGGCCCAGCCGCTCCGCGGCATATGGGATCCTCCCAGACCGGGGCACGAACCCGTATCCCCTGCATCGGCAGGCGGACTCTCAACCACTGCGCCACCAGGGAGGCCCACTTCTGCTTTTATGTTTAGTTTACCATTTATATATTGTCATTCTTTTCCTCTCTAATAGATACTTTGAAAACATTGAAGGAATGGTTATTTTGGCTTTTCCTTCAGAACGCTATATTTCTGTTTTAGTTTAGAGTCAAAAAACAAAGTACTGTGAATGCTTAAAGGGATTTGTGAAAATTTATTTTGGTAGGCATGTTTACTATCAAAAATTAGATTTGTACTATTGAGTGATTTAATGATGTTAGAGAAACATATTGAATTAACTGAGCTATTGAAACATGTTTTTTTAATCTAAGAGAGTAAGCTAGTTTTAAAGTACTCTATACATTGACTTCCAAAAGTTTACTTGGAATTTAAAATTTATTTCTCCATAGAAACAGTGTTATAAATGATGATTAGATTCATAGAGTGGTGACTTACAGAAATTTAAGTCACTATGTAGCTGAAATACTGTATATTTGCAATAAAAAAAAACAGAAAAAATTCTGTGGGAATACTAGATGAAGCACAATAACAGTAAAATTGAAAAGTCATTTAAAAATGTATCTAAATGCTAATATTTGAAGATGTGTGGAATACTATTCCCTGCTAGGTCAGTGAGTCCTTTTCAGATGCAGCTTCAGAGTGTTTATCAACTACTGTTAGTCACATAGAGGGATAAGAGTATTCGTAGGGAATTTTTTCCATTCGTAAGTAGCTGGGGAGTTGTCAGTACATCAGGTATTTGTATTTGTAGGACTGTTCCTGTGCATTTGGGATAGGTTTATTAGTTTTTCACATAAGTAGAATCTACTCTTTTTTTTTATCAGCCTTCTTTTGTACAGTATAATAACTGTGAGCTTCATCCATGTTACTTGGTTGAGTAGCTTTTGCCTCTTCAGTGCTGAATAGTATTCTGTAATATTAATATATCATAATTTTTTGTTAACTTGTTCTATGAACATTTGGGTCATTTCCAGTTTTTTGCTATTATCAGTGAAGTTACTGTGAACATTTTGTACAAGTCTTCTGGGATCATCATATGTTTTTATTTCTCTTAGGTAAATACTTAGTGAAATTGCTAGGTCATAGGATAGGTATGTGCTAACTTAATAAGAAACTGCTAAACCTTTTCACAAAGTAGATATACCATTTTCCCATATTCCCACGACAATGAGTAAGAGTTTCAGTTCCTCTATATCCTTGCCAACATTTGGTGTTCTCAGGCTTTTAAATTTTAGCCATTTTAATGGTTGTGTAGTAGTATCTCATCATGGTTTTAATTGGCATTTCCTTGATTGCTAATGAAATTGAACACCTTTTCTAATGTTCTAATGAATACCTTAGCTATCCTCTTTTGTGAAATGCTCATTTAAGTCTTTTTTTTCCAACTTTCAGTTGGGGTCTCTGTCCTTCTAATGTTTGTTTTTTAAAAACAATTATCTTCCTTTAGGAAGATAATAAAAGGAGTCTGATAGTTAAAGATCATTCCCTGTGACATGAAGTTGTAGATATTCGGAAGCAGTGTAGTTAATACTCTTAAATCTGGCGATGACTGTTTTCTGGGTTGATGAGGGTCTTGGCATTGGACTTTTAATGATCTCATTTCCTTTTTGTATTTTGATAGATGGAATTCAGAATAAGTAGAAAGCTTATTAATTTAGACTGTAACAATAGAGTTTATACTTTGGGTTCACAGGTACAGCCATAACTGCCATGATCTGCCACAGAAACTGTTTGTATAAACATTGTTGTAACTCCTATGAGCCATTACTTTTTTTGAGGACAATATTGCTTAGAGATCAAAATCAGTACTTATAGTTTTAGCATTGTCCTTGATTAGCCAAATCAATCTTTTTTTTGCCTCACTTATAAAAATTGGGAACTTTTTTCCTGTCTTATGGTGGTATTGTGGAAAATTGTGACGCTCAGAAGTCCTTTAATCTTTTTAGAAGAATAAATACATAATCATTAAAATTAGTTTTTTATATTATCTTATTTAGAGCTGATTTCCTATATCAAAACGAATTGATCATTTAGAAACTCTAGTTTACAGAACAAATGTTAGGCCAGTTTCAGAACTTCTAATTTTGTTCCACTTGATTAAAGATTATGAATATGTGTGTGAGTTTAATCATTCAGCCTTGCTTTGCCCCTTTTTAATTTAATTTTATTTGCTTATTTAAAAAAAATTTATTTATTTGGTTGCATTGGGTCTTAGTTGCAGCAGGCGGGCTCCTTAGTTGTGGCATGCAAACTCTTAGCTGTGGCATACATGTGGGATTTAGTTCCCTGACGAGGGATCGAACCCGGGCCTCCTGCATTGGGAGCATGGAGTCTTAACCACTGTGCCACCAGGGAACTCCCTGTCCCTTCGTATGAGGGAAAAAACTCTTATGACACCATTTGGCCCTAGATATATTCTGAAACTCTTGTTTTCTGAAGTCACTAGTGGCAAAAAACGTGCTGGTTGTGGGCTGCCTCTTACCTGAGATGTTCCATTTAGGTTGGCCTTTATTGTCTACTTGAAGTGGCTTTGCAATAGTTTTTGCTATAGGTAGTCTGCTAGATAGACTTTTGGTAGGTAAATTCATTTTAGATCAGCTGCGCCAAGCACATTTTTAATTTAATATTGGTTGTGATTTCTTTGCTACACTGGGCATTTTCCTTCTTCTGTATTTGGAAATTCTTACTCTAGTTTGGCAGTGAAAGGCATATTTCCCAGTGTTTGTTTACTTCTGTGGTTATCTTCTGATTCAGATGTTGTTAAATTTTCATCCATGCCTTTGGAACTAAACTGTTAAAACAGCAATTCCTATCTTTTAGCAAAAATCTGAATGCATGACAAGCTTTGGCTCTATGAGAAAGATGAAGAAATAGATTACTTGGTCCCTGCTTTCGAGAGACTTAAAATCTACTTGGAGAGATAAGACTTAACCATTACCTTTGAAAAAAAGTTGTGATATAAGGCGGTATATGATAGGAGCATAGAGCACCAATATTCTGGTCTAATCTGAAATATTTCATAACCATGTAATGAGTAATAGTGAAGTACTGAACATTGTTTAAAGAAAAAGCTTACCTTTACAAAAGTGGATTAAAGTTCATATACTCCACATATGTATATGATTTATTTATTTTTTAAAAATTTATTTATTTATTTATTTGGCTGCACCAGGTCTAAGTTGCGGCATGCGGGATCTTTAGTTGCGACATGTGAACTCTTAGCTGTGGCATGTGGGATCTAGTTCCCTGACCAGGGCCTGGGCCCCCCACATTGGGAGTGCAGAGTCTTAGCCACTGATCCACCAGGGAAGTCCCCTATATGATTTAAATGGAAGTAAAAAGAGTGTAGTTACAGCTAGAGTTCAGGGAATGCACATGGAAATGAAAACATCCAGCCTGTATCATTGCAGAAAAAGTTTGATAACTACTGGTATAGATTAAAAAAATTTTTTTAAGAGTTTAGAGATGAGCGTTGTGCTGTTCTTTCTTTCACACTGAGTTTTTTTTTGGTGAGATCACTAAAGTACAGACTTTTGTTTTCCTTTCAACGACAGTGAGTTCTAATCCCTTCCTCTGATCCTGCAAAAGCCATTTAAATAGCTTTTCTATCTAAATTAGGAAGGAGGAGTCAGCCTATTTATTATTCGTACTGTAAATATTGTATTGGTCTGCTGTAACAAAATACCATAGACTGGGTGGCTTAAAAAACAGAAACTAATTTTCTCACATTTGTGGAAGCTGAAAAGTCCAAGATCAAGGGTCTGGCAGGGTATAGTTTCTGGTGATGGCTCCTTTCCTGGCTTGCAGATGGCCGCCTTATTTCTGTGCCTTCAAGTGGCTTTTCTCCTGTGTGCTTGAAGGGAGAGAAAGAGAGTTCTCAAGCTCTCGGGTGCTAATCTTATTTTTAAACAATCAGGACCCCACCTTTCTGACCTCATTTAACCTTAATTACTTTCCAGTCTAAATATAGCTACACTGGGGTTTAGGGTTTCAACATATGAATTTTGGGGGACATATCAGTTTATAACATTCTGTCCGCTGGCCCCCCAAATTAATGTCCTCCTTGCACTGAAAATATATTCATTCCATCCCAGCAGCCTCCAAAGTCTTAACTCATTCCAGCATGAACTCTAAAGTCTGAAGTCTATATAGTCTCATCTGAATATCATCTAAATCCAGGTGTGGATGAGGCTGGAGATAAGCTTGCAAAAATGCAATGCTGGGACAGAATAGGATATACATTCTCATTCCAAAATGGAGAAGTCGAAAGAAGAAAGGAGTGACAGTTCTCAAGCAAGTCTGAAATTTACAAAGGCAAATTCCATTAGATTTTGTTTTTAATATTTATTTATTTATTTGGTTGCACTGGGTCTTAGTTGTGGCAGGTGGGCCTCTTGGTTGCGGCTTGCCGGCTCCTTAGTTGCGGCGCGTGGGCTTCTTAGTCGTGGCGTGTGAACTCTTAGTTGCGGCATGCATGTGGGATCTAGTTCCCTGACCAGGCATTGAACCCGGGCCGCCTGAATTGGGAGCACAGAGTCTTAACCACTGCGCTACCAGGGAAGTCCCTCCATTAGATGTTAAGACTTGAATAATCCTCTTTGGTTTCATGCACTGCCCTCCAGGTGCATTGGGGAAGCAGTGTCACCCCCAAGGCTCTGTGGGGAAGCCTTGCCCCCAGCCCCTGGGCCATGGCCTTGCTCTTGAGGCACTGGGTGGTGGCATCTTGGTTCCCCACCTGCAAACCAAGGAGGCTGCACCTTTTTTTTTTTTTTTGCGGTACGTGGGCCTCTCACTGTTGTGGCCTCTCCCGTTGCGGAGCACAGGCTCCGGACGCACAGGCTCAGCGGCCATGGCTCACGGGCCCAGCCGCTCCGCGGCATGTGGGATCTTCCCGGACCGGGGCACGAACCCGTGTCCTCTGCATTGGCAGGCGGACTCCCAACCACTGCGCCACCAGGGAAGCCCCCGCGGCTGCACCTTTTGAAGATGAGGAAGAGACAGCACTACCCCCTGGACGGGTGGTGGGAGTGGCAGTCCTGCCCTCTCAGAATCGCCTTTTCTTGAAGGATGATGCCTGTTTGTAGCTGGTAACTATTGTTCCCTCCTGTACAATCCCAGACAGCCTTCTTTCATTCTGTCCCATTTGTTTTCTATTCCTTTTAGTCCCAGCTAGCAGTGTTTCTGCTCCTATAATCCCATCTTTATTCCTGGCTTCTGCTGAAGTGGTTGATTAAGTTTGTGGTTCACCTCCTTATCAAATAGATGTTAGCCACATCTATTGTTAGTGTTCTCTTCAGATCAAGCCTTTATCATTTTTTGCAGCAGTATGGATAGGCTGAGAATTTTCCAAACCTTCAAGTTCCGGGTCCTTTTTGTTTAACAATTCCTTCAATTTATCTCTTTCCTCACATTTTACTAAAAACAAGTAAGAGAAAAACAAGTCTTCAACACTTTGCTTAGAAATTTCTTCACCCAAATATCCAGTTTCATCACTTGAAAGTTCTGTATTCTACAGAACACTAGAACATGACAACAGTTCAGCCAAGTTCTTTGTCACTTTTTAGCAAGGATCACCTCTCCTCCAGTTTTTTGTTCCTCATTTCTGTCTGAGATCTTTTTTTTTTTAATTTTAATTTTTTATTTATTTTTGGCTGTGTTGGGTCTTTGCTGCAGCAAGTGGGTGCTACTCTTCGTTGCGGTGCGCAGGCTTCTCACTGCGGTGGCTTCTCTTGTTGCGGAGTACCAGCTCTAGGTGCGCAGGCTTCAGTAATTGTGGCACACAGGCTCAGTAGTTGTGGCTCACGGGCTCTAGAGCACAGGCTCAGTAGTTGTGGTGCAAGGGCTTAGTTGCTCTGGGGTGTGTGGGATCTCCCCAGACCGGGGCTCAAACCTGCGTCCCCTGCGTTGGCAGGCGGATTCTTAACCACTGCGCCACCAGGAAAGTCCCTAAGATCTTTTTACCCAACCGAACTTGGGTTCACTTGCCCACCATGCAGTAAAGCCAATCTACTGACACCGGGCTGTGGTGAAAGAAAGTATGGCCTTTATTTGTAGGTCACCAAGCAAGGAGAGTGGGCAGCTAATGATCAAAAAACCTCAACTCCCCCGTGGCTTTCAGGCAGGGGTTTTAAAAGGCAGCATTAGGGATGAGGGTCACAGAGTACATGATCAGCTAGTGGACATTTTTCTGATTGGTTGGTGGTAATGTTCAGGAATCTTAATCATCAACTTTCTGGTTCCAACCAGTTTAGGGTCTATGTGCTTGTGGTCATGCTTGTGGTCAGCTTGTAGTTACCATCCTCCACTGGGTTGGGGGTCTTAGTTTTGGGAGAACAACTCAGAGATACACATCAGACTGTTATCTGTATCCCTTCAGTGACTTAGTCCTGTGACTCCATTGTTCAAGTTATTATTACTTTTCTTGCTTGACTGCTTTCCTTTGTTTCTGCATTTTCCACTTCTCTAATCATTAACTGCTTGAGTCTGCTCTTTGGCCAAACAAGCGGGGGACACAGAGGGGCTAGTACCCAGGAAGGCTCTGCAGGGTCCCACTTGGTTTCAGTCCCCCCTTTTCTTTGATATTCCTCAATCCTGAGGGGAAAGGGGTGGGACAAGAAAGGGAATAAAGTTTTGGATAGAGAGGTTAATCATAAACTCTGCAGGGGAACTTGGTTTTAGGGGGACTTGGTTTCAGTCTCACCAGAATGGCCTTAAGCATTCATATTCCTAACCTACATTCTGTTCATGATGTATTCTTTAAGATGACAAAGACTCTCTCCATAGCCCTCCTCTTTCTAAACTCTCCCCAGAACTGCCTTTGATGTCCATATTTTTGCCAACAGTTTCTTAACAGCAGTCTAAGCCTTTTCTATCAAGTACCTCAAAACTCCCCCAGCCTCTACCCATTACCCAGTTCGAAAGCTGCTTCCACATTTTTAGGCATTTGTTATAGCAGCAGCTCACTTCTCAATACCAAATTCTGTATTAATCAGCTTGGCTACCATAACAAATATCACAGACTGGGTGGCTTAAACAACAGAAATTTATTTTCTCACAGTTCTGGAGGCTGGAAAGTCTAAGGTCAGGGTTCTGGCAGGATTTGGTTTCTGATGAGGACTCTCTTGGCTTGCAGATGGCTGCCTTCTCTCTGGCTCCTCACATGGCCTTCTGTGTGTATGTGGGGAGCTGGGGGAGAGGTGGTGAGTGCAAGCTCTCTGGTGTTTCTTCTTAGGTGGACACTAATCCAATGGCCCCACCCTTATAATCTCATTTAACAGTAGTTACTTCTTAACTCCAAATGCAGCCACACTGGGGGTCAGGGCTTCAGCATATTTTGTTAGTGACATTTTGTTAGTGACGTTCATTTAGTCCATAACAGAAATGTAAATACAGTTGACCTTTGAATAACTTAGGAGTCCTGGGTGCTGACCCATAGTTGAAAATCTGTGTATGACTTACAATCGGCCTTCTGTATACAAGATTCCTCCATATCTGTGGTTCCGCATCTGAGGATTCAACCAACCTCGGATGGCGTAGTCCTCTGGAAAAAAATCGGCGTATAAGTGTACCTGAATAGTTTAAACCCACGCTGTTCAAAGGTCAGCTGTACAATGTGAAATATTCAAGTTTTTCTATAGACTTGGTCTTCATCAAGTCTGAGTATAACTTAGAACCAAGCAGACATCTAGAAATCACCATAGATCCTTTTTTCTTTCTTGTTTTTTTCACAGCTAATTATTCATTGAACTCTGTTCAGTCAACTCTCGTATCTCTTGAATCTGTCTTACCTTACCTCCCTTTTATAGTTTAAGTCCTTAACTCTTGTCTGAACTAACACAGTAGCCTCTCAGCTGCTCTTTATGCTGCTTATCTGGTGTTTTCCCAGTCTTTTAAACACATTAATATGAGTGTGAACATAAATCTGATTGTAATTTCTTTGTTTAAAACTCAGGAATAGCTTAGAGTGTCGTTCCATGCAGTTGCATCTGATATCTCTATCTAGGATTAAGTTTGGATGAATATTAAACAGAAAATATGTGAGATATAGTTCTTTATTTTTCTCATACATAAATCTGGAGATAGAATATCCAGAGGTTTTATGGCAGTTCTGTGGTCGTTAAGCTTTTTCTGTCTCTTTGACTTCACCATCTTTAGTGTATGGTTTTTTTTTTTTTTTGTGGTACGCGGGCCTCTCACTGTTGTGGCCTCTGCCGTTGCTGAGCACAGGCTCCGAACGCGCAGGCTCAGCAGCCAAGGTTCACGGGCCCAGCCGCTCCGCGGCATGTGGGATCCTCCCGGACCGGGACACGAACCCGTGTCCCCTGCATTGGCAGGCGGGCTCTCAACCACTGCGCCACCAGGGAAGCCCTAGTGTATGGTTTTTAACTTCAAGTTCACTTATAGTGTAAAATGGCTTCTGGAGAGGCAGCCATCCCATCTTGAGATCCAGGTGGGAAGAAGAGATAATAGCAAAAGGACATAGCTAGCTATCTGGAGCTTTTAAGGTGTCTTCTTGGAGCAATTTCTATTACATTTCATTGGCTATTTCTAGTTCCATAGCAAGGGAAGCTGGAAAGTATAGTCTTTTACCTGGGAACATTATCACCTCGAAAAAAGGATTCTGTTTATCTGCCAGTTATCATTCCAACCTCATGTCCTGAGGCTCTGTTTCTTGTACCCTGTACTTCATTTATATCAGACTACCTGCAATCCCCTGATTATCCTTGCTACTTTATTCTTTTATATATGTTTTCCTTACATGGATTACACTTCTGCCCTTTTTGGCCAGGTGAACTCCTATCCTGCAAGGGTCAACATCTCTTGGAAGCCTTTCTTAATTACCAGCTGGGACAATTAATCACTCGCTATTTGGGGACTCCATTTTAATACCTCCTCTTTAACATTTCCTATCTGGCATTGCAGTTATTTTGGTTGTGCCTTTTTTCCCTACTGAATTTTGAAGTATTAGAATGCAGGGACTATGTCTTATTCATTTTGACTGTGCCTGACACATAGTAGACATTTAATAAGTGATTGTTGAAAAAAATCATCTAAAAGTACAATTTAATAACAGCTAGGTGGAATGTTATTCTTGTAGGCCACATGCAATTAGGAACTGCCTCTAAGAACTACAGATAATGAATATATAGGGTATGTGGACTATAACATTAAAATGATGGAATTAGAGAAAGTTCTGAAATCCCTGGTTGAATGATTTGAACATATTTATTGCTTAAAACAAGGTGAAACATAATTAGTGTTGATAGCTCTGCTTTGTAAATGAATTTTTGTAAATGAATTTTTTTTTGGCAGATTATGGTTCCCCCTCCTCTTTTAAAACAGTTATAACAAACTAACAGTTATAACAAACTAGGTCTGTTTCATCTTTGATTTTCTTTCCCAAGGACATTGTGTCCATTGCCTTGCTAAGTTGTACTTCATTATACAAGTCAAGTTGACTATGAGAAAAGAGAAAATATTCATTTAAACTTTCAGGAAGGAAGGCTGTCAATGGTCTTAGAACCTCAGATCAGGAAGTAAAGCTAACCTAATTTTTTTTATCCTTTTGACTTGGAATATATTTTCCCTCCCTCCCTTCCTTCCTTCCCCCCGCCACCCTTCTTTCTGCAGATTTTAGATACCGAAGTTCTTTGTGAAGAAATAGATCACAGTCTTCTCTCCCCGCCTCCCCTTTTTTTCTCTAAGGCTAGGTTACTCCTAATTTCTGAAATGCTGCCCTTAGATGTAGTACAGATGGGATTTTGATCGCTCCCAATGGGGTTGAGAGTTTAAATCTTCAGTTTAGCTCTCTTCGGCTAGAGGTAATGGTTTAGTATTCCTGAAGGAGAGTTGTATGGTTGACTATTTTAGGGCCAACTTCTTTAGTAACACTTTTGATGGAAGTACCATTTTCTTTAGTACTTAATGTATCTAACTTGTGTTACAGAGATTTGTAAATATTTAGAAGAGTAGTATAAGATGTGAAATTCTTCAGATGCCTATGGAGAAAAGAAAACCCAGTACAGATGTAATACTTAGTATTCATGTTTATGGCAGATTATATTTTCAAAAGATAGCTATGACAAATATCTCCCATCCCACAAGCTGGTTACAATGTGACTTTGACACATTAGAATCTGTGGTTGCTCCTCTTGAACCTGGGCAGGTGTATGACTGCAGCAGAAGTGACAGTCTTGTTATTTCAGCTTTTAAAATTTGGGATACCAGTGGAATGTATGTTGATTTCCTGCGCCTCTTTGTCTAATATTTTCTCTCTAATCTTTCTGTTTTCACTTTGTTAACTTTCTTGTTCTATTTGCCTTCTTTTTCCTCAATCTTGTTCTCTTTCTGTTCCCTGCATCATTTCTTTCTTTGGCCAGGGAGCGAATGATGGGCATTTTGGTAGACATCTTTCCATAATACTGGAGACCTTAAACCGAGGCCGAGTGGCCCTTCCTCCTTCTTCTCTGTTATCAGAAAATGAGATAAAATGAGGAGGGATGGATTTTTAGGAGGGCTGATGTATGTCTCTCTGGCTTTCTTTTTCAAATTGTAAACTTTTTCAGTGTGGAACATGTTGTGTCTCTATGAACACTGAGCACTTAATAGAAGTCTTAGATTTAGTTTTTCATTAGCTTCTAGATTTGCATTCCTAATTTAAAAAATTTACACCTTATTATATACTTCTTTCACACTCTTACCAGAATAACTCCTGAAAAAGTAAAAACTCATTAGCATATTTATCACCCTAGATATTCCTTCCACTTCTCTTCCCATACTTTTCTGTTTTGCAGTCCCCACACTTTACATTCCGGCCTCTCAAACTGTCCTCTAAATATTCCTAACATCTTCTGACTTCTGTGTCATTGCTCACTCCGTTCCTGATACTTGACATGTTCTCCTGTCTCCTTGTCTTGTACTCATTCTTAACTTTCTAGTATGGGAACTGACCCCCTTTTATGAAACTTTCCTAGATTCCTCCCTTGTAATCTTTTCTTCTGTACTTCAGTATCACTTGTTTATACTCTTTAGGCTATTTATTACAGTCTATTTTGTGTTATTGGTATGTTACTTATGTATTCATTTATTTAGCAAACATTTGAATCCCTGGGTCCTACTTCCGGAGACTTCAGTTTATTGGTTTGGGATGGAGCCTGAGCATCAGAATTCTTTAAATGCCCCTCAGTTGATTCCAGGATTAACAACTAATAGAATAAAGATATAACACAGGGCTTCCCTGGTGGCGCAGTGGTTGGGAGTCCGCCTGCCGATGCAGAGGACACGGGTTCGTGCCCCGGTCCGGGAAGATCCCACATGCCGCGGGGCGGCTGGGCCCGTGAGCCATGGCCGCTGAGCCTGCGCGTCTGGAGCCTGTGCTCCGCAACGGGAGAGGCCACAGCAGTGAGAGGCCCATGTACCGCAAAAAAAAAAAAAAAAGATATAACACAGTGCCCACCTGGCCTGTGGTAAACACTCAAATATTTGTTGACAGATTTTAAGCTTTTAAATCCAAGGACCATAGTTTATTTTTGTATACCCCATAGCACCCAACACACTATTGCCTACTATTGTATACAGGTTTTCCCTATTATCCGAAAGTAGAGCATTCCTGTGAAACCTCTTGTAAGCTGAGATGGCATAAAGCAAAGAGGCAGTCACCTTAGGACACATCTTGCTACCAATGTACAAAATAAATTGAGATACAACATAAATGCTCACAGACATAGTTCAGAGCTATGGCAGCTTGATGCTGAGATGCTAGTGTAGTTCCCAGGGAAGGAGCTTGGCAATGCCGCTCTTGCTGCTTGGGGTGCGTGATGCCTCTATATTAGCTCTCTGCAGAGCACATACTAAAAGCTATTTTCGCCTTTTTTTGTAAAAGCAAAAATCCTCTTTAGATTTCTTTGGTTAGCGAAAACAGGTGCTAACATATGTTTCTCATAAAAGCGAAGAGGCATAAAGTGAACTTTTGAAAAGCGGGGGATACCTGTATATAATTAGGTGAAATACATAGTTCTTTTCAGTTTTCATGATATTTCATGTAGTTGCAGGGGCCATTCAGAATATGCTTGGATTACTATGTAACTAGAAGCTGCTAGACAGCCGTAAAATGTTTTTTCTGCTCTTTTTTTTTTTTGGCTGTGCCTGCGGGGCAAGTGGGATCCTAGTTCCCCAACCAGGGATTGAACCTGCGCCCCCTGCATTGGAAGTGTGGAGTCTTAACCACTGGATCTACAGGGAAGTCCCTGTTTTTTCTGCTCTTGTTTGTATTTTTAAAATAAATTTAAAAATACCCTCTAGAGAAGTCTTGGATTTACTGAACTCTAAACTAGTCTTGTGTTTGATCTATGGGTTAAATATAGAATATGAACTCCATTCTTTAATCTGATACAATGTAGTCTTCATAAAATGTGACTTTAGTTCAAATATGATTAGGAGCTTTTATAGATAAATATAATAAATATAGCAAATGAATGTACCCATGCTTCGAGTAAATATAATATTTAGCCCAACCTATAGCCAGTGCATGCAGCAGAATTATCAGATTGAACCTTTGACCTATTCAGACCATATGGCTCCTGACTTGCTTCTTTTATGTGATGTTGATAGCAAAATTTGTTTTACAAAGGAAGGTTTTATTTTGTTCATAATTTTGGGGAATGTTAATAACCTTTTAATTAAAAGTGCTTATGAATACTCATACTTATGTGACTAACCTGGCTTTGAGTAAGACAGCACTCATGGTCAAATCTAATGCAGTTGGCCCTCTATATCCACAGGTTCTTCATCTGTGGATTCAACCAAGTGTGGATCGAAAATATTTGGGAGAAAAAAATCCAGAAAGTTCCAAAAAGCAAAACTTCAATTTGCCACTCCTGCTACACACAGACAACTATTTATATAGCATTTACATTGTATTTACAACAATTTATTGATACCTAGTATTTACACTGTATTAGGTATTATAAGGAATATAGAGATGATTTAAAGTATAGAGGAGGACTTTTGTAGGTTACATGCAAATACTACACCATTTTATATAAGGGACTTTTTTTTTTTTTCTTTTTTTTGTAGTACGTGGGCCTCTCACTGTTGTGGCCTCTCCCATTGCGGAGCACAGGCTCCGGATGCGCAGGCTCAGCGGCCATGGCTCACGGGCCCAGCCGCTTCACGGCATGTGGGATCTTCCCGGACCGGGGCACGAACCCATAACCCATGTCCCCTGCATCGACAGGCGGACTCCCAACCACTGCGCCACCAGGGAAGCCCTGTGTAAGGGACTTTGATCGTCTGTGGATTTTGGTATGGGATGGGGGTGGGGTGGGTTTGCTGGTCCTGGAACCAATGCCCCGAAGGTACTAAGGGTTGACTTGGGTACGTTCTTTACAATTAATGACAATACTTTCTGTATGCTTGTCTGTCAAACCTACAGAAATTGCCTTCCTCTTCTTGATATTTCCCTTCCTCTTCTGCTTGCTCTCTTTTCCTTTCCTCCCCTTTGTTCCAGTGTTAGGTGGCAGCTGGATCTGCTTGGATGGTAACATTAGTCTATAGGTAAGGAGGAAAAAGGATAGGGGAAGAAAAATTTGTTGTTGTTTGTTGGACTTTTACCTCCTTTCTCCAGTCCTCATTTTCACAACTTTCCTCCAGAGTTAGGAGTAGAAAGTAAACAGGGGCTGCTCTCATTACTGCTAGAAATCTCCTCCTCCCCACAGACTGTCATTATTGGGCATCCATTATTTTTCTGTCTTTGTTTTATACATATATATATATATGTAAGTGACCGTGTTGGATTCGAACATATATATATTTTGTTTGTGTCCTTAACCATTTGGCCAGAGGTTGCCAAACTTGGCAGCTGGTGGGCCATATTTAGACTGCATGTTGATTAATTTTTTTTTAATATTAGCTGCTAACACTTTTAATGTGGAGAGATTTCACAAAAAATTCATATTCCTGGTTTCCTCATTGCCACATTGCAGCATAGGCCTGGAACTCAGTAGCAGCTTCAAGCTGTAGGAGTATGTGCTCTCTAGGGTTCCACAGACCCCACCTGGCCCACTTCATCATTTATATTATCCTCCGGCTCCCTGTAGGTATTTCCGTTTTTGAGGTTTGCATCATCAGTCTTTACTACCACCAGTAATTCCTTTTATGCTTGAACTTGTGTTCCAGAGCAGGGGAGCTACAGAATATTTTTATTCATACAGCTTTTCTTCCCAGCGTGAGGTCTGAGAATAGTCAAGTGTAAGGGAGATGCCTTATGTTTCTGGCCTTTTGAGTTGGAATTACACATATATTTTCATTTATTTGGACAATATTTATTGATAGTGATGGTAAAGGATCAGATGAAATGTGGTTCAGAAATAGCAGAGAGTATTAAAGAAACACAGGTTTCTTGTCAGTGCCCACGGCCCTGAATATGTAGTCCTTCAGCGAGACATAGACTGCCTGGAGTGAATTCAGTGTCCTCGCCTTAGCTCACCACAGTACACTGTTGCCTTTCACCCTGCTCCGAAAGCCAAGTGATGAGAAAGGGTGGGAAAGTCTTGGATGAGAAGGTGTCCAGGAAGCACAAATTCGTGGCTACAATTAACTCAAATCAGCCATGTTAGTCACAGTTATATCAGCTGATATAACCTGTAAATCTTACTTAGCTTGGAAGACTACCATTTTCTCTTAAAAACTGGTGATTAGGTTGTTTATGCTGATAAGTTGCTATATTAGGTTTATTATAGATCAAATAGGTCTTGAGAATGTCATGCTATAGATGATCAAATGTAAAAAGAATTCACAAGGAGATCTTTATAGAGAGTATATATGCAGATAATCACTAGATGCACCTAGCAATCTGTTTTGCTCTAACTTGTGCTTAGTAATGTAGTTTTAGAGCACTCTTCCCCCTTTTTAGATGTTCTTCCTCTGTGCACAACTATGTCTTTTGTGTTTACTATATTGTCATTGTTTATTCATGAGTCAGTCTCTTGGCTGTGAGTTCCTTGAAAGCAGACTTGGAGGTCTTACTAGTTTTGTGTTCCTCATGGCCTAGCACAGTGTTTGGGCATATGATCAGTAAGGGCACAGTAGTCTTTAATTAATTAATGATTTGTTGCTTGATTGATTGCATTTCAGGAGCGTCTTACTGGAAGGATTCTATTTCTGTGGTGGGGACCATAATCTTTGTTTTATCTCTGTTTCAGTATTTGCCCTTTCTGTGTAATTGCTTTTACTTTTGTGCTATAATCATTACGTGATTATCAAGTACTTTCTTTTTCTTACCATATCTTGGTATTTGATTGTGAGTTGCTAATTCTCACTAATGGAATATTTTGAAAACTGACATGTCTTGAAATCACCAAGGCTTTTTGTTGGATGAGATTTGTGTTAAATTCTCTTGAAAATCTGTTTTGATATGAGAAAAGAAAACTTTCTCTGTTGGTTCTTTGCCTTGGGTGTTCCCTTGTCTTTCATTCACACTTACTTCCTGTTTGAGGAAGGATTTTAGTTCTGTTTCTGTAGTTTTCAATAAGATTCTGGTTAGTTTCTTGACTTTTTTTTTTTTTTTTGCGGTACGCGGGCCTCTCACTGCCGTGGCCTCTCCCGTTGCAGAGCACAGGCTCCAGACGCGCAGGTCCAGCGTCCATGGCTCACGGGCCCAGCCGCTCAGCGGCATGTGGGATCCTCCCGGACCGGGGCACGAATCCGTGTCCACTGCATTGGCAGGCAGACTCCCAACCACTACGCCACCAGGGAAGCCCAGTTTCTTGACTCTTAACGACGGTGTTATAGGTGGACTTGAAATGTTTCTACAGTTCCTTAGATTAAGAAAAACCTAAAGTAAAACCAGCCCTTGAGATTTTTTTTTGAAGGTGAAATACCTCTTTAAGCTATTCCCATTGTGGTCAAATATATTAGTTTACTGTCCAAATGTATTAGTTTACTGTCATGCTTTCCTTTTTTATTCTGGAGTCCTTCATTTCTAATCTAGTCTTGTTCTCTAGGCTTATGCATCGCTGTCCTGCTGGGATATCATATCATAATCATCCTAGAAATTCCCTTTACCTCTCTCATGCTACAGTCAGTGTTTCCTGGATCCCTTTTCTTTCCTTTGTTTACCCCCTCATTTTGTTGTAGGACATTCTCCTGTAGCTTTCTGGAAAAGGTACAGGAGAGATTGTACTTTTTCCTTGTTATATTTTTATAGTACCCTATTCTTATTTGGCTGCAATTTTCTTTTTCTCCTTTTCTGAGAATATTTGGAGGTTTTCATATTTTTTTCTTCTTTCTTCATTATTTCTGTTCACCCCTCCCCTTTCCCCCATTTGTTTGTTTTGGTACCTTTCTTTTTGGAATCTTCCTCAATTTTTGGTGTTCCTTGTCAGTTCATTCATTTTTTCAGTCTACTCTATATATAATTTACATACAATAAAATGCACAGATTTTAAGTATTCAGTTTAGTAAGTTTTGACAATCATATTCACTTTTGTAGCCACCACCTCAATCAAATATATAAGACATTTCCATCAACTCAGAAGGGTTCCCTCCTATCTCTTTGCAGTGTCTGTTCCCTACAATTCCAGCCACATACTCCCCACTTCACCACCTGTCAACCACTGTCTTTGACATCACAGCTAGTTTTGCCTCTTTAAGTCTTTTTTATAATGCAGTCGTATGGTATATGTTCTTTTGTTTCTGGCTTATTTTGCTCAGCATAGTTTTTGAGATCCACTTATGTTGGTGCATGAATCAGTGGCTTCTTCATTTTTATTGCAGAATACTATTCCATTGTATGGATATACCACATTTATTCATCTGTTCAAGGATCAAGGGGTTGTTGTTTCTAGTGTTTTTGCTATTGTTAATAAAGCTCCTTTGTATGTTTCTGTACAGTATTTCTTGGGTGAATAGCAAAGAGTGGAATTATTGGGTCATAACGTAAGTATATGCTTAACTTTATAATAACTGCCAAACTGCCTCTTTATTTTAAAGAGTGATGCATTAAAAGATTGACTGGAAGAGTTACATGTTTGAGTATATCGCTTGTTGACTTGTGGATTTTCCTTTTGGGAACCCAGCCATTTCTAAAGGGGGAATGGAGACATTCCCCTCACCCCATGTCAGTAACAGTAGGTCTTTGTTCTAGAATCATTTACTTTCTTCCGAGAAGAATCCTCATTGATTCTGCCAGGTGATATATATATGAGAATAGGGCAAGGGAGGACAGCTGGGTGCAAATGCTCACTTAATCTTCACCTTTTTTCATACCTCATTGTCCTTCCTATAGCTCTCAGCTAAATCTGGTGTTTCCATGTATGGAGCCTTTCTGTGTCAGTGTCTCCAGAGAACGTATCTCTGGTTTTTGATATATATCTACATCTAAAAGTGATGTGTGGGGGTGGGTAGATGGTAGATTGGTGCGTGACTGTGTTGTGCTGCAAGGGACCCTAGAGTCTAAGCACTTCTCATATAACTTTCAACCAATTTCTCTTCAATCCCACCTTTTACCCTCACCCTTTTTTTTTTTTTGTGGTAACTGGTACAATTAATTCGAGTCTCTTTTGGGTGCTCTAGACAGAGTAAGTTAGTTCACTTTCTTGTTCACATTTCTCAACTGCTGGTGCTTACATTTCAATTTTATTTTATCTGCTCAGGTCAGTCACTCCTCCAGACACTAATGTTCCCCAGAAAAAAATGACTGCCTCTTAAATCCTCAGTTCTTTTTTCTCCTATTCTCTTTGTCCTTGTGAGTTTATGTCCTTTTTTATTCTTGCTGTAATTTTAGTGAAGTCTTTGGAGAGAGAGGAGATAGAAAAACCACACATGTACAGTTTTCTATTTTTTCCAGAAATTGCTTTTTCTTTCTAAAACTAAAATAACTGCATTAATATTATGTTTTCCTACCCTAAAATTTTACTAGGCTTGATTCTCTTTTGTTTTCCGTCTTGCCTGAATCTTTTTTTTTTTTTGGTACGTGGGCCTCTCATTGTTGTGGCCTCTTCCGTTGCAGAGCACAGGCTCCGGACGCGCAGGCTCAGCGGCCATGGCTCACGGGCCCAGCCGCTCCACGGCATGTGGGATCTTCCCAGACCGGGGCACGAACCCGTATCCCCTGCATCGGCAGGCGGACTCTCAACCACTGCGCCACCAGGGAAGCCCTTGCCTGAATCTTTATTTTTAAAGTTTTCAAAGTTTCAGTTGTACAATGAACACTTTTATGTATTCCTTATCTACAGATGAACTAATTGTTAGCTTGTTTATTTTGAATAAAAATACTATTTATTTTCAGTAAATATGGATCTCTGGCAGTATTTTAGTGTCTGATAGTTTCTTTTGTGCATATACAATAACTTATTCAATCTGTCTTCTGCTGATGGACATTGTTTGCTTTTACGAATGCTTTAAAAAACTTATATGTACATTTTCTCCTGTTATAAGGGAATAAATTCATTAGTCATCTGGTTGCTATTTTTTTAACATATTACCAAACAGTCCTTCAAATATCTGTAACCAACAGTGTATGAGATTATCATTTTATATCACAATGACTGATTTTTCTTGTCTCCTCCACTAGACTATGAGCATCCTAATTTGTTAGTAAAACCATTAATGAAAATTAGGCATATTGAAGAAATAGGTATTCCGGTAGCTGAAGTAATTTCTTCTTTTTTATTGTAATTTATAAAATGAGCTTTGTTCTGTTTCTCACTTTTGTATTCTAAAAAGGAAAAAAAATTAGTAACTTGGGGCTATTAATATTATGAATTCATTTTTTAATGAATTAAGCATCTAGTATTCATACTTTTCTCTAGCTACTTATTCAAGTATTAGTTCTTATTGTTTTATCATTGCCCTACAGGTTGTTGAACTCATGAACTTTCCCTCCCTACCACAGACTTTCATTGAATGATAATCTATGTGCCAGGGCACTCTTTAGTCTTTCTCTTGCTGGCCCTTTCTGCCTTACTTGAGACTGTAGACCAGCCCTTTTTCTTGTCCTTTGGAGACTACACTCTTGTTTTTCCTGTTCTAACTATTCCTTGTCGATCTCGTTTGAGTATATTTTCTTTCTCCACAGGTACTGTAAGCTTTGGTTTCTCCCAGTTTTGTCTCTGTCTCATTTGTGCTCTTCAGTCATGGCTTTAGTTGCCACCTATAGGTTGATGACTCTCATCAATCCTCTCCTAAGCTTTACACTCATAATTGTAAAAACCCAATGGATCTCCCCAAGGTTCCTCATTTTCAGTATGTCCTTATCAGAATTTATCTTTTTTTTCTTCCTCACTATTTTAAAAAAAATATTTAAAATTTATTTATTTGGCTCTGCTGGGTGTTAGTTGCGGCACGCAGGATCTTTGTGGCCGCGTGCGGGATCTTCATTGCGGCATGCAGAATCTTTAGTTGTGGCATGCAAACCCTTAGTTGCGGCTTGTGGGCTCTAATCTAGTTCCCTGACTAGGGATTGAACCTGGACCCCCTGCATTGGGAGTGTGGAGTCTTAGCCACTGGACCACCAGGGAAGTCCCCACTTCCTCACTTACTCTTTTTCGTACATTCCCTTTCTACGTGCTAATACCATCCTTCAAGTTTCCCAGGATAGAATCCTGAGTGTTATTCTAGATTGCTTCTACTTTTAGTCAAGCTTCAGATTCTACTGACTTTTCCTTCTAAATATTTCCCAGATTTAGCTCCTCCTTTTCTTCTCTTAGTAGCAGTCTATCTTTTGCTTCCACATTTGTTCCATTCTCTGTAGAACTGGTAAACTATCTGAATTTTATCTGACTGTGTCCTGTTTCCTGTCTGCCTGGAGTTTTTATCTGAATTGTGTCTGACAGAATCCCTTCCTTATTATGACAGAACCAAATTTCTCTGAATTGGTCAATGACTGCTTTAGGTTTATCACTTACTACTCCCTGCCTTATTCATTTTGTTCTAGTAACATACAATTCTCCATACGATCTATACATCATGCTCTATGCATTATACTTTGAAACAAACTATTATGTCTGCTTGGCATGCCCTTGTCCATTTTGCCTGGGTAAAGTTTAAGTAATCATCCTCTCTGTCCAGAAGTCTTTGTCTTTCTTCTCTAGCATGGGATAAAGGTACTAATTCTGTGCCTCCATAGTGATGATTGTACTGACCACATAATACTAAAGAGTATTTATTTTTCTGTCCTTGTAGACAGAGATTGTTCTATTCAGTGGAAAAAAGGCTTCAATGCCTAAAATAAAGTAATGGCTCAGTAATTTTTTTTTTGAGAGTGGATGTCTAAAAATTATAGTTTATTAGAATCATCTATTTATAGGTTACTTTCTTTGTAGATGATGACACGGTCTAAACTAAACTTAGGGGGTGTCTTCTGCATGGATAGATACATGCTCAAAGAGTAGAAATAATATAATTTTTATCCCAGAGGCAATGAGTGCATTGCTGCTAAAAACATATTAATGCCAGCATCTAAGGCCATTTAGCTTACTTGCTAATTCGAAGTACTTGTTACCTCTTCCTTACCCCTGCCTAAAATTTGTATGTATAATTTAATGTTCTGTCATTTGAAAATAGTGGGTCAGGAATTTACATATTTATTTTCTAGATTAGATTTGAAAATATTAGAATTATGAAAAATATCTTTGGGTTTATTTGACTTATTTGGAAAGAGAAATAATATTTGCCAATTTTTATTAGGAATTGGGTTGAAAAAATGTAAAGATTTTGAGAGATGACTTTTCTCCTCTAGTTTCTTACGCATCTTCTCTTTCTGAATTTCAGTTACAGATGTAGAGCTGAAACGACTGAAAGATGCCTTCAAGAGGACCTGTGGACTCTCATATTACATGGGCCAGCACTGCTTCATCAGAGAAGTGCTTGGGGATGGAGTGCCTCCAAAAGTTGCTGAGGTAATCTTTATGTTCTAGGTTTTCCTTTGAGATAGTTACTACCAACCTGAATTCTTGAGGGTTCTCCTGGTCTTGACAGATTTAATCTTCCCTACAGTTATTTTTCTTGCTGAGTAGGTTAACAGATCTTGTTTTAGATGTCAATATGGCTGTGTTCTTAGAGGCCAAATGGGAGTACTGCAGAGCTGCAATTCTGCTTCTGTGTACTTCTGAGCCTTAATAGCCACTGATTATTATCATGGGACCATTTATATGACTAGCTTCTTATTCTTATAAACTTCATCACTCTGAGATATAATTTTTATGTTGGGAGTATTTTTATAAATTTTGAATTTAAAACCTTTCCATATAGTAAAACCTAATTAAATTAGTTCTGTGAAATTAAATGTTGTACATGAAACACTAGCTTATTGGAATTTGTAAAGGCTTATTTAAATTCTACTAAAAATTTTTAGGTAGAGATAAAATGAGCTAAGTTGATATAAATATCCCCTTTCTAACATTAAGTTCACTATTTTATAGGTATATACACAGATATGTATTATGTCATTCGAAAGGTGAAATGAGAATAGAATTAATAAAACAGTGAAAATTATAATAAGAATTTTAAGCTTGGTGTATTTCATAAATCCTTGATTCACCATTCCTAATTAGTGACAGTTGATATTTCTAACCCATGCTGTGTGCTTTTGAATCTTATGGTTTACATAATATAGAAATTACATTTATTGTTTTTTTGCATGTTTTAATCTTTTTTTTTTTGGTGGGGATATATGTTGCATTAATTCTGTTACATGTATTCTTGTGTTAAATTAAGTACTTTCTTGCTCTGTCATTATTTTGGATTTATGACAGGATTAGTTTTTTTCCTGATACTATTTATTGGGTTCTCTTTTTCTGTATGAATTCATCTTCCTATTTTCTTTTAATTTATTTGTCTTAAGTGCTAGTATAATATAAAAATTTGGAATTCAGAATTTTTCATTTTAGGATATAACTAGCAATTTAATGAGATAATGTAAGTTGCCCATTAGAGGAAGGGATTTAAACTGAACCCATAGTATTTAAAACAAGATGCTTCCAAATTCAAATGTATACTAACTTGAGCCTTTCTTTCCCTCAGCTTCTTCCTTAAAGTCAAAACTGTCAGTCTCTGTAAATTCATGGTGCTGGAAAACTTAGGTCAGAATATCTGATTTATCTCTTTGGATCATGTATAAAGATTTACTTGTGTACATCTACATACCTATAAACAGATGTCCATTGAGGTCCTTGTCCATTTTTTAATTGGGTTGTCTTTTTATGCTTGAGATGTAAGAGTTCTTTATATATTCTAGGTCCCAGTCCCTTATAAGATACATGATTTGCAAATATATTGTCCCATCACTCTCTTGATGGTGTTCTTTGAAACACAAAACTTTAAAATTTTGATGAAGTGCAGTTTACCTGTTTTTCCTTTTATGCCTTGTGTTTCTGGTGTTGTGTCTAGGAAACCACTGCCTAACCCAAGGTCACAAAGATTTACTCTTCTGTTTCCCTCTAAGGATTTTAGCCCTTACCTTTAGGTCTCATCCATCTTGTGCTAATTTTTGTGTATGGTGTGATGAGTCCAACTTCATTCTTTTGGAAATAGTTCTTTAGTCATCCTGTTACCGAGTCCAAGCTCCTACTGCTCGCCACATGACAGGTCAGTAAATTGAGAGACGTTTTGTGGGGGCAAGGAATAACGACTTTATTCCGAAAGCCAGCAGACCAAGAAGATGGTGGACTAGTGTTCCAAAGAACCATCTGAGTTAGAATTCAGACTTCTTTTATAGTAAAAGGGGAGAGGGTGTGGCCTGGTTGTTGCAGACTTCTTGGTGCCTTTGTTCTTGCAGCTGTCCACGGAGGTCTGATCACAATGTTCCTAGACCTCCTGCAAGGCAAATGTTATTCTCTGTTCTGCAACTTTTTATCTCTATATGAATGAAAAAGTGTTATACCTTTAAAAAGTCAGAGCCTTGAGAATGGGCTATCTTGTATATTTTAGGCTATAGGCAACATTCTTTTACAAAAGATACAAAGCCTGCATGACTAAGCACAGGCAACAGAGTGCAAAGGTTAGAGCTAAAGGAATAGAATCAATATGGAGTCAGGTTTATTCTTCTCTGTTATAGTCCGAGCAACTGTTTGTTGAAAAGATTATTCTTTCCCATTGAATCGTCTTATCACTGTTGTTGAAAATCAACTGATCATAAGCATAAGGTTTTACTTCTAGATTCTCAATTCTATTCCATTGCTTTCTGTGTCTATCCTTGCATCAGTATTATATTGTCTTGATTACTCTAGGTTTATAGTAAGTGTTGAAATCAGAAAGTGTCATTTCCCCATCTTTCTAATTTTTCAAGTTGTTGTGTCTATTCTGGGTCCCTTGCATTTACATATGAATTTTTGTATCAGTTTTTCAATTTCTGCAAAAGAAGCAGCTGAGATTTTGATAGGGGTTGCATTGAATCAGTAGATTGATTTGGGGGAGTATTGCCATTTTAACAATATTTAAGTCTTCTGACTCACAAAATTAGAATGCCGTTCCATTGATTTAGATTTTTAATTTCTTTCAGCAATGTTTTATAGTTTTCAATGTACAAGTCAAATGTCCATCAATAGAACAAAATGTGGTATATCTAATCTATAGAATGGAATATTGTTAATAAAAAAGGAATGAAGTCTTCTGATACGTGCATGGATGAACCTTCAAAACATTCTAAGTCAAAGAAGCCAAATACAAAACACCATGTATTTTTTTATTCTATTTGTATGAAATGGCCAGAATAGCCAAATCTGTGGAGACAGGAAATAGATTAGTGGCACTTTGTTAAAATTTTAGCTGATTTTTTTCTTACTCGCTTGCATGGTAGCTGCCTCTTCCTGCTGTTGTTTTGGAGGAATCTATCTTTCTTGAAATGTCAGATACAGGTTGCCCTGTTAACTCAGTTCTCCGATATGCTCAAGAAATGTAATATGATAGTTAAATGACTTTTTCTTGTTTTTAGGTTAGGAGTGACACTCAGGCTTTCTACATCTAAGGTGGAAGTGGAACTCCTTGGAGTGTCATTTTTATGTGAATATTTCGTAAATTTCATTTCACCCAAAATTATTTCAAGAGTCTCTGTCCTTTGGACTATCTTTTAAGAATCATCACTGGCTAGAATAATTAAAGTATTGAATAATTGTTTTACAAGAATGATCTTAATTTTAAATTGTAAAATCCATAATGATAGTTTCAAATTTCAGTTTCATTGTAGTTAACACTTTTTTGTGTGTAAACTCTAGCACAGTATTAAGCACAAATAGAAATTTTATAAATGCTTTTAGTGATGATGGTGAACTTCATTTATCCTACTATTTACAGACCTAGGTTTATTTTAAGTGAGGAGGAGTACTATTAGCATGTGAATATTGATTAGTACATATAACACTGTGTAAGTTTTAAAGTACTATAAGGAACTAAGTACTTCTGTCTTTAATCTCTCGTATTTTCTCATGAAAAGATGTCTTTATAGTGTCTCATACAATAATCTCAAAGGATGAGTGAACCCCATCAAGCTCAGTTCTGGAACAGTTCCAGCATTTATATAAAATGAGCTTGTAACTTATTTCAGGCATCTCTCCAAGACAGGCAGGTTAGTAGATAGACTTCAACTTTTGTGTGTATTTGGGAAAGGGAGAGAATTTATGAGTATGTTTCATCTTGCAGAGTACAAAGTTATTTGCTAAAGAGGAAATAGTACATTTTAAGTAAAATGGAAGTATAGATCTGGGCAGATAGTTTTGAAGTTTGAATTTAGATGTAGTGGGTAGGCAGACTCATAGAATGGAGGATCTGTATTCTGTAGTTGCAGCAAAATCTTGTTAAATGATGGGATTTCTAAACAAAGTGATTAGTTGCAAAGCTAAGGAAGTAATCGTTAGACTGTAGGTGGCTCTTCTGCGATCTTTCTTAAAATCCTTCTAAGAGTTTCCTATGATAAATTCCAAGACAGGCTATTTTGGATAAGGAAAAATAACTCAAAGCAGTTTAAAATTTTTAGAATCAAAGCATTGATTTCATTTGACTCATTATTTTCTAGGATAGATTAGTGTAGTTAATATTTTGATGTAATTCTGATCTTGCTTATAATAATAACTGTGTTATTTGAACAAAATATTAAATGAATGGAATTTGAGGGAATTAAGAAAACAAGGTCAAAACAAAGTGAATGGAAAACTGTGTTCTACTTGAAATTGGACTTTTCTGAACCAAGGCCACTCACTCTTAATTATTCAGTGTTTTTTCTTCAGTGTGTCACCCATCTCCCAACCCCTATTCCCCCAAAGAAATCTAATGACAAAACATTTCCATGTAGTATTGATTTGTAATCATTTCCTCTTGTTTTCATGTTCACTTAAAACTGTTTTTCACCATTTACAAAATATGCGGTGCAAGTGAATTGATAGTTGCTACTCCTTAACTATTTCTTTTAACTGGAAACTCTTAAATCTCTATCCCAGTATTGATTTCAATTCTGGATGGCTGTCTAGGATAAAAATTCCACTCCACCTTCCTCCATAAAGCTGTCTCTGACAATTTTAGCCCACACTGTTTTTCTCCCATCCTTAAACTCTTAACAGGCATTAAAGCCTCCCTCTGTACTATGTAGTACATTGTTTTTATTAGATAATGACTAATTGTTCATTTAAATCTTGTCTCAACTAAGTTATGATTCTTGACGGGCAGACTTTATGACTTTTAAAAAATTGGCCCCAGAGTGTTGTGCATACAATATAAACTCAGTGAGTATTTTGATTTTTTTGTTTTGTTTTGTTTGTAAGTAATTGTATATTCTGCAAAACCCTATTGTAAGAATGACCAGGACAATGACCAGGAAACCATACTCCTAAAGTCAATTAGCTTTGCTAGCTTTGCAGTCCTTGAACATTTAACCTTTTCCAAATTAGAGGAAAATGCACCTTTTAAGCAAAAGCAATCATAGAGCCTGGAGTGTTTTTAGACATAGTGGTCAACATGTGAAAACAAGCAGCTGATTAGTAGGATATTTTTCCATTAGTGTTGGTAAATTTATGCTGAGGTATTCATAATGCATTTAGATGCCCCTTGGGACTAGGGACATGCATTTATTGAGTTGGCCAAAAAGTTTGTTCCAGTTTTTCAGTAAGATGTTATGGAAAAACCCGAACGAACTTTTTGGCCAATCCAATACTAGACAGTCTAGGTTTAGGGGGACTATCTGAGCATAGAATAATGATTTGTGATTGTTTTTTTGTTTCGATGTTAGTTGATCAGTATTATTGATTACATCCCTTTATGTTGGATTTACTAGCATCATGGATAACAACTTTCTTGACAACTCTAGCCATTGTCAGCTCTTGATGCTGTTGATCATTGACTATTATAATATACTAAAATAATACGTTTATATCAACCAGAGAAAAGCAGCTAATGTTTTCATGTTACATTAAATCCTAGTCTTGACATTATGGCTAGCAGTAGAACACTAAGCAGGATACTGGTTTAAAATCTTTCTCTGGAACTAGAATCTGTAAAATAACCACTAGTCTTTATCTTAACTGCATCACTTTCGTTCAGCGTAATATTCATGCTAGTTCTTAAATTGCATTGTTGTTGGTTTTTTTTTTTTGGTATTTCTCTTTGTAAGACCAGACAAAAAAGATTCCAAGGGCTCTCTTAGATGAAGATAACAGAATACATCACTCCTTTCTTGTAAAATTACGTATGGACTTTAAAAAAATATATACATTATTGTCTTGATGGTTCTTAACTGCCAAGTTTTATCCTAGAGCAATATTTAAACAGTTTCATAAGCTATTGAAAAACAAAGTTTATAGTAGAAGAGCTGACATGTTATTAAGCATAATGGGACTAGGGAATTCCTTGTATAAAACATTACATCAAATACATTACATAAATTATAAGTGTTCTAAGTGGTATGCCAGATGTCAAAGAAGTTACTTATATTGGTACTAAAAAATACTCTTATAGAAAATAACTTATGCATAATCACTTATTTTGAATCCTTGGTGTATTAAGTGAGCCACTGACGTGACTAGTGTAGTAGATAAAAATAATTAACATCCTTTTCAAGTCAGTCTTGATAAGACACTTCTATCCAATATCATATTCCTTAATTGGTATTATGAGGTAAAATAAGGTTGATTTAATTTATAATCGAGAGTGTTAAAAACCTCTGCCTAAATTTAGCTGATAAAATTCAGCTGAGTTTGACTACAGAAGTTGGAAATTTTATATAAAAAGAATTCTAAATGGTGGGAAAAGCAACTAACATCTTCTAAACTTGGGTGAATGTAAAAGGAAGGCATATTCATTCTTATCCTTTTCTCCCTTTCTGCATGCCCATGGAATAAATATAGCTGTATTTTATTGAGCACCTACCTAATAAATTTCTTTTCTTTTTAAAATTTATTTATTTTTGGCTGTGTTGGGTCTTTGTTGCTGTGTGTGGGCTTTCTCTAGTTGCGGAGAGTGGGGGCTACTCTTCCTTGCAGTGCATGGACTTCTTATTGCAGTGGCTTCTCTTGTTGCAGAGCACAGGCTCTAGGCACGCGGGCTTCAGTAGTTGTGGTGCGTGGGCTCAGTAGTTGTGGCTCGGGGGCTCTAGAGTGCAGGCTCAGTAGTTGTGGTGCACGGGCTTTGTTGCTCAGCGGCATTTGGGATCTTACTGGACCAGGAATCGAACCCGTGACTCCTGCATTGGCAGGCGGATTCTTAACCACTGTGCCACCAGGGAAGTCCCTAATAAATTTCTGTTTGTAGTAGAAATGGAATGATTTTTATGTTTGCCTTGCATATGGTAGTTATTATCTTTTAAGACTATCATCTTTGAGTAATATGAATTATTATATTCAATACTTAGATTAAAATATAGGGAGAAGAGTTGTAAAATACAGTTGAACTTCCTGTATTTCCGTAATTTTGTCATTAAGTGATAAATATGAGAATCCTTCCTTAATGTACTTCTAAATGTAATTTCTGTTTTTAAAAATAATTTTATTTATTTATTTTTGGCTACGTTGGGTCTTTGTTGCTGCACACGGGCTTCCTCTAGTTGTGGTGAGTGGGGGTTACTCTTCGTTGCAGTGCACAGGCTTCTCATTGTAGTGGCTTCTCTTGTTGCAGAGCAAGGGCTCTAGGTGTGTGGGCTTCAGTAGTTGTGGCATGCAGGCTCTAGGGCGTGCAGGCTTCAGTAGTTGTGGCACACGGGGTTAGTTGCCCTGCGCCATGTGGGATCTTCCCAGACCAAGGATCAAACCAATGTCCCCTGCGTTGGCAGGCAGATTCTTAACCACTGTGCCACCAGGGAAGTCCCTAAATGTAATTTCTTGATGCTTTATTTTTTATGAGTAGCTGATTGAAAATATAAAGAGGAAAGAATTTATGTTCAGAGTCATTTATTTATTTGTTCTTTTAAAATTTATTTATTTTATTTATTTATTTTTGGCTACGTTGGATCTTCATTGCTGTGTGTGGGCTTTCTCTAGTTACGGCACACAGGCTTCTCATTGCGGTGGCTTCTCTTGTTGCAGAGCACAGGCTCTAGGCACGTGGGGTTCAGTAATTGTGGCACACTGTCTCAGTAGTTGTGGCGCACGGGCTTAGTTGCTCCGCGGCATGTGGGGTCTTCCTGGACCAGGGCTCGAACCCCTGTCTCCTGCGTTGGCAGGCGGATTCTTAACCACTGCGCCTCCAAGGAAGTCTCCAGGGTCATTTATACTTACAGCTTTAGGGTACACTTTTTCCTGCCTAGTTCTCTATTAAGTTATAAGAACATCCTGAAGCACCTTTCTGAGAATCTGAGGTGTTGTCCCAAAAATGCTATTATAAAAAATGATGGACTTAAAGAATTTATTAGCTGTGTAATGGTTAACATTTCATACTATATACATCATTGTCGTTTTGAATGCAAATACATACAGTAGGTAAACAATATAACCACATATATTGTAGTTTCAAATATAGGTAACACTTTATAGTCATCAAAAATTGTGATTTTAGGATTAATTTTGTAATTAAGGAACATTGCAGTCAACTGTGGGATTTTCGAGAGTGTATTCTCAGGAAACAAATGGCATGAAGAAACAACAATATATCCTATGTTCACACAAACTAATACAGGATAGCAAATCATTTATTGAAAAATGTTAATATATTATGGCTAAAAAGGAAGTCCTTAATATAGTCTATCCTTTTTTCTTTATTTTACAGTGTTGTTCTTTAGTAAGCATCTCGTTTATTCCCATTATTTAAAATAAATATTTGTTGTGAAATGTCTCTGATTTTTTGTGAATGCATAAAAGTTTTTTGAAATGAACTCAAAATAATAGTATATAATAAATGATTTGTAATACATACAGTAATACATATCATTGTATTTTCTCCTATATTAGTTAACTTTTCTCAGCAACATACATTTAATAACTAGTCCACGGGAATGGGAATATATTTTAAAGAAGTCTTGTCCTGTATTTTTAGCTGCTAAAGCTAGATTATTGAAGTCTTTAATTTATTCTTATTTTTCCTGAGAGTTTGATACTAATACAATATATTTCTTCACTGGGCAGTCTTTCTTTGACCTTCTTCCTTTTAAAATAGAAGCGTATTACAAAAGGTTCATTCTGCTTATTATAAATATAGTAAGATGTTTTTCATGAGGATTTTCTTTTTACTACTTTGTAAAATTATATTCAGTGACTTAAAAGTAAAAAGGAAGACCTGTTGGTACACACATAACATAAGTAAATCTCCCAATCACTATGCTAAATGAAAGAATCCAGTTAAAAATAGAGCACATGCTTATGATTCCATTCATATAAAATTCTGGAAAATGCAAAATCTATCATGAAACGAAGCTTACCGAGAGCCTGGTACTGGTGTTGGTGCAGGAGGAAGGAGAGGGAGGGATAAATTACACAGGGACATGAAACTTGAGGGGATAGAAATGTTTGTTACTTGTTTTTTTTTGGCTGTGCTGGGTCTTCGTTTCTGCGTGCGGGCTTTCTCTAATTGCTGTGAGTGGGGGCTTCTCTTTGTTGCGGTGAGTGTGCTTCTCATTGCAGTGGCTTCTCTTGTTGTGGAGTGCAGGCTCTAGGCGCGCAGGCTTCAGTGGTTGCAGCATGTGGGCTCGGTAGTTGCAGCACGTGGGCCCCAGAGCACGTGGGCTTCAGTGGTTGCAGTGCGTGGGTTCAGTAATTGCCGCATGTGGGCTCTAGCGCGTGTGGGCTTCAGTAGTTGTGGTGTGTAGGCTCAATAGTTGCAGCATGCGGGCTGTAGAGCATGCGGGCTTCAGTAGATGCAGCGTGCAGGCTCAGTATTTGTGGTGCGCAGGCTTAGTTGCCCCGCGGCATGTGGGATCGAACTCGTGTCCCCCTGCATTGGCAGGCAGATTCTTAACCACTGGACCACCAGGGAAGTCCTGTTACTTGTTTTCTTGATTGTGATTATGGTTTCAGTGGTATGACATGATGTGTGACAAAACGAATCAATTGTACACTTTAAATATATGCAGTTTATTGTACTTCAGTTATTCCTCTAAAACTTGGTAGAACATTTAATTAGATGTACTTATTGAGCTTTTCAGGAAGCATACTTGTTCTACTTGGAAAAGCGAGCTGGAAATATAAAAATTGACTATTGACAGACATATGATTTCCTTTTCGTTCTTCACTAAGATATTTGGATTTTAGTTCTAACTTTATTATTTACTTCATGATCTTTTCCTAGTCACTTAAGTTCTGAGGCAAAAGAACCTCCAAACCTTCCATCAGAATTATTGTAGGAATTTAGGTATATGACCAGCTTGACTATAATTAGAAGAGTTTGAAGTGCAGTTAAATTGTTTTATTCATTTATTTATTTATTTATTTGGTTGCATTGCGTCTTAGTTGCACCTGGTGGGCTCCTTAGCTGTGACTCATTGGCTCCTTTAGTTGTGGCACACGGGCTTCTTAGTTGTGGTACGTGGGCTCCTTAATTGTGGCTTGCCAGCTCCTTAGCTGTGGCATGCGAACTCTTAGTTGTGGCATGCACGTGGGATCTAGTTCCCTGATCAGGGATCGAACCCGGGCCCCCTGCATTGGGAGCACCGAGTCTTAGCCACTGTGCCACCAGGGAAGTCCCACAAAGTGCAGTTAAATTGTAATGTTCTACTGTTGACTTTGAGATCTGCCTGGATTGGAGGAGAGATGGATATTGGTAGGTTAGTCTGGGAAAGTTGGGGCAGTGAAAGGAAAGAATTCCCAGTGATAAATTTGGAACTCTGCCTTTTTCTCCTGATTTAAGTTATGGATTAAATTAAGCTTTTAGAAAATAAAAGTGAAAGCAAGGCAATTCTAGAATGAGATCATTAATCGTAGAAGATCCAGGATAATTAGCTTCCAAGAAAAGTATGGATAATAAAGTAGGATAAGAACAGACAAGGGGAGTCAGTTGTGAGGACAGGGATCCAATCTTAGGATCATGGATTAAGATGTGGAACAGCAAAGAAAAAAGCTAGCCAGGAAATCTCTCTAGGCAGAATTCAGGGATACTAACTCCAAGGAGAATAATTTTGACTTAAAACTTAGTAGTTGAACCTGCAGCATTAACAGGTTTCTTTCTTCAAGCATCAATGGGTTTAAGGAAAATTCAGTTTCTTCCTTGGGATGGGAATAGATCAGCTGTAAGGGACAAATATTTGCTTTAAAGGAAGCTAGTGAGTAGAAGGGGAGTTACAACCCAGAACTTCAAAGACATTACTTAATGATGTTAAATAAACCAAGGCCAAGCTAATTGAGAGAGTATACTAAAAATTTACCTCACCGATGTGTAGTTTATGCTCTGAGCCTTTTTTGTAGTTGTGTATTTGAACAGACATAAGTAGACAAGGTATCTTCAGAGATGAGAAAAGAGGCTACAGACTGACTCTTCGGACTTGCTATCCAGTGTGGTGGCAGCAGGAAGTTACCTAAGACAGAGGTAATAATCTGGTTTGTTCAGTCAGTGCTGGGGTTAGTTTACTGGTCCGACAGTCTGTCAGATACTAAGTAATTAATGTACAGAGGTATTCTGAACATTTTGTTTAGGCAAGGCTCCTTTGCTGTTGGGCTGGAGGAAGGGAGAAAAGTAATAAGGAGTGTTCTGTTCTCTACATTTAAGAAGAGTATTTGTTAGTAACTTACTTTCTGACTCTTATATTTAATGCCATGGATTCATGACTACCATATAACAGTCAACAATTCTGTGGGATATATACCTGACACAGGCCTAGGATAATTCTTAATATGAAAAATAATGGATTGTAGGACAAATATTAATGAAATATACCAAGAATATGGAGCAACTAACATGTTTTAGTTTTTTTCTGAAAATAGTATTTAATATTTTCCCTTCAACAATAAATTTCACAATTTATTCTTTAACAATAAAATAAGTTGACAAGATAGTAATCTATATAAATAAAATTAATTTCTATCTCTTAGAACATCCTGTGAAAATAACCAGACTTATTTTCATAAAACTTGGTAAAGTCTGTTTGGGGAGATAGGACTTATAGACTATTCTATACTATGTTATAGACTGTTCAATACTCTGTGCATGAACTTTTCTTTGGTGATTCTTTAGGGGAATTTCAAGGAGAGAGGCACCTTACATAGTATTTCATGCTGAGGTCCAAGGATTCTATGTGGCTTACCACAAGTATTAAGTCCCTATAGAATGAGAAAATAAACTATGGTGTCAAATATGGACCTCAAATCAAGTTACAAGTTTAGATGGTCTGACATGCAGGCTTTGATTTATTATTGATCTATGTACCAGTGGGAAATGCAACACCACTCTCCCCCACCTAAAATCCACAGTGACTAAATATATTAGTTTTGTTTCTCTTTTATGTAAAAGAATTTCAAAGGTAGGTATTCTAGGGCTTGAATGGCAGCTACCCTATCATTAGGGACCCAGGTCCTATTTGATCAGAGAGTCTTTTCGGAAGTCCACCCACTGACTTTCAGTTTTATCTCATTGGCTATCCCCAGTTGCAAGAGACTCTAGGAAATGTAAAAAATGTGAGTTTGAACAGGTATAATAACACCTTAGAAGAAATTGGGGTTCTATTACAAGGAAGAAAAGAAAAATGGTTATTGTATAGATAGCTAACAGTTTCTGCCACAAGCTATATCATACAAGGTGTATTATGATCCAGGGTAAAGTAGCAACAGGAATATACTTATACAGATTGGACAGTTGAACATTTTATTTAATAAAATTGCCTTTTAAAAAAGGTACGCAATAGGGCTTCCCTGGTGGCGCAGTGGTTGGGAGTCCGCCTGCCGATGCAGGGGACACGGGTTCGTGCTCCGGTCTGGGAAGATCCCACATGCCGCAGAGCGGTTGGGCCTGTGAGCCATGGCCGCTGAGCCTGCGTGTCCAGAGCCTGTGCTCCGCAATGGCAGAGGCCACAACAGTGAGAGGCCCGCGTACCGCAAAAAAAAAAAAAAATGTATGCAACAAATGTTTTAGTTATTTATATTGAATTACACTGCTTTTTTGTTTTTAATTGCTCTGTATTTCATGTTTTATAATCCTGTGAACTGTTTTCAATTGATTTAAAAGAAATAGGTAATGTGTGTGTATGACACACTATTTAAAACTTACAGAAGGGATTCCTTGGTGGCACAGTGGTTGGGAATCCACCTGCCAATTTAGGGGACATGGGTTCGAGCCCTGGTCTGGGAAGATCCCACATGCTGCGGAGCAGCTAAGCCCGTGCGCCACAGCTACTGAGCCTGCGCTCTAGAGCCTGCGTGCCACAACTACTGAGCCCGCGTGCCTGGAGCCCGTGCTCCACAGCAGGAGAAGCCACTGCAGTGAGAAGCCCGCGCATGGCAGGCAGGAGCGGCCCCCGCTCGCCACAACTAGAGAGAGCCCGCGCGCAGCAACGAAGACCCAATGCAGCCAAAAATAAAAATAAATAAAATAAATAAATTTTAAAAAAATTAAAAAAATAAAACTTATAGAAGAGTTTTAAGTGAAAAGTTAAGACTTCTCCATTTTATCCCCATTATCTAGAGTCCTTCCCCAGCAGCAACCAGTTACCTGTTTTGCAAATAAAAATTTTAAATTATTATTTTTATCATAGTGATATATGCATATAGTTAAAGTAGAATCAGAAAGAGAGTGAAAAACAAGAATCCTTGTCCCCACATACCTAAATCTCATCCCGGTTCCAGAGGCAACCACTTTCTAGTAATAGTTTCTTGTATATACCTCCATTTTCTAAATACTGTTCTTTACTGCTAATTCTTAGTTAATTTTAGATTTTATCCTTTGCTTTCCAATTGTAGAAGATATTTAGCGTTCTTACACACTCCACACCACATCATCCTAATGCGATTGTATCACAATCTTTGGTTAAATTGGTATTTGTTATTTATAGTGTTATGACTATGTAAATATTCTCTGCAACATGGTGTACTGTTATTTAGTTTTCTTTCTTATTCAATTTTCTGTTTTTTCCTGGAATTATAACAGTTTCCTTATTTCTTAGAAATTGAGGTATACTCGATTTACAGTATTTTATAAGTTTCAGGTGTTCAACAGTGTGATTCACAATTTTTAAAGATTATACTCCATTTATAGTTGTTGTAAAATATTGCTTTATTTTTTCATTTGCTTAGTTTTCATACCTGTGGCTAAATTGTTCTATATCTTCTAATTTTTTAGTATAATTTTCTGTGAGACAATGGTTAATTTTTTATACTGATCTTCTAAATGTATTTTTAGCTTAAGTATTTTAGTTGTGGTAGATACATATATACATATCATATATTTCTTTCTTTCTATCTATCTGTCTGTCTATCTATCTCAGGCTGTCTTTGTTTCCTCTAATAATCCGTGAATTTTTATGCTTTTTGGCCTTCTTTGTCCCAACCATGAATAAAAAAAAAAACAATGCAAGATTTAATTAGTGAGTTTTCCTTATTTGCTATTGAAGTAATGTGGGACATCAAGACAAAATATAGGGGCTTGGCTTCCCTGGTGGAGCAGTGGTTAAGAATCCACCTGCCAATGCAGGGGACACGGGTTCGAGCCCTGGTCCGGGAAGATCCCACATGCCGCGGAGCAACTGAGCCTGTGCACTGCAATGAAGAGTAACCCCTGCTCACCACAACTAGAAAAAGCCCGTGCACAAGAACGAAGACCCAATGCAGCCATAAAATAAATAAATTAAATAAATAAATTTATTTTAAAAAAGATATAATATAGGAGGTGAATTGAGGATGAATTTTAATTACATCATTTGCATGTTGTTAAATGACCATTAATAACAATGGAAATATACTAGATATAAAATTCCATCTGTACAAAGCAGCTGACCTCAGAGGAAGGAGAAATCAGGCTTAAGAATTGTTTTAGTTATTTTTTCCCTCTCACGTGAAAGAAGCTGAGATATTCTTTAAAATCAAGTTAGGGCTTCCCTGGTGGCGCAGTGGTTGAGAGTCCACCTGCCGATGCAGGGGACACGGGTTCGTGCCCCGGTCTGGGAAGATCCCACATGCCACGGAGCGGCTGAGCCCGTGAGCCATGGCCGTTGAGCCTGCGCGTCCGGAGCCTGTGCTCTGCTACGGGAGAGGCCACAACAGTGAGAGGCCCACATACTGCAAAAAAAAAAAAAAAAAATCAAGTTAGTAGCATCTATGAAAATGTGTTTTCATTTTTTACAGATTCTGGCTAGAGTTGAGCTTTTTAAATAGTTTATAGTTTAAAAATCAGTTTATAATTGGCACTGTTCACAGAAATTAGTAGTAGGCAAAAAGTTTTAAGTTATTTTATGTATGGTTGGCAACTTTAATAGTATTCTAGCTCTGAAGAATAATTTCTTCATTAATTTCCAAATGACAGAGCAGTAAAGGTATTCTGACAATTATACAGAAAACTATACTGGCATATAATACTTCACGTTAAGATTCATCCTGAAGTATTTTTCCCATCTTTGCTCTTTCTTGTAGTTATATTTGATTTTCAAAAATTTCAGATTAGGAATAAAAATACTTATAGAAGCAGTCTTCAAAAAAGTGTATTAAACCAACTTTGCTGTGTATACCACTTCTTTGCTTTAAATGAAATAGTGCTGTTTTTTCCCTAGCAGCTTTTTCCTTAACAGTTCTGTAATTATTGAGTTATAGTACATGCTATTCAATTCACCCGTTTAAAGTATATAGTTAATGGCTTTTAGTTTGTTCACAGAGTTGTGCAGCTATCACCACAATCAGTTTTATCACCCCTAAAAGAAACCTTATTCTCTCCATCCCCTCCTCTGCCAGCCCTAAGCTAACTAATATACTAGTTACTTTCCATCTCTATAGATTTACCTATTCTGGACATTTCATATAAATGGAATCACATTGTATATGGTCTTCTGTGACTGGCTTCTTTGACTTAGATGAATCTCAAAAACATTATGGTATCTTGCAGCATGTGTCACTTCTTCATTCCTTTTTAATAGGACAATATGCTATCGTATGGATATATCACATTTTGTTTATTCATTAATCAATCAATGGATATTTGAGTTATTTTCACTTCTGGGCTATTATAAATAATGATGCTCTGAACATTAATGTGCATTTATGTTTTCATCTCTCTTGGGTATATACCTTAGATGGAATTTCTAGATCTTATGGTAACTCTGTGTTTAACCTTTTGAGGAGCTGTCAGACTGTTCTCCAAAGTGGCTGCACCATTTTACATTACCACCAACAGTGTGTGAGGATTCCAGTATTTCTCTACATCCTTGCCAACCTTGTTATTAACTGTGTTTGATTATAGTCATCCCAGTGGGTGTGAAGTGGTATCTCATTGTGGGTTTTTTTAAAAATTAATTAATTAATTTTTGGCTGCGTTGGGTCTTCGTTGCTGCGTGTGGGCTTTCTCTAGTTGCGGTGGGCAGGGGCTAATCTTCGTTGCGGTGCGTGGGCTTCTCATTGCAGTGGCTTCTCTTGTTGTGGAGCACAGGCTCTAGGCATGCCGGCTTCGGTAGTTGTGGCACACAGGCTCAGCAGTTGTGGCTTGTGGGCTCTAGAGCACAAGCTCAGTAGTTGTGGTGCACGGGCTTAGTTGCTCCGCAGCATGTGGGACCTTCCCAGACCAGGGCTCGAACCCTTGTCGCCTGCATTGGCAGGTGGATTCTTAACCACTGTGCCACCAGGGAAGTCCCGCTCATTGTGGTTTTGATTTGCATTTCCCTCAATAGTGGTATTCTGAAATAAAGTTTTTAATTTTTAAGGAAGATTATTTGAAAAGAATCTCTAACTGTTCAGATATCTTGATTAAATATGTTAGTGGATCTGAAGAGTATAGTAAAGGTTTATACATTCTGTGATGTACATGTATATGGGAGTTTGTGTTTGGCTTAACTGACTCAAGCCATTTCAGGGCACTGAAGAATTTGAGGTTTTTTGTATTTCAGCAATAGATATTTTTGAAAATTTAAAGTAATAATCATTCTTCAAATTTAATGTTGATATAAAAGACTTAATCTATATTGTATATGGTGGCTCTATAGAGTCCAGGTCTAGAACTCAAGGACTATCTCCTCTTTTTTGAACCCCAACTCAGTTAATTTTGATGTTTTCCAGTCTTGATCCTTTTCTGAATTTCTACTTTTTAAAATCCATTTTTAACAATATCTATATATCTGTTAATTTGTATAAATAAAATTTTGTGAAGTTTTACTAATATAGGGAACCAAGATGAAATGCCATTGGCTTTTAAATCACTTATTCATTTTCTTGGTTTGTAGTATAATACTTACTAAATTCATCTAAGAACAATATTTTAAACACATAAATAAATATGATTTAGTTCTGCAGAGCTACTATGCATCTCACTCTAAAGAAACAGCATGTTGAGTCTCAAGATATATTAAACATCTTGTATAAAACAGTGGACCTGTTTTGTACCTAGTAGTCACATTTTACTTATTTTTTTCTTAGTCTCATAGGACTTATATTTTGATACTATTTATTTTTGTTCATTAACTTTATTCAGTAGTCATTGAGTGCCAACTATAGGCCCTTTATCAAAAAGGGGTGACTAAAGTTGTGACAAAGTTGAAATACACTGTCTCGTAATCTCAGAGTTATGAAGAAAGTAACCTGATTAAAATAATTAACACTGAGGTGTTAATGACTAGTATAGTTGGCCTTCACAAGAAGTTTTCACTCTTAAAAGTTGAGCTTGTTTTCCCAGGTTTCCAATTAGTAGACCTAGGGAAGTGATTTTTTTTTTTTTTTTGGTTGTTGTATTCTTCAGTTCTAAAATTTCCATTTGGTTTCTATGCTGAGACTTTCCATCTTTCCATTCAAAAGTGTTCTCATTTCTTTGGGCATTTTTATCATGGCTGCTCCAAAATCTTTGGTAAGTCTAATATCTGTCTCGTGTAATTGTTGATGCCTGTTGATTGTAGTTCCCTAATTGAATTGAGACTTTACTGGTTCTTTATATGCTGAGTAATTTTGGATTGTATTCTAGACATTTTTAAAAATTAATTAATTAATTGATTGATTGATTGATTTTTGGCTGCATTGGGTCTTTGTTGCTGCTCACGGGCTTTCTCTAGTTGCGGCAATCAGGGGTTACTCTTTGTTGCAGTGCACAGGCTTCTCATTGTGGTGGCTTCTCTTGTTGCGGAGCATGGGCTCTAGGAGCGTGGGCTTCAGTAGTTGTGGCACACGGGCTCAGTAGTTGTGGCTCGCAGGTTCTAGTGCACAGGCTCAGTAGTTGTGGTGCATGGGCTTAGCTGCTCCATGGCATTTGGGATCTTCCCGGAACAGGGGTCGAACCCTTGTCTCCTGAATTGGCAGGCGGATTCTTATCCAGTGAGACACCAGGGAAGTCCCTATTCTAAACATTTTTAATTTTTTAATTTTTTTTTAATTTTTGGCCACAACATGCAGCTTGCAGGATCTCAGGTCCCCTACCAGGGATCAAACCTGTGCAATGGCAGTGAAAGCGCCAAATCCTAACTACTAGACCACCAGGGAACTCCCTCTAGACATTTTTAGTATTATGTTATGAGATGCTGAGTCTCTTTAAATCCTATGGATATGTTGATACAGTTGGCCTTCCAGATCTCCTGGGTCCCCCAACTGCGGATGAAAAACTTGGGAAAAAAATTCCAGGAAGTTCCAAAAAGCAAAACTTGAATTTGCCACAGGCTGGCAACTATTTATATAGCATTTGCAACTATTTACATAACATTTACATTGTATTAGATATTATAAGTAATCTAGAGATGATTTAAAGTATAGGAGAGAATTACATAGGTTATAGGCAAATGCTACTCCATTTTATATAAGGGACTTGAGCATCCGCAGATTTTGGTATCTGCCAAGGGCTTGGAACTAATTTTCTGTGGACACCAAGGGACAACTGTACATTTGTTTTTATCAGATAATGGGTATTGATGGGTTCAGGCTGCAAGTTCCAACCAGTCGTCTTTTGGTTGTGTCAGTGAAGCTTTCACAGCCTTTGCAGTGCTATTTGGATCTGTTCCACACGTGCAACCACCCAGTGGCCAGTCTGGAACCTGGGCATTGACCTATCCTCAATTTGTAATTCTGTTTAGGGTCAGATCCATGCATGTGCAGTTATGTGACAAACCCAGGAGTTCAAAAACAACTTTCCTGAGCTCCTTCATCCTCGCAATATCCGTAATACTTCCCTTTCCCTGAGCTCCCATTTTTAGTCCTCCTATCAGGTGCCTTAGTTACTCTGCTATGCCACGTACTTCCACTACTGTGCCTGTGTCCAGAGCCAAGCTGGAGGACAACAGAGAGATGACGAAAACAATGGGAGTTTGTCTCACCCTCTTGGGATCGTAGCTACTCTGATTGGAGAGTGTGGTAGGCTGAATAATGGACCCCCAAATCTCCAGGTCGTAATGCCTGGAGCCTGCATGTGGCATGTGTCTGTGGAATTGTGGTAGTAAATGTGCATGTTCTAAAATGCCAGGTTTATTACTTTACCTGAAAATATTTTTACTTATTTAATTGAAGAAATCTGCCTTGGCTACTGGAAATAGGTTTATATAATTATATATTCTTGGTTGTTTAATTCTCAGTTTGAGATTTCCAGGAGTGATTACTCTCTGAAAATTTATTGTATGGGTGGTATTTTTCTAATGATGATATTGAAGATACTTATAACCTGTCCTGTTTTTTTTTTTTTTTTTTTTGCGGTACGCGGGCCTCTCACTGTTGTGGCCTCTCCCGTTGCGGAGCACAGGCTCCGGACGCGCAGGCTCAGCGGCCATGGCTCACGGGCCCAGCCGCTCCGCGGCATGTGGGATCTTCCCGGACCGGGGCACGAACCCGTGTCCCCTGCATTGGCAGGCGGACTCTCAACCACTGCGCCACCAGGGAAGCCCCCTGTTTTGTTTTGTAGTGAGTATTCTAGTTGCCCTTGTGATTTAATAAAATAACATTCATCTGTTGACACAGTGTTTATCACACCCTATATGTTGAATTGGGTCTTGATTTTACTGTTTCTCATAGTTATGTAGTATTTACCTAACAGGTAAGTGGTACAGTGTTTAGGTCAGTATAAGCTACCAAAGGTTGTAGGTAAGGGCAGGAACTGGCATGAGTTTGGAAGAGTGTGCTCTGAGCATTCCTGGCTCTTAGTTGGAGAGGCAGGTCAGACTAATAACTGTATATTACTGTAGTTTGCTCATTTCTTGTCTAGGTGAGAGACTGACTATGAAGGTGGTTCTCAGAATAGCCCTCCTTACTGCAACTTTTACATTTAAGAAATAGGTATGATATACCGCTAGATCAAACAAATCTTTTTCCATCTCAAAGGACTTTTTTTTTTAAGATGTCGGGGGTAGGAGTTTATTAAGTTATTTATTTATTTTTGCTGCGTTGGGTCTTCGTTTCTGTGCGAGGGCCTTCTCTAGTCGTGGCAAGCGAGGGCCACTCTTCATCGCGGTGCGCGGGCCTCTCACCATCGCGGCCTCTCTTGTTGCGGAGCACAGGCTCCAGACGCGCAGGCTCAGTAGTTGTGGCTCACGGGCCTAGTTGCTCCGCGGCATGTGGGATCCTCCCAGACCAGGGCTCGAACCCGAGTCCCCTGCGTTAGCAGGCAGATTCTCAACCGCTGCGCCACCAGGGAAGCCCCTCAAAGGACTTTTAAAAAATCTATGAGAATAAGTCTTCTTTCAAAACCAAGACACTTTTAATGAGTTGAAGACTATGAGTAAGGAAGCAAATTAAGCACATGTAACAGAAGATGTATACATCAATTTTTGGTGCCAAGAAAGAACAATTAAGTTGTTCCTTCTTCACTGTCTCCCTTACCCCATTTGATGCCCGGCACATAGATAATATTTATTATGTGGGGTATAATTTTTATTATTTATTTGACTTTACGAATAATTTGTGTCTTCCTCTTTTTTTTTTTTTTTTGCTGCGCTGTGTGGCATGCAGGATCTTAGTTCCCTGACCAGGGATCGAACCCGTGCCCCCTGCATTGGGAGTGCGGAGTCTTAACCACTGGACCACCAGGGAAGTCCCAATTTGTTTCTTCTTTTTAACTTGAAAAGTGTTATGTTATTTTTTGTTTTCAAAAAAGTTCATGTTGTAAATGTGTGGATCTTTGTGGAATTTTTTCCCTTGGTCATGTGCCCTTAGGAGAAGAACTGCCTGTTACAGCTAGTGGTAGGGAGAAAATATTATTTAGAATACATTTAATATAAATTTTTCCTAAAAAATTCTTTCTGGAGAACATTTACTCAAATATTCTGAAGACCTGTTCATCCTAAATCTTTTTTTTTTTAAAGGTTGGTGGGATTCTCACTTTTTAAAAAAAATTAATTAATTAGGCTGCATTGGGTCTTAGTTGTGGCACGCAGGCCCTTCATTGCAGTGCACGGGCTTCTCTAGTTGTGGCTTGTGGGCTTCTCTCTAGTTGTGGCGCACAGGCTCCAGAGCGCACGAGCTCAGTAGTTGCAGCGCTCGTGCTTAGTTGCCCTGTGACATGTGGGATCTTAGTTCCCTGACCAGGGAACAAATCCGTGTCCCCTGCGTTGAGGGTGGATTCTTAACCACTGAACCACCAGGGAAGTCCCCATCCTAAATTTTTTAAACTGAAATTTTTATTAAGATAAATACAGATTCACATGCAGTTAATAAGGAAGAAAACAGAGATCCTTTTTATATTTTTCCAGTTTCTCCTTGAAGATAACATTTTACAAATGCATAAAATCACAGTCAGGATATTGTCACTGATGTTATCTACTGATCTTATTTCGCTTTACCCAGTTTTACTCTGTGTGTGTGTGTGTGTGTGTGTGTAAAATTCTGTACAATTTTATAACTGTGTGGGTGCATGTATCTACCACCACAGTCAAGATACTAAATAGTTGGTAAAGTCACCAAAACTTGATAGTTGATGAGCTTTGAGTTTTCTGGCGTTATAGGTCTTCTGTTGGTAGAAGTCACAGAATGGAACCCAGGTGCGATATGGTTTGCCACTGTCCATTTATCAGTCTTCTTCCAGCAAAGTTCCTTTGGTTTCTGGTTCCGATTGAGTCGATTGAGTTTGGTTTGGGGCACTTCTCATGATACCCTTTAGTTCCTGAGAATTGGAGCCCCTCATTCAAGAATGTTTGAGGATCCTTTTGTTTGTCCAAGAGAGCCCTGAAAAAGGATCAGCAGCTTAATTTTACTGGTATTTTGAAAACTATGTATTGAAGTTTTTTGGACTGAAAAACAGTCCCCATTACTGATTTTCATTTTCTTTTTTCTTCCTCATTAGGGTCGGGAATATTTTTCCAGTAACCCCTGGGAACCACATTAAGCCCTCACCAGCCTATTTATTTGAAGGATAATAGCATGTTTATTTCATATCCTTGAACTCCAAAGAGATACTACCTGAACTTATTATTAGTCTGTTCTCTGTTAGGTCCGTTGAGAGCATCATGCTATAATGGCCAAAGTTGTTAGTTTTATCCTGCTACGGGTAATTTCAACTGAACCCAAAATTGGCAATGTCGTAGTTATATATAATAACATGGTTTGCAAATGTTACAGGAGGTATAAATAAAAGTAATTTGTTTATTTGAAAACAAACCTTTCCCTCAGAGATACTGTATGACTGTGAGACACTTTGGTTGTGGCTTATTAATATTATATGCTAGCTACTTTATTAGCTGCTTTGCAAATATGTCATTTAGTACTTTGAACAACCACATTATGCTGTTAATGGGCATGGTAACTTTGAATACTTGGTAAAGATTGTGTTTTCCTAGTGAATTCACAAATTTTTATCTATTAAGTTATATGACATTTGTCATGATGCAGGTACTAATGTTGCTACCATTTTTTTAAATACAGATAAGTACTTTGAAAAAAAGTTTATTAATTAATTAATTTTTAGCTGTGTTGGGTCTTTGTTGCTACACGCAGGCTTCCTCTAGCTACGGCGAGCAGGGGCTACTCTTTATTGAGGTGTGCAGACTTCTCATTGTGGTGGCTTCTTTCGTTGCAGAGCACGGGCTCTTAAGTGCACAGGCTTCCGTAGTTGTGGCGCACGGGCTTCAGTAGTTGTGGCGTGCGGGCTCTAGAGCACAGGCTCAGTAGTTGTGGTGCACAGGTTTAGTTGTTCTGCGGCATGTGGGATCTTCCTAGACCAGGGCTCGAACCCATGTCCCCTGCATTGGCAGGTGGATTCTTTTTTTTTTTTTAACATCTTTATGAGAGTATAATTGCTTTACAATGGTGTGTCAGTTTCTGCTTTATAACAAAGTGAATCAGTTATACATATACATATGTCCCCATATCTCTTCCCTCTTGCATCTCCCTCCCTCCCACCCTCCCTATCCCACCCCTCTAGGTGGTCACAAAGCATCGAGCTGATCTCCCTGTGCTATGCGGCTGCTTCCCACTAGCTATATATTTTACGTTTGGTAGTATATATATGTCCATGCCACTCTCTCACTTTGTCCCAGCTTCCCCTTCCCCCTCCCCGTATCCTCAAGTCCATTCTCTAGTAGGTTTACATCTTTATTCCCATCTTGCCCCTAGGTTCTTCTGACCATTTCTTTTTTTTTTTTTTTTTTTTTTTTTTTTTTTTTTAGATTCCATATATATGTGTTAGCATATGGTATTTGTTTTTCTCTTTCTGACTTACTTCACTCTGTATGACAGTCTCGAGGTCCATCCACCTCACTACAAATAACTCAGTTTTGTTCCTTTTTATGGCTGAGTAATATTCCATTGTATATATGTGCCACATCTTCTTTATCCATTCGTCTGTTGATGGACACTTAGGTTGCTTCCATGTCCTGGCTATTGTAAATAGAGCTGCAATGAACATTTTGGTACATGACTCTTTTTGAATTATGGTTTTCTCAGGGTATATGCCCAGTAGTGGGATTGCTGGGTCGTATGGTAGTTCTATTTTTAGTTTTTTAAGGAACCTCCATACTGTTCTCCATAGTGGCTGTATCAATTTACATTCCCACAACAGTGCAAAAGGGTTCCCTTTTCTCCACACCCTCTCCAGCATTTATTGTTTGTAGATTTTTTGATGATGGTCATTCTGACTGGTGTGAGATGATATCTCATTGTAGTTTTGATTTGCATTTCTCTAATGATTAATATGTTGAGCATTCTTTCATGTGTTTGTTGGCTATCTGTATATCTTCTTTGGAGAAATGTCTATTTAGGTCTTCTGCCCATTTTTGGATTGGGTTGTTTGTTTTTTGGATATTGAGCTGCATGAGTAGCTTGTATGTTTTGGAGATTAATCCTTTGTCAGTTGCTTCATTTGCAAATATTTTCTCCCATTCTGAGGGTTGTCTTTTGGTCTTGTTTATGGTTTCCTTTGCTGTGCAAAAGCTTTTAAGTTTCATTAGGTCCCATTTGTTTATTTTTGTTTTTATTTCCATTACTCTAGGAGGTGGGTCAAAAAGGATCTTGCTGTGATTTATGTCATAGAGTGTTCTGCCTATGTTTTCCTCTAAGAGTTTGATGGTGTCTGCCCTTACATTTAGGTCTTTAATCCATTTTGAGTTTATTTTTGTGTATGGTGTTAGGGAGTGTTCTAATTTCATTCTTTTACATGTAGCTGTCCAGTTTTCCCAGCACCACTTACTGAAGAGGCTGTCTTTTCTCCACTGTATATTCTTGCCTCCTTTATCAAAGATAAGGTGACCATATGATCATGGGTTTATCTCTGGGCTTTCTATCCTGTTCCATTGATCTATATTTCTGTTTTTGTGCCAGTGCCATACTGTCTTCATTACTGTAGCTTTGTAGTATAGTCAGAAGTCTGGGAGCCTGATTCCTCCAGCTCTGTTTTTCTTTCTCAAGATTGCTTTGGCTATTCGGGGTCTTTTGTGTTTCCATACAAATTGTGAAGTTTTTTGTTCTAGTTCTGTGAAATATGCCAGTGGTAGTTTGATAGGGATTACATTGAATCTGTAGATTGCTTTGGGTAGTATAGTCATTTTCACAATGTTGATTCTTCCAATCCAAGAACATGGTATATCTCTCCATCTATTTGTATCATCTTTAATTTCTTTCATCAGTCTTATAATTTTTTGCATAGAGGACTTTTGTCTCCTTAGGTAGGTTTATTCCTAGATATTTTATTCTTTTTGTTGCAGTGGTAAATGGGAGTGTTTTCTTAAGTTCACTTTCAGATTTTTCATCATTAGTGTATAGGAATGCCAGAGATTTCTGTGCATTAATTTTTTATCCTGCTACTTTACCAAATTCGTTGATTAGCTCCAGTAGTTTTCTGGTAGCATCTTTAGGATTCTCTATGTATAGTATCATGTCATCTGCAAACAGTGACAGCTTTACTTCTTCTTTTCCAATTTGGATTCCTTTTATTTCTTTTTCTTCTCTGATTGCTGTGGCTAAAACTTCCAAAACTATGTTGAAGAATAGTGGTGAGAGTGGGAAAACTTGTCTTGTTCCTGATCTTAGTGGAAATGGTTTCAGTTTTTCACCATTGAGGATGATGTTGGCTGTGGTTTGTCATATATGGCCTTTATTATGTTGAGGAAAGTTCCCTCTGTGCCTACTTTCTAGAGGGTTTTTATCATAAATGGGTGTTGAATTTTGTTGAAAGCTTTTTCTGCATCTATTGAGATGATCATATGGTTTTTCTCCTTCAATTTGTTAATATGGTGTATCACATTGATTGATTTGTGTATATTGAACAATCCCTGCATTCCTGGGATAAACCCCACTTAATCATAGTGTATGATCCATTTAATGTGCTGTTGGATTCTGTTTGCTAGTATTTTGTTGAGGATTTTTGCATCTATGTTCATCAGTGATACTGGCCTGTAGTTTTCTTTCTTTGTGGCATCTTTGTCTGGCTTTAGTATCAGAGTGATGGTGGCCTTGTAGAATGAGTTTGGGAGTGTTCCTCCCTCTGCTGTATTTTGGAAGAGTTTGAGAAGGATAGGTGTTAGCTCTTCTCTAAATGTTTGATAGAATTCGTGGCAGGCGGATTCTTAACCACTACGCCACCAGGGAAGCCCCCTGTTCCTACCATTTTATGAATGAGAAAAAGATACTGAATCTTAAGGCTGTTTGGTTACTTGCTCAAGTATTAAAGCTAATGAGCAGATCCAGAATTCAAGTCCAGGTATCCAAATCCTTATTAGCTACTGTTCTGTGTTGCCTCCCCTGGATGATGATAATAACTAAAATTTATGGAGTTATTTAGCATGCACCTGGCTTAGGGTAAATATTTATGTAAATTATGTCATTTAATTTTCACCACACCATGTGAATGTTGATATTATTAATAGCACCATGGAGGTGCTATTATTATTAATCCCATTTTCTAGACTAGCAAATTGAAGTTATATAATTTATTCAAGACCATACAGCTCCTAATTAGAAGAGCTAGGATTTGACCCCAGGTCTTTTTGGTTCCAGAGCTGTTAACAATTATGTTTCACTGAAAACTCAAGTGCAGTTGCAAGCTCATACATTTATTTGTCATGTTGATTCTTTTACTTTTATATAAGATGCACAACACTGTCTTATTTGGTCTACTGAAAATCTGTCTTGTCTGGTGACTATGGCTTCATTTTTTACCTGATTTAGATCTCTGTCAGTATGATATGGCTTGTGAGGACAATTAGGAAATACATGTCATTTTTTCTTTCTTATTCTCTTTCTGTACTTTTTAACAAATGATACATTCTCATGGTTCAAAATTTTAAAAAGAACAGACCGTGAAAAAAATCTCCTTTCCACCCAGTCCACTAGGCATCTAGTTTCCCTCCCAGAAGGAAGGACCTTTCTTACCACTTTTTTTTTTTTTTTTTTTTTTTTTTTTGCGGTACACAGGCCTCTCACTGTTGTGGCCTCTTCCGTTGTGGAGCACAGGCTCCGGACGCACAGGCTCCGTGGCCATGGCTCACAGGCCCAGCCGCTCCGCAGCATGTTGGATCTTCCCGGACCAGGGCACGAACCCGTGTCCCCTGCATCGGCAGGCAGACTCTCAACCACTGCGCCACCAGGGAAGCCCTCTTACCATTTTTTTTCTTTTTTAGATTTTTTTTTTTTTCTTCTGGCTGTGCTACTTGACTTGTGAGATCTTAGCTCCCCAACCAGAGATCAAACCCAGGCCACTGACAGTGGAAGCACAGAGACCTAACCACTGGACCTCCAGGGAATTCCCTCTTACTAGTTTTTGATGTATCCTATTAAAGATGTATCTTAAAGGTATGCATTGGGATATTTACTCTATTTTTTAAAAAAATTGCCATCAGAGCAGTTTCTTTAGATTCCTAAAACACTTTGTTATCCTGGAGTTTACAGAATGTAACTCCTGGGGTTTTGTTTTTTTTTTTTTGGTAAGAACATTTAAGTTCTCTTAACAAATTTGAATTAGTGGCATATAATATAGTGTTATCAACTGTAGTCACCATGTTGTGCATTAGATCCTCAGATCTCCTTATTCATCTTACAGCTGAGAAGTTTGTGCCTTTTTACCAACTTGTCCCTGTTTCCCCCAGGCCTTGGAAGCTACTTTTCTACTCAGTTTCTAAGAGTTTGACCCTTTTTTTTTTTTTTTTTAAAGAGATTCCACATATAAGTGATACCATGCAGAATTTTTATTTCTCTTTCTGGCTTATTTCTTATAGCATAATGCCCTCAAGGTTTATCCATGTTGTTGCAAATGGCAGGATTTTCTTTTTTCTCATGGCTAAATAATACTCCATTATATATGTATGCCACACCCTTTTTTTTTTTTTTTTTTTTTTTTGCGGTACGCGGGCCTCTCACCGTTGTGGCCTCTCCCGTTGTGGAGCACAGGTTCCAGACGCGCAGGCTCAGCAGCCATGGCTCACGGGCCCAGCCGCTCCGCGGCATGTGGGATCTTCCCGGACTGGGGCACGAACCCATGTCCCCTGCATCGGCAGGCAGACTCTCAACCACTGCGCCACCAGGGAAGCCTATACCACATCTTTATTCATTCATCCGTTGATGAATACTTAAGTTGTTTCCATATCTTAGCTATTGTGAATAATATATGTTTCATTGAAAATGGGAGTATATGTATGTCTTCGACATCCTGTTTTCATTTCCTTTGGATATATTCTCAGAAGTGGAGTTGCTGGATCATATGGTAATTCTATGTTTAATTTTTTGGGGAACCTCCATACTGTTTTCCATAATGGCTGCATCAATGTACATTCCTACCAACAGTGCACCAGTGTTCCCTTTTCTCCATATCCTCACCAACACTTTATTTTTTTCTTCCAATTTTATTGAGATATAAGTTGACATACAGCATTGAAGTTTAAGGTATACAGCATAGTGATTTGATTTACATATTTCTTGAAATGTTACCACAGTAAGTTTCATTAATATCTGTCATCGTATATAGATATAAAAAAGAAAAAATTTTTTTTTACTTGTGATAACAACTCTTTTGATTTACTCTCTTAACAACTTTCATATATGCCATACAACAGTGTCTCTTGTCTTTTTGATGATAGCCATTCTAACAGGTGTGAGGTAATACCTCCTTGTGATTTTGATTTTGATTTTCCTGATGATTAGTGATGTTGAGCACCTTTTCATGTACCTGTTGATCATTTGTATGTCTTTGGGAAAATGTCTATATTCAATTCCTCTGTCCTTCTAAAAACCAGGTTGTTTGATTTTTCTTTTTCTTTGCTATTGTGTTGTATGAGTTCTTTATATATTTTGGATATTAACCCCTTATATATAATCTACAAATATTTTTTTCTCATTGTATAGGTTGCCTTTTCATTTTGTTGTTGATTTCCTTTGCTGTGCAGAAGCTTTGTAGCTCGATGTAGTCCTACTTTTTTTGTCTTTGTTGCCTAGAATGAATGTGTGTTTGGGTTTGTGTGGTGTTTCTCAAATTTGCCTGTTGATAAGATATCCCAGAATGCTATTTATTTGTTAACTGTATTTTTGGTTACTGAGAGAAATAGGAAGATAAGAGTATCTTGGCACAAAGATCTCCATTCTTTAAAATGGCATTTTAGAGCCCACATACTCTTTTTTTCTTAAACATGTTACATTTTATTTTATTATTATATTTATTTATTTTTTTGGCTGCGTCAAGTCTTAGTTGTGGCACTCGGGATCTTCGTTGCAGCACGTGGGATCTTTCGTTGAGGCATGTGGGCTTCTCTCTAGTTTTGGCACATGGGCTCCAGAGCACGTGGGCTCAGTCGTTGTGGCATGCAGGCTCTGTAGTTTGGGGCACACAGGCTCTCCATTTGAGGTGCATGGGCTCAGCATCTGTGGCTTGCGGGCCTAGCAGCCCTATGGCATGTGGGATCCTATTTCCCTGACCAGGATTCGAACCGCGTTGCGCACATTGGAAGGCAGACTCTCAACCATTGGAGCACAAGGGAAGTCCCCGGAACCAACATATTCTTAAATGTAGCTACAAGGCAGCATCTGCATATGACAGCACCTTGCTGGTATTCTCTTAGTCTCACTGTTGACTTCCCTCCAGGTTTATTATTACCAGTAGCCAATGTATGTACGTGCAGAAAGAGTGCTCTTTGCTCATTACTTCTTTTTTTTAAAATTTATTTTACTGATGTATAGTTGCTTTACTATGTTGTGTTAGTTTCTGGTGTGCAGCAAAGTGATTCAGTTATGCATATAGATAATAGTTTCATGCTCATTACTTCTTGACTTGAACTGGATTCATGAGAATAAGGCACGAACAAAGGATAGCCAAACATGTTATTACCCTGCTTGATCGATCCACCTCTAGAAGAATGGTGGTCTCGGTTCTGGGAATGTGATTTTGGGTAGATGTATTATCAAGGACATTTCTGGCATGTAGGGACTAGATAATGTGCACTGCCCCTACTCCAGTTGCTCATTCTTTCTTTAGTTTACTTTTGTTTGCTTAATAATAATCTCAGCAGTGGGGACTGCGTGGGACCAGGAAAGAGAAGAGAGATGGACTGAGACATTCGTGTTGTCTTTTTATTTCCTTTTTACCACATAGTGTGCACATTTCCCTGGAAATAATATTTGTAAATAATGACTGCATTCCTGTACTAGCCTCTAAGCTTATTTAGTTCATAATACAGATGAATACATTCACAGTTGTATACTTTTAAAGTCTTCTTTAAATTATTGTTGTTAATTACTCAGTATTTTAACCACATAATAATTTAGGTAGAATTCATGGGGTTAGCCAGGGAAATCTGATCATTGATTATGAGAGAAAATGCATTCTGTATTCAAACAGTTCTTTCCACAAGGTATAGTTTGTGAGTGGGGAATGCTTTCCTTGTTTCTTTTTTTTGTTTGTTTTTGTTTTTTTTTTTTTTGCATTACGCGGGCCTCTCACTGTTGTGGCCTCTCCCGTTGCGGAGCACAGGCTCCGGACGCGCTGGCTCAGCGGCCATGGCTCATGGGCCCAGCCTCTCCGCAGCATGTGGGATCTTCCCGGACCTGGGCATGAACCCGCGTCGCCTGCATCGGCAGGCAGACTCTCAACCACTGCGCCACCAGGGAAGCCCTCCTTGTTTCTTAATAACTAAACTGCTTGTGAGTTATTTTAAGGGCTGCTTTTGGGTTAGGGTTTTGATTGATTTTGCTAGTCAGTCTTTGGATTTTCTAGGTAATTCCATGACATCATAGATTTGGACTGGATGAGTGAAGTAGGTCAGGCCTCAAATAAGTCACTTTCTTTGCTGGATATTACTGAGCTGAGAGAGAGCAAATAGTGTTTGTGTTAAAATATATATAACAAAATTTGCTGTTTTAACTATTTTCAAGTATACGTTTAAGTGGCATTAATTACATTCACAGTGTTATGGAACTATCACTACTATCTTTATCTAAAATGTCTTCATCACCCCAAACAGAAATTCTGTGCTTATTAAGTGATAATAACGCCACCTACCCCCCACCACTTCAGCCACTTTCTGTGTCTATGAATTTGCCTATTCTAAATATTTCATATATGTGAAATCATACAATATTTGTCTTTTTGTGTGTGGCTTATTTCCTTTGCATAATGTTTTCAAGATTCATCCATGTTGTATTATGTGTTACAACTTCATTTCTTTTTATGGCTGAATAATATCCCATTGTAACTAATAACTTTTAAAAGTGGTCAGTTTTATCTCAAACATCCTTCTCTGTAACATTTCTCTTACATTGTTGAAGTTTTTGTGTCTTGCTAAGAGTTGGATGTTGTAAATCGATGTGGCAAATCACCTTGAAAATATAAGATATCATGAATTCAGTGAAATTTTTGTTTTTCATTGTACCCCCTTTAAATTTGGAGGCATTGAAACAGTTCTATATATCCACCTGACCTAGTCCCAGCCTCATTTTCTAGTTTTAGAGATAAGGGTGGAGCTAGGAGCCACTGGGGATTTTGGCACGGTATCGTGGTCTCAAAGTTTTTGCTGTCACTACTAGAACTCCCATTGGAAATCTGCTACCCCTCAGAGATGGAATTAAGCTATTTGAATTGGGAAATGGGAACCTTCCCTTCTAGGCACATGAACAAGTCCTTTTCCCCTGCTGCTCCTTAACCATAGTTAATATGCACACTGGTTAATCCCATGCTGCTCTCTAGATGGAATTAGATTAGTGAACAGTAGGAGAATATTTAAGTCTTTAATCACTACCATGCAGCATAAAATTGTATTAGCTTAAGCAGAAAGGTCATAGCTTTGTTAGCTAAAATTTCCAAGCTTGATCATGTTCTTCTATCGTTATGTATAATACTGAGTTTTTAAAAAATTCTGAATATATTACATTTAATCTTGTTGCATTTAGCCTAGTGTCCCTGCCTAAGATGAATTTGATTCTATATTCTGCTACCTATTTTATTAGCCATTCCTTCCATCTTTGTCATTTACACAATTAACACACACGGCTTCTATGTCATAATCCAAATCACTGGTAAAAAGTGTTTAATAGTTATGATAAAATATAAAGTCCAGGTTGGCACTTCTTTATAGCCTTTTTTTCCAAAGAAGGTATAGAATTTTTAATCAACACTCTTTGTGTTTATAATTTTCAATCAGATTTGCATGACCCTAACTATAATTATTCAGTCCACAATTTACTATATTATCTAAAATGTGTTATTATGAGACCTTGTCAAATACTTTCCTAAATAAGTCAGCATGTTTATCTTAATTCTTATTAGTTAATTTGATCACTTTACCATTTTAAATTTCTGGAACATGATCTTTGTCGTAACATGGAAGCTAATTAACTTTTTGTAACTTCTAGGCTAGCTTTATAGTTAGGCATATGAGGAAATTGGTCTACTTCTTATGTGATCTCTTAAAGGGAAAGGTATATTTTTTTAAAAATTCACTTTTCAGCATTTATTTTATTTTATTTTCATTTTTGGCCACAGCGTGCTGCTTGCAGGATCTTAGTTCCCCACCAGGGTCTTAGTTCCCCATCAAACCCGGGCCCCCTGCAGTGGAAGCTCGGAGTCCTAACCACTGGGCCGCCAGGAAATACCCATAAAAATTTACTTTTCTAGAGGTTTGAATTGAGTCCTTTTTGAAAATAGTAGTAGAAAAATGTGAGAATTGATATATTCAATGATTAAATGATTGTTTCATTCACTTGAAAATAGTTATTTACTATATTATGGTAAAACAAAAGGTATGTCAAGTTGACCTTTTGCCAGTTCCTATAGACTGTTTATTTTTCCAAAACTAAACATTCATCACCTCCTTGTAGGAGAATCTGAAGCATAAGATTAATCCAAGTCTAAAATTAATTTTGCTACGATTTCTATATAAGATTCAAAATCGTTTAAGTAAAAACAAGCAATATCTGTATAAATTTGATCTAAAATGCCCTACTTAAGGAGTAAACAAATGACTTATCTATTATAATAATCTTTAAAAATGTATTTTTCTAATATCATTTATATAAAAAGGAATAGTGAGTGCTGAAAAGCAGTACACAATCAGACAAAATCCCTGTCCCTCATGTGGCTTACCTTTTTGTCAGGAGAGGCAAATAATAAGCAAAACATACAAAATGAAAAAATTGCCCATCTTTTAAAACTCTCAAATGACTGTACTTTGTATAATTTATTCTCTTCAGCTTTCCTTTAAGATAACATTAACAGAAGGGTGTATGTTATTAATTCTTTTGATCCTAAGGAGCAGAGAATCACTTAAGTTTCCTTAAATAAATGGTTGGTTATAAGGAATACAAGAAAATAGGAATCTTAGACTACTACTGTGTCTGGTTTTAACATTGAAATGGGCTCACATTCAGAAGAATGAAATGGAGTTCAGGAACTTCAAAATTGTCTAGGATCCTGTATAATTTAATAATTAATGTGTCCCATGAATCTACTCCTAATTTCTTACGGTTGATAGCATTTTAATGAAAAGTGAAAAGATGCAACAGGGAAGATTGCTGGTAGGTTGGTCAGAATGGGACTCTAGCTGCCAACAAACCTGGATGGTGGAGTGAAATGTCTATTTTCTGTTTTATTATTTTACTTAATTAATTTGGCTGCATCGGGTCTTAGTTGTGGCACATGGGGTCTTTCATTGCAGTGCTTGGGCTCTTTGTTGCAGAGCATGGGCTTCTCTCTAGTTGTGGCACAGGCTCCAGAGCACGCTGGCTCAGTAGTTGCAGCACGTGGGCTCTCTAGTTGTGGTGTATGGGCTCTAGAGCGCGCCCCCTGCATTGGAAGGCAGATTCTTAACCACTGGACCACCAGGAAGGTCCCTGAATGTCTATTTTCTTAAGTGCACTCAATAATTCAAAAAATATTTGCTGTCTGTAATGTATGAGGCACTAAAGGATTTATTGCAGCATTTAAGATCTACCAAAAATGTAAAGAAATAAAGCAGAATAAAAGCATTTTCTATACAGATGAAATTCTCTGTACCTTTCTCCCCACAATGTTCATTTCCCCACAGAAATCATAATTGTTTTCCTAAAATTGATGTTTCAGAAAAGTGGTGTTTCCAAAAATTGGTGTTTTAAGCTTTTGGGTTGGAACAAGACAGGTGTTTTAAAGTGGGAAACAAAATTCAAAGCTGCTTTCTAACAGTAACTTAATAGGTTAAGGCACTAATTGTCTATTTTAAAAATCTTTTCTAAACAAACAAGGAGAACATTTGTGCTGAACAATCAGGTATAATCAGGTGTTTATTATTAGTTGATAGTGATAAACAGGTTCTAAGTAGAAGTTCTCCCATGTTTGTTTGTTTATTTTTTGTATGTTTTAATTGTGGTAAAATATTTATAACATAAAATTTACCATTTTAACTATTTTTAAGTACATGTTTCAGTGGCAATAATTTCATTCACCATGTTATGTTGTGTCCAGTCATCACCACTATCTATTTCCAAAGTTTTTCATCACTCCAAATAACATAAGGTTATTTTTCAGTCATAAAAATCCTGTTGATGGAGTTGGGTGACTCTCCATGACAGCTCTTTTTGTTGGTTCAGCTTTACAGGCGGTGTCAATTTTCCCTCCTGTTTTCTTTTTTTCCTGCACTGAAGCCAAAATGTTTATTTTCAATTTGTTACTCATTCATAAGACAATAGTGCACATTTTAGTGGGTCTTTTTCTTTTAATGAATTTTTTTGTGTGTGATATAGTTGATGTACATATATATATAAGTTTCAGGTGTACGAAATAGTGATTCACAATTTTTAAAGGTTTTATTCCATTTATAGTTATTATAAAATATTGGCTGTATTCTCTGTATTGTACAATATATCCTTGTAGATTATTTATTTTATACATAGTAGTTTTCATCTCTTAATCCTTTACCCCTGTCTTGCCCCTCCCCTCTTCCTCCTCCCTGCTGGTAAACACTAGTTTGTTCTCCATATCTGTGAGCCTGTTTCTTTTTTGTTGTATTCACTACGTATTTGTTTGTTTGTTTGTTTTAGATTCCACATATGATATCATACCGTATTTGTCTTTCTCCGACTTATTTCACATAGCATAATACCCTCCAAGTCCATCCATGTTGTTGCAGATGGCAAAATTTCATTCTTTTTTATGACTGAGTAGTATTCCGTTGTGTATATGTATGTGTACACACACACACCCCGCATCTTCTTTATGCATTCGTCTGTTAATGGATACTTAGGTTGCTTCCATATCTTGGCTATTGTAAATAATGCTATGAACATTGGGGTACATGTATCTTTTTGAATTAGTGTTTTTGTTTGGCAGTGTCAAATCTTTGGCACTTACATTTCAGAAAGAGCATCTATACACCAGCAGTGAAGTAATGGAAGTCATGCTAGGGAGAGGTCTTGTTCAATTAGGTGCATGGCCCAGAAGTGGCGTCTGTCATTTGTATCCATAACCTTTTGACCAGAAGTAGTCATACAGCCCTCTTCAGCTGCAAGAAGCATGAGGAAATGTCTCCATGCCTTATGTCCCCAAAGAAAGGAGAACTACCTTTGTGAGAGCATCCGAAGTCTTTCCTACAAATATCTAGGCCCAGTATTCTCATGCTTTATGCTCTCAGATTCCTTTTGAAGTTACCGCTTAGAATCATCTTCTCGTTCTCTTACTTCCATGTTATGTTAGTTCAGTGATGTCCTCTAGAAAGGAACATAGAAACATTGTTAATATTGAAACATTCAATCGATATCAAAATGTAATGATTAGTTGGAGATGAAATGGAAAAGATTGCATGTATATGGGAGTGTTAGTATACGTTCATGATGTGTTTTACTTTCCTAGATCTGCCCACTGAAGAGCGTGAGAAACAGTCCCTAATACCCAGGCAATAAGCACCACTGGTATCCCAATGGTAATCTCTAAATGCAGCTTTTCCCATGTGAAAGAACACGGCTGTTCGGAAGGATGTCGGATTCTAGGCCCGGGTCAGGGAGTTTATAAAGTGAGCTGAGAACATCTTGTCATACCAGAAAGTAAGGAAGGTGTAAGACACTACTTAGACTCATACAGAAGGGATTCAGGAGCCAATTCGAAGAGTCTCCCTCTACAAAGGGATGGGCAAGAATGGGGAAATTGATCATCCCCAAGGATAATTGTAAGGAGATTGAAACATATCAAACATATTTTTAAAAATACCCCTTTTGGGACTTCCCTGGTAGCGCAGTGGTTAAGAATCCGTCTGCCCATGCAGGGGACACGGGTTCCATCCCTGGTCTAGGAAGGTCCCGCATGCCACAGAGCAACTAAGCCCGTGCGCTACAACTACTGAGCTTGCGCTCTAGAGCCAGCGAGCCACAACTACTGAAGCCCACGCGCCTACAGCCCCTGCTTCTCAGCGAGAGATGCCACCGCAATGAGAAGCCCGTGCACCACAACGAAGAGTAGTCCCCACTCGCCACAACTAGAGAAAGCCCACGTGCGCCGCAATGAAGACCCAACACAGCCAAAATAAAAAAATAAAAATACTCCTTTTGGACACAGGTTTCCAAGACCACCCCCAGATTCATGATGAACAGGAAGGGCTCCCAGGTCTGAACATATAGTCGTACTCACTATTGTGATTTATTATAGCAAAAGGATACAAAGCAAACTCAGCAGAGGAAAGGAATATGGGGCAAAGTCTGGAGGAGACCAGGTGCAAGCTTCTAAGAGTCCTCTTCCAGTGGAGTTGCACAGGGTGTACTTAGTTTCTCTAGCAATAAGTTGTGACAGCAGGTGTGAAATGTTGTCTACTAGAGAAGCTCTTTAGAGAAACTCAGTGCTCAAGGCTTTTATTGGAGCTGGTCACCTGGGTACCTTCTACCTATCACATACCAAAATTCCAACTTCCAAAAGAAAACAGGTGTTGAGTATAAGCCACATTGTTCTTTGTTTTTGTTATAAATTCATTTATTTTATTTACTTATTTTTGGCTGCGTTGGGTCTTTGTTGCTGCGCGCCGGCTTTCTCTAGTTGTGGCGAGCGGGGGCTACTCTTCATTGTGGTGTGTGGCCTTTTCATTGCGGTGGCTTCTCTTGTTGCAGAGCATGGGCTCTAGGTCGCATGGGCTTCAGTAGTTGCAGCACGCGGGCTCAGTAGTTGTGGCTCGCAGACTCTAAAGTACAGGCTCAGTAGTTGTGACACACAAGCTTAGTTGCTCTGTGGCATGTGGGATCTTCCGGGACCAGGGCTCAAACCCATGTCCCCTGCATTGGCAGGCGGATTCTTAACCACTACGCCACCAGGGAAGCCCTGCCACATTGTTTTTATAAACAGTTTAGGTAGTTAACCACATTTAACATTTAGGGAATGGTGGAAATCTTCCCAAAATCCAAGTTCACAGATATCAGTCAAGGGCCAAACTTTGAAGCAGACCTAAGGATAGCAGTCTGAGGTCTTCTATATTTTCTTTTTTCTGCACAGATACCTTTGAAAGATGATGGGAAACCAACTCATATTTTAAAAACTGATTAATGAAGGAAAAGAATCAAACATTTATTCTGGCTCTTCTATACAAAGTGCATCTCAGGGTAACCAAATAGTAGATCAGGAGAATTTTCTCTTTATCGAAATATTTCAGCCAATAAACAAAAGAATTACCAGCCTTTTGTAACCTTTAATGAATTTGTGAATCTAGGCAGTGATCATTAATGGCTATTAATATCACAAAAAGAGAGATAAGCAGTCATTATGTGCCTCCTGATGGAGATACAGTAGCACCAACTGGGAGATGGTTCTTGCCAAAAAATATAATTTAAAAGTGATCAATTCTTTGGATTTAACTCCCAATTTACAGGAAATACAGAGGATAGACAATACAATAATCAAAATGCAGACTTTGGAAAACTCCACAGGACAAACATCTTGCTTTCTTCAGCAAATAAATTGTGATGAAAAAGAGAGGGAGTGAGAAGAAGAGGGAGAGAGAAAGAAAACCTACAGCTCGAGAGAGTTAAGAGACTAGCAACCAATTATATATTTTAGATCCCAAGCTGAGCAAACAAGTTGAAAAAAAAAATAAGACAGTTGGAGAAATTTGAATACTGACTAGATACTTGATGATACTAAGGAATTTTTGTTAGTGTTTGTCTTAGTCCACTTAGGCTGCTGTAACAGAATACCATATTCTGGATGGCTTATAAACAGAATTTTATTTCCCACAGTTCTGGAGGCTGAGAAGTCCAAGATTAAGGTGCCCGCAGATTCAATGTCTGGTGAGGGCCCACTTCCTGGTCATAGATGGCCATCTTTTCGCTGTGTCTGCCCATGGCAGAAGGGGCAAAGGAGCTTATTAGGCCTCTTTTATAAGAGCACTGATCCCATTCATGAGGGCTCTGCCCTTGTGACCTAATCACCTCCCAAAAGTCCATCTCACACTGGGTTTCAACATACGAATTTTGCTAAGACAGGTTTTTTTTAGTTGTGATAATGATATTATGATTATATTTTAAAAGTATCTTGTAGAGATAGACGATAAAATATTCACATATCAAATTAAGAATAAACTGTATATCAGGTTTTTAAACTTTATTTTTAAATTTTTTTTATGGAAATAGAGTTGATTTACAATGTTGTGTTAGTTTCTGATATACAGCAACATGATTCTATACACACACACACACACACACACACACACACTATTTTATACCCTTTTACAGGATGTTGAATATAGTTCCCTGTGCTATACAGTAGGACCTTGTTGTTTATCCATATTCTGTATATAATAGTTTGCACCCGCTAATCCCCAAATCCCAATCCATCCCTTCTCCACCTCATCCCCGCTCCTGGCAACCACAAGTCTGTTCTCCATGCCTGTGGGTATGTTTCTGTTTCATAAATAAGTTCATTTGTGTCATGTTTATTTTTAAAATTTATTTTTTGGCCACACCACGAGGCTTGTGGGAGATTGAACTTGGGCCCTCATCAGTGAAAGCACAGAGTCCTAACCACTGGACGGCCAGGGAATTCCCTGTGTCATATTTTAGACCCTACATATACGTGATGCCATGGTCTGGAACGCTTCACGAATTTGTGTGTCATCCTGGCACAGGGGCCATGGCTGTCTTCTCTGTACCACGCCAGTTTTAGTGTATGCGCTAACGAAGTGAGCACTAGCAGGTCTTTGTTTTTTTTTTTAAGCACAAAGAGTTTGTTGTTGTTTAGACATTTCTAGAAAAATCAGTTCCATTTGTTTGGCTGCGTCGGGTCTTAGTTGCGGCACTCGGGACCTTTGTTGTGGCAATGTGGGCTTCTCTCTAGTTGTGGTGTACAGGTTTTCTCTTCTCTGGTCGTGGCGCACAGGCTCCAAGGCGTGTGGGCTCTGTAGTTTACGGCACACGGGCTCTAATTGAGGTGCGTGAGCTCAGTAGTTGTGGCACGCGGGCTTAGTTGTCCCGCGGCATGTGGGATCTTAGTTCCCCGACCAGGGGTTGAACCCACGTCCCCTGCACTGGAGGCGGATTCTTTACCACTGGACCACCAGAGAAGTCCCTATTCTTCTTTCTTTTTAATAGCTAAAGAAGATTATTAGAGGGATTTTAAAATAAAGATCTTACAACAAATTATAGTAATAAGTTAACACTTATGTGCCTTTTAAAAAGTAGCATCAAAATATCCTTGCCAGGCTTCCCTGGTGGCGCAGTGGTTGAGAGTCCGCCTGCCGGTGCAGGGGACATGGGTTCATGCCCCGGTCCAGGAAGATCCCACATGCCATGGAGCGGCTAGGCCCGTGAGCCATGGCCGCTGAGCGTGAGCGTCCGGAGCCTGTGCTCCGCAATGGGAGAGGCCACAACAGTGAGAGGCCTGCGTACCGAAAAAAATATATATATATATATATCCTTGCCTATCCTGTGCACAATGCCTCTCTTCAATCCTAAAAACAGAGTGAATAGTAATGAGCGTGGCACTTAATATTTCATTAATGTTAAATCATTGTCAGTTATAAGGTGACTGTTGATTAAAAATAACTTTTTGAGGGTGAAAAAAGATATTACACATTTGATGTTAGATGCAGGATTTCTGACACATTAATAAAAGGTGGAAAATGCATACATCTTAGAATTCAGGAGATGTGATTTTCCCAGGCCTCCTTTCATCATCTGTTATATGAACTTTTGAAATTGGTGGTTTTAGAAAGTTATTGCTGTTGTTATATTTTGGGAGTGAGGGACCAGTATATTCCAGCATTCCAACCAGGTGAATTCAAAACAAAATCTTCTACATTTTACAAATACTTGCAAAATTGAAAATGTTATCTTACCCAAAATTTCTTTCTCAAGTTTACTGTTACTACTTTGCTCTCTTTGTACTAAAGTCAGTGATCAAAAGTGAAAAGACCACATTATCAAGTTAAAGTGGAGAGAAAGGGATGCCAAAAACAGTGTCTGTAGATTGGGTTTGTGATAGTTTGAAATTTCTTAATCTTCAATATATTTCACCAAAATGGTATACATCTTGCTGGTGATGTCTTTCATTTCATATAATACTAGAGAATGTATATAATTGTACTATAGAACTGTGAAGTGGTTAAGAGTTCAGTTTCAGGAACCTAGGTTTGAATCTTGACCCTGCAGCTTCATTGATGTATGGCTTTGGACAAGTTACTTAGATCTCCTTGGGCTCTAGTTTTCCTCAGCCATAAAATGGGGACACCAGTAATGTCTTCCTCATGGAATCATCTTGAGGCTTAATACTGGTAAAGCACTTACAACAATAGTTATATGCCATGTAATAACCATTTAAGTGTGTTAGCTATTGTTTTTATAATAATAATAATATCAATGGCGTTGATGTTGGGTTAAACACTATAGTGCTATGATTAATTTCTTGCTGACTGGCAGTGTACAGACCGAGATACATAGTATAATATCTTAGTATACAACAGTATACTTCCAATTTCTCTGCCCCATCTTTTGCGCTGTTGTCATGTGTTTTACATATGCTATAAGCAAATTAAAATTTTACTATTATTCCATTAGCCAACCAGTTGTCTTTTAGAGCAATTAAAAATTAGAAAACAAGTAAATTTTATATTTACCTTCATTTATGCTATTTCCTACTCTTATTTCTTTGTGTAGATACATTTATCTGTTTGATATCATATTTCCATCAGCCTGCGGTACTACTTTCTTTTGCCCTTTTATGTAGTACACGTTCGTTGGTAATGACTTCTCTGTTTTTTTTGTTTTTTTTTTAATATTTATTTATTTGGCTGCATTGGGTCTTAGTTGCGGCATGTGGGATCTTTGTTGCAGTGTGCGGGATCTTCAGTTGTGGCATGCAGGATCTCTTAGTTGCGGCATGCAAACTCTTAGTTGCAGCATGTGGGATCTAGTTTCCTGACTAGGGATGGAACCCGGGCCCCCTGCATTAGGAGCGTAGAGTCTTAGCCACTGGACCACCAGGGAAGTCCCATGACTTCTCTATTTTCATTTTCCTGAAAAAGTCTGTTTTTCTTTCTTTTTCAAAGATATTTTCATTGGGTATAGGATTCTCAGTTTGTTTTTTTTTTTCTTTAGTGCTTTAAACATGTCATTGCACTCTTTTCTAGCTTATGTAGTTTTTGATGAGAAATGTTTCTCTCATTGTAATGCGTCCTTTTTCCTCTGGCAGCCTTAAAGATTTTCTTTTTATCTTTTGTTTTGAATAGTTTGTGTATGGTTTGTCTAGTTGGCTTTGGGGGATTAAAAGTATGATTTACCCTACCTGTTCTCTGAACAACTTATATCTGTGGTTTTGTGTCTTTATTAGTTTTGGAAGATCCTCAGCCTTTATCTCTTCAGATATTTCTTCTGACCCATTCTCTTTTACTTCTTGGATTTCAGTTACATGTATGTTAAATCATTTGATATTTTCTCACAACTCTTGGATTTTCTGTTTTGTTCCCTCCCATCCCCACATTTTTTTTCCCTCTGTGTTTCATTTGGATAATCTCTAACTTGAGTCTGTTGAGTTTACTATTGAGCCATTCCAAAGCTTTATTGAACTCTATTCCCATGTTTTTCCTTTGTCAGTATGTGAGGTTTTGGGTGTTGTTCTCTGCTTCCTTGTGTGACTTATAATTTGTGGTGGAAAGATAGATGTTTTATATAGGACAGTAGAGACTGAGCTAAATAGTATTTATGCCTGGCTAGGTCTTTAGCACAAGTAGTTGTCAGTCTAGTCTGTAGTTGAGCTGGTTTTTTGTGTTGCTATGGCTACTCACAGTGCACTACAGGCTTCAAATTCCAGACTAGGGTTACCTTTTTTAGGGTAGAGTCCTGTTTGCCAGAGGACATTTCTAATGTCTGCTCTATCTTTAACTTTTCTTTCTTTTTTCTTTTTTTTTTGTGGTACGCGGGCCTCTCACTGTTGTGGCCTCTCCCGTTGCGGAGCACAGGCTCCGGACGCGCAGGCCCAGTGGCCATGGCTCACGGGCCTAGCCGCTCCACGGCATGCGGGATCTTCCCGGACCGGGGCACGAACCCGTGTCCCCTGCATCGGCAGGTGGACTCTCAACCACTGCGCCACCAGGGAAGCCCCTCTATCTTTAACTTTTGATTTTATTTTCTCTTTGTTACTGTACCACAGAGAAGATCTCTCTCCATACTCTTCCCTCTCCTTTGGCAGTAGACTGCTGTTATTTATTCCTCAGTGTTTGCTAGCACAGTGGCGGAGGTGGGTGAGGGGTACCAGGGGCGGGGGGACATTCTCTGTTGTCCTATTTCTGTCTCAGTTCTAGGGGGTCATTATGTCTCTGGATCTTGGAGGGCAAGACTTTCTCAGTGATTCTGCTTTTTCCCCAATGGTAGGGGATTTTTAAAGGTCTGGGACTTTAAAAATCAGGGATAGAGGGGGTTTTCTGTTACCTTCCTCTGGTTATGCAGGGGCTAACTAAAAATAGTTATTCTATGAAGTCTACTTCTTATGTTCTTTTTATGTTTTATATATTCTGATTTGGGGCCATCTCCCTATGCTAGTTTTTGCTCTCAGTGGCACTAAACACACAGTTTTTGGCATCAGTTGTCAGAGTATTATTAAATATATTTATAAATATCATTTAATGAATATGTATTTTCATATGTTGACCATTTAAGTTTTATTCCTTGAATTATCTTTAATCGTGTATTTCAATGACAAATTCTGCATGGCAGATACTAGGTATTTATTATACCAGTTTATAATAAACTGGTATAATAAATACCAGTTTATTATAAAGGATATAACTCAGAAACAGCCAAATGCAAAAAGATGCATGGGATGGCGGGGGGCAGTTAGGAGGGCGATGGTGCACAGTATTTTCTTGTCCTTTCTGGATGTTCTAACCTTCTTGCACCTTGATGTGTTCACCAACAAACCCGTAGTTTAGGGGTTCTTATAGAAGTTCCATTACATAGGCATGAATGATTAAGTCACTTGCCATTGGTGATTAGCTCAATCTTCAGCTCCTCTCCCTTTCCCTGACTTTGGGAAGTGGGGCTGAAAGTTCTAACCCTCTAATCACATCATTAGCTCCTCTGACTACCAGCTCCCATTCTGAAGCTTTGTAAGGACTCACCAAGAGTCACCTTATTAGCATAAATTCAGGTATGGTTTAAAGGGGTATTATCAATAACAAAAGATGCTCCTTTCACCTGTATCACTCTGGGAATTCCGAAGATTTTAGAAGCTCTTGTGTCAGGAACCTGGAGGAAGACCAAATATATGTTTGTTGTATCACACTATCACACTAGGCACTCAACACAGAATTGTTGAATAAATGAATTTATGTGATTGCTGTTACTGTCCCTTTCTTATGAATAGCTTTTCTTCTTTATTTCTGATTACCATAATACTCAATTCTAAGAGTATAAAAATGTCTTTCTGTATTTTCTTCTTTTTTTTTACTTAAAATTTGAATATGTTTGACATATAACATTGTATAAATTTAAGGTGTACAACATGTTAATTAAGTACATTTATATATTGCAGTATAATTGCCTCTGTATTTCTGAACATTCACTTAGAGAATGTTGATCTTTCAAATCAAAATTATGTATTTATGTTTAACAGAGGTTGAAGGAAGTTGCCTAATTGCATGAAATCCTTATCACATTGGGACTATTGAAGGGGAGGAACTTATCTTTTTGGACCTTGATGAGGACTCCCAAGAGAAAGAAAATTCAGTGTGTGAGCCAGTGATATATGTACTTTAGGATAAGTATAGTATATTCTTGGCTGAGTGCCATAACAAGGTGTAAGGGAGGAAGAAGAGGGAGAAACAACATCATTGCACTAAAATTTACCAGGACCTTGTTTGGAGATGGAGATAAGATTTGTTAAAGGTGATATCAGCCTCACATTCCTGGACAACTGAAATGTCTATAGTTGACCGTATCATTCATTTTCTCCTAGGTGATTTATTGTTCTTTTGGTGGAACATCCAAAGGACTGCACTTCAATAACTTAATAGTTGGACTTGTCCTTCTTACAAGAGGCAGAGATGAAGAGAAAGCAAAATGTGAGTACTTTTATTATCTCAAAATGTTAAAATACTACATCTGTGTACAGAATAATCTACCTCAAAATTTTGATGACAGTCAAAGGATTTGAAGTGATGTTCCTCCAAAGAAGATATACAAGTAGCCAGTAAGCACTTGAAAAAATGTTAAACATAAGTAGTTATTTGGGAAGTATAAATCCAAATTACAATTAGATACCACCTAAGTGTAAGATAGATAATGAAGCCACTTTGGAAAACTGGCAGTTTCTCAAACTGTTAATCACTGAGTTTTCATATGATCCCACAATTTCATTCCTAGGTATATACCCAAGAAAACTGAAAACATATATTCATTAAAAAAAAAATGTTCCTAACAGCACTGTTCATAATGGTTACAAAATGGTAACAACCCTAATGCCCATCAACTGATGCATTCAGCATAAACAAAACGTGATATAACCAACAATAGAATATTACTCAACAATAAGAAGGAATAAAGTACTGTGTAAGAGCGGAAAAAATTACCCTTCTAGGTTCTTTGGCTGATCTAATAATTAAGTTGATATAAGACAGATTAACAGGAGAAAACTAAACAAATTTTGTATGTACGTACAGGAGCCCCATAAAAATATGAGACCCAAAGGGCAGCCAGGTAATTGAGGCTTATATAACATTCTGAGCTAAGGAAAGGGATAGGGATCTGAGGGTACAAGAGGAAGGGAGTCCATTCACAGGAAGGCAGAGAAGTTTGGAGAACAAAGGTTGCCCTGTTATACTAGTTTCTTAGGTAAAAAAGTATCTCTGATAATAAGTCTCTTTCTGGTATAGGCCTTTTTTCCAATGTAAATTTAGGCTGTTGATGGGGAGGTAATGAGCTTTTCTGAATCTGCTGGGTTTTGATTGCCTTTAAGCTCAAATAATTGTCAAGCCAAAGTGACGTATTTGGGGGCAACAAATTCTGCTCTCCTCCAACAGATACATGCTACAACATAGATGAACCTGAAAACGTTATGCTAAGTGATAAATGCCAGTCAAAATAGACCACACATTATGTGGTTCCAATCATATGACATGTCCAGATAAGGCAAATTTATAGAGACAGAATATAGATTAGTGGTTGCCAGAGGCTAGGGGGAAAGGGAAATAGAGAGCTTACTGCCAATGAGTATGGGGTTTCTTTTGGGTGAAAATGTTCTGTAATTAGGTAGTGGTGATGATTGCACAGCTGTGTAAATATATTAAAAAACACTGAATTGTACACTTTAAAAGAGTTAATTTTATGGAACGTGCCTTACATCTCAGTAAAGCTGTTATTTAAAAAATAATTCTGAAGACATAGATTTAGCAATCTATTCTTGCCTTACTTCACAAATACAACCAGAAGTTCACTTGATAATACTTTATACAAATTCTTGGTAAAAGGTTTAATTATTTTTAATGGTTTTACTTTTAACTTCAGAGATGAATTTTATTAGGTGAATTATGTAAGCCCAGAAGAGGATGGCACCTTTAAGTTCTACTAAGCAGGGAAATTTTTTTTTTTTTTTACATCTTTATTGGAGTATAATTGCTTTACAGTGGTGTGTTAGTTTCTGCTTTATAACAAAGTGAATCAGTTATACATATACATATGCATATGTTCCCATATCTCTTCCCTTTTGCGTCTCCCTCCCTCCCACCCTCCCTACCCCACCCCTCTAGGTGGTCACAAAGCACCAAGCTGATCTCCCTGTGCTATGTAAGAAGGGAAATTTTATATTACAATGAGACGGCATCATATACCCTCTAAATGTGAAAGGGAAGACAACCTTAGTTGATCATTCATTGTCCATCTGTGTTTCCTAGGATATGCATTTATTTACTTAATTTTTAATTCATTCATTTAATTACTTATAATGTCTTATGTTTCCTCATTCTTTTCTTTGAGCTCCCCCCAAGGCAAATCTGCTCTTAACAAGAATATTAGTAAACAATGTAAATTTTATTGAAAAATTTCCAGGGGAGATGAGAGGGAAATGTCAGATGACAGTTAAAATTTAAGTGACAACATGGGAGGAGTCAGCTAGAATTGCTCTATCCCTGACACTCTGACCCCAGTGTCTGGCACATAGTAGGAATTCAGTAGTATAATTTGACTATTATCAAATAGGGTAGTATAATTTGACTATTATCAAATTCAGTAGTATAATTTGACTATTATCATAATTAATGATTCTCAGAGCAAAACATGGGAGAAAGACCAAGACCAAAAGCTAGCTTGACCAATTACTATATGTATGACTCTGGGCCTCTTCCTTGATCTTCTGAGCCCCTGTTTTTCATCAATACAAGGATGAAAGTAACATCCACCAAAAACTTTCATTGTAAAACTCAGAAGAAAAAATGTATATAAAGCACCTGGCAAGTATCAAAAACTAGTGGGCAATCAATAAATTGTTAACTTTTACTGTTTTCTCAAAGTGATTGTTTATATACACACATATGTACCTACAGTTAAACGTGTGAAAAACATTGAGGCCAAAATAAACTTTCAAAGAAGAAAAAAAAAGCAGAAAAATTTCCAGGGGAAGTTTAAGAAGGTGTTTATACTAAAGAGTATGACATTTTGCTCTAAAAATCCCTAGAATTTTACCCTTGCCCACTGGATGCTGGTCTTTCTCTCTTCTTTCTTCCTTTTCTAAGCTGCCCTCTTACTGCTTCTAAATCTCTCAGAATCTTCTTTCTCACTTCTGAATTTAGACTGTTGTTCTTCAGCTGTTTCCTTTTTTACAGTTTTGTTGAGGTATAATTGATATACAATAAAATGTACATATTTAAAGAGTGTACATTTTGATGTTTTCAGACATGTATATATCCACATTATCACAATCACGATAATGAACATATCCCTAAACCCAATTTTATGTATTGGAATTTAACTGAGATCCTGATTTTTTCAAATTAACATCCCTCTACCAACAAACACATACTCTGACTTCAGGTAGCCAATAAATAAAAGTAACCAATTTGAGGGTCATAAACACATATATTTAAAATTTTAAATCATTTTTATTATACAATTGTATTAGTTTCCTAGGGCAGCTGTAGCAAAGTACCACAAACTGGGTGGCTCAAAACAACAGAAATTTATTATCTCACAGTCTGGAGGCTAGAAGTCCAAAATTAAGATGTTAGCAGGGCCTTACTCCCTCTGAAATCTACAGGGAAGAATCCTTCTTTTTACCTAACTTCTGGTGGTAGCCCTCAATCCTTGGTATTCCTTGGCTTGCAGTTGCATCACTCCAATCTCTTTCCATCTCATCATATGGCTTTCTTCCCACTGTTTCTGTCTTGTCTTCTTATAATTAATCATATTGGGTTACGACCCACCCTAATGACCTCATCTTAACTTGATTATATCTGCAGAGACCCTGTTTCAAATAAGGTCACAATCATGGGTACTGAGGTTAAGACTTCAACATCTTTTGGAGCGGTGGAATATAATTTAACCCATAACAGATGGTCAGAGGCTTCTAGCAAGTATTCCCCTTAAGAGAATCAGCCATGGCATGTGGGAGGGCAGGCAATGGAACCCACTAGGCCTTCAGAGGGATGGAATGTCTCTTCTATCTTTCTATCTCCTGTCTTTACAAATACGGTCATATTCTCAGGTACTTGGAGGTTAGGATTTCAGCATGTCTTTTGCGGGGATGCAGTTCAACTCAAAACAGGACTATTTCAAACATACATGTAGTATGTACTTCCACCCAGCTTTATTATTTCTTACCATTGTGTCATATTTGTCCCAGATCTTGTTTTTTAAGAAATAAAAGATTATAGCCAAGGTGAGGCTCTTTCTCAGTATCCCTCCATGTTCCCATCCACATTCTTCCCTTGACAGAAGTAACCACTCTCATGAAATTGGTGATCTTTCATTCCTCATGCAGGTCTTTATACATTTATGACATTTGTATGTATCCTTAAACATATCTTCAACTGTTTTACAGGTTTAAAACTTTTAAAATAAATTGTATACTATACAGGTTTTGCAATTTGCTTTTCCCCCTGAATATTACTGATATTTACCCATGTTGAAACACTTAGTTCCTTTATTCTAACTGCTATATAGTATTTCATTGTGTGTGTGTGTCTCAGGTTACCTATTTTTTTTGTTGATAGACATTTATCTTTTCTTTCCTAAATTTTGCTCTTACAAAGAATACTTCAGTGTATGTTGTACCTCATGCATGTATGTATGAGAGTTTCTCACAAGTGGAGGTGGAGTTGCCTAGAAATTGAATTTCTAGCATAAATATTCATCTTTACTAGATTTTGGCAAGGTGCTCTCCAAAGTGTTGCAGTAATCTGTACTCACTAACAGTATATAAGAGTTCCTGTTTATCCCAGTTTATTGCTAACACTTGGTATTGTCACACCTAAACATTTTTGCAAATTTGGTATTTGAAAAGATACCACATTCCTGTTTTAATTAGCATTTTTTAAGGAATAAATTAAATTATATATTTATAACGTGCTTGGCACTAGTAATCACTCAATAATTGTTACCCTCCCTACTTCCACCAGAGTACATTTAATCTATGATAAAATTGCTTTATTCTTTCTTTCTCCTAGACATTTTTAGTCTTTTTGCAAGTGAATCCGGGAGCTATGTTATACGGGAAGAAATGGAAAGAATGCTCCATGTGGTGGATGGTAAAGTCCCAGATACACTCAGGAAGTGTTTCTCAGAGGTATCAAAGATTTACATTTCATCCCTCCCTGTGGACAAAGTATTAACTCTTAGTTGTGTAATGAATTTAGCTGTGATGAATAGATGTTTATGTGTAGCATATTCTTGACATTTTTCTACTTAATGGTTGATGCTTTAACAATTTGTGTGCTATGCTCAAAGGTCCATGACACTTACTACTGCTGTGTTTGTGAATCTGAAAATTCCCAATTCCCAATAAAGGCAACTGTCTATACTTAACGGTATAATGAAACATACTCCCCCACTGTCACACCAGCACACGTACAGAAACACACACAGGTGATCCTGCAGACACAGCATTGCTTAGGTTGTGGTGCTCATTGCTTTCCAACATGAGCATGTAGATATATCACTCATTGGCCTTGAGCCACAGGTGACTTCTATGATCCATCAATGCCTATTTTATCATTTATTTTACTTAATTGATTTGCATAGTGAAGTATTTGGGTTGTAAAATTTTGTCATTTTCCTGTTTTCATAAATAATATATTTTCATTGTAAAAAACTTTAACAACAGAAAATGTGTATCTTTAACAGAGAAAATTCTTTTGTTTCTTTTCAGAGGTCTGCTAATATGGGGAAAGTCCCAAGAGATGGCAGAGTAAAGTCCTTTTACAAGTTTCTGATTCTTTCCTGCAGCACTCAGTGCTGTATGATTTATGGGTGGCTATTTGACCCACTTCCATTTCACTTTCACTGGTCTTGGTTTTATTCAGAGAGTTTTAATTCAATTTAGTTTAATCACCTTCCTAACTATATAAGCATTGATTGTTAATACCCCAGCCATATGTGGTTCTTTTTTTTTAATATAAATTTATCTTATTTATTTACTTATTTTGGCTGTGTTGGGTCTTCGTTGCTGTGCGCACGCTTTCTCTAGCAGTGAGCGGGGGGCTACTCTTCCTTGCAGTGCGTGGGCTTCTCATTGTGGTGGCTTCTCTCATTGTGGAGCACAGGCTCTAGGCACACGGGCTTCAGTAGTTGCGGCATGCAGGCTCAGTAGTTGTGACTCACGGGCTTAGTTGCTCCGCAGCATGTGGGATCTTCCCGGACCAGGGATCGAACCCATGTCCCCTGCATTGGCAGACGGATTCTCAACCACTGCTCCACCAGGGAAGCCCATGTGTATGGTTCTTACATCTCTTTGGACTCTCTGGCTTTACCTTTAGCTTTTCATCACTCTGGCTTTAAGTTTCCTCTGTGTTGATAGCACCTGGAGATTTCCCTTTCTTGCTTTTGAGCTTGGCTAAGCAGTTTTTGGTAGTAGTTATGGTGTTACGTTTTACTAAACATTTCTGTGTGTTTGGTGCAGAAGGATTGTCCTCCTGCATTTTTGGTTCTGACTTATTGACTGGAAGTTGCTGTGATGGTATTTCAATACCTCAAGACAAACTAGATCATTTTTTTTTCCCCTAATAAAATTTGCTGACCAGAAGAAAAAAAGAACTGATCTAATCTTTACAGGCCTGATTACTTGAATTTTTCACAGAGATGTTAAGTGCTTTGCTCATTTCCGGGGAGAATGTATATATATATATATATATATTTTAAAATATTTTATTTATTTGTTTGTTTTTTTGTTTATTTTGCCAGGTTGGGTCTTAGTTGTGGCATGAGGGATCTTTTGTTGAGGCATGCGGGCTTCTCTCTAGTTGTGGTGTGAGGGTTTTCTCTCTCTAGTTGTGGCACGCAGGCTCCAGGGCACGTGGGCTCTGTAGTTTGTGGCACACGGGATCTAGATGAGACGCGCAGCCTTAGTTGCCCCGCGGTATGTGGGGTCTTAGTTCCCTGATCAAGGATTGAATGGGCATCCCCTGCATTGGAAGGCGGATTCTTTACCACTGGATACCAGAGAAGTCCCTATATTTTTTTCATTTTAAAAAGGTTTATGCAGACATTACCATTTTATAGATGGGGATTAAATGTGGTTAGCCACCCAGTTCTCTTATAATTTAGGCACAATAGCAGGTACATATATTAGATAATAATTAGTGCTATAGGGAAAAATAAAGTAGACTACAGGGCATAGGTGGTGATGGGGAGGAGGTAGCCAAGTGTAGGTATTTTGTATAGGATAGTTAGGAGAGGCTTATCAGAGAAAGTGACATTTGAACAAAGAATCTTAAGGAAGTGAGAGAGAAAACCCACACAGATATCTAGGGAAAGCATTTTTCATGAAGAGAATATAGCAAACACCCTCAGGGGAAGTGTGCTTGACTTGTTCAAGGAACAAGAAGAGGTCAATTTAGCTGGAAGGGAATGAGCAAGGGAATAGTAGGAAATGAAGCTCCAGAGGTTGGGGGAGGGGTGGGTTGGGGGAGGGGTGTGATGGGGTAGGGAGATCACACATGGCCCTGTAAGACAGGGTGAGTGCTTCAGCTTTCACCCTGAGTGAGATAGAAATCTTTAGAGGTATTTGAGCAGGAAAATATATGAGTTTTTGTTGCTGTTGTTTAATTACTTTTTTTTTTTTTTTGGCTGCGTTGGGTCTTCGTTGCTGTGCGCGGGCTTTCTCTAGTTGCAGCAAGCAAAGACTACTCTTCATTGTGATGCATGGGCTTCTGATTGTGGTGGCTTATCTTGTTGCGGAGCACAGGCTCTAGGGTGCACAGGCTTCAGTAGATGTGGCTCGCGGGCTCTAGAACACAAGCTCAGTAGTTGTGAAACATGCACTTAGCTGCTCTGCAGCATGTGGGATCTTCCTGGACCAGGGCTCGAACCGGTGTCCCCTGCATTGGCAGGTGGATTCTTAACCACTGTGCCACCAGGGAAGTCCTAATTACATTTTAAACGTCATCATTTTGGCTCTTATGTAAAAAGTACACTGAACAGAGTCTGATTAAGGTATCTGAATAATCCAGGGAAGAGGTCATGGTGTAACAGTGAGGTGATGAGACCATTTCTTTTTTTTTTTTTTTTTTGCGGTACGTGGGCCTCTCACTGTTGGGGCCTCTCCCATTGCGGATCACAGGCTCCAGACGCGCAGGCTCAACGGCCGTGGCTCACGGGCCCAGCCGCTTCGCGGCATGTGGGATCTTCCCAGACCGGGGCACAAACCCATGTCCCCTGCATCGGCAGGCGGACTCTCAACCACTGCGCCACCAGGGAAGCCCAGGACCATTTCTTGTATTGATGATGGGCTGTGAGTGAAAGAGAAAAGGATGATTAAGGTGTTTCGCTTGATTTAGTAAATGAATGGAGTTGCCATTAACTGAGATGGCTAACGCTATATGAGAGGGAAGTTGGAGGTTTCAAAAGCAAGAGAAGTTTAAGATACAATTAGAGAATCATATTAGACATTCAGGTGGAGTTGTAACTGTGCTTTTTGACATATAAGTTGGAGTTCAGAGGAAAGGATTTGTTGGCTTATAGATGTGGATGAGGTCATCTAGGAGTGAATTAAGATAGAAAACGGATTGGAAGACTGAGTCCTGTACTCTGACGTATGGCGAGATGGTGAAGAATCAAAACAGGAGCCTAAGGAATAGTCTGTGAGGAGGAACAAAAGAGAATGGTGTCCTAGAAGCCAAGTGATAAAAATGTTTCAAGAGGAAGGAGTATTTAACTACGTCAAATAAACCGAAAGATCAAGTGAGTTGTCCTTTGATCACTGAGAAGTTATCATTAGATTTGACAACGTGAAGTGTAGGTGATTGGTGTAGGTCCTGTGGAGTTAAAAAATCACTGGAGTCAGGATACTAGAAGGAGTGTGCTCATAAGAGGAAATTGTGACAGGGAGAGTGGAATGCTTAAAATTGCATTTATTGGAAAGGGAATGGATTTATAATAAAAATATCAATATAAAGACTATGGTAATAAATGGTTGGGTTAGTCTTGTATGAAGGACAAGACCTATGGAAGAGGGAGGATCAAAGAAATGAGAGGCCTAGGTTTTGGGATACTCATGTGTGTAGCTGTTTAAATCATTAGGTACTTAAGGTTGATTAAAAAACCCCCAAAAAACAAGACTGTAAATGGGCTAATTTTACCTAATTCAACTATTTGATGTATTTATCTGGTGTAATTTCTGAGTAATGTGTGTGATGTGATCCAGACCCTTGCTTTTCAAGTTACCGTGTTTCAGTAGCTTGAAATGAAGGAAATCCACATAGGAGTTATATTGTTTTTTTCTTACTGAATTTTTTTGGTTGTTGATTCTCAAGGTGGAAATTCATATTTTACATTGTTATTCAAAGTTGTATCAGTTTCAGAAGTCTGTTTATTTTTAATTGCCTTTTATAGTACTGGAAATTTTTTTCTAGACTGCTATTATGACAGTTTATAAAAGGAGACTTTCCCTTTACTTCCCTTTTCTAGAGCCATGATTCAAAAACATAAAAAGTTAGGTTTGGCAGATGGAATTTTGGTGCTACCAGTTATATGGAGTGATCCCAATGGGCAAGTGGATTTCAGAGATTGCTTTATATTTCACTAAGTCAGCCAGGCAGTGAAGTGTATAGTTTAGGCACAGAGACTTTGGAACCTTGACTACCTGGGTTCAATCCTATCTCTGCCACGGTATAACCTTGAATGCATAACTTTTAGGAGCCTCAGTTTTCTCATGTGTAAAGTGGGGATAATAGTATCTCCTATAGAGGGTTGCTTGAGGATTAAATGAATATAAAAATACTTAGAATGGTGCTTAGGGCATTGTAAATACTCAATAAATATTACCTATATGTGAAGGCGATAGAATAATTGGCAGCTTCTTTCTTTCTTAGTGGTACATGAAGGTGCATCTTATAACAAAATATTAGCTTCACTGAAACCATTGAAACTACCACCTAAGATGGTGATATCTAAGATGCCATCGATTAATAAGATGCGCTTTTATGTATTATAAAGAACAAAAAACCTGCGAGTTACAATTGAAGGGTATTATTGATTTGAAGACTTTTCCCAATGTCAGAGATGTTAACTTGTAAAAATGTGCATCAGGGCTTCCCTGGTGGTGCAGTGGTTGAGAGTCCACTTGCCGATGCAGGGGACACGGGTTCGTGCCCCAGTCTGGGAAGATCCCATATGCCACGGAGCGGCTGGGCCCGTGAGCCATGGCTGCTGAGCCTGCGTGTCCAGAGCCTGTGCTCCGCAACGGGAGAGGCCGCAACAGTGAGAGGCCAGCGTACCGGGAAAAAAAAAAAAAAAAATGTGCATCAGCTTGTAGGGTTTATACTGCAAACCCTCTTTCTAGACTAAATGTGGGGTAGAGAAAGAATATGGCTATGATTCTCTAAACATGTTGGCAGTGTCCTCATATCCCTGCAGCAAGTCTGAATGCCATATTCTTCCATGTAGAAAAACAAGACTTCCAATGTTGTCTTGATCGTTTGGATTGCACTGTTAAGTGTTCTGAAACCATGAGGCTTAAGCATGTTGCTATACTTAATAGGATGCTACTAACAATATAGAAATTATTTCTACCATAACTCTTTTAGGTTCTAAGTTATTTGTATCCCTTAATATCTCCATCAGGATTAGAGCTGCTAGGCTCCTGAGTGTCATTCTTCATTGTATTTCTATGTGGGGTGCTTCTGCCTTTTTTCTCATAGAAACATCTGGCCCTCCCTCTACCTGGGTCCTCTTGTCTTCCAGTCAAAGAGATTGACTTACACAGCCATATGATGTTCTTTCTCAGCCTGGATACTTTTTTTCTCCAGAGATTTAGCAAGACAAATACTTGGAAAGAAAGCAAAGAAATAGAAATCTCCTTGCTTCTTTTTGTATTCTAGTTGACTTGTGAATACATGTTTTCAGTGATGTCTTTTGGAGGAGGACTCCTGGATAGATTTTAATTCGCCAATGAAATTTAAAAGAGTATTTAAATTCCATACATATTTAATTAAAATATGCTAATTCTGACCAATTGAAGTACTGAAGAAGAGGGATGAAGCAAGTGAAAAGTTGGTTTTATTAAATATTGAAAGAAATTCAGTTTACTGATTTCAGGATATACCTTAGCAAATAAAATGTGACTTATTAGTAGAAATGCACTGCTTTAATGACTTGATGAAATAATTTGCAATTAGCATATAGATTTTATGCAAATGAAAGTTCTGAAGTACAATTATCTTTGAAAACAGTTTTATCTCCAGGTATATAGCATATAGTGATATTTAGATAATTCTTCCTTTATAGATGGTAGAAGGGTAAATGTCAATTAAATGCAAATTTCAAGTTGTATAAGTTCCAAGTAGGTACCTTAAAATTTGACTAAACCTATGTTTTCTTGTTTTAATTTTAGGGTGAAAAGGTAAACTATGAAAAGTTTAGAAATTGGCTTCTTCTAAACAAAGATGCTTTTACCTTCTCTCGTTGGCTACTGTCTGGAGGTGTATATGTGACCCTCACTGATGATAGTGATACTCCCACTTTCTACCAAACTCTGGCTGGAGTCACACATTGTAAGTAATGGCATTTCATTGTGTTCTGTTCACTTTTTAATACAATTGCCTGGTAATACGAGAATATGAGAATATGCCTTTTATCAGTGGGGTTTTTTCTTGCAGAGTATAGTAAAATGGAATGCTGGAGGCTTGAGTACATAGCGCTGAAAAGGAAAACTCTCTTTTTTGTCTACTCACTGAATACTTTTGTACTCCAAATGTGTGGGGTGTTTTTTTTTTCCCCACACCAGGCAATTCTCCAGTGCTCTATGGATACCAGCTGGGTGTCCTGCGTCTCAGTTCAGTCTGACACTGTCTACCTGGGGTTAGCACAGACCCCACAGTTTTAGGGCTCAGTCTCGAAAGACTGCCCCCCTCTGCTCCCCACTTCAGACACCAAGTCCAGACTGTGACCTGTGCTTCTGACCAACCACCTATAAATGAGACTTCCCATGACCCCCTCCTTGGGTTTGGTAATTTACTAGAACAGTTCACAGAACTTCAGGAAACAGTTACATTTACTGATTCATATACAGATGAACAGCTGGATGAACAGATACATAGGGCAGGATCTGGAAGGGCCCCAGACACAGGAACTTCTGTCCCTGTGGAGCTGTGATGCCCCAATTCTTCTGGCATGTAGATGTGTTTACCAGTCTAGAAGCTCTCCAGACCCTGTGCTTTGGGGATTTTTGTGCAGGCTATTACATAAGTATGACTGATTATTAACTACATTTCTAGTTCATCTTCCCTCTCCAGAGAATGGGGAATGGGGCTGAAAGTTCCAAGTTTCTAATTAGGGCTTGGTCTTTCTAGTGACCAGCCCCTTTCTAAGAGCTTACCAAAAGTCATCTCAGACATTAAAACAAAAGATTCCTATCACCCAGAAAATTGCAAAGAATTTAGGAGCTCTGTGTCAGAGATTCCTATCACTCAGGAAATTATAGGAATTTGGTCAAAGAGCAAATATTAGCAGGAACCAGGGTCAATATTACTATTTCACAATAGCCCTCTACTAATTGTCCTTAACCAAGCTGTATTAGTTTCCTAGGGCTGCTGTAACAAATTACCACAATCTGTAAACTGAAAAAACAGAAATGTATTCTCTCACAGTTCTGGAAGCTGAAATCAAAGTGTTAACAGAGCCTTGTTCCTTCTGAAGGCCCTAGGGAAGAATCTTTCCTTGTCTGCTTGGTTTTCAAAAAACATTTTCTTGCCTTCCTGTGAGAAATCATCTCTCCTTCCTCTGAACTCTCATAACACCTTTTTTGTACCCTTCTTGAATGAACTTATCACTTTTGTCCTTGTATTATATTTATTTATAGCATTCCATTTATTTGTACATGTCATCTCTCTTAAATCATAGAGAGTCTGTATTATTTTTTTATTCACCCTGTGTCAAGCCTTAAATAAGTATTTGTTGACTGAGTAGAGGACCTTGGGTATCAAGTGATATTTGTGTCTATTTGTTCATGTAATTTATGAGTTGGCTTCTAGTTATACACCAGCTACTTTCCCTCTCATTTTCATTCCATTGTCACCAGAAGTTCTGACAGATAAATTCTGGCATGAATAGGCAATGAATTTGATGTTTCTACTTTTCAGTGCCCCCGCCTTTATTTTTGATAGGAAAGCCTTTTAAAAAAAATTGTTTTGTATAAAAAATTAGGGAATCTTTTTATACTTACTTTAAGCTCTATCTAACTTACAGTAATACTTAAGTTATCAGTCATGTGGATATTCTGGTGAACTCTTGCTTTCATTTGTGATTGTATGGTAAATTATTTTTCTATTATTATTGGCTAAAGGTGTGATTACTTTCCTTGAATGACTTATGTTACAGAAAAAATTATTCTGACATTTGTTAAAATGGTAAACAAGACTTTATTCAAGACTTTTGCAGTAGCATATTGCAATAGGGAAGAGAGATTGGTCTTACCTCCAAATATTATAAGGACAAGTAATTTATAGCCAAGGAGCAAGGTGAGGGGGTCAGTGGAGAGAAAATTACTAAGAGGAATCATCAAGGGTAGGGGAATTCTTGCTAAAAGTAGGCTGAAGACTTATTCACTAAATATGGGGTATGTGGAACTTGATCAGATATCAAGAATAGAGGGATGATTTAGCAGGATTCTTTGCTAAGGTTCAGCTGGGCAGGGCTTCCCTGGTGGTGCAGTGGTTAAGAGTCTGCCTGCCAATGCAGGGGACACGGGTTTGAGTCCTGGTCTGGGAGGATCCCACATGCCGCGGAGCAACTAAACCCATGCGCCACAACTACTGAGCCTGCGTTCTAGAGCCCAGTAGCCACAACTGCTGAGTCTATGCGCCACAACTACTGAAGCCCTCACTGGTAACCACTAGTTTGTTCTCTGTGTCATCTGTGAGTCCACTTTTTTTGTTGTTGTTATATTCACTAGTTTGTTGTATTTTTTAGATTCCATGCCTCCTGTCTTTTCCATCTTGGTTACTAGTATCTGTAATTCTACTAAATCCAATTTGAGGTTACCTTTGACTTCTTTATCAAGCTTCATATTAGATCCTATCAATCTTTTATATATATATATATATATAAATTTATTTATTTATTTATTTATTTATGGCTGTGTTGGGTTTTTGGTGCTGTGTGCAGGCTTTCTCTAGTTGCGGCGAGTGGGGGCTACTCTTTGTGGCGGTGCACGGGTTTCTCATTGCGGTGGCTTCTCTTGTTGCGGAGCATGGGCTCTAGGCGCGCAGGCTTCAGTAGCTGTGGCACGTGGGCTCAGTAGTTGTGGCTTGCAGGCTCTAGAGCTCAGGCTCAGTAGTTGTGGCGCACAGGCTTAGTTGCTCTGCGACATGTGGGATCTTCCCGGGCCAGGGCTCAAACCCATGTGTCTTGCATGGGCAGGCAGGTTCTTAACCACTGCGCCACCAGGGAAGCCCTAGATCCTAACAATCTTAACTCAGCCATATTTCTTACATCTTTCTCTGCTACTATCATCATTGTGATAGCTTTCCTTATTTATCTGACTACATGTTAATGATAGGAAAGAGTGAAAGACAAGTTTTCTGGTTTTGTTTTTTGTTTTCTGGTTTGTTTTGTGTTAAAAAAAAAAAAACCCAAAACCATTCTTAATTTCCCTGCTTAGAAACCTTTGAAAATTTTTCATTTTCTGTAGAATAAAGTTTTAAAAGCCTTAGTATAACTCTAAAATCTCTTAGTTTATTATTCTTAATTTTCCATACCTGTTTCTCCTCACATATGTTCTCTGCTTCAACTGCAGAGCCCTGGTCAATATTCCATGACTATACCATGAACTTTTATAGCTACCCTATCTACCATCACTCCTAATATTCCTTCATTTAAGAACACATTCCATCTTTCAGTTCTTGACAATTGAAATACTTTGTCATCAAACCCAACTCAGATGCTGTCATGCCTTCTCCATTTTTCTGCAGTTTGAATTAATCACTTTTCTCTTTGCATTCCTGCACACTTAACATTTCAATTAAAGCAGTTAAGATGCTTTTTGCCTTACCTTAGAGTCAGTTGGAAATGTCTTTGTCTTTCATCTGAAGTTACAAGTCCCTTGAGGACAAGACTTATATCCTATTCATCTACATTCTAAGTACTGATTTAAACATTTGATTTCCCCAGGAGTGAGCAGGAAGAATATGTTGTTTTAGGATTGTAGGACTAAACCCATACGAGGGAGAAGGACCAAGATAAATCATCATGTTTGAATAAGGTTTAAAAGCTTCATAGTATGTGAGTGTTCATATAAAGACATACATTTTTAGGGGGAGAATGAATTATATTTGTAAATTTAAGGAACTGCTTAAGGTTGCAAAGTTACTTGTTCTTAGATCTTACCTTTAACATTTTTGGTTAGATAAATTATGTGAGCTACAGAAAATTAACTTACTTCAAATACTATAGAGAATAAGCTATCTGAACTAATTATCTTCTCCTCCTATAATGCACCCTTTGGTTTCCTTGGTGGCCATAGAAGTAAGTTGGTAGTGTGTGGTAAAAACTTGAAGAGATAAACTATGCTTTCAGTTTTCTCCGTTATCTATAACATTTTTAATTGCTGACCTCTTGGCTGAATTTTGTTGTATCCTTTTTTCTTGTAAGAGGAATACACCAAAATAAAAAGTTAATCAACTATTAAACCACTATTGTATATTGGTAGTTACTAGCCTTTATTGAGCTTCAGAATTATTTGAAGAGGGTATTAAAAGTGCAGGTTACTGGTTCTGTCTTCAAAGGTTTTTATCAGTGGTCCCTAGGACTCTGTACTTTTAATAGATATCCAGGGTAATTCTGATATAGATGGACCATGAACTATATTTTGAGAAATAATACTCATGTGGTATTTAGGAGTTCTTCGGACTCTGAGTCAGACACTCTGGCCCTGCTACTTATTATTCATGTAGCTGTGGGAAATTTAATCTCTATGAACTTCTTTTTTCATCTGGAAAACAGGTATAATGATACAACTGTACCTCATAGATGTGTTGTAAGGAGAGTGGGGAAGGAAAAGTATTTTCCTCTACTTATCTTGATTTCATTGGGTGGGGCCCTTTAAATTAGACTAACAAAGACAGATAACAAGAAAAAAACATAAGCTTACTTTCTTACTATTGATACTTAACTAACTTACTTATGTACCAGAAGTTTCAGTGATGAGTAACTCAAAGGGGTGGTTACAGCCTGAGCTTATATAGCATCTTAGCAAAGAGCAATAATTTTATGGAGATGTGACAAGACAAAAGAAAAGGACTTTGAGCTGCTAGGGATGGCACATTGTGGGAAGGCAAATACATGGAGAAACTGTTGATTGATATGGCTGGTTAATAAGGTTTGTTATGTAGATTCTTTCCTTTGGTGCTATCTCCAGGTTGCTAAGTATCTAGAGTGGTCTCTGGTGATTAACTTCTTCCTGGTAGAAGGGCAGGTAAGACATCTTTATAAATTAGGCTAATAGGGGGAGGTGGAGAGCTTCTTTTTTGTATCAGCTTCTTCTCAATTGCCTTCAACTCAAAATAACCCTTATGCTAAAGTGGCATGTTTGGGGTGGTATATGGTGCTACCCTTCAGGAATACATGAGATAGTACCTTTTTTAAGGGACTCAGAATTATGCCTGGTATAGAATAGGTAGGTGCTTTACAATGAATATGCATCCTCTTTTTTTTTTTTTTGGCTGGGCCCTGCATGCGCTGCATGAGGGATCTTAGTTCCCTGACCAGGGATCAAACCTGTGCCCCCTGCAGTGGAAGCATGGAGTGCTAACCACTGGATCATCAAGAAATTCCCTGCATCCTTTTGTATTAGTGAACACTTGGCTTGGGAATGTCAGTGAGCTTCATCCCACTTTCTCCAGAGAGTAATTGTTTTGGGAGCAAGCAGTTTTCTAAGAGAGGACTGTAGATCAGTACAAAAATTAACTCAGCCATGTCTGTGGGAAGAAAGTGTTTTTCTTACCAGTTTGCTTTCTTTTATTTTAGAATTTATAAAAATAAAGAACAAAAATAAACTAGTACAACAGACAACTCATTTGCTTATGGCTTCAGCAAATGGCTCCTTTCTTAGTGGGCTTTCCTATGAAAGCATTAAGACAAAGTCAGAATTACTGCTAAATTTCTTACAGAAATTCTGACATCGGTAGGTTTACATTCTGATGTCTGTGATTTATCATATTATTTATAAATTCTCAGCTTCTGTGGATGTCTTTGCAGGCTTTTTCACTCAAAGAATATTTGGTACATTAAACTTTTCAAATAATGTGTCAGGAATGTGGAAACGTGGGATAAAAATAGAGAATGTTATTAACTGATTTATAAGTAAACAGAAAATATTTATTTTAAAGCATCACTGACTCCATTTAAATTTGTGTAATGACCCAAGGTATCTAGGAAACAAAGAGGAGTTATAATTTTTCACTTGTAAATAACATTTATGTTAGCGTGCAGATGCCTTTAATTACTTTTTCACATACAATTATAAAGTAAAATTTGAAGTCACAGTAACTTGAACATACTGCCATTTTTAATCAAATTTTTTCTCTTTCGTGTAAATCACAAATGAAACTGGGGCACTATTTGTATTCAATACAGAGTTAGAATAACTAACTGATTTGATTTACACAAGATTTTAGATTTTGTCATGGCCAGTACAGTTTTTAGAACTTCAGATTCCAAACTATTGTTACCTTACCTTTTATTTAACTTTAAGAAATTGAATTAGAACTAGAACTTATTTTTGGCTGCACCACCTTGCAGGATTTTAGTTCTCCAACCAGGGATTGAATCCGGGCCCTCAGTAGTGAAAGCACTGAGTTCTAACCACTGGACCGCCAGGGAATTCCCTGAATTAGAACTTTAGCCAAAAGTCCAAGTTTTTATGCTTGAGTAGATCTTAACCAGATTTTTATCAAGACTGATATATTTTTCTTGTATAATTTGCTGTTTAAATACCTAAGATTAGATTTCCTAAAAAGACTTTTTTTGTCAAATATATAGTGTTTTTAATGACAAGTTAATTTTTAAACATTTTGATATTCAGAATCAGAGAACATATATAGAGAACATATACATGTTCTGTATAGTTAAATGTTTGAAATAGTTTGGTACAAATTTATTATTATTATTATTGATATCTGAAAGAAGATCCTACTTTCTAAGACTAACTAGTCATTTGGCTTTTTCTTGTAATAGCCTTTCCCCACCCATTTTGTTCATGGTTATTTAGCACCACATAGTGTTGGAATTTGGAGCCACAGACTACAAACTCATATTGTAATTTGTTTTAATCAGCTTTTTACAAATTTAGTTCAGTGTATCAAATCCCCTACTATTGTACATGCATAGTCCTATCCAATCACAGTCTGGCATCTCTCTGCTTGAATTTGAATTGAAGGCTTATCCTTTAGATGCTAACCTTTGAAATGTCTACATTCTAACCGAACTGTCTACTAATTCTAGGTTGAACTGCCATCTTTAACACTCTTTTTTTGTCACTCACTGGAAAGTAAAGTTCTCTCTTGTTTTTGTCTTTTATCTTGTGTCCATAGCATAAATCCTTCTATAGGTTATCCTCTTCCTTATTTTTGAATTATAGCAGAATACAACGATTATTCTTTTTGTTTTTCTGTCCTATCACTACCTGTTTTTCCTAGAGACTTTTACATATGCTTTTTTACTTCTGCTTGCAATATCCTTCTTCTGCCACACTAGTTTTCCTTTCCCTGGTCAACCCTAAGATGTTCTGTGTGTACCTCTTTAAATATCAAGACTTCTAGGGCCTCACTGCTTATGTGCTCCCTGAAAACCCTGTGTCTCTGTTCCTTCATTGTACTTTCCACACTGGATTAAAATGACCCATTTTCTCTTCTATTAGAATCTAAACATAATTATTTTGTTCACAATCATGTCTATAATTTTTAGCGCAATGTCAAGCACATAAAATGTTTTTATTGAATGTTTGTAGAATATTAAATGATCTTGACTATAGCTCCTGTACTTTTTTTTTTTTTCCCCAAAAATGCTTTGGAAGGTTCCAATTTACCACATACAGACTGAGCCCTTACTAAAGGAGGCACTATACTCCTTGTACATTATCTCATTTAATCCTTGTGCCACCTCTGAAGTTCATTTTATCTCCATTCTAAATATGAGGAAACCACAGCTACAAGAAGTTAAAGAAACTTTCTCAAGATCAAATGGCTAATAGGTGCCAAAATTGGGATGTTTGAACCCCAGAGTGCATGCTTAGTATCATTTTAGGATTTGAAGACAGTTTATTGACACACAGTCATTTTTTTCTTTAATCTTTCATGAGCAGCTTGTAATTGCAGGTAAAAGGAGGTGGTCATGTGATAGTTGTGGTTGTGGTGAACCATCTTCCTCAGACTCACTTCAGACAATCTTGCAGCTTCACTTTTCCAATTTCCTTTTTTTCCCCCTTGGGATACCTTCAAATGATTATTGTTTTAAATTTCTCTTTAATAATTAACTTCATTTGATCCAGGCATGGTCACTGAATGATTCCCCATTTACCAACAGTGAAATAGGTAATTAGAAGAACTAAGATTTTAAGAACTATGTTTTAAGAACTAATTGAGAGTTTTTTTCCTTAATGGTAATCATCTTTTCATAGAGTTTAGCTATATTATTTGGAAGAAAATATGTGTGCTAACTCTTTCTTGTAAATATGTTTTTTAGAGTTTCCCTAAAATGTATCATAAGAGTGATTTCTTTTAAGTAGTAGAATCTGGATACTGAGGTAATTAATGTAGTATTTTGGGCTAATTTTAGGGCCATTGAACTCATTTTGATTGGTTTTCTTTTCTTATCTAAGTCAAATTTATATAACTCAAATGCTTTATTTTAGCATTTATTATCTCAACTAAAAATATGCATATTATTATATTCCCTTGCCACATTTTAGTTTGCAATGTTAAAACCTCCTTTCAGTAAGAGAAAAGTACTTCCGTGATTCTTAGGCCATAAACTGCCTAGTAAATCTGCATGTCCCTCCTTCATTGTCCTCTTATCTGGTTGTAAATGATGTAAGCCTTAAAATAGATCGCAGAAGGTCATTGCTTTTGAGAACAGGTTGCTTCCTCACAAATGTTAAAGAACTGTGTTACTGTTTGAAAATACTTGGATATTTTGCTTGGCTTTGTTTTTGTTTTTAAATAAGAATCCAGTTCTGGCATTAAAGAGCAATTTCTGCAGCTGGAGCCTCCGGTAAGGTGGGACTTGATTAGGATGGCCCAAAGGGCAGGCCAAGAACTATTTAGAATGTTGGGAATATAGTATGCTGCTGTTGTGAACCAGAAAATATTATACCAATAGGTGGGTGATAAATTCATTCCCATTTAGCTAGTAAAGGATAAGTTTTGATATTTATTTATGAATTGCAAATAGAGTAACTACTGCAGTTGTTAACCTCTAACTTCTTTAAGTGAAAATAAGGTTAGCTATCTTTCCTCTTCTCAGCGGTTCAGCTGCCAACTCGTGTAAAATGTTTGGGTAATGATAATATATATAATTTACTTTAGCATGCTTTTGCAAATATTTGATTAACAAATTACAGTCTGTAACTATAAATGAATAGATCACATAAACTTAAAAGGGAACTGTAGCCATAACCAATCTGATCATTTTTGTCTTCTAAATATACTTGTCTTTCCACATTTCTACTTCAACAAAAAAAATTGTGTTGTTTAAGATTAATGAACTTAGTTTTCAAAGGTAAAAACATTTGGGAGGAAGTTGATGTGAATTTTCTGTGTTCTAATTTAGTGTATTAACTAAACACCAACTGATCAGAAGTACTCATTGAATACCCATTATATGCTCAGTACCTAGATGTATAAAAATGAGAACATAGTTTCTGTCTTCTACCTTTGGTTTCAGTGTCAGATATTTTTAATCTGCAGATCTACTACTTGGAAGAAAATTTAGAGTTTGAGAAAACTGTTTCTCTGGAGGAACAGAAGAGATTTCTCTTTCTTTCTTCCTTTCACATCATAAAAGGAGTAAACAGACATCTTATTTAGGAAAATGAGGCAGTAATGCTCAATTTATATATCAAACTCCTGTGATTACTCTCCCTATTGCTAAAATTTTAAATTATTCCTCTTAAATAAATTCAGTCATCTGGGTATTTGAAGTAGATACTTCTGTTTAAAAAAAAAAAAAGAAAAAGAAAAGAAAACTATGGGAATTCCCTGGTGGTCTAGTGGTTAAGACTCAGCACTTTCACTGCAGTGGCCTGGGTTCAAACCCTGGTCGGGGAACTAAAATCCCTCAAGCTGTGCAGCACAGCCAAAAAAACTTAAAAAAAAAAAAAAAGAAAGAAAGACAGAAAAACCAAAACTGCTAAGGAATAGAGTAAGAATGAATACTTTGAAATCACTAAAAATTTAAAATACATTGTTCTTGTCTTGCCAGGTAACTTGTAAGCTACTTGTCCATTAAAAAAATATTTCTGGAGTGCTCAAAATGTACCAGATATTATTCTAAGTTTTAGAATATAGCAATGAATAAAATAGACCAAAAAGCCTGCCTACAAGGAGCATATGTTCTAGTTGGAGGAAACAACAAACAAAACAAATAAGTCTTAGGGAACAAAGTAAAGCAGGGAAGAGGGATGGAGGAGCATCATTGGATGGGGTGCAGTTTAGAAGATCCGAGAATGTGACATCGAGTAAAGATCTGAAAGAATTGTAATAGCCATGCAGGTATCTTGCGAGAAGAGTGTTAAAAAAGTTTTGAAGCAGAAAAGTAGCATGATTCTGCTTAAATTTTTCTTCTGAAATGATGTTTTTATTCTTAGTGAAATTAACTTCCCCCCTTTTTATGAATTGTCTGTCTTATACTTGTTAATTTATTGTAGTCTTAATGCTTTTTAATTTCGTATATTGATGATTTAAACTCACTTCTGTTCTTAGCTGCCCACTAGGCTATTCTTAACTCAGCAGTCAAGAGTGATCCTGTAGGTTGGATCATGTCACTCCTCTGCTTTAGATCCTCCATTGGTTCACAATTTCACTTAAAATCAAAGTCCTTACAGTGGCCTATATAATCTGACCCCCATTTTCTTAACTGACTTTTATTTTTGGATATTTGTTTCTTGTGGGGAAATTGCTATTATTGTTATGCTTTTTCTCTTTTATATTTTCTTACATGTTATTAATGAGATATAGGAAAAACATTGATTTTTATATATTTATTTTATATCCCTACAGGTTTTTAAACTCAATTATAATTTTTTTTTTTTTTTTTTTTTTTGCGGTACACAGGCCTCTCACTGTTGTGGCCTCTCCCGTTGCGGAGCACAGGCTCCGGACGCGCAGGCTCAGCGGCCATGGCTCACGGGCCCAGCCGCTCTGTGGCATGTGGGATCTTCCCGGACCAGGGCACGAACCCGTGTCCCCTGCATCGGCAGGCGGACTCTCAACCACTGTGCCACCAGGGAAGCCCTCAATTATAATTTTTAAATGTTTTCTCTTTGAGTTTTTTGGAATGCATTCTACTTATATGCAAATAATAACCTTGCTTATTTTCTAACATTATACTTCATATTCGTATCTTATTGCATTGGTGAGAATTTTCAGAATCATGTTAAATAACAGGAGAAGGGTTCTACTTTAGGTTGGGAAGTAGAAAGACATGAAGGATCTTCATTCCCATTTTAATAACACGAAATCACTACGTAAACCAAACAATCATAATCTTTAAAGCCACTGAAGACATATCAATACAAAGAAATTTTTAAAAACAAAACAAAACTGAACTCCAGAGGGACAAGTGCTTCCTAGGTAATCAAAGGATATAAAGGTGCTTTCATTTCTGAGGCCAGAGGCTGAGACTGGGGCTAAGGCTGCCAGAAGAGTGAGCCTGCCTGAGGACAGTCTTTGCTGGGATAATGAGAAGCCAGCCAAACTTTGAAAAGCCCGTTTCAGATTTAAATCTGAAGGAACCGCAAGTGCAAAGATAATCGTCTCCACCCCGTAATTCTGTCCTGTGGAAATTTTGCTGAGACTGGGGTTAGGCAGTTTCATGAGCTCGTAATTTTGAAGTCTCAACATCTTGAAGGTTGCGATCTTAAGGCTCTGTGGTCCTGAGCTGCTGTCATTTCATGGAGTTGCAGCCTTGAAGTCCTGTGGTTACGCAGTTTCAACACAGGGATTGACAAACATTGTCTTTAAAAGGCAAATAGCTAATATTTCAGACTTGTAGGCCATATGGCTCTTTGTTACAATTACTCAACTCTGCCATTGTAACACATTAGCAACCATAAACTATATGTAAGTAAATGGCATTGTTGTGTTCTAATAAAACATATTTATACAAACATGTATGCAGCCTTCAGGATGGAGTTTATAGATCTCCAGTTTCAAAAACTAGCAGTTTCTGAGCTCTCCTGAATAGAAATCTGAGCTCACCTTCAGAACATTTGAACTAGAGGTAAACTTAGTCTAACCAAAGCTCAACTAAACTTCTATCCAAAATCTGTCATGATTAATGATATCAGATGGATATTATGGGCTGGGTGTTTCCTGTTTTTATCATTGCTCTGTGTAGATACTGATTTCCATCTGGTATCATTTAATTTAGTCTGAAGAACATCCTTTAACATTCCTTTTGGTACTGTTCTGCTGTTGATGAATTCTCTCAGCTTTTGTTTGTCCAAAAAATACTTTATTTTGCCTTTGTTTTTGAAGGATATTTTCATAGGATATAGAATTTGAGGTTAACAGGGGTTTTTTTTCTCCTTTCAAACCCTTTTCTCCCCCCATTAATCTTCTGGCTCCCTTGTTTCCGAAGAGAAATCATTGCTTATCTTAGTTCCTGTGTTTGGAATGTATCTTTTCTCGCCTCTCATGCTGCTTTTAAGATTTTTACTTTATCAGCAATTGCATCGTGTCTGGCCTTGGTTTGGTTTTCCTTGAATTTTCCTTGCACAAGTTTCACTGAACTTCTGGATCTATGGGATTATGATTTTAATCAAATTTGAAATGTTTTCAGCTGTTATTTGTTTTAAATATTTTCTGCCCACTCTTTTCTGGGACCCCAGTAACATGTATGCTATACTTTTGGTATTGTCTTACAGGTCACTAAGAGTCTACTAATCTTTTCAGTCTTTTTTTTCTCCTTATGCTTCCATTTGGATAGTTTCTATTGCTCAGTCTTCAGGTTCACTGACCTTTCCTCTGTATTTTTTAATCTGCAGTTAATCTCCCATGAATTTTTAAAATTTCAAGTACAGTTGACCCTCCATATCCACAGATTTAGCATCCACAGATTCAACCAATTGGGGATTGAAAATATTTGAAAAAAATTTTTTCCAGAAAGTTCCAAAAAGCAAAACTTGAATTTGCCACGCACCAGCAACTGTTTATATAGCATTTACATTTTATTAGGTATTATAAGTAATCTAGAGATGATTTAAAGTATACAGGAGGATGTGCGTTGGGTATATGCAAATACTACACCATTTTATATAAGGGCCTTGAGCGTCCTTGGATTTTGGTATCCATGGGGGTCCTGGAACCAATCTCTTATGGATACCAAGGGATGATTGTATTGTACTCTTCATCTCTAGTAGTTTCATTTGGTACTTTTTTTTTTAATAGTTTCCGTTTCTCTTCAGTATAGTCATGGTTTTCCTTAAATTCTGGAGATATTTATAATGGATGTTTTAAAGCCTTGTCTGCTAATTCCATCATCTCTGTTATTTCTATGGCTTTTTCTATTGACTGGTTTTTATCCTGGTTTTGGATCGCTTTTTCCCGCTGTTTTATGTATATATATATATATATATATATATATATATATATATATATATATATATATATATATTGGATGCTAGACATTATGAATGTTATATGGCTAATGGATTCTGTTGTCATCCTTTAAAATAGGAAGTTTGTTTTGTTTTGATAGGCAGTTATTTTTGGATCAGGTTGATATTTTCTAGAATTTTTTTTAAAGTTTTTTGGGGGCAAGTCTGGAGTAGCCTTCACTCTAAGAGTTAGTTTTTCCCCTACTGATTAAGTGACCCTCTGAGTCTGTGAATGCTCCCAGTGTTCAACAAGGTATCTCTGCTCTGGCTGGTCAGAACTTAGGCATCTCCTAGTCCAGCCTCAATGAATTTCACTCTATGCATACATAGCTTAGTACTCTGCCAAAACTCAGCAAGACTCCTGTTCATATTTCTGGAGCTCTTTCTCTACATAACTCTTTCCTCTCCAGTATTCTGCCCTGTAAACTTGAACTACCTCAACCTCCCTGAACAACAAGTTCTATTCTTAACTCAGTGAAATTTCACTGCTTAGGTTCCTCATACCTTGCCAAGGTCTGGGAAGAGGCTGCAGGCAGAAAGCCAGGGTAATGGAAAGACTCACCTTGTTTGTTTTCCAAATCTTACTTTAGTTCCTTGGAGGGGAAAAAAAAAACAATGCACATATAGAATGTAACCATAGTTGGAGTTTACCTGTGATTTTTTTTTTAAATACATCTTCTGATGAATGAGGAGAAAAAGATGTTCATGTTTTCATGATGCCCCTATTACCTATCACATTATAAATCCTGTTCTACCCTCTGTCTTATTTATTGACTTTATTACTTATAACATCTTTTGTCACGTTCATTTTCATTTATTTAATAAGTATTGAATGTGTGTAGTTACCATATCGACAGGATGGATCAGACATGGGATCCTGCTATTAGGATGTTTATAGTGTAGCCAGGAGAGAATACGTATATAGAATCACTAAATCCAAGATACAGATTGAAAATTACCAAAAATGAGTACAGATAAAAATGGTGTGGGAAGCCATAAAGAAAGGTCTCAGTTGTTTCCTGTTTTACATATTGGATTTAAATGGGGAACTGCAAAAAAAAATTTTTTTCCATTTTAAAGTTTCTTATATGTTAATTTGAATTTAATTTTCATTCCATTTTAAATATAATGTATTTGTCTTTCAGAGTTTTGTTTTAGGTAATTTTTAGCAATTTAACTGGGAAATTAAAATATATCCTTAGAAGTTACATTATCAGGATGAACTAACTGCCCAGAAGAGAAGGCTGAGGTTTTATAATCTTGTTTGATTTGACTCTCAGTGGAGGAATCAGACATCATTGATCTGGAGAAACGCTATTGGTTGCTGAAGGCTCAATCCCGAACTGGACGATTTGATTTAGAGACATTTGGCCCATTGGTTTCACCACCAATTTGTCCATCTCTAAGTGAAGGTAGGTATCATTCTATTTCTACATTGTTCCTTGCTAAACATACATAAGACCATCTTTTATTTCTAACCAATACATCTTAACTCTAAAAGGCTATAATGTGACAAGTTTGCAAGAGTCTTGCAAATAGTGTAGTTCAGTGGGAAAAAAAACTAAATTGGGAATTATAGTCTTGAGCTTCCTAGTCTATCTATGTAGCCTTGCATAAGTTAGTTTTGCTCTCTCACCTGTACATTCTCATATATATAAAACGTTTTGACCGAGACGGTGGTTACAAAACTGTACTCCAGTGAGGTGCCTCAGCATCTGGTGCAGGGATTAGGGGGGTGGCCACTGAGCAGGCAAAGCTCTAGGTTTCCACACATAGCCCCACCTCTTCCCTCACCTCAAGAGCCTCCACTGTTTTTCTTTTACATAAGAAGGTTCCACTGGGGAATTCCCTGGCGGTCCAGTGGTTAGGACTCTGCACTTTCACTGCTGAGGGCCCAGGTTCAGTCCCTGGTTGGGGAACTAAGATCCTGCAAGCCATGTGGCGTGGCACCAAAAAAAAAAAAAAAAAAAGGAAGAAGGTTCCACTGTTGTATCCCTCCCTCCTTCCCCTGCCCCAAAAAGATTAAGAAACCACTAGACTGGACCATCTCTATGTTCCCCACTTAGCCCTAAACTTTTCATTGCTATAACTTTAAAAAATAAGTTAGTAATGCAAAGGGTAGTTGTTGGTGATATCACAAAAACCATATTTGGAATCTGAATACTTGGGTTCTGCTTCCGGTTCAGACCTTTTTAAACTTTTCTAACTTTTGGCAAGTCATGTAACTACTTCTAGCTTTGATTTTCTACTCTTTAAACTGAGGGCACAGAAGTATAGTCTTACAGAAAATCTGTATTCTTCGCATTCCCAGTGTATTTCAGAAATACCTGTTAGGGGAGCCAGAACAGATAGGGCTTGTACCTACTTCAAAGGTGCAGTTGTAGGGGCTTCCCTGGTGGCGCAGTGGTTGCGAGTCCGCCTGCCGATGCAGGGGACGCGGGTTCGTGCCCCGGTCTGGGGGGATCCCACATGCCGCGGAGCGGCTGGGCCTGTGAGCCATGGCCGCTGGGCCTGCGCGTCCGGAGCCTGTGCTCCGCAACGGGAGAGGCCGCAGCGGTGAGAGGCCCGCGTACCGCAAAAAAAAAAAAAAAAAAAAAAAAAAGGTGCAGTTGTGTTTTTACCTTTCTAGAACTGGAGAGTGATAAGTCATTTTATTTGAAAACAAAATTATTCCATTTCTATTTTTTACAAAAAGTTTGAAAACCACAGGATTATATTATAAATTCCCTTTTATTTCTGAATTTTAAAATATTTATAAATATTAAGTAATACAAAGAAGACTGCAGTACAGAATTTCTTTCTTTGGTAATATAGTGTGTTATTTTTCTTTGCTTCATGAAAGAGCTTAATGGAGCTTATTAATAACAACACAGTATATCTTTGATACGCAGTTCAACTTTTCTTCTTTTCTCCTTTTTCTTCTTAGTCTTTCCAAATAAGGATAATTGTGATCTCTGACATTTTTTTTCAGTTCTTGATTTTTTTTTTTTTTTTTTTTTTTTTTTTTTTTCGGCACGCAGGCCTCTCACTGTTGTGGCCTCTCCCATTGCGGAACACAGGCTCTGGACGCGCAGGCTCAGCGGCCATGGCTCACGGGCCCAGCCGCTCCGCGGCATGTGGGATCTTCCCGGACCAGGCCACGAACCTGTGTCCCCTGCGTCGGCAGGCGGACTCTCAACCACTGCGCCACCAGGGAAGCCCCAGTTCTTGATTTTTTAAACTGATTTTTATTTTTTACATGCTGAAGTCATTTTTAGCTATAGGAATTGATATAAGATAGAGACAGGCAGGCAAACAAAACCAAACACTAAATGATAGTAATGTATTTTCTGCTAGTAAGTTAAGTTTTATAATTATACCAGGAAAAAGAGAAATACTTCCTAGGACAATGGGAACTACTGATAAACTTTTTTTTTTTTAATTCAGTCAGTTTGTGGGAGTCATGCCTCCTTTCATAAACATGTCATTATTAACATTAGGAAGTTTGTTGTGATTTACATTGTCTTCCTATTTTACAGGTTTGTTTAATGCTTTTGATGAAAATCGTGACAATCACATAGATTTTAAGGAGATATCCTGTGGGTTATCAGCCTGTTGCAGAGGACCCCTGGCTGAAAGACAAAAATGTAAGTGTGTTAAACATTGTCACAAAATTTACAAACTATACAGCAAAAAAAAATCAGCATTCATTCCTATAAAAATCATCTGTGGATTGAGGCTTGAATTTTCATTACTCTGGCAAATAGCAGTCTCATGTTGAGGTTTTACTGAGGTCGCTGTAAGGATTCAGTCACCTATTTTCTGTGGAGTGATTTGTGATTTGTCATTAGTAACGGGGTTGATTTTTCCTGATGAATGTGCAGTTCATGATAAATGAACTACATCAGTCATAATGTATTTGAAAATGTTACACATTTAGAAAATATTTTCTGGTAGTCTATAGAGAATTTTGTGTCTTGTATGACTTGAAGTATAACTTATTTTCTGTCACTTGAATACATTAATATTTTATTAGCAAAGTGAAATTTATGATCAAAACACAGTTTTATTAAATACTAAAATGGTCTTTTAAGCCTAACTAAAATGTTATAGTGTAATTTATAAGCATAAGTATATTAAATTAATAAATCTTCTATATTTGAGAAAATGCAACAGTTTACATTTAATTGGAACCTAATTCTAATGTATTTACAAGTGTCATTATCTCTGTGTCTTTCTAAAAATACAGCTTCACAAATGTTGCCTATTTGGGGTATGCTACTTGTTATTTGATATTCTTCAGTAATGTGCTGTGATGCACTCCGTGATTTAAAAGCATAATTATTATGGGAGTATATGAAATAGATAAGTATGTAATCTAAAAAATTTATATTTCTTTTTTCTTCCCTGATATGATATACCATTATTCCAACCTGGCTTTATGATAGATTATTTGTTCCCATTAAAGTTCAAATATTAAATAAAGAGGCTGAAATCTTTGCTTTTCAATTGAGGTTTGTTATTGCCTTAAAATTTTTTTAAATTTCTTTTTTGCTACTGGAAGTTAATAAACTAGAGTGATTCGTTTGTTAATTAGCAAAGTGCTGCTATTTCTAATTCTTAGTCTGTGTATATAAACAAAGAATTGAAGAGTTGAAATTGCTCTTTGGCAAAAAATGAGTGTGCCTTAATTACATTGGAGAGGCAAAATCTTTATACAGTTATCCCTCAGTATCTGCTGGGGATTGGTTCTGGGACCTCCTCGGATACCAAAATCCATGTATACTCAAGTCCTTGTATAAAATGGCATAGTATTTGCATATAACCTGTGCACATCTTCTTGTGTACTTTAAATCATCTCTAGGTAACTTATAATACCTAATACAATGTAAATAGTTGTAAATACAATGTAGATGCTATGTAAATAGTTGCCAGTGTGGCAAATTCAAGTTTTGCTCTCGGGGACTTTATGGAAAAATTTTTTCTTAATTTTTATGTATTTTCAATCTGTGGTTGTTTGAATCTGCAACTGTGGAACCTGTGGATACAGAGGGCCAACTGTACCACCTTGTTATTGTTGATTCTTAATGTAGATAAAACATTTTCAGCATTGTGAGAATCAACTCTGAATTGATCAGTTTTAAATATTAGAAATTAATTTAAAGGCTTGAATTACCTCCTCAAAATCTGTAAGGTATTGTATAGTAATTTGGCTCTTATTTTTCAGTTCGCAAGGAATTTAACTCTAGTTTTGGGGGAAGGATAGCGTTCTCCAACCTGGCTAGTGTTGTAGATAGAGAGACTTAGCAAGTATGTGTAGGAAGTCCTACAAGTTCAGAGGACTTTAAAGACATAGTCTGCTCCAGATGAGCAGACTTAATCCAGAATATACTTGCTTAAGAAACTAAGTAATTTTACTAAGGCAGCTTCCAGTAAAACGTATTGTACTTCAGAATATAAAAGTAATTTCCCTTCATAAGAGTTTCTTTTCTTTAGTTTGCTTCAAGGTGTTTGATGTTGACCGTGATGGAGTTCTCTCCAGGGTTGAACTGAGAGACATGGTGGTTGCACTCTTAGAGGTCTGGAAGGACAACCGCACCGATGACATCCCGGTAAATTCTGGTTGTATACATCTTGTTGCATGTAAATTTCCAACAGGAAAATGGAGTGAAAAATTTTTTAAAGAGATCAAGAGAAAGGGATTTGTTATTACCTCTAGTTGCTATATTATGCTACTCAAAATATCCATAGCTGAAGGTACAAAATTGGGGAAAGAACTTGCCTTAGAAAATTTCATAAACTGAATGTATTGTGTAAAGTAAAAATGAAACCAGAGGGAAATTGGCTTAATTTTTAAAAGCAAGTGTAACAATCTATTAATGGTAATTTAAAAAAATACTTGACCAAAATATCGTATACCTTAGTCACTGACTAATAAAGATGAAATCTACTCTTTTCTAATTACTTCTTTGGGTTTCTGTTTTTAAAGGAATTACACATGGATCTATCTGACATTGTAGAAGGCATATTGAATGCACATGACACCACAAAGGTGAGTCTTGCTGGGACTAATCCTTTTCTAAAAATATCTTGTACTCTGAATTGGTATATGTAGTTTATATATATATTTAAATCTCTTCTACCTCATCCCCACCAAGTGCTTATTTGGATCTGTGGTTACAACACCTCCAAGTTGTCTCTAAAGATAGCCCATTTCATCTTTAAACAACTCCATTAAGTGTTATATACATAAAAACATTTATTATATTTTATAAACTAGGCATTTTATAAAAATTAAGTAGACACAGCCCTTGCCATCATTTATAATCTTTATTTCTTCCATTTTAATAAGTTATGGTAGGGCTAACCTTATACTGAGTGAAAGAATGCACAGAAAAAAAGAACACATATTGTATTATTCCATTTATATGAAGTTCGAGAACAGAGGCAAAACTTAAAAATGGTAATAGGTGTTACAACAGTGATTTCGGGGATGAGTGATTTAACTGGGGAGGACCATAAGGATATTTGGGATGATGGAAATGACCTTTTATCTCAATCTGGGTGGTACATATATTCTTTTAAAAAATTTAAAAAGTAATATTGGTAAAGATCTCTTCTGAGTTATTTAATGGCAGCCAGAATAAGCATGTAATAGCTTATATATATTTTGCCTTCTGTATGAAAATGTAATTTTTGGTACACTTTGACACCAAGAAAATATTGCTTTACTCAATTATAAGAGTAATGTTAAATTGTATTTTGGGGAAATGTAATGTAGATACTCATTTTTTTATATTTATTAAATTCTTTTAAATCTCTAAGAATTCTGATAAAATTGCCAGATATTTCTAAGAAGGTCTTAGAAAATTGTTAGGATCAAAGGGCATAATCCAAAGAGTCTGCAAAAATGCTTTCAAAATTAGTAAATGCTTCATTTTCCCTACTCGGGGCCATTTGTGGGTTCCGTAAGTAACCTTTGAACCAGAAGATACTGTGAGTTATTTCCCATGTCTTATTGGAGGAAGAAGATTGTTGGTGATAAATTGTCCTCATTGCCATTGACTATTTCAACAAAGTTTGGTTACTTTTAAATTTAACCTAGCTGGCCTACTTCTCAGATAAACACATATCATCTACCTTAAATTATTGGTTTTCTTTCAGACATATGACAATTAGAAGTTTAATAAACCAGGTTTTATTCAAATACTATAAAAAATGAGATATTTTACAATACTGTTTCTCTTTCAGATGGGCCATCTTACTCTAGAAGACTATCAAATCTGGAGTGTGAAAAATGTTCTTGCCAATGAATTTTTGAATCTACTTTTCCAGGTATGTTTAAGGTAAATGACAGGTACAGAGGACAGTGGTACCAGTAGTTCTGCATCTTTTCCATTATGTAATGGTTATTACAACCAGGCTACAAAACCATATATTATAAAAAGAACTACATTATCCCGTACACGACCTGAAGGATGGTGAGAGAACATGAGTGCCTACTGGAGTTTCTCAAAGTCATGAGACGATAGGAGGGTAGAATAGAGCTGATTATGTTTTATTTTACAACTAATGACAGAGGAGAATGTAAACACATAGAAAATAATTTAAATTGTAAAAGCCATTATAATTTGCTATTTTTCTTCATTGTTGTCTTGTTTAAAGGCCCCTCCTAACAAGTAAGGCTGTGTGAACAGAGAGATGGATCATAAGTAGGCAGCTGTAAATTTTTCACAAAATATACATTCTTCCCAGTTAGGAGATTATCTTAGATGCAAGACCGTTTCTCAGTTTTGTTTTTTTTTCTAACTCTTTAGAAGGTCCAAAAAGATTGAAGGAGAAGGAGGAAAGAATAGCTGCTAGGAGTGAGCAGCCATATTTTAACTGTTTTCCCAGTTAAAATACTTCTCTTGCTCCAATTAAAAAAAATAACTTATGGTTTCCCATTTTTCATGGTTCTTTATAAATATTTGTTGATTTAATAGTAATATTTTAGATTCTCCTTATTATATTTTCCTTTCCTTGTAAAAGCATCCCTGTGAAAGCCAGAAAGGTTTAGTATCTTTGAATGTATCATGATCTTCCATTGCAAATAAAGAGTAACTTGTCTGTGGCACAACGATGTTAGAATAAATGGAAATGGAACTCTTCCTGATAGCTAATGACTCATTAATGTTTATTTAAAGCATATGCAATCTGATAAGCCTATAATATCCATATAAATCACTCAGCTGCTCCACTCTCAGTTTTCAGCAGGGATTTAAGTTGATGGCTTTGCAAAATAAAAAATGTACAAAAATAATATAAATCACTACTATAAACAGAAATGACTTACTTGGTAATATGAAAATGGATCAGCTATTTTTTTTATCTCATTTGAAATAATATTCTCAACTACTTTAAGTCATAATTAGTTATATAAACATTTTGACCACTTAAGTAAACTTTATGTTCACTTAATATATGAGTAAGCAGACTGTTATGCTAATTAGTTTTATTTTCTATCTGTGTCTTAAAATAGGTAGAGTTAGCTGGTAAGTTCAGTGATAAAAGCTGGAATTACGCTCTTATTTTATTTGCCAAGATCCCACTCTTGCCTGAGTATTTAAGTGTAACATAAGTATCAATAGAATTAGTAAACCATTCCTGTGGTAATACTTTATTTTCAATCCTTTTTAATAAACTCAGTGCCCAATATTTTGCAGAGGAAGCATGCTAAACATGAGCAGGATCTTCTATCTTATACATTTGTCAGAGAGTATCAAATGTTAAATAATGTGGTAAGCAGAATAACGCACCCTACCCCCACCCCCACCAATATCCATGCCCTAATCCTTGGAACCTGTAAATATGTTATTTTACATGGCAAAGGGGATTTTGCAGATGTATCAGTTTAAGGACTCTGAGGTGGGGGGATTGGCCTGTATTATCCAGATGGGTCCAGTCTAATCACATGAGTCCTTAAAAGTTGAAAATCTTTCTCAGCTGTGGTCAGAGAGAAAGAAATGACGTTGGAAGAAGAGTGAGAGAGGTGCAAGTGGCTAGCTTCGAAGAAAGAGGAAGGGGCCATGAGCAAAGGAATGTGGGTGAACTCTAGAAGCTGGAAAAGGCAAGGAAGCATATTCTTCCTTTGACCTCCGGAAAGGAATACAGAGAGCCCTGTTGCCATCTTGATTTTTAGCCTAGTGAGATCCATGCCTTGCTTTTGACCTACATAATGGTAAGATAATGAATTTGTGCTGTTTTAAGCTGCAAATTTTGTGATAATTTGTTACAGCAGTAATAAAAAAAACCGATACAGAGGGAGAGAATCCATATTTATGGATTGGAAGGCTCAGTACTTTAAAGATGTCAATTCCCCTTCAGTTGATTTTAAGATTTGTGCACTCACAATCAGAATCCCAAGAAGTTAATTGTTGTCATTGTGTTTTTGCAGAACTTGACAAGCTGATTCTAAATACACAGAGAAGTATGAAGGGCCAAAAATAAAAATAGCAAAGGTGATATTAAAGAACAGTGGACTTGTATTACCGGATATTAGAACTTGTTATAAAATAGCAGTATTAAGACAATGTGATATCTGCATAAAGTTAGACAAACCAGTGGAACGTATTGAGAGTTCTTAAACAGACCTACATAGGTGTGATCACTTGATTTATAACAAAGAAGACATTGCATTGCAGATGCAAAGGGGTGGTCTTTTCAGTAAGAGGTACTGAATTAATTAGTATTCACATGGTGAAAACATGCATCATTATTCCCACCCCATTATAATACATGAAAAGTAATTTAGGTAGATTATAAATCTAATAAATTTGAACGGTAAACAGTAAAATGTCTAGAAAATAATATAGGAGATATTTTAATGACTTTGAGGTGGCAAAGAGTTCTTAAACAGGACACAGAGAGCACTAAGCATAAAGAAAAGTTTTAAGTTGGACTTCAGTAAAATTAAGAATTCTTTTTATCAAGAGATACCATTAAGAAAGTGAAAAGAGGGACTTCCCTGATGGTCCAGTGGTTACAATGCCATGCTTCCAATGCAGGGGACATGGGTTCAATCTCTGGTTGGGGAACTAGGATTCCCCATGCCACGCGGCGTGGTCAAAAAAAAAAAAAAGTGAAAAGATAAGAATATATTTGCTGTACCTGTATCCAACAGAAGACTTGTATATAGGGCATACAAAGAGCAAAAATCAATGAAAAAAAGGCAGAAGCTCAATATCAAAGTGTACAAAAAACTTGAACAGGTGCTTCACAAATGAGAATATCCAAATAGCTAATAATTATGAAAGGGGATTAACTTCTTTAGTCATAATGGAAATACATTTTAAAATCACACTTGGAGTACCATTAGACATCCACTAGAATGGTTAGCTTTGAAGTGATATGAAGCATTGTTGAGGATAACAAGAAACTGGAACTCTTACACATTGCCAGTAGGAATATAAATTCTTAAAAGTATTTTGGAAATTGTTTGGCTGTTTTTATGTATACTCTATGACTCAGCAAATCTACCCCATGTATGTACCCTACAGAAACTTGTATATCTGAGCACCAAAAAACATAGAATAAGTTCTTATAATCACTTTTTGTTACAGCCCCAAACAGAAAATGACCCGAGTACCTATCAACAATAAATACTTAAACAGAAATGGTGGCACATGCATACATATGGTTTACTTTAAAGCAATAAAAATAAATATACTAGTGCTACACACAACCACATGGATGAATCTTACATAATTTTGAGTGGAAAATACTGGACCAGAAAATTCAAAAGCAGACAAAACCAATCCATGGTGGTAGAATTTAGTATAGTGAACACATCAAAGGGGTACAGTGGTGTCTGGGAAAGAACTCAAAGTGGAACTTTGGGGGAGGTAACAATGTTCTGTTTCTTGACTGGTTGAAGGTTACATAGGTGTGTTTACTTTGTGAAAAGTCACTAAACTGTACACTTAAGATTTGTTCACTTTTATCACTTCGCTGTACACGTGAAACTAACACAATATTGTAAATCAACTATACTTCAATTAAAAAATCTTTTTAAAATATTGTTCACTTTTAAGCATGTATATTATATTTCCTTTTTATTAAGTTTGCTTACAAAAACCCAGATACCTGTGCTTCCCTCATGGCGCAGTGGTTAAGAATCCACCTGCCAATGCAGGAGACATGGGTTTGAGCCCTGGTCCAGGAAGATCCCACATGCCGCGGAGCCACTAAGCCCGTGCACCACAGCTACTGGGCCTGTGCTCTAGAGCCTGTGAGTGACAACTACTGAGCCCATGTGCCACAACTACTGAAACCTGCGTGCCCTAGAGCCCGTGCTCTGCAACAAGAGAAGCCACCACAGTGAGAAGCCTGCACACCGCAACCAAGAGTAGCACCTGCTCACCACAACTAGAGAAAGCCCGTGCGTAGCAACGAAGACCCAACGCAGCCAAATATAAATTAAAAAAAAAAAAAAAAAAACCCAAAGCCCAAGTATGCATCAGTAGGAGAATGGATAAAATGGTATTTTCAAACAGTGGACTGTTACTCAGCAATAAAAAAGAATGAACTACTGATACGTGGATGAATCTTATAAACCTAATTTGTGTACTGTTAAGTAAATTGTACCTCAAAATGTAAACAAAACTATAAACAGGCATGCTGATGTATTTACAGGGAGCTGTACTAATAGCTGTAATTTACTTTGAAATGCATGCAAAAATTAAGATGATGAATTGAGGGATGAATAGATTAAGTATAATAAAAATGTTAATGTTAGACTTAGGTAATGGGTATGAGGTGTTCAGTGTAAAATTCTTGCAACTTTTCTGTATTTTTGAAAATTTTCATGTTAAATGTTGGGGGGAAAATCATCTTTTGTGATAATATTTAGAAAAGGCAAATAAATTGAGGAGAAAATGAGCCTTAAAAAGCATATTTAGCACTAGTGGCAATAATGTTTTTCTTAGAGTTGTTCAAATTGAAGTGCCACCATTATCCTTCATTTTCTGTGTCCTTTTCATCTCCCCTTCACCTCTCTGCCCAGGTGCCATGGTATGCTCTTCAGATTTCAGGAAAGGAAGTAATTTTCTCTATGTGAGATAATTAAGATATATAGTGTTAATGAAATATTCTGAAAAGTAGTTTCTTTCTTCCTTTCTTTCTCCTTTTCTTCCTTTCTCTGTCTCTCTCTCTCTCTCTGTCTCTTTATTATCACGCAGAGATTTGGAAATTGCCTTCCATTGCAATGGTTTGTTTAAAAAGAAACAACAGGGCTTCCCTGGTGGCGCAGTGGTTGAGAGTCCGCCTGCCGATGCAGGGGACACGGGTTCGTGCCCCGATCCCGGAAGATCCCACATGCCGCGGAGCGGCTGGGCCCGCGAGCCATGGCCGCGGAGTCTGTGTGTCCGGAGCCTGTGCTCCGCAACGGGAGAGGCCACAGTAGTGAGAGGCCCGTGTACAGCAAAAAAAAAAAAAAAAAAAAAAAAAAAGAAACAACAAAACAGAAAACTTAAGTTTAAAGTTCAGATTTGCTTAAGTGCATCATTGATAATTCATCAGTTGAAAGCTATTGCTGATTTAGATTCCCATCTAGAATATGGATCTCATACAGAGAATGTGAAATAGTCTATAGTCCAGTCATTGGCACCAAAGAAGTTTAATTTACCACTTTTATCTCTAGGTATGTCACATAGTTCTGGGGTTAAGACCAGCTACTCCAGAAGAGGAAGGACAAATTATTAGGTAAGTCTGTAGTTTCAATCTGTATATTTTTCATTATATAGTTGAAATTTCTGACACCTGAAATATATTGTTACTGAGTAACAGCATGTCCTATTTTAATGTTATCATTACAATAGCACTTTGTTTCTCCAAAATAGTTACATAATGAAATGTTTTTGTTAAACTAACTTCCTAACCAAGGGTTAAGATATTTAAAGTGTACAATGTGGTGACTTGATATATTGTATACATTATGAAAGGATTCCACCCATTGAGTTAATTAACACACCATCATCATCAGCTCACATATTTATTTACCTTTTGGGGGTGGGGGGTGAGAACATTTAAGTTCTGCTCTCTTAGCAGGTTTCATTTATATAATACATTGTTATCAACTATATCACATTGGATTTGAAGACCTTATATACCTTATAATGGAAATTTGTACCTTTTTACCGACCTCTGTTTCTCTCAGCCCCTGGCAGCCACTTTTCTCTTTCTGAATTTGACTTTTTTTTTTTTTTGATACCATGCAGTATTTGTCTTTCTCTGTCTGGCTTATTTCACCTAGCTTAATGCCCTCCAGCTTCATCCATGTTTTTGTAAATGACATGATTTCCTTCTCTTTTAAGGCTGAATAAAATTCCATTTTATATATATAAAAACACCACATTTTCTTTATCCATTCATCCGTTTTGGGACACTTAAGATTGTTTCCATACCTTGGCTAGTGTGAATAATACTGCAATGAACTTGGGAATAGAGCTGTCTCTTCAAGATAATGATTTTGTTTCCTTTGGATATATACCCAGGAGTGGGATTGCTGGATCATATGGTAGTTCCATTTTTAATTTCCTGAGAAACCTCCACACTGTTTTCCATGATGGCTGTATCAGTTTACATTCCCACCAACAATGTACAAGGGTTTCTTTTCTCTACATCCTTGCCAGAATTTGTTATCTCTTATCTTTTTTATAATAGCCATCCTAAAAGATGTGAGATGATATCTCATTGTGGTTTTGATTTGTATTTCCCTCATTTTTAGTGATGTTGAGCACCTTTTCATGTAGCTATTAGCCATTTGTATGTTTTCTTTAGAAAAATGTCTATTCAGGTCCTTTGCCCATTTTTTTTTCTTTGCCCATTTTTTTAATTGGATTGTTTTGGTTTTTTGCTAGTGAATTATATGAGTTCTTTGTATATTTTGGATATTAACCCCTTATCAAATATGTGGTTTGCAAATATTTGCTCCCATTTTATAGGTTGCCTTTTCATTTTGTTGATGGTTGCACTATTGACACTCTATCACATATGCTCATACATATATACCTCTGATGGAATTTGTAAATTTTTTACAAAAATGAGAATATTCTGAAATATAGTTTTACTTTCTGCTTACATTTCCACTGCAGATAATATAAAATGACACTTTTATTTATCAATAAAATCCTCTTATAATTTAAATGATTGGCTAATAGGTCCTATTCATCCCCTAATTTTACCTCTATTTTTCTTTAACATAAGTATATTGGAACAATTTAGTAATAAAGTCTATAAGCCTTTGATTAGGGATTTACTTAGGCAGAATTACTTGAAGTCATATACCTGGGTTAATGAGCCTGTATATTTTTATACTTATAATTCAATTTTTAATACCTTAAGTATCTTTCATTGCTTTAGGATTACTCTTATACTACATGTTTATATAGATAGTTTTAGAAATATGACTGAATCTCTACTAAACTTTGCTTTTAGAATAAAGTCTTAACATATAGTTTGTCACTTGACTTTTTCCTAAAGTAGTGTGTATACCAATTTTTTAGTAGTTTCTTTTGGCTTTGGACTAATGGATAAAAGAGATTTTACTGAAACAGAGTTGTTGGGAACACCACAGAACAAGATTACATAGTCACATTTAAATAGGCAGTGCCAATTGAGATTTAGGTTAGTTGAAGTAGTAAATATATTTTGCAACTTTTTAAAATGGATTTTTAAAAATGGTTACTTCTTAAAGAAGGTTAGGCAAAATCCATTTTTTAAAATGTTGTTTTCATAAAAACTGTAGTCTTGTGTAGTCTTTTTAATTTTCATACTCAGAAGGCTTCTTCTTATTTACAGTTTACAGATGTTGACAGTGTTGTTTGATTTTTCTCTAATGTTAACTCTCGTAAAATAAAAATTAAAAATACATTGAAGTGTACAAATGAGGTAGTGTAAGGAAATACTAAAAGGCTTTTATGTAGCTGCAGTAGCTTTTTTTTCTGACAGCACTGCAATATAATTTCATATTATACTGATATCTTCTTAAGTCATTATGACTTAGCATAGATATTAAGAATGCTGTGTAAACTGTATATATATTTCTTGGCTAATTATTTTGCAAATGTTCATAACAACCCTATTTAAAATATAATGTTGAGATAATCTTATATTTTTATAAAACTTTGTTCTTTGCAAAATACTTCCACTTGGATTATTTCATCTAGTCCTCAGAATAACGGCATGAAATTAATTTCATCATCCCATTTTGTAAAAGAGAAAACTGAGATTCACAAAAGTTGAGGATCTTACCTAAAATTACATGGAGGTGGCAGAATCAAGTCTAGGACTTTTTTCATTAAAAACACAACTACTGCTTTCCGTATTTCTAATTTTTCAATAAATCTGAATTTTAAATCCTAGATTCCAAATTTTTTATTTCATTTGGATTTCTGAGTTTTGTTTTATTTTGCCTCCATTTTTAACTTCAGAAATTCATTTTACTGCGATGGTTTTTGATGGATGAGTCAGGGAATCACGCTTCTAGTTGCTAGACGGGATGCTACCTGATTCATGAATCATTGAATAAACTGAATTAGATCTTCAAAAAAAAATTTTTTAATAAAAAATAAAGGATGAGGGACTTCCTTGGTGGTCCAGTGGGTAGGACTCCGTGCTCCCAATGCAGGGGGCCCGGGTTCAATCCCTGATTGGGGAAATAGATCTGCACGCATGCCGCAACTAAAGAGTTCACATGCCACGTGTAAGAGCCGCATGCCGCAGCTAAGAAGTCCACCTGCTACAACTAAAGATCCCACGTGCTGCAACTAAGACCCAGCATAGCTAAAATAAGTAATAAATAAATAAATATTTTTAAATAAATAAATAAAGGATGAGTCAGGTTGGTACATAGGCAATGAAGTGAAAGAAATATTTGTCTCAAAAAAAAAAGAAAGAAAGAAATATTTGTCACTAACTTAAAGAATCAGTACTTCGTTTAAAAATCAGTATCATGGACTTACCTGGTGGTGCAGTGGTTAAGAATCCACTTGCCAATGCAGGGGACACAGGTTCGATCCCTGGTCAGGGAAGATCCCACATTCTGCAGAGCAACTGAGCTTGTGTGCCACAACTACTGAGCCTGCGCTCTAGAACCCGTGTGCCACAACTAGAGCCCCTGCTCCACAACAAGAGAAGCTACTGCAATGAGAAGCCTACGTACCGCACTGCAACAAAGAGAAGCCCCCGCTTGCTGCAACCAGAGAAAGCCCACACGCAGCAATGAAGACCCAAAGCAGTCAAAAAATTAATTCTAATTAATTAATTAATTAATTTAAAATTAATTAATTAATTTAAAAAATCAGTATCATGATTTCTGCAATGGCTGAGTGAAGATCTCAGCAAATTCTCTCCCCGAAAAGCAACTGGGCAAAATTGTCAACCAGCCATTTCAGGACTCTGGAAACTGAACAGAGTTATTCAACAAATTAAGAAGCATTTATTCAAGAAAAACTACTAAACCTTGGTAAGAATAATGGGATTCTGTAGTATTTCTACCTGAGACTGTTCCCATGCCCTCCCATCCAACAGATCTGCATGATAGTTTTACCAGGGCAGGCCAGAAAGGGCTGACTTGATTTGCAGTAGAGCAGGGCTGAGTGCCTGGCCAAGAGAATTATAAAAAAAAAATGGGGGTAGGGGGTGGAATTAGAAGTTTGGGATTAACATATACACACTACTGTATATAAAATAGATAAACAACAAGGGCCTGCTGTATAGGGAACTATATTCAATATCTTGTAATACTCTATGATGGAAAAGAATCTGAAAGGAATATATATATATATATATATATATATATATATATATACACATATATATATATATATAGCTGAATCACTTTGCTGTACACCTAAAACTAACACAACATTGTAAATTAACTATACTTCAATTAAAAATGAAAGCAAAAAAAATAAGAATATAAACAATCTTATAAAAAAATTATAAAAAACAGTAGAGATCACATGGTGGCAAACAATCAGGGAACGTCGCTAGCTTGGGGTTGAGGTACTGGTTAAGGGAAGCAGCAGACTGACAGCCCAGTCAAAATTTTAACAAAGAGATCCAGAGAACAAGGTAACCATAGTGAGTATTAATAAACTTCCCCATATTCTAAATGATTTGGAAGGCTGCTAGTATATACAAGACTACATGCAAGCTCAGAAGACACCAAAGCGAGCCTTAGCTGTCTGTTCATTCCTGGTTTAATGGGAATCCTTGCACATGCAGAAAGTAACAGCCTTCTCTTGCACAGAGAAGGTTTGTAACCTTTCTGAACTCTGCATGTGTTTCTCAAATGGTGAGCACAGATCCATCAGAGAAAAGGTGCAAGCGGCTCCAGATGTTTAAGCACAGCCTCTCGCCAGTCATTGGCTGGCAAGTACGTTATGCTCTTCCCAAGAAATCCAGGCTTAAAAATAAATATAAGAAACAATAATAAAGAAAACTGGGACTTCCCTGGTGGTCCTGTGGTTAAGAATCTGCCGTCCAATGCAGGGGACGTGGGTTTGATCCCTGGTCGGGGAACTAAGATCCCACATGCCGTGGGGCAACTAAGCCCGCATGCCACAACTACTGAGCACACAGGCCACAACTAGAGAGTCCATGCATTCTGGAGCCCACGCGCCACAGCTAGAGAGAAGCCCACGTGCTGCAACAAGGAGCAGCCCATGTGCCACAGCGGAGGATCCCACATGCCTAAACAAAGATCCTGCATGCCACAACTAATACCCAATGCAGCAAAAAATAAAATAAATAAATAAATATTTTAAAATAATAATAAAGAAAACTGAGCAGCCTTATACTTGCAGAAGAGACAGACTCTACAGAATTAGTTCAGGAAGTCACAAGGAAGAACACATTGGGGGGCGGTCAGAATCCAGAGTTGCTGAAATATATTATCAAATATGTCTGGTTTTCGATAACAAAAAATTACAAGACATTCAACAGAATAGGAAAATATGACCCGTATAAGGAGGGAAAACTAGTTGATAGAAACTGTCTCTGAGGTGGCCACTGATGTTAGACTTAGTACACAGACTTCAAAGCAGTATTTGAATATAAGTGTTTTCAAAGAACTAAAGTAAGCTTTGTTTAAAGAATTAAAGTATCATGACAATGACTGCTCAAATACAAAATATCAGTAAAGAGACAGAAATTTTAAAAGAGAAGCCAATAGAAATTCCGGAGTTGAAAAGTACAGTAAGTGAAACAAAAATTCACAACAGATTTGAACCAACAGAGAAATAACCAGCAAAATATAATATAGACCAATAGAGATTTTTCCAATATGAACAGAAACAAAAGAATAAATAAAAGTGAACAGCACTTCAGAGACATATGGAATGCCAGAAATAAGTATACCAACATAAACATAATGGAAGTTCCAGAAGGAAAGGAGAGAGAGAGAAAAGAGCAGAGAAAAATATTTGACAAATTAATGGCTGAACCTTCCAAAATGTGTTGAAAATCAGTAATTCAAGAATTCCAGTGAACTGCAAGTAAGTGAAACAAAGAGATTCATATCTAGACACATGGTCAAACTGTTCAAATCTATAGGCAAAGAGAAGATCTTAAAAGCAGGAAGAGAAGAATGACTTCTTTTGTAGACGGCAACCCCAATACAGTCAACAGCTGACGTTCTTAAAAGATGGAGGTCAGTAGCCAGTGGGATGGTATTTAAAATGCTGAAAGGGGAAAAACTGTCAATCCAGAATTCTTTATCCAGCAGAACTATCTTTCAGAAATGAAGGTAAATATAAATACTGAATTTGTTGCTAGTAAACATGTCCTAAGATAAATGCTAAAGAAACTTCTTCAGGCTGAAAGGAAGTGACACCAGACGCTTGGTAATTTGACTCCACACAAATAAATATAGAGCACCAGTAAACATAATTACATAGTTAATAGAAGACAGTATAAATATATATTTTCTGTTTCTTTTTACTAATTTAAAATTAATGAGATAGTGATTTAAAAATTGTGTTTTTGTAACATAGAAAATGTGTGACAATAATAATGCAAAAAGTAGGAGGCAGAGCTATATTTGAGGAAGGTTTCTATATTTCACTGCAATAATTTAGAGTTAATCTGAAGTAGAATATGTTAAGATCCATATTGTAACTCTAGAGCAGCCATGAAGAAAATAATCCCAGAATATGGTTTCTTAAAAAAAATTAAAGTGATATACTAGAAAATATCTATTTAATGCAAAAAAAGGAAGTAAAGGAGGAATAGAGGAACAAATAAAAATACTTGAGGGCTTCCCTGGTGACGCAGTCGTTGAGAGTCCGCCTGCCAATGCAGGGGACATGGGTTCGTGCCCTGGTCCGGGAAGATGCCACATGCCGCGGAGTGGCTGGGCCCGTGAGCCATGACCACTGAGCCTGTGCATCTGGAGCCTGTGCTCCGCAACGGGAGAGGCCACAACAGTGAGAGGCCTGTGTACCGCAAAAAAAAAAAAAAAAAAACTAGAAATAAATAGAAAACAAATAACTAAATAGTAGGCATAAATCCAAACCAATAATTACCTTAAATAATAATGAATTAAACACTCTAATCAAAAGCTAAAGATAGACTGAATCTTTTAAAATCCAACTACAGACAGTCCCTGAGTTATGATTTTTTGACTTTATCATGGTTCAAAAGCAATAACATGTTTAGTAGAAACCATATTTTGAATTTTGATCTTTTTCTGAGCTACTGATATGTGGTACGATACTCTCTTGTAATGCTGGGCAACAGCAGTGAGCTGCAGCTTCCAGTCAGCCACTTAATCACAAGGGTAAGCAACCAATACACTTACAACCATTCTATACTAATACAACCATTGTGTTTTTCACTGCCAGTATAATATTCAATAAATTGCATGAGATATTCAACACTGAATTATAAAATGGGTTTTGTGTTAGATGATTTTGCTCAACTGTAGGCTAATATAAGTGTTCTGAGCACGTTTAAGGTAGCCTAAGCTAATCAATCTATGATGTTCAGCAGATTATGTATATTAAATACATTTTCAACTTAAGATATTTTCAACTTATGATGAGTTTATCATGCCATAACCCCATCATAAATTGTGGATGATCTGTACTTGAGATTTAAAGACACAAATAGATTGAAAATAAAAGGATGAAAAAGATACAACCATGCAGATAGTAATCATAAGAGAGCTGGAGTGGCTATACTGATATTAGAATTAAAATGGATTTTATGCAAAAAAATGTTACTACAGACAGACATTTTATAATGATAAAAGTTTCAATTCATCAGGAAGATATAACAATTGTAAATATATATGCACCCAGTAACAGAACCCTCTACCCAGCAAACAGCAGAATACATATTCAAGTGCACATGGAATACAGTCTAGGACAGACTGTGTTCTAGGCCATGGGTTTTCATACTCTGGCCCTTTGGCTAACTTGGGAATACTACCTGATTTTTATACAGCCTGCAAGCTAAAAATGTTATTTTACATTTTTAAATGTTTGAAAACCGTCAAAAGGGGATTAATAATTTGGAACACTTTACAATTAAATGAAACTCTAATCTCAGGGTACACAAACAAAGTTTTATTGGAACACAACTATGCACATTCAAAGAAACCTTTGGGGAATGGAAATTAGTTAACCTGATAAAGATTTCTTGAAAAACCTACAACTGATATATCTAACGGTGGAACACTGAAGACTTTTCCCATAAGATCAGGACAAAGGCAAGGATACTTGCTCTCACCACATCTATCAACTTTGTATTAGAGGTTCTAGCCAGTGAAATCAGGTAAGATTAAATAAATAAATTTTTAAAAGTCATCCAGATTATAAAGGAAGAAGTAAAACTGTTTCTATTTGCAGACATAGATTCTAACTCTTAAAGAATCCACAGAAAATCTATTAGAATTAATAATTAGTTCAACAAGGTTGTAGGATACAAAATCAATATAAAAAATCGATTGAATTGCTATTTACTAACACTGAATAATTTGAAAGTAAAGTTAAAATTAAGACTCTAGTTCCTTTCTCAATAGAATCAAATAAAATCCTAGGAAACAAATTTAACGAAAGAAGTGTGAGACTTGTGCACTGAAAGCTACAAAGCCAGGATGAGAGAAATTAAAATCTTTGTAAATGAAGAGACTTTCCATGTTCATGTGTTTGAAAACTTAGTACTGTCAAGATAATTCTCCCAAACTGATTTATAGATTCAACATGATGCCAATCAAAATCCTAGCTTTTTTGTAGAAACTGACAAGATATTCCTAATTTTCATATAGAAACACAAAGAACTCAGATTAGCCTAAACAACTTCAAAAAAGAACAGAATTGGAGAACTTCCTGAATTCAAACTTACTATAAGGCTGCATTAATCAAGGTAGTGTGGTACTGGCACATGGACAGACACACAGGTCAATCAAAGTGAACTGACAGTTTAGAAATAAACCTTTATGTATTTGGTCAATTAATTTCCTACAAATTTGCCAACAAAATGTAATGGAGAAAGGGTTGTCTTTTCAACAGATTGTGTGGGAATAGTTGGATATCCACCTTGAAAAGATTTAGATCCTTACCTGTACCATACAAAAACAATGTAGTCCAAATGGATCCCATAGACCTAAACATAAAAACTAAAACTGTAACACTTCTAGAGAAAAACAATAGAAAGTCTTTGTGATTGGTGTTGCCAAGGATTTCTTAGATATAACACCAAAAGCACAATCCATATATGAATTTGTTTTGATAAATTTGACATAGTCAAAATTAAAAACTTTCAAGGTTCAAGAGACACAATTAACACAGAGACTGGGAGAAAATATTTGCATATCATTTATTCAATAAAGAACTTGTTTCCAGGTTATATAAGTGAGTGTTACAACATTAGAAATTTTAAAATCCAAGTAAAATATGCAAAAGACTTGAATAGGCATTTCACTAAACATATATGAATGAATGGCTAGTACACCCATGCATTTTCAGGGAAGGCAAATTAAAAGCACAATGATAGCAGTGACTCAGTGAAACTGGTGTAGTTCCAAGAGCCTGTCTCTCCACAGAAACAGTGAAAAATAAAGGAAAAACTGTCAAAACAAACTTTGTTAGAACTCTCAAAAAGAGTTGAAGGTTTATAGCAACGAAGCAAATGCTGGATTTAAAAAAAAAAAAAAAGGCCAACAGAAAAAGCAGTAGGAAAACTCTGGCAATTTTATTTGCCCTTATCTGGTTCATTGTCAGTCTTGAAGATGTCAACCCATGTTCCTGGTTTAGGCACCTGTGCTTGGTTTCACATGGAACAGAGCATACCATGTTCACAAAGATTTGTGTTTGTTTGTTCTAACCTGTCTGCGTTTATTTGAAGAACTGACACAAGGAGTTCATCTCTAGTATGCCTAACTGAGAACTTAACCAGACTGGCAAAGCAGTGGGCATTCCTCAAAAATATTGTAAAGCAAATGAACAAACCGTAACCACCTGGGGGAAAAGATTATAGTTGAGCTGTACAACAGAGTGCCAAAAGTCTAGGAGGAGAAGCTGGAGAGAGTTTCCTTGGAAAATTAGGGCATTTGAAAGCACACTTATGTATACTAGCAAATTTAGAAAGCCTTGCACATACTTGTGGCAAGATGCATGCTCAGAATAGACCTGAGAATACCTCTATATTTTCACCCCTGGCTAATCTCTAGACTGAGGGCATGTATAAAATGAAGGCTAAGGCAGCTGTAAAGAACCTGGATAAGCACTGAAGAATTCCCCAACACAGAGCTATTCTGTAAAGACAGGAGTGGTTTTTGTTTCCTCCTCATCTTCCTCTCCCCACCCTGCCCTCCTCCATCCCCTCCTCCCTATTCTTCCTCTCCTCCTCCCTCTTTTTCTTCCCCCTACTCTTCCTTTTCTCCTCCTCTCGCCTCGCTCCTGCCTTTCAAGGAAATCTCTGTCAAAACACTAGCTGAACACAAGTGAAGTGAAGAGAGACTTCAGAGACAACACATAACAGACTTTACAAAAAATAGTTTAGGAATGTTCCTAAACAACACTATAGCAAGCAACAAAAACCAGTGGGGGCGGGGGGAGGATCAGATTTCCAGAGTTGCCACATTATAATATTCAAAAGGTCTAGTTTTCAACAAAAATTATGAACCATGCAGCAAAACAAGAAAGTCCATTGCACATTCATAGAAGAAATTAACAGAAACTGTCTCTAAGGAAGCACAGACATTGGACTTAGTAGACAAAGATTTTAATCAACTATCTTAAATATGTTCAGAAAGCTGCTGGAAACCATGAACAAAGAGGTTAAAATAACCAGGAGAATGATGTATGGACAAACAGATAATATCAGTAAAGAGAAAGAAAGTATAAAAAGGAACCAAGCACAAATTCTGGAGCTGAAAAGTACACTAAGCAAAATGAAAAATTCAATAGAGAGGTTCACCACCAGATTTGAGTGGATAGAAGAAAGAATCAGCAAATTTAAAGGTAGTTCAATTGAACTACCCCAGACTGAGGGTTAGAAAGGAAAAAGAATGAAGGAAGATGAACAGAGCCTAGGAGACCTGTGAAATAGCAGCAAGCATTAACATGATGGGAATCCCAGAAGGAGAGGAGAGAGAGGAAGTGACAACTTACCAAATTTGATAAAAGACAAGAACCTAAACATTCAAAAAGCTCATTGAACTGCAGGGTTAAACTCTAAGAGATCCACATCAAGACACATTATCATCAAGTTGTCAGAAGCCAGGAACAGAATTTTGAAAGCAGCAAGAGAGAAGCTACTTATCACATACAATGGATCCTCAATAAGATTTAAAGTGCTGAAAGAAAAAACAAAAACCAAGAATTCTATATCCTGCAAAAATATTTCTCCAAGAATGATTTGGATTTTGAAATTAATTCTTATACGTGACCCCCAAAGCATAAGCAACCAAAGAAAAAATGGATAAATTTGGCTTCATCAAAATTAAAAAACTGTTCATCAAAGGGCATTGTCAAGAAAGTGAAAAGAAAGCCTACAGAATGAGACATAATATTTGTAAATCATAGATCTGACAAGGATCAAGTAAGTAGAATATATAAAGAACTCCTACAGCTCACCAACCAAAAAATAACTCAATTCTAAAATGGGCAAGGGACTTGAATACACATTTCTTCAGAGATGATATACAAGTGGTTATCCAGCAGTTGAAAAGATGCTCGAAAACATTAGTCATTAAGGAAATTTTGCAATTCAAAACCACTTGAAATTCCACTTTGCACCTACTAGGATATTTTTAATTTTTAAAATGGAAAATAGATTTTTTGATGATGTGGAGAATTTGGGATCCTCATTGCATCACTGGTAGAATTGTAAAATGGTGTAGCTGCTTTAGAAAACAAGTTGGTACTTCTTCAACGTGGAATTACCACATAATCGAGCAATTCCACTTCTAGGTATATACCTAGAACAATTGAAAATAGACACTCAAATACTTGTACCCAAATGTTTATATCAGCACTATTCACAATAGCCATACGGTGGAAACAGCCCAAATATCAACCAGTAGATGAATGAATAAACAAAATGTATATCTATGCCATGAAATATTAGCCATAAAAAGGAATGATGTACTGATACATGCTACGTCATGGATGAGCCTCACAAATGAAGAAGCCAGACACAATAGGTCACATATTATATGATTCCATTTATATCAGTGGTTCCCAACCTTTTCGGCACCAGGGGCCGGTTTCGTGGAAGACAATTTTTCCACAGACTCGGGGGGGTGGGGTGGGGGGGGAATGGTTCAGGCAGTAATGTGAGAGATGGTTCAGACGGTAATGAGAGCGATGGGAGCGGCAGATGAAGCGTTGCTCGCTTACCCGCCACTCACCTCCTGCTGTGCGGCCGGTTCCTAACAGGCCACGGACCAATACTGGTCCGCGGCCTGGGGGTTGGGGCCCCCTGATTTATATGAAATATCCAGAATAGGTAAATCTATTGGTACAGAAAGCAAATTGGTGATTGTCAAGGGCTGGGGGAAGGGAGTAATAGAAAATAACTGCTTAGTCGGGATGTATGAAAATGTTGTAGAGAAGTTCATATAGCATAAAATTAACAATTGTAGCACTGTTTGTGGGAATATAAATTGATAACAGCCACTATGGAGAACAGTATGGAGGTTCCTTAAAAAACTACAAATAGAACTACCATATGACCCAGAAATCCCACTACTGCGCATATACCCTGAGAAGACCATAATTCAGAGAGAGTCATGTACCCCAATGTTCATTACAGCACTATTTACAATAGCCAGGACATGGAAGCAACCTAAGTGTCCATCGACAGATGAATGGATAAAGAAGATGTGGCACATATATACAATGGAATATTACTCAGCCATAAAAAGAAACGAAATTGAGTTATTTGTAGTGAGGTGGATGGACCTCGAGACTGTCATACAGAGTGAAGTAAGTCAGAAAGAGGAAAACAAATACCATATGCTAAGACATATATACGGAATCTAAAAAAAAAAAAAAAGGTTCTGAAGAACCTAGGGGCAGGACAGGAATAAAGACGCAAATGTAGAGAATGGACTTGAGGACATGGGGAGGGGGAAGGGTAAGCTGGGACAAAGTGAGAGAGTGGCATGGACATATGTACACTACCAAATGTAAAATAGATAGCTAGTAGGAAGCAGCCAAATGTCACAGGGAGATCAGCTCTGTGCTTTGTGTCCACCTAGAGGGGTGGGATAGGGAGGGCAGGAGGGAGACGCAAGAGGGAGGAGAAATGGGAATAAATGTATATGTATAGCTGATTCACTTTGTTATACAGTAGAAACTAACACACCATTGTAAAGCAATTATACTCCAATAAAGATTTAAAAAAAAAAGATTGTAAAGTATACAATTCAATGGCATTTAGTACATTTAAAATGTACAACAACCATCTTATGTTATGTGAATTTCTCCTCAATAAGAATAGTGTTTTAAAAATCACAGTGTGGGGACTTCCCTGGTGGTCCAGTGGTAAAGAATCCACCTTACAATGCAGAGGACATGAGTTCGATCCCTGGTCAGGGAACGAAGATCCCACATGCCATGGGGCAACTAAGCCCACACGCCACAACTACAGAGCCCACTCACCACAACTACAGAGCCCACGCACCTTGGAGCCTGCATGCCACAACTAGAGAAGAGAAAACCCACAGGCCACAACTACAGAGAAGCCCGAGCACCACAACAAAGATCCCACATGCCATAACTAAGACCTGATGCAGCCAAAAATAAATAAAGGAAACCATAAACAAGACGAAAAGACAACCCTCAGAATCGGAGAAAATATTTGCAAATGAAGCAATAAACAAAGGATTAATCTCCAAAATATACAAACAGCTTATGGAGCTCAATATCCAAAAAACAAAGAACCCTATTAAAAAATGGGCAGAAGACCTAAATAGACATTTTACCAAAGAAGACATGCAGATGAAGAGGCACATGAAAAGATTCTCAGCATCACTAATTATTAGAGAAATGCAAATCAAAACTACAGTGAGGTATCACTTCACACTGGTCAGAATGGCCATCATCAAAAAATCTACAAACAATAAATGCTGGAGAGGGTGTAGAAAAAAGGGAACCCTTTTGCACTGTTGGTGGGAATATAAATTGATTCAGCCACTATGGAGAACAGTATGGAGGTCCCTTAAAAAACCAAAAATAGAGCTACCGTATGACCCAGCAATCCCACTACTGGGCATATACCCTGAGCAAGCCATAATTCAAAAGGACACATGTACCCCAATGTTCATTGTAGCACTGTTTACAATAGCCAGGACATGGAAACAACCTAAATGTCCAATGACAGATGAATGGATAAAGAAGATGTGGTACATATATGCAATGGAATATTACTCAGCCAGAAAAAGGGATGAAATTGGGTCATTTGTAGAGATGTGGCTGGACCTAGAGTCTGTCATACAGAGTGAAGTAAGCCAGAAAGAGAAAAACAAATATCGTATATTCACGTATATATGTGGAATCTAGAAAAATGGTAGATGAACCTATTTGCAGGGCAGGAATAGAGACAGACATAGAGAATGGACATGTGGACACAGCAGGGGAAGGGGAAGGTGGGACCAACCGGGAGATGAGGTTTGACATAAATACACTACCATGTGTAAAATAGATAGCTAGTGGGAACCTGCTGTGTAGCACAGGGAGCTCAGCTTGGTGCTCTGTGATGACCTAGATGGGTGGGATGGGAGCATGGGAGGGAGGTCCAAGAGGGAGGGGATATAGATATACATATAGCTGATTCACTTCATTGTACAGCAGAAACTAACACATTGTAAAGCAATTATACTGCAATAAAAATAAATAAATAATAAATTAATCTTAAAAATAAAATCACAGTGTGACACCACTTCACACCCATTAGGACATTTGTGATAGAAAAGACAGACAATAACAAGTGTTGGTGAGAATGTGGAGCAACTAGAACCCTCATACAATAACTGATGGGGATGTTCAATGGTGCAGCCACTTTGGAAAACAGCTGGCCAGCTTCAAATTATCAGGTGTTAGACAGATAAACAAAATATGGTGTATGTATGTATATATATAATAATATACCTATGGAATATTATTCAGTAATAAGAAAGCACAAACTAGTGATATGTACTCCAACATAGATGAACTTCAGAAACATGCTAAGAGGCCAGATATTAAAGACCATGTGATAACATTCCATTTATTTAAGTTCCTTGCCCATTTAAAAATTGCAAAATGTTCATAAAAAGGAAATTTATAAGAGATAGAAAATAGACTAGTGGTGTCTTGTGGCTGAGGGCAGTAATTTGACTAAAAAATGACTAAAAATAGGCATAAAGTATCTTTTGGGGGTATCTGAAATGTTCTAAAATTAGATTGTGGTGATGGTTGCACATGACTGTAAGTTTACCAAAATCATTGAGTTCTTTACTTAATTCAGGTAACTAGTATGTTATTAAATTATTCCTCAGTGAAGCTGTATTTGAAACATCAGTTGGAGGCTTAATAGTGGTGTTATGACTCCAGAAATTGGCTTATCAATGTTTCACTAATTTAAAATGTGGCCATCTCCCGAGTATATCCATTTCATGTTTTTCCTTTGAAACATTTCTAATGATAATTTGTAGGTGCATGGTCATATGTTTTATACACCATTTGTTGTCCTGAATTTCTTTTGTATGTACAGAGGATGGTTAGAACGAGAGAGCAGGTATGGTCTGCAACCCGGACACAATTGGTTTATCATCTCCATGCAGTGGTGGCAGCAGTGGAAAGAATATGTCAAATATGTGAGTAAGATTCCTGTTTATCTACATTTTTCATAGGAGTATTAACTCCATCAGACTTTGTGTGACTAGTGGCCAGTAATAAAATGCTCCAACCTAGATAAAGATTTGAAGGGGAAAGAAATGAATGCCTATATGATGCTACCAACTTGCTTTTCTAAAAAGCAAGTTCCAGAGAAAGGAATAGATTCATTAAGAAATCAGTTACTATACTCAGCATTTGGAGCACGTTATGAAAACAAAAGTAGGAGACTATAATCCTCACTTGGGCAGTGGTTGCATAGCAAAATCACATAGAAAGCTTAAAAGAAAAAAAAAAAGAAATGCCTATGCTCCACTCTAGACCAAATAAATCAGAAAGCATAATTGAAGAAAAAGTTTGAATTAATTTAAATAAGTCATTTTTGTTTACTGAAAATTTTCTTTTGAAATCTAATTTAAATGGAATACGTTTTGTTGGTATGGACTCAATATCAGAAAAGCTGTGAGAAGATCAATATTATCTTTAATAAATTGCTATGAAGTCTACAAACTGAAGTCCAAACATATTAATAATATAAACTAACTACTCAGGCCTACTTCACAGGCCATAGGTCAGTGTGATTCTATTGTTCCATTGTCCATATACAATTTTTTTTTTTTTTTTTTTTTTTTTTTGCGGTATGCGGGCCTCTCACTGTTGTGGCCTCTCCCATTGCGGAGCACAGGCTCCGGACGCACAGGCCCAGCCGCTCCGTGGCATGTGGGATCTTCCCGGACCGGGGCACGAACCCGTGTCCCCTGCATCGGCAGGCGGACTCTCAACCACTGCGCCACCAGGGAAGCCCTTTCCATATACAATTTTGACTTCTTTGATGGATAATTGAATTTAAAATATTGATGGCCCCAAATCCATACTTAATGTAGACTCCCAGTTTTTAATCATTTGTGTACTATGGTCACCATTTTTTTACCATATAGTTCCCATACTATTATTTTCTTAGTATGTTTATATAAATAACTTTATCATTTTTAGGTAAATATATTTTATTTTAAAAGGAAACTTTATATCATATCTTAAATAGAAAATCAGTGTCTCATTCCAGAAATAGAGGATCAAAATAAAATCAATGAAAATAAAATATATTATTAAAGTCTAGCCAAGTAGTGTTGCCTTTTGAAGACTGATACTGAAACCTGTTCTCTGTCAAAAAGAGAAATTGTCAAGTATTAGATTAGCAGATCAAGCATTAGATTAGCACATTAGTACCAAACTGAGACCCTGTCCTTGAAGTAATCAGAGGATTGAAAGAGAATTGAATAGGGAATAATTTTGTCATTGTGAACTAGGGTTATTTAATACCCAAAATAATCTGGTACCTTTCCCATATTTTAAGAAAGTTAATAATTAATAGAAGATGCTAACACTTGGATCTGTAATAAAGAATGTGAACCTGTGTGCTTCTGAACTATTTGAAGTTTTAACAATAAGGCTATTTAAAATTTTCTAGTCCAATAACGTTAATTGGTATGTAGAGAGAAATCTAGGTTTCATTCTCATTCTTACTGCCACTCTTGATTAAAGGCACTGGAATTTCTTCAGAGCTGGCTTCTGAAGGATTTACAAATTGATAGTCTTCACCTGCCTTACAGATCAAAGAGGGAAAAAAATCTAATAAAAATATTGACACAATGTCTCCTTGTTTTGGCTAAAATTAGGGATGCTGTAATTTCATTAAAAGAATCTAAAGCATCCATTATGCTGTTGCTATGCTGTGACTTGGAGTTTGTTTTTTAAATTTGATGTTTTTCTGGGGTTTCAATGAGCTACTTTATAAGCTGTGCCTTCAAGACCCACAGCCATTGATCAGTTTCATCTACTAAAATTTATGTCATTATTTATTGAATGCCACTTGAGATCCTTTACCCATGCTACTGTCTATCATTCTCAGATGCCTATGGGATCTTGTTCTACTGGTTAGCCCCTTTAGTCTTTCTCTTTACCCTCTCACTTAAAAATATCCTGATCTTGATTGATTGATTGATTGATTGATTGATTGATTTATGGCTGTGTTGGGTCTTCGTTTCTGTGCGAGGGCTTTCTCTAGTTGCGGCAGGTGGGGGCCACTCTTCATCGCGGTGCGCGGGCCTCTCACTATCGCAGCCTCTCGTTGCGGCGGAGCACAGGCTCCAGATGCGCAGGCTCAGTAATTGTGGCTCACGGGCCTAGTTGCTCCGCGGCATGTGGGATCTTCCCGGACCAGGGCTCGAACCCGTGTCCCCTGCATTGGCAGGCAGATTCTCAACCACTGCGCCACCAGGGAAGCCCTATCCTGATCTTTTTAAAACACTCACAGATATACATTCTCATAGCACCTTCCCTCCAGCTTCTCCTCAAGTCTTAGCTCTCTCTCTTTTTTTTTTTTTTTTGTTTTTTTTCCACAAGTAAACTTAGTAGAGAATAGTTCTATGCTAGTGGCCTCTGCTTCTGGTACTCTGCATCTCCTGATTTTTCTCTGGCCATTCAGACTCAGTGTCCTTCCCAGATTCTTCTGCTACCTATCCTGTAAATACTGTACTCTCCTTATTCTACATACACCATTTTCTTGTCCTTCCAGAAGTCTGTTGAGCTTCACATTTTTATATCTAGTCTCTTTCTCTGTCCTGAGCACTAGACTCAAATGTCCACATATCTCAAACCAGAATATCCCAAAATAAGGTCATTCCCAAAACGATTCCAGTCACCAATACACCTTATCTTATGAAGGTGTCAACTCCCATCCAGTCATCTAAGCCAGCACCTCATGTCCGACCTTGGAATTATCTGTGCCCCTCTTTCATACACAATTAGTTGTCAAGTTTTTTTTTTATCTCCTAAATCCGCGCTCTTCTCTCTGTCTCCTTACTTACGGATCTAGCTTTTTATGGTTTAGTGCCTCTTCATCTCTTGCCTGAATTATTATAGAAGTCTTCTAACTTGTGTCTCAATTTTCAGTTTCTGCCTCAAATCCTTTCTACACACTAGAGTTATTTTTAAAGCAAAAATTGGGTTATGCTATTCCCCTATTTAAAAGCCTCTCACAGAAAAATCCTATCAATATAATGTTAAGGGAAAGAAAAACTAGCAATATGCTGTATTTAAAATGTGATATCTAACAACAACCAGAATGACAGTTCACATTTACTAAATGCCAGGCATAAAACTGAGGTAGATATTAATACTAATATTATCCTAGTTTTTACCCATGAAGGAGCTGAGGCTTATACGTTTACTTATTGTAAAAGGTCACAGAGCTGGGAAGTCAGTGTCCTGCCCTTAATTCTAACTGTATTCTCCACATTTATTTTTTACATATATGTATATGTTTTCAGTCACAAAAAATAAATGATGGCATCTGAGTACTTGTGATATTTATTTTCTTCATATTTTTCCATATTTTCTATAATAACAATGTAATCTTTAATAGTAAAAAGAATAAATATTATTTAATTTTTTAGTATCAATAAAAGCCTTCCATGATTTCCAACTTTCAACAGAATAAAGTCTAAATTATTTTATGTGGCACAGAGTCCCTTGCAGTCTGTTCCCATTCTGCCTTACCAATTTTATTTATATACACTACTCCCCTTTGAAGAAATTAAAATTTAGTTATACATCAAAATGTTTTTAAGTGGCTGTAGCCAACCACAGGAAGATTAGAAACAATAGACAATTTGCGGATTCATTTTGAAGGCTGCATAATTGGCAGATTATTAAATTTTACCTCTTAATTTTTGACTTCATGATTTTTAGGATGCCAGCCCTGTTGCAATTGAGCCGTCATCTGTTCTGAATGGAGGAAAATATTTATTTGGAACAACAGTACATCCTATAGAGCAGAGTGAAGATAGAATCGGAGGAGGCAGCCCCAGTTATGTGAACAACACAGAAGAGAAATTTTCAGACAACATTTCTACTGCATCTGAAGCCTCGGAAACTGCTGGCAGTGGTAAGCATAGTTTGTTTTCCAAGAGGTTTAGGCAGGGTCATTTCTTAAAGGGGTACACTTTGTCAGAGAGTGTGCTTGGTAGGATATGGGGCATCAGGTTTCCATTCACAGAAATAAGTTTCGAATGAAATGGTCAATTAATAGATTCTTGAATGTATTAGTAGCTTTACAAAGAGGAGCTCTTCTATATTCTACCTCATTAATCTCTCAATTTGAAAATATTTTCACAGTTTTCATTGATTAAGTCAATCTTTCCATATTGTTATTAAATCATTTTGTCAATAAATTTAGATTTGAGAAGACATAAGAAAATCTAAATTTTTATCTCCAGAACTCTCTCTAACCATAAGCATACATTCATTGGATTAAATGTACCCTCATATCAGATTCTACAGACATTGCAGGATGGAATTTGGGGGTTATTTTGTTAAAATATTTAGAAAGACTTCATAATGTTCCCCATAATCCCCTTCCGTTGTTGATACCTACATAAAACTTAGTGGTTCTACACTTATGGGGAAGATGCCTTGGTGTATTTTGGCCCAAATGAATTTAGTTGATCCCTATTATTCTGCTGATACAGTAGCAGGACTCTCAACCTTATTCTGTTGTTGTTTCAACTTTGAGATTTTTTTCTCCTTTTCTGTGGAGGGAGAAGGCAAATTGGACAGAGTTAGCATTTTCTTTACAAAACTCTTTGTAGAATCTACTGCTTCTTTTTCCCCATCTGACGTTACAGAGATCACTTAGCAGTCCTAGAAGTGCTCTCTCTGATCAGCTTTCACACTAAGATTGTTTCTTGACCCTCCCTAAGATCCTTTTTGATATGTGCTCACTCTGTATAATCTGTGCTATACACATGCTGAGCCATACCACAGATAGAAGGTTCAAAGTAAATGATGCCTAGAAGGTTTACCTGAGATTAACACGTGGTTGAGAGTTGAAATACCTTAAGATACCACTGGGGTTCACAGTCATCAGTCATTTTCCTGTGTGTATTTTTCTATTGTAACATTCATGCCTTCCTTTCAAATAGATTCATTAGGGAACAGTTTCTTCCCTCCCAGCACTCTCCTGTTGGGGTTCTTGTTTTAGCTCCTTCCCTTTGGTTTAGAGACTTGTTATCACCATTATCTACCAAGAACCTTTGCAGGTGGAAGAGAAGAATTAAGGGAAGATATGTGAGAGCCCAGCTACTTGACTGTATTTCTTCCTTTCCTATCAGAGGAAAGGAAGAGGACATATAATTCTTGTGAATTATTAGATATTCTAGGAGTCTGGCCAAACGTTCATTTGGTAACAATTTTCAAAGCTTTTATTCTACCTAGTGTTATACTAGGTATTGTCCAGAAAGGAATACCTCTCTAATTCCTATCTTCTACAGAATTAATCAGAATCGAACCCTGTACTGACCTGACCACAGAATAATAGCATTAACATAATACACGGACATTGAGTTTGTATATTCAAGCCTATTTATGTATAATAAAATAAAGAGATTCCATCTTCTTTTTCCTTACAGGCTTTCTGTATTCTGCCACACCAGGGGCAGATATGTGCTTTGCTCGACAACATAACACTTCTGACAATAACAACCAGTGTTTACTAGGAACCAGTGGGAATATTTTGTTGCACCTCAATCCTCAGAAACCAGGGGCTATTGATAACCAGCCACTAGTAACTCAAGAACCAGTAAAGGTAAGTAATTTGACATCTCTTTCAAGTTGCTAATAAATTTCATTCTACAGATTTTAGCACATAGAAAATGTCTGATTCATTTTATTAACCTGTTGTAGATGGAAATGTTTCTGTGAGAATATTTCATGACTTAGTACTTGCGTAGAAGCAGTTTAGTGATCCTTAGAAATGTTTTTCTTACTTGGGACAGCTACTGTAAAAATGTAGTTTCACGTGTATGTGAATTGTTTTTTCAAAATAATATTTTTTACTGTTGGAAAGAAGTCTGTGAAAACTTTTATTATTTCCAAATGTTCCAGTGACTTTTTTCAAATGATTTGCCTTGAGTTTCATTTCTTAGTTTATTTTGAAAGTTCAAAATAAAAATCTTTTAGAAAATTCATTTTTTTCTAGTGACATGAAACTGAGTAGTGACGCGTTTATTCTCCTGTGTCTAGGTTTTGTTAAAACACAAGAGACTGCAATTTTAAAAATCAAAATTTGGGGGAATTCCCTGGCAGTCCAGTGGTTAGGGCTGCACACTTTAACTGCTGTGGGCCCGGGTTCCATCCCTGGTCTGGGAACTAAGATCCCGAAAACTGCAAGGTGCAGCCAAAAAAAAAAAAAAAAAAAAATCAACATTTATATTCCATTCTTTCTAAGGCTACATCATTAACACTAGAAGGAGGACGATTAAAACGAACCCCACAGCTGATTCATGGAAGAGATTATGAAATGGTTCCAGAACCTGTATGGAGAGCACTTTATCATTGGTATGGAGCAAACCTGGCCCTACCTAGACCTGTAAGTATAGCCAATATTGCTTTATATAAGGAGCAGTTATAGATGGGGTCTTCTATTAATTTTTTATGTGAACCTCACTATCTACAAATTAGTTCTTACCCATGGTAGCAGAGTATTCAGTACCTGTTCAAATTAGCTGAATGAATTTTAGGTTCTTTCATATTCATTCATTCATTTACTCATACATTTATTGAGCACTACATTAGGTACCAACCATACAATGATGTTCCTTTGGGAGTGGGTGACTTATATGGAGTGGAGGAAATAGTCACTGGACTAAATAGAGTCGAGGAATTATGAGGCTAGTCTATTAAATAAGTCATCCACATAAACATAGCCATTAAGATAATGCAGAACTCAGACTGGAGCAGAAGTCTGAGAGCCAGTGCCAAAAAGTTCAGTGAATGTAGAGGAGGTGGTACAGAGGTTACTTCTAAAACTGTTACTCCCATTAACCACACAGGCATCCACTTAGGGATTGGATTCATCTTGTAGCTGTTGGTGGATTTTTGTAGTTTGTCTTTTTGAAGGAGGGGCATATAAAAGATCACAACATATAATAAAAAGAATTCAAAGCTAGTGAATTCTGATTGTTGCCATTACTAGAATGAGTCATTTAGAGCATAAGTAAAATGCTCTACAGTAATTTAAAGGGCTTGGAGTGTGTAATATCAAAATATTAGTGAGTTAACTATTCAACATTATTCGTTCTGCTTATACAGTAAACAGCAGTACTCATTGCCCTGAATACTCTTCACATTACTGATGCAGTAAAATACTTTATAAGAAGATTCTTTTACTGTATCAAGAAACACTCTCCCTGTATAATGTCCAAGCTAGAACGTTTTTATACCAGGAAGGTTTTACATGAATAAGATATAGTAAGTTAGATCACATCCAAAAAGAGTAAAAGTCTGCTGTATATCCGTACTCTATAATTTTGATAATGATTTTGAGTTATTAATAATTATGTTTTTTAAAAATTATGTTTAAATCACAATCAGGAATTTAGGGTTTGTGTTTGTTGGCTCCAAAAGGTTTCTACTGTATTTGTCAACAGAACTCCTAGGTAGATACATATGAATATACATAGATACATTTACATACATATTATATTCTTTATTTATTGGGGAGTGGGATAGTCCTTGAGTTAATCACTTAATTTCTGGTGGGACTTTCCTGCTCTAATATTCTTTTTTTTTTAAATAAATTTATTTATGTATTTGTTTGTTTGTTCGTTTATTTATGGCTGCATTGGGTCTTCGTTGCTGCATGCGGGCTTTCTTTAGTTGCGGCGAGCAGGAGCTACTCTTCTTTGTGGTTCGCAGGCTTCTCATTGCAGTGGCTTCTTGTTGCGGAGCACGGGCTCTAGGCACGTGGGCTTCGGTAGTTGCAGGGCGTGGGCCCAGTAGTTGTAGATCATGGGCTCTAGAGCACAGGCTCAATAGTTGTGGCACACAGGCTTAGTTGCTCCGAGGCATGTGGGATCTTTCTGGACCAGGGATCGAACCCGTGTCCCCTGTATTGGCAGAGGCAGATCTAATATTCTATGTCTGTAGGAGAATCATTGTGATAATTGTGTTGGATGGATAGGTAGGTAGGTAGGTAGGCAGGCAGATAGATAGATAGATAGATAGATAGGTAGATAGATAGGTAGGTAGATAGATAAGTAGATAGATAGGTAGATAGATAGATAGATAGATGGATTGAGTGAGTGAGTGAGTGAGTGAGTGAGTGAGTGAGTGAGTGAGTTTGATGTTTTGGAGTCTGCCTGGATTCAGATTACCAGTGTTTTAATCTCTAAACCTTAGTTTCCTCATCTGTAAAATGGTGATAATAATATCTACCTCATTAGAGTTGTTTTGATAAGTAAATAATACATATGATTAGCACAGCACCTTATTTATAGTAAATGGTCAGTAAATTTTGCCTGTTGCTACTATCATCACCATCATCATTATAATTATTAAACAAGTTTTTTTGGAGCCTCACAAAAGGTCATGTTTTTTAACATTGATGTCACATAAATATTAGTTTAAATAAGCAGTAATTTTACTACATGAAAGCTTCGGTTGCTGGCTTGATAATATTTTTTTACCTCTAAATATGATAAATTTACCTGATTTGAGGAAAAATTGCTATAAAAACATTTAGAATATGGTGTTTCAAGTTAAAGAATACTAAATATATTTGCCACAGCAAGGTTAAAAATAAATACTCTCATCTTCATATTTATATAAATCATACCATTTAAAATAGCTTTATTTAATTTGCACATGTACAAGCTCAATGATAACAAATTAAGCAATATAGAAAAAATAAAGAAGAAAATAAAAAGCATACCATATCTACCATATCCTACTACTTAAGAGATAATTACTATTAACATTTTGGTGTTCATCTTTCCAAACATTCCTCTGTGCCTATTCATATACATATATAAATATGTATAGATAATTTAATGAAATTGAATCATATTATACTTGATGTCTTGTGATCTGCTATTTTCAGTCTAAGATAGATGCTATTGATATCTTTCTAGGTTAATAAATTTAGATCTATACCATTATTTTTAATAATTGCATAGTGTTCCTTAATTTATTACATATACACGCATATGTACATAAATCACAATTTATTAACCAATCACCACTGATGGACTTTTAGTTTGCTTCTAGATTTTAGTTGTTTAAAGCAATTTTCTGGGACTTCCCTGGCAGTCCAGTGGTTGAGACTCTGTGCTCCCAATGCAGGGGGCACAGGTTCAATCCCTGGTCGGGGAACTAAGATCTTGTGTGCTGCACCACACGACTGAAAAAAAAAAAAAAAGCAATTTTCTGGTGAATAGTCTCTTTCTAAACATGTGTGATGATCTCTTTAAGGTAAATTCCTGTAAATGGAATTGCATCTATTGTTTGCCGGTTATGGTTGAAGTTAATAAGTTCATATACAAGAATAATTAAAATGTAAATAAATATGTATTTATGTATGATTGTGCCTGTATGTATAAGAATTTGTTAATCTGTAATTTGCTCCCCAAATCACTTATCTTGGAGAGCAAGCTACAGATTATAAAAATTACTTCTTTGTCACTTCAGATTCTGCCAAAAGTATGTTTTTTATGTAGCCTGACGACTATAGATGCAGAATTATTGATCTTTCCCAAAATCACAGTTAAACTGAAATCATAAGAGAATTTTACTGTTGGCTTTGCAGCTATCAGTGACTCTCTAGAAATGGACAGACTTTGTTTTCCTCCCGTGACAGGGAGAGCTCCTTTTACTGCTTTAAATAGGAGTTGAACAAGCTCTTAAGTGGAGCTTTCCTAGTACCATACTATAGCATATCAGAACATGTAGAATACTTTTAAGAAATAGTCCTAAAGGTTTGGTTTGTAGCATTGTTTTTATCTGGCTCTTTACTGCCCCCTCTTGATATTAAAAAATGCTCTGTTGCAGAATATATTGGTTACTAAGGCAAAAGGAAATGAAACAAAGCCCAATCACTTGAGACTATTAAAGTAAGATTTTATGTTTTAAAGATTTTGAGTGTTGACCCTGCTATCCTTTTGGAATGCTAAATTGATAAGGTGCTACTCTTAACTCTTAAAGCACTACTTGGTAATATGTTTTCCTGTGTTTGGGGGCTAGCAAGCAAGTTATGAGAGGGATTACTGAAAAATCCTGTTTCAACCGTGTGACTTCCAGTTTTGTACATCCAATTTAGTTGTTTTAATCATAGACAAAAAATATATGAACAGTCCAGTTACACAAAACACATAGATAGTACATTTTTACGTGGAAACATTTTTGTTCTCACTACAAATACAAGAAATAAAATTTTAAGCAAATTTATAATATTCTTGATATGTATTAAAGAAATGGGGTTTGTTTTTTAATTTTATTTATTATTTATTTTTGGTTGCATTGAGTCTTCGTTGCTGCGCACGGGCTTTCTCTGGTTGTGGCGAGCAGGGGTTACTCTTTGTTGCGGTGCATGGGCTTCTCATTGCGGTGGCTTCTCTTGTTGCGGAGCATGGGCTCTAGGTGCATGGGCTTCAGTAGTTGTGGCACGTGGGTTCAGTAGTTGTGGCTTGCAGGCTCAGTAGTTGTGGCACACGGGCTTAGTTGCTCCATGACATGTGGGATCTTCCTGGACCAGGGCTCGAACCTGTGTCCCCTACATTGGTAGGCAGGTTCTTAACCACTGCACCACCAGGGAAGCCCAGAAATGGGGTATCTTTAAATGATGTCCAGTGATAAGTTTTTGGGAAAGTAATACATTCATACATTTCCGGGAATATTCCTACATTTTAGGTGGCACTATGACTTATGTAGTTAATGACATGAATACTTTTGTACTTTTTTACTAACTCCATTCCTAAGAATTTGTCCTTTAAAATACCATCATTTATATGTATGAAATATGTAAAAGTGAAAAGAGTTACGGTGTGAGAGTGCTAGAATTGTTAATAATATTTAAGATTTTTCCCCTTAATTTTGACGTTCCTTGCTTTTAAATGAAAGGGGAGAAAATACCCACCAGGAATCCTAATCCTGGAAAATGGATTTAGGTGCAGGAGGCTGAGGGTCTTTAAACCCATGTAATTTAAACCTGTGAATTTCTGTAATCTAACTGAAATATAGGCAGTGAACCTATTGACCATTTTAGTTTAAAAATAAATCTAAGAAATTAGGTAAAAAATGGCAAGTTTTTTTTTTTTTTTTAAATTTTATTTATTTATTTATTTATTTATTTATTTATGGCTGTGTTGGGTCTTCGTGTCTGTGCGAGGGCTTTCTCTAGTTGTGGCAAGTGGGGGCCACTCCTCATTGCAGTGCGCGGGGCCTCTCACTATCACGGCCTCTCTTGTTGCAGAGCACAGGCTCCAGATGCGCAGGCTCAGTAATTGTGGCTCACGGGCCTAGCTGCTCCACGGCATGCGGGATCCTCCCAGACCAGGGCTCGAACCCGTGTCCCCTGCATCGGCAGGCAGACTCCCAACCACTGCGCCACCAGGGAAGCCCAAAATGGCAAGTTTTGTTTCTTTTATAGTGATCACTTTATGTCTTTTAAAACAATAGGTAATCAAGAATAGCAAGACAGAAATCCCAGAGCTGGAATTATTTCCTCGCTATCTTCTCTTCCTGAGACAGCAGCCTGCCACGCGGACACAGCAGTCTAACATCTGGGTGAATATGGGTATGATGAGCCTGAGAACGTTTCCTCAGCATTTACCAAGAGGTAACTTAAGAATGCAGCAAGAATACCATGCATTTCCTTAAAAAAATAAAAACCAATTTGCTCATAGTCTGGTGCCACTGTACTAATACACATTTTCATCTGTTTTCCTACAGAATCAGTAAATCACTTGTGGGGCTTAGATCTACGGTCATGCGCAAGAACTAGATGGGGTAGAGGCAGAATCTCAGCAGCAAACTGAGAAGTGTTGTTCCCTTTTTTGGCTTGTAAACATACAAAGATGATACGTAGAAGTAAATTTTATTTACTCTGTTTCTTTGAGAGCAAGACATTGTAAATTATGTGCTTGACCTAAATTAGAGTCTGCCAGTCAATGACTGGTCTTTTCAACTCCACTCAAATTTCTAAGCAGTGATTTCTTTGGCAATATCATCTTTTTTTGTTTGTTTTTTGGGGTTTTTTTTTAACAAAACATGATACATTTCTCATACTAGGTCCAAGGAGCCTTTATAACAGACAGTTAATACAAAGGAAAAGATACATTTTTGAAAATGAAATTGACACATTTTCTTTCAAAAACATCAAGCCTATCAAAATGACATATAAGTTCTCATTTTAATGTAATACATGCAAAAAGTTCCCTTTTGATTTCTCTATGCGGTTAAATTTTATTTTATTTTATTTTTCTAACATCTTTATTGGAGTATAATTGCTTTACAATGGTGTGTTAGTTTCTGCTTTCTAACAAAGTGAATCAACTGTACATATACATATCCCCATATCTCCTCCCTCTTGCGTCTCACTCCCACCGTCCCTATCCCACCCCTCTAGGTGGTCACAAAGCACCTGAGCTGATCTATGAGGTTAAATTTTATTGATGGGCTGGACTTGCTCAATGCTTCTGCCTTGCAAATATTTGAAATAGTTCTTCTTCAGCAAAAATAATGAGTTCATCCATTTACACAAAGTCCCAGACTGTGTTAACAATACCAGAATGTTGTTATAATTAATATAACTTAATATGAAAGAACTACCTTTGAACCCAAACCAACCTTATAAAGTATCATCCCTCCTTTGAAATGTAATAGAGTAGTTTTATGTCTTCATTAAAGGTTGTATTCAGATTGGAGATTCTTACGCATAATGTTTGGTAAGAATTATAGCAAAGCAGTGGCCTCTGCCTAACCAAACTTTGTCTTGGAACACATTAAAATCAAGGAACAGTGAAATAAGAATCTCTGAAACACTCTTGATTTAATTTTCCATTGAATAATGATAGTATTTGCCTTGCTTCCATGGCACCCTTAGTACATATCTTTTTCAATTTTCTTTGAAAGATAACATGAGAGGCAAGATGTGTTGTTGCGCTTTTAGTAAGTATTCTTTGGAACTCTTGTGCTGATCCTAGATTTTTGCTGCTTCTGTAAATTCCACTAGATTTGTTGGTGCTATTCAAAAGCACGAAATTATGTATAATAAGTGGCTGCCTGCTTAATGAGCTATGCTACAGAAACTGTCTAGAATTCAAATACATTTCTTATGTGGCTTAAAGACAATAGAAATTGACTTGGACACTACACTTGCAAATGCTTCTGAATCCTAGAACTGGATAGTTATTATGCTCCAAATTTGTTCTTAATTTGAAATTTTATTTCTTACTAATTAGTTGTGAAATCAATCATTAATCATTTTGAAGTTTATAAAAATATGCTTTCTTGCTGTAATCTTATAACTAATCCTCTGATGTGTTTTTGGAGAAATTTGCTCTTTTGTTTTCTTCTAGGGATTATTCTTTGCTTGCTGATAGTAAATGATTTGCTTTGCTAGATGTTTAAAAATTGATCATAGTTGGGTTTGTTCTCCATAACGTAGTTTTCATCTTTCTCATTACTCAATTTATCACAGCTGTTTTCTAGGCTCTTTTTTTCCTTTTGGAATGACAGGTATACAAACCTTGCCACAGTTACAATGACTTAATTGTAGCCTTTTCAACAGAAAAGAAGTCATTGTTAGATGATTTTTCAGCTTATTTTAGGTGAGTTAATTCTTGGAAGCTCTGAAAAAGTGGATGATGCCAGTACTTTTCTCCTCTGTTTAGTAGGTAAAGACTCAAAGCACATTTAATGGGAGGAAAAAAGCTAAGTCACCATTGAATGGATGGAAAACTACCTGGAGTGTGTAATTGTACCCTTCATGGATTATATTGATATGTTAAGTGTATTTTAGTTTTGGGTTGCTCAATAAACTATAACCTCCCCTAGGCAGAGATGACCATTTTAAGCTACAGCTTTTGTCTAGATTTTTGGCTGAATAGTTACCCAGGGTTTAGCAGATTGTTTTAGCAACCTGTTTTTTATTTCCATTATCTCTTATCATTTTATCACCCTTTTCTTTTGAAGTATGTGGTTAGACTTGATATATTCTTCCTTCAGTCTTCACTCTTTCCTCTTATTGCCTCTTTTTGTTTCCACCTTGAGCCCTTCAAGAATTCAAGGTCATGTCTGCTTTTCTCTTTTCGGGTGGGCAGGCCATATGATTCCCCCCTTACTACCTTTCAATAGGGCAATTTTTTTGTCACGAGAAGTTTCTTGGCTTCACTTTAAAGCTTTGTTTGGCCAAGTGACATCTATGCCTACTTAGAATTCTAAGTACAAGTAACAATTCTTGTGTAATTGTACCAGTGTGCCAGGTAATTGGGCTACTTAATGAGAGTGATGTGATTAGTAACTCAAAGACAGTTTATTTTAAGAAAGTAGATCAGGTAAATCCAATTATCTATCTGTGGAATTCAAATCCAGCCCCATTTTATCTTCCCCATTCTTACACTGAGTTTTGATTTTGCTATTGAGTGTGACTTAGCTGAGGGCAGCCTAGATGTTTGCCAGTCTTCTTGGGATCCAGATACTGCCAATTATTTGGGCCTCTAATTTTGTTGTTCTTCCTTTCAAAGTTAAGGCTTACTCTAAGACACTTAATTCTCCTATCTTCATTTTAAAGCTTTCTCTTAAAGTGTCTTACTTTATAAAATTATTAAATCTGTAACTCTCATTTCTCATCATGTCCAAAAATAGTATGGTCCCCGTTGCTGAGAGGGGTGCTTTTTTTTTTTTTTTAACATCTGCGTTTTTCCTTACTGTGATTACTGTGACCATAGGAAATGTACCTTCTCCGAATGCACCATTAAAGCGGGTCTTAGCCTATACAGGCTGTTTTAGTCGAATGCAGACCATCAAGGAAATTCATGAATATCTATCTCAGAGGCTGCGCATCAAAGAGGAAGATATGCGCCTGTGGCTATACAACAGTGAGGTAAGAGACATGTTGGAGTCAAGGAAAGTCCTAATTAAGTGTTAAATCCATGTTTCATAAGTATGGGTTATTTTTATCTACACTAATTGTTTTGAAAGCCATGTCTTGGAATCGCAGTGGAAACTTCAACTTTTAAATTACTGGATGCATACATGTAGATATTTGTCATCTGAAACCCATAATACCATCTTGTAAAGATTATTATTATAAAGTAACGGCAAATATCATTTTTTAACAAATAGTTTATTTTTGATTTGCCTTAAAGTAACTTATATACATGTTAAAAAAATTCAAACAATACAAAAGTATGTATTGAAAATTCTTCCTTTCCATCCTCTGACCCCTGTCTTCCATTCTCCTCAGAGGCAGTGCTGTTAATTGCTTATATATTCTTCCTAACACATGCAATATATTTCCATTAATACTCTGAAATTGGATCATAAGTAGTTTTAACCAGTTCTTTATTCCCTAGTTCCTTCTTTCTTACATCCTCCTTTGGTCACCATCGAGAGGTGACCAATAGTATAATAAGTTAAGAGCAGAAGTCCTGGAGCCACACTGCCACGGATTAAATCTTGGCCCTCACACTTGTTAGTTGAATAACCAAGGGCAAGTCCCTTGACTCTCTGTCACAGTTTTCTCATGAGTAAATGGGGAAAATAATAGTATTTCCCTTAGGATAGTTGTAAGAATTAAATGAATTAATTTTCTGAGCACTTTAGACAGGGTGAGCATCAACAAAAATGTATAATTCTATTGCATGACATTTGGTTTTACATTTTCAGTTCCTAGTAAATAATCAAGTTCCATCTTGACCACAAGCACATTTACTGAATTTCATACTAGATACTAAAAAAAACTTCTTTTCTATAAGCTGTTCAGAAAATCTAAATCTCAGTGAATTTTGGTTTGATGTGTGATGAGTCTTTTCTGGTCTCCCCCAAATCCTATATAACTTTTTTAGAGACATAAAGTATGTGTTTACAAAGTATACATTGTCTTTCCCTCATTTTGCCACCAAAGTTAGAAGTATTTCTGAATAACTATAATATGCTAAATATCTGTCACAAGTTATATAACTACAAGGATGTTTTTAATTGTCATTCATTTTTATTTCCATATTTGTTTCAAGTTTAGTAATTAAATTAACAAAACATTTCCTCCTCCATATACAGAATTACCTCACTCTTCTGGATGATGAGGATCATAGATTGGAATATTTGAAAATCCAGGATGAGCAGCACTTGGTAATTGAAGGTACAAGATGGAAGCATGCATTTGTATTAGATTTTTAGGGGAAGAATTTAAAGATTTAATTACTGATAATCCATTTTATAGTTTTTCCAACTGGTATTTGATCACTATATTCTATATAGTAAAGAAAACCCATTAAACCCTTATGTAATCCTACTATAATGTAATACTATTTATATTGCTTTAAGAGAAAAACATGTCTACATTCATTGGCTGGCAAGGGTGGAAACAGTGGGTAAAAACAAGTGAATTCAGTTATAAGTTTATAGCTCCTTAAAATTTTCAAGCTGCTTCTTTGTCAGGAGACTTTCTTGCAGTAGTTAGTGGTGCAGGCTTTTCATTAGTCAACACTAGTCATTCACCAACATAAGCATAGATTTACACACTGGCATGCACACATCATTGAAAACTTAGTGTGTGTTTTCTCATCAAGATTCATGAAACATTCCTAGCTGCCTTTGTATTAAAATGAATAGATTATTCTGGCAGTTGTCACAACTTAAGAAAGCATTGTAATAGTTCCAATGTATTAAGTTTAAGAACTTTAATTCCTCCTATAGATGGTTGAGTATAATTTTACTTCAGGTATGTAACTTAGGGATTAGCTTACTAATTAATTCTAACCAATAAAGTCTCCAGTGTAAAGAATTGGAATGGTTTCAGAGGCAATTACTAAAATTAACTTGATTTTGTTTTTCAGTTTCTGATTTAGAAATAAGAACTTTTTTTTTTTTTTTTTTTTTTTTTTTTTTGCAGTATGCGGGCCTCTCACTGTTGTGGCCTCCCCCATTGCGGAGCACAGGCTCCGGATGCGCAGGCCCAGCGGCCATGGCTCACGGGCCCAGCCGCTCCGCGGCATATGGGATCCTCCCAGACCGGGGCACGAACCCGTATCCCCTGCATCGGCAGGCGGACTCTCAACCACTGCGCCACCAGGGAGGCCCAGAACTTTTTTTTTTTAACAGAAGCAATATAGTGGGTGTGATTTGAATAGATAAGGAATTAACACATTGCTGTCTCTGTTTTTCCAGTTCGCAACAAAGATATGAGTTGGCCTGAAGAAATGTCTTTTATAGCAAACAGTAGTAAAATAGATAGACACAAGGGTAAGTCTACAGTGTACTATTTTTAAACAATCTTAAAATTATTCTTTTATTTTTCCTTCTCTCAACTATTGAAGTGTTAACAACTTGTAGCTTTCTAGCTCAAAAGCGATTAGGCCCCCTGTTATTTTTCTTTTTCCTGAAGCATCAAATTTCTTTCTAACCATGCAATTAAATAATTTATATATTTTGAAAGACATAATTCTAGGAGAGAATTGTTTGAACTCTAAAAAATGATCATAGCAATTAAAGAGAATCACTGCTGCTTCTAGATTACAGATGAGCATAGATTATCATGATTGCCGATGATGCTCCATTAAAAAGCCTCTACTTAGCATTGCAAGACCCAATAGAGAAATATTAGCTCCATTTAATTGATTAGAAGAGTTATAAAAATCATTGCATTGAATACAAATAACTGTTTGGTCATGACATCTTGCTATAGCTAGGCTTCCATTCTCGTGTTGTTTGTTCCAGTTCCGACAGAAAAGGGGGCCACAGGTCTGAGTAACCTGGGAAACACATGCTTCATGAACTCAAGCATCCAGTGTGTTAGTAACACACAGCCACTGACACAGTATTTTATCTCAGGGAGACATCTTTATGAACTCAACAGGTAATCTTCCTTGAGTCATTGGCTCTTAACTTTTATAGCTTTGCTATGAAGGCAATATTACCTAAATCTCCTCTTTCTTCACCCTGGGGGAGGAAAGTCTTAATCTTATTTGCCCTATTAAGCGTGAAGTAAGGACCAAATGCTACTTCTCTTATTTTGAAAAGATATTTTGATGTGAGGAAACAGACTCTAGGTATTTCTGTGTCTACATGATTGTGAATTATAAGAATCTTTGGCAACAAATTTTCCTCTCAAACTTCTAGGACAAATCCCATTGGTATGAAGGGGCATATGGCTAAATGCTATGGGGATTTAGTACAGGAACTTTGGAGTGGAACTCAGAAGAATGTTGCCCCATTAAAGCTTCGGGTAAGCATGTTAAAATAATATAAAGGTATTTAAGTCCTAAGCAGTTATGTAAGTAATTATTTTTCTCTACATGTTTTTTATATTTAGCTTTTTAGTTTTAGTGTAATGTTTTTGGGCCCTTCACAAGGCATAAACTGGATGTCAGATACTTTTACTTCTTCACATATATGTAAAATACTACTGTAGACATAGTGGGTAGAAAAAGATCAAAAGTATAGTCTAAATTTGGGATGTCATTCATTTTACTAATTTATCAGGTATCTTACTTGTATATACAGTAAACCTTTCTTTCTTAATCCTTCACTATTAGCAGTATTCTAACTGCAAGGTAGACCTGAGTCTAATTAATGATACTCGGTACATTTTTAACATTTCTGAGATAATTAGTTCTATCTGTAGAATTTTAAAAAGTAGCAGAAAGAAAGAATTTAATTAATGGATACAAATTTGACATTAATATCATATGCAGTGAATTCTAGTTGATGTTAGGATTACCAGCCACTGTAATAATTATGTATTAACTCATTTAATCTTCTAAATGGCCCTACAGTATAAAGCAACATTATTATCCCCATTTTATGGCTCAGGAAACTAAGACTCATCGCAGTCAAATAGCTTGTCCAAGGTTGCAAGCTAGTTACTAAGTCCTCACAGTTGAACATGAGGCTATTCTGCCTCTAATAATAAAAGTTAGGATACGACAAGACCAGAAAAGCTAACCGTAAAAGAAAACATTATAAAAGGGAATCTTCCAATGTGAGCAAATGCTATTTTAATATTTCCATCTTGTATCTTAAATAGCTATGTACCTAAAGAACTGTTTGCTTATATGATGCTAAACCAGGACATAGGATTGGCCATAATGCTTTTTTGGGGCTGGGGGAGGGAGCATCATTTGAGATTAAGATTAGAAAGATTCCATGATTATCCAAAATATATTTGCTGAAATAGAGACAGACTAAATACTATACTATTTATCTTCTTCTAATGCCTCTGATAGAATTCTGGGCATGTTCATTCTAAACTTTATGAGATAGCAAATAATGAGTTTGATTCCTCTTATATTTATAGTGGACCATAGCAAAATATGCTCCCAGGTTTAATGGGTTCCAGCAACAAGACTCCCAAGAACTTCTGGCTTTTCTCTTGGATGGTCTTCATGAAGATCTCAACCGAGTCCATGAGAAGCCATATGTGGAACTAAAGGACAGTGATGGCCGACCAGACTGGGAAGTAGCTGCAGAGGTTTGTCAGTTTTGAGTTTCGAATGTAAGCAATAGATAAAATATTCTGACCACAAATACGTGTTGCGCAACTTAATGCTAACTAAACTATTCTGTGGTCAGAATTTTACTGCGAAAATGAAGGAATTTATATTTCTCTGCTTATTTCTTGTGCAGTGATCCTAAAACAAAGCATCTTTAATGAAAATAGAAAAATATTTCCTCTTCAATGTAAATTTGGGGGAGAGGATGTAGGAATTATTATTCAGTAGGAATTTAGGAGTCCCCATAATTGCTAAAGTAATGTGTACAGTGACCAATAGGCATATTTTATCTGCTTTTTAATGGACAAAGAACTCATCATTGTTACCTGGTAAGAAGAAAGAAAAAAATAGGGTTTTCCATCTAAATTTAATATGTTATAGATTGAGCAGAAAGAATCACATTCCATTCTGGACCACCAGGGAAGTCCCGATGGTGGTATTTTTAAAGAAGGGAAATATGTAAGCCCAAAGCTGCCTATACGGAGTGATCTGGCTATGTCACTACAGTCTAGATTTACCCCAGTGAGTGCTGCTGCTACACTTGGCAGCTCTTCTGTGTTACCACTGTTGCCAGAATTCTTGAAGTATTTTATGTATTTCTCTACTATCTCAGTAGGCAATATATTTTAAATTATATATCTGACTTGTAAATTTGTAGGCACAAAGCTTTTATTTTTTAAGGATTATATTCTTGACATTTAGATCTAATATATTTAACCATTTTCTTTGAATTTGGGGAGATAAAAAATTTCTCTAATCATTTTTCTTGCTAGGCCTGGGACAACCATCTGAGGAGAAATAGATCAATAGTTGTGGATTTGTTCCATGGGCAGCTAAGGTCCCAAGTCAAATGCAAGACATGTGGGCATATAAGTGTCCGATTTGACCCTTTCAATTTTTTGTCTTTGCCACTACCAATGGACAGTTATATGCACTTAGAAATAACAGGTGGGTCGCAAAGTTATGAAAAATTATTTAATTCTATTGTCTTTTACCTTATTCAAGCAGCCTGAATTTGTAAGTATAGTCATTTGTGTGTAATGCGTTCTCATAAAGATTGATAGTCAGCATGTTATAATTTTTTTAAAAATTTTATTGGTGTTAGTTGGTTTACAGTGTTGTGAGCATGTTACAAATTAACAATCTAATTTCAGGCATGATTTGAGGTTTGAAAGACTTGGAACATGGGTCCATTTTTGTGCCCATTGAGTCTTCTGTCAGTTTCAAATGTGCCAGGAACTCTCTTTAAAATCTTGCAAAGCCACTCACACTTCTGTATCAGATGAATATTCAAAAAATAATGATTTTACTTAAGATTATCTTTAAGCACCATCTGTCGTAGTGTTTACATATAAAATTAAAATTCTAGACTGAAATGTTTGCTATTTCCAAGTCTCTCTCACACACACACACAGACACACACAGTGTAAAGCTTTCATTGAAACCTGAATTTTACTGGTAAAAAATCTTTCCTCTTTACTAGTTATTACGTTGGATGGTACTACCCCTGTACGATATGGACTAAGACTGAATATGGATGAAAAGTACACAGGTTTAAAAAAACAGCTGAGCGATCTCTGTGGACTTAAATCAGAACAAATCCTTCTTGCAGAAGTACATGGTTCCAACATAAAGGTGATATTAACTGTTCTTTTTAGGAAACTCTTGATTCCATCCTTCAAAGATCACAGTTTTCTCAATTAATTATTGTGTCAAATGACCAAGGGAGATAATAAAACACAACAAAAACTGGAAAAAAATTTGTAAAGTTTTTCATTCTAGAAGAAACTTAAAAGAGTTGTCTACCAGAATAAAAGAGTAATAATGATGGTGGTATTTTTATTATTATTATTTTTTTTGGCCACACTGCATGGCATGCGGGATCTTAGTTCCCCTACAAGGGATTGAACCCATGTCCCCTGCAGTGGAAGCACAGAGTCTTAACCACTGGACCACCAGGGAAGTCCCAATGGTGGTATTTTTAAAGAAGGGAAATATGTAAGCCCAAAGCTACCTATATGGAGTGATCTAGCTGTGTCCCTATAGTCTAGATTTACCCCCAGTGACTGCTGCTGCTACACCTAACAGCTCTTCTGTATTACCACTATTGCTAGAATTCTTAAAGTATTTTATGTATGTATGAATGTGTTCTTTTAGTACTTATTTATGAATATATATATACCTGGCCTTTCAACACACTGAGAAATTAAAGAGTAAAGACAAAGTGACACAAATCACTTCTTCTTGCATACCAGCTGGAGAAACTAGAAATTTAATAAATATATTGCCTACCCTAAATTGAGCTCCTACCACTGGTATTATTTATATTCATCTTCGGGGTTTCTGAACAAACTCCCACCTCTTTGACATTTTTTTTCATATGTAATGCGGAGGTGAGATCTCTCTGGGGATTTTGGGTTTAGATTCTTGAAATGACGGACAAAACTTAAGAAGTCAATTATACACATCATACTGCCCTCCTATGAAAGGGGATAATGGTTTTGTCAGGAAGGTTAGTTTTCACTTAGTTTATCAAGCTTTCATTTATAGTTATTTTAGAAAAATTATTCAGACATCTTATTTGTTTTACTGATAAAAGGGTCTAAGACATTTGCTTCAGATATATCAGAGAGATGATTCTCCATTTTATCTGAAACTTCTCCCCCTTCTCATCTCACCTCTTTTTCTATAGAATTTCCCTCAGGACAACCAGAAAGTACGACTCTCAGTGAGTGGATTTTTGTGTGCATTTGAAATTCCCATCCCTGGATCTCCAATTTCAGCTTCTAGTCCAGTACAGACAGGTAAGATAGAACTAGAGCTGCTGCCCATGATTTTAGCTTTGAATAACAGTCTAAGGGTTGTCCTCCTTTTTAGGCTTTTGTTTAGGCTAAAAAATATTAGAGCAAAAGAATTTTGGAGCCTGAAGGAAACCTTGGTGATCATTTATCTCAAATCCTCATTTTATAGGTGAGGAACCTAAAATTCAGAGAACCTAAGTTAGATAGGTAGTTATTAGCTAAATCTACCACTGGAATTCAGATCTCCTTTAACTCTTTTATCTAATATTAACATGGTAACAGATGGTATGAGAGAAATGTACTATCAGAAAACAAAATAATAAATTTGACTAAAAAGGAATCTGTTTATCTAATATTGCCTGTGATTTAATATGGTCATCCAGTGAGTCTTTTTGGCCATTAGTGGGGTTTGTCTCCTCTTTATACTGTTGGCAGTTAGATTCATTCCCCAACTATAACATGCTTCAGAGAGAATGAGGCTCCTCTCATTGGCAGTCAGTAGATAGTACTGATGGTTGGGTTGGTGGATGATTTAACATTGCTTTTTGGTTATCATCACTGTCCAATAGAACTCTCTGCAATGAGGAAAACTTTCTGTAATCTTTGCCATCCAATAGAGTTATCTACTAGTCACATGGGCTGTTTAGCACTTGAAATGTGGCTAGTCAAAGGGAGGAAATGAACTTTTAATTTTAATTTAAAAAGCAGCGACTTTCATCAGTTGTAACAAATGTTTCACTCTGGTGGGGCAGGTTGCTACTGGGGGAGGCTGTGCTGGGTGGGGGCAGTCAGCAGGTGGGAAATCTCTACCTTGCTCTTTATTTTACTGAGTCTAAAACTGCCCTAAAAAATAGTCTTTTTTTAAAATCAAACAATTTTTTAAAAACCCATCATCTGGCTTGGGACTACCGTCTTAGAACATTTCTAGAAGAATGGAGAAAATGAATTTTTAGAGGAGAGGAAAAAGAAAAGCAGTAGAACTGTTTTCGTGCCACAACACGGTGCTAATAAAGATTGTTGGAAAAATTCTACTTACTCTTTCTATCAGTTACTCGTGCTTTGTCATTTAGTCAGAAGTGTGAGTTATTAAGGTAAAATCTGAAATTAAAATCTTCCAATTAATCTAGAATTATCATTTGACTTATTCCTCCCTGTCCTCTGTTAAATGAGACTGTCAGTGGTCTGAGTCCCAGCAATATTTGAGAAAAGAGCAAAGATAAAGGTACCACAGACTTGTGATGCTATACTTATCTTTGAATTTGTAGATTTCTCCTCTTCCCCATCTACAAATGGAATGTTCACCCTAACCACCAATGGGGACCTGCCTCGATCAATATTCATCCCCAATGGAATGCCAAACACTGTTGTGCCATGTGGAACTGAGAAAAACTTCACAAATGGAATGGTGAATGGTCATATGCCATCTCTTCCTGACAGTTCCTTTACAGGCTACATCATTGCAGTCCACCGAAAAATGGTTAGTTTAATGTTAGGCAAGTTACTGCTGGTCTTGCCAGTGTTATTTATGAAACAGCCATTTTCTGTCTTTGCAACATCTTCAGTGTGTACACTTTCAATGTGTTATGTTCTAAGTGATTGCAGCCAGGATTTAATATCACACATGACGGCCTACGTATGAAATGACATTCCTCACTCATGTATCAAGCAGCAACAGGAGAGCTGGTGCATCTGAATATAGTACTACTGTCTTTAAAAAGTTTGTGGCTCCTATATGTTCATGTAGCCATGTACATCTTCTCCGCCATATAAGTGTAGATGCCTTTGGAGAAGGTTTTGTTTGTTTTGGAGGGAGAAACAAGAAGATTCTTGGGCAAGACAAGTTGTTTCCTAGGATTGCTGTAACAAATTACCACAAACTTGATGGCTTAAAACAACAGAAATTAATTCTTTCACAGTTCTGAAGGCCAGAAGTCTGAAATCAAGGCATCAGCAGGGTTGTGCCCCTTCCATAGGTTTTAGGAGAGAATCCCTCTTGCCCCTTCCAACTTGTACAGGAATTCCTTAGCTTGTGGCTGTAAAACTCCAATCTCTGCATCTGTCTTCGCCTTCTTCTCCTTCTTCCTCTGCCTTTCACTGATAAGAACAATTGTCATAGGATTTAGGGGCCATCCCAATAATCCAGGATGATATCTCAATTTAATTACATATGCAAAGACCCTTTTGCCATATAGGGTCACATTCATAAGTTCTTGGAGTTAGGATGTGGACATATCTTTTTGGGGACCACCAAAATTCACTACAGAAATCATTTATCATAAAATTATCATTTATTCAAAAAACCAAGTACCAAGAAAAAAATTAAATACCTGGAAATAAACTTTACAAAAAATATACAAGGTATCTGGATAGAAAACAATAAAATATTATTGCTAGAGATTAAAGAAGACTCAGATGTTTGAAGGAACAGACCGTGTTCATGGATTAGAAGACTCAGTATTTCAAAGATATCCGTTCTCCACAAACAAATCTACAGATTCAATGCACAATCCCAATAAAAATGCATACTCTGGGCTTCCCTGGTGGTGGAGTGGTTGAGAGTCCGCCTGCCGATGCAGGGGACACGGGTTCGTTCCCCGGTCCGGGAAGATCCCACATGCCCCGGAGCGGCTGGGCCCGTGAGCCATGGCCGCTGAGCCTGCGCGTCCGGAGCCTGTGCTCCGCAACGGGAGAGGCCACAGCAGTGAGAGGCCCACGTACCGCAAAAAAAAAAAAAAAAAAAAGCATACTCTGTATGTGTATGCTTGTGTACGTATAACTTGATAAGCTGATTCTAATATATGGAAGCACAAAGCACTAAAGTAACCAAGACAGTCTTGAAGAAGAACAAAACATGAAGAATTGAGCTACCAGATATCATGATTTTTTTTTTTTTTTTTTTTTTGGCGGTATGCGGGCCTCTCACTGTCGTGGCCTTTCCCGCTGCGGAGCACAGGCTCCGGACGCACAGGCCCAGCAGCCATGGCTCACGAGCCCAGCCGCTCCGTGGCACGTGCGATCCTCCCGGGCCGGGGCACGAACCCACGTCCCCTGCATCGGCAGGCGGACTCTCAACCACTGCGCCACCAGGGAAGCCCACCAGATATCATGATTTTATAAAACAATGACACTTGAGACATTGTGATATTGGTGTGAGAAAAGGCAAATAGACCAATGGAATAAAATAGAGAGCCCAGAAACAGGTTCACATACGTATGAACACTTGATTTATAACAAAGATGACATTACAGAGCAGTGGAAAACAGTTTTCTTGGTAAATGGTGCTGGGATAATTGAATAGCCATATGAAACTTGACACACCTACCTCTCACCACATAAAAATCAGTTCCAGGTGGACTGCAGAATTAAATATGAAGGCAAAACAGAAAAGCAGACCCTAGAAGATAATAAACGTGAATATATTCATGACCTTGGTTTAGAGAAAAAGACTTCTTGAATAGGACACAGAAAGCACTAACCATGAAAGAAAAGATTGATAAATTGTACATCATTAAAATTATGAACTTCAGTTTCATCAAAAGACATCACTAAGGGCTTCCCTGGTGGCGCAGTGGTTGAGAGTCCGCCTGCCGATGCAAGGGACACGGGTTCATGCCCCGGTCCGGGAAGATCCCACATGCCGCAGAGCGGCTGGGCCCGTGAGCCATGGCCGCTGAGCCTGCGTGTCCGGAGCCTGTGCTCCGCAACGGGAGAGGCCACAACAGTGAGAGGCCTGTGTACCGCAAAAAAAAAAAAAAAAAAAAAAAAAAAAAAGACATCACTAAGCAAGTCAAAGGCAAGCCTAGGAGTAGAAGATGTTTGTAACTCATATAACCAACAAAAAGGCTCAATCCAGAAAATATAAAGGACTCCTATAGTCACTATGAAAAAACAATTCAATAAAAAAATGGCTAATACTTAAATAGGCACATCACAGAAAGGATATCTAAATAGCCAATAATCATATGAAAAAGTGATCAGCCACACTGCTAATTAGGGAAATGCAAATTAAAATCACATTATGAAGACTTCCCTGGTGGCGCAGTGGTTAAGAATCCGCCTGCCAATGCAGGGGACACGGGTTCGAGCCCTGGTCCGGGAAGATCCCACATGCCATGGAGCAACTAAGCCCGTGTGCCACAACTACTGAGCCTGAGCTCTAGAACCCACGCACCACAACTACTGAGCCCACGTGCCACAACTACTGAAGCCCACGGCCTAGAGCCCTTGCTCCACAACAAGAGAAGCCACCGCAATGAGAAGCCCGCGCACCACAATGAAGAGTAGCCTGCGCTCTCCGCAACTAGAGAAGACCACATGCAGCAACGAAAACCCAAGGCAGCCAAAAATAAATAATTTTTTTTAAAAACCCACATTACAATATCACTGCACACCCACCAGAATAGCTATCATTATTAAACAGGTTGACAGTGTTGGTAAGAAGAATTGAGCAACAGGAACTCTCATACACTGCTGATGAGAGCATACATTAATACAGCTACTTGTAAAAATAGTTTTCTAATTAAAGATAAGTAATTCCACTATTCCATTTTGTGTTTTTATGAAAACACAAAATAAAACCACTAAATGTCCATTAGTAGTAGAAAGGATAAGGAAGTTGAGACATGGTCATATAATAGAACATTATACAGCAATGAAAATGAATGAATTTTTAGTTATACCCAACATAAATGAATCTCATAAACATAATGTGGGAAAGAAGCCAGACACAAAAGAAATACCAATAATATGATTCTATTTATAAATAAAAACTTTAAAGACAGGGAAAATGAAATTTACTGTTTATGCGTTGGGTGTAAAATGATAAAGAAAAGCAAAGAATTGATTACCATAAAACTGAGAAAAACTGTTACTGTTAGGAGGAAGGAAGACTTTGTGATTGGGAGGAAGCAAGAGGAAGGCTTTGGAGTGCTGGCTGAATTGTTTCTTGACCTGACTGGTGATTACACAACTATTTGCTTTGTGATAATTCTTTGAAATGTATATTTTCCCTCCTTTGAATCAGTAACTCCCGAGTTAAAGTGATTTTCTGACCATGTGAACGATGTTCTGTGGGACATATTCTAAACAGGATTGTATGAGTGGACATCCTAGAGAATTAAGGGATATATTTCTGTCTTGGAATTTTGTTTAAGCACAGCTCCAACAGGTCCCATCAGCTAAAATAATTGGGGTGATTCATTCATTTCCCCATGTCTTTTTTAACGGAGCATTATCAGATCATATATTAAGAACACTGATGTATTTTTAATCTTTCTTAGAAAACAGCTCTCTTCAGTTATCATGTATATGTTACATAAAGTGCTTGTAAGTGCTAAAGCATTATATATAGGTTTTTGTAATTATTGGACCATACAGCCATATTGTCAGCTCTAAATTTTCACCTTTTAACCAGTTCTCTGTTTCCAGTTTCCTTCATGATCTAGCAGCTTCTTTGGGGAATGCCTAAAATTGATTTTACAATCTGTCCCAAGTCAACTCCCCTTTCCCATTATTCATGTGAAAGGCAACACCGTTCTTCCATGCTAAAGGCTAAAGGCTAGAAGTGTTCTTACATTTTTTTCCCTCTTTTCTTCTAAAACCCTATATTCAGTATATCATTGTGCCTTTTAATTTCTTCTTTCAAAATACTACTTGAATTTACCATTTTTCGTCATTTTCATTGCCACCTTCTTCTTTCAGACCCTTTGATCTCATGGTTGACTTACTTTGAAAGTATTTTTCTTCGACTCCCTTCTACAAGATAGAAAAAGAAGGGGAATAAGGCAAGGTAACATAGGCAAGAATATTCAGAGACTAAAGGGAGAAATAGTGTTGTGTTGACAGAACAACTAAAGGGAAGTCAGTTTCAAAAAAAATTAAGAAAGATGTGGTTACATAGGCCAGAGACATCAAAAAGAATGAAAACTGAGAAGTTGGGCTGTGTAACCAAGTAAATAAATAGGGCAAGAACTTAGCACAGTTATAGGTCAAGTGAGTTTTTTCAGATTAGAGAAAAAGTCGTTAGGAGAGGACACAAGGAAAATTCCTGGTGCAGTAAAGCTGGGAGCATTATTATCCCATGAGGAACGGAGCAGGTATGGGCCACAGGGCCCTGGGAGCAGTTACCTTCAAGAGGATGAAAACTGTGTGGGTTTAGAAGAGAAATACAGGGACTTCCCTGGTGACACAGTGGTTAAGAATCTGCCTGACAAGGCAGGGGACACGGGTTCGAGCCCTGGACCAGGAAGACCCCACATGCCGCAGAGTAATTAAGCCCGTGCACCACAACTACTGAGCCCATGTGCCACAGCTACTGAAGCCCACGCACCTAGAGCCCATGCTCTGCAACAAGAGAAGCCACCACGATGAGAAGCCTGCGCACCGCAACGAAGAGTAGCCCCCACTCGCTGCAACTAGAGAAAGCCCGCGCGGCAACGAAGACCCAACGCAGCCAAAAATAAATTAATTAATTAAAAGAAAAAAAAAGAAGAGAAATACACTGAGAAGAGTAAAAGAAATAGTTGCTTAAATGACCTCATTTATTTAGTAAAATAAGTCATCTACCAGGAGTTGGAGTGGAAGAAAAGTAGAAGTTTTAGGAGAGAAAAACTCATCTCAGTTTTTTGATTTTTAAAAAATAGTTCTGAACTCTGTCCACATTTCTGTGGGTCTTATAATAATATAACTACCAACACATGAAATGGGGTCTTAAAATCATGTATTTAGCTAATCTTAAGTGAATAACGGAAAAATAAAATACTTGAGGGTCTGAAATAAGAGAGTCTTTTCACTTAGAAACTAGTGGGTTTATAAGTTGTTGGCTTAGCTTCTCTACTGTATAAAGACCAGACTTAAAGAATTAAATGTCCAAGTGCTCATCAGCTTTTTTGAGTAATCCTGCAACTCCCAGCAGCCTTTCTGTTATGCTGAACTTTTGTTTTAAGCCATCATTTCCAGGCTAATTCTGTGCAGTATCTCCATGTTAAGAAATGATTAAAATCTCCTTTAACATACTCAAAGCAAACGTTTTAAAAGTTTACGTTACTTTTATTCTATCATGTAATTAAGAATATGATTTTTAATTTTTTTACATATGATTCAGTGTGTGTGAGAAATATTTATCAGAGAAAAACTACGCAGTTTGAAAATAGTAAATGCTGAAAACCCAAGTTTGATAGAGAGCAACTCTGAAATTGGCAATACCTCAACCTTTCAGTGATTCCACTTTGAATAACCATTCTCTTCATATTAGTAAAAGATGGTCCTATAAATAAAGAGAAGTGTGATAGCGACTGAGTTGAAAATGGTAGTGATGCCTGTTTTTGGCAGTCTTAGAAGAATGAGAGGGAGGAATCAGAGGCCTATCTTCTCCGTTCTTTCTTCTCTTGTTTGTACATACAGATGAGGACAGAACTGTATTTCCTGTCATCTCAGAAGAATCGCCCCAGCCTTTTCGGAATGCCTCTGATTGTTCCGTGTACTGTGCATACCCGGAAGAAAGACCTGTATGACGCAGTTTGGATTCAAGTATCTCGATTAGCCAGCCCACTCCCACCTCAGGAAGCTAGTAATCATGCACAAGATTGGTGAGTTTCAGGGCATCTTCCTAGATCTTTGGTTTCCAAATGTAGAAGATGAATTTATGTGAATTCTGTGTGATTTATAGGACCTATTCCATGTCAGGTTAAGCACTCCTTGAAGAACCATCCAGAGAACATACAGTTCAACCATTTGGTTTGGTCTTTTGAGTAGGAGAGACTGTACACCTTCCTTTCATCACCTAGACAATCCAGTGTCTAATAATCGTTGTATTCTCCGATCTCCTACCTAAATCTTTTCAGCTAGTATTTTATATGCTTCAGGTAATATCCTTGGCTTCTGTTACTACAGAAGTAGAGGGTATGAATTCACCAGGAAATTTGCATCATCTCAACCCTCTGAAATTCTGAATGGGAGCAGTATCTATACGTGCATATCTATACATGAACTCTGAAAAAGTCTCATGCCATAACAATGATTCAGTTGGTTTATCTCCCTACCATGTCATTTTAACATGGAGTAATTTCATAAGCCTTGGTAAAGAAAATAAGCATCTTCTGTTTTTTTTCCATTCCTTTTACCACTGTTCTATTGGATTAGTAAATGTATTTACTTCTAATAATCTTTGGGATTGTGTTGCCTTTTATATCTCATTTGAATTGAAGATCATTTTCTTATTATCATGGTGCAAGTGGGAGTTCTGCTTCTGTGTTAACTGAGTAAAGAAATTATTTTTGCTGATAGGTTATTTGTTATGGTATGAGGTTCTTTTGATAATTAGGATAAGGCTTAAGGTAAATAAATTTTAAAGGAAAAGTACAAATAATAGATAAGTGATTTAATTGATGAATGTTGTGTTTAGTAAAAATGACAATAGGGCAAGATTAAATTTGAAGTGAAAATTTAATCGAATTAAAAGGCTTCTAGATGAGGACTTTTCCCAGGGCTTGCTAATGAAGCAGATATGGAGTATGAGGGGAGGAGGAATCCAAGCTAGATTTTCAGCCTGAACAATTGTCTGTGAATGCTGGTACCGTTTAATGAAATGAGGAAGACTGGAGAAGGAGTAGGTTTTGGCAAGCAATGACAGGAATCAAGCTAAATTCAAGATCTGTGTTATATTTTCAAGTGGGAAATAGACTTAAGGTTTTTCCAGGAGGTATAAATATAGGTGTCATCAACAAATAGTTGGTATTTAAAACCCTGAGACCAGTTGATATTATTTAGGTAGTAAGAGAGATGATGCCTAAGATCTAATTCCTGATGCATTCCAGCATTTAGAGGCTGAATAATGGAGGGAGAGACAGCAAAGGAGATTCAGAAGGAACAGCCAGTGAAGTAAGAAGAAAGCCAGGAGTGAGTAGTGTCCCAGAAGTTAAGTGAAGATAGTGTTTAAGGGAGGACTGATCAGATTAAGAGAAGGACTGGGAATTGACCACTGGCTTTGATAAAATGGCAGCCTTTGGTGACCTTGCAAAAGCTGTTTTAGTGGAGTAGTGTAGATGAAGACACAGAGGTTAGAGTAGGTTAAAGAGAAGATGGTCCTACAGACATTAAAAGAATAATAAGAGCTTATCTTTTAGAGATAACACAGTGAAATATTTATGGATGAAAATGATAAAATGCCTCTGATTTTCTTCAAAAGTTATCTAGTGGGTCACAGTAGCCAAGAGGTGGAAACAACCCAGAAGTCCATCAACAGATGAATGGATAAACAAAATGGTATATACATACAGTGGAATATTATTCAGCCATAAATAGGGATGGAGTTCTGATACATACTACAACATGGATGAGCCTTGAAGACATTACACTCAGTGAAATAAGCTAGACACAAAAGGACAAATATTTGTATGATTCCACTTTTATGAGGTGTATCTCGAATAGGCAAGTTTATAGACAGAAAGTAGACTAGAGGTTAATAAGGTCTGGGGGGAGGGGAATTTATTATTGCTTAATGGGTAGAGTTTCTGTCTGAGAAGATAAAAAGGTTCTGGAGCTGGGTGGTAGTGATAATTGCACAACACTGTGAATGTACCTGATGCCTCTGAGTTGTACACTTAAAATGTTAAATGGTAAATTTTATGTATATTGTACCACATTTTTAAAAAATGGAATAAAAGAATCTAGTGGGGCTAGGTAAGGGTATAGATGAAATAAGAGTGGCCAAGAGTTGATAATTAATTGTAGTTGGGTGCTGTTCATTGTACAGTTCTCTACTTTTCTGAGTGTTTATGTCAATAAATTTGAAAATTTAGATTAAATGGACAAATTCCTGGACTTGAGGATCCATGCAGAAGATGATTAGTTTGAGGGACAGTGGATAAGGAGGAAAGTGAGAATTTGAGGGCAGTGATTGGAGGTTTATGTTGGGTCAGAATTGTTAGAGTAGTGATACTTAAATAAGTGATCCAAGAAGATAGGAGATGTTTGTTGCAAAGTAGGATGTTTGGAATTGAGATTTTTGGAGATGGTAAAGTCCTTATCATGGCTTCATTACCTTCAGCAGCCATGTAATAGCCACTATCAATTGACAAGATCTAGAATATGACCATTGGAGAGGGTAGATCAATATAGAATGGAGATTATTGTTGTAAGAGAGAAGGCCGAGGAGTTGTTAGATAAGTTACATTGAAGTCACCAAGAGTAATGATGGAAGTGACAGAGAGAAAAAGAGTGAACTGCATTCTAAAATCTTTAGTGAATAAAGAAGAAATGTCCCCACCAAGGAGGAATAGCAAGCAGGTGGTATAATTCAGTAGCAGATGCTACATAGAAACCAGAATTTTACCAGAAGTGGTAAAGAGGAGTAAGGAGGAGACCCATATCACCTTCAGGTTCTGGGGTGTATGAGAAGAAAGCTAGCACTTAAGAGGTGAACTGGAAGCGAAGTCCTCAGGAAAGCCAGGTTTCCGTTAGAGCAAAAAATTAAAGAAACTTTTTAGAAGAGAGGTGCTGCACAGTTCTCTGCCAGAGTGCTACCTGTTTGTTTTGTCCCTTTATCTTTCTTTGGATTCCTCACTTACCATCGACCTGGTTTTCATTGACATGATACTGGGCAGCATGGGCTATCAATAGTCATTCAATCAACAAGTTATGCAGAAAGCTGGGAACTGCTGTGACAGGCATGATACTCACTGTTGCCCTTACAGTGAGTCCTTATCATGGTTTTATTACCTTCAGCAGCCATGCAGTAGCCACTACAAATTCCCAAATGATCCATAAAGTATATTGCTCTTATGTTACAGTCCTTTTATTGCTTCTTATTGGCGCAAGGATGAATAAATTTTTTTAAACTTGGAGAACTCACAAGGCTATCTTGCAGTTAAGACATTACCCTAAAAATGTTAAGTAGTTTTTAGCTTTAGATAGTTAAGGCAAGGAAAAGGGGTATCTGTCATGTACCACATCAGGGATTCTGATTAAAGAAACTTCTAAATATATAGTTAGTCAACTCCTCTGATACCATTATGACCTTTCAGCTTTCTGTGGTGTGTCAGTGTTCTTGTCATGGAAGAGGTCTGGTTTAATGTGAATTAGATCTCTTGATAGAATTAGGGCTGAAGGATAATTAGCATTTGATTTCATGATTAGCTTATTTTATGAAATTTGTGTGGACCACATGGACTCTCTCAGAGACATCTGGCAGTCTGCTGTGTCTCCCCCTCTGTAAGCAGGGAGCCCTGAGTGTGGTTGTACAGGGCTGCAGTTAATGGGTTAGGATAACCAGCACTGAGCTGCCAATGTGAACATACTGCTCTGACAGATGCCCCTTTCTAGGGTTAGTTCAAGAGAAGATGAAAGAGACCTCAACTAAGAAATGTTTCTTATACTCTTTGGTTTATGTTCTGTTTCAGTGATGACAGTATGGGTTATCAGTATCCATTCACTCTACGAGTTGTGCAGAAAGATGGGAACTCCTGTGCTTGGTGCCCATGGTATAGGTAAAGTGACCTTCTGCAAAAGAAAAATTTTAGAATTGCAGCTTCAGATATTATACCCTTTTCATAAGGTTTCCAGTTTTTAGAAGTAATAATAAATAATGAAAAGCTTGAAATAAACTTAGGAATTCTTCATTCATCTCTTCCCTGTGAGGTCTATAGCTAAGTTTTGCTCTTGAGATTTAGCTGGTTTTGTAAACTCTACAATCCTCATCAAATTCATAGCTTATGACTAACATTTATCATTCTATACCTTCTGCTCCTTAGCTGTAAATCAGTTTAGCAATTCTGAGCCCAGTAAGACATAGTCTATTTACTAGACCTTGCTGGAAGTCTATTTTTGGTTTTTAGAAGAGTTATGGAGATTGATTGGCCATTACTGTCCCAGCTTGGAAAATGCCTGAGTACTGAAGTCAGCCTTCAGAGAACTGTAATAGCTTTAGCAAACTGAGTCTGTATAGGCCTTGGAACCATGGCCTTTGTCATGGTTCCCTCCCCCCTGCCATAAATTTTTATATGTATTTATTTAATGTGCCATTTTACAAACAAGGAAATAGGCATGGTTATGCCAGATACATTGTCCTACCTCCAAGCATTTAATAACTAAATTTAGAATTTCTTGAGGGTGTATGGTCTCAGATAGCCAATTCCCATATCATTTATTTGCCATAAAGTCCATATATTCATGTGGATTTACAAATGGTTATCAAGTACCTTGAAAAACCAAAGATTTGAGAAGTGATAAGCAGGATTCCCTGAAATAATAATAATTACTAGCATATATTCATGCATTTATCAGTCTGAAGTTAGAAGCCCATGACAAATTGGGACGCCCAAGAAGGAAAGTAGAGAAGTAGAAAGGGGAACTTCCCTGGTGGCATAGTGGTTAGGAGTCCACCTGCCAATGCAGGGTACATGGGTTCGAGCCCTGGTCCAGGAAGATCCCACATGCTGCACAGCAGCTAAGCCCGTGCGCCACAACTACTGAGTCTGCGCACTCTAGAGCCTACGAGCCACAACTACTGAGCCCATGTGCCACAACTACTGAAGCCCATGCTCCTAGAACCCATGCTCCACAACAAGAGACGCCACTGCAGTAAGAAGCCCATGCATTGCAGTGAAGAGTAGCCCCCCCGCTCAACGCAATTAGAGAAAGCCCGCAGGCAGCAACAAAGACCCAACGCAGCCATAAATAAATAAATAAACAAATTTATTTAAAAAAAAGAAGTAGAAAGGGAAAGTTTTGGGGGTTTTTTGGGTTTTTTGTGTTGTTTGGTCACACCCCACAGCTTGCAGGATCTTAGTTCCCCTACCAGGGATTCAACCCAGGCCGTGGCAGTGAAAGCGACAAGTCCTAACCACTGGACCTCCAGGGAATTCCCGGGGAGAATATTTCTGATAAAGAAAATTTGGATTCCTTCATAATTACTCTTTCCTCAGTAGATCTTTTTTCCCCCTTTAGATTTTGCAGGGGCTGTAAAATTGATTGTGGGGAAGACAGAGCTTTCATTGGAAATGCCTATATTGCTGTGGATTGGGACCCCACGGCCCTTCACCTCCGCTATCAAACATCACAGGAAAGGGTAAGTACTCAAAGCCATCGTAAGATGGTGGTTTTCCTATGTACAATTTTTCCCAGCTTAACTGTATCATGGCATTTCTATTTTCAGACAGTTTAAAAACAGCTAGAAAAACATTCATTGGCATTCTCTGTGGCACTTTTCCCACTTGTAGAGTTAATTGTATTGGAGCATTGAATTTCAAAAATATTAATAATAAGTAAATCTTGAAACAAAACTTTGGGCGTAATTAAGAAGTTATATTCTCTGGCCATGACATATCAAGCGTGCCAGTCTCTCTGCCTGTTTATTAATTATTATTGAAGATGCAGCATTTGGTAACCACTATTACTTAGCTCAAGTGCATTCCAGGGCTATAGCTGCTACCTTTAATGGGCATAGTGATCAGAAAATTAGAGAAAGAACTGAATGTTTCAAGACTGGGCACCTAAGAGTACATCTCCATGCCTGTTCTTCACACTTAGCATTCCTCTACTGCCACTCTGGCTGGAACAGTTTTTACATTTTGAAAATGTAACTTCCAAAAGAATACTACCTCCATATCTAAAAATGCTTGCCAAATATTGTTTGAAGGGTAGATTGACTGGATAGCTTGTGCATAGAGATATGAAGAATCTGGTGGAAATGTAAAAGCAACAGAATCAAAAGAGTTGTTTTAGTCACAGGAAGAGTAGTAGTGGCTTTTGCATTTATATGATTCTTGATGGAAATTTCCTTCACTGTTTTTTAAGGCATTCCCTTTAGATAAGTTAGTAACGAGAATTAACTTTTCTGTCTTTTTTTTTTTTTTTTAAGTATAGTTGACTTACAATGTTGTGTTTCTGGTGTACAGCAAAGTGATTCTGTTATACATACATATATATTCTTTTTTATATTCTTTTACATTATGGTTTATTACAGGTTACTGATTATAGTTCCCTGTGCTATATGATAGGATCTTGTTGTTTATCCATTCGCATATATAATGCACGTATAATAGTTCTCATCTGCTAATCCCAAACTCCCAATCCAACCCTCCCCCACCCCCTTGGCAATCACAAGTCTGTTCTCTATGGACTTTTCTGTCTTTTTGTGCTATTGAGTAGTGGGGGAACTCCCAGTTCCAGACCAAATTCCCTATTTGGATCCCTAAATATGCCCCCACACACCCTAAGGCTCTCACTAGCCAAGGATGAGTACTATTTGTGGATACTTGGCCAAATGAAAGATCATTGGGCTAAAGGAAGCTGAAGAGAAGTAGATGTTTTGGCAGATTATGCTCACTGTAGCAAGGTAATTCAATAACCTCAACCATGGTTACTTTGAAGAGGGAAAATTTTAGCAATTGAAAGAAAGATTCTTAAATCTTCATCAGCACAAAATCCAACAGGACATTACTCCTGTCAAAGATGAAAAATTATTTGGCTGTAAATCTCTTTCCCTTTTTAACAAACCCAGTGTGCAATCTGAAAAACTCTGGAGGACATCCTGTTTTATGGAAGAGGGACCTACGTGACCTGCTAAATCTCATCCCACTTCCATTTTCAGTGATGCTCTTAAGATACCATGGAAACCAAGCTGCTATTGAGATACCCTTCCTTGCTGGGGAATGGGGCCACATGACTAATTTCTTCCTACATGTGGTTTCTGCATGTGCTTGGAGAGTCACGTAGACAAAGGAGATTGAAAATTGAGATTGTTGCCTGTATGTTTTATGGTTTTTACTCCAGTAATTCCCCTTTTAAGAATTTATCCTAGGGTAATACTCTGTGATTTGCTGACAAATTTCATCATAGCATTTGTTAGAATAGGAAAAATTAGAAGCAACTTGTATTTGTCCCACACTAGAGGCATGTGGTATAGAAATTGGATAAAATATTATGCAGCCATTGAAAATGCTGACTACCAGGAGTTTTTCCTGACATACATAGAGAGATGCTTATGATGTCTTGTAAAGTTTTTTGTAAAGCAAGATATAAAATTGAAAAAAAAGATATAAAATTGCATACACTGAAAAATCTCTTCATATAAGAAAAAGGGCAGAAGAAAATCTGCCAATATTTTGACAGTTTGCCTTTATATTAAGAGTATAAAAGGTTTCCTGCCTTTTTACATTTTTCACTGCTTTCCAGAATTTCTACATGAATGTTTTATTTGGTAAGGAGGGAAAAATATAGGCAATTGTGCTTATTCTTTTTACTTTTCCCCTGTTTGGACCTCATATTCCTTAATAAAAAATTAAACTAGATAACTTCTCAGATCTCCCTCTTTTTCTAATAGTCTTATAATGTATGAAAGCTTATTATTTCATTCCTTTATGTTTTGGGCTAAGGATGAGCTTTCAAGCAACTTAGTTTAAAAAAAAAAAGGAGGCGGGTGCCAATAATAATTTAGACTATTTGAATAATTGTAGAGGATCTGGGAATGGATCCCAAGAGGTAAAGGGAATCTTTGTCATTTAGGGAAATTTTATTAATAAATAAAAATTATTTTTGTCCACAGATATGTTTTTCATCTATCTCCTTCTTCCCTGTCTCCATCCAGCTCTATAGCCTGTGTGTTCTATAGAAAATATAGTCAATAAAAATCAACATTCTTTACTTACTTACTATAATTTGTGGTTGGCCATAAAGCATCCCTGGTAGAGATAATAATACAGATAATGTTTCACTGGCTGTGAGAAAAGAGACAGTACTATATTTAATACACCTCTTTTTCTACTCTGATTCTAACCACCATGATACAGCATGTTTCCTTTTGAAGCATGTCAGTTTTTCCCTTGGATGACCAGCCCTAAAAATGATGAGAGTTAGTATCAGAAAAGAAGTTGAGGTCAAGCTAGACTTTGCTTCCTAGAAAAAAGAGGTTTCCTCTAAGTTCCCCTTTTTAAATAAGCTCTTTAGAAATGGATGGCGATGCAATGCTAAAACTCTTCATTGCATAATCAACCCCAACCTTGATAGTTATAAAAACATTTGACAGCCTGTGACTCAGCCATCTTCTCATGTAAGGAAAAAGTCACACCTGAAAACCTGTTCTAAACTGTGAGCTCAGGAAGGAAAACTTGAGGGAAATTGCCTCAGGCAAAGAGAACCAATTCACCTCCAGAAGGGAGGAGTAATAAGTGGGGTGAGGGACCTGTATGTGAACTTTGTCAAAAAGAGAGGCATTCATTGTTGTACTTGTCGTCCCGGCTGCACCCTGCGAAGTAATCCCTGTGGAGTCTCACGGTCATTCATAGTCATGCTATGTATGCCTCACCTGCCGTGGTTCTTGATTGCTTATTAAGTGGCAGCCAAGAATTGGAGAGGGAAAAATCCTTCCTTTCTGTCGCATTCTAGGCCCCTCCTTGTCTCCTTCCTCCTGATTCCCACACCACCTCCAACATACATCCTTGCACATCTACCCCCCTTTGCTCTCTCCTTCCTCATATTTACCTCCTCCTTGCTTCAAAGCCTAGCATGCTGGTTAACAGGACCACAGAGGTTTGGGCAGGTATTAGGGGTCTTCTCAGCAAAATCAGGCTTTTTTGAGCCTGCTGTTCCTTTTATTGCCATCTCAGATAGAAAGGCACCAAGAGGCAGGAGACAGATAATAATACACATGGTATTTTGATAACTCTGTGTTATGTGGCATTAATATGCAAATGAGTTGTAGCCTGTGAGTTTTAATGCCCTGGGGGTTGTCCTCTTAAGGTGAGCTTTTCTGTATCCTTTCTTATTTAATCCAGATTTGGCATCTGTGTTTCAGTGATATTATTTCTCCTAGCCTCTGTAAAGCCTGCAGCACACTATAATGTTCTGTGTCCCTGTTAAAAAAATAAATGGCCTAATCTCAACACCCTGGCTTGAGAGCCAGTCCGCATGTAAGCTGTTTTAGGATTTCAAATTGTAAAATGAACAGGCAATTCCTTGTTTGTTTTTGTTTTTGTCATTTGGAAGCATGCAGAAATTTTTCCCACACAAGCTATGGTCATATAAATAGAAATTTGATCAAGGATGTTATTGATGTGATATTTGTGAATAAATGTACAAATGCCCTATTTGCTCAGACTCTAGTTTGGGTTGTATTTTTTTCCTCATGTAAAGTAAATGAGGTTGAGTCACCTAGAGGATGATGCATGGCAGGTGACCATTGGAAACCCCCGCCCTCCCACCCCTTCTCCCGTTCCTCCTGTCCCCTCCGCCTGCAGGTTGTAGATGAGCACGAGAGTGTGGAGCGGAGTCGGCGAGCACAAGCTGAGCCCATCAACCTGGACAGCTGTCTGCGTGCTTTCACCAGTGAGGAGGAGCTGGGGGAAAATGAGATGTACTACTGCTCCAAGTGTAAGACCCACTGCTTGGCAACCAAGAAGCTAGATCTCTGGAGGCTCCCCCCCATTCTGGTATGTTACAGTCCCACCTCTGAGAGAGCAAGAGTCTAGCTTGAAGGAAAGAAGTGGGGAGCAAATAAGAGTTTTTGAGAATAAGACCCTTCCTGCAGCAGTGTTTAAAACACATTTGCTGTTGCACACAGAGATGAATTGTACTCCAGGTATTTGCTAGTTTAGTATCCTACAGAGCATACAGCCTAGAAGGGGAGAGAAGTCATACAGACCAGTAACTGCATTAAGTGCAATATATGAGAAGTGCCACGAGTGGTACAACCTGGTGAATTTACACTTCAGGAAAAGGTGAAAGCACTCCTGGCTCTAGGCAGAGAGGAAGCTTTAGGCTTGTGCTTATGGACTACAGAAGAGAACAGAGGCTGAACCTCCGATCCCGCTGTGCTTCATCACATAGCCACAACACGCTGCTGGATTAAATGTGTAGGCACAAGTGCACTGGGGCTTACATGTTCTTTCTGATTTGATGTACTTCTGCCTTCTCCATTCATGGATTAGGAGACCCGCCTGTTGCTTGTCAAGAAAGTTTGAGGTGTCAATTCCTCCTATTCATTTAAGAAGGTTTTTTCCTTAAGGGAGGAAATCATATCAAATGTAAGGCACTGGTGTATTGTAACCAGACCTTGTGTGTATTTTTTTAATCATATCTTCTTCCTACTACTGTGTGAGACTGTGAATGTAGACCAGAACAACTTCCCGGGGAAGGATGCACAAGAAATTACTAATGCTGATTAGCTAGCTCCAGGGAGGGGAAGCAGGGCACAGGGACAGGCTTGGGAACAGGTAGGTGGGAAGGGGGAAGGTTTTTTTTTTTAATTGAGGTGTAGTTAACATGGAATTAAATTCATAGATTTTAAATGTCTTGTTTGATGAGTTTGACAATTATATATACTCATATAACCATCACATAAAACATATCATGAAGTATTGGCATTTGTAAAACTATGTTTTTGAGGTCTTTAAAGAATAATGAGGAGTAGATGTTATGGTGAGAGCTTGGTGGGCTTCTCTTAAATCCACACACCAGCATGCCCCTTAGAAAGGGGTTCTCTTTATATAAACAGTAAATTATTAAGCATTTAGGGTAGGGGCTTCCCTGGTGGCGTGGTGGTTGGGAGTCCGCCTGCTGATGCAGGGGACACGGGTTCGTGCCCCGGTCCAGGAGGATCCCACGTGCCGCGGAGCGGCTGGGTCCGTGAGCCATGGCCGCTGGGCCTGCGCGTCCGGAGCCTGTGCTCCGCAGCGGGAGAGGCCACAACAGTGAGAGGCCCCCGTACAGCAAAAAACGCCCCCCACCAAAAAAAGACTTAGCATGGAGATGATCAATAAGTGAATATATGTCTCTCTCTCTCTCTCTCACACACACACACATACACACATTCAAATAAATATTTAAAAAAAAAAAAAAGCATTTAGGGTAGAGGGAGCCACCCAAATAACTGTGCCCACAGTAGAGAGCATAATAACACTGTGTAAGGCTAGAGGAATTCATTGCTCTTGAAAAGAAAAAGAGAAGCCAAAAAAGAGAAGGGAGATTCTTATGCTCTTCAGGACAGTGAAACTCCGTGGTAGCAACTGAAGGTTGTGCTAAGAAGGAAGAGGCCTCCTATTGGAGATTGGATAAGTTTCCTCTGTAAAAAATGCCTCCATTTTTCTTCAAAACATTCAGTATATAGTATTCTATCCTCATGAGTGTGTTTATGAATGGATCTTCTGTGATATTGGAGAGAGGTAAAGGTTGGTGTGTGTCACAAGCCCAGAGAACATGCAAGTATAGGCTCCTAGGATATTGAAGGAAATTAGGAGGATTACCATGTTAGTCATATAGCTAAAGGGCAGTGGCCTGACTGTTAGCTATGTTACATAATAAAATATATTCTTTTGGGGGAAAAAAAGTTATGTTATATTTTTGGAACATTTACGTGTATTAGACTTGGGGTTTTTTAATGTGTATTTTGTATCTTCAGAACTCTTTAATGAAACTGTTTTCTATTCTTCTCCAGATTATTCATCTTAAACGATTTCAGTTTGTAAATGGGCGATGGATAAAATCACAGAAAATTGTTAAATTTCCTCGTGAGAGTTTTGACCCTAGTGCTTTTTTGGTGCCGAGAGACCCAGCTCTCTGTCAGCGTAAACCACTCACACCCCAGGGAGACGACCTCTCTGAGCCCAGGGTTCTGGCAGGAGAGGTGAAGAAAGTGGATGCTCAGAACTCAGCTGGGGAAGACAACATGCTCCTGAGCAAGAGCCCATCCTCACTCAGCGCGAACGTCATCAGTAGCCCTAAAGGTGAGGAGGCCTGGGGGACTTCACGGAGCCCAGACATCACTCTGCAAGGGGCTCTCCAGGGATCCCTCTAGGCTGCGTGTTTCCCTGTTTTCCACTCCGGAGCAACAGCTTGGTTGTACAAGGAACCTGTCTGAAATGTGACTTTTAGCAAGAAGTACAGCCTTGCTAAATCTATTTCCTTGTTCATAAAATGAAGATAATACTAAGTTCACAGAGTGAGAAATTGATACATCAAGAGTTAAGCACTTTAGGACTTCCTTGGGTCCAGTTGTTAAGACTTAGTGCTTCCAGTGCAGGGGGCACGGGGTCAGTCCCTGGTCAGGGAACTAAGATCCCACATGCCGTACTGTGTAGCCAAAAAAACCCAAAAAAACAAACAAAACATTTAAAAAAAGAAAAAGAGTAAAGAACTTTACATAGAGCCTGACATTTGGTGATCATGAGTGATAGTTGTCGTCCTTGTTCCCTTACAGCAGGGGTTCTCAAAATATAGTCTGGGAACCCCTAGAGAGTCCCTGAGACCCCTTCTGGAGGATCAGAACTGTTTTCATAAAAATACTAAGTATTTGGGGGTTCCCTGGTGGTCCAGTTGTTAGGACTCAGCGCTTTCTCTGCTGTGGCCCAAGGTTCAATCCCTGGTCAGGAAACTAAGATCCCACAAGCCACACAGCAAGGCAAAAAAAAAAAAGAAAAAGGAAAAAATACTAAGTATTTGCCTTTCCACTCTCATTCTCTCACAAGCGGAGTCAGAGCCAACAATACGTGTGATATTGTCAGTGAAATAATGCTTGTGTGGGACTTCCCTGGTGGTGCAGTGGTTAGGAATCCGTCTGCCAGTGCAGGGGACACGGGTTCGAGCCCTGGTCCGGGAAGATCCCACATGCCAAGGAGCAACTAAGCCCGTGCACCACAACTACTGAGCCTGCGCTCTAGAGCCTGAGAGCCACAGTCACTGAGCCAGCATGCCACAACTACTGAAGCCTGCGTGCCTAGAGCCTGTGCTCTGCAACAGGAGAAGCCACCGCAATAAGAAGCCAACACACCGCAAAGAAGAGTAGCCCCCGCTTACCGCAACTAGAGAAAGCCTGCGTGCAACAACAAAGACCCAACGCAGCCAAAAATTAATAAATTAATTAATTTAAAAAAGAAAGAAAAATATATGCTTGTGTATTGTGTCTTTCAAATTCCTCAGTTTTAATTTCTAGTATGGTAAATATTGATAGATAGAACTTATATAAACGAAAGTTCTAGAGGTCCTCAACAATTTTTAAGGGTATATAAGGGGGTGGGGAGCTGTTTATGGCCCATTACTTTACAGGATTGTTGTGAGAGGTGGAGATGATAGAGTTGCCAATATCATGCCTAGCAATAGTAAGTGCTTAATAATTGCTGATCGTATTTTTAATCTAATTTTACAAAGAAGAAGAATACGTATTGGTAAGACTCCTTAGTCTAATATTGTTTTGAACTGAATCTGTCCTAAATCATCTTTCTGCTCTTTTCTAAGTCTGTACTTAGTTGTACTTCACATTTTCAGGACATTGCTGCCTTGAGAGGGTTGGTGTTGAGGAAGACAAGGATGTAATTTACTGTCCACATAACAGGAATAAAGAGTAGCCAGTCAGGACACCCCTGTCTTTACCTTTATGTGTACACCTGTGAAGTTGACTTCATACTTAGCATTTGGTGGCTGGTTTACCTTGTAGCATTTGGATTTATCTTTTCTTCCCTTTCACAGGTTCACCTTCTTCATCAAGAAAATGTGGAACCAGCTGTCCCTCCAGCAAAAACGGCAGCCCTAACAGCAGCCCCCGGACTATAGGGAGGAGCAAAGGGCGGCTCCGGCTGCCCCAGATCGGCAGCAAAAGTAAACTGTCAAGTAGCAAGGAGAACTTGGACGCCAGCAAAGAGAACGGGGCTGGGCAAGCTTGTGAGCTGGCTGATGCCTTGAGCCGAGGGCATGCGCTGGGGGGCAGTCAGCCTGAGCTGGTCACCCCGCAGGACCATGAAGTAGCTTTGGCCAATGGCTTCCTTTATGAGCATGAGGCCTGTGGCAATGGCTACAGCAATGGTCAGTTTGAAAACCACAGTGAAGAAGACAGCACCGATGACCAAAGAGAAGATATTCATGTTAAGCCTATTTATAATCTATATGCAATTTCGGTAAGTGGTTGGTTGTATGTATTCAGAATGATCTGCACTTTCAGTGGTTTGTTTGCTCATCTTCATTCATTCATTCATTCATTCATTCATCATTTTTTCAGGGCCTGCTTATTTGCTGGGCATTGAGCTTGGTGCTAGACCAAGTTAGCAGTAGATACCTTGGCCTTTTGGGTAGAATCCAAGATGCTCACAGTGTAATAAAGGGAACAGCCGTGTAATCATTGTAACCCGAGTCACAGGTTCAAGTCATTCACAACTGTGTGTTTCTAAGGAATTTGTGCTTTCCAGAAATAATTACAACAATAAAATGGTAAGATTCAGAGTTTAAAAAGTTTTAGTTTTCCTCTTTGATTTGTTTTCGGAAGAAGGAAACACTTTTTTTCCCCGAAAGTGTTTTCCTGAGTGGATCCTAGTACTGTGCCCTGCCACCTGCTAATACACCTCCACTGCCTTCTCTCTTGTAGTGCCACTCCGGAATCCTGGGCGGGGGCCATTACGTCACCTATGCCAAAAACCCAAACAGCAGGTGGTACTGTTACAACGACAGCAGCTGTAAGGTAAGGATCCCCAGTCCCTGAATAAACGGAACAAACGCCAACAGAACTGGGGGACAGTTGTCGGAATAATGGACCTTCTCCTGAATAGGGAATACTTATTGCCATTAGAATCAGGAGAAAAGAAACAAAAATTCCTCCAAGGCAGCATCATTATATTGATGCCTTCAGTCTAAAGGAATACAAGTGATATGCAGGGAATTCCCTGGCACTCCAGTGGCTGGGACTCGATGCCTTCACTGCGAGGGCCCGGGTTTGATCCCTGGTTGGGGTGGGGGGTTATGCAGAGCAGAGAATGAAAACAATGAAGAGGAAGAAGGTATTGGTGATAAGAAAAATTTCTTAGCTTTTGAGCTAGTAGAATTTGATGGGTGGTTTTGTTTCATTTTTTGTCATTCTTTTGACTTGTCTACGGTATGAATACTTTCCCCCCAAAATCAAACATTGAAAATAATGGGTCTTATTTTTTAGGGGCAGGTGTGAGACAGCCAAAATATTAAGCTGAGTGGAAGCAATCAGGTTTAGTCATTAAAGAGGGTTGGTCCTCCCTTCCCTGGTGAGGATTAAGAGCCAGCATAGTGATGGCTTTTTAGTTAAAGCCTTTCTTGCTCCTTCAGGAACTTCACCCTGATGAAATTGACACCGACTCTGCCTACATTCTTTTCTATGAGCAGCAGGGGATAGACTCTGCACGATTTCTGCCAAAGGTTGACGGCAAAAAGATGGCAGACACAAGCAGCATGGACGAAGACTTTGAGTCTGATTACAAAAAGTACTGTGTGTTACAGTAAAGCTACCACTCTGGCTGCTAGACAGGCTGGTGATGAGGGAGATGACTCCCTGTAGCTGACATTGGGCAAAAGCGTCACTGAAAGGCAAGCTAAATGTGTAGTTATTTTATCCCGTGACCCTGAAGCACAAAATAAAAATCCTAATTAAAATAGCAGTTAACATAACAGTGGTAATAATTTTGTTTGGAAGTGTCTCACACGAGCTCCCTGGTAGAGAACTTTCAGGCAGAGCCCACCATTAGCCTGTAAACAAAAGGGTTTGGCACCAGCCACCTAGGACCAAATAAGAACTAAGTTGTGCTTGTCCAGATATGAACAAACATGTAGCAAGTATAGTTTACCAATAATCATAACAAAATACTAAGAATTTCCTTGGAGTCAAAGTAAAACAAAAAATTGTAGTGTTGTCTGGGGACGACATGACATGCTACCTCCTTTTTCCTGAAGTTTTATTCCACTGTAGTGACTGACACGATGGAGAAAGCAAGATCACAAAGGCGTGCGGAGGATTCTTACAGCAAATGGACACAGATCTTTCGATTTACTTTTTAAACCATTTTCCCACTCTTTCTATGTCTTTATTGCTTTTTGTTTTTGTTGTTGTGTTTGCGTTTGAGACACAACCAATCACTGGTGGTGGCAGAGGCATATATAAGTGGTAAGTCTGAAAGGGAGACTCTCTTAAGAGTTGCGTGCCTTCTACCCAGGGCCTTGGTTGGGAGACCCTGCAGAAAAAAAAAAAAAAAAAGCATCCTGGGAGATCCAGCTAAAATAAAATAACCCTCCAGATAGAGGCGGCCTACTTTGAGGATACTTCAAGAGCCCTCAAAAATGTTTACCACCACTGCTGAGTGTGGGAGGGGAGTTGCCAAAATTTGCACCATCTTTACATGCACTGTTGCACAGAGAGCTTCTGAGAGGGAAAGTGGCAACAAAGCTAGATGGTATTTTACAATTAGTGGTTGTTTGTTCTTTGTTTCTTTGTTTTGCACTTTAAAGAAAGAATACGTGCAAATGAACTTTTCAGAACTTGTTCATATTTGATGGCTATAAGGGCTATAAATTAACTTAATTGGGGTATTTTCCCTCATCATATTAAATTTAACAACAAAACACATCCCAAACATTGATAGTGTATAAGTATTTTTAATGAAATTGGTGGTTTTAGGAAGTAAACTTTTGTTTGCATGTCCATATACTTTTTTTATTTTGGTGTTTGTCCTTTTTATTTTTTATTTTTTTACATTTCACAGTAGTGGTCATCAAAAGTTATGTTTCTTTGCTCACTTCCTTTTTTCCTTCAATAATTCAAGACTGGAACAAAAGTACATAAATGTTATTTATTTCAGGCAACATTTTTTTCCTGTGTGTTGTTTTTAAATATGTATTCAAAGTAAATATTTCACTTTTTTTTCAGTCTTTTTTTATTCATCTGGACCCTGGGAGCTGATTCTCATTAATTGTCAGATTCCATTATCCTTCCTTCCTCATAGATAGTAAGTACCAATGTAATTAAGCATTTGTGTTCTGATATCTGAGGTCGGTTGCTATCCAGCTCTCCTCAGAGCATTTGGAAAGGTTGTCATAAATGGCTCTCTAAGTCGAAACCCTATTCAGAAGAAGACTATAATTGCAGGTAGGAAGGAGTGGCCTAAATGGTATAATGTGATAAAGTCAGACAAAATGCAGACTTTATAGTTTCATGATTTTCAGTGTATAAAATCTGTCCAGTCCTAACTGGACAAGTCCCACGAAAAAGTGGAAGATTTTAAAGAATTTCCTTACAGATGTTTTATTTAAGCAGGTAGCACAATCTACTAATGTTGTTTGATCTGTGTTGGTTATATTGGTTGTAATTAATTTTTTTAATTCATGATTAGCAGAAAATTTATTAAATTAACTAACTACATTCACTTTGTAAATTACTGTATAAAACTTGTCGACAATGCACTGACTTTAGAAAGATGTTAATGTATATAAATAGAGTGTAAATAAAATAGTGTTGATGTACTGAAATATGAACTGTATAAAAAAGTATTGGTAATTGTATATGGAGTGTAACTGTTTATCTGTAACTATTATCCAAACAAATTAAATACTGTGGATGCATCTATGTGCTGTTTTTCCTCTATACAAGTAAACACAAAAAAGTCAAATTCTTTAGCCTTCCTCCCTGTGACCCTGTTTTAATTCTCCTAACCTGAATAATACCTACCTGACTTACAGAGTTGGAGGTTCTGTCTCTGAGGGAATGCAAGCTGTGTTGAAGGTAGAACAAGATACCTGCAGTGACCGGATAAATTGATTTAAATTTGGTTCACATCCCTGTTAGGAAATTGCTTCGAAGGCATTGAAGGGGTTGGGGAGAAGGGTGGCTTGCTGGTTTGGAACCGAGAATTGATGAAGGAGGTTTCGCAATAGTTTTCCTGCAGATTAAGAGATAAGGTGAAGAAGAGGCCGACTTCTTATTTGTAGAATGCCTTGAGATGATCCTGGATTTATAGGGGCCTCTGAGAAACCAGGGATACCCCTGGTTGTCGTTCTGGGAGATCTCCAGGGAGGCAGTTGACAGTGTTGAGAAGAGTCAAAGATTTAAGAGTTGTGGGTCCTTCACATTCCGTCCTATCTATTTACCTTTAAAATCAGAATACCTACCTCTGGGGCTTATATTAAGTAAATGAAGTATATAAATGCCTGACACAGTTTCTTGGGAAGTGCTCAATGAATGTGAAATCCTACCCCCATGAGATCAGTCCTATACAAGGAGGTTTTTGTATTCCCTTGCCGTATTGACACTAAAAGAATTTGATAGCTCTCTGCTCACATTCTCCAGAAAAACAGGAATACACATTAAAAATGTGTAGAATGAAACATGTTGAATCAGCAGCAATAGTAGCTTGTTTAAGGAAACGAACAAACAGGAAAAGGATCAGAAAAGTCATCAGAAATGAAACACGGCTTCCAAAGTGCAGTCTGTGTCTCTGGCTTTTTAAAAAACAACCTTGAATATCTTCATCTTTGTATCTCAAACATTGTTCCTGGCGCATGGAAGGTAAATAATATATAAAATAAATAATATTTTAATGAAAAAAAAAGACAATCTTGAAAAGAAACAACATATAGAGATAGGCAGGCATTTTATTTCTGGTTCCTGAATGGCCCTGTAAATTGAGAGTGGTCATCAGCCTCTCTGGCTAAGGCACTTCAACATGGAATCTCCCTTCCACTTGGTGGCATTGCTCACTTATGGGTTCTTTTCTTAGTTGTAGATACCATTGAATTGGAGCAAGTAGATGAATTGCCACATTTTCTCCAACTATTTTAAAGGTTGACTATAGAATTTTACTAGGCTAGAGCCAGAATGTGCAGCTTAGGGAACAGAGATCCCAGCTTTCCTTGATGATGTACCACCAGGTTTCTTAGTATTGAAATCAGAAGGTCAGAAACACACCTACGTCTGTGATCAGAGACCCATACATGATAGAGCAATAAAAAGAGGCTGCGTTTAGGTTTGCCAAACTTCCTACCAGTGGAAAGCAAGGTAGTAAATAAGAGTGCAGGAGTTGCAAACTCAGAGACCTATAGGGACCAGGTTGGGAACAGAGTGTAAGAGAAGCTGGTCTAGCTGTGGATGAGAATGGGGAATAGTGGTGAGTTGTAGGGCACACATCCTTCTAAAGGCTCCATTTGTTGCCATGCAGGAATGCGGGCCCCAGTGTTAGACCAAACCTTTTTTTTTTCCCCCTAAAGAGAAGCCAGAAATCCAGATATTTATACAAAATATCCAGTTTAGACACGTTGGCAGGTTTTTTAAATTTTTAAACAAAGTTCTTTAGACCCTGAGATTTCTCATGCCCAATGAGAATACCACTTTACTTCAAAGGATTATTATAAGGAATAGATAATGAATGTAAATAGGCACAGGCCCTGACACCTACTGGGTACTCAAATAATAGTATTCTTTCCCCACTTAGAGAAGCAGAACACAGGTATAACATAACAATAATGTTATGCTCAAGTTCATTACCAGTCAAGAAGCTTGACTGGTAATGACATATGAGCACATTCTAGGTACAGAGTTCTGTGCTAGATTCTCTGAGGGCAGCTGTTCCCAACCTGGCAATTCATGAGCACCATCAAAATCAACTAGGAGCTTGTTAAATGTGCTGATTCCAGAGTCCCACCCACATTGTCATATTACATCTGTGCTGTGTGCCTATTGACACCCAGATTTATGAGATCATCTCCCAAGCAGTCCAAGAATCTGCATTTTTTAATATAAATTTATTTATTTTATTTATTTTGGCTGTGTTGGGTCCTGTTTGCTGTGCGCGGGCTTTCTATAGTTGGGGCGAGCAGGAGCTACCCTTGGTTGCAGTGCGCAGGCTTCTCATTGCGGTGGCTTCTCTTGTTGCAGAGCACGGGCTCTAGGCGCGTGGGCTTCAGTAGTTGTGGCTCGCAGGCTCAGTAGTTGCGGCTTGCGGGCTCTAGAACACAGGCTCAGTAGTTGTGGCGCACGGGTTTAGTTGCTCCGCGGCATGTGGGATCTTCCTGGACCAGGGCTCGAACCCGTGTCCCCTACATTGACAGGCAGATTCTTAACCACTGCGCCACCAGGGAAGCCCCAGAATCTGCATTTTAATAAGTTCCTCAGGGGAGATTATTTGTAGCCAGTTGGCACTGTCCTGCAGATTGGTCATTTATGGAAACCACTGCTCCAGGGAATGAATCATAACTTCCAGTCTAATTAGGGAAAGATGATATGCATATGCACACACCTAAGGAGGATTGGTAGGTATAATTGTCTCTGATGATGTGCTGACTGAGGACGTTGGACAGTAGCTGTTGACAGAGTACTTAGGGAAAACCATATGGGAAAGGGAAGTGAGCAGCGCCGTGAAGCAAGACCAGGATTTTCTTGTCAGAAGTGTGCAGAGCAGTGTAGCAGTCTGAACAGCAAAGGGAGCCGGGGTGGTGCGTTCCAGAGGCTGTGGAGGCCGTTTGAGGTGAGCTGAAGGTGCACGAGGGGCATAGTAGAAGCTAACAAGCAGGAGAAGCATGTTGTGAAGGCCTGAGAAGGTCGGACCTGCTCTCATAAAAGTGTTTCACATTGCCAAGTATTTTGGTATGATTGCAAAACATTTTCCCTTGGTTTTCATTAAGTTCACACTAATCTGAGACCACTTAGTTATAAACAAATTTGTGTTTTCTGTAACTTTCTCTTTTTCAAATACACAATCCCCTTCTGAAATTTCTCTTGATAATGAACTTTGGACTTTACCATAAGCCCAAGAGGAATGCAGGTGGAAACTAGGCTTCAAGTGCTCCAAGAAGATCAAAGGAAGTAGAGGAAAAAGAAAGAAGGAAACAGGCAGGAAATGGGAGGAAAACTAGAAGGGCTGTGGAGAAAGAGAAGGAGGGCAAGCCAGAGAAAGGGGCCCGCCTAGTGTGGCCCCGAGAACGGAGGAGAGGAGGACCAGGAGGGAGAGTGGGCTGGTGGCCGTGTCCAAGATCCTTGGAGGCCCCGGGGGTGGGCGTCTTCAGTTCTTCATGGCAGGATCCTCTGCACTGATGGTGAACCCCAGCGCTCACTGGGGTTATAGAGAGGGGGCCTTCTGAATTGGGGATCAGCAGGGAGCCCCCCAGGATGGATCAGGAGATGCCCGTGGTCAGCAGGGCTGCTCCAGCCCCTAGTTCAGGGCCGTCATCTTAGGTGACCCCACAGAAGGCACTATTGCTCTGCTGCTTGCAGAACAGTATGACTTTGGGGTAGGTCACTTGTCTCCCCTGCACCTCCGTTCCACTGTGAATCATGAAGGGTTTACCTGATGTCAGTGGTCTTAAACGTTTATTTTGAAACCACATTGGGGCAGGACCCTTTCCTCCAATTGTATTATTTTTATATATAAATTTATTTATTTTATTTATTTATTTTTTGACTGCATTGGGTCTTCATGGCTGCGCGCGGGCTCTCTCTAGTTGCAGCCAGCGGGGGTTACTCTGTGTTGCGGTGCGGTGGCTTCTCTTGTTGTGGAGCGTGGGCTCAGTAGTTTTGGCACGCGGGCTCTAGAGCACAGGCTCAGTAGTTGTGGCACACGTGCTTAGCTGCTCCACGGCATGTGGGATCTTCCTGGACCAGGGCTCGAACCCGTGTCCCCGGCATTGGCAGGTGGATTCTTAACCACTGCGCCACCAGCAAAGCTCCCTCCAACTGTATTTTATCTGAAGGACCTATAGCTGAAGCAGGTGAGGTTGGAGTTGCTCAGGTTGAAGTGAGGGTGGGGGATGGGGTGCTGCTTGAGCAGCCTCTGGGAACTCTGGATCAGATGTTCAGTAAAGCACCTTGGGGCTTCCCTGGTGGTGCTTTGTGGTGCCACAAGCCGCGTGGCACAGCCAAAAAAAAGAAAGAAAAAGAAACAGTGGGCACGGAGGGGCTTTTGTACCCAGGAGGGCCCACGGGGTCTTGCTCGATTTCAACAGGAGAGCATTCTCATTTTCTGCTGGAAATCGCCGTGCCAGCAGGGTGGGCCTTTCCAAAGCCATTTTGCTACTCTCAGTACATCTGGCTGGGCAGGGAGGAAAAGCCAGCCAACTAGAGTGAAGGCCAGTCAACTTCCCTCCCCTGCTGCAGAGTCTACTGGAGCAGCCTGTGGCAGGGCATCTATAGGGACCCAGCCCCAGGGCCTGTGGCCTTTCACCTTGGCAGCTGGAGAAAGTCACTGCTGCCACTCCTTGTTTGCAGAACTCCCTGCGGCTTGGAGCTGCAAATAAACATCCTCTCACTTTGGGAGATATGGGAAAGGGAGAGGGCAGAGTTTATCACTCATACATCAGATGTTTATTGAGCACTTACTATGTGGCATAAACGTTAGAGAAAAGGTGAAGAGGGCACTTAGCCATTAAATGGACGTTTACTGTTTGCCAGACCCCAAGCTCTGCATGTTTCATTCATTCTTTAATGCTCACCGCAGCTCTGTGAGGGATGCATTATCATCTTTTTTTATAAATGAGGAAACAGGATCAGTGAGGTTATAGTATTGTGATAATCACTGAATGAGAAAGTGAACGTGAACCCCTTTTACCACCAATGACGCTTATGCAAATGCAAAGTATTATTGTGACGTAAGGAGAGGAGGTAGGTGTCCTGAAAGCAGCCTCCTCTCCCTCTTCCTGGAAGATGAAAAACCCTTGGGAACAAATAGCCATTCAGTGACTCTTGAGGGAGACGACTTCCTAGGTTTGTTCTCTTCACCTCTGGAGGCCCAGGGGCTTTAGGAGCCAGACGGAGGGAGGAAGGGGTGTTGAAGGGAAAGTGGGAGCAGGGAGGGAGAAAGAAAGGACTCTGGGGCTGCGGCAGGTCGAGGCCACTATCTCCAAACTGGACTTTGTTGGAGTGCCTGGTAGTATCAGGGATTTAGCAGGGAGGGGATTGTGCCAGAGGCAGGATGGGAAAGACCAGGATTGAATGAACTGGTTTCAGGAAGGCAGCCACCAGCCAGGGAAGCCGTGAGAATCCCATGTTCCCCACGGGCCCCCTGCCAGATGGGCTACCTGAGATGCCTGACCTACCAAGTACAATGCCTCCTCCCTTCAGCTGAGGCCTTTTCCTTCCTGGCCTTTCCTGGGAAGGGAGGGAGAACAATCGAGCCTGACCATTTATAACTAGGTGTTTGCGCCCATAAGCCTGGGCTTCTAAACCAGATACCACATGTCCATCCAGCCCACATAGTGGGCCAATCACGCAGCAGGCTGACTCCTCAGCGGCCTTCCATTCAATTCTGACTGTGCTGAGCCCCAAACAGGCAGCCCATTGTCTTTTTCCCCAGGGTTTATGAGCCCAGCTTTGGTTTTCTCATCTCTCCCCTTTGATGATAATGAAATGTCAAGCCTCAATCCAAAACTCATATACGTCAGGAGAGAGAAAGCATGCCTAATCTGGACTCTGGGAACATAAGCAGTATAAATGTAGAGGGAAATCTAAACTCCCCGACTGATTAGAAAAGAAAGAGAACGTCCTGGAAGTGGCAGCATGGCCACAGCGCCCGGCAAAGGCTTGGAGGAAACATTTCATCTAATCCTGTTTTCATGGCTATTTGTTGAGGCAACCTTTTCCTCATCTAGAGCGCAGACCAGCCACATCCTGCTCCCTGAACTTGAACCGTCACCAAATTCCACACGACAGCGTCTGTGAACCAGCTTCTGTGCCGACTCTGCTGGCCTGGCCAAAGCAACCTTGGGCTCAAGTGAAGGTCACTCTCTGAATACGCAGGTTTCAATGGATCTCACTCTTACTCCTGCAAAAATCCCACTCTCCGTCTACACATTGATGCAGTCTCTGGAGGGTATCTAAATGTGTCTTGAACTAGTCCTTTCAGCTGTCATGTGGTGTCCGCTGGGCAGGACCTCCTGATCTTTTAGGCACCCCTAATCCAACACCACCACTGCCTCCCCTCACAGACTGGGCATCAGCATCGGAGTCCCCCGCTGGGCCTTTCTACTCTGCTAGAGTGTTCCCACAGCAGAGCTGCTGTCCCCCACGTTAGTATTTAGGTAAAATTGCTCATCCGCTTTTTATAAGCCACTTCCATTCCCCTTATGACCCCAGTGAATCCCAGAGGCTGACTGAGAGATGCCACAACAAACTCCGCATCCCTTCACCCCTACAACTCTGAGGCTTCACGTGGACCCAGCATGTCACACCCAATGCCTCTCCCTTAGGAGAGGTGCCTCCCAGGAGGCCACTCGGGAAATAGACCCAGCACCCGTGGAGGGTCCTATGACCCTCCGAGCAGCTCCAGTGTGACTCAACCCTTGATTGCACATGAAGCCACAGCTTAAACTAGAGTGAAACCCCAATTTGACCTGAAGCCTTGTGGAGCCTGGCCAGGCCTGCAGGATGGAGGGGCAAAGGGCCTTAGGGCCCAAGGATGGGGAAGCGGATTCACCGGGAAGAACACATGATGCTGGGGAACAGCGGAAGCCAAGGATCAAGCACCTCGTACAGGGCTTCCCTGGTGGCGCAGTGGTTAAGAACCCGCCTGCCAACGCAGGGGACACGGGTTCGAGGCCTGGTCCGGGAAGATCCCACATGCCGTGGAGCAGCTAAGCCCGTGTACCACAACTACTGAAGCCCGCATGCCTAGAGGCCGTGCTCCGTAACAAGAGAAGCCACCGCAATGAGAAGCCCGTGCGCCGCAACAAAAGAAAGCCCACGCGCAGCAACAAAGACCCAACGCAGCCAAAAATAAATGAATAAAATAAATAAAGCACCTCGTATGCCCTAGCCCCACATGTGGAAACAGCTGTTCAAACTATAACAAAACCAGGTTGATTGTGTCAGTTACTGAAGGAAAGTCTGCATAAATAGAGCTCAGAAAACCAGGATTATCTCTCAGGATTGCCCGGTGGGCAAGGTAAATATTTAGTCCCAGCCCTGGAATGGTGCCTGCTAATCCTGTGCTTTACTATCATCTTTCCCTTTATTCACTCACGCTGACAACATTTGTTGCCTGCCTCCCTCCCGCCCCCCCACCTCCGCGTGGCCAACCCTGGCCTGGCACTTCCATCCTCTGATGGCTCAGACGGGATCCTCCAGTCTTCCCTTAGGGGGTCTTGGTGGAGAAGGAGGGGAGCAGGGATCGGGGAAGGCTTCACAAAGGAGTTAACTTTCAAGCCAGGTTTTGGCTGCTGTGTGGACCTCGTGAGACAAGCCACAAGCAGGGGAAGGGCAGGGAGAGCATTGAAGATCTAGGGAACAGCCTGTGTCCCCAGCATCTCTGGCCAGACTGGTGGTTTCTAAATCCAAGCTTCCCTCTGAGGACTCCTTAGAAGCACTTTCAGGCCAGCAGCACTCCGTTCAAGCAGGGACTGTGGGGCTTGTAGATCGCGTGGCCACTCATGGGCTGGCAAGGGGCGAGATCCTTTACCTTGCTAAGCCTTGGTTTCCTTCCGAAAAGGGATGGTAAGAGGGTAGGTTTGAGTATCAGATGGTCTGGGTCCAAATCCTACTACTGCTCTCCTACTTGTCAGCTCTGGGTCCCGTGTCTCATCTCTTCATCTGAAAGTGGAGGACAGGCCCATCTCAGAAGCTCGTTCTAAGGATTGAGACAGAGAGCGTGTCAAATAGTTTCACCTGAGTAAACGGTAGCTGCTCTGATTATACTGTTATTTGTGCAGAGTCAGGAGCAGCAATGCCTGCCCCAGGGTTCTTCCAAGTAAGTATTGATTGAGAGCCCACCGTGTGCTCTGTACTGTTTGGACACTTGATGTCCTTGGGGCTGGCTTCCTGGGAAGCCGATGGCCTTGCGTGTGCAGGATGTTTATTAAGGAGCACCTCGAGGATCAATACCTTTGGGAGGGAAGAGAGAGAAATAGAGCAGCCACGAGGGCCCAGTGCTAACCTCAACTGGCCCCACCGAGAGCTCTGATGCTGGAATGGCTCTTTGGGGTCACCCTAAATGGGGCCGGCCCTTTAACCCGCTTTTTCCCCTGTTGGTCAGTCAGTGGCTGGCGTTCTGCAGAGAGGAGTGTGACCTTGAGCAAGGAAACCTCCCCTTCCTGGAGAGGCCAACAGATGAAGAGGTCCGCACGCCATAGCACCCAGAGCTGGGCCGCACCATTCCTTGAAGGGGGCTCTGAGCCATGCATCCCAGTGCCCACCTCGAGCGGGAAACAAAACAGGTGAAAATCCCCACTGTCCTGAAGCAGCTGTTCCAGTGGGAGTTCACCTTCTAAAGGTTGTTGTCAGGATGAGATGAGATAGTAGGTGTAAATTACCTTACAGAGGGCCTTGCATAACAGTGCAGGAGTGCAGAGTGAAAGCTAAAGGCCGTTAAACAGATGGGGAGAGTACAAGGTGAGAGGAGTTAGAGGAAGAGCAGCTAATTTGAACGGACCCGACTCTGTTGTCTGTTCGTGTCTCCATCCTTCTCTGCCTGCACCCCAGGCTGTGACGTGGACGGGCGTTTCAACCCCGTCGGGGTCCTGCACCTCTTGAGACTCAGTTTATAAATAAAATCCTGGCATCAGGCCCCTTCAGACCCCTCCTGGGACAGCAGCCAGGCGCTCCCTGAGGGCTCCCTTCCGCGAGAGGTGGCTGGCATGATGGGCGGGAGCCCGACCGCAGGAAGGGAGTCCCCGGCACATCCAGCTCAGCGAGGGGGGGCTCGGGCAGAGAACAGGAAAGGGAGATAAAGAGATTTCCTTGGCACCGGCCTCTCCCATTTCTCTGGAAAACAGTGGGGAGGAGATCCACTGGCAGAAGGGCCTGCTCCAGCTCCCTTCGGAGGTGGGCCCAGCTGCCTTCCCCACGGGGAGCCCGATACACCAGAATCTCCTATTCGGGGAGGGAAAACCAGTCCGCTAGCAGTTCCTGGGAGGTGTGGCCAGCCGGAGGGAGAAGGAGAAGGGCCAGGAGGAGGAAGGGGCAGTGGTCTCAGCCTCTTGTCCCTTCTGTTGCCCACCCTTCTCTCTTGGCCTCAGTTTCCCCGGCGTAGGTGGGATGAGGGTAGGGCCATCAGATTCCGTAAATCCAAATACACGGCACTCGGTGCAATGTAAATCTCAGATAAACAACAGGTAATGTTTTAGTGTAAGTGTGCCCCATGCAACTTGGGAGGGATATATTTAGACTAAAATTTCCTTGTTTATCTGTTTATTTGTTGTTTATACTGTCCGGCAACCCAGACATGTGCTGGGGGAAGCCTGCAGCAAATGCGAATAGGAGAGGCCCGCTGGCAGACAGCAGGGACAGAGCCCGTGCTGGAGACAAGGACGGATCAGAGGGCACGTGCGTGAGTTCGAGGCTCCTTGGGAAGAGGGAGGGGAAGGGCTGGAGGAAGGTGAAATAGGAGCCCAGTTCCCAGCGCAGTCAATCCCACAGCAGCAGAGCAGGCTCCCACCCTGACCCCACCTAACAAAGCAGGGACAGGAGAGCTGCAGGCAACCTGGGCCTCCACTGGCCCCCTTGGCTCCTCCTGATGTCCTGAGTGACCCTAGGCAACGCTGGGCCAGGGTCGGGCTGGGAGGTCTGGCTCATGGACTGCTCTGTGCATGGGTGGGGTGGAGGGCTGGGGGGACGTCCCTGGGTGTCTGAGCAGAGCGGCAGTCCCCGTGAGTGTGCTGGGGATGGGAGGGTCCTCCCTTGGGTGGGCGCAGCACTGCTACCCCACCAAACATTAGCTGCTGATCCCAGAGGCGAACCAGTGCATCGCCCCTCAGAATTCCAGCCTCTGCCCACCCCTCCCTATCTCCATCCCTGGAAGCAGCCAGTTTTTCCCCATCTGTAGGCCTTACCCATCCTTCAGGGCTCTCTCTCTAATAAAAAGAACCACAATAGTAACTACAAATTATTGAATACATCCTCCTGGCCAGGCATCTTGTTTCATCTTTACAGCAACCCTATGAGGTAAATACCGTCCCCGTCCCCATTTTACAGATGAGGAAACAGGCTCAGAATGGTGAATTAAATTACCACAGTCACCTCACCGAGCTGGTCAGCAGGGGAAAGGCACTCAAATACCCAGGTCTGGGGCCTCTGTGCGCCCCTCACGGCCTATGTTTTGTAGGCCCTCCGGTTGGGAGTCCTGGGGGAAAGGCACAGATGGGCCTTTTTCTCCCTGAATCATCAGTCTCTGGCACAGAGGAAATAATAGTGTTTGTTGAAAGACTCAATCTTGTTGAAAGAAAACTCTTGTTCCGTGTACCCATGTCCCTTCCCTGGCCCCTGTGCCTATCCCCTCCCAGGCTTTGCAGCAACCAACACTTGGAATATGAGTCCAGTCTCAGCTGGGACTAGGGCTCTGAGGAAGGAACTGGCTTGTGACTTGTCCTGTCACTCCCTCCAAAGGAAGCCACTCCCTGGGCGCAGGGGGGCCAGGAACATGTCCGTGGTCCCTAGAGGAGATAATGCCTTTGTCCCTATTCAGATAAACAAGCAGAGCCGCTAGAACGCGTGTAATGCAAGGTGCAAGAGCAGAGTCCCACCCACAGACACGGGCCTGGCCTTCCTCCCAAGGTCACCAGCAGGAGCCTGCGGACAGCTAGGCCCCGTTAGACAGAAGGGCCAACCTTAGCCCATTTTGCGGGGGGATAAAGAGGCCCGTAGCCGGGAAGCCACGCTTCCATCCCTGCAAGGTTACCAGCTTCCTGCCTCTTCCCACTCCTAACCCACTCAGAAGCACGGAGCCTCAGGGCCCACCACACCGGGGCAGCGTTTACAGTGCGGTCTCCGTACAGGCAGCCCCTGGAGTTTTGTGACACAGCAGCCTTTACACTTACATGTGCGCCTGGGCACGTCCACCACCACCACCCTTGACTCTGGGCCCCTACAGACCCTACTACTCCCCCCACCCCCTTCTTCCCTTATCCCCCTCCCAACACTGGCAGATCAGAGCCACAGGAACCGGGGCCAGCAAGTGTGCACGCTGAGAGCCAAGATGGGGAAGTTTATTTTCTAAGAATCATCTAAACACATGGGGAGTATTTTTAGCCCCTGGCTCCCTCCCAGGTGCCAAATCTAAACAGGGGGCCAGAGAGACAGCCCATCAGGGATACAGAGCAGCATGTGGGGACAGGGTGGGACAGCATGCTGCAGACCCCACCCCACCCCCGTTCCAGAGGTTGGATGACTGTCAGAGAGAAAGCTGGCCGTGGAGCCCAAGAGGCAGAGAAGTGACCCCGGGTTCTGACAGGTCCCCTAACCCCTCTCTGTGCCTCAGCATTCTCATCCGTGTGACAGGAGAAATACCCCCCTAATAGGATTGTCGTGTGGCCCATGGCGGCTCCTGCAGGCATTCAATGAACGTGCATATGGTCTGTGCTAAGGGACCTAGAAGTCAGGTGGTGACCCAAACCTTCAGCCATGGAGCCTTCCCCAGCCCTGGTCGGCCGCAGTGAAGTGTGTGTGCTTGTGTGTGTGTGCTCGTGTGTGTGTGTGTGTGTGTACGTTGTTGTACCCAATGCAGGGACTCAGGAGTGAATGAAGGTAGGGCTGGGGGCTGCTGGTAGCCCCCATCGTCTGTGGGGGAGCTGTGTCAGGAGCCAGGCTGGCTGGGCACAAGGAGCTTAGAGCACCTTCTCCAGAGAAGGGGTCTGCAGAGGGTGGGGGGCGGGGGCTGGCGGGGGCAGGGGAGTGAAACTGCTCAGAAGAGGAGGCTCTCAGGGGCACACACACAGCTCACTGGCCTCAGCCTCCAGGGCGCAGGGGCCAATTCCAGGGGCGGGGCTGCCCACTCCCAGGGTGACTGGCCAGCAGTGACCTTGCTGTAAGTCGAGCGCTGACAGCACCTGCTCTGGCCTCCGGGTGCAGGGGCCTGGACAAGCTGTGCCCGTTCTGGCCCCCACTGGCCAGGTTTATTACTGCGGAGTCAGAGGGACGGCGGCGGGGGGCGGGGGGAGGGTCGTGTGCCCGCAGCCTGGGGTTGGAGAGGCCCAGGCTCCCCTACTTGCCAGAAAAGAGCCGGGACTTCCTGATTCTGCTGCCGCATTATTCACCGAATGTTGCCTTGAGGGTGTAGTTGGGGGGGAGGGGCAGCTCAGACTTCTGAGAGCCCTGAGCCTGAAAGGGGGAGGGGAGGAGGAGGGCGCAGCTTGGATCTTACACCCCCCCAGCCTGCCTGCGTGGGAACCAAAGAGAACAGGTTCGTGTCCACACACCCCCTGCTGACACAAGCTGCCTGGTGTTGCCATAGTGACAGTAATACCAACCCCCCCCCCACCAAGGCTGGCTGTGTGGTCAGCAGTGAAGGGAGGGGGTGCTTATTCTTGGTCACGAAGGAGGAAAGGGAGAGGGAGGCTGCTGCGGAGGGGAGCAGCCCGCGTCCCTCAGCCTGGCTGCGGTGGTCAGGGACTCTGAGGGTATCTGAGTGGGAGAAGGCTTAGAGGTCACCTTCTCCAACCAGCCCCCTCCAGAGACCAACGGCAAGCCAGGGCCTCCAGCACCCGGTGGTGGAATCCCATGTGTGCTGGCCTAGCCCTGCGTCTCCCTGTGGGAACCTATCTCATCACCTCCAGACGGGAAGCCTGTTACAGAGAGGTTGTCCCCGCACCAACTGACCTGGCCCCGGCCCCAGGGCCCCTCGCCACCCAGCAAGGCCCATTCTTGGCCTCTTCCCCTCTTCTCATGCTCGTCCAAAATCCATTCTTTTTTTTTTTTTTAAGTTTATTTATTTTATTTATTTTTTTTTTGGCTGCGTTGGGTCCTTGCTGTGCACCGGCTTTCTCCAGTTGGGGCAAGTGGGGGCTACTCTTGGTTGCGGTGCACGGGCTCTAGGCATGCGGGCTTCAGTAGTTGCGGCACGTGGGCTCAGTAGTTGTGGCACGTGGGCTCTAGAGCTCAGGCTCAGTAGTTGTGGCGCACGGGCCTAGTTGCTCCGCCGCATGTGGGATCTTCCCGGACCAGGGCTCGAACCCGTGTCCCCTGCATCGGCAGGCGGACTCTTAACCACTGTGCCACCAGGGAAGCCCCCAAAATCCGTTCTTAAAATCCATCTCACGCTCCTCCAAAACTCCAGCCCTGCCCTGGATGATGAGGTCCCAGAGCCTGAGGCCCCTCAACCCCTGGCCCCCGGGGCCCAGCCTGGCCAGGGACCCACCTGTGGGGCCCTTATTTCTTTCTCCCTGTTTTCTGGACCCTCCTCTCTGCACCTGCTGCCTCCTAGTCTCACTCCCTTCTTGGGCCCCAGAAAGGAAAAAGCCGTTAGAGACAGGATTGTGGGGGGGGGGGAGGGGGGCCTTCATTGACAGCTCCTAAGTTCAAGGGCCAAAGACCCTTGGATTCACCTGTGACCCAGTAGCTCCTGGATGAGGCATCAGGCTCCTAACTGCTCCCCGTACTCCTCACCCCTGCAGCCCCTGCACCACAGCCCCCGCTCCCCTCTCCCCCTTCCCCCTCCCCACCCTCCTCTCGCCCACTGTCTCTCTCCCCCTCCCTCCCCTCCACACATGAACACTTGCTGGCCTCCAGGTGGCCTCCCCCCACTGCCTCCTGCAAGTCTTCTGATGGATGCCCCTTCCAGCCGATTGACCCCAGCCGTCTGATACGGTGTACAATGTGCCTCTTTATTTATAGTGTCTCCTGCTAGACTGTGAACTCCAGGAGGACAGGCATTTTATCTGTCTCATTCCCCGCCACAGCCCCAGTGCCTAGAACATAGATGCTCAAGAAACACTGGGGCAAATAAATGAACCCCACTACCCACCCCGCCTAGGCTGTACCCACACAGGACCCGCACTCTCCACCGCTAGTACAGGGCGGAAGGTGCTGGCCGGCTCTCAGCTGGCTCTGCCGTGGCCTCACTATGTGGCCTCCACCCAGCCTCCTTTCCTTTCTGGGCCTCAGCTTCCCCCATTATATAATGAAAGGCTGGATTGGAACTTCTCCAGCTGTGGCTGTGTTGGAGCTCTGAGGTCCCTTCGGCATCTCTCCAATTGGGGTGTCAACGGGGAATTCACAAAGGTGGGAGGGGTGCCGGCTCAGAAGAAATCTCCAGGCCCTAAGGCCCCTACCCTGGCACGCTGGGGTGGGTTGAGGGGAGCAGGGCAGCAGTAGTTGTGGGAACTAAAAACAGACGTGAGAGAGGTTTCCCCAAAAACATGTCCATATTTTAATCATCACCAAAGTCCAACCCGGGAAGCCTGAGGAACAGAGGCTCAAGCCCTCTTAAGGGCTGAGACCAGAGGTCAAGCGTCCAAACGTGAGTCGTCATCGGAGGAAGCCTGCTGTCAGGCAGGCGAGCACGGGGGTCAGCAGGGTGGGCAGCGGCACGGGCAGCAGCCGTCCCGGGGCCTGGGACCTGAAAACCTGGCGCTGCCCCCGGGGCTGCAGGGGCCTGACATTGTCTGTCATTTTCAGTTTCTTCTCGTTATCATAATACAGCTTCTGAGAGAATGCCAGGATCTGTGGAAGGCACAGGGCTCAGCAGGGAGGGATGAAGCTGGTGGAGCTGCACTCCTCACTGTGTGACCTCAGGCCAGTCGCCTGGCCTCTCTGAGCCCTCTCAGGTTCTTGTGCAGAGGAAAAGAATCAGGGATGTAAAGTGCTTTGCATCCATGGGGGCTCAGCTCCCATGAGTGTCCTAAGCAGAGGGGACTCACAGCTCTGGGCTTTGAGGGCCTGTGATTACTATTACTATCATCACTGTTACCAGAGAACAGTGGTTCTCAAGCTTGAGCTTGCATTAGCCTCACCTGGGGGCTTGTTGAGCCCCAGACTGCCTGGGGCCCCCCGCAAAGGGACAGTTTCCAGGAGCTGACGCAGGGGAGGCTGCACCCTCGGCCGGGCCCCGTGTACCTGGTCCTTGTGGAGCTGAATGGGCTCCTGGAACACGGTCCAGACCACCTTCTCATCGCAGCCTGGTGTGGTGAGTGAGCCCAGGTAGCGGAAGTAGTGCCTCAGTTTCTCCTTCTTGGGGAGCAGGTCGAAGAGGCTGATGTTGTCTTTCAGTATGGTGCTCATATCTGGGGAGACTCACACTCCTCACTCTGAGAGTACAGGCTCCTCCACCATCCAGACCTTCTTTTGTAGGAAGAAGTCTTCTCCCCTCCCCCAGCCCCCCGCCTCCCAGTCCTCACCATCCTGACTCACTGGGACTGGGGATGTCAGACAGCGCCTGCACCAGGGGCTGGAAGTTAACATTCTCGGATCCGGCCTGGAACAGGAGGGAAAGGGGCTTGAGAGAGGCTTGTGGGGAGCCGGTGGTGACCACCAGTTCACTCTCCCAGTCTGGGGTGGGGCGGGCACGCAGCTTCTGGGACTGAGGCCCTCAAAGGCCCTGGGCTCCCCACATGGGGATGTACAAGTCACTGAGAAACAGAGGGGAAGTCGGAGCTTCTCCAGCCCCCTCCTGCCTTGCTGGGATCCCAGGTCTCTGGATCCTAAGAAGCAGCCCCTCGAACCCTGAGGGATGGCAGCCCCACCTCCACCACGAAGGCCAGCACTGCGATCTCATCTTTGGGCTCCTGGTTCTTGCTCGTGTTCCTCGATGTCCCCTTTTCTTTCTCATGTACTATGTGCATCTGGTAAGGGGTGAGAGGGATGGAGAGAGAACCCGTCAGGGTGCTGGACCCTCCTTCTTGCCCAAGGCAAGTATACCCAGAGCCCAGCCAAGGCATCCACCTGGGAAGAGGTCCCTCACCTCCATGGCAAAGCGATCCCCGTCGAAGCTGTGCTCCGAGCCCCAATCCAGCACCTTGGACCAGTGTAGGTGCAGCTGCTTGGCCCGGTACCGGGCGGTCAGTCCTCCTTCAGCAATCGAGGCCTCGTCCCCCAGCAACATCATCACTGGAGGGCACAGGACGGGGCAGAGTCCTCGCACCCCCCTCCCCCAGCCTCTCCCAGCCCCTCACCCCGGCTCCACCCGAGCAGGACCTTCTCTCCTACCTCGCACCCTTCACGGGCTACGGTCCCGGGCCTGAAGGGACAGGAACAGTGGACCAGCCTGGACCTTCCCCTGGCCCCCCATTGGCCTCCCTGTCTGCCTCTCCCCCTGTACACCCCTCACCGCCCGAACATGCAACTCAGCCCAGTCCCGCCCGCGCTTCAATGCCCTCCACGCGTGGTGCCCCAGTGTTCCCAGGGCCACGTCCAAACTCCTCAGCCCGGGGCGACCTGCCCCAGGCCCGGCTGGACTGACCCTGGGCGGCGCTGGCCCCTCCTGGCTTCGCCCTGTCCTCCATGCACATGGGGCCACATGCAGCCCTTTGAACCCCCCAAGCTGTTTCACGCCTCTGTGCCTTTGCACATGCTGTTCCTTCTTCCTAGAACCTGTCCTCTCCACCCCCTACAGATTGCTCTGATACAGGATTGAAAATACTGATAGAATGTTCCCTCCTTTCCAAAGTCCACCCTGCTTTCCCCCCCCGCCCCCCCGCCCAGGGCTTTTCAGCCTCTCCTCAGCAAAAGTGGACAACCCGGTGTCCCCTCCCAGGAGGAGCCCAACCCTCCAGTCCTTGGGGAACTTGGGTTCCAGGATCCCGTGCCCCTGCTGTCCGGGGCCTGCATCCAGCCCATCTGAGACCTACCTGAGTGGCCACTGTTTTGCACGGTCCACTTTTGCTTCTTGTCGTAGCCGGAGAAGGAGAAGGGTCCCAGGTTTGGGTCCAGTAGTGTCTTGGCAGTGGCGATGTTGATGGGGGACTGATGGTCATTCTGGCAGCTATCGCCCCACTGGTCCGGCCCTGAGCAGGGAGGGAGGGTGGGCTGGGAGTCAGGGGCGCCTGGCACCGAGGTGTGGCGTTCTCCACCCCACTCAGGTCAGGCCCAGCTCAAGGCAGCAAGATCTTTGGATGGCTGGCAGGCTGTGCTGGGGGGATGCCCAGCACAGAACTCCGCCCTCACCCTTCTCCTTCCTCAGACACTCACACTCACACAAAACCAGCAAGGCGTGGTGTTGGACAGGGTGGGGCTAGGGTGTGAGCTCTGGGGTAGGGGACCACCTCAGATGCTGGGCTGTGAAAGGAAAGCTCCGTGATAACCTGCTTCCTAGGGGTTCCGAAGTTTAAAGGAGGTGGATGGGAGACTGCATGGAAGCGGTGGAGTCCCCTGGAAGGGCTGCTTGTGAAAGGACCCCGTGACTTGACACTAAGCCTTATCTGAGCACTGGGAGGCAGGGAAGAAGCCCCAGGGGAGCCCAGCCCCCTGCACCCGGGACCTCCCACACCAGTGAGCGGGGCGGGGGTTGGGGAGCACTGTCCCGTCACCAAAACAGCAACGGTGGGAGGAAAGCAGATTGCAGGAAACCGGGCAGCACTTGAAAAAGTACAAAGAACTGCCACCCAGGCCCACATGCAGGGGTGTCACTGGAACAGAATCAACTCTCCATTTTGTTATGTGAAGGAGCAAAATGAATTTCTCCCTTTGATGCTGCTCCTGATTTATTTCAGAGGACCAGAGGGCTGACTCTCTTGGGGCCAGAGATGATGACAGGAGGTCCCAGTAAAGACTCAGGTCACTCTACATTCCCTGTGCCCTGAGCACCAGGAGAGACAGAGAGAGAGAGAGAGAGAGAGAGAAAGAGAGAGAGTGTGTGTGTTAGGAGCTGATATCTGACTGGGGCCACCATCACCTCATCCTTCTCACCTTCCCTGGGTCTCCATTTCAACTTGGAGGGTCCCTACCACAAGACTCGCTGCACTTACCCAAGCAGGTGTAGTTGGAGGGCTTGACTTGATTCTGGTAGCACCACTGTGACCCTGGAACAGAGAGAGGAAGGATGTGAGACCTGTGCAGAAGCATGTCAGTGTATCTGTGTACACACACGTCTGTCTCTATGAGTGCCGGTGAGCTGTGTGCACACAAGCAACTCTGTGTGTGTGTGTGTGTGTGTGTACACAGTGGGTCAGAGGCTGGGAATATCCCTGGAGTCAGAACCTGGCCTGGGATGGGATAGAGTATTCCTGGGGTGCCATCCTGGGGGACAGAAGGCCCAGGGGAAGGAGCCTTAAGAAGAAAATGTAGGGATGGAGAAGGAGGCGGTCGAAACAGCCAGGCTCCAGGCATCCCTGACCCACAGCCAATCCACTGGTCCCCTTGCCCAGGGCACTGTCCCCAGACAATGCAGACCAGACAGCCAGCAGCCCTTGAGGGGCCCTCCAAGGTGGGTCAGCTCTCCCCAGGGCTAGCCTGGACACTCTCTACCTGTTGCTCATCAGCCTCCCCCTCCCTCCTTGCATCCCCTCCCTCAAACCTGGAAGGGAGGCTGGTGAGAGGGGAAGAGGAGGGTCCCCCAGGACAATACAGCCACGTTCAGCCTGGCTGCTTTCCCAGAGTTGATGGGATGATGAGAGAGATTAGGCTAGTCCCTCCCTGGAACACACCCTCTTGTGCTATTAACACCCATTCTTGCCTAAACTCTCACAGTCCTGCAGGGAGGAAGGCAGCTAGGTCTTTTCCCCTGTCCCTCCAACCTGCAGTCCTGGTGTTTGGGACCAGACAGACTTGCCTTCCAATCCCCCACCCTGCCTCCGGACAGGAGAACCAACATCTCTGAAAAAAGCCTGCATCATGGATGTAGCTCACTAATGCAAGATGTTGACAACAGGGCAAACTGTGCGCATGGGAACCCTCTCCTCTGTGCTCTCTGCTTGATGTTTCTGTAAACCTGAAACTGCTCTAAAATTAGTCTATTGATTTTTAAAAGAAAGTCTGTGCCAGCAGGGTGGACAAAGCATTTGATCAGAGCTGGAATTCTAGCTGGGCCACTTAGGAGCTGTGGGTTTAGGGACAAGTCACTTAATCTTTCTGAGCCTTACTGTTGCTGTCTGTAAAATGGAACTAATACCATCCACCTCATAGGACTGTGGGGAGGATTAAACGAGAGATGGTAGAGAGTGTTCCAGGCAGTTGGAATTTAGTCAAGTCCCTGACGAATCCTTCCCTTCTCCTTGGCTCCCTCCCTCCCTCCTCTCCTCAACCTCCTGTCAGGGCACAGATGGCCAAAGTCAAGGAGAGAAATGAAGTGAGCTGGAAAGAACTCAGGGATGAGGAAATTCCTAAGAAAAGCAGAGCTTCCTGCTCAGCCTGAGCTAAGGCCTCTGAGCACATCCATCCCCACCCAAGCCCACCTCCCCTGGGGTCCCTGCAATGGGCATGGGGTGGAGAGGGGGCAGGTTCTCAGTAGGGGCTGGGAGGAAGGCCAGGGGACTGAGCATCTGTAGGAAATTGGCCACCCCCGCACTCTGGGCCCTTCAGAGCCACCTGGGCTTTCCCAGTCTCCCGGGTCTGGATCAAATGCTGTGCCTACTTTGCTGGCATAGCCTCTTTCAGAGATGAACAGTCCCTGCAGTGTCTTCCCCTGGCCAGTCCACCCCCTGCCCGGGACAGGCAGGACTCTGCTGACCCTGGGACTTGCTGCATCTGGGGAAGCCTGACGAGGGTCAACTCTGCAAAGGGCAGTGGCCACTTCCCATCCAGGCCCGTCTCTGCATGTTGGCAGACTCTGATGCCGGAGCCCATTACCCGGCCTCCAGTCCTGGCTCTGATTCTTGCTTATTCTCTGCAGGAGAGTTCATTAACTTTTCTGAGCCCACTTTCTTCCTTCCTTCCTCAGGCAGAAGGAGCTGCCACTGATCTCCCAGAGTCAGTGTCTAAGGACACACTGGATGGGAGGTCATTTGCATCCGTGAAAGGCTTCCTGTTATGATTCTCCTGGGTCTCAGAGGTCCTGAAGGCAGAAGGCGCCTCTGAGGTAGAACTGGCCCCTCCTGGTGGCTGATACCCAGGGGGAAGCTGTTTTCAGGGGAAGCCTGGCTCCAGCCGGAATCCTCAGGAGCCAGCTCTGATGGGTGGAACCCCTGTCAGCCTCCCTGGAGCCCATCTGGTCCAGCCTGAGCTTTTCTTAGGAATTTGCTCTTCCCTGCTTCTGGCTACAGCTCCTAGGGTTGTCATGGTGATCTCTGATCCACTGTCTTAATCACAGAGACTTTTGACCTTCTTGGTTGAATGCTCTTGAAACTACCCTCTTTAGGAAGCAGAAGCCAGGAAAACGTGATGTTGATGAGGCCAAGGCTGGGGGTCAGGTCTGTATCCAAAGGCTAAAGGTAGGGGCTGGTTTTTAGGCAAGTGGTGACAGGGTCACGGACCAGCTCAGGCTCCTGTACTGGTTCATGAGGGAGTGGCCCTTACAGATAATTATCAGCCAGTTCTCTCAGGCCACTTCCTAGAGGGTCTGGTAAGGAGAGGAGCTACCCACAGGTCTTGGCTCCCAGTTCAGGATGCTGCCTAGTCCATCTGCCCTGACCAGAGATGGAGTGCGACAACTAACGACCATCGCCAGTCACCCAGCCACTGTCCCCCACCCTTGATGTACCCACCACCCCAGCCCCCTGCTTTAGAGCTGATTGAAGAAGTTCTCTCGGGTGAACCTTGCTCACCGCACCCTCCCACTCCAGGCGGAGGGAGGAATCCTGAAAACCAGCTCAGCGAAACCTGAAGATGCCCTGGGCAAAGTCTCAGCAGCTACTGGCTAGGTCTGGGACTCTGAAGGGGACTATGACCCTCTCCCCTCCTCTCTCCCTGGCAACAGATGGTCTGAGGACTTTGATGTACAGCCTGGTCACTCTCCAGCCTCAGGTTCCCTAGGAGATGAAATGGGGGAGGAAGGCAGGACCCTCGGCAGCTCCCAGTCAGAAAGCCCCCGCGCTTAAGGGGAGCACAGCTTGTGAGAGGGGGCGGCTGAGAGAGATTCCTGGCTGGTGGGGCCCAGGCCATGTGGCTACGGAGTGCCTGCTGTGTGCCACACAGGCACAGCACTAAGCACCTACGCCCACTATCTTATATGAATCCTTAGAACAATACCTGAGTCAGAGAACTCTCTGTTTTGTAAGCGAGGAAGCTGACTTACCCAAGGAGGAAACTGACTTACCAAGGAGGAAAGTGACCCAAAGCCACACAGCTACAAAGCAGCCACATTAATTGCAAAGCATTTCTCTTTCTACAAGCCCAGCAGCTTAAGTAGGTTTCAAACCTCCAACCCTACATATAAAAATGCTCACATCCCGCCTTTTCTGCTTCCTCCTCTCCTAGGAAGAGGCCGGGAGTTGCTGCAGGATGCCCCTCATACCCCACCATGGGCCAGCTAAGGGTCTCCTTCTCTGCTGCTGAGGGCACCCTCAGCCCTCACCCATGACTCCAAGAGAGGAGCATCTAGCTTTAGAGAGGAGATTCGGCCAGGTGGACCCCAAGGACCATCTGAGGGGTAGCTGAGATGGGGACTGGCAGATGGGGGCCTCCTTCCAAGGAGATGGCTCCCCGTGGGGTCGCAGAGAAGGTGCCAGATTGGATCCCTGTGCCCAGACCCTGGAGGCGCCTTCAGCTCCTTATCAAATATTAACACCCCTCTCCTGCCACCTTCCACATAGGCGAATAATTAAGAGCTCGGCCTCACCATTAATCTTTAAACGAAAATCACCCCGGCCGGAAAGACCGGCTTGGCTCGGGTCTCCGGATGTCCCCCTCCAGGCTCCCTGCACAGTTCTGGAGGTGAAGGGTACTGGCAGCGTCCAGGGACAAGGCACCCAGGGTGGGAAGCGGGGATGACCGGGCCCCACCGCACCCAGTTTGTTGTCCTTGCCCCGGGCCGGGGGCATCCACCAAGCACTGAGCCCCCGCGGGACGGACAGCGACCCACGACAGACGGAGGAGCACCAGAAAGGGTAAGAAACGGAGGCGTGCGCCGCGGCGGCTCAGAGACGCATCCTTGCCCCGGACCCGCACGGCGCCCGGCCGAGGGCCGCGGGCCCCGCACACCGCAGTCGCGCACACGCTTTGCACCCGCTGCCCCGCGCCCGCCGCGCCCGCCGCGCCCGGCCGCCCGTGCCTCTCCGCTCCCGGCGCCCGCGCCTCTCCGCTCCCGGCGCCCGCGCCGCCCCATCGCCCGCGGGCGCAGCCTCGACAGGGGGCGCGGGGCCCGAGCGCCGAGGGGCCACGGAAGGGCCACCGAGGGGTCCCGGGGCCGAAGCCCTCGTTCACCTGCGCGGGCCCAGGGCCGGGCGGCGGCGAGGACCAGGAGCGCCGGCAGCAGCCGCATCCTGCGCAGGAGTGGCGACGCCGCCGAGCTGGGGACCGCGCGCTGAGGAGGCCGCCGGGGGTCCGCGGTCCTGCCGACCCAGGTTTTATAGCGGAGCCGCGACGGGAGGGAGCCCCGACAGCAGGACGCGGGTAGCGGCTCCTCCCCCTGGCGGGTCCTCCCCTCACCTGTCCCCGATCTAAGAGCCTCCACGCCCCAACTTGCGCTCCGCACCCACCCCCACCGCCTGGTCACCTTCCGACTGGTGCGCGAGGGCCCCTCACCCACCCGCGTCCTTCACCCGCCCTCCTGCCTCGCTCCTCCCCCGCCCCGCACCTGGTCTCTGGTTTGGGACCAGGGTAGCGACATCGCAAGATACTCGATCCACACAAGGGTGGGGACCCCGGATTCCTGCCTTGGATCGTTTTGGCGTGGACCGCTGCGCAGCCCTCTCGTCTCCGAAGCAGCCCGCGGGGGGCCTTGGAATGGGCTGGGGCTGGAGGCTCGGGGAACGGAGATAGCCTCGGAGGGATGACGGAGTTGAAGGATGTGCGATGGTGTTTCTTGAATCCGGTGTCCCCAGAAAGAGGGCTTGCTTTTCTCTCTCAGGCAGTGACAGCTGATTCTCTGGGTCTTATCTCTTTTTCTGTTCCCTCCTAGGCTGCTCCAAACTTAATTTCTAAGCAACCCAGGTACTGCCCCGGTGGTCCAATGGCTAAGACTCTGTGCTCCCAATGCAGGGGGCCGGGGTTCGAGCCCTGGTCAGGGAACTAGATCTCACATGCCGTAACTAAAGATCCCGCATGCCGCAACTAAGACGCGGTGCAGTCAAATAAATATTTGAATTTTATTTTTTAAAAAAAGCAACCCAAAGACTGTTCTTCTAACACAGAGTGAGGACACCTATGAATTTCTGTGCGAGTGTGTATGTGATGGCCAGCGCTGGGGATGCTGAGGGGGCGAAACTGAGTAATGGATTGCAAAGAGGCTCAGTGAGAGAGGAACTAATGGGGTCAGAGGAGAGGGGCTGGTCCTGTTGAGCGCACCGCCCCCGCCCCCAGACTTCAGAGATGAGATGGGAAGAGAAGAGACTGGGGTCTGAATGGACCTCTCCATTTCTCATCTGCCGGAATCTTCAGAGGAGTTCAGGGAAAGAAAACTTTCCTTGGAGGAGGCCCTAGCATTTAGGGAAATGGGGCTGGGGGCCTCCACGAGAGGAAGCTGCCTCTTGTCTCAGGAGGGATGCTCCCTCTCCTGGACTTGGCTCGCCTGCTACAATGCCTCTATAGACTCCTTCATGGCTCTAGGTACTGTGTGTCCCACATGGGGTGGGGACTTCCGTGGCAGTTTGAGAAGCTCACTCAGACTTGAGTGGGGAATATGGACTTGGGTGGGCCTGGGCCCCCTCCTTCAACAGGAGGCCCCAGTTTTCTGGTCTAGTCACTTCCCCATCTTCTGCCAACCTCTCAGCACCCACAGGCCTTTGAACTTAGGCAAGAGACCTCTGAGGAGGGATTGCCTCCTCCAGAACTATCTGGGCAAAGGGGCTTCCTCCCTGCTTAGAGTCCTGGCTGACTGCCCCCCACCTTCTGGCCCAGGATCACACAGCCTCAAGGAGCAGCTTTGATCCTCCAGAGAGGAGGGGGGCGGGAATCCACATCAGGCTTAGGGTCCTATTGTCTGTGCTGCATTAGAATTTCATCACCAGCCTGGGAGTTGGACCGCCAGGGGAGGGATTCCACACCCTGGGATCTTTTCTGGTGGAGTGGATTTGTGTTCACAAGGCTGTAAAAATATATCTTTTAGGACTGGGGAATGGAGTGGGGAGGAAGCCCATTCCTGGAAATGAAGTCTACTTCAGGGGTCCCTGTAACCCCAAGCCAGGCCCCCTTACAGGCAGGAGAGAGACTTAGAAACCTTTGGTGGGGTTAAGAGGCTATTGACTGGTGACCTTAGAGTCACTTCAAAGTCCCTTTGGGAAGAGGAAGAGGAAGCTGATTTCTAAGTAATCCTCTCCCTTCCCATCAGCGCACCCCCTACTATGTTTTGGGCCAGTGAGCTGGGGGAGGAGAACCATGCCCCTGTGTGGTGTTCCTTCTGAGGCATGGGGAGGGGAAGGAGGTTAAGAATGGGCACTTCCTCAAGGATGCGTCTTAATCACGGGTACCACTGAGACTGCACATTTGCGACGTGGGAAGTCAAGCGGGGTGGCTCCTGCTCTATCCATCATCTCTGACTCCAAGGTTACACAAGGCAGGTTACTTTGTGTTACCAAGGTCACCCAGCCTTATCTCCCAGCCTGGACCCCTGTCCTGCCTGCCATAAACTTGTCACCTGTCACTGTCTAGTCACCCTGGGCCTAGTTTCCCTGGAGGGGACATGACCCCTCATTACAGCAGGGATCATTAGATCCGGGCTGGGCCCTGATATGTCTCTAACACTTATAGGGCCCATAAAGCTGCCAGCCCAGGCCCAGCTGTCCCAGCCCTGCTACAGCCTCCTTCCTCTTACTCCACACAGGGTCCCCGAGCATCCTGCGTTCAAGTCCCTGCTCTTCCTTTGACTCAGGGGTGACCTAGGGCAACTTTCTTACTCCTCTCTGGTTGCAACTTCCCCATCTATAAAGGGGGGATGATAACCCTGCCCTGCTGACCTCTGCCAATAAACAATTACTGGGCCAGAGGCTGCCCAGCCCAGACTTTCACAACCAGCCTCCCGGTGCCTTGGGTGTAGCCACTGGCCCACTGCGGATGCAGAAATGAATCACAGTTCTCATCCTCTGGGGCTTTTCACGCCATGGCCCTGTCTGGAACAGGAGGGAGGCACTGGGGGAGCTACAGGGCTTTGAGATCAGACAACCCTGGGTCACTTCTGACTCTACCCACTTGCTTTGTGACATCAGCCAAGCCTTGGTTTTCTTCATCTGTGAAATAAAAATCATACCCCTGTCTTCCTCATATGTTTCTTTCTTTTCTTTTCTTTGTGATGTGGACCATTTTTAAAGTCTTCATTGAATTTATTACAATATTGCTTCTGTTTTATATTTTGGTTTTTTGGCTGCGAGGCACATGGGATCTTAGTTCCCCAACCAGGGATCGAACCCGCACCCCCTGCATTGGAAGGCGAAGTCTTAACCACTGGACCACCAGGGAAGTCCCCCTTATAGGTTTCTGATTCTCATAATTCATTGTGAGAACTCAAGTGACTAAAGCCTGAGGAGCGCTGGCCAGGGGCCTGGGCACATTAGCACACTTCACCACGACCTGTATCTAAGTAGACTTCCTTTCACCTGGATTGAACATGACCCTAGGCAGGCATGGATGTGACATTGAGTGGAAGCGGACACTGAACTAGGCCCAGGGAGGGGCCCTGGCCCATCGAGGCTCCTCTTGGTCTCCCAAGACCTAGGGAGGGGTGAGGAAGGCTGAGGGACAAGGAGGGAAGCCCCAACTGCAGGGACCCAAAAAGGTGAGATTCGGATTCAGCCTCTCCTGGAACTCTGATGGGCTTGGGGTGGAGACACAGGGGAGCAAGACGCTGCACTCCTGGTGTTCATAGGTCAGAGGAGGCCTAGGACATATCCCTTAACAGGAGACTACCAGGTCTGTGATCAGGGAGTGAGGTGGGCAGATGGAGAGAAGGCAGAAGCTTAGAATAGGTTTTGGAGCAACACTGCCCTGGATTCACATCCCCACCTCACACTCACCCTTCCCTCCTTCAAGCTCAGTGTCCTGATCAGGAAAATGGGGATGAAGACAGCACCTCCCTCACATGTATGGTTAGGATTCAACTAGATAATGCTGGGTAAAGGGCCTGGTGGAGGTCCAGGCACTTAGCAAGCGCTCAATAAATCTCAGCTGTTAAGTATAACTGTTACGGGTAGGAATAGCAGATGCCCATGATTTAACAGGAGCCCAGAGGACTGGCACCTGGCCCAGCCGGTGGGTGGGGAGCCGGGAGTGGGGGAGGGGGAGGCTTCCTGGAGAAAATGAGACTCAAGCTGAGTATTGGAAGACACACAGATGTTAACACGAAAAGGGAAGGGAAATCCAGGCAAAGGAAACAGACTGAGAAGGCATAGAAGTGGCGTGAGAGGGAGAGTGCTCAGGGATGAGGCTGGAGAGGTATTTGGCCCCAGAGAGAGCAGACTGGTTTGCTGGGATTAGAAAGTTGGACTGATTTTTCCTTTTGTTTTTTTTAAAACAAATTTATTTATTTTTGGCTGCATTGGGTCTTCGTTGCTGCGCGCGGGCTTTCTCTAGTTGTGGTGAGCAGAGGCTACTCTTCGTTGCGGTGCACAGGCTTATTATTTCAGGCTTCTCTTGAGGCTTCTCTTGTTGCGGAGCATGGGCTTCTAGGCACACGGGCTTCAGTAGCTGTGGTGCACAGGCTTACTAGCTGTGGCTCGCGGCCTAAGAGTGCAGGCTTAGTAGGTGTGGCGCGCTGGTTTAGTTGCTCTGCAGCATGTGGGATCTTCCCGAACCAGGGCTTGAACATGTCCCCTGCATTGGCAGGTGGATTCTTAACCACTGCACCACCAGGGAAGTCCCCTGACCTTTCCTTTGATAGGGGGTAGATATCAAGATCCTGATTTTTTTTTTTTTTTTTTTTTGCAGTACGCGAGCCTCTCACTGCTGTGGCCTCTCCTGTTGCGGAGCACAGGCTCCGGACGCGCAGGCTCAGTGGCCATGTCTCACGGGCCCAGCCGCTCCGTGACATGTGGGATCTTCCCCGACCAGGGCACGAACCCGTGTCCCCTGCATCGGCAGGTGGACTCTGAACCACTGTGCCACCAGGGAAGCCCAAGGTCCTGATTTTATAGGCCAGGAAATATTCTGAGTCACTCAGCCGTAGAAAGAGACAGGGATTCTCAGCTACTTTGAGTTACGGAAGAGGGAGCTGAGGCTCAGAGAGCGTAGTGACTCACCCATGTTGCCCAGCAAGGAAAGAGCAGAGCTGGGATTGGAACCCTAGTCTCCTGCCCCACCCCCATCCTCCTTCCATGCATCTCATCCCCCCACCACACACACCTTCCTCCCATTGGAGCCCCCAGCCTCCATCTCCCCTTGCTTTCTGCACCTGCAGAGTCCCCTTCAATTAACAGGGAAACGTTTGCAGAGACTCCAGCTTTCGTGTCCCTGGATATTGAGATTAAACCTACATGCAAAGGGAGCACATGCAGGGGCTTCCCTGGTGGCACAGTGGTTAGGAATCCACCTGCCAGTGCAGGGGACACGGGTTCGATCCCTGGTCCTGGAAGATCCCACATGCTGCGGAGCAACTAAGCCTGTGCGCCACAACTACTGAGCCTGCGCTCTAGAGCCCGTGCTCTGCAGCAAGAGTAGCCACCGCAATGAGAAGCCTGCGCACCGCAATGTAGAGTAGCCCCTGCTCGCCGCAACTAGAGAAAGCCAGCGCACAGCAACGAAGACCCAACGCAGCCAAAAATAAATAAATTAAATAAATAAATTTGAAGAAAAGTGGGGGGGAGCACGTGCAAAGTGGGCTCCGCTATTCCGGAACCTGGATCTCTGCCATGATCTAGCAGAGACAAGAAAGCGCCTCTCCAGCCAGCATCTGTGGAAGCTGCAGTCCCTCTTCCCTGGTCTTCACACCCACCCTATTTCTCTGGGGGAGCAGGAAGTGGGGAACAGAAAGGAGCTATCATGGGAGCAGAATTGGGACCTCCTTAGTAGAAAGGTTTGTGGAAACTTCTGCCCCTGAAAAGTTTGAAATAATAGTAGCAGCAAGAAGCATGGAATAATCCAGCAATGGAGATGCCATATGTCTGTTCCTGCCCCGTAGAGAGTTCAGGAAAACTCCCCCACGGCTGTCCCTCCCCTCTCAGCCACAGGAGTCGGATCACACCAGCAGGAGGCCGGATCACACCAGCAGGAGGCCGGAGTCAGAGCTGCTTCGGATTTTCCAATGTAGTATTCATATATATTCTGGTTTGTGGTGGAAGGAGCTCTAAAGAGGGTGATGAGGGTGGAACCAGGTGGGGAGAAAAGGCAAGAGCCACATAGGCTGCCTTGGGGGGTGGGGGGAAAGCGAACATTCCTTCCTCAGTTAAATGGTATGGCAACACGGAGAGAACAGGCTCTTTTAGGGGTTTGTGTGTGTCTGTTAACTTCTTTTTCTCTGGTTATCCAGATAATACCTACTCATTGTAGAATACTTGGAAAGAAGCAGGGGAAAAAATTGCAGATAACCTTATCTCCCAGAGGTAACCATTTTACAGTTTAACATATTTTTTAAAAATTTATTTATTTTATTTATTTATTTTTGGCTGCATTGGGTCTTTGTTGCTGCGCACGGGCTTTCTCTAGTTTTGACAAGCAGGGGCTACTCTTCATTGCGGTGCACAGGCTTCTCATTGAGGTGGCTTCTCTTGTTGCGGAGCACAGGCACTAGGCACACGGGCTTCAGTAGTTGTGGCACAAGGGCTCAGTAGTTGTGGCTCCCAGGCTCTAGAGCACAGGCTCAGTAGTTGTGGCGCACGGGCTTAGTTGGTCCGCGGCATGTGAGATCTTCCCCGACCAGGGCACGAACCCGTGTCCCCTGAGTTGGCAGGCGGATTCTTAACCACTGTGCCACCAGGGAAGCCCATTTTAATGTATTTTTAAGAAAAAATATTTTAAAGAAAATAGTCATCCACCCCCACCTTAATCCATCTGTTTCATTTTTCCAACTTCTCTTTCAAACTTAATCTATATGCAAAACACTATTGACATAGTCCTGTTTTTTAACCTTCACCTTCCAGTGTCAACATGAGTCCATGTTACCTCACAGCCTCTGCAACTGTCATTTTGTGGTTCCACAATGTACACGGCTTGTGTCATCAGCTTACTTTCCATTGTAAATAACACTGAAGAGAATATCTCCCCGCTGGAGAGGCAGGGCCACAGACTGGGGAAGGAAACCAGGGGTCCCAGATCCTTTCCCCAGCTCCTCATTGAGAAAAACTACCTTCAGTTTATGAAAATAGTTTGGAGGTGGGGTGAGGGTCCACGGGACCCCCAGAGGCCAGTTAAAGAATCTGAGTCAGGAGTTCTAACTCTTTGATCTCTGAAGTACCTGTAAGATAGGGAATATGGGGGGGCACGGTTCACGGGGTAAGGAGTGTGTTTCTGTGTAGATTTGCAGGGTAGAGACGGTGTGAGAAAAATTGTGTGCCTGCGGGCCCCTCCTCTTACGGGTGTGTTTGCACAGCAGCGCCCTCTGCTGTCCCTGCTCCCCCAACAGTCCTGTACCGTTTACAGTTTGAAAGTCCTTCCCCCTAACTTTAGTCTGTCTTTCCCTATATTTCTTTTTCAGTTGTGCGGAGCACAATAAAATCGCATTCAAAGAGTTGAAAAACAATTCTTTAGGTCCACCCTATACCCATTGCCCAAATCTTTAGCTCTGATAAAAAAAAAACAAATTCACCTGAGTAAATTTTAAAGATCTTATTGGCTTTATTCAATGATTCATGAATTGGGCAGCATCCAACCTAGCAGATGGAAGGGAGCTCCGAGGAGCTGTACAAAATGAAAGACTTGTATAGGCAGAGGGAGCGGGAACAAGGAAGTTATACTAGACAAAAAAGCAGATTGGCTGTGGCAAGGGCACTTTCCTTTAGAGAACGATAGGGGTCATTCAGAATGAGGCAGATTACTTAACTAGTGCTGGTTAGGCAATTCCTGACTGATTTAAGATTCCATTTTGGGCAGAGATGAATCTAAGTTAAGTCTCAGTTGGGCGATGTGGGGCTAAGCGTAAGTGACTCCATTTGTCTTGTTTTGAACAGCCCCCTTCAGGAGACTTCCAGGACACTACTATCATGGGCAACCTCATTTAATCTGAGCTACTCTTAGGTGTCATAGGGAAACTGAGACAAGAAATTGAGAATGTGTCAGCAAGTCCCCTAAAGACCCCACCCTAACCACTTCCTTCAGGAAGTGACTCCCTGGCCCTGGCTCACCCATGCCCTGGGAACAGATGAGGGTGTCAGAGCTACAGATAGAAGCTGAGACTTAGCAAGGCTGCATAGATAGCTCACCTCCCCGCCCCTGATAACAGCGCCACATGGATACCTGTGGGATGGTTAGATCAATCTGCCTGACTCTTCTCTTATTGTGGCAACAGAGGACGGGGGTGGCCGTGGTTCTGCTGTAGTAAGTATCCCCAAAGTTAACCTTGAAGGGTAAAGTTTATTTAATGAATCCCACGTGGAACGGGTAGGGGCAGGGCTGCCTTCAAGGGCATGGGACTTGTGTAGTTGCACAGGGGCTGCACTTGGTTTAATGTTCTGCTGTCGCCGTCTTGAAATTCTTAATTTTTGAACAAGAGGCTCTGCATTTTCATTTTGTAGCAGATCAGAGTTGGGGGCGGTAACGTGCAAGTCTTCTCACTGGATCTCCACACTCCCAGAGCTGTCCGGGAAGCAGCTGCGCAATGGCGCCTGGGAGAACCTGTGGACCAGCGGCCACTTGTGGAGTCCTCGGCTGGCTTCGGTTCCGCTTTCTCGCAGGAAACGTTCCACACTCGCTTGCCCGAAACCCACGGCGCCGCGCTGCTGCCGCCCCTGCCTTCGAAGCCGGCGGTTCTACGTGCCGGTTCGCGCCTAGGCCAACGGAGCGCTGCCGGCTCCGTGCAGAGCTGCGTGACTCTGGGGCGCGCGCCACTCCCAGCCCGAGCGCCGGCAACCCGGGTCCCGCTGGGAGGTAGTGCCGGGCGCTTTCCGCAGGCTCGGCCCTCCTGGAACGTGCTGGACAGCACTCGCAGGCCCTGCGCTGCAGACTTCTGCCTCCACTATCTGGTTTCACACCGTGCCCGGGGCTGATGATCAGAAGGTGCAAGAAGGCCCCGAGCTGCGTGCGGTCCTGGAAGACCATGCAGGGGCACAGCGGAAACGCAGGGGCGGCAGGGCCCTCCCAGGGCTCGGTGGAGTGCACGAGCCCGGCGTGCTGGCTCTTCATTGTACCTTCTGAGCCCTCATTTCTGAACTAGCCCCAGCTTCTCCGGGCTTCCCAGAATTACTACCATTGCGGTCTACACCCTCAAGGGCAAAAAATCTGGACCGGGAGATACGGTACTTTACATTGGGAACAGCTGGCACCTTCCTCCTTGCCCAGTCTTTGGGAGGCACGGAATGGGGACGCCCACACGAGCTGGGGGTCACCCAGAGTCGAAGGAGGGCATAGTCACTGTGTGAAAGGTACATGCGAGGAATTCTAGGGATTTTTCTCTCCTGTCTTGCAGGTAGCAGAGTCTGCAGAGCTTGGATGCTTGTAAGGGGGTTGAGTCCGTGAAAACTGAGGGAGCCTTCCCAGTCTCACCAACAATTCACAAGACAGGTTTGGAGTGGGCAGGGACTATGTCCATAATGTGTGAGTTCCTACCAGCCCCAGGACGGAGTATGGGATTCGAGTTTTGCCCACCTCGCCCGCGGTCCCTGGGTCTGGTCAGGTCATGCACATTCTCTCAGGCAAGCTCGGAGCTCCTGCGTGCCTCCAGTTCAAACCGGTGATGGTCTGAATTGTTGAGGCAGACGATGACCCATGCGGGTTATTGGACCAGTGTGAACATGCCCTGGAGTTCGTGTCGGATCCTGAACAGGGGACGCGTCTTCTCCTAGGGGGCGGAGGCCTTGGGGAACTTCAGCACCATGGGATGGACAGCACCCTGGAGGTGCAGGCCTAAGCGCAGTAGGGGCTGTGAGCGCCCAACTCCCCCATCGCGAGCTTTAGGGTGAGAAGCCAGGCGGAGGGACGGTCCGGACGGGGTCAAGCTCCCGGACCCGGGCCTCAAGCCCCAGAGGCTGTGTGGGGCTTGGGGCCAGTGCTCAGAGGATAGGGCCCGAGTTTGAGGTCCCTGCTGAGGGGGAAGGAGGCGGGGAGGGAGCCAGAGCCGAGCTAGCCTGGGAAAGCTCGTGTTCCAGAACCGCGGAGCCCACGGCTGAAGGCGAGTCCTGGTCAGCCCTCCTTGAGCCTCCATCCGTTTCGCTTGGAATTCCAGTGTAGACGCTGACTCTGGTGTTCTTTGCGACAGATCTCTGGCATTCGCAGGCCCAGGTATGCAGCCTCCACTACCCGCCCCAGATTAAAAAGAAAGATAAGGGCATCTCTTGAAGGGAAATGGAGATGTGCAAGGGCTATTCCAGGGGAGGGAGGCAGCGGACTCGGCAGAGCTGACCTGGTGACCGCGAGTAAAGTTACAGACTTCGAGGAACTGTATAAATGACCCTTCACAGGGTTCAGGTTACACACCCCACGGAAGCAGAGCCGCCTCCCTGAAGCCCAACCGTCCCCAGCGCCTGCGGGGTCCGGTCGTAGCGCGTCCCTGTCGGACTGCAGCCCCCGGACTGAGCGGACAAAGGCGGAGGGGGAGGCGCTTGGGAACCCTGACAGGTGCCCCCTCCCCATCCCAGGGCCAGGATGAAACCCAGGGCCCCCACTAAACATGACTCCATCTAGACACAACCCCCATCTCCAGAACTTGCATTTAAGGCACCGGTCACACCCCACTAACTCATCTCTGGCCACATCCACTCCGCAGACAGTCCCAGGGTTCCACCTCCTCGCTGTTTCGGCCTCCTCGAATTTCTGATTCCACCCACCCGGAACACCCTTCCTAGGCAGGCTTGAAGATCCCCTTTCTCCTGAAATGTCCTAGTTCCAACACCTCCAACCGGGCAGCATGTGCCGGGTCCTCCCTCTGCCCAGGCTCCCTGCTCTTGTGGCAGATGTCGCTCTGCGGGTCTCTCCTCTCTACGCTGGTCTGTCTCTCTCAACCCCAAGGCCCTGAGTTTTCTCAGGTCAGGAACCGGCTTGGCTTCTCCACAGTAGGAGCTCCACAAATATTTGTCAGTGAAGGAGGCTTGTCTTGCTTTACTCAGCGTGGGTAGCATGGACTGAGGAAAGGTGGGCTCCTGAGGGCCAGTGGCTCAGGATCACCCCGGGGAGAGTCTCAGTGAAATGACTGCCCCCCTGATCCAGCCGCTGGTCCCAATCTCAGTTTATCCAGTTGTAGGATGTATTGGCAGTGTTATGAAAATGACATGACGGGGGAGAACATTAGGGTCTCGGGCGTTCTGAATTTATTTTACAGATAGGGCCACAGGCCCAGAGACGGGGCTGTAATTTGTCCCAGGTCACATAGCAAGGTAAGGGAGGGCCAATGTCAGAGGGTTTTTAAAGATGAACAGATGGAGAAAATCAATTTCCAGCCCCAGAAAACTGAACTGGGGAAAACCTGGCTGCAGTGTGTGTTACCTCTCAAAAAGCTTCAGCTTTCCAACCCTGGCCTGGCAGGATGGCTCCTGCAAAGAAGGGTGGTGAGAAGGGCTGGTCCGCCATCAACTAGGTGGTGGCCAGAGAATACACTACCAACATTCACAAGCACATCCATGGAGCGGGTTTCAAGAAGTGTGCCCCTCAGGCACTCAAAGAAATCTGGAAATTTGCCATGAAGGAGATGGGGCCTCCAGATGTACGCATTGATACTAGGCTCAACAAAGCTGTCTGCGCCAAAGGTATAAGGAAGGCCCCATACTATCTCTGTTGTGTGGTTGTCCAGAAAACATAATGAAGATGAAGATTCACCAAACAAGCTCTATACGTTGGTTACCTATGTACCTGTTACCACTTTCAAAAATCTACACAGTTAACGTGGATGAGAACTTACTGCTGATTGTCCAATAAAGTTATAGACCCCCCCAAAAAAAAAGCTTCAGATGTCCCTGGCCAGGGTGAGACCACTGACATCATCCAGAAACACACAGGCGCTGATCCCGGGTTTGCTGGGCCAGGATAAACGAGGGACCGTAGAGACCGTTTTTGTCCCACTCATACATTTTATAAGACCCAGAGAGAATAGATCACCGGCCCCAAGCCACACCGCGAGGTAGGGAGAGGGCCTGGGATAGTGTTCTTCTCGGATCTGAACTGTTCATGGACTATCTCCTTCCACGCGAAGGAACCTCGACCTCCCAGACACGCATGAGGCAACCACCTAGCAAGGTCCTCCAACTTAGCAAGGTCCCTGCCTCGGGCCAGGGATCTGCCACTGATCGAGTGCACGACGCTCTACTTCTAGTCTTGAGTAAAAAGCAGGAGTAATCGATTGGTTTCCCTGCCCGGCGTCGCCGAGCACTGATTGGCTCTGGTTTGGAACTGGGAGCGAGCCGGGGGCGGAGCGGTGGGAGGGGCTTGGCGCCGAGCCTGAAGGTTCTGGAGGAGTAGGAGAGCAGTCTTGTGCAACAGGTACTCGGAGCCCAGAAGCGCTGTCCCGTCGCCAGGTGCTCAGTGAGTGCAAGAGGCCGGGCAGGGGCCGGGGGTCCCATTCCTCCTCACCGCCATGGGGTCTAAGTCCCACCTAGTCCTCCTTTTATTTATTTATTTATTTTTTTGCGGTACGCGGGCCTCTCCCGTTGCGGAGCACAGACTCCGGTCGCGCAGGCTCAGCGGCCATGGCTCACGGGCCTAGCCCCTCCGGTCGTGGCCTCTCCCATTGCGGAGCACAGGCTCCGGACGCGCAGGCTCAGCGGCCATGGCTCACGGGCCCAGCCGCTCCGCGGCATGTGGGATCTTCCTGGACCGGGGCACGAACCTGTGTCCCCTGCATCGGCAGGCGGACTCCCAACCACTGTGCCACCAGGGAAGCCCTAGTCCTCCTTTTAAATCGCCCTCAATCTGGCGCCTCCTTGCCGCGCTCAGAGGCCCTTCCGAGGCTCGCAGTCTCTATTGGCTCCTTCGTTAAAACTCACCCGTCTTATAACCAATCCTTCAGTCTCGATTTTAAAGTAGTTGTTTTCGAAAGAAGTCATTTGCAAGCGGCCCTCCCGTGCTGAAAGCAGTGCTGGGGGATCTAAGTTCGCGAACCCCTCTCTACACCCCTGGCCTCTGGGGTTCTGCCTTCAAGCACATTCCCGTTCTCTCTTGGTTGCCCGTAATACACAAAACGGTGGTCTTGGAACATTTACTCACCTGGTCACCATTTCCTCAGCTGGAAAGGGAGCCAAGTTAGAGTAATAAGATTTGGAAAAACAGCGACAACAAAAATCACAAAAAATGTTACTAAATGCAATGCCATTTGAGAGAACAAGCTGTCAACAAAATACACTCAATTCTCTGGAAGCGGGGGCGGGGAGGGGGAAGGAAGATGACTCTGGAAAATTCCTAGCTGTATTGATATAAGTAATCCAAACCTAGATCCAAGAAGTGCAGGCCCAGCCGGTTTAGGGACAGCCGTTTTCCCAGCTTCCCCTGGGGATTCCTGGGCTTTGCTGCCTGGAATCACAATCACACACAAGCTCCCTGAGGCAGTGCTCTGATGGATGTGACCCCAGCCCAGCTGTGTCCTACCCTATGGATAGTGTAATCACTGAGTCTGCCCCAGGGAAGCTGGAAGCAGGCCAGAAGCATCAGGTTCCTCTGAAGGCCCCTCATATTCATGGAGGTGTGGTCCAGGGCCAGCCCCAGAGGCCAGAGGCAGATTATTGCCCCCAGGAGCCTGGTCTGCACTGGGGGCAGTGGCAAGGGCTCATGGAACAGAAGGCCTGGAGGAAGGGATTCTCCTTCACTCCTTCAGTCCTTTGACCTTAAAGAAAATTCTCTGTACTCCAATAAAAAGTTTTTTAAATTCTCTATAACTTTAGATTTTCCAGCCCTCTAAATAGAAACTTGGAAGCAAAACTCTGTTTTAACATTTTCCAGCACCTGACTGCAAACATCTGGAGTCCTTTAACTGGACTGGCTCAGTGTGACCGCACTGGCCCTGTGCTACCAGTGTCACCTTTTCACTCTTACAACCTTGCAGCGTGGGTGGAATCACCCCATTTTATACATGAGGAATGCAAGGCTCAGAGAGGTGCAGCTGAGAAGCCGCTCAGCTAGCAGGGGCAGAGCCAGTATTCTGACTCAGGTCTGTCTGATGTCAGTCTCTCCGTGGCCCCGCCTCCCTTCCCAGGCCAGACAGTTAGATGCTCACCTTCCGCATCCAGCCTCTGGTGTGTTTTCAAGTTAACCAGGAACCAGTGGCTAATAATTTCCTCCTGAAACTGAAAAGGTGGAATAATGAAAGTATCATTAGAGCAATCGCTGTTGCTGCATTGATGCTGCAGCTTTGCTTAAAAGCTTGAAATGTGGGAGTTCCCTGGCAGTTCAGTGGTTAGGACTCGCGCATTCACTGCCGAGGGTGTGGGTTCAATCTCTGGCCGGGGAACTAAGATCCCACAAGCCATGCGGCACGGTGAAAGTTTGAAATGTATTTTACTTTTTTATGAGAGCTATATCATGCTTCTTCATAAAGGTTTAGTTCTACACTCAGCACAAATAAAAAATTATTTTTAAAAACCCCTCAAACTGCCCTCAAGCTTGGAGAAATACCTACGCTTTGAAGAGGCAGATGGGAGCTGAGACTTGCTGAGGGGCTGAGGGCCCAGCAGAGTCATGCCTCCCGCCTCAGGCTCAGTCCTGGAGAGGAAAGGAGTGAACTACCTGCACCTTTTGAAATGCTTTCTTCCTCATTTATTTTATTTTTAAAAAATTTATTTATTTGTTTTTATTTGTGGCTGCTTTGGTCTTTGTGGCTGCATGCAAGCTTTCTCTAGTTGCGGCGAGTGGGGGCTACTCTTCGTTGTGGTGCATGGGCTTCTCATTGCAGTGGCTTCTCTTGTTGCGGAGCACGGGCTCTAGGTGCGTGGGCTTCAGTAGTTGCGGCACAGGGGCTCAGTAGTTGTGGCTCGCGGGCTCTAGAGCGCAGGCTCAGTAGTTGTGGCACACAGGCTTGGTTGCTCCGCAGCGTGTGGGGGATCTTCCTGGACCAGGGATCGAACCCGTGTCCCCTGCATTGGCAGGCGGATTCTTAACCACTGCGCCACCAGGGAAGTCCGGAATTAGTTCACTCTTAGAAGTAGAATTACTGGGGTCCAAGTTATGAAGATTAAGCTTCTTGGTGCATACTGCCACAGAAGTAATAGGAGAGATTATGCCCAATATATATAACGCCCCAGTCAAGTTGACATATAAAATTAGGCATTGCAGGGTTGAATAACTGACACATGCTACAACATGTATGAAACTTGAAAACATTATGCTAAGTGAAAGAAGACAGTCACAAAGGACCACGTATTGTATGTTTCCATTTATATGAAATATCCAGAATAGGCAAATCTATATAGATAGAAAGTCTCTGTAGTGGTTGCCTAGGGCAAGGAGGAAGGATGGATTTGGAGGTGATGACTGAGGGGTGTAGGACTTCTTTCTGGGGCAATGGGAATGTTCTAAATTTACCATGGTGGCGGTTGTACAGCTCTGTGAGTATAATTAAAGGCATTGAATAGTACACTTTAAATGGATGCTATGTGAATTATATCTCAATAAAGCTGCTAAAAATATAGCAGTCATTCATTTTAGCCAAAAGAGGGGTATGTTTGATATTTTATGGGTGGCAGCACATTGACCTTATTTTTGTCCGTGCTTAGACAAAATTATGAAGGAGCCTTATTTTGTCTCATTTTATCATGGTCTCAGAATAACCTTGACTGAGGTTGGTATTCTGTGATTGTTTATGTCTGACAGTAAGAGAAAATGACCTGGCTCTGAGTGTCTGAGGTCTAACTGTGAACATCAGATCAGTTCTGGATGTCAGGGGCTGCTTTTTCTTTTCCTCAGCAGACACTGGGAACCTCAGCTGGTCCCCCAGGGGCCCACAGGAATGTGAATAAACATACTTGGAAGGTCCACAGAAGCTCTGGTCCCAGCCTCCTGCTGGTGTGAGCCTGGGCTCCCATGCCTGGGATCTGGGAGGTGGGGCCACCAGGCCTGAAGAGAACATGTGTCACCTGACTTTTTGTGCTTGTTATGTTTGTTGCTATTTCAAAATATTTCAAGGCAGAAGTTTCCCCCACTGGCTGTGCCAAGGAGGCCCCCCAACATACTCCAGGGACCATGTCCAGCTCCCTCCCTGCTCCGTTTCCTCCCCCAGGACTCCCTCAGTAGCTCAGGGAGGACTTGTAGGGTGGGGGTGAAGGGGACGGGAGGGGGGCTGCAGCTGTTTCAGGCTTGGTGAGAAGGCGACTCTTCTTGTCTCTGCCTTTTCTCCGTTGCAGAGATCCAGACTGGGAGTTCAGGCTGTTGATTAAACTTTATTTGTGTTGGGTTTATCTCAAAAGACACCAAGGGGGTATCCAGAGTCCCTGCAGACCCTTGCTGGTATCAGCGGCCCATCAGCGGATGCAGAGGGCAGGATCCAGTAGGGGCCAGGTTCCCAGTGAGAAGAAGGCAGCGGAATGGCGTGGAAGGAGCACTAGCAGGGGGCAGAAGCCTAGGGTTTGAACTCCAGCCCTGCTCCCTTCCTGCAGGAGATGGAAGGCCTTATTCCTAAGGAGAGCCACTCTTGTCTGGGCTTTCTGGGCTTTCTCTCCTATTAACTCAGAGAGGTGGTTGAGCTCCATCGTTTAGGGTCCAGTGACCCCTCACCTGTTTCCTCCCCTATAAAATCAGTGATCCCAACAAATAAGCTCACCCCTCTGGCTCCACAGACCTCCTGTCCAGCCTCACCTCTCAGTGTTCCAGCCTCTCACCAGATGCTCTGTACCCCCCCACCTCTGTGCCTTCTCTCACTCCGGTCCCTGGGCTTGGATTGCCCTGCTTTCCTTCTTTGGTTAAAGTCTGCTCCTTTCGAAAGACTGAGGTCAGTCGTCACCTCCTCCAGGAAGCCTTCCCCAATCTCCTGCCTACTGGCTGGGTTAGAAGCCTGATCGATACTCTTCTGCTCAATACCTCTGGGCCTAAGGCTCTGCTTTGGCGGGGGGTGTTGTTGGCCTTTCCCTGAGCTGTCAGGACCAGGAGCGCAGCGCCTCACTCCCCTGTGTTTCTTCCCCATGTCCAGTATGGGTCCAGGCAGAAATGAATTTAAATCTTACATTATCTGGGGGCGGGGGAGGGATAAATTAGGAACTTGGGGTTAACAGATACATGCTATTATATGTAAAATAGATAAACAACAAGGTCCTACTATATAGCACAGGGAAATATATTCAATATCTTTTTTTTGGGGGGGGCCAAGCTGCGTGGCTTGCGGGATCTTAGTTCCCCAACCAGGGATTGAACCCAGGCCCTGGCAGTGAATGTGCCGAGTCCTAACTAGTGGACTACCAGGAATTCCCTCAAGATCTTTTATAACTCATAATGGAAAAGAATCTGAAAAAGAATATATATATATATTATATATAACTGAATCACTTTGCTATATACCTGAAACGCTATAAATCAACCATACTTCAATTTTAAAAAATCTTACATTATTTGGTCTGTATATATCCTCCCCATTGTAACCTTCCTCTCACTGCTTCCCACTCCCATTACTGGGTCTTGGTGGTCCAGGAATACCCTGCCCTGTACCTGGGGCCCCAGGGACAACAGGGTGATTGAGCTCTTTTTTTTTTTTTTTTTTTTTTTTGCGGTACGCGGGCCTCTCACTGTTGTGGCCTCTCCCGTTGCGGAGCACAGGCTCCGGACGCGCAGGCTCAGCGGCTATGGCTCACGGGCCTAGCCGCTCCTCAGCATGTGGGATCTTCCCAGACCGGGGCACGAACCCGTGTCCCCTGCATCGGCAGGCGGACTCTCAACCACTGCGCCACCAGGGAAGCCCTGAGCTCTTGTATTGGGGACCACACAGACCGACTATCCCCTACTGACTCAACCCAAGGGCTCTTTTTCTAGAAATGCTGGGTCCCTGCCCATGAGGGGCAGGTTTCTGACTTGAGGTTGTGAGTTAACACCTGGGTTTGGCCCAAGGCATAGTGCAGGAGACAGAGCCTGGCACAGCTGCCCTGAGGCCCCAGCCTTCAGTGACCTCTCTGTAAAATGGCCTCTGAGCAGGTTAAAAAGCCAGTGCATATAAAGCACTTGGTTCCATGCCTGACACAGGCTCAGGGTACCCCAGAAGTTAGCTGGATTACTTGTGGGAAGGGGTTTACTGGGGTAGCCTGCCCGCCCCTCACTGGCATCACTGGCATCTGTTCCCACAGGGGCAGGGGCAGTGTTGAAGACCGGCAGGGGGAGGACAGAGGCTCCTGGGGTGACCACAGGGCCACTGAGTGGCAGCCCCACACTTGGTACAAGAACATATTGTAGAGCCTGATGGTTCAAAGGGAACCACCTGCCGGGGCCTCACTCATGACTTAGCACGTTTGCTTTCATAAGACCTTCTTTGTCCATGGACCCGGGCTGCCAACATCCATGCCTAAGAGCGTTGAGCTCCTGTAGTGTGCCAGCCCTGGGCCAGGCACTGGAGGTGGGAGGGTGGGAGAGAGCGATGAAGAGTGCATCTTTCACGCTTTCTGGGAGCTCTCAGTCCTCTGGAAGAGACAGTCAAAGAGACAGATGGGGACAGGAGGGTGAGAAGTGCCGTGACTGAGGGCAGTGCCGGGGGTGGTGGGGACAGAGGGGGGATGCCAAGCACGGGCAACGGGAGAGTGCATCTGTGAGATCTGTGTCAAGCAGGGGAGTGGCCCAGGCCTCCGCTCCTGGACAAAGCCTGAACTTCCCCAGAATGCAGAGCACATGGGCTGTGGCGACTGGGATCACCTCCCACGATCCGCTCAGCAGACCAGGGCTGGACTTGGCCTGAGGCCCACACAGCTAGTTTCAGTGGTTCTCTGGTGGCTTTAAATTTAATTTATTTGAGGAATTCCCTGACAGTCCAGTGGCTAGGACTCTGCCCTTTCATTGCCAAGGGCACTGGTTCAATCCCTAGTTGGGGAACTAAGATCCCACAAGCCCCGCATGGCACAGCCAAAAAAACCACAACTTTGTGTCTAAGTAATACAGGCAGGTGGTTGAAAAGAAAAAGAGTACTGTGAGGCTTATAACAGCGTCCTCCTCCCACATGCTCCAGAGCAGCTCCCTACTTTGAGAGGCAGCTGCTTTCAGATTGTTCTGTGGTTTTTGGAGCATGTATGTCCATATCTTTAAATCATATGCTTCTGTTGTTTCTCACTGAGTTTAAAATTTTAGACATCTGTTCACTTCCTACTTTGATGAGGATTTAGCCTTTACTTTCTTTCCCTACAGTCTCGATATTATTTTATCACAATTTCTGATTAAGTTAGTTTGCAATGTCTTTATTATTATTATTATTTTGGCTGTGCCATGCGGCTTGCAGGATCTTAGTTCCCTGATCAGGGATCAAACCTGGGTCCCAGCAGTGAGAGCGCCAAGTCCTAACCACTGGACCACCAAGGAATTCCCTTCATTATTATGATCATGTAAATGTTGTTCACAGCAGAGCCTCATAATGCAATAGAACTGAATTTCCTATGTTGTAAAATGTTTTGTTTTTTCCTGTAGTTAATAGTTAACTTATTTTTCACTTGCTTAGTTTCTTTTATAGTGCATACATTTTGTCATATTTAAGAACTCTTTCCCAAACCCTTTATCACTCCTTTGTTTTCTTCTAGAATTTTATAGTTTACATTCTTACATTTATTTATTTATTTATTTATTTATTTATTTATTTATTTATTTATTTATTTATTTATTTATTTATTTAGCTGTACGCGGGCCTCTCACTGTTGTGGCCTCTCCCGTTGCGGAGCACAGGCTCTGGACGCGCAGGCTCAGCGGCCATGGCTCACGGGCCCAGCCGCTCCGCGGCATATGGGACCCTCCCGGACCGGGGCACGAACCGGCGTCCCCTGCATCGGCAGGCGGACTCTCAACCACTGCGCCACCAGGGAAGCCCTATTTATTTATTTTTTAATATTTATTTATTTATTTTTGGCTGCGCTGGGTCTTAGCTGCGTCACACAGGATCTTTGTTGTGATGTGCGGGATCTTTTAGTTGTGGCATGTGAGCTCATAGTTATGGCATGCAGCCTTCTTATTTACAGCATGTGGACTTCTTAGTTGCGGCATGTGGACTCTTAGTTGCGGCATGCAGACTCTTAGTTGCGGCATGCATGGGGGATCCAGTTCCCCAACCAGGGATCAAACACGGGACCCCTGCATTGGGAGCGCAGAGTCTTACCCACTGGACCACCAGGGAAGTCCCCCTCCTTACATTTAGGTCCATGATCCATTGTGAGTTAATTTTTCTATGTAGCATAAGATTGTAGTTGAATTTTTTTTTTTTTTTTTTTTTTTTTTAGTGCATATGACAATTTGTTGAAAAGCTTGTTCTTCCCCCTATTGAATTGCTTTGGCACATTTGTCAAAAATCAGTTGACTGGGAATTCTCTGGTGGTCCAGTGGTTCGCACTCCATGCTTCCCCTGCAGGGGCATGGGTTCGATCCCTGGTCGAGGAACGAAGATCTGCAAGCTGCATGGTGTGGCCAAAAAAAAAAAAGAAAAAAAATCAGTTGACCATACGGTATAGGCCTCTTTCTGGATTCTCTATTCTGTTTCTATACACTTATTATTAATTCATTCCTGACCTGACCACAAGAGCCAGCAAACATCCACTGATCATGCTGGCAATCACGGCACGTCCCTCCGGCTCCCTCTCCCCTACGGGCATCCTGGAGACTCTCAGACCTCACGCTCCTGTTTGGATTGGGAGCTGCCTAGTTCTGCTGCCATGTAACTGTCACCCAAGAGCATCCCTACGCCTTCATCTGGGGATCCCCAGGCCCCTCTCCTGTAACAGGTCCTCTTTTTCTGGATCTGGATCCCATGGCTTCCTCATTCTTTTTTTTTTTTTTTCAGATCTTTTGGCCGGACACGGTTATTTCCCAACCAGGGATCGAACCCGTGCCTCCTGCACTGGAACCGTGGAGTCTTAACCACTGGAACACCAGGGAAGTCCCGGCTTCCTCATTCTTAGTTCACTTCTTTCTGTTTGTCGTGGAGCATATTCTCTGGCAGTTTCCTGGTAGAGGCACATGGAAGGTAAATTTTTGAGACCTTGAACATCTAATGATATTTTCTTTCTACCTTCACGTTTGGTTGATATTTGAATGGACAGGTAATTCTATGTTGGAGATAATTTTCCCTCCAAAGTTTGAAGTTTTCTTCTATATTCTTCTAGTGTGCTGTAACAATTCATAGTCCCTAGTGTGTGGCTACTTTTTTTGCAGAAAGTTTTAGGATCTCTTTATCTATAAGTACTGTTAAAATTGCCAGTGCTGTGCCTTGTGTGACATTTCTCATCCATTGTGTGGGTATGTGGTATGAGTCCCTTCAACCTGTCAACTCATGCTCTTCCATTACGGGGATTTAAAAAATAGCTCTAAAAATTTCCTCCCTACCATTTTCTCTTTCTAGAACTCCTACTAATATATTTTTAAAAATCTATTCTGTAACTCTCTGGGAAACTTTTCTTAACCTTAGCCTCCGATTCTGCCTGTTTTGAGGGGATGAGAGTATATAGAATTGGGGATGGGGTCAGAAGAGGGGATGGGGACCACCCTGGAGATGTGTATGGGGCGTTGTTACTGCTCCGTACACTGCCCAGTGTGATGTTCCCAACCTCGCCCCCGGTAATCCAGGCTGTGGAATTCTCGTTCACATGGATGCCCAGTCATTCAATTTGGCAGGATTCTTGCCACACTGGCCTTTAGAGAAGCTCTTTCTTGGTGGTCCCCTGCAGTGGCCCCTCCACTGCCCTCACTCCGCCAGGCCTGCTGGATGTGTTTGGACTCACATTCTTCCCCAACAAGAGCCTGGCACAGCTGTGGCTCTCCTACTGCAATAAGGAGCTTAGGCAGCACTCTGGCTCACCACCTGAGGGCCCAGCACGTGCGGGAGGTGTCAGCACTTGCACCAGGCCCCCTACCCTTCTCCCAGAGTTTGCCCAGCAGCCCCCTTCCTTCTTTGGATGCTGTTCATGTCCTTGCCATGGGCTGTGGGGCCAGCCACGGTCAGGCATGTTGGCCCTCAGGCCACAGGAGCCCTCCTCACGTCCTCCTAGGATTCTGTTGTTGAGAGTCTGGAGTGGTTGTTTGTTACTTACCGTGGTAACCAGAGCTGTTTGGCTGTGACGGAGGGGACCGCCATTAGCATCGGCTCCTTGACGGATGAAGTGGAGAGCATGTGACAGGAAGGAGGGTGTTGCAATAAGCTGAACATCGGAAAGTTGGGGGAATTACCTAGTAGACCAGTGGTTAGGACTCGGAGCTTACACTGCCATGGCTCCAGGTTCAATCCCTGATCAGGGGAACTAGATCCAAAAAAAAAAAAAAAAGTTGGAGTTTCTCTGGGGCTTTGGTGACTGTCCCATGCCTTCTCTGCCCCTGTTTTCCCATCTGCCTAATGGGTTTGCTAATATCCACTTTGCTCTCTTGGGGTCACTGTGATGCCCAGGGCAACGTTAGTTATTAATCCATTGCCATGGGGGCTACAGTATGGGTCCCATGCGTTGGGGGATGGGGTTAGACCTTCTCATTCTGTGGTTGACTGTCCACTGCTGTCCCACACACGTATGTCCCTTCAAGGGGCTAAGCGGCACTGGCCATCTTCAGGCACTCATCCAGGGTGCACCAGCAGGCACCCTGAATAAGGAGAGGGGTCAAGCAACTTGATTCAGCATGCAGCACAATTTTAAGAATCCTCATTCTGGGATGATTCAACAATCCTGAGGCTGCCGCCTGCTCTTCCTCATGGTGTGAACTCAACCCTGCCACCGTGCATTGTCCCCTGGGGCTCTTTTGAGCCACATCCAGCCAGAATGCACTATATACCCCAGAGAACCTTAAACTGGAGTTGCCTGGCGGTTATGGGCACTGAACTTGGGTACTTTCATGCATCTGAGGAGACCAGGACATGACATTTACTTTTGCCAAATGAGTGCTGGCCACAGAGTCAGCTCCTCTGGAGCACCCTCTTAAAACTCTCTTGCCTTTGGGGCTTCCCTGGTGGTGCAGTGGTTAAGAATCCGCCTGCTAATGCAGGGAACACGGGTTCGAGCCCTGGTCCGGGAAGATCCTGCAGAAATAAACAAAAACAAACAAACAAACAAAACTCTCTTGCCTAGACTTGTACTTCTGTCTCCAAGCCTGAATTGAGGCTCGGCTGATGCTAAGGAGGTACGACTGGGTCCTGGGCTGCCACGATAGCTCTGTGGGGTCCTGGGGTGAGCCAGACATGGTAGGTCCAGTGTGGGTTTGGTCCTGGACACCAGTGGCTGCTCCTTCTGGCATCTTACCAGCCCTCTTTTCTGGTCTGATTTCCGCCCTGTACCCAGCTTCTTCATGCTGCCCGGTATCACGGCCATCACAATTATGCTCAAGTCACTGGGCAACCGTGTCATTTACTCCTTCGAGGGCAAGATTCTAGACTCCAAGTTGCAGAGCCCTTCACTGGGGACACCCGATCTCCCCTGCCTGCCTGGACGTTGGGTTGGGGGGAGGGGTTGTGAACATCCACGGAAGTTGAGGGTCATCCAGAATGGAGGGAGAGGCATCTTCACTACAGGGAATGTGTATGGGAGGAATTCCTGGGACGGTCTCACCCCACCCCCTTCAGGTAGCAGGGCCTGCTGGGTTTGGATGCAAGTGGGAAGAATTGAGTTCCTGGAAAGTAAATGGACCCTCCCCTGGGCCCAGTCTCCCCATATGACTCATAGGACAAGTCAGGAGGGGTCAGTGGAGATGCCCATAGTTCTCCTGGTTTCAGGATGGAGCACAGGAATTGGCTACTGTCCACTCTCCCTGGGCCTCCTCATGGAAGCTCGGGCCCCTGAGGCGATTCCAGTTTAAACCCGCTAGGCAGACAAGGATCCTTGTGGATTATTAGGCCAGTATGGACGAGGCCTGGAGCCTGACAGGTTGGGAATGATCTCTGTTCTCAGTTGTCAGGGCCCGGGACGCTTCAGCACCGTGGGCTGGACAGCGCCTTCGGAGCAAGCGAGCGGCGCCCTATGGGAATGACTGTCAACTCTGTCAGAACTTCTCACCGAGGGGACACGGCAGAGTTTCTGGGGCGGGCCCCGAGGGGGTGGGGGAGGGAGGGGACGAGGCATCCTTGACCGCGCGCAGGCCCAGCATTTGACCAAAGAAGGGAAGGCAAAGAGGGTGGCGAATTAAGGCTCTGGAAGGGCGAGCGCACGTGGCACGAGAAACCCTAACAGGTTGGGATCCCCGCTGGGGCTGAGACGAGGCGCAGGGCTCCTGTTAAAGCGCGATTCAGTGTATACGTAACGCCCGGTCTCCTAAGCCTGGCTGCTCTAGGCCGGTCACAACCCGCCTGCAGGGACTAATTTCTGACCAGTCCCCGCCCGAAAGCTCCTGGACCCAGAACTTCCTGGGCAAGGTCTGCCCGGCTGGGGCCCCTCATCCTGGACTTCACTCCCTTGGTGCAGAGGTCACGGGGCAGGTCACTGGTTTGCTCCCTGCTCGGTCTCCCCACCCCATCCCCACCCCCAGGAAAGGCACCCGATCGGCTTCTGTCCGCGGCCCCAGCGCCCCCTCCGTGCCGGGAAGAAAGTAAAAGCAGCTCCATAATTATTTGTCAGGGGACGAGCTTCACCTTTCTTTCTTCGGCGAGGATGGCGGGCGCTGGAAAACAAGCCCGAAGTGCAGATTCCTGCGAAACCTTGTAGGCGGCGCTGTGAGGCACGTCACCTGACCTAGCCAGAGTCGCAGAGTCGCCTTAAGCAGTGCCCGGACGTGTTATGCAAATGACGTAGGCGGGGAGAACCCGGCTCCGCGGGCACGTGTGCTGCCTGTGGCCCCAGCCGCCAGGTCTTACTTACCGCAGGGTGTGCGGTCGGGCTACTGGCCCAGGGAGGGTCTGCGAATCGTTCCAAGCCACACAGCGAGGCAGGGGAAGGGCCGCACCGGGTAGGACCTGCAGCGCTGGGGAAACGTCATTCCAGCTCAGATCTATGCGGGAAAACCGCCGAACGGCAGCTCCGAACTTAGCCTCTCGCGATGGACTTGTGGACCCTCAGTCTGCGTGACCACTTCTCGCCTTTGTCAAGGCGACACATACAGCTGTGCTAGATACTCCAGACAAGCCCTCAAGGTCCTGGCAGCATTAAGTGTTGTTTTGGGTTTTTTTTTTTTTTAGGTAATTTAAATTTATTTATTTATTTATTTATTTATTTATTTATTTATTTATATTTTTGGCTGCATTGGGTCTTCCTTGCTGCGCGGGGCTTTCTCTAGTTGCCACAATCGAGGGCTACTCTTCGTTGCCGTGCGCGGGCTTCTCACTGCGGTGGCTTCTCGGTGCAGAGCAGGGGCTCTAGGCTCGTCGGCTTCAGTAGGTGCGGCGCGTGGGCTCTTAGAGCACAGGCTCAGTAGTTGTGGGTTATGGGGCTCGAACCCCTGTCCCCTACATTGGTAGGCGGATTCTTAACACTGTGCCACCGGGGAAGTCCCAGCCTTTAGTTTTGGACACTGTTCTGGGGTTTGTTGTGGCTGTGAGGCAGGGGGACTGGTTCTCAGGCCACAGCTGTCCCCTCCAGTCCCCGTAAGCGGAGAATGTGTCTGAAGGAGTGCTCCCTTGCCAGCTGCCGGGAGACCCAGAGCTGTTTGGATCTGATTGGGAAGACGAAGTGCAGATATCAGCTGTCTCCAGGTGTTCTGTTGAAGAAGAGCGGTCAGGTAGAGGTGGATGGTACTGTGCCACCAGAAAAGGCCTATAAGCAGCATGGCTCCAGCATGTTTGTATGATAAGAAGGATCCAGGGGAGACCCCGATGCAGGAGCGGGCACTTTTTAAAAGCCATGTTCATTTTTATTTTTTATTTTTTTATTAGTTTCTGCTTTATAACAAAGTGAATCAGTCATACATATACATCTGTTCCCACATCCCTTCCCTCTTGCGTCTCCCTCCCTCCCACCCTCCCTATCCCACCCCTCCAGGCGGTCACGAAGCACCCATGTTCATTTTAAACTTCTTACTTTGAAATGCTGCTTTGAAATGTACAGAAGAAGGTGGTACGAAGAACTTCAGTGAACCCGTCGCTCATTTAATTATCCTTAATATTTTGCCAGCTTTTCACAATCCTCTGCTTCCTGTCTCTCTGTGTGTGTCTCTCTCACCCTCTCGCTGTCTTTGTCTCTCTAGCAGACTCACACATTTGTTGTTAACACTATTGTTTTCGAACCATTTGTAAATAAGTTGTATATTTCTTACCCACAAGGGGTCTTTGTGAAGGAACCAGGTCTTCGGGCATTGCTGGGAGCTACAGCCCAGTGGGGGATCAGCCTAAGCGAGATGGAGAGACTTAGGAGGGGGTAGGTGGGGAGCGAGATGGAGAGACTTAGGAGGGGGTAGGTGGGGATCTAGGTAGAGTGGTAAGTTCAGTGGGGACACTGAGGGAGCCTGAATCTCATGGTTCTCATCTCTTTAATGAGCCTGTGGGGTGGGTTGTTGCATCCCTCAAAAGGAGGCAGGCAAGGTCCCAGCCTCTGTCAGGGGAAGTGCCCAACCAGGGGAGGAAGCCAATCCTAGTCCCTAAATCGGTGTGCAAGCTCCCATTGCGGGGCTGGAGTTGGGGAGGGGACTGAATTATCCCCCTACCACTTCCTGACCACCATCTACCATATTCAGCTCTGTGCCCTCCCTTTGGTGGGACCAGAATCTTGGTGGGAGAGGACAGGTGGGGCATTGGGAGTAGGAAATGGGTCCTGTCTAAACAGAGTGGGACACCCATACAGCCTTACCTGGGGCCCAGTGGGCCCTGTTGAGACAGTTCTGCTGTGTTTTCCTCCTGTCTTGGGCCCAGTTTTGTCACTTTCCTTTCACTCTCTCTTCTCCCCTCTCTCGCCCCCTCTCTCCACAGTGTGCTCTCCTGTTCTGTGTCTCTTGCCCAAAGTCCCCTGGCCCCTGGTGGATCTTGCTGCTGTTTCTCATCTGCTGTGTGTCCAGGGAGGCACTGGACAGCTAAAGGTGATCAGAGCTGTCAGGTAAATTCCAAGTCCACGGGCGTGGGCCCCATGAATGCAGGAGGACCAGCAGTGGGACCCACTCGGGCTTCTCAGTGCTGGGACATCTCGTCTACCTTTTACTCCTGCACACGGGGCGGTGAGAGGACTGGGCTGGGCTGCCCTCCTAGGCACTCACTGGGAGGCTTGGGACTCCAGGTTGGAAGGAGTCACCCTGCTGGCCACCAAGCAGTCTTTGCCCCCTGCCCAGGGAGACCCACAGGAATAGAGGCCAGTCCAGGGCACAGCCTCAGGTGAGATTACAAGACTCCTCGGAATGGCCGGATCCCTGAACTCCTCAGAAAACTGGGAGCCACCTCTGGCTTTCCCCTTCCCAAAGGGACAGACAGGGAAATGAGAGGCAGGAACGGCAGGAGAGGCCCGTGCAGTGTTGAGGGGCAGAGCCATCCTTGAGGCTGGGGACGGGGACGCAGACAGCAGTGCACTCAGGGGCTCTAGTCTCTTGCCCTTGGGGTGGCCCCCAAGTCCCAGGGGTGTCAGGCTGCAACCTCTCTTCCAGAACATTCTCCAGCTAGAGCAGTAGCCACACCTGCCACCCAGATGAAACCACTCCTGCCCCAGTGCACTGTGACGCCACCCGGGAGTTCACCAGTGTCTGTGTGGGAAATGTCTGAGTCACCCGGGAAGCAGAGGGGCGTGAGGACGGCTGCGGGCTCAGGCACAGCGCTCCCGGGGCACGGGGATGGGGACAGGGGCTCGGGGGGTGGGGCTGTGGCCCCCGGGGGTGCTGCCTTGCTGCCCACTGGGGCCGCGAGAGGTTATGGACCAACTCAGCCGAGGGCTTTGAAAGTAAAGAGAAACAAAGAAGAGATGGGGGAAGAGAGACAGAGAGAAGGAAAGAGAGACAGAGACTGAAGAAGGAATTTCAAAAGGCGCAGGTAAATCGGACTCCCTGACTCCCTCCTGCTCCCTGAGTGAGTGTCCTGAACGGAGACTGAGAGGCGGCTGGGGCCTCAGGCGGTCTCAGCTCCCGCTGCCTCTTAAAAGCTTAGGGATTTCTCCAAGCTATGGGTTGTTCCAGGGTTGTTCTTACACGTACTTTCTGACTTTTGTGCTGACGTTAGGACCTAACCTTTATGAAGGACTCTAATATATTCAAACCTTTACATCCCTGCAGGAACAGGTTGCTAATAGCTCTAATGACACTTTTGTTTTTCTCCTTTTTCTGTTTGAGGCTGAAATTATTAGCAACTAGCTCTTGGTCAGCTCAGAAACATGCCCGGAGGCTGCAGGTAACTGCTTCCCTCACCAAGCGCGCATGGCGGAGTGGGGAGTGTCTGACCGTCCGGCCTGAGGGGGCGAGGAGGGCAGAGGAGGGTGACCAGGCAGCGGACAGAGCTGGGTTGGAAGGCCGGCTCCGCCGCTGCTGCATGGGTGGCTCGGGCAAGTCATGAAACGCTTTTGGGCCTCGGGTTCCTCGTGTGTGAGGTGCGGGTGACACCACCCACACTGCAGCTTTCCCTCTGGGAGGTATCTCAGACCAGGGCTAAGGCTGCATCTCTTTCTTCCTAGCCTCTGTCCATTATAGGACATGTCCACATGTTCACCCACACTGTCCCTGAGCTCAAGGCTTAAGGTGTGTGGCTGGATTTACTCAAAAGAAATCCTGCTTGTAAAACACAGGCCCATTCAACCATGATCCCTCCTAGCCAAAGACTTCTTATGGGGGCACTTAAATTAGAATTTCTGGGACTTCCCCGGTGGCACAGTGGTTAAGAATCCACCTGCCAGTGTACGGGACATGGGTTCGAGCCATGGTCCAGGAGGGATCCCACATGCCACGGATCAACTAAGCCCGTGCTCCACAACTACTGAGACTGTGCTCTAGAGCCAGCATGCCACAACTACTGAGCCCGCGTGCTGCAACTACTGAAGCCCGCGCGCCTAGAGCCTGTGCTCCGCAACAAGAGAAGCCACCACAATGAGAAGCCTGTGCACCGCAACAAAGAGTAGCCCCCGCTCGCCGCAACTAGAGAAAGCCCACGCGCAACAACGAAGACCCAATGCAGCCAAAAATAAAATAAAGCAAAAATTAAAAAATAAATTAGAATTTCCTTGAACGTTTAGATGAATTAGGGGATAATTAGCGTTTTTAGTACAGAAGATTAGCATTCCACTACTTAGGTTCTCTTTAAAGTTTTTCTAATTGTTTTATAACTTCCTCCACAACATTTTATGATAGCGTTTTTATGGATTCCCCATGAGCACTTTGGAAGAGAAGGGTATGACTACCCAGGCAAAGTCAGAACGAAATGTGGCTGGAAATTTTGGCCAAAGGAGGAGGAAGTAAGGATTTGTAGTAGATGCATCCCTATGTTCATTGCAGTTTAAGTCAACCAACCCGTGTTTGTTTTCCACAGGCTGTTTTGAAGAATAGTGCCTAGTTTCTACAGAGAGGGCTGATCCAAACAATTCTCCTGATCAGATGGTTGCTTGGCCACACCGTTAGTGTTTTCATTTTTTTCAATATGCATAGGCTGAGAATCTTTAAGTTCTGCTCTTTTTTGCTTAGCAATTCCTCCTTTAAGTCATTTCTCTCTTCTCACATTTTATTGGATGCAGTCAAGAGGAGCCAGGCCAGACTTTCAAACGCTTTGCTTAGAAATTTCGGCTAAACGTCCAGTGTCATCACTTGCAAGATCAGCCTTCCACAGAACTCTGAGACAGGAACATCGTTCAGCCAAGTTCTTTGCCACTTTATACTAAGGATCACCTTTCCTCCAATTTCCAATGTTCTTTAGTTCCTTCTGAGACCTCATCAGAACGGCCTTTACCATCTGTATTTGTACCAACATTCTGTTCACCACCACTTAGGTATTCTCTAAGATATAGCTCTCCTCCTCTTCTGAGCCTTCACTCAAATCACCTTTGAAGGTCCCTTCATGGCAATGTAGGCTTTTTCTAGCGTGCATCTCAAAACTCTTCTGGCCTCTACCCATTATGCAGTTCCAAAGCCACTTTCACATGTTTAGGTTTATTACTGCAGTACCCTACTTCTTGGTACCAATTTCTGTCTTAGTCCACTTGGGCTGCTGTACCAAAAATACTATAAGATGGGTGACTTATACAACAAACATTTTTTTTCTCACAGTTCTGGAGGCTGGGAAGTCCAAGATCACAGTGCCAGCAGATTTGGTGTCAGGTGAGAACCCGCTTCCTGCTTCACAGACTGTCATCTTCACACTGTGTCTTCACGTGGTGGAAGGAGGGCACGAGAACTCTCTGGGGTATCTTTTTTTTTTTTTTTTTTTTGCGGAATGCGGGCCTCTCACTGTTGTGGCCTATCCCACTGCGGAGCACAGGCTCTGGACACGCAGGCTCAGCGGCCATGGCTCACGGGCCCAGCCGCTCCGCAGCATGTGGGATCTTCCCGGACCGGGGCACGAACCCGTGTCCCCTGCATTGGCAGGCGGACTCTCAACCACTGCGCCACCAGGGAAGCCCCCTGGGGTATCTTTTATAAGGGCACTAGTACCATTCACGAGGGTTCCATCCTCATGACCTTATCACCTCCCGAAGGCCCCACCTCCTAATACTATCACATTGGGGGTTAGGATATCAATGTATGAATTTTGAGGGGACACAAACATCCAGTTCATAGCAGCCTCCTCGCAGGCACTTGGTATTGCCAGTGTTTGTAATTTTAGTTATTCTAGTAGGTGTGTGGTGTTAAATTGTGATTTTAATTTCCATCTGGTATCATTTTCCTATTGCCTGAATAACTTTCTTGTGCAGATCTGCTGATGAAGAATTCTCATGGCTTTTATTTGTCTGAAAAGTTGTTATTTTATATTTAGTTTTAAAAGATGGGGAAGGAAATGGGATCTTACTTCCTTTTCCCTGCTCCCCACTGAGCAGAGTTCCTATGCATTTCTGTGTTGGGACCCAGAGTAGGCCACCGCAAAATGTGCCTCAATGGTATATTGATTATTTTGAATTAAAGTTGCTTAAGAAATGGCCAATGCAAGAGGGATGCTCTGACCCTCCTTGCTGTCTCCTTGAAAGCAGGGAAAAAAACCTTGCATGTGAAAGATGCACTCCCTGCATCTGGAGGTAGAAGCACCCCCTTATTGCCACAGATAGGGAATTTGGGCCGAGAAGCCTATATAAACAATCCTTGTTACTTCAATTTACTATCCCAAGCCCAAACTCTGTTCTAATTCTTCACTAGTTGGGCACCCAAAATCTGTTTCTTTGTCTTGTCAGTTCCTCACAAATTTATTGTTTCTTTGTCTAGAAAGTATAAAAGCTGCCTGCTTTGGCCTATTCTTAGGTTTCATTTCTATGGGACCTCCATGCGTATGAGTTAAATTTTGTTTCTTTTTCTCGTGTCAATTTTATTATTAGTGTGCTAATTACTATTGGGGCACTATTTATTATTAGCAGCAACCACAAGAACTCAAGAAGCATAGAGGGGGAAATTCTCCCTCCCTGACATCTGCCATGTGGGAGATAGAGGTGAGTTAGGAGGTTTGTGCAAGCCCCACTCCCACTCCATATGGGACCTTAAGAGGTTTCGTGGAGAATCTGTCTGGGAAGTCCTGATTCCTTTGATCTCTGCCCTAGGAAATGTACGGTGGGAGATATATGTTGATTTGCAAGTGGGAGAGGGTGGGAGAAAAGTGGGGGGTTGTGGGCAGTAGGGTGTATTCATGAAACAATGGTGACCTTTAAGGTCTGTGCTCTCCCATCCGTTCTGCTGTAGATAATGCAGTTATTTTTCGTTTGTTGTTTGGAAGTTCTCCTTGGAGTCTAACTGAAGGTCAGACTGTCATTGTCTAGAGTTGGGGAATGAATGTCATTTTCAAGATAAACTAACACGTAGAGAGTTGGAAATGGATGACTTGGAAACCACTCCAGCAGAACCTCAGGCCTCCTTTATTTGATTCGCACCAGCAACCTCACCCCCTTTAACATCTGAACTACTCTCTTAGATACCAGAGAGTACGTGGAGGGGAGGAGGTGAGAACCGGGCAGTATAGGTCCTCTAAAGATACCATCCTAGACACTTCTCTTGCTGCCGCCAAGAGGGCAGGGGGATAGAGATGTTAGGGCTGCAGAAAGAAGCTGAGATTTCGCTACACAGAGAGCCCAGCCTTATCAGCATCTGGCCTCAGATAAGGGCAACATGCAGCCCGTGTGCCCTCCCCATCATGGCGTCAGGGAAGGTGCCGGGCAGTGGTGCACCCGAGTTAGTGACCTGAAAACTCCCGAAGCTTTCACCAGGCCATGTGGGGTGGCCACCTTCCAGCTGGATATCCACCCCAGGGGTTGCCGAGAAGCGCAGGGCGATGGGCACCGCGGGAACTGCCCCTGGACAGCCAGGCGCATTTGGAGCCCTTGGCTGGCCTTGCGTGGGCCTTACTTTCATGGAAGAGACACCTCTGCCCATCCGGTCGCCTGCTTCAGCCCCGCCCTCTCGACCCTCTCTCCCGCCACTTGGCGATGATCGAGGCGCCGGGCAGTCCTGTATTTACTCTTCCCTGAATGGCGAGACAGTATGGCCTCCCACGCAAGGTCGGTGCGAGCGGTGCTCCAGTCCAGCTCAGGCTACGCCAGGGCAAATCTCGATCTGGAGCGCCCTCTGGCGGTGCTGAGTGCCGGGCCTGGGAGTCCACGCGCGTCTCCAGACTTTGGCGTTGGCGCCGGGCTCGGCCCGCCTGGAATTTGCTGGACAGAGCGTGCCAAGCAGCGGAGCTCTGGAAACCGTTCTGCCTCGATCATTACCTCGCCTCTCTCCAGGTCTGGCACTGCTCCTCGGCTGACGCTGAGAAGGCGTGAGGCAGCCTTAGACAGCCGCTAGGAGAGCGTGTTGGGGGACCAGGGAGAGCCAGGCCACATCAGTGCGGACATCTAATTGCTGGGCCCAGAGTCATACCCGTCTTTCTTCTCTGAACTAGCCATTGCCCAGAGGAGCTGTACTCGGCGTCCTCACTTCTCGGCGTCCTCACTTCTTGGTGTTCCCCAACCTCATCACCATCAGAGATGAGCCACCTTCTTTCCTGGATATTGGAGCAAGAGGGGTACGTCTTTCCAGGGAAGCTGGAGGTCACCCAGAGTAGAGGAAGAGGTATTTTTACTGAATGCAATGTGCATGAGAGGAATTCCAGGAATTTTCTTTTTGCTGGAGTCACCATCTCTGGACCCAAAGGTAGGAGAGTCAGCGTGGTATGGGTGTGGGTGGGGTCAGGTTGAGCCCCTGAAGATTGTGGAGACTCTCCATGGCCTCAGCCTCCAAACACAACTCACAGGAAAAGTCTGTGTGGGCAGTGGTGATGTACCTAGTAGGAGAATTTGTGCTGGTGCCAGACAGGGCATGGGGTTCAAATGTGGCCTGGACAAGTCACTGACCTCTGGCCTTCCCTGTTAAGCATGGGCTCTCTGGAATACTTCTGGGTCAAACCAGCAGTGTTCACAACTGTTGAGGAATACAAGGAATGCTGCAGATTATTAGGTCAGTGTGGAAACGTTGGATTTTGGCCTGAGTTCTGTTTGGAGGCTGGAGGCACGGGCAGCTGCATGCTGGGGCAGGTAGGCAACCGGAGGGGCCGGCGCCACTTCGGCACTGAGGACTGGACAGTGCCCTCAGGACAGTCTGGCAAAGCCAAAGGAGTGATGGATGGTCACTCAAGCCCAACCCCAGCATGGGTCACTGAGGCTGACAGTGAAACCCTTTTAGAGGGGCCTGAGGTCCAGCAACCTGGGCTCCAGGGACTTGGGGCCTGGAGCCCATGCTCATGGGATAGGGACCAGGGCTTCAGGAGAGTTGCAGACTCTTCCTAGATATCCCATAAATAACCTTTTGTAGCACTTCAGATCACAAACCTTTTTACAGTCTCCTCCCTGCTTTAAATAGCTCAGGAAAGTAGGCCTGAACATCCACTCTAATAGATGTAGGGTAGACAATTGTCCAAGTCACACAGCCAGAGAGGGCTTGGAGCTAAGACTTGAATGACTGCTTTGGTTGTAACAGATTCACCCCCACAGACTGTGACAGTGGTTCGGGGCTTTTATAATAGTGAGATCCTGAGGGCTGATGGACCAACACAAAGGGGAGGCTCTTGGGGGTGAGGGTGACCTATGGCCCTAAGAGGGCACCCCACACGTGTGGGCTGGGAACCCTGGTTAGGCTGGACAATGCTCAGGGCTTTGAGGAGGAGCAGGGCTCCCAAAAAAATGTGACTTTGTTTATTTCTAAAGCCTGTGGTGGCATTCAAGGCCCATCACAGTTCACCTCGCTGGACCAGGATCCCCACCTTTGGGCCGGAGGTAACTCACCTGTTCCCTGGCTAATCAATCCCACCCAGGGATTCTCCCTCCTGCCTTCACTCTAAGCCTTAAGGTCCCAGAGACCGTGCCTGCTAATCCCTGGGTGTCCCCAGCCCAGCATCTGGGCAGTGCGGGGCTCACAGTTGGAGCTCAATAAACATCTATCAGCGGCCAAGCCTCATCTTCCTTTCCTGTGCGAAAGATGGCTGGGAAGGGCACATGTGTGTCATGTGATTTAACGGCCAGTGTGTGGACTTCTCATGTGCTAAAAAAAAGCAAATGAGATGTGCGGGGAGAACCCAGTGCCGGTGCAAGACTGAGAAAGTCCAAGCCAGAAGGTAAAGGACATTTAATCCCAAGTATTCTTTTTACATACATACAGGGCAACAGAGCTGGAGAGTGACAGTGACTTGCTGCAAGTCACATGGCCGCGTAGGGACAGGGACAGGGCTACGTAACAAGTTCTTCGACGCCGTGACCTAATCAGAGAGAACCTCTGATGGGGGTACTGGTTGCGCATCGAGTGCATCGACTTTCTACTTCTCAGGCCTGAAACAGTGAGCTAGATCAATCCATTGCTTTTGACTGCCAAAAGTGCTGCGCGCTGATTGGTCCTGGTTAAGGAAACGGAAGAAAGAGCTTGCACGTGGGACCTGCGGGGAGAGGCCTGGGCGCCGGGGAGAGACCATGGCGTCGCTCAATTGCAGCACAGCTGTCTGCATTATCTGTTTGGAGAAACCCAAATACCGCTGCCCCGCCTGTCGCGTGCCCTAGTGAGTGCGGGGTTTTGGGCTGCGGACGGGTGGCGGGGTGGCGAGAGGGTCTGCGCGGCCTTCGGGGCTGACGCGGCCTGTGGTTTTGTTTTTACAGCTGCTCGTTGACCTGCTTCCGGGAGCACAAAGGTAAGGCCCCCCTCCTCGTGCACGGCAGCCCCCACGTCCCGTCGCCGTCCTCTGCTCCCTCCCGTCCTTGCAACGCCTGATCCTGTGGGAGCTCCCCTTCCCGGGCGGGGTGGGGGGGTGGGCGGATACCCCTACCTGCGAATGTCTGTCCACATTTTGGACAATCAAAACCTTTTCTTCTGGGGCTTCCCTGGTGGCGCAGTGGTTGGGAGTCCGCCTGCCGATGCAGGGGACGCGGGTTCGTGCCCCGGCCCGGGAAGATCCCACATGCCGCGGAGCAGCTGGGCCCGTGAGCCATGGCCGCTGAGCCTGCGCGTCCGGAGCCTGTGCTCCGCAACGGGAGAGGCCACAAGAGTGAGAGGCCCGCGTACCGCAAAAAAGCCCAAAAAACCAAAAAACCAGAAAACCCTTTCTTCTGCCCTGCCTTTCCTTCTACGTACCATTCTCTCTCTCTCTCTCTTTTTTTTTTGGCATGTGCTGCGTGGCATGTGGGATCCTAGTTCCCTGACCAGGGATGGAACCCCTGCCCACTGCATTGGAAGCGCAGTCTTAACCACTGAACCGCCAGGGAAGTCCCCTATCCTCTTTTTCTTCTTTAAAAATAGTCGGCCAGTTTTGCCGTAGAAGTCTCCCCTAGCTGTTCCTTCCTCTTAGTGTTCTGACGCAGCTGCGCATCATTTGCTGCGCTGGCTGAGGTTAACGACGTTTTCTTTCTTTTAAATAATATCTTGATAGAAACGTGGAGGTAGATCAGTTTACAATAAGGAGCAAGGTCTTTGTCAAGTATGCTTTTTTTTTTTTTTTTTTTTTTTGCGGTTCGCGGGCCTCTCACTGTTGAGGCCTCTCCCCGTTGCGGAGCACAGGCTCCGGACGCGCACGCTCAGCGGCCATGGCTCACGGGCTCAGCCGCTCCGCGGCATGTGGGATCTTCCCGGACCGGGGCCCGAACCCGTGTCCCCTGCATCGGCAGGCGGACTCTCAACCACTGTGCCACCAGGGAAGCCCCAAGTCTGCATTTTTTAAGTCTCTTCATCCGCGCCTCTTAGTCCTTAGGGACTCTTTCCCACGACCTCTGTCAATGACTGTTCGGTTAAAGTTGCTCATTGGTGGTTTGCCTGTAGTTTCATCCCCTCCAGTCTCTGATTTACAGCTGTGTGTTTCAAGCACCACCCTCTCCGCTCCCCGCCTCCCCCACCCCCCTTTTTATCTTAACCCTAATGTCTCTGGAGCATTTTCAAAAGAAACCTTTCAGCTCAAGATAGACAGGAAAGAAGTAGAAATGCTTTGCTGCAACAGGGTTGGGGAGCTGGGTGTGGAACGCTTCCCTCTAGTCCTGCAGCCCAGTAAGGCCTCACCAAGACCCCCTAGGGCAGTCTGGAGCTCTTAACTGTGAGACCTGGCAGCTGCCTGGGTGGCTTTTCTGAAGCGCAGATTGGAGCAGTTCACTCCCTCGGTGAACACTCCAGTCTCTCTGGTAGTGTCGTTGTCGTTGTGTTGTTTTTAAGTGAGATATAGTTGATTTACAATGTTTCAGGTGTACAGCAAAGTGATTCAGCGATATATAGATACTCCTCTTTCAGTTTTTTTCCATTATAAGTTATTACAAGATAATGTATATAGTTTCCTATGCTATACAGTAGGTCTATATTGTTTATTTTATATATGTGTTTCTGTTAATCCCAAATTCCTAATTCCTCCCCCACCCCTTCCCCTTTGGTAACCATAAATTTGTTTTCTATGTCAGTCTGTTTCTGTTTTGTAAATAAATTCACTTATCATTTTTTTTAGATTCCACATATAAGAGGTATCATGATATTTGTCTTTCTCTGACCTACTTCACTCAGTACGATAATCTCTTGGTCCATCCATGTTGCTGCAAATGGCATTATTTCATTCTTTTTTATTGGCTGAGTAGTATTCCATTGTGTATATATACCTCATATTCTTTATCCATTCATCTGTCTGTGGATATTTAGGTTGCTTCCATGTCTTGGCTATTGTAAATAGGGCTGCTGTGACACTGAGGTGTATGTATCTTTTTGAATTAAGAGTTTTCTCTGGATATATGTCCAGGAGTGGGATTGCAGGATCATATGGTACATCTATTTTTAGTTTTTTAAGGAACCTCCACACTGTTCACCATAGTGGCTGCACCAGTTTACAGTCCCACCAACAGTGTAGGAGGGTTCCCTTTTCTCCACACCATCTCCAGCATTTATTATTTGTAGACTTTTTTTTTTTTGGCTTACTGAATTATTTATTACAAGGCAAACACCACCCAGATGAAGAAAATAGAACTTTGCCATCCACTCCGGAAACCCCTCCACACGACCTGTCCTGATCCAGTGCGCTCGCTTCCTATAAATAACCACTCCCTGGGACTTCCTTGGCGGTCCAGTAGTTAGACTTTGCCTTCCAATGCAGGGGGTGCAGGTTCAATCCCTGCTCAGGGAGCTAAGATCCTACATGCCTCGGGGCCAAAAAACCAAAACATAAAACAGAAGCAATATTGTAACATATTCAATAAAGACTTTAAAAAACGGTTCACATCAAAAAAATAAAATCTTAAAAAAAAAAAGGTAACCACTGTCCTGACTTTTATAGTAATCACTTCTTTGCTTTTTTAGTTTTATTATGTAAATATGTGTCCTGAAAGCGTATCATTTAGTCTTGCCCATTAGAAAAAGGTGATATTTCTTTCTTTCTTTCTTTCTTTCTTTTTTGTTGTTTTTGGGCCATGCTGCTCAGCTTGCAGGACCTCAGTTCCCTGACCAGGGATAGGGGTTGAACCCTGGCCCCAGCAGTGAAAGTGCCGAGTCCTAACCACTGGACCACCAGGGAATTCCCCAAAAATGTGATATTTATTTATTTATTTATTTATTTATTTTATTTATTTTTGGCTGCATTGGGTCTTGGTTGCTGCGCGTGGGCTCTCTCTAGCTGCGGAGAGCATGGGCTACTCTTAGTTGCGGTGTATGGGCTTCTCATTGTGGTGGCTTCTCTTGTTGCCGAGCACGGGCTCTAGGCACCCGGGCTTCAGTAGTTGGAGCACGCGGGCTCAGTAGTTGTGGCATGCTGGCTCTAGAGCGCAGCCTTAGTAGTTGTGGAGCATGGGCTTAGTTGCTCCGTGGCATGTGGGATCCTCCTGGACCACGGCTCGAACCCATGTCCTATACATTGGCAGGCAGATTCTTAACCACTGTGCCACCAGGGAAGCCCCTGATATTTCTTTTAAGTCTCTTTTAATCTGTAAATTCCTCCCCCATCCTTTTTTTTGTTTTTTGTTTTTTTTCTTTACAATTTCTCTGTTGAAGAATTCAAGCCATTTGACTTGTACAGTTACCCACGGTCTGGGTTTTGCTGATTGCGAGCTCATGGTGCAGTTAGGCATACTCAATCCTCTGTTTCTTAGAAATTGACAGATCAGAGACTGGATCAGAGCTCAGGGTCAATCTCTCTGGCAAAACTACAGGTGGTCTTAGGCATGACTATAGAAGGTGCATAATGTCTGGTGGTCTTTATGTTTTTTTTTATTGAAGTATAGTTGATTTACAATGTGTTAACTTCTGTACAGCAGAGTGATTCAGTTATACACATATATATATGTATATATAAAATTCTTTTTTCTTTATATTCTTTTCCATTATGGTTTATCACAGGGTATTGAATATAGTTCCCTGTGCTATACAGTCTGGCCTTGTTGTTTACCCGTTCTATATATAATAGCTTACATCTGCTAACCCCAATCTCCCACTCCATCCCTCCCCCAACCCCGTCCTCCTTGGCAACTGCAAGTCGTTTTCTATGTCTGTGAGTCCGTTTCTGTTTTGCAGATAGGTTCATTTGTGCCATATTTTAGATTCCACATGTAAGTGGTATCATACGGTATTCGTTTTTCTGACTTACTTCACTTAGTATGATAATCTCTGGTTGCATTCATGTTGCTGCAAGTGGAATAATTCTTTTTAATGGCTGAGTAGTATTCCATTGTATATACATACCACATCTTCTTTATCCATTCATCTGTCGATGGACATTTAGGTTGTTTCCACGTCTTGGCTATTGTGAATAGTGCTGCTGTGAACATAGGGGTGCGTGTATCTTTCTGAATTATAGTTTTGTCTGGATATATGCCCAGGAGTGGGATTGCTAGATCATATGGTAATTCTGTTTTTAGTTTTCTGAGGAACCTCCATAGTGTTCCATTGTGGCTGCACCAACTTACATTCCTACCAACAGTGTAGAAGGATTCCCTTTTGTCCACACCCTCTCCAGCATGTTATTTGTAGAACTTTTTTTTTTTTTTTTGTGGTACGCGGGCCTCTCACCCGTTGTGGCCTCTCCCGTTGCGGAGCACAGGCTCCGGACGCGCAGGCTCAGCAGCCATGGCTCACGGGCCCAGCTGCTCCGCGGCATGTGGGATCTTCCCAGACCGGGGCATGAACCCGTGTCCCCTGCATCGGCAGGTGGACTCTCAACCACTGCACCACCAGGGAAGCCCTGTAGACTTTTTGATGATAGCTATTCTGACCAGTGAGAGGTGATACTTTGTTGTGGTTTTGGTTTGCATTTCTCTAATAATTATCAATGTTGAGCATCTTCTCATGTGCCTGTTGGCCATCTGTATGTCGTCTTTGGAGGACTGTCTATTTAGGTCTTCTGGCAGTGGTTCTTAACCTGGGTATTGCGCTCCCTAGAGACACGTGGTCACAGTGTTTTTCTCACAGTAGCGGAGGCGATGGTGGTACTTCTGGTAATTGGTGTTGACTCACAGAAACAGCCTGGGGTGTGTGAGGTCATCCCACACCATTAAAGATCTTTCCAACCTGAATACAGTAGCGCCCTCTCTGAGGGACACTGGTCGGGGGAAGACAGGCAGACCTATGTGTGGCATTCTTTTGCTCGGCTTCCTCCTCTTGTGCCCTGGCCACATGCCAGGCCTGCCCCGCCCATCAGCTGCCGGTTGCTCATCACCATCTCCTTGCACCTGCCTGCTCTTCCAAGGGTCCGGTCCAGCCATGGACCTTTGCCTCGGCCCCACATGCCCTTTCCACCTGGCAGCACCTTCCCCTCTCATCTCCCCGCCCTTTCAGGTGACTCGGATCAGACTCTCCTTATCTTGTCCATATCTCTGTCATCGGTGCGACTAAACCCCTCCAAGGGGCTGATGGCTTTCATCTGTGTGTCCCCAGTGGCGTGGTACATGCAAACGAGGGCCTGATGGCTTTCATCTGTGTGTCCCCAGTGGCATGTGGTACATGCAAATTTGGTATCGGAAACTGCTGAGAACCCAGTTTGATGCTGATTGAAGTCAGTGTGCTCCTGAATCGTGGTGAAAGCCCTGTGCGATTCGGCCAGCAGGGAGGTTGGAGTCAGGCCCTAGGGGTTGCACGAGGCCTGCTTCCTCAGCCCTTCTGCCGGGCTCAGGCTTTTACTGGCCCTTGACTGGATATCTCACTTCCTCTCCATCCCCACCCCCACCTAAGTCCCTTAGCCCATACACATGCTTCCCCCTAGAGCCTGGCTTGGTGGTGGCGTGTGCAGCCTTGTCACTCAAGTGGAGGTGATGTGCACCTGAGATTTGTGTCTTTTTCAGAGCAGTGCAACCCTGAAACTCGTCCTGTCGAGAAAGAAATAAGATCGCATCTTACTGCAAAAACTAAAAAGCCTGTGGAAAACACAGGTGGGTTGGTTGATTCCAAACAAACAAACCTAGAGAAGGGTTTCAAATAGAATATGTTGAAAGGAGAGAGGAGAGGAGACTGGGCTGGGGCCAGGAGTCAAGTTCATTAGGGAGCAGCAGCTTCCTCAGCCCTGAGCACTGGGGCTGGGGGCACACGTCACCACGGGTGATGTTACAGAGCCGCCTGACGGTTCAAGAGAAGCAAGATGGGGTCAGGAGGCAGAGGGGGAGAAAGGCCATCGCCATGGTTTGGGGTGAGTGGTGGACACTGCTGGCGGGAGCCTCCTCCAGTCATGGCTTCGGGTCCCCGTCCCTGGGCCTGGCTGGGGCTGTAGGTTCACCTGAGCTGGGCCTAGGCAGGGTGCTGCCTTTGGTCTCGCTGCTGCTGGGGCCCTCAAAGCACACAGCGGGAGTGGGCTGTCATCCTCTGCATTCATCTAGCCTTTCTTTAATGCCTCCTGCAGGCGATGCACCATGCCAGGCTCTGGAAGCAGCCCCTCCCCGCACCACCAAAGAGGCATTGAACATTCCCAGCCAGGGGATGGCCCATTTCTGCCCTTTGAGAAACTGTTGTTGGGTTCAGAAATTTCTGCCCATGCTGAAATCACAGGGGAATCATGTCAGTGGGTTTTTCCAGAGCATCTAATTTTTTGGCCATGGCAGGGCTGGAGCCGCCATGGTGAGGGGAGATGGGGTGGCAAGAACTGGAAAATAAGGCCCTAAAGCCCACAGACCACAGGGAAACAGAGTAAGCGTGTGAACACTAGGATGCGTTTGTTAGTCACCAGTTCTTTGCTTTCCTAAAAGGAGTGTTGGTTTAGTCACAAATTCCAGAGAAGAGGTTACTTTTCTCTGTACCCACTTGCATCCTGTCGCATGTGTGCACATATATTTTTTATCTATTGGAGGAGTTATTAAAACCTGGCACCTAGGTTTCTTTTTCAGTCATAAGCAGTTGTGTTATATTCCTCAGATGATGATGACGACTCTGTAGCTGATTTTCTCAATAGTGATGAGGAAGAGGACAGAGTTTCTTTGCAGAATTTAAAGAATTTAGGTAAGTCTGTGCTGTGCTCGTTTACTTTGTCAACCATTGAGATACATTGGATTGTATAGAATGTGATTTTTAAAAATAAATTTATTTATTTATTTATTTTTGGTTGCATTGGGTCTGCGTTGCTGCGCGCAGGCTTTCTCTAGTTGCAGCAAGCGGGGGCTACTCTTCCTTACGGTGCGTGGGCTTCTCATTGTGGTGGCTTCTCGTGTTGCTGAGCACGGGCTCTAGGCATACGGGCTTCAGCAGTTGTGGCACGCAGGCTCAGTAGTTCTGGCTCATGGGCTCTAGAGCGCAGGCTCAGTAGTTGTGGTGCTTGGGTTTAGTTGCTCCGTGGCATGTGGGATCTTCCCGGACCAGGGCTCGAACCCGTGTCCCCTGCGTTATCAGGTGGATTTTTAACCACTGCGCCACCAGGGAAGTCCAGAACGTGATTTTTTAAAGCTATTAAATGCCTTAGTATGGCGGGCAGAGGCCTTCCTCCGGCCACGTGATTCTGTAGGCACACAGGCCTTCTACACCTCCCAGCCTGCCTATAAGGCCTTTCTCTGGCCTGGAATCCTACTGACTTTGTGGGTTGGCAAAAATTCTGCTCCTCTCTCTGTTTTTTTAATAAATTTATTTATTTTTGGCTGCATTGGGTCTTCGTTGCTGTGCATGGGGTTTCTCTAGTTGCGGCGAGCGGGGGCTACTCTTTGTTGCAGCGCGCGGGCTTCTCATTGTGGTGGCTTCTCTTGTTGCTGAGCACGGGCTCTAGGCGTGCAGGTTCAGTAGTTGCAACATGCGGGCTCAGTAGTTGTGGCACATGAGCTCTAGAGCGCAGGCTCAGTATTTGTGGCGCACGAGCTTAGTTGCTCCGCGTCATGTGGGATCTTCCCAGACCAGGGCTTGAACCCATGTCCCCTGCATTGGCAGACGGATTCTCAACCACTGCGCCACCAGGGAAGCCCAATTCTGCTTCTCTTTCAAGGCTTGGTTTAAATTTCCTTTCGTCAGCTAAACTTTTCTTGACCTTTTGTCTTACTCTCAGAATTAGGTAGTTTTTCAGCTTCCCATGGTGCCCTGTAATACACCACCCCCCACGTTCTGTGGCAGTTTGTCTCTCTCACACCAGTCAGGGGCCTCCGTTTATTCCCAATCCCAGTGCTCACTTTACAGTCCAGTCATTCATGCAGACTGGGTCATCCCAGGATTTGATTTTTCAGAGGGACACGGTGTTCATAATGCCCAGCATTTTTGTAGGACTGCATTTCTATTATGGGTATAATTAACGGGCCAGTGTAATTCCTAAAAGTGGTGTTATTTTCATTTTTCCCATTTCACAGAGGTGGTGCTTTGTACCCAGTCCCATGGGAGTGATTAGTTAGACTGAGGTAGGAGCTGAGCTGGGTGTATGTGTGAATGACTTTGTAAACTGTAAAGCACCATACACGTTAGTGTCAGTTCACTGCTACTCATCCTGCTTTATGCTGGATCAAGCGCACACTGAAACACCATTCAGAGATCTGGTGTACCTGTCCTTGTCGCTGAGAACCTTCATGCTTATAGAGAGAAAACATGCCAGCATGCCGCCGTCGTTTGTATTTGTGCTGGTGAAATAATGCCATTTCAGCTAAGAAAAAATTCAGTTAAAATATTTACAGAGATACAAAGAATAAGAATCTCATAGCGTTTAAGTTGGAAATCATCTGATACGCTGATCTCACCTTATGTGAGTGCTGGGCTAACTTGTGGGTTTAAAGGGTTAAGGGGATGCCACGTCCTTGGTGTTTATTACATTTGAAACAGTTGGCTTTCAGCTATCTCTGCCTGTTCCCACTTGAACTCAGCTTGGCTCTTTCCCTGTTCATTTTTAAGGGGAGTCTGCAGTGCTGAGAAGCTTACTGCTCAGTCCACACCTTAGACAGTTGATGGTCAGCCTCGATCAGGCAGACGACAAGGCAAAGCTCATGCGAGCCTGCATGCAGGAGCCTTTGTTTTTGGAGTTTGCTGACTGCTGTTTAAGGATCGTGGAACCGTCCCCGAACGAGGATTCTTAAGGTGGATTATTGTGCTGCCCGTTCCTCCCAGGAGGCCAGCTCGCGTGGGGCCCTAAGCAGGGGCGGCGCTTTCCAGGACGTTGAGGGGCTGACGTCGGGTAGGTCCTGCACATCCTTATGTCCATTGCTGCAGGCTGGGGTGCAGGCGGATGGAGGTACTCCAGGTGGCAAACCCTTTATGGAGAGAACTTGACATTCAGATGGTTGTTTTTAAATGTTTTATTTTCGGTACAATTAAGACATAAATGATACGGTTTTCACACCCATTTGAGTTAAAACTTGATCAGTGTTTCAAAATAAAGTGTGGTGGTTCTGTGGTGCATTGCATTGCTCATCATTCTTGATTCATAATCTAGTTGCTTGAAATTACATTAAACAACAAATATTTAAATAGTAAGGCTTTGTTCCTTTTAAAGGAACTAAAGGCAAAATTTCTGCCAGCCAAAATTTAGAGCTCGTTGCAAGCTGACTTAGCCTGTGGGGTTGGAGGAGCGGGGTGCCTGCTGTCCACTGTCCAGCACCACCGAGTGGGGTCTGTGAAGGCCCTGAAGTTTCTTAATCCAGGTTTGGTAGCTACCAGCCCTGTCAGGGCTGGAGGCGTAGATCGGCGCCCCAGGCCACTGGTGTAGCTGCCGCCCCGGCCTGGCCTGCAGGCTGGAGCCGTGGCTCCCCGACGTGTGCTCCGAGTCGCTGTGGGAGTTGTTTGGCAGCTGTGTGTTGATTAGATGTCTTTGGCAAGGCAGCTGGCAGGAAAAGGCCTTGGAGAAACAAAGGCACCAGGGAGGGCCCAGCCAGGTGAGGATGGAACGTGAGGAGAGATCACACGTGGCCCAGCCTGTGTCTTTCCAGCAGGATCTGATTAAAGCCGGTAACACTGCTGGGCGAAGGTTCAGGGTAGATGTCAGCATAGCGCAGCGGAGACTTTCTGCAGTGAAACTTTACCGAGCCCTGGGGAGAGAGACGCAGCTTAACCCCAGCTCCCAGGAGTGCCAGGGCCAAAGGTACCTGCCGGAGTGAACGCTAGAAATGCAGGGAGGCGGGGACAGGTAAGTAAGCACCCAAGTGAGAGTCACAGCAGCAGCAGGGTTGAGTGAGTCAGTGCTGTGTGTCTCCTTATTCTAAAACAGTGGCAGAGTCCACAGCAGTATTAAAATGTAAAATTTCACACCCATTCAATGCGAGACAGATGAGGAAGCGCTAGGAGGGAGCCCCCCCCCCAGGAGGAGTTGGCCCGTCACGTCCTTATGCCTGCTTAGAGCTGGAAGATCAGAGAACTGCACTTCCTTACACTCTGGCTGGCCTGTCTGTTGTCGTGGAGATGTTACCTAGATTATGTCCTATAGGAATTCCTCTGGCAGGAAATTCAGTGTTTCCTTCCTTCTGCCTTGTCAGTGTCACCTAATCCTTGTAAAAGGTTGGTATTGGCCCTTTTCTGTGCTGGCTGGCTCTTTCCCTGGCTGCTCATAATGTAAATTCTTGGACCACTGACTTAGGTGCTTGTCATTTCCTCGGCTGGAATAGGGTAAACCAAAGACTACAACTTGGGGAGAACGTGGTGCCAAATCCAGCGCCGTTGGAGGGAAGAAAGCTGTTGTCATCACAACCACAGTGTTTTGGACGTTGGGCTAATTTAAAGGTGATTCAGAGGAGACGCTAGATCATGTAGAGGCAGCTTTTAAAAAGTGAAAGGGCTCTGGAAAACTCCTCGTAACGATGCGAACAATCCAGCCTGCGGCCGGCTGGGACGTGCAGGCTTCTGGTTTCCCCAGCAGGGTCAGGAGGCTCTCCTCGCAGCCTCAGTCCTGCTCCTGCTGTGACTCCCGGGCTCTGCCCGCTGCCCTCCACAGTGGGGCGTGAGGGATCTCGAGCCGTCCTGGCAGGACGGCCAGCCCGTCACACGGCTCACCTGAGGCAGCGCTCGGATGGACGTGACTCCAGCTTGTTCTTGTGCTGTCTGGACAGTGTAGCTGCTGGGGCTGCCCACGGGGAGCGGGAGGCAGGCAAAGACCACCAGCTTCCTCCGGAAGCCACGAGCACCCACAGCGGCGTCGGCCAGGACCAGTCCCAGGGGCCAGAAGCGGGTTACGGCCTCCAGGAGCCTGGTCTGTGCCTGCGGCAGTGGCAAGGAGCTCGGGGAACAGGTGACTTGAGACGAGTGTTGTTCTTCCACACCATCCAGTTCTTTAGAAGCAAGGAAGGCCATTCTAATCTTAAAAAGAACACAACTTTATAGCTTTCTCTTAATGCAAAACAGAATCCAAAAGTCTCTTTAATAATTCAGCTTAACAAGGTGAACTGAAGGGCACCTGGTTTGATGTGGCACAACTTTATACCCAAGGCAGCTGTGCTGAGGCCTTACATACGTTGCTTTAAAAAAAATAAGTCTTTGGGGTGTGCTCCGAGCAGGGGGTCTGAAGAAATGGCTCGTCTGTATACAACACACCCGACAGGAATCAGGGTTCATTGTGACAAGGGGCACAAAACTTGTGGCCTTCCTATGAACAGATACCCAACACGTATCCCCCCTTCACCTGCACGTGGCTGCTGGGCAGGACCAGTGGGACAGGGCTCAGTACTGGAAGGAAAGCTACAGTATTTAGTGGGGGTGTTTGTTTGCCGCCTGGAGCCTGTCCGGTCCACGTGTGGCTGGGCCATGAGTGGTGTTATAGGCATAAAGGCTTTGAACCCCCCTCTTCAAGGGGAAAAAAAAAAAAAGATTCCATGTATATGCCATTCTGGAAAAGGCGAAACAATGGAGCTGATAAAAAGATCAGTGGTTGCCAGGAGTTTGCGGGGGAGGGGAGATGAATACATAGAATACGGAAGTTTTTATGAGCGGTGAAAATACTTTGTATGATATTATAATGATTTTGTCATCATACTTTTGTCCAAACCCATAGAACGTGCAACACTATTCACTTCATAAAGCGAACCCTAAGATGAACTATGGACTTTGGTGATTATGATGTGTCAGTGCAGTTCAGCCTTAGTTTAAAAAAAGTCTTAAAAAGAATTAACACTCAGGGTAGATGTTTTTGGCAAAACCTTTGTTTCACTTTTATATACGTATACACATTATGTATGTGTTTGTTGGACTGTGATGTAAAATGTGCTTTTTAGAATGAAAAAGTTTGCAGGTTACTGTAGTTATACTGGCAAATAAAAGCAGAAATTAATTGAAAAAGAAAATAATAGCCTTACTGAGATCTAACTGAAATACCATAAGATTCATGCTTTTAAAGCGTACAGTTCCGTGGTTTTTAGCATATTCCCAAAGTTGTTTGTGCCACTCTACCGTGTCATAACCGTCCTGCGGTGTAGGCGGCGGCGTGTCCACTTCATTCATGAGGACACGAGGCCGCCCGCTTTGCAGTGGCGGGGCCAGCACTCCAGCCTGGGTCCATCACTGCCCACCCCGACTTCTCGGGTCAGTACTCACTCTCCACTCCTGCCACATGCGTTTGATGACCGTGGCAGCTGCGTGCAGCCTCTGGATGTGCTTCCGAGTCAACCAGGAACGAACAGCTGAGGGGTTTGTCCAGAAACAGGAAACAAGAGTAAACGTTCGTCAGAGCTCTCGGGAACCAGGCTGCAGCAACACCAGAGCAGCCGTAAACGTTTGAATGAATGGCCACCTGTGCCACTGCATGAGGTGAGGGACTAAGTCAACACGTGAAGCAGACCTGGCTCTGCAAACCACAGCTCAGACTGCCCAGACTTGGACATAGATACCTACACATCAAACGGGCAGCTGCCATGGGGTCACCTCCCAGCTCGGGCTCAGTCTGAGGTAATGCCCAGGGAACAAGAGCGGTCTGAACTGTCTGCATCTTTTACCTGTCTTTTTGGAAACTCTCAATTGAATTTGCTTGCCTGCGTTATGAATCCACAAACGGCACCACCATACAGCCACGCACTGGAGAAGGTAATAACTGGATGGGGAGCTGATCAGGGGGCAATTCTCACTGTCTTCTTTTGAAATTTCAGCATTTTCTGATTCGTCTTGGTACAATCATATTCAGAAAATGGGCTATTCGACTAAATACTAACAAACACATTTGGATTCTGAAAAACTAAAAAGTTTAAAGACGCGTAAAACTCACCTATTATCTCACCAACCCAGATAGTTCGACAGTATTTCCTTTTTTTTTTTTCAGGCCTGTACACGCAAACGCACCTTATGAAGGTGGCATCACCTTGATGTGCAGTTCAGCACTCACATTTGAACATCATGTTGGAAATGTTTTTCCAGTAGATTAAAAATATTCTTCAAAAACACTTCTTAGCTAGATAAGGATCGTCCATAATGTAGCCATGACTCCACCACTGTCAGATATTTGGGTTGTTTCTGGTATTTTTGTTTTTCAAAATGATGCTGCTGTGTCATGGTTCATACATTGCTTCCTTAACCAGATCTTCTCAGTTTTTACCTTCTCCTTAATTAAACTCAGCACGCCCGGGAGCCCAGGTAATGATAAGAGTTGTCATGAAGGGAAAAAAAGGTGGCACAAACAGCCATCTAGGACTGGGGAAGGGGAATTAAAGGCAACTTCTGAGCCTCTCCTACCTACACAGCACCCTTAGTTGTGGTGTGGCCTGGTCTGCACTGAACTGGAGATGCTCTGGGTGAACTGGACAGGGAATTCGAATCCCAGTGCACTACAGAGACATGCAATTAACCTCTTGAGGTTGGGACACAGTCAGCTTTGGTCTGTGGGGACTCCAGCAGCAGCATTTCGAAAGAAACAGGTATCACGTGGGCTGGGTCATGTGCAGCTGCAGACAGTGGCCGCATCTAGGCCCACCTGCTGGCCAGGAGCGATGACTACCGGCCCAGGGCCCCACCTCTCCTACCTGCCTGGATGAGCACGGCAGCCCGCCTCTGCCTCTCCTGCTTGCGGCCCCGGTGTCGCCTCCAGCCACCCTGGATGCGGAGGGCACACTGCTCCAGCACCTGGGCACGCCCGCGTTCCAGAAGCTCCAGCTGGGAGAAGGGGCATCCACTGAGGTCCTCCCCCTGCCCTCAGGAGGGCCCAGACCCTGTCCTGCAAGGACAGCACGTGGCTGTGGCCGCTCCTCATCCCAGGCCAGCTTACCGTGCAGTCAGTCATGAACACCTTGGTCCTGCCACAGTGCACGGGGGCCGGCGTGGCCTCAGCTGGTGCCCGAGCCAGGGTGGGCAGAGTGTGGAGGATGTCCTGGAGGAGGGCTTGCAGCGAGGCCTGCTCGGAGTGTGGAGACCATCCTGGGGGACGGAGACAGAGGTCCCATCAGTGCTTCGCTGTCTACACACTTCTGTGGCCTTAAGAAACCGGTCTGGTCTCCCAAACATTCCACAGGATTCTTTCCTGCTGTTCTTGCCTCTAACCGTTTCTACCTCCTTCCTTTCGAGAGGAGGCCACAGGTGGCCTCCCACTGTCCCTCAGGTCCCTGGCTGGTCTGAGGAATCTCCAGATCCCATGTGAGGCTGTGCCCTGCACTGGCCCGCAGCCTCCATTCCTGTGGGTCCCTTTGGGCAGGGTGGCAGAGGGCACCGGGTGCCTTGACTCCCACGTGGACTCCCGGGCTGCTGAGCCAGCATCTGTTTCTACGGCCCCAAACATGCTGAGAGCCAAACAGGGCAGCCGGGCCACTCCCTCTGCCCCTGAGCCCTCCCGCCACTTGATGGGAAAGGGGGGAACAAATCCCAGCCCCATGGAGGCCCACCGGGTCGCCCTGCCTGCCCTCCCACACCTGGCAGGGCCGGCTCCTGGAGAGGGAGGATTTACCTGAGGGCTCTGACCACCTTTAGCTGCCCAGTGCCTCTCTGGAGGCTGCCAAGGGAAACGCCGCAGACGAGAAACAGCAGCAAAATCAACCAGGGGCCAGGGGCCAGGGGCTTTGGGCAAGAGACAGAACAGAAGAGCACACCATGGAGAGAGGGGGCGAGAGAGGGGGGGAGAGAGGGTGAAAGGACAGTGCCAAGATCGTGCCCAACAGAGGGAAATAAAAGCAGTACTGGGCCTGGGCTCTGCTGGGCCTGGGTGTGGGGTGGTGTGTGCGTGTGTGTGTGTCCCCTTGGCCTCTTCTTCCTCCATGTGTATATATGTGTGTGTCTCTCCTGTACTTGGCGTCTTCTCCCTCCGTGTGTGTCTCCTGTCCTTGGCCTTTCTCCGTGTGTGTCCTGTCCTTTACCTCTTCTCCCCCGTGTGTGTGTATGTTTCTCCTGTCCTTGGCCTCTTGTACCTCCGTGTGTGTGTGTGTCTCCTATCCTTGGTCTCTTCTCCCTCCCTGTGTATGTATGTGTGTCTGTCCTGTCCTTGGCCTCTTCTACCTCCGTGTGTGGGTGTGGGTGTGGGTGTGGGTGTGTGTCCTGTCCTCGGCCTCTTATCCCTCCGTGTGTGTGTTTGTGTGTGTCCTGTCCTTGGTGTCTTCTCCCTCCATGTGTGTGTGTCCTGTCCTTGGAGTCGTCTCCCTGCGTGTGTGTGTGTGTGTGTCCTGTCCTTGGCCTCCCTCCGTGTGTGTGTGTGTGTGTGTGTGTGTGTCTGTCCTGTCCTTGGCCTCTTCTACCTCCGTGTGTGTGTGGGTGTGTATCCTGTCCTTAGCCTGTTCTCCCTCCGTGTGTGTGTGTCCTGTCCTTGGCCTCTTCTGCCTCCGTGTGTGTGTGTGTGTGTGTGTGTCCTGTCCTTGGCGTCTTCTCTCTCCATGTGTGTGAGCGTGTGTGTCTGTCCTGTCCTTGGCCTCTTATCCCTCCACCTGTGCCCAGGCCTTCTCACCGACTCCCACAGCCTCAGTGAGGCCACGTGCAACAACCCCAGCAGACCAGGCCTTTCTCCTGAGGTGGAGCCGGCCGGTACCTTGCGGATGTCTCCACTGGCCGGGCAGGGCCCGGCAGCCTCCCCAGACCTCTCTTCCCCACCAGCCGGGCGTGGCTAATTCTCTCCTCTCCCCTCGCTCTACATCGAATCACACGCTTGCCAAGTCTGGCCAATTTCTTTCCAACATTTCCCGGCTATGCCCACATCTCTAGCTTCTCTCCCCTCTGGCCAACCACAGGGCGCCCCACGGTGGCCTCCAGAAAGCATGAGGCTGACGCCACTCCCTTCCTCCCCCGAAGTGCCTCCCATCTGCCTGGAGGGGAAGGTCCAGCTTTTGCGAGTGGGCCTGCCTGTCCCCCAGCCTCACCGCCTACTGTTCTCTGCCCTTCTAAGCCAGCAACACCGAACAGCCTGGAGCTGCTCGAACACACACTGCTGTCCCTGCCTGTGGGTTGCCCCTCACCTGGCTGATCCCATCTAGCCTCAGACACCACCTCCAGGAAGCCTTCCCGATTCATACCTCTCTGGCACCACCCACAGCATCCTGTTCCTAACTCTGTGTCTCCACTTTCCCCATTGTTTGTCTTCCTTTAGTCTGTTTGCTGCACTGAGCCAAGAGCCACGAGGGCAGGGCTGTGTTTTTTTCACCTCTGAAGCCCCAGCCCCCCGCCCTGAGATGGCCCAGGTAGGTGCTCGGGACACTGGGTGAACAAGCGACTGGCAGATGGGCGCCTCACCTGAGCGCGCTTCATCTGGAGGTGGGCCATGGGGGCGGGGGGCTGCGCCAGGACAGAGCCTTCTCAGTAACTCGTACCGCTCCAGGAAGTTCCGGTGAGAGACCCTGGAAGCCAAAGCAGGTGGAAGGAGAGATGAAGTGACTTTGGCCGTGAGCCAGGAGTCACTGTTTCATCTGCTCAACCCCCAGCGAGGTGCTGCCCTGACTGTGCCCACTGAGCGGATGGCATTACTAGGCCCAGGCGGGAAGCCCGTGGAGACCACTGTATGCTGGGCCTCCTGCTCCTGCAGCCTTGGTCCTACCCAGACAGAGCCTCGCTCTTCTAGGAGGGGATTTGCAGCCCGCCCCCTCCCGAAGGGGCTCGCCAGCCTCTCCCCAGACACCTGGGTCACTCCTGTGCACAGGGGCTCAGCACGTCTCCCCTCTGACGCCACGGCCCCCTCCACTGCCTCCCGGGGTCTCAGCTCCCCGTCACGGCAGCGCTTCTCTACACAGCGGTACTTCCTCCTCCTGAGTCTGGCTTCTGTCCCCAAAACTGCACCAGCGTGGCCACCAACTCCAGGAGTCAGTGCTGTGACCAGCCTCTAGGCAGCAGGTGCCCAGCTGACCCCTCTCCCTTGCAGAGCTCGCTCTCAGCCTCCAGGACACCCACAGTCCTGGCTTCCTCCTTCACCCCGACCCCCTCCAAGTTGTTGCTGGTTTCTCGTCATCCACCCTCTCTAACCGTGAGCGCTCCTCAGGGCATGGCCTCAGGCCTCCCTCTCCCCCTGTGATCTCCATCTTGCTCACGGTGTTAAGTCACCGAGGACGGGCCCTCACGTGCCCCTCCATCTCAAACCGGACTCTCCCCTCTCCCCCAGACCATCCTGTGTCCCGATTCACCCACTTGCCTCAGATGGAAGCCTGGAAGTCGCTTCTGCAGCCTGGAAGTCAACTGCTCCCCTGCCCCGTACGCCACGGTCTATCCGTTCACAGTCCCATTTCTATGGCAAGCCACACTCCACTTTTACCCACTTCTCTCCATTTTCACCGGGTCACCGTCACACCTGTTCTACCTGTAACAGCCGCCCGCTCATCTCCCCCCTCCTGACCCCAGGGCAGCCTCCACACAGCAGCCAGGGAACACGAACTGGCGCGCAGCGCGCCCTGCTTACAACGCCCAGCGGCTCCCACAGCCCTCAGGAAGCCCGCAGTCTTCACGTGGCCTAGAGCCTCCCCACCTCCCCACGTCTGCTGTGTGTGCTCCGGTCACTTTAGCATCTCTCAGGTCCTAACCTGGGAGCTTTGGGGTTGCTGTTCCCTGGGTCTCGAATACTCTCCCCTCCTCCAAGTCTTCCTAGGCTGGCCCCTTGGCTTTGCTTCCTTAGGCCTGCTCAGAGGGCCCCTCCCTGAGCAGTCCTGACCCCTTCCCCATTTGTCCACCTAATGCCACTTTTTTTTTTTTTTTTTTTTTTTTTTTTGCGGTACGCGGGCATCTCACTGCTGTGGCCTCTCCCGTTGCGGAGCACAGGCTCCGGACGCGCAGGCTCAGTGGCCATGGCTCACGGGCCCAGCCGCTCCGCGGCATGTGGGATCCTCCCAGACCGGGGCACGAACCCGCGTCCCCTGCATCGGCAGGCGGACTCTCAACCACTGCACCACCAGGGAAGCCCCGAACGGCACTTTTTGTTCCTTTCCACAGCGATGTACACCCCAAGAGGGCAAGACTCACCTTTCTCATTCACTGATACACACCAGACACAGTGCCTCCACAAAGCAGGCCACAGAAGGTGAGCACAGCCCTAGAGCTCCAGGCCGACTTCTGGGGACCTGCGTCTTTCTCTTCATCTCCACATCCTGCTCTGGGCTGGTCAGGATCTCGTCTGACCTGCGCCCTGAGCTCCACCCTGGCATTGGCCCTGCCCCCTGCACTGGACGGACCAGCCCACTCACCGGATGGGGAAGCCGGCGGCACTGATGTGGATGGTCTCCACGAGGCCACAGGCCTCCAGCTGGCTCAGGACCTGCAGGGGTGGGGAGACAGGCTGCAGCACGGGGCCAGCAGGCCCCAAATGCCACCCTTCCTCTGGCCCTGCTGGTGTGGATCTGCAGGCTCTCCTGATGGGCAGACAGTCTTTGGGGCAGTGAGAAACCAAGGGACCTTGAGAAAATCTCCCTGTTAGAAAGGGTCCTGGTGGCCCCAGGTCCCCTTATCTGAAGCCTGGCTTCTGGTACAACTGAGGCCAGTGCTAATCCTGGCTATCTCACTGCTCCTGTCTTTGCCTCACAATGCAGCCCAATCCAATTCCTCTTTATTTATTTTCTATTCTGCAGTCAACAGAGTGAGTCACAGCTAAGAGGCAGGGGAGGTTATACTGTGAAGATGCTTCCGGGACCCAACCAAGGTCTTCACCACGGAGCAGGGTCCCGACTGTGAACCCTAAGGTCCTACCTGCCAGTCGACTGTGGGACACTCTCCAGCATCGTCCAGCTCTCATATCTCTACCACATCCCTCCAAAGGGCAAAGGGCAGCTGCTGGCCACAGAGTGCTTTTGTGCAAATTTTAGAAACTATCCTTCCATCAGAAACAGTGCACTGTGTCTGGTCTGTAAGGTGACTCAGGCTTTCAGCTAATCACAAAAGACACCCATTCCTCTGGGCAGCCTCAGTCTCTTGTCAGGGCACATGGCTTGGTGAGCAGAGAGCAAGATGCAGCGTAGCCCCTACTTGACTCCTGTGGTTGGGCCACCGTGCAGTACACAGACCACACAACTGTACATGACTGTCCTGCCACAGCTGGGGAGATAAGCCCTCCCTAATGTTACTCCATTTGGAGCAGACGTCCTGCCCCTTACCCCTCCAGGGTCTTGGCTGAATGGGACCCTCCACAAAGCAGCTCTGGCCCAGTGTGAATTACCTCCTCCTGGTGGAACATCTGCGCCCGGCCCTGGCTGTTGGGCTTGATGCAGCGAATGTAGTGGGGCGTGGTGCTATGCAGGACCTGCAGAAGCTGCTCCAGGGAGGCCTGCAGAGGGGAGAGACCATGGGTCAGGCTGCTGGGGGGGCACCAGCTGGGCCCTGGTTAGTGACACCTCCAAGCAGCCCTCCCAGCTCCGAGACCTGGATCCTCACATGCCCTGAATGACTCCTGGCGGCTCTCACTGTGCCCAAAGCATACTCCACTCCTCACCTCTGCCTCCAGGGACCCTTCTTGACTTGTGGCCCTCCCCACCGAGTTGGTCTCCCTGCATCTGGTCTCAGCCGCCCCCCACCAGAGCAACCTTTCCAGAAGAGAAGCATCTCAGAACCCCCTGCCATTTGTTCGGGCGACTAAGCCCATCCTGTGTGCTGGCAGCCTTGCCAGGGCTACGACATGGCCGTCTGCCGTCGCCTCACAGCTCAGGGCCTAACAGGCCTTGCAGACGTGGGATGGGCTCTCTCAGTGGTGTGTCTGAGGCTGGGCAGGAAAGGGCTAACCAAACCTGGGCTCCCCTGGTTGCCTCCTGTGGGAGGTGATGAGAAGGCTGCGGTTGGAAGGAGGACGAGGAATAAACTACGAGAAGGGGCGTAGAGGGCGGGAGTGAGGGTGGAGCCAAGGGGTACGTGCAAGGGCGGAGAGACGGCAGGAGGGGACAAGTCTGCTGTGGCAGAGGACAGAGTTTGAGCAGGAAGCTAGGGAACTGGCAGTGGGCCAGTCACAGAGGTTCAGGTAACTACTGCTCTTCCACGATCACCCCATCAGCAGTGGGTGAAAGGCCGCACTGCCACCCATGGGCCCCTAGGCTTCCTGTCACGTCAACTACACACAAAGTCCCTCTGTCAGTTTCCGGTTTCTGTCTTCCGTGGACCAGGACCACGGCTACCTGACTCCTCAGAACTCCCAGCACACAGCACTGATCCTGGGAGGTGCTTGGTAAGCACTGGAGATTGATGAGCAAACCAAGCACGTCACATCAGCACCACCGGACCCACCTTGAACTTGGACACTACGGTCAACACAGGGGCCCTGCTCTGGCCAGAGGGCTCCTCCTGGGACTTCTCTTCAGGGTCAGCAGGAAACAGCACCTTGAGCAGGGGGTCCTGGGATTGCTGCAGGAGCCTGGTCAGCTCAGGGGGGATGGGGTCCTATGGGGGAAAGGACAAGGGTGAGAGCAGGCGTGGTGCTGCCCACGGGCTGCCAGCCCTGCTCACCCAGGCCCCAGAAGGGCAGGGCCTGAGCCCAAGAGACTCAGAGCTGGTCTACTGGGTGCCTAGAAGCCAGGAAATGCAGTCATTTCTGGGCAGGTTGTGCCTGATGAGCAGAGACCTCAGACAGGAGGGCCCCAGAGGCGACCCTGGATCCGGGAGGACGTTCAGGAGGGGAGGACGCACGCACAAGCTTCCACACACATGCAGCGATGACTCAGCATCTCGTTTCACGCAGGGGCCCACGGGCCACGGCCCAGCCCGCACCTTGTTCTTCTCCACCAGGCCTGCGGTGTGGTACCGCACGGACCCCGCATAGTGCACCACGATGAAGCTGGGCTCCCGGCTGAGCCTGTTGTGGCCCAGGCAGGGGCTGCCTGCCAGGGCACTCTCAATGCGTGTCTGCAGCTGGGCCGCACTGCTTGGCCGATTCAGGCGGCATTCCTGTGTAGGCCGGGATGGGACAGGTGGTCAGCCACACAGTGAGAGGGGCTCACAACCCTCACAGTCCCCACCCCGTGGACCCATGGGAGCATCACAGTGACCCTGAAAAGAAGGGGTGATAGGGCTAGCAAACCCATTATGCAGATGGAGAGAAAGAGGCACACAGAGGGCACAGGATGGTTTTCAAGGTCCCAGAGAAGCCCAAAGCCCCACTTGGGTGTTCCGCACACTAGCTGACCCCCCACCTCGTTTAGGAGGGAGCAGATGCTGACGGGGCTCCCCTCGATGAGATCCAAGCAGGTCTGGTTGTCCTGGTAGCTGACAGCCGACCACTCCAGGCCCTCAGCTGTGTACTCCTCCTGGGGGCAGAGGGGGGAGTCGGGTGGCAGAAGGCAACTGCGGTCTGAGGTCCAGCTGGCCACCCCACGGCTGGCCTCGGCACCACAGCGCGTTCCAGAGCGGTGTGAAAGAAGGAACCGAAGACGCCTGGTCAGGTCCAGGGGTGGGGCTGGGGGCCAGGGACAGAGAGGACGCAGGACCACCCTGCCGCTCACCTGCTGGGCCCTGAGGTAGTGAGCCACAAAGTGCTGCTGCAGCTTCTCGTTGGCGTAGTTGATGCACAGCTGTTCCAGACTGTTGGTGGGGAACGACTCGAACCCGTACACGTCCAGCAGGCCTGGCAGGAAGGGGACACCCCGTGGGGCCAGTGCAGGAGGCGGCGGGGCCCGCGGGACGGCAGGAGCCCGGGGTGAAGCCTCAGGCTCGGCAGCCCGAGCACGGTACCCAGCGGCGAGCACAGCACCTCCCCCCCAGCGTGGCTCCCAGGGCAGCCTCCTGTCCCCTCAGAGCTCGGAGCAGGAAGCAGCCGAATGAGGCATCAGGGGACCAGGTCCTGGGGAACGCCGCGTGTCCAGCCCGGTCTGGACGGCCTGAGTCTCACGCGCTCAGTCGGTGCCTAGAATTCCACCATCCCGTGAGCAAACTTCACCGACGCTTCTGAGCTTTACTTCCTCCCCTAGCAGGTTCCCATGATGTTACCACGTCCCCCATGTCCCTTCTAATCTAGCTCCTTCACCGTCGCCCACTACTCTCCTGAGACCGGAGCTGGGTCTCCGGGGAGAGGAGGGGCCCTCGTGGCCCGGCCGCCAGCTGAGCCTGCCTGGAGAGCTAGGGACGGTCAGACGCGGGCACCGGAGGGCAGAGACCTCGCCCACACACTGGTGGAGGGTGAGGAGACGGGTGCAGAGGGAAAGGAGCTGCCCGGAGTCCCGCAGTGGACCCAGGGCTCTGCTCTCTGCGCCGGGCCCTCCTGTCCTTTTTCTGAAGGAGGGTGAGCCCCTGCTACCTATGAAAGTGGTCCAGGAGCCGGGGTCCGCACAGATGCTGCTGTTGATCACCGATACCAGCCAGTCAAACAGCCTGTTGGGGCGGGGCAGGGGGAGTGGGCTCTGGTGAGAGGCGTCAGGCTGCGCCCGAGGGGCGGCAGGACTGTCCCTCCAGCCTGGGGGCCACACCTTGCAGGGCCTGTCTTCTGAGCCTGACAGGTCAAGGGCTAAACACTCTCCTCTCGTGTCCTGCCCATCCTGTCGTGACCTACTACACATGCAGGCTGTGGTCATGCACGTTCCCGGGCACACGAAGACCTGGCCTATCCGCGAGCAAGACTGAGCACGGGACCAACTGTAGGCACATCCCTTTTTATTGTGCTTTGCTTTATTGCGTGTTTTACAAATTGAAGGTCTGTGGCAACCCTGCATCGAGCAAGTCTATCAGCGCCATTTTCCCAACAGCATTATTTTTAAATTAAGTTATGCACATTGTTCTTTTGGACATAAAGCTATTGCACACTTTAACAGTCTACAGTATGGTGTAAATATAACATTGCTATGCACCACAAAACCAAGAAATTCGTGTGACTCACTTCATTGTGGTGGCCTGGAACTGAACCTGTGATACCACTGAGATCCAGTATAGCCTCTGGGGCTAGACAGGGAGTGGGTCTGCCTCATTCCCCTGGCCCGACACCCAGCTACATCTTGATGAGAAGGGGCTGACGGGCAGCTCTGGGTGGGCCAACTGTGAAGAACTGAGTTCACTGGGCTCCCCTGCAAACCTCGGCCTGCGGAGGCCAGAGCTCAAGGCCCCACCACATCCCCCTACTCCGTCCTGCATGAGGGGGCCCCGAGTCACCCGAGGTGGACAATGGCATCCTGCACTCTGGAACTGTCGCCCCTGAGATGACGGGATGGTTGCTGTATAACGTGGTGACACATATGATACTATATAAGGGTTTCTTCCTTACCATTCGTTTAAGTAATCGCTCTGCAACTTTTTTTCATTTCAGTAAATAATTCCTATTTTTGCAACAAGGGCTTCAAATACCCATTTGAGGTACTAAAAATGAGTGACCTAGTGATACAGTGACCTGTTTGCTGTGTGTAAAATGATCCATGATTAGAGACTCACTGTGTCTGTGATCATCACACTTTACCTGCTCATTTTGCAATGATATGACACAAAAGCTTTAAAAATCTTTGGCCTCAAATTCTGACCTGAAATTCGCTTCTAGGGAGTGAGAACAGAGTACCTTGCTGAACTGGGTTCAGTCTGGGCCCAGCTGCCCTGGGCCATTTTCACTCAGAGGATCTTATTCCCTTAGCAGAGCTTCTCAGGCTCTTAGCTCTTGAGAAGTTCGTGAAACCAGGGGACCCTCTCCACAGGTACCCAAGTTCCTATAAGCACGTGCACACGCACATGCACACACACACACATACGTGTTCTGTCCCATAATTTCAGAGGATCCTGGGCCCCCAGACACCCTCAATGGCACCCCAAAGGGTCTCAGAACCCAGAGTAACAAACCACTCCTTAACCACACGGCCAAAGGGTAGAGATGCCCACAGAGCCAACAGGAAAAGGACAGGACCCCCGCCTTCCCCCTGTTCTGGGATCCACTAGCTGCACAGTGTTGCTCAAGACTGTGGGCACAGCTTCTGGCTCTACCACCATCTATCACATTCCCCAGGTGACTGCCAAGAGTACAAGGGCACACACAGCCAGAGGAGCCTGTTCACCCATGGGTCTGCACCTGGACCTGGGAGGGACCCACATCACCTCTGGGGCCGGCCTTGCCAGCAGAGGCAGGCAGGCCTTCCTCACCTATCGCCAAGGTCAAGGCAGGCTCCTGTACTTTAATAACATGCTGAATCTAGGCCAGGTGGCAACTTCTCCAGGCAGAGTAGTCCGGAATCAAGCCAAGGGCCTTGCTCGGGGAAAGCCCAGGAGCCACTCCCTCCTGCCCCCCAGGGTCTGGGGAGCAGGGCAGGGAACCCGTCTGCTTTACCTGGCAGCCCTCAACCCGGGCCCAGCCGTACTGCCTAATGGGTCTGTTCCAACTCCAGATGGGGGGCCTGGGAGGAGGGCAGGGCCCAGAGCGCTCACCGTGCATACACCAGTTTGGCCAGACAGTCTCTGCGGGTGTCACACTCGGCCCGGGAGCAGGGCTTCCGGAACACCTGCTGCCGCCTGCCTGCCCTGATGGTTCGAATCCGCAGTGTCTCCAGCAGAGGGTCTTCTGGGAGCCGCAGCAGTGAGGCCGATGTCCTGACAGAGCCTGGGAGGCACAAACACCCTCCATCCAAACACCCCTCTGCACAAGGCCCCGTGAAGTCATCCCAGTGGAACCACGACCCACCCGGTGGGGCAGAGTGAACCCAGGTGCAGGTGGGTGAGGAGGCGTGGCCAAGGCAGAGGAAGGCCTCGAACCCAGGGCTTCTGTGTGCCAGTGCACACGGCCACGAGTGGGATAAACCACTCTGTAAACCCTCCGACGCTCATCTTCCCATCTGTAAGATGCGGGTGATGCTACCTGCTGCAGCAGAGGTGGGGTCAGGAGTAACTTCTCCAGGGCAGAGCCCTAGAGCTTATGGCTTCAAGGGCACTGATTCCAAATTTCACCTTCTGGCCTCCCTCCCACCCGATGCCACCAAATGTTGCCTCGTTTCCGGCAGGGCCTGCCTTGCTCCCTGGGCGTCTGACCAAAGCCTGAGGTGCAGGCCCCCCATCCTTGCACTCACACTTAGCATCGTCCATCAGTGGGCAGGGCTGGGCTTCGTTCCCGGAGTCAGCAAACCGGGTGTTGCCAAGGTGCAGCAGTCCCGCTAGGGCCTGGGGGGGGGGCAGGAGAGGACACGAAGTGGGCCCCTTCTCAAGGTCTGGAGCCCAGCCTGGGAAGGGTCTCTCTCCTGCTGAATATGATAATTATGATAACAGAATAACAACAGCTCTCAATTACTGCCCACTTACTCCATGACTAGGCCAGGCCCAATTCTACACAAGTTACACGCATCACTTCCTGCAATCTTTTCAACAACCAATGAGGCATGTGCTATGGCGGTGCCCATGATAGAGATGAGACGGGGAGAGGTTAAATCACAAGCCCGAGGCCACACACTTGGTAAAGGAGAAAGGCAGGATGAGAACCCAGGCAATCCAACTTCAGACCCCTCCCGGGGCAGCCACTGGGGCCACCCCGTCACCCCCAGTCTGTCCCCCTGCCCCCCGACTCCAGGAGCAGACTGTGTGGGAAGGCCGCTCCTGTTCCTCATGGACTGGCCCAACCGCTGTGTGGCTGGTGGGGGCTTGGCTCTGGCTCCTTCTGGCTCTTTCTCAGCACTGTTGGGCTCCTGACAGCCCAGCCTAGGGCAGGATCTGTGATCTTGGTCTCTATCCAGTGGGTGCTCCCTTGCCTTCGCACTCAATGACCCACATGGATGAGCCCCCAGGGGCTGTAGAAAGGGGACCCCTGGGTCCAGCGACTTGGAAACCTTTGGACTTGGTATCAGTAGAGCAGGGCCTCTCCCACCATCCCTGTCTGGTCCCAGAAAGGGTGTGCCCACATGCTACTGGCTTTCAGGCCACAACCCAGCTCAGGAGAAGACTCCTGTGCTGATGGGCAGTGTGGCTGGGACAGGTCAGCACTGCTGTCCAGACTCCTAGTGTTGTCCACTTGTCCTATGTGCTGTCCCTCTGGCCAAGCTCTTGGCTGGCGGTGCCCATACTGGCTGTGATCTCCCCCTACAGCCTGAGCAGCCCCCTTCTGGAGGTGGAGGTCTCTTTCCACTGCACTGCCATCTCCCTGCAGCGGCATCCCTGTCTCTGCTGCCAGCCAATCCTACAGATCCCCTCCCACCGCTCCGCAGGAGTGAGGAGAAAGATGGGAGAAGGGAGACCACCAGTGGGGATGAGCGGGGCCCAGTTCCTCTGGGTGAGCGGTGTCCCAGGAGGAAGAGGAAGCGGGTGGGAAGTCGGAATCACTACGTCCGGCACAAACTCTATCTGCACCGCTCGGTGCTGTCTGGCCGTGGGCAGGTCTCTAGTTTTCTCAAGCCTAAAATGGGAATAGTCTCCACACCCATGGGTCTGTTGAAAAAAACCAAGTGAGCTAAGAGGTGTGAACATGATTTAAAAACTTTTAACACACTAGACAACCACATGGCATCGTTTCTCTATTCTGATTAATGGAGCAGTAACTGACCCAGGCACTTTGCCCTTTGACCTCTGTGGGTCACTGTGCTGGCCTGTTCTATAGAACTAAGTGCCCTGCCACTGTCCTCTCTGCCCCCGTCCACCCTGACCCCCAGTCTCCAGGCTCAGCCTCACCGAGAGGCGGGCGACTCCTTGGAGATTGTGCAGTGGGGCCTAACGTCCTAGATTCTCAGGAAAAGAGTCTCACACGTTGAGAGAAGGGCCCTATGCAAGGGGTTGCCCATCACCGCTGCCACATGTCAGTGGTGTGACTTTTCCTCTTACCTGAAAGATGTTGTTCTGGGTGGGGGCATCGATGCCCAAATGAAGCATGGCCTCCCTGGTCACCTCGAAACAATCCTCTGAAAAGGAATCCAAGTCACAGCCCAGTGTCAGGACCAGAGGTCAGCAGGGGCAGCGAGGGGTGAGGGAGGCGGGCCCTGTCAGGATGGGTGGGTGCTGCCGGGCCGGCCCAGGGTGTTGGGTAAGGCTCCCCCTACCTTCCAAGGTCCTCTCTGGGTTGGGCAGCCAGGAGAAGACGGCTCCCTCAGGGAGGTGCCACTGGAGCCTCTCGTCCGCACTGGCTCCTTTGCAGATCTGTGGGGATGGGAACGGGGTCTGAGCTGGGGGTGCTGGGGAAGCCTAGGCCTGCGTAAGCCTGGGGCTGGGATGAGAGCAGTGAGAAACGGCAGCAACGTCACAAGACTGAGGGGTTCCTGTAGAGAGCCCAGGGCAGGCAGGGGGGCAAAAGCAGCAGCAAACAGTTCTGGGCGTCTCCACCCGATGCAAAGAAACTCACTGAGGGGGTCTGCAGTATGATGAAGAAAGCAAAACTCCACCTGGGGAGCCCCCAGTCCCAATCTGAGGGCAGGGAGACGTAGTATCCATGCCTTGGGGGTCCCCCAGTCTGATGGAGGAGGCACAGTCTAGGGAAGTCCCTGTTCCCAGTTGCCGTTTGAGGACAACCCTCTGTCTGAGAGTGAGAGTTTCCATTGCACGGACAGTCCCAGCCTCAAGGACCTTCTGACCTGACAGAGAAGGCAAGTGCGTTCCCATGCCAAAACCAGCCCGGGAGCCGAGATCCAGTGTGTGGCAGAAGTGTTACGTGAAGTTTGCAGCAGTAAGTGGTGGCGTTGCTGAAACCAGGTGAACAGGCAGGCATGAAGCAAGGCAGGGAGGGGAAGGTTTAGGGGCACAGACCCATCTCTGCCCTGCATCTGGGCAGCTGTGGGCCCCACGTGGTACAGACCTGATAGAAGATGTGGAAGTTCCTCTCGCTGGAGGCCTGGCGGGCCACTCGAGTCTTCTCTAGCAAGTAGGTCTGAACTGCAGCTCCAGTCATCTGCTGGGCCCTGGGTACAAGCAGGCTGGAGCCCATTAGTTGCCTGTTCATTCCATGGACATTTATTGGGCACTTACTGTGTGCCAGACTGTAACCTCCCCCAACTCTTCCACTTAGGCAATGGGGGTTGTGAGGACTAGGGACCACTCAGCAAGTCCTTGGTTGGGGGTCTGGGACATTGCCCTCCAACCAGCTCAGGGGCAGGACCAAGGCCTCTGTACTTTATTTTGCCCCATCCCGAGGCAGGAACAGAGCCCCAGCTTCAAGCTCAGAGGTGTGGCCAAGAGGTGGCAGTTTAGCTAGAAGTCTCCGAGCAAGGGTAGACGTCAGAACACATGGGCTGCACAAGCATATTGCCCCAGGGTCCCTCAGGCGGGAGTAGTTAGAGTTCTCCAGGTTCAAAGGTCACCCTCGGGTTCACTTATCACACATAAAAACATGCCAGGAGGAACTGAGTTCTGCCCACAGGGGTGGCCCAGGCTGGGCACTGCCCCAGCCACTTTCACACTCCCCCGCCCCCAGCAGCCAGACTGGCACAGAGACGGGCAGCAGAGGTTACCTGTTCAGCTGGAGCTGGATGAACTTCCCAAAGCGGCTACTGTTCTTATTCCTCAGTGTGCACGCGTTCCCTACAGATCACACCTTATGTTTACAGAGTCCCCAGGGGCTAAGGTGGCCTCAGGTCTGCTGGGGCCAGGTCTCTATCCTCAAGTCACCTAAAGGCCCCTTTGTTGGTTTCCATGTCACAAGGGACAGGACTATGGACTGGGCACTCGGGCTTTAGCAAATGCGATCCAGCTGAGTTAGAACTTCCTGGCAATGAAGTGGAAAGAGCCAATCTAGGCAGTCGGGGACTATTTTCTTTGAAGGAGAAGGATCAAAAACAAGCTGTTACTATTGAGGCAGACGGGAAGGCACAACATCTAGAGGGCCAACGTGGACACTAACTGTTGTGCATCCTCAGACAAGCTCAGGAAGCTGTTTGGAAGGAGGGGGTTTGGACTGGCTGAGCCGGAAGGTCCTCTCCAGCACCACTGCGACACCTGCTTAGGCTAGAGGGAGGGGACGACAGAGTGACATCACCTCTACCGGAAGGAGGCTAAGGGTACCTGGGAGGAAGCTGGGGATCCATGGCGGTGAATGATAAACTATCCTCCACCCCTCTCCTAAAGAGAACACTGCTCCTTTCCCTGGAAGGTGGCAAATCCCAGAGGAAATGGGACTGAGGTACAGTGCCGAGGACACCAAGCTCACCGAAAGCTTCCATGACAGGGTTGGAGTTCAAGATTCGCTGTTCGATCCTCTCTGCAATCTTGTGGTTTTCCCAGGATGTGGGTGACGCGGCCACCACAGCGTAGAACTTCATCAGGCAGCGGGATGTCCATGTCTGTGGCAGAAACAGTCCTGTGGGAGCTGTGTCCACGTTCCCTCCCACTTCTGAGCCTGTCTGCTACAGCCCTCTTTTCCACCATGTATGTTGCTGACCAAAGGGTGAATGCTGAGTTCAGCTGTATCCTTGGGCAAGGCACTTCCCCGTCTGTGAAATGGGGACACTTACTTCTGCTTCTCCTAGCTCCTGAGGATGCATTTAAGAAATGAGGGGGGCTGGGGCAGAGGAGGACAACCCACCCTGACCTGAGCAGGCTACTGACCTGAGACTTTCCATGCATTTTCTTGCCAACCCTACAGACGCAGATGCAATTACATACTACCTGTTTTCAAAATGATGAAACTCAGGCATAGAAAAAATTTAAACTTTATTGAAGAGTACATATCTAGTAAATGATAGGGCTCTGATTTATACCCAGGCAACCTAGTTACAAAATTCTCACTGTTTTGTTTTTAATCACCTGAGATGAGGTCTATTTTCATTTTAATTTCCATTTGTTCATTGCTAGGACAGAGAAACAATAGATTTTAATATACTGACTATCCTGTCACCTTGATAAACTCCCTACACCTCATTACAAGTTTTTAGCTTTGTTTTTGTTTCGTTTTGGATCTTTTGGGTAGCATTTTTGGTAAATTCCTTTTTTTTCTTTTTTTTTTTTTTTTGGTAAATTCTTTTAGGTCTCCCTTTGAGGTGGGAGGTGCTCCCTCTCTGCTATTTTCTGAAAGAATGTGTATAGAACTGGTAACATTAATTCCTTAAATACTTGGTAGAATCCATAAAGTGAAGGCACCTGGGCCTGGAGCTTTCTGTGAGGAAATTTTTTTTTTTTTTGAAGACTCAGGGCCCCCTGCATATCCATGCTGTGTTACTTCTCACTCCTCATGTCTCTCCTGTTCCCTTTGTGTTTGTGTCTTATTCCCTTATTTATTTATTTATTTATTTTTGGCTGTGTGGCTCTTCGTTGCTGCACGCGGGCTTTCTCTAGTTGTGAGTGGGGGCTACTCTTCGTTGCGGTGCGCAGGCTCCCATTGTGGTGGCTTCTCTTGTTGCGGAGCACGGGCTCTAGGCACACGGGCTTCAGTAGTTGTGGCTCGTGGGCTCTAGAGCGCAGGCTCAGCAGTTGTGGCGCACGGGCTTAGTTGCTCTGCAGCATGTGGGATCTTCCCAGACCAGGGGTCGAACCCATGTCCCCTGCAATGGCAGGCAGGTTCTTAACCACTGTGCCACCAGCGAAGCCCTGAGGAAAGATTTTTAACGATGACTTAAATCTGTCTCATAGATTTAGATATTCAGGTTATATGTTTCTTCTTATGTGAGCTTCAGCAGTTTGTGTATTTCAAAATATTTCTCCATTTTATTAAACTGTAGAATTTATTGTAATAAAGTTAATAAAAATTTCTTATCTGTAGGATCTTTAGTTATGTCTATTCTTTCATTTCTGACATTTGTAATTTGTCTAAGTTTGACTAGATTTTATTAATCTTTTCAAAGAAATAACAATGGGTTTCACTTGCTTTATTATTTTTGTTCCTATTTTACTGGGGTTTTTTAAAGTTTATTTCCTTCTTCTGCTTACTTTGGGTTTCCTTTATTCTTTTTCCCTTAGTTTAAGGTAGAGGCTCAGGTCACTTACTTCAGTTTATACTTTTCGAATATAAGCGTTCAACGTTACAACAAATTTCCTACTAGGCACTGCTTTTTTTTTAAGCACAAATTTTGATATGTTTTGCTTTAATTTTCACTCAGTTCAAAGTGTTTTCTAATAACCCTTGTGATTACTTCTTTGACCCAAAGGATATTTAGAAAGGTATTAATTTCCAAATGCTTTGGGATTTTCTAGATATCTTTGTTATTTACTTCTAGTTCAATTCTACTCAGGGTAGAGAACAGTTTGTATTTTAATCTTTTCAAATTGAGATTTGTTTTGTGGTTCAGAAGATAGCCCATATCAGTTCCATGTGTACTTGAAGAGAATGCACAAATATCAAACTATTAATTTTGATTTTATTTCTCCTTTCAATTGCTTTTGCTTTGTGTATTAATTTAATTACTTCAGCTTTCCTTTGATTAGTGTTGGAATGGTATATCTTTTCCTATTCTTTTACTTTGAACCTATCTATATCTTTACAGTGGGTTTCTTTAAGACATTATATAATTTGAGTCTTGCCTTTTTAAAGAAAGCCACTCTGACATTCTCTCTTTTTTTTTTTTTTTTTTTTTTTTTGCGGTACGTGGGCCCCTCACTGTTGTGGCCTCTCCCATTACAGAGCACAGGCTCCGGATGCGCAGGCTCAGCAGCCATGGCTCACAGGCCCAGCCGCTCCGTGGCATGTGGGATCTTCCTGGACTGGGGCACAAACCCGTGTCCCCTGCATTGGCAGGTGGACTGTCAACCACTGCGCCACCAGGGAAGTCCCTCTGTCTTTAATTGAAGAGTTTAGTCCACTTACATTTAATTTAATAATCACTATGTTTGGGTTTAAATCTACCATCTTATTATTTCTTTCTGAGTTGTTCCATGTGATTTTTGTTACTTTTTTCTCCTTTTATTGCCTCTGGTTGAATTGAGTACTTTTATGATTCCATTGTACCTCTACAATAAATTGTTACTATGTTCACCTTAGAATGAATGATTTTTTTTTTTTTTTTTTTTTTTTTTTTTTGCGGTATGCGGGCCTCTCACTGTTGTGGCCTCTCCCGTTGCGGAGCACAGGCCCCGGACGCGCAGGCCCAGCGGCCACGGCTCACGGGCCCAGCCGCTCCGCGGCATATGGGATCCTCCCAGACCGGGGCACGAACCCGTATCCCCTGCATCGGCAGGCGGACTCTCAACCACTGCGCCACCAGGGAGGCCCAGAATGAATGATTTTTAAAACAAATTTATTTATTCATTCATTCAGTTTTTTGGCTGCGTTGGGTCTTCATTACTGCACGCGGGCTTTCTCTAGTTGTGGCGAGCGGGGGCTACTCTTTGTTGCCATGAGCGGGCTTCTCATTGCGGTGGCTTCTCATTGCGGAGCACGGGCTCTAGGTGCGTGGGCTTCAGTAGTTGTGGCTCACAGGCTCTAGAGCACAGGCTCAGTCGTTGTGGTGCACAGGCTTAGTTGCTCCACAGCATGTGGGATCTTGCGGGACCAGGGCTCGAACCCATGTCGCCTGCATTGGCAGGAGGATTCTTTTTTTTTTTTTTTTTTTTCCTAAGAAGATGTTGGTGGTAGGAGTTTATTAATTAATTTATTTATTTTGCTGTGTTGGGTCTTCATTTCTGTGCAAGGGCTTTCTCTAGTTGTGGCAAGCGGGAGCCACTCTTCATCGCGGTGCGCGGGCCTTTCACTATCGCGGCCTCTCTTATTGCGGAGCACAGGCTCCAGACACGCAGGCTCAGTAGTTGTGGCTCACAGGCCTAGTTGCTCCACGGCATGTGGGATCCTCCCAGACCAGGGCTCGAACCCGTGTCCCCTGCATTAGCAGGCAGACTCTCAACCACTGCACCACCAGGGAAGCCCAGCAGGAGGATTCTTAACCACTGCTCCACCAGGGAAGTCCCTATCATTCTCATCTTTGTTCCTCTTTATGTATATTTTCCTGCTTCCTTAAAGATTTTTTCCTTATGTTTGTTTCAGCAATTTGACTATAATGTGCCTATAGGTGTGTTTTCTTTGTATGCATCCTACTTAGTGTTTCCTGAGCTTCTAGGATCTATGCTTGCTATCTTTTGCTAATTTTCTAAGATATTACTTCTGACCCACATTCTCTCTCTTCTCCTGGGACATCAATTACAAGTATGGTAAACCATTTGTTATTGTACCAAAGCTCCTGATTGTGCTTTTCTTTTTGTTTTTCAATTTTCGCTCTCTTTTTTGTTTTGTTTTGTTTTGGCCACAACATGTGGCATGTGGGATCTTAGTTCCCCAGCCAGGGATCAAACCCGTGCCCTCTGCAGTGGAAGCACGGGCCCTAACCACCGGACCACCAGGGAATTCCCCAAATTTCTCTTTATTTTTTGATTTCTACTGACTCACTCTCAAGTTCACTGATGTATTCTTCTGCATGTCTAGTCTGCTGATAAGAGTTGTTCATGCTTTTATCATTTCCATTTAACTATAGTTTCCACCTCTCTCATGAAGAGATTGGAAGAATCTTTTCTGGAGATTCTGACAAGCTCATAAGACAAGTTATGAACATTCAGGGTCCCACCAGTTTAGAAAGTTTTCCATAATGAGGCCTCCTGTCCATAAACATAAGAGATTCTAATCAGTTGCTTAATGCCTTATTCTGAAGTATGAACAGAAATTCAAGGATCATTAACTATTTGGTAAACTTCTTTTACATGAATGACAAATATCACAACAAAGGAAGAAAAGGAACTAGAAGGAAGTAGAAATGAATTTTGGAAACAGAAATGAAAGGAACAGAAGACAAGTAAAAATCATGAAATATCCTCAAAGATAAGAGAAGAAATAAGACCAGGATGCTGGGGGGAGAGTAATATTCAGAGAACAAGAAAGAACTCTTAGAATTAAAATTTTTAATAAAAATTCAAAATTCAAAAGGGTTGAAGGGTAGAGAATATCTCCCAGAAGACAGGACAAAATATTAAGAGATAGAAGAATAGATGAGGAAAACAGGATATTAGACAATTTATCAAACTTCCTACTAATACAAATTCCAGAAAGGGAAAACAAGGGGAGTAAATTATTAAATTATTATCAACAGATATAGTATTTTCCCAAACTAAAGGACATGAGTTTCAAGGTTAAAAAGACCCACATAAAGTATCCAGAACAGCAAGTGAGAAAAGACACGCCACTGTGAATTTCAATACCTACGGATAAAAAGGATGACCCTAAAAACTTTTGGAAAGAAAACACAAATCACCATTTATGGATTGGGACTTTCAAGAGCAACACTCAAAAGAATATATAAGAAAATAACTTATAAATCCAGAAAGAAAATGATTTCCAATTTGAAATTATAATATCCAGCCAACATGTCAAATTAAGGCAGAATAAACATGTGCAGATGTGCAACAAGTCAAAAATACGCCCTCCAAGTAACCTTTGTCGGGAAGCTACTAAAGAATATGCTCCGTAAAAACAAGGCAGTAAAGGATGAAGAGGAATCCAGTGGGCTCCAACAAGAGATTTATCATAGAACAGAGGACAATCTGGATCCCCAGAGTGAGGCAGACAGCTCCCAGGTAATAGCTGTGTAGCAGCAGCCCTTGGCAGCCACCAGTCTGGATGCGAGTAGGAGATGTGAGAGCTCTAGGGAGGGCAGCGCCAAGAAAACAAAGCACCTGAGGGAATTCCCTGGCGGTCCAGTGGTTGAGACTCTGTGCTTCCACTGCAGGGGGCACGGGTTCGATCCCTGCTTGGGGAACTAAGATCCTGGAAGCAGTGCGATTAAAAAAAAAAAAAAGCACCTGTTGGGCAGGTGTTTTCCAGTTTTGGTGACAAGTTTGATAATGAATTAATAATAGGTATATAGAAACTAAACAGTGAAAAAGTGGGGGCAATTATTAAGTAGAGGCAAAGTAAAAATTACACAAACAAAGAAATATAATCATAGTATGTTACAGGGCTCTGCTGGGAACAATACATACATACTTGTAATTACAAGTACTATATGTTAACTTACCCAGAAATCGTGATATAATTACATATGTATTTGGGGGCAGGGAACCAGGGCTAAATCCTCATCAAAGTAGGAAATGAACAGATAAGGTCAAAACTGAAAAATCAATAACTAATAATATAAGCACGTTGTTTAGAAATATGGATGGAGACACCCAAACAAACTGCTAAAAGATGTGAAAGCATAGGGTTGAGAGATATGGGGCAGGGTTGCTGTTTTTTTATGTAAGCCTTGTAGTATTGCTTGATTTTTGAGCTATGTCACTGTTACTATTTATCAAAAATAAATTAAAATTGAAAAAGATACCAGGCCCAGCCCATGATCACAGTGGCTGTTCAATAAAGGGTTACTGAGCTCTGGGTGCATGGGTCCAGGGTCAGGTCCAGCCTCAGCTGCCCAGAGAAATTCTGGAGGACAACGGGCTCATCCAGGAGCTGGGCATCAGCCACTACACCGGCGACCTTGATATAGCTCTCAAAGATCCCCTCTTTCACCCAAGTCCTAGCCCTCATCTCTGCAGTTTGCTGTCTCCATCTGCTTCCTTGTCTGTCTTTCCCAGTGAGCTAAGAGCCCCCTGAAAGCCAGACGTTGCATTTTTCCTCTGTTCCTCCCCCTGCCACTCCTTACTGGCTAGCCCAGAGCCTAGAACCTGGCACGTGCTCAGTGCTCAGCAATGCTTTCACATGTGAGTGTAGGCAGAGGGGGTTTACGATCCAAAGAATCCCTTGTGCAGGTAATGCTGAGGAAGGGTGGGGTGGCTGGTGAGGCCCGACAAGAGGTGGCGAGGCCTGGGCCAGCAGCCTCCTCTGACCGCCCGTGCAACTCCTCACTCATCCCTGGACAACATTCTGTCTCACGTACTAAGACTTTGCCACCTAGGGACCACACGACCGCATCAGGAGATTCTGTCCTTCCCCACAGCTGGCCCAATGCACTGCCCTTGCCATCAAGGGCAACCCAGAGATGCAGGGGGGCTACTTCCTTATTGGAATGCTAACTACTTTTGGAGGAGTGCGGCCATGTGCCCAGCATGCCCCCGAGTGCCTTATGCGCACTAGTTCATTTAACTCTCACAGAAGTCCCGTGAGTTACATGTTGGTCTTTCCTCCCTGCCATTTTACACGTGAAAGAAATGAGGTTTACAAAAGCTAAGTATCTTTCTGATGTGCTCTTAAGCACTATGTTGGAACCCCCAACAGCTGACTTTCGTTTCCAGTGGTGTCAGAGCTGAGAGAGTCCTTCAGTGAGAAAATGAAGGCTCAGAGAAAAAAGAATCTCACCCAGGGTTACAGCAGAGCTGGTGGAAGAGCCTGGACTGGAACCCTGCCTCTTGACTTCCTGCCCAGCTCCTGCCCACTGCTGCACACCGAATCCAAGAGGAGTGACCTCCTCTGCCTCTCTGCCCGTCCAGCCAGTCACGAAGTTGACAGGGTGGGAAAGAAGCCCTCTTACCTTTCCAGCACCACTCTCTCCACTGATGACAATAGACTGGTTGACTGGCTCGATCAGGCTCTCGACATTCCTGTAGGTCTGTTCACCCACAGTGAAGATGTGGGGCTTCAGTTTCTGAAACACCAAGGGGTGAAAGGTCATGCGAGCAAACACCTGTCTTCAAGGAGTGGTTGATCCAATGACGGCTGAGATGGGGAGCCTGCCCACAGCAGTGGCAGAGGCTTTGTCTAGAAAAATTTCCTGGAAGTAACAATGTTAGGCCCAGCTGTGGGCTTTACCCATTCATCTTCTCTCAGTTTGGAAGCAGTGCTGGCCTTGACTAGTCTATGACATTAACACTTTATCTTCCCATCTTATCGCACCTCAACAGTCTTATTCTGCTATGTGTTATTTTATGTTATTGTACTTTGCAATTTGCAAGAACTTTCTTACAAGGTATTGCAGAAGAAGTCTGTACATTAGTTGGATAGCTAACTGTATTTTATAGATGAGAAATCTGAGGTTCAGACAGGTTCAATAACCTTCTCACACAGCAAATAAGTCCACACAGCAAATAAGTGCATCCATGTGATTTGAATTCCAAAGTCACTGTTCTCCTTTCCATCAACGAGTATTAATTGCCCTCAGTGTGCTGGGCACTGAGGAAACAGAGGGGACTAGGACATGGCTTTGCCTTTGAGGAAGCAGAGAGTCAGAAAGATATGGGCTCTCTGGCCAGGCCTCCCCTGGTTTCCACTCGGACACTAACCACGCGTGAGCCAGGCCACCTGCACAATGCACAGCCTGTGCGGCACCACCTGGCCAGGAATGAGTGCTTACCTACAGCTTCTCGGAGGGAGCGGACATCACTCTGGATGGTGTCAGACCCATCCCCCTCTCCCCCTGCCCTCCCCCATCCACCTCCCACCTGGACTGTTACAAAGCCTCCGACTGTTCTCTGTCTCCTGTCGCACCTTCCTGAACCCAACTGCCCCGACCTCCAAGGTAATTATCTCCACAGTCAGCTCCGTTCACAGCCCCACCCCCACGCCTGATGAAGAACCTCTGTGGACACTCTGCCTGCTGTGGTGCATCAGGCCCTTCAACAGTCCTGGCTTATCTCACCTCCTGCCTCTCTCTGCAATCCCTCCCTCTGGCCAGCAAGTCTGCTCTTGCTTCTCCCTGCACTTTAACATCAACTGGTCTATTCCCTGCCTGCACCAGCTCCATCCTCACCCCCACAAGAAGTTACTTGGCAGACTTCCCTGGTGGTGCAGTGGTTAAGAATCCGCCCACCAGTGCAGGGGACACGGGTTCGAGCCCTGGCCCAGGAAGATCCCACACGCTGCGGAGCAACTAAGCCCGTGCGCCACAACTACTGAGCCTGCGCTCTAGAGCCCATGAGCCTAGATCCCGTGCTCCGCAACAAGAGAAGCCACCGCAGTAAGAAGCCCGCGCATCGCAACAAAGAGTAGCCCCCGCTCGCCGCAACCAGAGGAAGCCCGCGCACAGCAACGAAGACCCAACGCAGCCAAAAATAAATAAATAAGATAAAATAAATAAATTTATAAAAAAAGAAGTTACTTGGCATTCCAATCAGTGGAGATGAACACGTGCTGAATTTTCTAGGGCAATCCTCATCACATGTAATTTTACCCTTTTCCCAAAAAAGTGGTTTGTTAAATACACGAATGTACCCTTGTAAATTCTCTCCTACTAATAAATTCACAAAGAAGATAAAAATCACCTATGTCCCTCTTTTAAGTTCCAAAATCAGTTGAACAAATATTTAACTCCAACTTTGCACCTACTGGTTTATGTCCAAACTTCTGTGAGCTCCTGGTGGGCAGGGCCATGGCACCAGTAGCCTTTGAATGACTACATGGCTGGTGAATACATGGATAAGGACAGGGAAGCCGCAAGGTAGCCTAGGGGAGGAGGGGGAGCCCTGAGGCCACAGGCAGCGGTGAGTCTTACCTGGGGCTGAGGAGCAGCATGGTACTCTTGCATCAGCTCTGGTGAATAGAGCTGAGGGATGGGCTTGAAGGGGTTCAGAGCCACCAGGGTGCAGCCAGCGCTGGTGTAGAATGTGTCTGCCGTGTACCGGGCCTGCAGACACCTCAGGACTGAGGCAGAGGTGCCTTTAGCAAACTCTGGCTCAAATGGAGACATAACTACACATACAAACACCCACCTAACAGTGCTCCCTTTGCAATTAGCCAAGAGCCATTAGATCCCAGCAGTTCCCTGAAGAGTAGGTACAAGATCTCATTAAGCTGAGCCCCACCTCTGGAGCAAAGGCTGCACTGGGGAGCCCGGGGGCAGCTGCCAGGCAGAGGTCTGGCTCCAGGTCAGGAGTCCTGCCTGCCTTAGTCTGGCCAGGGGCAGCAGTGCTGAATACCCTCATCACACCTCCACCCACTGGAGACAGCACACTCGAGGAGACGGGGGGGTCCATACCTGTCTCCAGCGTCACAGGATTCACCTTGGTGAGGTCATCCAGCTGGTGCAGCGGGGCCTCCCCGCCCAGGAACTCCTGCAGGTCTTCTCTGAGGGGTTTTCCGCTATGGGCTTCAGAGCCTGAACTGTGGCCATTAACCTGGGAGGGAGTAACAGGGCCAGGAGAGCTGGGACTCAGAGCAGCTGGCAGCTACATAAGGGTGGGGGCCTGTATAGCAGAAAGAGAACAGGCCTCTAGTATCGTAGCCTGGTTGTTCAGACTTCAGTCTGCCACTTACTAGGCCTGTGAGACTCGGTAAGTTACTTCACCTCTCTGAGCCACAGCTTCTTTATTTGTAAATGAGGAAAAATAAAATCAACTCACAGGGCTAGTTGGAAGAAAAAGAAGAAGACATATACAAAGCACTTAGTCAAGTGCCTGGCACATAACGTGTACTCAGTAAATCAATAAATGCTATCCCCTCTCCTCTGCCATGAGTTCCAGCTTCTAGCCGGGCCAACTATCAGCATTACTGGGCTGGCAGGGGTGGGGCCCGAGGCGGGGGTGCTGCTACAGGAGAACTGCAAAGGAAAAGAACCATGGTTTGGACCTTTGTTGAAAGAGACCATTCAGCCTGAGATGAAAAATCAGCTATGAGGTAGCCCCATGCCTTCATCACCCGCCTCTTGGGGCTTAAATTTAGCCTGGTTAATTAATTAGCTCCTGCTGCCCTGGTCTACTTGAGAAGACGCCTGGCTCAGAAGTCAGATGAGGTCAAGAACGAGCACCAAGGGGAAGTGGCCCTTTCTCCCTGTCCCTTGCCCATCCTCAATGCCAACGCTTTCCACATGTTTCCTCTCCCCATTTTCCTCCTGTGATCCCATCGCTCCTCTTTTCTCCCTGGGGGCTGCAGGAAAGATGGTGTGGGTAATAAAAGAAGACAGTAACTTGGCTGAAATCTGCTTTTGGAGGAAGGGGTCCGTGATATAACGTGTGTGGGTTTCTAATGAGACTACTTAACCTTAGAGTTCAAACCCTCAAGCCAAGGAGGCAAGTGTCATTTGAGAGGCCCAGTAATAAGTTTCTTTCCAAAGATGTTGCCTTTCTCTGAACTTGGGCCCATGGTGATGCATGTACAAAGCAGGCTCTTGGCCTCCAGGATAACTGCCAAGGTCAGAGCATGACTGGTTCCACGCGAATCCCTCTGCTCTAGGGGAAAAAAGAAAACCACCCACAAACCCATCCATACTTTTTTTTTTTTAGCTTTTTTTTTTGGCTGTGCTGGGCCTTTGTTGCTGCACGTGGCCTTTCTCTAGTTGCGGTGAGTGGGGGCTACTCTTTGTTGTGATGCACAGGCGTCTCACTGCGGTGGCTTCTCTTGTTGCGGAGAACGGGCTCTAGGCACGTGGGCTTCAGTAGTTGCAGGACGCGGGCTCAGTAGTTGTGGCGCACGGGCTTAGTTGCTCCACGGCATGTGGGATCTTCCTGGACCAGGGATCGAACCCATGCCCCTGCATTGGCAGGCGGATTCTTAACCACTGTGCCACCAGGGAAGTCCCCCATCCATAATTTATGAACAGCTCTTATCCTACCAGACAGGCAGTTGAGTATCATGGTCCTTGACTTGGACTTGAAAGTTAGATTGCCTGGGTTTGAATCCTGATTCTACCACTTCCTAGTTGTATAATCTTGTGTAAGTTTCTTAATCTCTCTGTGCCTCAATTTTCCTCATCTGTAAAATGGGAATGGTGGTAGCATCTACCTCATAGATGCTAACAAGCACATAAAGTATTTAGAAAAGACATCTGGCCTCTTCCACCAAAAGTTAGCTATTATAATATAATTTTGTTAAAAGCAGTCCTTCTAATTAGGCAATAATATATTAAAGGCCTTAAAACTACGTATGTCCCTTAAGCCTGCAATTCTTCCTCTAGAACATGATCCTATGTAAAGGTCGTAAAAATGTTCAGTATATATAGAAACATTTACAATTGCAAAACAATTGAAAATAACCCAAATGTCCAAATAGTAGCTTAAATTATAGTACATCCTTACAATGGAATAAAGCAGATTACAAAGAGAATGATACCTTTAAATATTTTTAAAATTCATATTTAGGGAAAAAAATCTAGGCCATTCTCTGAAATGTTGGTTATCTCTGGGCAGTACAATTATGGGTAACTTTCATGTTCTTTTTGCTTATCTATATTTCCCACATTGCTTATAATGAACTTGACCTTGAATAAGTCACTTAACTGCTCTGAGCCTTATCTCCAAAACGGGGATATAATAACACTATATATAGAATATGGTATCTTTCTCAAGGACTAAACAAAACTATATGTGTAAAATGCTTAGTACAGTGCCTACTACATAGCAAGGGCTCAACACAGAGCAGCTGCTAGTACAGTGACGATAAATGTTACTGCTTTTTAAATAAGAAATAAGTCAAAAATGGACAATAAAAAAAGCCCAGAGCAGATGACTGTCCTGCCTGCTTCTCTCCAGCCTTCAAGCCTGTTTCATCAGCCAAAAGGCTGGGAGAAGGTCAAGCAGCAGAGTCTACCATGACTCCCTTGAGGCTGGCTGACCTCACTCTCGGTTATCCTGCCCTACCAGCCTAGGACTCCACTAGACCGTGATCTCCTAAAGGGCAGGAATCATCTGCCTCAGGCCAGTGGCAACACTCAGTAAATAAAAAGTCAGCAACTACCTACTGGCATTGCCTTTGGACCAAGAGGTGCACGTGAAGGATGATATGGGGATGAGATAGGGCTCCACAGTGAAGGGCAGGACTGGGGCCAGAGGCGCCTTTCAGAGGCAGAGGCCTGGAGTAAGGGCAGGTTTCAAGTCCCTACAGCAACCCACCGTGGACCCCATGATCCATTCCTCAGAATTCTTGTATATTTCCACATAGGTCATCTTCTCTCACATTTTCGCACAGGCTGACCTCCTGGCCTGCACTGCTTATTTTCCTTCTCCACCTGGCTAACTCCCACTTTTTTTTTTTTTTTTTTTTTTTTTTTTGCCACACTGCATGTCACGCAGGACCTTAGTTCCCCAACCAGGGATTGAACCCGTGCCCCCTGCAGTGGGAGGGCGGAGTCTTAACCACTGGACTGCCAGGGAGGTCCCAATTCCTACTTGTTCTTTAAGGCTCAGCTTCAAGGAACACCTCCTCTTGGAGGCCACAGCCTTCCACTTGCCTTAATAACTCAGGCTGCGAGGGACATCTCTCAGGACTTCCTCACTGGTTCAGGCTTGTAAGGTCACCAAACTGCCCTAAGGATTCCCTCACCCAGCCCATCTTACCCATCCCAGGGAAAAGAGCTAAACACCACAACAGGGGAGATTCAAATTAGGTATCAGGAAGAGCTTCTTGGAGACAGGTGAAAGGCACCGGAATGACTATCTGAAGACAGAAAAGAAGAAAGACCTTGAAGGGGTCTTTCCCTTCCTTCCAGGTCAGAGCAGTGGAAGCTTCATTCAGGTAAATGAAAGATGCGGAGGTGCCTCAGGTGCTTGAGGGCCAGGGTTCTGGAAGGGTGAGGGTTTACCTGCTGGAGCATCCTGCTTCAATGTGGTCAGCCAGGGTTCTGGGTCGCAGGTACAAGGAGTGCTATCCACCCGGTCATGGGGGCACAGGCTGGGGCATGAGTCCTGCAAAGGGCTCAGTTCTTGAGGAACCTCTGAGACGAATCACCCTAGAGCCTGTGGCATGAGAGAGAAGACAAGGGGCACACACAGGTGAGGGCTTCTCCAGGGTGACTCACTCCTGCTCCTCACACCAAGCAGGAAAACCAAAATGAGAACCAGGGCGAGCCTGGGCAGAGAGGGAGAGTCTGTCCCGCCCCCTGCCGAGGAGGGAGCAGGGGAAACTTACAGGAGCCTCCAGAGGCGCCCTGGGCTCCTTCAGGGCCAGTTTTACTACGGGGTTTGAGGTGGGGCTACAAATCTTCTGGGTCAGCGTGCCATGCAGGATGAGGACACCGGAAGACAGAGATGCCTCGTGCCCTATCCTCTCCAGCATACAGAAATGTCCTATCTTAGTACAGTCAGTAGGCAGTGGGGCAGGGAGGCCGGAGCCAACTTCTGATGTTCCAGGAAAGTTGCCGTGTGGGACGGAAGCCGCAGCTCAGTCCTTCACCGGTAAGCCATCACACCTTCCCCACCCACCTTCATTCCTCATCTTGTCTACCTCACAAGGAGTGGCTGTGAAGAGCCACCAGGTGAAAGCACCCTACAAAGTACAAATCTGAATATTCATTCAGAGGGGAAATACTGTTAGTACTAAGGATGGATGATCCATTTGGGAGCACTAATCAGGTGGAACAGTTCAGTGTCAACTTTAAGAAGGCGAAGGTTTCAGAGGAGGGGAACCCGTCCGAGAGAGGCGGTGTTGTGAAGCTGGGCTTAGGCCAATGTCTGAAAAACTGTAAGTGACTCACAGACTTGGAATTTCCCAGGCTTCACACTTCCCCAGCAAGGAAGGATGAGGATGAGAATGAGGGGTGTCAGTAATGAATTGACCTTGGTGGAGACTTTCTTGAGGCCCTGAATACATCCAGCCTTTGAAAGACCTCAGGGATAGGGGCTGCCATGGAAACTGGAAAAACGACAATTCAGGCAGAGGAGGGCATCAGGACTGTGGTGGACACGTTCACCCCGGACACTGACTGTACCCCATCCAGGGGACAGCCATGCAGAGGGTTCCAGAGACTCAAGGCCAACAAAGTTCCCTCAAGTAGAAGCTCATCTTAAGAGAGAGGATCAGACGGGAACACAACAGGCTGTAGGGTTAGACTCCAAAGCCCACAACCCCTCAAAAGCAGTTCACAAGACCCCTCTAAGCCTTATGCCGTTCCCTCATTTGCATGAAGGACTACTAATACCCAGACCTCACAATGCTGAGTTAAGGATCAAATGGGATAGTACCTCGGAGACCGCTTTGCAAATGCTGGTTATTACGACGTAGGGTCCACTTCTTGCCAGAATCAAGTCAGATTAGAGCGGTTTTCTCCAGTTCTCCCAGCTCTTGCTCCCTGTCGGCTTCGCGATTACCAGCCAAGAATTTCTGGTAAGGGAGTGACCACTGTGGGCCGGAGGGAGACGGTAATGAATAGATGAAAACCTCTAGTCTGGGCAGGTGGCAACCTGAGCAACAGCTCTCCCCCTCCCACCTCCCCTCCAGCCTCCGGTTCTTCCTCGGCTCAGACGACAGTGGGAGGGCAGACGAGAAGAGCAGGGTGAGGGTCCTGGGAGCCCCGCCCCCAGGTTCCCGGCGGGAACGGGCACTCCTTGTCCCCGCGAGCTGCCCGCCGGGCCCAGGGCTGGGATGCCGCTCCGGAAGCACCTGGCACGGGGACAGTATGTCCTTCCTGGGAAGGTGGACGTGACCCCAGCCAAGGGCGCGGCTGCCCCGACGCCTCCCGGGGCCAGCCGCCCCCTCCCAGGTCCCTAGGCAAGGAGAGGAGAGGAGCGGGACCTTTCCCCCACCCCGGGCCGCCCCCTGCCGGCTCGGTGGTGAGTGACTATGAAAGGTCCTTGTTCTGGAAAAAGGCAAAGAGCTGGGCTACCTCCTCCTGGGATACGAGAGGGTCAAAAAGAAAAGGGCAAAGGGAAGGGAAACGGCGCTTTGGAAAGGGGAGGGAGAGACGCCCCCTTCTTCCCCAGCGCCGCGGGGGCCCACCGGCCTCCCCTGTCCCTTCGGGCACGCAAAGGGCTTCGGACTCGGCTGGGGGTGGCACTCACCGGTCCCACGACCTGAGCCGCCGAGCGTGCGGCCCGCGCCGGCCAGACTGGAAACGCAGACGGGCGGGCCGGGTGAGGCGGCGGGAAGAGCCCGGGGAGGGGAGGGCGGAAGCGGGGGCAGGAACCAGCCGGAGAGGAGGGAAAGCTGGGAACGCCGGGTCGCAGCCGCGGGCTGCAGCTGGGGCCAAGTGGCTGGGAGCCAGCACGCTCCTCCCTCGGGGCGGGGCGCGCACTCGCGGCGCGGGGCGCACGTGGCTCGTCCGGGGCGCCGGCCTCCGGAGTTGCTCGCTCCGGGACAAAATATTCTGAGAGCCTGGGGTGAGATGCGGGGGAGAAGGGAGGGAGGGCTTCAGGGCCTCCGGGCCCTCACGGGGCTGTGGGTCTCTCCGTAGGGAGACCAGGCGCCCTGGCCACCCCCATCCCCCACTGACGAGGCCTTGCCGTGGGGTCTGAGGGCCAGTGGTGAGGTGCGGGAAGCGCCTTTCCCACCCGAGCTCCTCTGACCGACCTGCCCGAGGCCAAGGCCCGAGAGCACCTGGGCTAGGCAAGCCCTTGACAGGGAAGGACGCGCATGGGGAGCCTGCGGGGCGTGGGAAACGAGCACCCTCGTGGGCGGGGACGCGCGCGCGGGGGGCCGGCCCAGAAGCGCAGGCCGCCCGGCGTCGGCCGGAAGCGCTGTTCGGGAGGCGGAAGCGGCTGGTTCGCGCGTGTCCCGCCCTTACGGCCCCGGCTCTCTTACGGGACCCTTTACCTGTGGGCGCAGAGACCACCAGGAACACGTGAGGTATAACGGCCGGCGCGGCCGGGGCGCGTGTCTGTCGGGAAAAGGGCTCTTTTATTTTTAAAGGCCTGCAGGTTCGGATCGATTTGTTCTCGGGAGGTAATGCTGCTGGGCCCAGATAGGCCATCACGCATGCATGCATTCTTTTATTCAATATGGTTCTTGTTTGGCCAACAAATATGTGTTCTTCCCAGGTGCCACTTTTCAGACATGGATATGTGGCAGAGAGGTGTTTTATATCCCTTTAAAACAATTAACACTAGTGTGTACTTGACGGCCCCTACTGCTCCTCCACGATTGGCATCCATTGTACCTACCTACACCTTAACCTGTAAATGAGGTAAGGAGTAGCCTGGGGCTCAGGAGATCACTGGAGGATTCGCATTTTGTACTAGAGGCAGGAGGTTCAGAGAGGCTCAGGACAGAAACCAAGGCCCCCAACTCCGAAGTGTACTTAAATACCTTCTCCTTCCCTGTCCCTCTTCTCCCGTCTCAGATTTGACTCTAAATCATTAGTGAGGTGTGTTCAATTTTCATTATATTATCTTCATGACCTTTACATGCTTTGTAGTAGGAATTTCTATCCTACCGTGAGTCCACTCTCAGGTTTTGTATCTCAAATTCACTTTCTTTGTGAGTCTGCCTTATACTGAGAATAGCTAAAGCATTTTAACCAGTAATTTCATACTGTAAGTATGACATCCTTATCCTCATATACTAGCGTTAGGCTTCTTCCAGCAATCCTTGTAAGGGGAATCGCAAGTCCTAGGTTCTGCTCCGAAACTCAGGAATAAGAGTAAAATCAAGTCAGGTGCATATTTATGCAAATTACCAAGTCATGTACATATATATGCCAGTTCCACAGGAACGTTGCTTTCCACAAATGCATCTTAGTTCTCCTACCAGGGATCGAACCCGTGCCCCCTGCAGTGGAAGCAAAGAGTCTTAACTACTGGACTGCCAGATTAGCCCCATCCCTTTGCTCTTGTTTTCACAGGAAGAAGAAAAAATGTCTCAAAAGCAGATGAAGGAAGCTTTTGTCAGTAACCACAATGGAACGAGCGTGCTGGAAATCACCGAGGGCTTGTGCTTACCTGCACTCTGTATCCTGTGTAGAGGGCTCCTGATCATTCTCTCCCAGCACTTAGGTTGTTCTTCACATACCTGGAGAACTCGATTCCTCATTGACTTTGCTTTCCTAATAGTTCCCGTGGTGACCACTTTGACCATTTTCGCTTCATTTGTCCTCCTTGAGTATCTCATTGTAATTATCTTTGGGGCAGGGCTGCTCTATGAAACATACTGCAGGAGAACTTGCTATGCCAGAATGCCTGTCGGGAAAATCCTTGAAAAATTCTTGAAAATCAGTATAGAATCGGAATACATCCCAGCCATCTCCTGTTTCCGTGTAATTAACTGTGCATTTACTGCTGTTGCCATTTTGGCTGTGGACTTCCCTCTTTTTCCCAGAAGATTTGCCAAAACCGAGCTCTATGGGACAGGAGCAATGGATTTTGGAGTAGGAGGCTTTATTTTTGGGACTGCAATGGTTTGTCCAGAGGTTAGGAGAAAATATACAAAAGGGTCCAGACTTTGTTATCTTACAAAGTCATTGTACTCTGTTTGGCCATTAGTCTTCCTAGGAGTGGGACGATTAGTCATTATAAAATCCATAGGCTATCAGGAACATTTAACTGAGTATGGAGTTCACTGGAATTTTTTCTTTACCTTAATAGTTGTGAAATTGATAACATCACTGCTTTTGATTATTTTTCCCCTAAATAAATCCTGGATTGTGGCTATCAGCATTACTGTATTCTACCAGCTAGCCCTTGATTTTACCCCACTGAAAAGGTTAATTCTGTATGGCAGTGATGGCAGTGGCACAAGGGTTGGTTTATTAAATGCCAACCGAGAAGGAATAATCTCTACCTTGGGGTATGTGGCAATACACATGGCTGGTGTTCAAACAGGATCATACGTACTTAAAAAAAGATCACATATCAAAGACTGGATCAAAGTAGCATGTTGTATTCTATTGACAGCTATTGGCTTCTTCATATCTCTTTACATAGTTCAGGTAAATGTAGAAGTAGCATCTCGAAGAATGGCCAATTTAGCCTTTTGTATTTGGATAGTTGCTTCTTGCCTGATCCTTCTTAGTAGTTTATTACTGGGTGATATAATTTTGAATTTTGCCCAATTTCTAATTAAAGGGGCAACAGTACCATGTTCTTGGAAACTCATCCAGTCACCTGCTGCAAACAGAAAGCATTCAGAATCTCTAGTCTCTGAAGCTGAAAGAGAGGAACCCACTCTTTGTTTAATCACAGCAATGAACAGAAACCAGTTAATTTTTTTTTTGCTGTCAAATGTAACAACTGGCCTAGTCAACCTGTTGGTAGATACATTACACAGCAGTACCTTGTGGGCCTTATTTGTACTCAATCTCTACATGTTTACCAACTGCTTAGTTATATATGTGCTGCACTTGCAAGATAAGACGGTAAAATTTTGGTGATCAGTACAGGTAGTATATGTTTTGAGCAATATTTTAATGAGGAAGAATAAATATAAAATGGGCTTTTGGCAACTCAGTGTTAAGTGTATTTTATTATAAAATTTTCATTCCTACTCTAACAGTAGTGATGCTTAATATTTTAAATGTATCTCAACACCAGGTAAAACAAACCAATACAGAAGAAACAAAGCCTTTTGACTTGTTAGAATATTTATAAATTTCAGTATTTTAAAGAAACTGTTGTGTTTACAGTTGTCATACTGGAAGATTGGAGGGTGAGGAGGAGGATTTCTACTTTCCATCTTTTTTTTTTTTTTCCTCAGTACGCGGACCTCTCACTGCTGCGGCCTCTCCCGTTGCAGAGCACAGGCTCCGGATGCACAGGCCCAGCAGCCACGGCTCATGGACCCAGCCGCTCCGCGGCACGCGGGCTCCTCCCAGACCGGGGCACGAACCTGCGCCCCCCGCATCGGCAGGCGGACTCCCAACTACCGCGCCATCAGCGAAGCCCATCTTTTTTTATATATATAAATTTATTTATTTTATTTTTGGCTGTGTTGGGTCTTCACTGCTGCACACGGGCTTTCTCTAGTTGCAGTGAGCGGGGGCTACTCTTCATTGTGGTGTGCAGGCTTCTCATTGCGGTGGCTTCCCTTGTTGCAGAGCATGGGCTCTAGGTGCACAGGCTTCAGTAGTTGTGGCTCACGGGCTCAGGAGTTGTGGCACGCAGGCTCTAGAGCGCTGGCTCAGTAGTTGTGGCGCACGGGCTTAGTTGCTCCGCAGCATGTGGGATCTTCCTGGACCAGGGCTTGAACTCGTGTCCCCTGAATTGGCAGGCACATTCCTAACCACTGCGCCACCAGGGAAGCCCCTACGTTCCATCTTATATCACCTATTATTCTGTATTTTATATTGTATGTATTTTATAACATTTACATTAAAATATCTCAGTTGTGGAACTGTCAACACTACTCAATTTTAGTCTTTTTAAGAAACCTCAGTATAAGAAAGCAAATGTTTAAAATCAAATACTTATAAAGTCAGAAAACAGTTAAATCCTCCATAGAATAGACGGAATTATTTGTTGTGAGACAAAGCTATTGTCTCAAGGCAAAACGATTCATTGTTTTAGCCTACTCTCTGCTAGGGATGATAAGCAAAAATTTCCTGATATCTTGGAGCCTGCAATCTAATGGGGGAAACACATGAAACAACTGTTATAAACTGTGTTAAGTCATGAAGTATAGGTTGCCAAGAGTGTCAAATCAAGAATTGACTTTACAGTAGAGTCAAGAAAGTTTTCCCCACAGATGGTATTTTTTGAGCTAGAGCTGATGGATGGGATGAGGAGTTAGTGTTTGTGTGTCTGCGGAGTTGAGGGGCATATGCTGGTAAGGGAGGGGGTAAACAGCAAATATGACTTATACTAATTAGTTTACTTCAATTTGTTATATTGATGATGGCTAATTTGGTATTTATGTGGCATTTTATCCTTGCTAACTACAGTCAGTTATATTTGGAGGTAATCTATTATTGAAAGAAGTTTCCCCCTAAAAAAATCAGTCTATTGAATAGTTATATAGCTATAAAAACAAAAGTCAGATTTTATTTTCAGTTGAAGACTTGGGGCTTCCCTGGTGGCGCAGTGGTTGAGAGTCCGCCTGCCGATGCAGGGGACACGGGTTCGTGCCCCGGTCCAGGAGGATCCCACATGCCGCGGAGCGGCTGGGCCCATGAGCCATGGCCGCTGAGCCTGCGCTCCGCAACGGGAGAGGCCACAACAGTGAGAGGCCCGCGTGCTGCAAAAAAAAAAAAGGAAGACTTGAGGGACTTCCCTGGCGGTTGGGTGGTTAAGGCTTCGACTTTCAATGCAGTGGGTGTGGGTTCAATTCCTGGTCGGGGAGTTAGGATCCCACATGCCTCAGGGCCAAAAGAACAAAAATGTAAAACAGAAGCAATATTGTAACAAATTCAATAAAAACTGAAAAAAAAACTTGAAATTTAACCAATAAGATTATAGTATGTAAATTAAACATGACTAGGAAAGGTGATTGGTTTTCCTGCTATGTCACAGTGCTAATATCCTACAACTTACCTGTTCAAAGCATTCATAGGAGGCTGAGAGGCTCTAACCATATTGTCCTCTCATTAAAAAAATAGTAATTTAAAGTATTTGATGACTTAACGAGCATGTGTCTAATTGGTCTGCTGCTTCTTGTCCTAGGTCTTAAATATCTCTCAGTAAGTTTGTCTCCCAGTTACAGACATTGAATCACAACTAAGAATGAAATGTACTGTGTGTTTATTCCACCTCCAGTTAGGAAAGTCATGGAAGAGCTAATGAAATTGCATTAATAAAAACAGAAATTAATAAGAAAGACCATTCTGACTTGATTTTAGTTTATAGAAGAGAAAGAGATCATTCAATAAAGATTTACTGAGTTCCAGTATGTCAGATATAGGTCCCGGGGGAAACAAAAGAAAATAAGACCCAGCCCTCAAGGAGCTTACATTTTAACTTGTGGATCTTATTTTTCCTTTAAAATTTTTTTAGTGGGGAAAATGTACCTCTGTTTTTGACAGATAGAACACAACTTCCCACTGTCAGGTCATGGAAAAGAAAACCCAATTCACAGATAGTCAGATCTGGACAGCTGTGGCAATTTAAATAACATCCTGCTGTTGATTTTGCTACCACATAAAACAATGTGGTTACTACAGAGAAAACAACAGTATGTATTCTAATGGATTTTCAACTGTCAATTTTGAGGACAGAGAAGCGAGGGGGAAAGAGAAGGAAGGAAGAATATAATCGAGTCTAGGACCTTATCCTATGACCTTCAGAAAGTGACTCATTCTCATGCCTTTAATTTTACACAATTAGAAACTGGGGATGTCTACCACATATATATTAATAGCTTTGTGTTCAGAAAATGACAATTTTTATTGAGCACCTTGTCCAATAGGTTGTATAAATTATACAAAAACATACTTTGCTCCCTAGGAATTCGTGTATAGTCTATGAAGATAGGAGTATAAGGGGACACGGGTTCGTGCCCCTATCCCGGAAGATCCCACATGCCGCGCAGCGGTTGGGCCCGCGAGCCATGGCCGCGGAGCCTGTGTGTCCGGAGCCTGTGCTCCGCAGCGGGAGAGGCCACAGCAGTGAGAGGCCCGCGTACAGCAAAAAAAAAAAAAAAAAAAAAAAAAGGAACAAATCAATATTCTTTTCTTTTAAACCCAGGTAGCTTGGAGACTAGTCATATCTCATTTATGTCTGAGTTTTGTGCTTGGCTTCTCACACATTGTGGACCTCCCAGAGAAGAAAAAGAATGGTATTTTGCTGATAATTTACCACATCTCCATCACACCAGCTGTTCTTTATGAGGTACCAGCAAAATGTCTTCTGGTGTTGACTGCCCGCTCTTTCTTGGCCTTTAAAATTCTTTAGCCTTGCCCTTCACATTGCCAATGTCGAAATTCAACAACTGGCTTTTTTTTTCCGGTACGTGGGCCTCTCACTGTTGTGGCCTCTCCCGTTGCGGAGCACAGGCTCCGGACGCGCAGGCTCAGCGGCCATGGCTCACAGGCCCAGCTGCTCCGCGGCATGTGGGATCTTCCCGGACCGGGGCACGAACCCGTGTCCCCTGCATCGGCAGGTGGACTCTCAACCACTGCACCACCAGGGAAGCCCCTGGCTTTTTTATGCAATCATTTATTTTGTTAATTAAAGGTAAGCTCTCTGAGGCGGATACTTAGTCATGAAATATTTGCTGCAGCACTAAATATGATATTTGCTTAGTTGATGATAGACCAATAGCGAAAAAGAGTGCCTGCTCTAAAATGAAGATACATAGTTAAAACGTCTAAAAATTGTTTTACAGGGAAATAATTTTCTAAGCATTTTCCCCTCAGATGTTGGTTTTATCACATTTGTAGCGCCCAGGCTACCTCCTTGAGAAAGAGCAATTTATCAAGCAAAATTAGCTTTTTAACCTTACAATAAGTACTTATTAGATACCTATAGTATGTGAAACATTGTCCAGAGATACTAAGCAGTGTGCTCAGTGGATCTAAAAGACAAATCCAAATCAGGGAAAGTAATCTCAGATGGAAAGAGACTGTTGTGGTCTCCTCGTTTTGTTACGTTTTATATCTGGGTTTTAATGCCTTTTCTAACTTAGATTTAAACCCCCAGGGTGAATACTCTTTCTTTGCTAGTACCCAGTGTGTACTCAGTAATGAAGGTTATTAAAGTTAGCACCTATATATTGAACTTGTCATTTTCAATGTCCTTTACCAACCGTCATCCAAAGTAAGTTTAAAAGGTATAAAGTAGGCACATTAACCGACATAGTCTTTAGAGGAGCACCTACAGATCTTAAAAGCCACAGTATTCTTTTTTTCCTTAGGAGGGTTTTACATAAAACACAAGATTCTCTAAAAATGTGCAGGCTTTAGCTATGTAGTCTAACTTGTCAGAACCTACATGCACATCCTATATACCTATTGAATTTAAGCTAGGGACCATACACTGTTCTGCTCTCCTAACATGGCCAAAGACATAAATACTTACTGGATAATCACACCTTTGGGACTGAACCATGGTTCTTCCAGTTTATGATCACCTAACCTAACAGTGACCACGCAATGTCTTAAGTGAACATGGCTAAGGGGTTGCGTGCACTATGGGGTTTTTTGTTGCGAATCTCTACGGTTTCATGTGGCGACCAACTTTTTAAAGATCAGTATCACAGCTCTAGCCTATTCTACCAGGATTAGTTAGTTTTAAGAGCAGCAAATGTATTGATCCTTAACATCGTGAAGACTTTCATAGGCACAATACTTTCCAACAACTATACTGGCCTCCAAAGCCTTCAGGGTAGGAACCGAGTACCTGATGGCACGCAGTGCCTTGACAGCAGCTCCGCTTCTCAGGAGAGGGTCAGAGGGAAGGGCCTTTGGCCAGCACCAGCACTTTGCCCAAGGGAATCGCTGTCCTTTCTGAGCCTCCAAGTTAATATTAACCCAGTCCAAGAAGTTTCTCTGCCCAGGACGCATACACAAGCCACTCTCCACATAGTCTTCTATTTGTCTCTAGTGTAACAACGACAACAAAAAGCTGTCAGCACTTAAATATTTCCTGCCCCCTCGGCGGGATCGCGACTTGAGTCTGGGAAGCAGTAATGCGGGGGCTCCTGGTAGATCAGGGGGTCAGGGCAAGCGGCGTCAAGGACCCAGAGTTTGTCCCTTAGCCCCCAGATGCACGTCTCCACTCCCTCACTCCCACCTTTTGCTCTCACTGATTTGGAAAGCCTCAGCTCCTGCCCACTTACCCAAGTCCTCACTGGGCCCCGACCCTCGGATCGGCCCTGAGTCACCTCGGCTCCGCTCCCTTCGCCCCTCGGCCCTCGGGAGAGCGGTTTCCAGGCTCGCGCAGCGGAGGACTGAGTTTAGGCCTACTCATCCCTCACAGCAGCCCTATTTCGTATTTATTTGAGTAGCTAGACTCAGTGGAGGGTGCCGGCCACGCGTTGGAGACAGCCGGGGGAGCACGGGAGCACCACCCCACCCCCTCCGCTACGGCTTCGAAAAAAGCGACTCTGGAGCGTGGGTCTGGAGTCTCGCGAGAGGAGGCGGGGCCCCCGCCCGGCGCTCTCAGTCCCTACCGGCCTCACCCTCCCTCCCCATGTCCCCCGCCTTCCCTCTCCATGTCCTCCGCCTTCCCTCTCCCACTCCCCGTGGCGCCAGCGGCTGACTGAGCCTGGAGAGGAAACGGCATTTGGAGCCGCGCTCCCGCCCAGGCCGGCCCTGACGCGGGCCTTGTCAGCCGGTAACGGGGAGCCGAGGTGGGGGTCAGGGAGGCGACCACGAAAACGGTGAAGGTCAGAACCGCGAGGCTCCTCTGAGAAGGGATAGGAAAAGGGTCTGAGCCTTTCACCTCGGACTCTGCAGAGCTGAGGCGGGGTCGACCCCTCCCAGGGGCGGGGTCGCGCTGGGCAACTGCCGCCCAGGGGACTCACTGGGCGGGGCGCGCTCTTAAAGGGGGAGGAGGGGTCAGCTGGAGGCTGAGGGCCCCCGAGCAGCGGGCTGCGGGCAGTGGAGCGGAGGCCGGGGTTGGAGTCCTAAAGCCGGGACTCCGCTGACGGGCTAGGGAAGCCCCGGGGCCGGCGGGTCCCCTTCGCCTCTCCTTTGGACCCTGACTGGAGGCCGGTGGGGTGGGGGTGCGGGGTGGGGGTGCGGGGTGGGGAGGGAGAGCGGTGCAAGGGGGCGGGTCCCGGCGTTGCTCGGCGCTGATTGGCTGAGCGCGTGTGGAATCGGGTGATGGGAAACGCAGCTCAGATCTCCCGTCTCTCCTGCTCCTCTCCCTCCCCCCCGTGGCGAATGTGCTGCGCGGCGGCGGGTGCTTACGCTCGCGGGGTTTGGCTCTTGCAGGCAGGAGCTGGGAGGAGGCGGCAGCGGCAGGAGCGGCGGCGGCGGCAGCAGCAGCTGGGAGGAGGTGGTGACGGTGGCAACGGCAGCGTCGGGGACGATGGCGCGACTGGTGGCAGTGTGCAGGGACGGGGAGGAGGAGTTCCCCTTCGAGAGGAGGCAGATTCCCCTCTACATAGACGACACCCTCACGGTGAGCGGGCCGGGCCGGGCCAGGCTCGCCGCTCCCCTGGCAGCTGTTTCCCCTCCTCCCCCTCCCCCAGGCCGAGCGCTGCGCACTGGAGAAAGAGTGTTGCAACTCCTAGGCGAGGCCTTCTCTCCGGCAGGCCCCGCAAACTCGCCTTTGCAGTGGGTGGCTCGCTAACCTTTGCGGGGCCCCAGGCTAGCGATCCGTACGCACTTTGAGCCCCTCTCCCCAGCTCTCCCTTCTTTTTTCAACCCTGTAGCTTCACCCTTTCCCTTTAGCAGACGGTGCTTTTGCCAAAGCACGCGCCTCGGAGCCGGGTTGAAGGATATTGGGCGTCAAGGGCCTATCCCTTACAGAAACCACCTACCCTCGGGGAGGCTTAATTATCTGGAAATGTCGCAGCTGCACTGCTACCTGTCTGTTTTCTATCTTAATACTACAGCTCTTCATAAGCATAATTACTGAGAGCAGAGTGACATGCTCTTGCACAGTAAAGATTCCACTAAAATGATCTGATTTCGTTATAGTCTCAATATGCCCGTACATTAAAACTGTTCGAAATGATTGTATTGCTAGGCCATGACTCTTCAAAATGGGCTTCCTTGTCATTAGTTATTCTTTACAGGTAGCCTTTTCTAAGGAAGCAAAGTGATTGAATGTGTAAGAGCATTGTAAAAAGCTGATTGCTCATCTTGAATGTCAAAACCCAGTTCTGAGTAGTTTTCCTTTTTAGCGTGGTACAGCATTACAGACCCTCTGCCCTGTGTTGCTGTAGTATTTCCTTTAAAAGGAAATGGTAGAAATTTGAATTGAATCTGAACAGGAAATGAGTGCAGTTGCTTGCCACAATTTCTTAAGAAATGAAATGATCCTTTTCTGAATATCTTGAAATCTGCGTTTTGATGATGCTGAAGCTTTGGAGTATACATTTGCCTGCTTTGATAAGGTGTTAAGTGTCTTCATCGTAACACCTTTGGCTTTTTTCCTTTTCAAAGGCAGTTGATCTGTTTTGTTCCTGAATTTCTTTTTTGCAAATATCTACTGAACTTTTTTCAAATTTTGTATAAACTGCAAGTCATTGTAGAGATGCCAGTCTATGCCTTTCTGTTTGCCAGTCTCAGTTAAGACTTGATTGAGCTGCAGTACCTTTAAAAGGATTAGAGGAGCTATTGAATGACTTAATTTGTTAGAACTTTTTAAGTGAAAGTATCTATAATTATCCAAGTGCATTTTTTTTCATGGAAAAAGGTAGAATGATTTGGGCTGATATAAGGTAAATAGAATTTGTGTTGATGAATTAGAAAGTGTACTTGTATGCCTTGGTTATGATTTCTGCTCTTTTTGCATTAAAAGTATAATGGACTTGTATTTTAAGTAGTTTTTTAAAAAACTAACACTGATCAAATTAAATGATGCATTTCTCAGTTTGAAAACTAATATGAGTTCATGTGTTGATATTTTCTTTCTTCTCTCTCCCTCCAAAACAGACACTTTTCTAGAGCACATAGTTTGGTATCAACCTTTTATGTTTATTGTCCCAGAAAGCCTTTGAAGTTAAAAAAAAAGAAAAGTTCTGTGTGTTTGGACATAAGATTACTATTGAGTGTATACTATCAAAACAGGGGAAATCAAACATAAGTTTGAGTATTTACAAAAATTTAAAAGACACTGATTCTCCTTATGCTCACATAATCACCTTTAATGTGAATGTAGCATTGATCCATCCATCATGTAGTGCTTTAAAATAATCAGCTTTGCGGGGTTTATACTCTATTCTCTACACAATGATGAATTTCCAAAATTTTCCAAAGAAAAAGAGGTAAGCTGCCCTGTGATTTGTTATTGTACTTATTTCTCTAGAGAAGTTGGGATTGGACTGACCTGTTGGTTGAGTTTCGTTTTTATTGTATTGTGGACTTGTGACCCAGGCAAATAAAATTTAGGCTTACTCAACTTAAATATCTTAAAGTAGCATTTTATTTAGGAAAAGGTGCAGTTTTTCTTTACTGTGGAAGGGTTTTTATCACTAGGGAATGAGTGAGACTATTTATTGCTTTGTTATGGAACTTATGCACGGTCATTGAATGCTGGTTAGTGAAAAATCTTGTCAGGAATGCATCATATTTAGGGAAACAAGTTTCAGAACCATTCTACCAAACACTACTTAAAGGAATAATGTAGAGCAAACACCTGTTGGGGAAGAGGGAGGGGAGAAGCCTGCAGCAGAGGGTTATGCACGGGTCCATTGTTAGTTTGATGGCATTGTCACCCTGAAGTTAACTTGTCGTTTGGTCTTTGTTCCTAGGGTCCATAGGTAATACACTGAGGAAACACTGTGTGATCATTATTTCAAGTAGTCTTAGAATCTTGTTAGCTTCTAGATGTTAAGTCTAGTTGTAATGTTTACAATCAGTTACAAATATTTATCGTTTTAGTAACAGAAGCTGAAACCTCTAGCCTTAGGTAAACTGGGCGATTTTAAGTTGGATTTGTAAAATGAAATTAACAAGCTTGTATGTGAGGAAGTAGCCTCCTCTTTTATGTGGTATGTTGTAGCCACATTTAAAAGACTCATAATGGCAGTTTAGTGGGTTTGAATACTTGAGTACAGTGTTGATGTAGGTGTATTTCAGAAAATCTCAAATAAGTAAACTGGTGGAATATTCAGGAAAGTGGTATGCTATGTAGCCAAAATGCTTTTCAGTGTTATTAGAATTATAGAATAGCAGATGGACAGAATACAGATTTTATTTTAAAGACATCTTTGAAGAATTAAGATTTTTAAAGTATTTTTAAAGGAATTAATAGTCAAAATATATACTCCTTATAAAATAATCTTGAAAAATAATTGCAAAACAAGTTATCCTTAACCCTACTTCCAAGAGATAGCTAAGAATATAGCAGCATTTGGTGTAGTTCCCATCATAGACACACACAGATGCAGAGTTGAGATGTATCATTTTCTGTAACACTTTATATCTTGCTTTTTTCTCACTAAATGTAATATTGAGAACATTTTCTCTTGTCATTCTTAAACAGCTTTAGTGGCCATGTAATATTTTGTTGTGTGACATTCCATAATGTAATCATTCTCCCTTTGTTGGACATAGAGGTGGTTCTAGTTTTTACTATGAATAATACTCTTAAGAATATAAATAATGCATAAATCTTTGCATTAACAATTTTTTTCAGGGTTTTGGAGGAAAATTACTGTATCAAAGGATAAAAGCCTTTTATAAAATTCTTGATGCATACTGTCAGATTGCTACAATATTTCTGGAACACAGTTTACCCTTCAAATTCAAACCAATCTAAAAGGGACTAGAAACTCTGATAAGGGTTTTTGATTGAGACTTAAAAAAGATTTTAAAATGTAGAATATCCTTTTGGGGATTAGGTATTTAGCATGTTAGAAGTTTAGAATTTATTGTTTGCTTTCAACTCTTGATTAAATATTTAACTAATTTACCAAAGGTGATAGATGTTGCAGGTGACTGTGAGGATAAGGAAGTAAAAAAGTGAAACTAAAGGGACAATGATTTTTAATAAATACAAGCTTAGTATTGTTGGGTTAGAGCTTGTGAGAATGTGCTAAGAACAGATTATTTGTGGTCAGGAGAAAGCAGGACAGATACTTAAGAGTGAAAGTGGGTAATGGATTCAATACACTTTATAAAGCAGTAATTGCAGGACAATGACTTGTTCTATCTTTGGCTTGCTAGGGATAGGCAACCTCATCATGAAGCCAAACACTAATGATTCCTCTGTGAGACCACACCTGAAATACTTTACATGACTGTCTTCCTTTAGGTAACCTAGAATCTGAAGACTAAGTCAAGGAAGTGGTTTTAAAGAATGGGGAGAAATAGTGCTGCTATCCTCTACCTCTTTTTCTTTTTTCCCTTTTTCTTATTGTGGTGTCATCATTGAAGAGCATATAGTGATTGGCCAGTAAACAGCAAGGTAAAAAGCCATTGTCCTAAGTGAAAGGCAACGACAGTAATTACTTAGTGTGAGTGCAAAGTTTCTAACCCGGTGGTATTGAGTATGTACAAGAGAAAATTTAGTATTATCCAAGCCAGTGAAACCCAGGAAAGATGCAGTAATAGACCTGATCTTGACATTTATCTGTACTAGTTAGGTGAAAATGAAATGGTTGGAAATGAGGGATTTTGGTTTTTTTAAAATTTTAACCCTGTTTATAGACTTTTTAAAGAGGATTCCTAAAGTAGGTATTATCCATTAAATTTTATATACATATATATTTTAAAGGTCAGCTGGTAGGTCTCAATATGTTAGGTGTATTCTTTGACCACTGCTTTAATTTTTTTTTCCTATAAATTTATTTATTTTTGGCTGTGTTGGGTCTTCGTTGCTGTGCGCAGGCTTTCTCTAGTTGCGGTGAGCAGGGGCTACTCTTCGTTGCAGTGCGCAGGCTTCTCATTGCGGTGGCTTCTCTTTGTTGCGGAGCACGGGCTCTAGGCGCGCAGGCTTCAGTAGTTGTGGCACGCGGGCTCAGTAGTTGTGGCTCGCGGGCTCTAGAGCTCAGGCTCAGTAGTTGTGGCGCACTGGCTTAGTTGCTCCGCGGCATGTGGGATCTTCCCAGACCGGGGCTCGAACCCATGTCCCTTGCATTGGCAGGCACATTCTTAACCACTGTGCCACCAGGGAAGCCCCTGCTTTAATTATTAAAACAATAAAATAGGGCTTCCCTGGTGGCGCCGTGGATGAGAGTCCGCCTGCCGATGCAGAGGACGCGGGTTCGTGCCCCGGTCCGGGAAGATCCCACATGCCGCGGAGCGGCTGGGCCCGTGAGCCATGGCCGCTGAGCCTGCGCGTCCGGAGCCTGTGCTCCGCAACGGGAGAGGCCACAACAGTGAGAGGCCCGCGTACCACAAAAAAAAAAAAAAAAAAAACAGCAATAAAATATAGTTGATCAGAATAAAAATAATTCACTTACACAGAGTCAGTTTTGGATTTCACCTATGACCTGGACTGGAGAGACCTTGATTTGGTAAAATGAGTAGCTTTGATCTTAAAGTAGTACAGGTAATTGTCTCAGTTCTTTTTATGGTGGCAATTAATATGTGGTGAAATGGTGTATATTTGTATAAAGCAAGTGGAAATGCAAATCAAGGTATTATTTGCTTAAATGGTAGATGTGGAGTGACTTGCAGTGTTCTGTTGAGCTGTGTGGCTTTAAAAGTTTATCCTATACCTTTTTTATGACTTGACAGTTAATTTCTTTGTGTTTTAAACCATGTGTGGTGATTCCAGAAAACATCATGTGGCTTAATTGCACTATTCTTTTTTCAGTCTTCATGGGTCAGGATTTCTAATACCGGGATTATTTAGATGACTAGATGACCAGTTTTACTTTGTACTGTTGGCAAAGTTAATATATGACAGTGTTTAGAACAATGGCTAGTATGCATAAAGCTACATTAAATGTTTTTATTATTACCACCACCACTCTTTGGAGATAAGACAACTCTGAGAGGGAAAACTGGAGAGAAGTTGATTAACCTGAAAACTGGATAACTGATCCTAAATTTGTGAGATAAGGACATGTAGTCTGTATGTATGGAAGAAGAAACTTCCAGAATAGTAAAAGCTATTGAAATGGAAACATGTCTCTGAACATGGTATAATGAATATAGAATTGGAAACAAGGAACAGTAGCTCTTTCCCTGGTAATAAGTGGTAATATGTGTATTATAATACATTTGGGAAAGATAGGAACATGTAAAGAAAAAAGTCATATATCTTTTCACTGCGTAGAGATAGCCACATCTAATATATTACGTATTTTCTTTTTCTGTAAGAAAATATACACATAAAAATTTGAATCATATTGTACATGCAGTTTTTGAGTGTGAAATACACTGAAGTCCTCTGGATTGTTGAATCGGTGTTTGCATCATTGTCCATCCTTAGTATCCACTTGTCTTTCTAGTTCACATATCCAGTAGACCCTTCTTAATAAATAAAGAAAAGGTCTTATATCTGTTGCTTACATTTGCCTTAGTTGTTTAGTCCTCACTTTACTGCTAGAAGAAGCATGTTTTTAGGCTCTCATTTCTAATGTGGAGGGGAAAGAATGGTCACTTGATTAAAGAAGCAGGTCTTTGTGGTGCTGGTTGGTGAAGGGAGGAATCTTTTTAAGATCCCATTCAGGTGGGTGGGGTTTTTTAGTTTTTTGGTTTTGCCTCAAATGGTCTCTTTATCCTGACTTCACTCTTTGGGTGTGTAGGAGTTTGTGGCCCTTGTCATCTGGAAATAGAAGTTTGTTCTAGCACAGTATGTTTGATATGTTTAACAATGTTTTAGTTAAGATACAAATGTGTTACTTTATTTCATTGTTTTGAAGGCATACTTTTTTTTCACATTTAACATCTCTGAAATTGGTATGCTTCTTTCGTTTGGTGACATCTTCCAGTTATAATGGCTCTTTCCTAGTGGTACATAACTAAGGTACTTCGGTGGTGTCACAAATCAGTGAAATGTGCTGATTACTAATTCCCATTATCTGACATCCTGAGACATCCTTAAGCTTTATGTAGCCCTCTTCCTCTGGTAGTGAATTTTGATAACCGAATAAATATCTCAGTGTATTTTTTTCTGTTCATGATTAGAGCAAACATTTACTATGTGCTGGGTATTATTCTGAGTGTGTGTGTGTGTGTGTGTGTGTGTGTATAGTGAAGTCATTATATATATAGTCATTTACATGGTAAGGTTTATTATATTCTGTAGTTGAGGAATAACTGAAAATATCAGGATATTTAATGTAAGATATCAGGTTATTTCACTTATTAAATGCTATTATTAGCCACTGCAACAAACATTTTAAAATATAATTTAGGGCTTCCCTGGTGGCGCAGTGGTTGAGAGTCCGCCTGCCGATGCAGGGGACACGGGTTCGTGCCCCAGTCTGGGAAGATCCCACATGCCGTGGAGCAGCTGGGCCCGTGAGCCATGGCCGCTGAGCCTGTGCGTCCGGAGCCTGTGCTCCGCAACGGGAGAGGCCACAACAGTGAGAGGCCCGCATACCGCAAAAAAAAATAATAATAAAATAAAAATAAAAATAAAAAATAAAAATAAAATAAAATATAATTTAATCCTCACAACCCATTTGATGAGAGATATGAAAAATTATTGTTTAATCTCATTTTACAAATGAGGAAGCTGAAATTCAGACAGGTTAAATAACTTGCCCAGAATTATGACATAAATTGTAAGTGATAGAGCTGGGATTTGAATTCAAGTCTGCCTGACTTCAGTGCCCTTGCTTCTAATGACTGTACCATTTCTAGCTTTAGAAACTGTAACTTGGATTTTTTTTGTTTTAACTTTTTGATGGAGGTGGGAGGGAGCAAATCGGGCTTTAGGGGTCTGTTTCTATCCTAGGAGACTGTAAAATAGTCTGTATCATGTGCTCAAAGAGGATAAAATAATTGATTTTTATTCTTTTGCATATTCAGATGGTGATGGAATTTCCTGACAATGTGTTAAATCTCGATGGGCATCAAAATAATGGTGCACAACTAAAGCAGTTCATTCAGGTAATAGTTTTAAAAATTAATGTTTTAAATGTGTGTGTGTGCATGTGCGCATGTGTGTGTATGTATGTATGTGTGTTTTAAAGAGTCATTTAAAATTTTACCTGTAAGTATTAATTTTGTTTTACCTAGGACTCTTTAGGTCTTAAGATTGCATTGAAGTTACTTTCTTTTACTGTTGTTCCAGGTATATTTACATACCTGTGATGTGAAAGATTTGGTGGTGGTGTGTTATCATTTTACATGTCTGTAAGGCTTTAATTTCACCAGTTTAAGTTTAATTTCCCTGTTTTTAGAAGGTAGGGCAGACAACTTTTCATTGAGAACTTCGTTTTTTTCTGTAGTAATTGTTTTGTTCAGTAAAAAAAACTAATCTTGTATAGTGAATTTTCTGATTTTTATTTAATTGTTTTTTAATTTAATTTAATTTTTTATTGAAGTATAGTTGATTTACAATGTTGTGCTAATTTCTGCTGTACAGCACAGTGACTCAGTTATACACATATATATGTTCTTTATATTCTTTTGCATTATGGTTTATCCCAGGAGATTGGATATAGTTCCCTGTGCTATACAGTAGGACCTTGTTGTTTATCCATTCTAAATGTAATAGTTTGCATCTACTAAGCCAAAACTCCCAGTCTTATTTAATTCTTAAACAGTGTGATACTTTGTAAATACACTATATACGATCAAGATAAAGGAAGATAAATGGTTACTTTATCTCAAAATTCTATTTCAACTTTTGGAGAAAACTTTGAATGAAAGGTTAATAGTAAATGTGAGAATATCCTTTTTGGGAGTTATCTTACTTTCTCATCTGTTTTTTTTTTGTAAACTGGAGGTATTACTTGTAGTATAACTATAACTCCATCTAAGTAGAAGATATTTATGAGTTTTGCCCATTTCTCTACAGCCATGGTTCTCAGTCATTTCTCTTCCTTGTCATAACCAACAGATAACATTCATATGCACCAGCATTTTAGTTACTCACTGCAGGCTCCTACATAGGTAAGATAGGCCTTGTTCTCTCCCACTAACCCATGGCACACCTGCGCATACCTGCAGGTTGAGAATGGCTGCTCTACATGATCACTATCCTAACTTGACTTGTGTAGCTAAACGTAGTGTGTTGCTAAAGATTGAGAAAAAGACATGGTAAAGCTGCTTTGTATCTTTATTCTTCTCTCTTTTCTTTCTTTCCTTTCTGAAATTTTTTATTTTAAGTGAGAGTACTAAGCTTAATGCACATTTGACAGGCACTAAATTTCCACATGCAGGGCTTCTTTTTGCTATGCTGGGTCACATACTGCGTAGCCCTGGCATCCTAAGTGGAGTTTTTTGTACCCTAGATTCTAGAACAGGGGGATTTGTGGAGCAAACTCAGTACAGCATGGACAAGGCTGACGGCCTTGCCTTACTGGCTCAGTTGCAGGTAGAGATGGCAAGCCCTGCCCAGGCTGTACTCACTGCACAAGGATAGGAACCAGAAAGAGTGGTGAAAGAGTCATTTCATGTCTTTCTTACGAACTCTATTTTTCTTTCCCTCTTCTCTCAGCGACATAGTATGCTTAAGCAGCAAGATCTAAGTATTGCCATGGTGGTGACATCACGTGAAGTCTTGAGCGCACTTTCTCAGCTTGTCCCATGTGTTGGTTGTCGTCGAAGTGTGGAGCGCCTCTTTTCCCAGCTTGTAGAGTCTGGAAATCCTGCCCTTGAACCCCTGACAGTGGGGCCCAAGGGAGTCCTATCTGTAACTCGAAGCTGCATGACTGATGCAAAGAAGCTTTATACATTATTTTATGTACATGGGTGAGTATCATCAATTAGGAAACAATGAGTTTGTTAAATTTTTAAACTTGGTGACAGTGGCAGCTTTTTTTCTAAATTTGGTTGGGGCAAAGCTTGAGTCCAGATTCAACACTTTTATTGAGTAACTTCTATGTGCCAGTGACTGTAAAGTTTCTTTTCTCATGTGGGGAGAGGCAGGCAGTAAACAAACACATAAATTGTCAAGGATGTTAAGTTACAAAGACAAACCAGTAAGGGAGATAGACAATGAGTGGGTAGAATTCATATGGAGAGTGGTCAGGGAAGGCCTCTCTGATAAAATGACATTGAATATAGACTTGAATGAAGTGAGTGAGTGAACCATGTAGATATCTGGGGGAAGGCAAAGAAGGAGCAGCAAGTGTAAAGGTTCAGAGGTTGGAGTCTTCCTGGGATGTTTGAAGAACAGCCAGGGAGCCATTGTGGCTGGAGCCAGATGAATGAAGGGAATGGTAATAAAAGATGAGGTCCCAGGAGTACTGAAAGGCCTAATTATGGAGTGCCATCTCGAGGTCTTTTGTTTTTTTGAACTCGGAGATGGGAAGATTTGGGAAGGTTTTGAGCAGAGGAATACATGGTCTCCCTTGAAGTTTTGCTTACTATCACCTCTGTGTGGAGAATAAGTAGAAGCGTCATGGAAAGGTGGAGAAACGGGCTTGTGTAATAGTCCATGCAAGAAATAATAGTGACCAGTCTAGTGGCCACGGAGATAATGAGGAATGGTTGGATCCTGGATATAGTTTGAGGGATGAGCCAACAGGATTTTGGGGTAGATTGGACATGGAGGAGGGCATCAAGGATGCTTCCCAGATTTGGGGTCTAAGGCGCAGGACAGATGGTTTCCATTTCCTGAGGTGGGGAGGCCTGGAGGAGGGAGGAGCACTGTTGCAGAACTCACTTTTGGGTGTGTTAATTTGAGATAGCAGTTGGGCGTCCAGGTAGAGTTCAGAGAGTTCAGGCCTAGAGATATAAATTTGTGTCATCAACGTATGTATAGTATTTATATGTATATTAAAACCCATGAGATGAGCGGTGATCACCAAAGGGTAAGTGGAAATAGGAAAAGAGAAGAGGTCTGAAGACCAAACCTACTTAGAGGTGGTGGTAGAGACTTTGGATTTTTACTCTGCCTGAGAAAAGAAGCCTTGGAGGGTTTTTGAATAGAGAAATAACATAAAGTGATTTTTCTTTTGAAAAGATGACTCCAGCTGCTAAGTGAAACATGGTGTGTAAAGGCAAACGGTAGAAGCAAAGAGACCATTTGGGAGGCCAGCTGTTGCAGTTGACTAAGCTAGAGAGGCGAGTTGGACAAGGGTGGTAATGGTGGAGGTGATGAGAAGTGATTTGATTCTGAATATATTTAAAAGTTAGAGTTGACAAGCTTTGCTGATTGGATGGATGCAGGGTTTGGATAGTTAGCCTTATGTATTTCTATATCTGCATAAAATTTCTGTTGAAGGCTCCTCATCAAGGATAGTGTATATTTATTTTATTTTATCTTTTATTGTTTCCTTTTTTTTTTTTTTGGCCGCACTACGTGGCTTGTGGGATTTTATAATAGTTCCCCGACCAGGGATTGAACCCCGGCTCTCAGCAGTGAGAGCACGGAGTCCTAACCACTGGACCACCAGGGAATTCCCAAGTATAGTATATGTTTAGATATCTAATGTTTGGACAAGGGAGTATGGCTGAGAGTCAGGTAGCAATCAGTCATAAAATATTTGAGTGCCAGGCACACTGCTAGACACAATGCAGATACAGGGATGAATGAGACACATGTAGTCTAGGGGCAAGAGTATGTTGAATAGGGCAGGTCTTCAGTGTTTCGATAGGCTGGGAATGGAAAGGGAATATAAATGTACTGACTCTTGGGTTAGAGTTTGATGAGAAATTTTCAAAGTAAGTGATATGTCTAATACTTTAAATATACTTCTCACTAAAAGGCGTAGAGATTTTGAAAATTCTAAAGAAAAGTTAATATTAATCAAACCTTTAATGGTTTATTTTTAATTAGGTCCAAACTAAATGACATGATAGATGCTATTCCAAAAAGTAAAAAGAACAAGAGATGTCAGTTGCACTCCTTAGATACGCACAAACCAAAACCTTTGGGGTAAGTAGAATTGATTATCAGGATGCTTTGTCAGTGTTAAGATTATAAATGTTGATCACATTTGGTAAAGAGGAAAGAAACCCTGCTAGTTTTATTTCATTAATTGTTTACACTGTGACATAAAAACCATATAATTGGTCAAAATAAATGTCTCCTGGTTCTGTAAGCCTTTTTGCATTGGGACTATATAGGTTTGATTTTTTTTTTTAAGTTTTTTTTTTTTCCTTGTATTAAATATGTTTCAGAGAAAGGAGGTTGAGATCTTTGTGGAAATTTATGTAGCCAATATTAAATTTTTCAAAGTCGTGGTATCGTTTTTTTAATCTATGTACTAGTCATAATGTATAAATTATTTTTCTTCCTTGTCTCTAGGTCTCCCTAATAATTTATCAAGGATTTAAAAAAACATCTTGAATCAGTTATAGCAATGTGAATTTATGTAACTAACTTGCAGTTTTCTTCTTGGTTAGGAGCTACAGTGTCCAAGGCTGCTTCTGCCCCCATCTCCTAGCACAGTGTCACAGTTGCCCCTTCAAAATTGCTTGGGGTTGGGGTTGGGGTTGGTGAGGAGAAGCAGTGGAATTCGAAGGGAGTTTCTAAGAAGGAACTTCTGTCTGGGGGGAGAATGAGATGATGTACAACTAGACTTCTGAATTAATTTTTTAAATTAGTTTTTTTGGATATCTCATTGGTAGTGTTGACACCATTGTTAAATTGACATTTTCCACTCTGGTAAAAAGACCTAGATGACCAGAGGGTGGTGTGTTAATAGTTAATAATCCTTTTTTTTTTTTCCTATACTCAGGAACAAAAAAGTTTTAAAACTTTTGTTATGAAAACTGTCAAACACATAGAAAAGTAGAGAGACTATACAAGGACCCTCTTACGCCCAAATACCTTCACCCAGACTCAGTAGTTATCAAGATTTGGCACATTTATTTCATTTGTTCACCTTTTCTTTTGCTGAAGTTTTTTTTTTTCTCCTCGTTACGCGGGCCTCTCACTGCCGTGGCCTCTCCCGTTGCGGAGCACAGGCTCCGGACGCACAGGCTCAGCGGCCATGGCTCACGGGCCCAGCCGCTCCGCGGCATGTGGGATCTTCCCGGACCGGGGCACGAACCCATGTCCCCTGCATCGGCAGGCGGACTCTCAACCACTGCGCCACCAGGGAAGCCCTGCTGAAGTATTTTAAAGCAAGTTCCAGGCATCATGTTATTTTACTACTACATATTTCCACATTCATCTCTAAATACAGTGATATTTTCTTTCATGACAGTGCCATTGTAACACCTAACAAAACTTCTAACTATAATAATCTAATACCCAGTTCATATTCAGATTTCCCCAACTCTCTCTAAAAGTATCTTCTCACACTGATCTGTTAGAATCAAGATCTAAACAAGAACCACACATTATATGATTTCTAAGTGTGAGAGCTCTGAACCCAGTAAAGCGCTACACAACCTAAAGTGCTTATCTAAGGATAATTATTTCATATACCTGATTTACCAATATCTTTAAAGACTTTCTGAATGCAGAATCCATTCGAATTTTCTCATTAGACAGTAACCTTTTCTGAATAACCTGTTGACTAAAGCCACAGAGTCGTATGATATAATACAAAGGCTGCCTTCTGTGTTTTTGTTATGAATATTCTTCATTGAGGAGCTGAAAAGCAACAGCTACCTCAACATCTTAAACATCTGTGCTCATTGCCACCTTCCTTCAAAGACCAGTCCTTCCACTTTTGCTCCGGATTCCAGCTCTTCTCTTTTTCTCCCTGACTTTGCTTCATCAATTATCTACTTTTATTAAATTGACATACCTATATTTCAGCTTAAACACAAAAAACAAACCTCCACAGACTTCACATCCTGCTTCAGCTCTAGCCCCACCACATGGGAAGACAAATGTTTTGGAAGGTTGTTTGCTGAGTTATGCAGTCAGTGTGAGTGGAGTTAGTTAAGCAACACCTCCTAAGGTAGCTTCAGTTATTCCCACATGCCATGTGGATAGCAGGCCAGAGAGTATAGTCTGCTTAGCCAAGACTTCTCCTCCACTTTGGATGGTCACTGCCATTCTATGCTACTATGACTTTTCTTTTTATATTTTCCCTGTGTTGTTCCCCCCTTTCTCTCTTTAGATTTTCTTCAGGGGAAAGTGTAATACAGTTAATTAGCTTTTAGCCTAATCAGTAGTAACAATCTAGTTCAGTCTTCTTGAGAGTATTCTAACATTCATGCAGGTAAACCCAAGTTATTGTCTGGGAGTAAGTGCGAGGTCTGAAAGAAAGGTCTAGGCCAGAGTTGTAGGCCTGTAGCTGATGAACGATATACAGTTGACTCTTTTTTTAAAAAAAATAATTAATTTATTTATTTGGCTGCGTCGGGTCTTGGTTGCGGCACGTGGGATCTTCGTTGGGGCATGTGGGATCTTCGTTGTACTACGCAGGCTTCAGAGCGCCTGGGCTCAGTAGTTGTGGTGCACGGGCTTAGTTGCCTTGCGGCATGTGGGAATCTTAGTTCTCCGACCAGGGATCGAACCTGCATCCCCTGCATTGGAAAGCAGATTCTTAACCGCTGGACCACCAGGGAAGTCCCTACAGTTGACTCGAACAGTGCAGGGGTTAGGAGCACCGACCCTCCATGCAATGGAAAATTTGAGTGTAACTTCTAGTTGGCCCTTTGTGTACATGGTTCCTTCGTATCCTCAGATTCCACGAACTGCAAATTGTGTAGTACCGTGGTATTTACTACTGAAAAAAATCCGTGCATAAGTGGACCTGCGCAATTCAGCCTCATGTTGTTCAACTGTATAAGATCACCTAGAGGAAGAGAAGAGTAGTAGAAAAGAATGCTGAGGAATTCAGTTTAATGGTAGAAAGAATAAGCCTAAAGAAACTCGGGAAAGAATCGCCAGAGAGGTAGGAGGAAGCCAAGGGAAAAGAGTGTGGGGCGGCGGGGGGTGGGCGGTGGTTGGTAAGCTGTGTTGAAGGTTGCTGAATTATCAAGGACCCAGAAGTGTCTGTTGGATATAGCAACACTGAGATAATTGGTGACCTTGATGAGCAGATCTGTGGTTGAATGGAAACAGTCTAGATCAGCATGGGTAGAAAAGTGCATGCAATGCAAGGTTGTACTGGGTTAAACTGTGAGTCGAAGGTGGAGTAGAACAAGGAAGTGAAAAGACTTCCTTTTTTAGAGAGCTTGACCTTGAAAGGAAGGAGTGATACAAAGACATGTGGTCTGGAGAGACTATGGATAAAATCTTGATTTGAGCTGTAGAATTTGTTTTCAAGCCTTTTTTTAGAATAATGCTTTCACATTCTGGTGGTATAATAATCATTCCCCAGCTCTGATTTCATGAACCTTTTCCTCAATAATGAGAACTTGAGTTAGAGAGTTACTCAGTTTTAGATTATGGATCACTCAGGCATAGAAAATTGCAAATTTGGGAGATGAGAATAGAAGGATATAACATGCAAGGCAGAGCAGGAGTTGAGGTTTTTGTTTCAAAAATAAGGAACGTTGATCCTTGGCCTGAGCCCTTGTGAGATGGGAGTAGGGAGCTGAATTGTACGTATGACCTTATAGGGTGGGCAGGGGGTTGAGAAATACTTATTTAGCTATACAGAGTAGGTTAAATAAAGATTCAGAAGTTTTTCCATCTCAAGCATCCTAGGTAATGAATTTCTAGGACTGTAGTGAGACCCTGCAGAAGAACAGACAGGAGCCAGTTGTTCAGAATCATGACAAATCAAGAAGACTATCATTGAATGGAATATAGAAACATATTTCTCTTGGAATGCACATCTGCAACAAAGCAAAATGCATGACCAGCGCCACATTGCAACCTATGGGGGAGGGAGAGTCTGGGAAGTTTTTAGTAAGTTTTTAAAAAATTATTTGTATAGTACTACTAATTTAGGCTGTGTAAAGTGTTCATCTTAGTATGCTATCTTTATTTTAGTAAATATAAAAATTTATTTACTATAATTAGATAAATCTGTGACTTTCCCAGTTACTTGTAAATGTGAAGGTAGATAAGAATTTTGTTGCCATGGGCTAGCTATAAAATCACATTAAGTAGATCAACACTTGTTAGTATTTTCAATTTGTGGAAGATTGATCCATGTTTATAGGTGAAAATATTTTATCATTTTTTTTCAGCCCTTTTGACTTTAAAACATTCCAAGTAAATTTGCTCATAAAATGCTCAGTATGTTAACCAGTTACTATCTTGATAAGTGTAAATGTTGTTAAATTATATCAGGTAAACTTAAGAGTTGAGCAGAAGTTTTTGTATAAAGATATGAGCACCTGTCTAAGTAACATTTTAATATGGTTAAATATGTAATTATATACAAATCTGCAAACCTACCCTACTAATACCTTAATGTATTAAAGAGTTCATGATTTTAATTTAGACTGTAGAAATTATCCCTTCAGATTATCTCAGTGTCACTAAGCTTTGTACTGTACCGCACTACAGTGAAGGGAGCAGTAGCAGTATCAGCTCAGAGACGTTAAGTACAGATAAGAGAAGTAGTGGAGACCACAGGAAGGACAGCAAGTGTAGGATCATTTTCCATTATGGACCTTTCCAGGGCACAGCCAGGTAAAATCAAGCAATCCTTTACTCGCCTGTTTTAAATGTTTTACCCTTGTATATTCCTTCTTCTCACTAAGATTTGTTTCTTTCTGCAGAGGTTGTTGGATGGACGTATGGGAACTAATGTCCCAAGAATGCAGGGATGAAGTAGTTTTAATTGACTCTAGTTGTCTTTTAGAAACACTAGAAACGTATCTGCGAAAACACAGGTAAGTCCAAAGATCATCATGGTGTAGTTGGAAGGTGCCTTAGCTGTCAGTCTTCCAGACTGACCTGTCACTGACCTTCTTCACATAATAGTACTTCAGCCTTCCCGTTAATACCTGACATGAGGCGGAGTTTAATGTTAGGGTAGGCAGTTCCTTTATAGGACGACTCTCAGTGTTGGCCATCTTGTGTTAGGCCAGCATTTCCACTTTTCGTAATTTCTACCTGTTGGTTCCAGGCCAGCCTTCCAAGAAACGCAAAATAACTGTAAATCAAGTAAAGTGTACTTAATCACTGTGGAAATTCTAGTACTCCTTGTTTTTTTTTTTGTTTTTTTTTTTTTTTTTTTTCTTTTTGCAGTATGCGGGCCTCTCAATGCTGTGGCCTCTCCCGTTGCGGAGCACAGGCTCCGGACGCGCAGGCCCAGCGGCCATGGCTCACGGGCCCAGCCGCTCCGCGGCACACGGGATCCTCCCAGACCGGGGCACGAACCCGTATCCCCTGCATCGGCAGGCGGACTCTCAACCACTGCGCCACCAGGGAGGCCCGTAGTACTCCTTGTTTTTATGACAGAAGCATTTCCTGATGTCATTTTTCAAAATTAACGTTAAAATAGCAGCTTTTACTTAGTAATATTTTGAATTATTTTTTCTTTAATTGTCAAGACCTAAAAATAGAGTTGGAATTCATGTGCTTCCTGTACTATAAAAGTAACTTCAGATTTTTCTTTTTAGAATACTACTTTACAAAGGAATTTTCTAAGTGTCATTAACATTTGGAAATTCCTAGGGAGGGAGAGTGCAGTAGGAGAGGAAACTGGTAAAGGAGCCATCTAGAGATGGCGTTCTTGCGGGGGAGTTGTACTGTTTTCGTATAAATTTGTCACATGTTGGGTTTGTGGTTGTGTGTTCTTTGACTTTGGGAGAGATGTACACAATTACTTTGGGGATACTTCTAGAAAACACGTAAATAATAAAAACTGGCATTATCAAGATTGATGTTTGTATGGCAATGAGCTAATGGTTTTACCTGCATACTAAGTTTATTAAGTGTGTTTTTTTTTAGAATTACAAACTTTCTTGTTTTTTGCCTTCGTTGATTATACCCAAGAGAGTAGAGAATATGTCAATTATTTGGAGTTTGGGAGGGGGATTTTTAACCGTAAAACATAAATGTATAGGTCTGTTATAGATTCCTTTCTCTTTCAATATGAATTGATCCTTGTATTCAATATGAATTGGTCCCCAAAAGATAGCTTTTTTGGGTGATAAATTACTAGTTACTATAGCTAATGTTTTGGAATTTCCTATATTGGTTTTAGATATTTCCTGTGTTTAGGGGGCAGTAATTTATAAGAAAGGTGGAGTCCATTTTATAAATACGTTAAGGATGAGGGGAGAAGTACAATTAAGAGAGCAATTAAGGGAGATTGCATTGAATCTGGGTTCTACTGATTATAACTTTGTACAAGTTACTTTTCTGTGCCTCAGTGTTTTTCTTCTTTAAGATAAAAATAATGATAGAAATGGTCTTAATAGGATTTATTATAAGATTAAATTTGTCGTGAGGATTGATGATACATAATAAGACTTACTTAGAACAGTATCTGGCACACAGTAAGCACATCAGTGAACCTTTGCCTGCCAGATTTGCAAGTCCTTGTTAATCTTGTGTATCTAGTTGTTTTAGGTACAGGTTGAGTTTTTGAGGTACAGTCAGTTGAAAATGATTTCTAAACGTCTGAATAATGGACCTTCTTGGCACTTCTACTTTATTTAGGGGACTTTTCTGAGCACTTTATAATAAAGATTTTAGAACACTATTTAGCCAGTTAAATATTATGATAGTACATTATTAGAAATGAGGTGTTAGGAAACGGAAACCTCTGAATTAAGAAAATGTCTTTTTTTTAATTTGTGTGCAAGGTTACTTTTGAAAACAGGAAAAATCACTTTCATTCTTGTGGCTTACATATAAATTTTTAAATTGCTGTTTACTTATGCTTATGTTACTTATGATTACGTACAAACATATTAGACTGAGGATTTAAAGCAGTAAGATATGGGGAAAATATTTCAAGTTTCATTGTTGGTACTGTATGACATTTAACCATTTATTTACTCAAAAACCTAAACTTAACCATTATAGCTTGAAAACGTGGAAGTATTTTTATTTCTGTGTCCGTGACCGTTTCTCCCACCAAGGGGAAGATTTTTTTAAATTGTGATAAAAAAACATAACTTATACTTGCCCTCTTAACAGTTTTTAAGTGTTCAGTACAGTATTGTTAACTGTTTGCTCATTGTTGTACAGTGGATCTCTAGAATTTTTTCATGTAGGATGACTGAAGCTGTACCACATCCATTGAACAATAACTCCCCATTTACCCCTCCCCGCACCCACTGCAAGCCACCATTCTGTTTTTTGTTACTTTCAGTTCAGTTACTTGATATGAGTATGGAATCATGCAGTATTTGTATGAGTGGAATCATGCAGTATTTGTCTTTTTGTGTCTGACTTATTTCACTTACCATAATGTCCATAAGATTCATCCATGTTGTAACAGATGACAGAATTTTCTTCTTTTTTGAGGATGAATAATGTTCCATTGTATGTATACACCACATTCACCTATCAGTGGACATTTAGGTTGTTCCCACATCTTGGCTATTGTGAACAATGCTGCAGTGAACATGAGTGTGTGCAAAAAGCTCTTCAAGATCCTGTTTTTAATTCTTTTGTATATATTCCCAGAACTGGGATTGCTGGATTATATGATAGTTCTGTGTTTAATTTTTTGAAGAAACGCTGTACTACTGTTGGATTGGCCAAAAAGTTCGTTCTGGATTTTCTGTACAATGTCACGGAAAAACCCAAACGAACTTTTTGGCCAACCCAATATAATATTTGCCGTGCTGGCAGCACCATTTTACAACCCCATCAACAGTGTACAAGGGTTCCAGTTTCTCCAGATCCTTGCCAACACTTGTTATTTTCTAATTTTTTGATAGTGGCCATACAGTGGGTTTGAGGTGATATTGTGTGGTTTTGATTTGCATTTCCCTGATGATTAGTGATGTTGAGCATTTTGTCATATGCTTATTAGTTATTTGTATATCTTCTTTGGAGAAACGTCTATTCATGTCCTTTGTCCATTTTTTAATCAGGTTCGTTTTTTGTTTGTTTTGTTATTGAGTTGTAAGAGTTCTTTATTTATTCTAGATGTTAACCCCTTATCCAGTATATGGTTTGTAAATATTTTCTCCATTCCATAGGTTGTCCTTCACTCTGCTCATTGTTTCCTTTGCTACGCAGAAGTTTTTAAGTTTGATATAGTCTCATTTGTCTGTTTTTTCTTTTGTTCCCTGTGCTTTTGATGCCATATCCAAGAAATCATCATCTATTCCATTATTACATTTTCTTCTAGGGTTTTTAGAGTTTCAGGTCTTAATGTTTAGGTCTTTAACCCATTTTGAGTTAATTTTTGTGTACTTCTGTGTCTATTTTTTAAGCATTAGTGAAACATAATGATTTAACTTCACTTGTCAACATTATTGCCTCTGTTTACAAAACGGGCTTAGAGCTTCTGTTTTAACATATATTCATTTCATTTCACGTCCATCCTTAAAGAAGCCTTCTGCAATTCCCATAACTAGAATTCAACTTTCCTATGTGCGTGCACGCACACACACCCACACACGCACGCACGCACACAGTGGACTACTACTCAGCCATAGAAAAGAATGAAATAATGCCATTTGCAGCAACATGGATGGACCTAGAGATTATCATACTAAGTGAAGTAAATCAGAAAGACAAATACCATATGATATCACTTGTATGTGGAATCTAAAATATGATACAATGAAACATTGACAGAACAGAAACAGGCTCACAGACGTAGACAAATTTACGGTTACCGAAGGGTGAGGGGAATAGAGGAGGGATAAATTAGGAGTTTGGGGTTAGCAGATACGAACTACTATATATAAAATAGATAAGCAAAAGGTCCTATTGTCTAGCACAGGGAACAATATTCAATATTCTGTAGTAAACCATAATGGAAAAGAATATGAAAAAGAATATATATATTTATATATCTGAATCACTTTGCTGTACACCAGAAGCTAACACAACATTGTAAGTCAACTATACTTCAATTAAAAAAAAAAAAGTAGTCCATTATATATCTGGTGTGTATGGGGGGATGGGGTAGAGTAGAGGGACCATGAAGGGAGAGGTGAATCTTGGGAAATAAGGCTGGAAATAGTAGATTGGGTAAGAGAAGTCACTGAAGGCCTTAATGGGTTTGAACTTTATTCATAGACAGTGGGGAGTTTTTTAAGCTAAGAGTGAGGTAATGAGATTTGTTTAAAAAAATTATTTTGGTATGAGAGATGCATTAGAGCTTGTAAGAGTGGAAGCACGGAAACCTGTTAAGAAGCATTTTTAAAAATTGTCTAGGCAATTGAAAAGAATTGACCTTCAAGAGAATTTTAGAAAGAATTGATACCAATTGGCTCCACCCCTAAAAGCAGGACCTAAGGAGGAGTTGGAATTAACTGAGGTTTTATCCTGGGTGACTGTGTGAACGGTGATTTCTTTATTTCATTTTATTTCTTTATTTTTTAACATCTTTATTGGAGTATAATTGCTTTACAATGGTGTGTTAGTTTCCGCTTTATAACAAAGTGAATCAGCTGTACGTATACATATATCCCCGTGTTGAATGGTGATTTCTTAACACAGATGGAAGGGAACATAAGGGAACCGTGTTGCCCTTGGTTTTGGACAACAAATTTAGTGTGTTGCCTTTTGGACATCTGTGTTGCCACCCATTTTTTCTGTATGGGTCTGGCCCTCAGGCAAGGACAGAGACTTGAGCAGAGCTCAACTAGAGTCGAGAGTCAGACATGTTGACTGAAGCTGTGGGAATAGACGAGCTCATCTGGGTAGATGAATCTAAATCAAAGAGAGCAAAGTTTCCTCATTCCACCACAGCTGATCTTCTCAGAGTTATGAACATGGTGAGCCTGGCTTTTTCGCCAGACCGAATTCTTCCTTATTTCAGGAATTCAAAAATAAAGAAACCAGGCTTTATTCTTTTTTCTTTCTGATTGAATAGTGAATTATATGTATATGATATGTTACTGTTGATTTTATTTGCATTTCTTTGATTACTATTGATGCTATTTATAGTGGAATATATTGCCCACCACCTTAAGTTACTTCTCTGTAAATTGCTTGGTTGTAGTCATAATTCTATTATTTGTGAGTTATTTTCAATTGTTTATAAAGTTGTATTTTTATCTTTTTTTTTTTTTTTGCGGTATGCGGGCCTCTCACTGTTGTGGCCTCCCCCGTTGCGGAGCACAGGCTCCGGACGCGCAGGCCCAGCGGCCATGGCTCACGGGCCCAGCCGCTCCGCGGCATATGGGATCCTCCCGGACCGGGGCACGAACCCGTATCCCCTGCATCGGCAGGCGGACTCTCAACCACTGCGCCACCAGGGAGGCCCATAAAGTTGTATTTTTAAAAAATGGTTTCTAAAAGAAAACTTTTCTGCATCCTTCTACATTCACATGCTCTTCTGTACTTTTTTTTTTTTTTTTGGCCGTATGCGGGCCTCTCACTGTTGTGGCCTCTCCCGTCGCGGAGCACAGGCTCCGGACGCGCAGGCTCAGCAGCCATGGCTCACGGGCCCAGCCGCTCCGCGGCATGTGGGATCTTCCCGGACCGGGGCACGAACCCGTGTCCCCTGCATCGGCAGGCGGACTCTCAACCACTGCGCCACCAGGGAAGCCCGCTCTTCTGTACTTTTACCACATTGTGTACAGTCAAGTTTAAACCACATTTCTACATATATGTTGTCTATATTATGACTGAGCGTTGAGAAATATGCATTTTCTTTTGGAGGAAAGAATTTGAAATTTTGGAAATTACCAGTAAAGGAAAAATTACACGTACCACTTTCCCATTCTTCTTGCCCGTCCCACCCCACATACTTAGCTAGTGATGTATTAAAATGTAAAAATTTGAATCAAGGTTTACTGGCTGAAGATACCAACTATCTTCAGAGGCTGAAAGGAGAGGAATCCTAGAGTCATTGGCTGGTAGCCTCTTTTGTTTTATTTTCTGGCCTGCACGAATAGCTCTTGAAGTGAAGATATGCTAGTCCTTGGCAACTAATATTTTCTGGCCATGTATTTTATGCACTAACAGGTATCTATCTGCCTCATTCTTTTAGGCCCATGTGTTTCTCTAGTTTAAAAAGCATTTGCAAATGGAGATCTAGCTATACCCACGTAATCCCTAAATGTGTATTTACCTTATATGTGTATGTTCTCAATGTGTGTATGGAGGCTTTCTCTAATGCTCTACATGGGAGGGGAGTGTCATTGCCTAGTACACTTTTATATACCTCATGAAATAATTACACGGCCAGTTCTTAATTGTGAGGTTTTTCTTTTCAACAGATTTTGCACTGATTGCAAAAATAAAGTCCTCCGAGCGTACAGTATCCTTGTTGGTGAACTTGATTGCAGCAAAGAGAAGGGCTACTGTGCTGCACTTTATGAAGGCTTGCGGAGCTGTCCACATGAGCGACACATACATGTTTGCTGTGAGACAGACTTCATTGCACATCTTTTGGGCCGTGCTGAGCCAGAGTTCGCAGGAGGGTATGAGTATGTAATTTGCTAGAATGGGCTATCTAGCGCTTTGCTTCATTTTATCCGTCTGCCTCAGTACATATGATATCTGTATAAATTAAAGTGTGCCTGTAAAGAGTTTGCTTTCTTTAAAATATGCATTTAGTTGACGGAGTAAAAAAAGGGAGAAAACGTCGATCAGTTGTCTGCTCCTTGTTGCTTGAAGTAGGCAGGCTTTTTTTGGCTTTCATTATTATAGCTTATCATTTTCATTTGAAAATGATTAGAAGGGATTTTTTTCCTCCTCCATCTATGCGTTTCCATGTTTAAATTTTGTTTATAATGATGGTTTTTGCATAGGAAGTGAGGTCTTTGCAGCAGGGGGTTAAGAAATACTTTACTGAATGTAATTCATGAACTGTGTATATTACTACTAAATTATACAGGAAGCTAAAATTTTATCTCTGGCTTTGTTGTAAAAAGAAAACCAAAAAAGTTGTTCACAATAAATTGAACCCACCTCCCCTTGTGTTTTGTGTATCAGCTCTCATTTGAGTGCCTACTTTCTGCTAGGCATTCAGAATACAAACACTTCTTTTATCACTGAAGTTCATGAACACTTCTACTGAAGACTGGCCTAGAGGGCTTTTGCCCATGATTGAATCACTTTGGTGGTATTGTCTTTCTCCTCAAAAAAAAGAACAAAAACCAAACAGCATTTGCTGTAATTGGAAGGTGAACTGTCATGCCTACTTGAGCTGGACACTTAACATATGATGACTTCTCTGTGCTCCGAAAAACATCTCTTTAGGGCCAGTTCCTGAATTACCTTACGTTTAGCAATATTAAGGCTGAGTTCTACCTGCATGTGTATTTCTCATTGGTTTTATACATGTGTGCTCGTGTATTTATATATACATTGAGTTTGAATGTATAACTGTCTTGTTATTATTTTGTTACTAGGCATGCAGACTGTGTTTAAAACCTGAACTTGCACAGGTGTTATCCATCTTTTACTGTTTCAGCTTAAGGGTATTAGGAAATATGTGTGATTTATTCTCCTTTATAGGAGAAGAGAAAGGCATGCTAAGACAATAGATATAGCTCAAGAAGAAGTTCTGACCTGCTTGGGAATTCATCTTTATGAAAGACTGCATCGAATCTGGCAAAAACTACGGGCAGAAGAACAGACGTGGCAGATGCTTTTCTATCTTGGTGTTGATGCTTTACGCAAGAGTTTTGAGGTAACAACAGTGGACTGCTTCGGTGTCCAGATTGCTTAGTTAAGTTATTGGACTGAATCTTAATGTTAATCACCACTCTTACCTTACCTTAGCTGTGATCTACTGGTCATGGCTTTTGGGGGGTTAGGAGAGGAATTTGCTGGGGAACTGAAATTTAGAAGTTGTTTATGGATTTTTTTTCTTTGTTTTTTAATCCCGTTACTCTGCCAGCCTTGATTTTTAGACATTCTGAAAGTAGAAAACTGAAATTGATGATTATTTAATGAGAAGCTGCTATGAAACATAACTGTTGACAAGTTAAAAGCAGCCCAAAAATAAGCATCAAAATTAGAAACATTTAATGAGTCCCAGTTTGCCTGCTTCTTTCCAATCATATGGAGTAAATGGTGTCTGAATGCCATGATATAAGAGCTACTTTTTAGAAGCACACTGAAGGCTCTTTATAATGCTGGTATTGGGTTTCATGCTTGTCATTTGGTAACATTATTTTCAGTTAGACTCTGTAGAACATAAATTTTGGGCTAGTGAATATTTTGTTATATTCTAGGGCATGGTTGTAACTCTTTAACTGGTCACCAGTCCTTTTTGAAAATGGTACGAAAGCTATAAACCCTTTCTTCAAAAGCCCATCCACAAACTTTAAACACTGTTCTGGGGAGTCTGAGGAGGTTTGTGCTAGTTTTTTGCTGAACAGATTTCTTATTCTTTTTCTCTTTGAATGTTTGTGTCTTCAGAAACTAGATCATTTAATCAGGTTAGTCTTCTCACTGTATGAAGAAATAGATGAATATTTACTTTGCTGTGTTAAAATTCTGAAATTTGAAAGTAGAATATTTCTGGTTTGAAATTGGAGTATGTATAAGTCTACCTTTCCCGTAGGAATTAGTTGTATATTCATTTCCCGAGTAGATTTTAAGACTGTCATCATTTAAGGTATTAAAATTTAAAATTCTTTGTGGGGACTGCCTGACAAAACACAGCAAAGTAAATATTCATCCATTTCTTCATACAGTGAGAAGACTAACCTGACAAAATTGCAGCATGACATACCAGTTTCTGTGTGTGTGATATCACTTAAAATTAACAAGTGAGAATTTCCATGGAAAATAAAGGGAAGTTTGGGCCAGTATTCAGTCTCAGCTTTGTTTTATAATAGATGACTGTGGAAAAAGTACAGGGTATCAGTCGATTGGAACAACTTTGTGAAGAATTTTCAGAGGAGGAACGAGTAAGAGAACTCAAGCAAGAAAAGAAGCGCCAAAAGCGGAAGAACAGACGAAAAAATAAATGCGTCTGTGACATTCCTGCTCCCTTACAAACAGCAGATGAAAAGGAAGTAAGCCAAGAGAAGGTAGTATTTCTTGATATTGACTCATAAATATATTGCTTTTTTCTAGATTTCAGCACTTTTTCTGTGCTTTCCCAGAATGTGGCTCCTTTGGCTTCTTTATTGGCTTTTTTTCTTACTCTAATCTGTATAAGCCAAAATCTTTAATGTCGTGTGTTTGTTTTCTAGAGACAATGTCGGCTAGTTAACTTATTACATGACCTTAGTATTCTGCTAGATCATAGTCCAAATGTGAAAAGTTAACTCCATGCATGACCTAGAGCAGTTCTCAACTTTCAGTCTCAGGACGCCTTTGCATTTTTCTGTTTTGTTTTGTTTTTGTTTTTTTGGCCGTGCCATGCAGCATGCGGGATCCTAATTCCCCTACCAGGGATCGAACCCATGCCCCCTTCACTGGAAGTGTGGAGTCCCAACCACTGGACCGCCAGGGAATTCCCTTCCTTGCATTCTTAAAAAATTAGGGAGGCCAGTGAGCTTTTGTTTATGTGGATTATACTTATCAGCATTTACTGTATTAGAAATTAAAATGGACAAATTTAAAGTTATTTATTATTCTTTTAAAAATAATAAGCCCACTGTATGTTAAAATGAGTAACAGTTTTTGAAAAATAACTAGAAAAAATTGAGAAGGGTGGCATTAATTTATATTTTTGCAAATCTCTTTAATATTTGGCTTAAAAGGAATCAGGTAAGTTCTCATTCAGTCTGTTAGCATATGTTGCTTGGTTATAGCATGTGAAGAAAGTCTGACTTCACCCAGATATATATAGTAGGAAAAGGGAGGAGTATTTTAATATAAATCTTTTCAGATAGTTGTGGATATTCTTCTTTGGCATTATAACTTGACAGGTGGTGGTAGTTTCTTAAAGATTAGTTACAGTGTGGAACCTGACACCTTATCAGTGACCTTTTCATACTTTTAAATTAAAACCCATTGGTCTTGGCACTTTGAATAGATTTTATTTATGCATGATTCTGTAACATCATGCATTGGTCATTTGAAAGATAATGGTTCACTGAGTTTTGCAGATCTTTCCAGATAGTGACATTCATTATATAATATCATATAATCATGTTAAAACCACTACTCATCTCATCAGAAAGGTCTTTTAAGTATTGGGAAGCTTCAAGCTCATTGTGCTTGTGTATGCAAGTTTTCAAAATTCTGATTGTAGTTTGAATTTTATCAATGACTGTCCATTTTATTCCTTGAAGAGATAGGCTGACTTCATTGCTTTTTGAGAAAATGTCTTTTAAATATCCAAGTCTGAATAACCATAATTTGTCTCTTATTCTTTCTTTCAAGTGAAGTTGATGTTCCAGGAAAAAGCAGCTAGTTTAGCTTGCAACTTAAACAGTTGCACAAGTACTTTTACTTGAGACAACCGTTATACATTTGGTATGCATCAAAAGTGCTTTAAGCATTCTTCCCATTTATCACAGAGTAATAAAAAGACCTCTACACCATGAGTTCGTATTTAATAAAATTCGTATTTTTACTGCTTCATCAAAGACATTCATAAGTGAAATATCGTTTTATCTATTTATTTCCTGATGAGAGTGCTTGACAAGTGAAGAATACGGTGACTGTTAGTACACACTTTGGTTGCCTCTGCCTTGGTTTGTGCTAAAGAAACTTTTCCCACCATTGCTTTTATATTATCAGTGTAAGTGTCAAGACAGTGAAAACGGCAAATCACATCTCAGTGTTATGATGAAAATGGTTTTGACCTAGGGAACCCCTGGGGTCAGCAGATTGCACTTTGAGAATAGCTCTCCTAGACTTCCCTGATACCATTAAGTCTTAACTTACTTTTGTTGGTTCTTGGTCTTGAAATGAATTAGTGATTTTTCATGAGAATAATTTTTGTCAATTTTTAACCTTGTAACTCCTATCTTAGGTTAAGGAAATTAAAATATAGCCAGTATGGAGGTAAAGCTTTTTACTATCTCTTAATATTGATCCTTAAAGGAAACAGACTTCATAGAAAACAGCTGCAAAGCCTGTGGCAGCACTGAAGATGGTAATAGGTGTGTAGAAGTAATTGTTACCAATGAAACTACATCCTGTACCTGTCCTAGCAGTGGCAATCTTTTGGGGTCTCCGAAAATAAAGAAAGGTAAGTAAATAGTTTTAAAAAATTAACTCTTAAGTTGATTCTTTTTTTTTTTTTTCTAAATATAAGAGCTTTTAGAGATCCTGTAACCTAGAATTTAGGAACTGCTTTACAGCCCTAAGAATATCATAAAATTTAGTCAGACACTTAGTATTTCCTTTTTCTTTATGGTGTTTGATTTGTTAAATAGTAACAAAATCAAAAATTGTAAAGCTCCAATCATATTTCCATTATTTCATGCACTTTTTACTTTCAGTAAGCCATCAATTTTGAAATTTTTCTGTGGTTCCCAGTTGGTTCATCCTATGTCATAATATATTTATTGGCATGTTAATTGTAACTCTCACTTGATTTATTCTCAGGCTTATCGCCACACTGTAATGGTAGTGATTGTGGATATTCATCTAGCATGGAAGGGAGTGAAACTGGTTCTCGGGAGGGTTCGGACGTTGCCTGCACTGAAGGCATTTGTAATCATGACGAACACGGTAGGTTCAGATTAAGCTTCCCAATTATTTCTGCTACATGGCTGATTTAAACACCCAAATAAGAGATGATTGATTTCTGCAGGTGATGACTCCTGTGTTCATCACTGTGAAGATAAAGAGGATGATGGCGATAGTTGTGTTGAATGTTGGGCAAATTCTGAAGAGAACACCACCAAAGGAAAAAATAAAAAGAAGAAAAAGAAAAGCAAGATGTTGAAATGTGATGAACATGTAAGTGTCATAACTTGGAATCCTTAAACCTTTGTTCTTTTCCTTGGAGTGGCAAGTGTGCAGCTTAGCTGCTAGGATTTTTTTTTTTTTTTTTTTTGAGAATGAGTACCTATGCAGTTCCATTGGTTGCTCATCTTGTGAATTTATATGCATGTGTGTGTCTGACGTGGTCATTTGTCCAACAGTCGATGTGAGTCCTAAATCCAATTCATTCTTTTCATAATAGTTTTTAATCTTTTAGCTCTGTAATCTTGAGCAGTTTGCTTGATCTGTTTTCCCGTCTGTGAAATGTCGATAACAGTCCCTGTCAGATTAGGTTCTGTGAAGATGAAATTATATTGGTGGGTTAGCATAGTGTTTGGTGTGCAGTAAATGCCTAGCAACTGCCAGCTGTTGCTGTTATTCAGTATTCCTGCTAAAATCTTAACACACTCTCAGGGCGTTTTTTTTCTTTAAAAAATAGTCATTGCTATTATTCCCTGCCTTTTTACCTGAGAAATCCTTTTGCTGTGGTTTCAGATCCAAAAGCTTGGAAGCTGTATTACAGATCCAGGTAATCGAGAGGCCTCAGGAAATACCGTGCACACAGTGTTTCACCGTGACAAGACCAAAGATACACATCCTGAAAGCTGTTGCAGCTCTGAAAAGGGTGGGCAGCCACTGCCTTGGTTTGAGCATAGGAAAAATGTACCACAGTTTGCAGAACATACAGAAACGTCATTTGGTCCTGATTCCGGAAAAGGTGCCAAGAGCTTAGTTGAACTCCTTGTAAGTAAGCCATGATTATCTTTCTGTGGATAACTGATTGTTCACGGGGTAGATGTGGGAGGGAACGTACTTGAGGGTTTAACGTTGGGAATGGGAGGAGGCTTTTAAGCAGTTAAGGGCAGTATTTCATTATTTTTTGGTGACTTCATTCCTGCTCTTCCACTTAACTACTCTGGAGCACATTTCCTCGTCTTCCCTTGTCTCAAAGGTAGAAAAGATTAGCTGGGAGACGGGGATAGAGTTAGCATTATGTCCAGGAGTCTGACTCCTTGACGAGCGTTATTATAAGCAAACTGCCTTTCTGAGTGGCAATTTATGGTAGCCACCCTTCCAGACCAGGAAAGAATATAGAATCTGAACTAGAGCCCACTTTCTAGGTTACTTCCTTTAGGTGTCATGTAGGATAAAAGCATATAACTGAACTTGGAAAATCTTTTATTACTGACTCCAATTCTTGATACTTTAGATGAATTATACCTGATTCCAAGTGACCCAGTGCATAGTTTGTGTGGGACTTGGAGGAGGGGCAAAGAAGGAGAAGGGTGGTATCTTTTCTCTCGTCATTATGGGATCCCAAGGGAACCAAATCCTTTAGAATATTAGCTCTTTCCTTTTTCATATGGTTGTAAAGTTTAATGGTGATGCTGTGTATTTCATAAGTTTAAAAAAGGTTATATTTTATTTAATGTGTAGAGATAAAAGTTTCAACATAGAACCAGCCCCAGATAAGTCAGGTTATTTAAAATTTGGTAGCTATTTGTAACCATCCCTAATCACTTTTGAAGGCTGAAGTGTGTTGGGAGTCTGCTTGTAGGCTTCTAGGACAAATTACAGATCCAGAGTTTTAAACCAAGTTGAGTTGCCTTTTATTCTTACTTAGTACTTTCTAAGACAGAATGACGTTATGCTTATCCTGTAAACATTCCAATTAAACTAAAGGTTAGACTGCTTTCATTTTTCTCTGTCCTCCATCACCATAGCATTTTGCATTCTTAATTTAAGTCATAGTCTTTACTACTGCTTTGATTTGCAGGATGAGTCTGAATGTACTTCAGATGAGGAAATCTTTATCTCACAAGATGAAATACAGTCATTTATGGCTAATAACCAGTCTTTCTACAGCAATAGAGAACAATACCGACAGCATCTGAAGGAGAAATTTAATAAATACTGCCGCTTAAATGATCACAAGAGCCCCATTTGTAGTGGCTGGTTGACAACGGCTGGAGCAAATTAAATAAATAAAATAGCTCTGTCTTTTCAATGAAACACTCAAGATGACTACTGCGCCTTCTCTTTCAAAAAAAACTCTTAATTTAGTGACTTATGGCAAAATTTTATCTTAATGTGATTCTTTCTTGTTTTGGGAGACGGTGGAGGTAACCTCCTTAGTTTGTTCTTTCCTCAGGCTTGTGTCTTTAGTTGTGTGGCTGCGCAGGCCTGCCGTATGATTTAAGCCATCCCTTTTCATTAAATGTTTCTCTTCCTGTGAGACTTACTAAAAAGCAACTTAGTGGCAAAAAGTAATGTTGTACTTATACTTCTGTACAGAAATGACAATGAGCTGAATATATGGTTTTACAAAGTAGACATCCACTTGCGAAATGTTGGGATGTAATGTTAAAGCGCAATGTGCAAAATTTAAAATAAAGAATATTTATTAATACGCATAGTAAAATTTGGTGTACATGTTTCTGCTTAATGTGTGGCAGTATTTTAATTTGCCACCTGTGGTCTTGGTACTTGGCCAGTGTTGATGTTAGAGAGGATGAGGAGCCAATGAGGAGAGAGATGCAGATTGCTGAAGACAAATTCTTCCCTTCATCAGAGCTGACAACCGAGGAAAGCAGTTTCCAGTCTTCTGTTTTGAAAGAATAAGTTTGCTGTGATACCTTTAAATACTGGCTAGCATCTTATTCCTCATGAGACTTTTAATTGCTGTTACTAATAAATTCCCTGATACAGAACACAAAGCACCTTAAATTCAGAGGTTCATATTGAACTAGAAGAATGAGAACAAAACTTGGCAGAATTTCAACCAAAGGTTTGCTGATAAGTAATTACTCAGCATGTAGAGAACTGGGAGCAGAAGGCTGCACTGAGAGCTAACCACACTGCAGTCTGTGTAAGCGCCTGTTGCTTATCTGGTTTCCAACAATAAGGTCACTATGGCATTACAGTTTACTGCTTTCACAAGCTGTCTGTGAGTACTGAAGAAGGAGAGATTCCCCTAGGAGTAGCATTTGGCTGCCATTTAAAAGGTTGAGTCAGTAATTCCGTAAACTCATGTGCTTAGAGTTTTGTGTCCACAGGTTGATAATACTTGGTGGGCAGCAAATAGTGGGACGGTCAGTACCTCTGTGCGGTGGGGATGGAGTGAATTTTATAGGCTTTCTACCACTTAATCAGACTTCTAATCAGATTTCAAATGGGCAACAGCAGAAGCTTAGTGAGATTTAACTTTTGTAGTTGGTGGCATTTTTTTTGATCCACCCGAGTTGTCTTTTCAAATCAAAGTGTTGTATAGGGATTGGGGCGGAGGTAAAGTGAGTCATTCCTTTCTGACTCTTGGGTGCTTTCATCCTGGAATCCATAAAAAATGACTAAGGGTCTCCCAGAGCCCTTGGCTCTGAGCCCAAACCCCTCTCCACCACCTGTCGCAGTCAGGTTCTCTTGAGATCCCTAAATTAAGCAAGGGCTGGTTTTATTTTGTTTTCATCTTTGCCCCTGGGGCCAAACACAGGAGTGCTTGTTGAATGAATAAACCAGCCACATTCACTGCTTATTCCGTTGCTTGCAGTAGCAGGATTCCAGTAGCTATGCAGAGATGTTTTCTCTTTGGAAGGATGCTATATAAAGAATGCAGAAGTGAGGCAGTTTTCATGCTTTGATGGAATATCCTTAGTGGTCAGAAAAGTGAGTTCTACTTTGGACAGAACCAACAACCTAAGAAGAGACGAAGGAGAATGGAGTGCAGGCAGTTTAGGAGCGCATCCCCTGGCCTAATACTGGACTGCTTGCCATCCAAGCCAGGCTTCACATCTGTCTCAGTATAGTCTATAAAACGAAAGTGTTAATAGGTACTATCTCATATGGCTCTTGGGCATATTAATATATTTATTTATTTATTTATTTATTTTTTGCGGTACGCGGGCCTCTCACTGTTGTGGCCTCTCCCGTTGCGGAGCACAGGCTCTGGACACGCAGGCCCAGCGGCCATGGCTCACGGGTCCAGCCGCTCCGCGGCATGTGGGATCTTCCCGGACCGGGGCACGAACCCGTGTCCCCTGCATCGGCAGGCGGACTCTCAACCACTGCGCCACCAGGGAAGCCCCATATTAATATATTTAAAGTGCTTATAAAAGTGCCTGTCACACAGTAAGCGCTCAATAAATGTTAGCTATTGCTTTAATCTCTTACATACACCGTGCTAACATTTGCTCCAATGGGAGTGGGAGGGCTTAAGGAAAGTTGTAGACTGTAGGCCATTAGGGGACACAACCCCCCCCAGTACACGTGTACTTGGGGGTCTTTGCATTTTTAACCATCAGTTCTCCTTGGTGAGTAAGGCCAAGGGATCAGGTAGGGTTGAAAGCCCCTCCCAAGGTCACCCAGCGTTGATAGCTGAGACACTCACAGCCCTTTCTGAGCTGAATCCTTCCCATCAGCCACCGGCTGGTTTAGGAAGGCGTTGGAGTCACCTTAAGTGCCCTTAATTTCTCTTCCTGGCCTTAGGGGTCAGGAACAGGGAAGGCAGACCGAGCAGGAAGCAGGAGTACGTGCGTTCTCGGGCCTGGTGCAAGCCCCCGCCAAACTTCGTTTTCCTCCCCGGAGGGTAGGAGCTCACCAGGAAAGCAGGACCGCGAACTCCCAGCACCCTCCGGCCCTGTCCCACGAGGAGCCGTTTCCTCCCGGCGCAGACTGGGCGGGGCCGGAGGGGGCGGGGCCGTGCCCTCGCTGCAGGCGCAGGGGGCGGGGTGGCCAGGCCGCTGTTGGTTCTCCGGCGGGATGTGGCCATTCGCGGAGCAGCGGAGGGTGGAGCCGGGGGCGGAGGCAGGCCAGAGTGGAGGCAGGTCCAGGCGCAGCTCTGACTGGGGCTGGTCGGCGGCGGTTGCCGCGGTGGTGACAAGAGAGGGGTCGGGCCCCTACGACCCGGGGCGGAGCTCTGCGATCCAAGTGCTGGTCTCCCCAAGCGAGGTGGGCGGGCGGCTCGGGACCCTGGCCAGGGCCGGCATGGAGCGGTGGCGTGACCGGCTGGCACTGGTGACGGGAGCTTCGGGGGGCGTCGGCGCGGCCGTGGCCCGAGCCCTGGTCCAGCAGGGACTGAAGGTGGTGGGTTGTGCCCGCACCGTGGGCAACATCGAGGTAATGCCCTGCTGGGGAACGGGTCGCTCTGGGTGACGTCGTTTCTGCCGGGCTAGGGTCCAGGTGGGGGATGGGGAGTGGTCGGAGCCAAGCTGTCACGCTGCCCTCACTTGCCCGCCACCCCAGGGTCACTTGCAGCAGGCTCAGGGGCAAGAGAAACGGATGCCTAGGTGGAGGGGAGGCTGCTTTTGGACCCCTCAGGGCAGGACTCCACCTTCGCTTTTCAAAGTCCAATCTTTTAAGGACCCTTTTCTCCTGACGGCCTCTCCTCCAGTATACCAACTCTCTGACTCACTGGCATCTTTCTCCTTCTCCCCGACCTGCATGCCCGGGTTGGCTGAGGAAGGGAGAAGCCAGAGATCAGGGGCTAAGCCAGGGAGAAGGAAAGAAAGTTTCCTGCCTCAGTGGCTAAGCTGGCTACTGGATTGCTTCCTCTGGTCCCCAGACCTAGCCCACAAAGCCAAGCAGTGAGGTTTTGATCATGATCATTTTCACCCAGAACTGCGAATGGGGTTGTGGTGGGAGTGGAACTTTTCTGACGAGGCTCAGCTCCATCTTCCCCCGAAATGTGAGGGTTACCTCCTACCGATGGACGTAAGGGACGAATGGGATATATAGGTAGACGTTTCTTCAATCTCACTGTCCCAGGTGGGACTGACTAGGTGAAATAGGGCATTGAACATGTGAGCCCTGGGGGACAAAGCATTCTGGAACTGAACCTCCTGGTTTTTCTCTTAACGTGGGTTGGGAGCCCCAAGAGTTGTGAGCAGGGAGGAAGAATACAAGAAATTTCCGTCATAGGATCACTTTGGATTTGCCCCTGGCAAGACCCCTCTCAGGGATTGGGCTAGTGCTTAGCTTTGTCTCCACTCTTGCTCAAAGTCCCTGGGCTGGGAGAGGGTGAGGAGGTCTTGGGTGGGGGCACAGCGGGAAGGTGTACCGGAAGGAGGACGGTGTCCCCCCCCCGCCCCCGCGCCCTGCCGCTGACCAAAGGTGCACTTTATAGCCTCCTAGATAGTCCCAAGGTCACCTGGCTATACTGTTGCCCCACTCTCCCCCTCCCTTTCTCCTATCCTGAGGCGCTCAGGGCCCAGCCTGCACTTTGGAGCCTAGAGGATCAGACCAGGGATTAGACCACTTGATTCCCTAATTCTAAAGCCACTCTTGCCTTCTCTTCCTACCACCTCCCGACCCCAAACCAGCCAGGAAAGGGGTCCCTGAGCCCAAAGGAGATCCCCAGGCTGGTCACGAGGGTAGATGAGGACAGGTAGGGCACAGAAGGCGGTGACAGGGAGCCCCTCCATTCTGGCTTTGCTGCAGGGCTTTGAGTCGGGAGGAGGAAGGGAGAAGTTGCATGCCAGGGGAGGGGAGAATTCCAGGCTTCTTTGTCCACAGTCTGCTTTTATGGATTGGTTGATTCACTCATTCATCGATACGAAAACAAAATTTGAGTTCTGGCCTCCTACAACGAGAAGCCCTATTTCCTGAGGTGGTCGTGAGTAGGTGAAAGGGGACTTCTGGGTCCCTGAGGACTGTATCTCTTAAACTCTTGGAAAGTTAAAGCAGAAAAGAATTTCCTAGGTCACCTGACCCGGCCCTTTACTCTCCGCTTGGTCTGGGGGAAGGAAGGTGTTCCCGGGCAGCTGGCCAAGCCGGCCTTCCTCTAGGGCACCCTGCACCCACCAACCCGATCCCTCCCACACATGTACGTAGTCACCTTCATGAGGCTCAGGTGCCCGGTCGGTCACTGGCCTCCAAGGCTACCACGTAGCTTGTTTTCTCCCTGATTCTGAATGGCAGCTTCCCTCATAGCCATCTCTCAATGGCCCGTCTTTCTCAGATCTTTCTCTCTCAGGGATCCTCAGTGTCTTGAGGACCCTGGCGATGCACAGGGGCACCCAATGTCACCTGCCACCTGGCTTGGCTCACAGTACCCAGAGAAACTTTGGGGTGGAGGGTGGTGCACCGTGGGTCAGAGAGAAAGAATCCGTCCTGACTTTCTGACCCTTTCTATAGGCGGAGTGAGGGGCGACTGGCAGTTGGGCTCAGCTGAAAAGTACGTGTGAGGACCCTGAGCCAACTGGCTGCAGTTTGTGGAGGGAGGGCGATAGTTTAGATATAAGCCCTGCCGGGAGGGACTGGATGCAATGATGGGAGAGAAGAGAATCGAGGCCCTGGTGTAACCAGCTCAGTGACTCGTGGCACCGGCAGAAGCAGCAGGGGGGTGGGGGAGGCTTGCATCTCCCCTACGAGCAGAGGTGTGTTCCTTTGGGGAGAGAGTCAGAAAAGAGATATCACTCCATTCCCAGGGTCCCTGGGCCCCTTCTCTGACACGCTCACAGCCCCAGCCCTTCTCCCCTCTTAGACCTGAAGACTCGAGTTTATCCCTCAGGTTCCTCCATGGATGATCTCAGCCTCCCCCTCCCTCCCGGCTCTCACCACCCACCCCCCAACCCCAGGACTTTGACCAAAGAGGACACGCTTTGGGGATAGGCAGTCCCAACATCTCTGTGGCTGCAAGGTGGCTGCCAAAGGCGAGGGTTCTGTGAGCAGTGACACCGGTGGGAGGTTATCTCTGGGTGGGGAGGCGTGGAGTGAGCGGCTCACCTCAGTTAGACCCCTGTTGGGTTTCATAGGAGCTGGCTGCCGAATGTAAGAGTGCAGGCTACCCCGGGACTTTGATGCCCTACAGATGTGACCTGTCAAATGAGGAGGACATCCTCTCCATGTTCTCGGCGGTCCGCTCTCAGCACAGCGGTGTGGACATCTGTATCAACAACGCCGGCTTGGCCCGGCCTGACACCCTGCTCTCAGGCAGCACCAGCGGTTGGAAGGACATGTTCAATGTAAGGGCTGAAGGCCTGTGGCTGGGGGTGACAGGGATGGGGGAGAGGCTGGGAGAAGAGCGGAGAGCCAGGAGCCAGGGTGCTGCTGGGGATAGACATCTACTGAGAGGGGCCTTCAGTTTCCTACCTGGGGCACTCTCCCCTGCTTCTCCTCCCCGGAAGGAGAGAGAGTGGATGAATGGCCATATCTTTTTCATTCTTCTTTCCTTTGAGCCCCTGGGGGCAGTTCTTCAAGTCTAGGCTGATTTCCTTCTATTGGAAGAGATATGGATAGGAGAGAGAATGGCTGTCTGAACGTCCCCAAGTGTCAGCACTGTGCTGAGTGCTTGGGACCATGGTCTTACGGGAAGAAAAGGGACCGAGAGACAGGAGATAAAGAAGATGATCAGCCCCGCCAGTAACTATGTGGCTTCAGGCAGGTAGTTACGCTGTCTGAGCTTGTCTTGTCACATTTAATTGGGATGAAACACACCTAGACCATCCATATCTGGGGTCACAAACTCCACTGTCCCCTGGGGCTGGGTAGGTACGTAAAGGAGGGAGGCGGGTCATATGGGAAATACATGGATGTCTGGGGGTGGCTGCGCTGCAGTCTGGGCAGTGCGGGCAGATCCTATGACCTCTCTGAGAGCAGAGAGGACCTAGATTTTCATGTGGAACCTCACCCCTCCCATTCACCAAAACCTCAGCTCCAGGAGGGCAAGGAGTTTTGTCTGTTTTCCTCTCTGTCACAGCCTCAGCCTGCAAACACTCCACAGATACTTTTTGAATATATGAAACCTTCCAATACATATTGGAAGTGAATTTTAAAATGTTTCAAAACCACGTGTGGACCAAACACAGCCGTCAGGACGTGGGTTTTCAACTTCTAGACTGTATTGTGAGGCAATATTGGGGTATGAAAATATTCTGAGACGTTGAAAGCATTGTGTACATGGGACGCTTCTTTCCCCTCACAATCCTTTTCACATGTGCTCCCAATAGATTTAGCGCCTAACAGGTGCTTGGGCCCAGAGATACGCAATGAAGCTTGAAACAATAAACGGGAAATGAAGCACTGCCTTTTCCCTCAGAGAGCCTTCTGGGGGATCCGGGTTGTGGTCGTCACCTGCAGTAAGGGGGTCTTTAAACCTGGGCCTCAGCTTACCCATCTGTAAATTGAGGCACACATATTAAGTCCCTAAGACCCCTTTCAGCTTGAACACTATATAATTCTCTTAGGATCGTCTTATGAGGCATCTCCCAATAGAACCACATCATTAGACACACAGGGAACCCCTGGCCCTATACCTAGGAGAATCCACTCCCCTGGCCCAAGGGGATCTGTTTCTCTGACTCCATCCATCCGTCCTCAGGAGCTCAGTTCTCTGCCTCAGAAACCCACATTGTTAAGAGGACCAGAAGCAGGGCTGGAAACCTCTTACGTCCTGCCGTGAATGCTGGGGCAGGTTTACACCGAGAGTTATTTGTCCTGATGCCTGGCTCTGACACCTGATAAAGAGAAACATCTAATCTCCTGGCTGGTCTCCTCTCTTCCCCAGAGGAGAGAGCGAAGACCTGCTGAAAGCTTTATCACTGCTTGTCCTCGTGGGTGAGGCTAAAGGGGTGGGGCTGGGCAGGAGCTTTAGAGCAGCGACACTTCTTCAGGCCTCTGTTCCAGGAAGGGCGGGGATCTGGGGTCACCTCTGCCAGAGGAGCAGGAGTGGGAGGGTGCCAAGGAAGGCAGGAAGCCCCCATGCCCTTGGGACGTCCCTTGCCATCCTGTGACAAGTTACCCCACCCTCTGAAGAGTCTCTGTGCCTAGTCTTACAGATGGAAGAGAGGTTAAAGGAAGGCGCAGGATGAAGGAGGATCAGGCCTTCTCCTGTCCACTGTAGTCTCAAGGGAGGGACAGGAAAGGCACAGAGAGCAGTGGGTAAGGTAGGGAGAGGCTAAGATCTGTCCTGAGGAGAGATTTTTTTTTTTTTTTTTTTTTGCGTTACGCGGGCCTCTCACTGTTGTGGCCTCTCCCGTTGCGGAGCACAGGCTCCGGATGCGCAGGCTCAGCGACCATGGCTCACGGGCCCAGCCGCTCCGTGGCATGTGGGATCTTCCCAGACCGGGTCACGAACCCGTGTCCCCTGCATCAGCAGGCGGACTCTGAACCACTGCGCCACCAGGGAAGCCCCTGAGGAGAGATTTTTAAAGTCTTTTTTGGAAGGATTTTAGGCTGTTTAGGAGAGAGGCGAGCCAGTGACTCTGTCCCAGAGAAGAGTAGGGCATTTGGAGAAGAAAGGAGATGATTCCCTAAGGTAGAGGTCCTGCTGTTTGCACAGGAGACGGCCAAGACAGGGAGGGTTCCTGGGTTGTGGGTGCGTTTGGGGGGCATCGTCCAGGGAGAGGTGCTTCCTCTGCTGTCAGCTGGGGCTGGAGGCTTGAGGGGGAGGAACCTAAAGCCAGGTGACCTGTCCCCTTCATGGGTCTCTGGTAGGATCTGGACTCTGTTTTGGATGCCACCCGCCCCCCCCCATCCCACCCCAGGGTGCTCTGTGGCTCCATCACCTGCTCAGATGGGCCCAAGCTGGAGACACCCCACTGCCCCTCTGGCCTGCAGGTGAACGTGCTGGCCCTCAGCATCTGCACACGGGAGGCCTACCAGTCCATGAGGGAGCGGAAGGTGGATGACGGGCACATCATTAACATCAACAGGTGAGGCCGGTGGCTGAGGGCCGGAGTTCAGATCACCACGCGCCCTCCCAGCTGGGTGATCGCCTGCGGCCCATTTGACCTCTTTGGACCTCAGTTTCCTGGGTGGTAAAACAAGGATTTAATACCCAGTTAATACCCAAATGGCACGACTGTGGTGAGGGGAAGAATAGTATGTGTCAAGTGCCAGCCCCTAGTTGGCTGAAAGGGGTAGCTCAGCCCCGTTGCAGCTGAGGCCTGGGGGCTCTCCTGGGACTGAGGTTCTCCATTCCTCAGGCCGCAGCATGAACCTCACCTCGTGGCACAAAGACTGCACAGTCTCTGTCACTGGGGAGTCCCCGGAGACGTGGCCTCTGTGCCACAGATCTCCCAATAGAACCACATCAGTGAACACACAGATGAAATCGAGAGAGTTTTGACAACCTGCGTGGACTGGAGAGTGAATGCTGGGGTCGGCGTAGGGAGGACTCCTAGGAAGAGTGGGGCTCACAGGAGCTGCTTGAATTACAGAAGCTGGGCCAGTGGCCGTGACGATGGCCTCTGGAGGTCCCGTTTAGAAGGCGTCCAGGGGGTGGGGTTGGCTGGTACAGCAGGGGGCACTGCTTCAATCTCTTCTTTCCCCTTCCCTCCCTCCACCCAGCATGTCTGGCCACCAAGTGCCACCCCAGTCCGTGGCCCATTTCTACAGTGCTACCAAGTACGCCGTCACTGCGCTGACAGAGGGGCTGAGGCAAGAGCTTCGGGAGGCCCAGACCCACATCCGAGCCACGGTGAGGGGTGGCCTGGCCCTGGTGGGGGTTGGGAGGCACAGGCCCGCTCACCCCACACACTTGCGGCCCGGGGGCCCATGTCCTGGCTGTGCTGCTTAGAGCTCCCGAGTCTGTACTGGGCCCACATCTACTGGGCTCTGCTGCTACTTGCATGGCCCTGCTCAGTACCTGAGTTCCCGCATTTCTCGGACTTTGAGGTGGGAGGCGGGTGACCTGAAGGGAACGTGGTGGGGTGAGACTGAGGGAAAGCAAGGGATTGTGGGAAACCACAGCTGGAAAGTGGGACTCTGGGCTCTTCCCTTGAAGGCTGTATGACCTTGGGTGACTCGCTCAACCTCCCCAAGCCTCAGTCTTCTCATCTGTAAAATGGAGATGATAATACCTGTCATGTTATGAGGTTTTAAGGGACACCACTTTGTAAAACTGACCTGGCTTATAGTAACGGCTCTGTAGCTGATAGCAATCATTCGGATAATCCCCAGTGGCAGCTTTGGAGGGAGGAGGTGGCTGCTGGACATCGGGCAGCCATCACTGGGAAGCTGGGGCCCTTTGGCTTCCATCCTTTCTCTGCAACCTCCCCAAGGCCTGGCCTCTGACTGGGGCTCAGCTCCTGAGCAGGCTGTCTCTGTTGGCCCAGTGCATCTCTCCAGGAGTGGTGGAGACACAATTCGCCTTCAAACTCCATGACAAGGACCCTGAGAAGGCAGCTGCCACCTATGAACACATGGAGGTGGGGCCCAGTGAAGCCATTCACTTCCTAAATGAAGGCAGAGGGAACCCTGGCCTTTAGACTTAGCCCTTCTAGCCAGCCTGTCACCCCTCCTGCAGGGTGGTGGTGGGAATGGAGGTGCTGGAGAGGACCTCAGTGGTGGGAGGGGACTTGGATCCATCCTTCCCTCATCTCACCCCTTTCCCCTGGTGCTCTCAGTGTCTCAAACCTGAGGATGTGGCCAAGGCTGTCATCTATGTCCTCAGCACCCCGCCACACGTCCAGGTGAGTCTGGCCTTGGATGTCCATCCCCTGGAGGAGCCCAACCGTCCCCAGAGGAGAAGAGCAGGGAGGCTTTAAGGGGGTGGGGAGAGTGTCCTGGCTGCCTCAAGCCTTGTGCCTTCCGCAGATCGGAGACATCCAGATGAGGCCCACGGAGCAGGTGACCTAGTTTCCTGTGGGGAGCTCCTCCTTCCCTCCCTGCCCCTCAAGGCTTGGCACCTGCCTCTGGATTTGGGGTGTTGATTTCTGGACCCTTGGATTCCACTTCCTTTCCCCACCCCCAGCAGGGGCTAGAAAACTTGTTTGAGGTTTCATATAATCTTGTCCAGTTGTTTCCACCGAATTTGAAAAATGGGCAGGGGAGAGGAGGTGGTGTCCCTGACTGTTTTCCCTGCTGATTCATTCTTGGTCTCCGTCTTGGGCTCCTTGGCCTTTGTTTGCTGTCCTTGGTCTCTTCCCTTTGACCTGGGAAAGGGGCTGTGGCCAAAAGTGGGGCTTTCCCCTATCTTCTTGCACCCCACCCCCGTCCCTTCAGGATGGGCGGCAGAGGAAAGCCCTCACCTTCCATCTGAGTGGCTTTCGGGGCTCTGGGCTTCCTCCTTTCCCTGCATCCCACCCCCACCCCATCTACTCCCCGTCCCAGTTCTCCAGCCCCACTGTGGCTTCTCAGCCCCCGGAGGGGTCCTCACTCCACTCTCTGGCAGCAGAGTACCAGGGCCTGCCTCCCATGTGGGTTTCACTGTGATCATTAAAAAAGAAAAACTGCGACAACCTACCTTGGCTTCAGAAGTGTCTTTCAGGTCTTCCCCCTTCCTGTGATCAGGAATGGTTGTGTCTCGGAGTTTCTTCCAGGAGAGTGGGAAGGTGGATGGATTGGGGGCATCGCTCCTGGAGTGTGGATTACCTTTGGGCTGGGTCTTGAAAATGGGTAGGAGTTTGCCTGCCAGAAAAGAAGACAACAGGGCTTGCAAGGCGGGGAGGCCCGGAAGAGCACGCAGTATTGTGGGAACAGCACAGAACTTAGTGCAGGAGTGAGGTGGGGCTGAAAAGGTAGCTCCTTGCCTGGATCCCCCGGGGGTCTGAGTGCTGAGCAAGGAGTCTGGCCATTACCTGTGGGCCAAGGGCATCGGTTGGTTTGTCAGCAGGTGCAGGTCAGGCACAGAGCTGTCACTTAGAGAATCAGCGCCATGGCACAGGAAGTTATTGGTGGGGTCCTGCTGACTGGTGCCGATGGTTTGACAGGCAATGGAGGTGTAGAGTAGGGGCTGGATGTAGGAGAATCTTCTGAGGAAAGTCACCAGCGCCTGGTGGAGGACGGGATGTGGGGAGGGAGTCACCACGACTAACCAGGTTGAATAGGGAAGCCAACACATCCCCTTAAAGTGTCCTTTGCTGGTACTAGGGTGAATGAGGTCCTCCAGCCTCCTGGGACCTTGAAGGGTGCAGAACGCAGCCCACGGTAGGCTCAGCTCAGCGGCGAGCACCCCTCGGGCCAGTGACTGGGCGGTGGAGGTCGTCGCTCAGCCGGCCCTCCAGGGGGCGCTGTGGGCATGCGCCGTGCGGCTCCAGGCCGGGGGCGGGGCCGTCCGAACGCGGAAGCGGAGTGGTTCACGTGGGGGCCAGGAGGGGCCTGTCTAGGTTCCGCGGCCGGGTTCTGGCCAGCACCCTACTGGGAATGCTGGCCTTTCCTGTATCTGAGTGGGTGGGCCGGGAGCAGCCTTCGGGTCCCCTTCACCCGCTTTCGGGGCCTGGGAGCGGGCCCAGGCGGGGTTGACCACTCCTGAGGACGCAGCTGGGGCATCGACCATGGCACTGCTCTCGGCCGTCGGGGGCGCGACCTGGCATTGCTGCGGTCGCCTCCTCACGCGTCCTTTCTCCCAAGCGGCGGGGCGTGGGGTGCGGCCCGGCGGGGAGGAGCTAAGCCGCCTGCTCCTGGATGACCTGGCGCCGACTCCGCGGCCGGCCGGGGGGCTGGAGGTTCTGTTTGGCCTGTCCCCGTGTCTCCTGGCTCTGCGGGCCGCCCGCCGCCGCGTGGCCCGGCTCCTGCTCCAGGCCGGTAGGTCCAGGCTGCAGGGGGAGCGGGCCGAGCTGCTGCGCGCGGCTGAGGCGCGGGACATCCCGGTTCTGCGGCCCAGACGGCGGAAGCTGGACGTCCTGTGCCGCTACCAGGTCCACCAGGGCGTCTGCATGGAAGTGAGCCCGCTGCGGCCCCGGCCCTGGGCTGAGGCCGGGGAGGCCGGGGAGGCCCGGCCAGGAGACGACCCCCAGCAGCTGTGGCTCGTCCTCGAGGGGCTACAGGATCCCCGGAATCTTGGGGCCGTGCTGCGCTCCGCTCACTTTCTCGGAGTGGATAAAGTCATCACCAGCCGGAGAAACAGGCATGGCCTCCCCTTATTCCCCGTGTGCCCCAATTTGGAGGCGCAGCCGAGTTCCTAAGCACCTTGACCCTTGGGTGGTCCCTCAGCCAGGCCTCCCCAATGCCAAAATTCTCACCCCTAACTCTTGGGGGCTGGGGGGAGGGCACGGCACCGGGCTTGAGATTACCCAGCCTCATACGGTGGCATGGGGAAACCTTGCAGCTGCCCGCTCAGTCCTGTAGTCAGCAAGGCCAGCGCCGGGGCTATGGAGGTGATGGACGTGTTCTCCACTGATGACCTGGCCGGTTTTTTACAGGTAATGGCGCGGAGAAGGAGGGGGGGCGGGGTGTCAGTAAAGGAGAAGAAATGAGCCAAGTTAAGTCTCTCCAAGGGCCCCCAGCTTAGCAGCTGATGGACGAAAGGGAGAGAAGGGGACGTGTTGGTATCGCTTCCGACATCCTTCTAAATCCCTTTAGGAAGAGAAGGATCCGGAGTTTTAAAAACCACACATGGTGGGACTTCCCTGGCAGTCCAGTGGTTAAGACTCCGCGCTTCAAATTCAGGGGGCGCGGGTTCCATCCGCGGTCGGGGACTAAGATCCCACATGCCCCGCGGCGCGGCCAAAAAAAAGGAAAACACACACGCACGGAGCAGAATCTGATGTTAAGGACTTCTACCGCACTCCCTTCCGAGGCGTACATCTGTGCTCCTCCTGCGGGTTTACGCAGTGCCTCACTGCCCAGTAAGCAGGTATTCAGTAAATGCTCAGCTGTGAGGAACAGGTGGCTCCTGGTTCCTCCAGGAGGGGCGCGGCTTGAAAGGCAACCTCAACAGGGACTAGTCCATGCCTTTCCCCTCGTCCCTCCCACAAGCGAAGAAACAAAGCAACAAAAGAAACCCTCAAAACCACCACCACCGCCAAAAAAACCACTTCGATATCTAAGAAGAAAGGGGCAAACCTAAGTATTAATAAAACCCCTCTCCTGGTCCATACACATTTTTCTTCAGCTGTGCTTCCCTTGCTGGACACAAGGGGGCAGTACTGCCCTGTATTTAGCAGCTTCCCTGACCATCCTCTCCCAGGGCTCCCAAGTCACAGTCCTTGGATCTCTTTTCTGTATATATTCATTTCTTGTTGGTCGCATCCAGTCTGATGGCTTTAAATGCCATCTATATTCGAATGCCTCCCAAACTTGTATCCTCCTGGATCTTGCTCCTGAACCTCAGATTTACATATGTAGTTGCCTGCTCAACAGCTCTTTTTTTCTGTCTTATGATCATTTCAAACAAGATTTCCAAATGTTGTTCCTGTTCCTTTTGCAGACGTGCCCAGCTCAATTGATGGCAACTCCTCCATGCCTTCAGTTGTTTAGGCCCCAATACCTTGGCACCCTCCTTGATTCTTGCTACTCTCACTCACCATGTCCCACCTGTTGTCATATCCTTTTGTTTTTACCTTGATGTTATTTCCACGTTCTCACCATTTCTCACCATCTCCACTGTTACCACTCTGGTCCAAGCCACCATCATCTCTAGCCTGTATCATTGCAGAAACCTAACTGGTCTGCTTGTTTCTGCTCGTGGTTCTCAACACAGGCAGAGTGATTCTGTAGAGACATAAGTCAGACCATGTTACTAGTTCTCTGCTCAAAAACCTTTCAAAGCCTTTGCATCTCTCAGAGTAAAAGCCAAAGGCCTTCCAGTGGCTTTTGAGGTCCTACCTCACGTGGCCCTTTGTTTCCTCTCCTGTCTCAGTGGCTCCCTGTCCACTGGCCACCTTGTTCTGCTCTTCCTCATGCATGCCAGGTAAGCACCCGCCTCTGGGCCTTTGCACTTACTGATCTCTTTCTAGAATATTCCTCCCCCAGATGTGTACATGGTGCTCCCTCACCTCCTTCAGGTCTGCATTCAAATGTCACTTCGGTGAGGCCTTCCCTGACCACCCTTCTACGAGGCTGGGATTTGGGCCTGTTTTGTTCATTGCCTTATGCGAGTGCCTAGAACAGAACCTGCCCATTCTAGGTGCTTAATAACTATTGACTGAATCTGGTGGCTCAACGAGGGAATGAATATATGGGCAAGGCCGGGGCTCTGATGGAGGTTTGGTGAGCTAGAGCATGATTTCTTCTTCCCTGTTTCAGGCCAAAGCCCGGCAGGGCTGGCTCGTGGCTGGCACGGTGGGCTGCCCGGGGCCTGAGGTCTCCCTGTCTTCTGAGATCCCCATCACTAATTGCTTGGAGTTCCGCTGGGACCGGCCTACTCTTCTAGTGCTGGGTAGGTAGATGCCCCTGCTTTTCTGTGCTCAGACATGCATTTTCTGAGTGCCTGTGTGAACAGCTGGGGCCTCCCTAACCCTCTGGCCCCCGTACCCTGCAGGGAACGAGGGCTCTGGTCTGTCCCGGGAGGTGCAGGCCTCCTGCCAGCTTCTGCTTAACATCCGGCCCGGCCGGCAGCTGCCTCCTGGACTCGAATCCTTAAATGTCTCCGTGGCTGCAGGTGAGCCTCCACTCCCCTTACTTCTCTCCCTTTAATCACACATGTACAGCTGGTTCATCCTAAACAAGTTTCTCAGTCTTTGTGTGTCTCTGTTGCTTTATGTGCCAAATGAGGAAAATACCTACATCCTCTTGAGGATGAAGTGAGGGAGTGCCTGGCACATGGTCCCTCCGCTTCTCCATCCTTGCCCCTCTGTCTGTGCAGGAATTATTCTTCACTCCATTTGCAGCCAGAGGAAGGGTTTCCCGGTGGAAGGGAAGAGAGAGCAACCTCTTCAAGACCCCCAAGATCCCTCGGCCTCGTCTGAAGCGCCCAGAGTGGCTCAGCACCCGGGACTGTCCTCGGAATGAGAAAAGGAGAGGCAAGACGGGGGCTGACTTGGACCGTCCGAGGTGTGTGTGTGCTGTGGGGGCACACACATCCACACGCTTGAGTGTGCCGGGGTCTCTTGCCTTCTTGCCTGAGTACGTGCACCCATGTTGATAAACCGCTCTCCCGGGGCTGGGAGCTTTGTGGTGGAGACCAGAGGAAGTTGTTTCCCGTTTTGGCTTTGGACTTGCAATTGGAGATGGCAGCTTGTTAATTTCCAGGCTGTGCTGCTACAGAGGGTCTCTTTCTTTCCAGGCCCTGCCTGGAAGTCAAGGGGAAGTTCAGACATCAGAAGGGAATCAGGTGGCCCAGTCCAGGGGTCCTCTTCCTCTTGGACCAGCATGAGAATGTAGAGGGAAGCCCTGGGCTCTCTTGTGGGCCAGACAGGTGCTAATCCAGGCTCAAACCCTGCCCTACTGGGGCCTTGCGCACGTGGCTTCATCGTGGCTTCATCTTTTTGTGTCTGGGGGCCCTTGTCTCCACCTCTCTCACAGGGCTGTTGTGAGAATCCAGTAAAACATCACCTGGTATCCAGCAGGCCCTCAACCAGTGAGCCATTATATCTGATTTCTCCATTAGGTGGCAGCCTCGCTCTTTGGTCCATAGTCTTCAGGATGCTTTCACAGACACCTGGGGAGATTCCTGGCTGTGGCCCTCCCTCCCCACCCAGAGGCAGGGGAACGATCAGCAAATACCTCCCACCCTACTGGCCCACCGATAACCCCCATGGGTGAGTCATCAGTCAGTCTGCCTCTGTGGAGGGACCCGCTGAACCAGAGCCTTGGCCTTTGAGTCTGGGAGGTGGTGAGGACCTCACAGCATCGCTGTTTATTGTACAACCCGGACAACTTTGGTACTCCTGCCCCAGGGTCCCACAAGTGGAACAGAGGCCACTAGGATAAGTAACGTAGAGCAGTGTTGGCTGCACATTGGAACCACCTGGCAAGCTTTAAAAAACAAGTGACACTGGGGACCCACCCCTCCCAGCCTGATGTAATTGGTCAGTGTGCAACATGAACATCTGAATTTTTAAAGCTTCCCAGATGGGTTTCATGTGCAGCCCAGACTGGGAACCACTAGTGTTCTCAGCCTCAGCAATACTGACATTCTGGGCTGGGTAACTTGCGAAGGCCTGTCCTGTGCATTGTAGGACGTTTAGCAGCATCTCTGACCTCTGCCCAGAGGCCCAGTTGCTGGTAGCACCCTTCTCCCCCTAGTTGTGACAGCCAAAAATGTCTCCAGACACTGCCACGTGTCCCCTGGGGGACAGAATCGCTCCTAGTTGAGAACCAGTGCTCTGGAGCATGGATCTGGAGGACAGCAGCCCTAGGTGTGGATCCCGATGCTGTGTGACCTTGGCCATTTCCTTACCCACCTGCGCCTCAGCCCCCTTCTCAGTCAAAGGGGGATAATCATACCTTCTTGGGTGGCCGGGAGGACATAGAGGGTGATAGGAACTCAGTGCCTTACACATCATAGGTGCTTGGTAAGTAGTACTGCCCTTTTCTCTGTGGAATGGATTTATCTTGGAATTCTAATGGTGATGCCAGTTTAGAAAGACATTTGAATTTGTTTTAAAAATGCCTAAGATGGCTTTAAATTCAAAGTTATTCCTCTCAAGAAGGAGGAAGAAATCCCTTCATAAACGCCATAGATCTCCATTGCCCGGGTCCCGCCTTGAGCTTTGTCCCTGACTGCCACACAGGCTCTGACCTCTGCTGGCACATGTCCATCTTGGGGGTACTGCACCACCTCCCATATCCCTGCTGCACTCTTGACCAAGAGCCTGGTGTGGTTTTTACCTGTGGCTGTGCCTTAGTGTCCTGGGATCAGAGAGTGGGTGGGTGGGGGCATCACTTTAATAGTCCAGGTGCCCAGAGGCACCAGGCTGATTGGATCGGCATCTCTGGGGAAGGTGCCAGGCACCAGCATTTCTTAAGAGTTCCCCAGCTGATGCCAGCGTGCAACCAGTTCAAGAATCACTGGCTCTCAGACCACCCGCAGGTGTCCAGCTGCTTCCAAATCATTCACACCTATGCTTTTGAGTGCATGCCTGAAAGTTTGGGCCAAGCAACCTTTCACCTGTCCCCAAGGTTCTTCAGAAGATGCTGGATCCAGCCCTGACTCTGTGGCTTCCTATCTGGATGGTGTCTTGGTCTCCTCATCTGTAAAATGGGGATAGTGCCATCACTACCTGCTTCAGCTACCCCCTCCCCAATAGGGAGGTTGTAAAAATAAAAAGTATTCTGTAAACTACAGGGCTGTGCGCCCCAGGACTGGCACATGATAATACAAACCTGGATGTGAGGGTTCAGTTTATGTGTCAACCTGACTGGGCCATGGGGTGACTGGATATTTGGTCAAACACTATTCTCTGTGGTTCTGTGATGGTGTGTTTGGATGAGATTAGCATTTGAATTGGTAGACTGAGTAAAGCAGATTGCCCTCCCCAGTGTGATGGGCCTTACCCAATCAGTTGAAGATCCGAATAGAACAAAAAGACCCTTCTGCAAGTAAGAGAATTCTCCCTGCTTTTTGGAACTGAAACATGGCCTCTTCCTGGGCCTTGAGCTGGCTGGCCTTCAGATGGGGACTATATCATCAGCTCTCCTGGATGTCTAGCCCCACCCTGCAGAACTTGGGGCTTGTCAGCCTCTATAATCACATGACCCAATTCCTTATAACATACATAGTGTGTATCTGTATGTGGATGTGTATATATATATCCTATTGGTTCTGCTTCTCTGGAGAACCCAGACTAATAGACCTGATGAAATCAAACTGAGGTGTCCTGGTGCTCCCCTGCATGTGCGGGTACAGAATTTAGTTCTGCTCTCTAGAACTAAACCCAGCATGGAACCTAGAAGTTGGGGTTTGGTGTCCTTGGGGTCCAGAGCCCCCTCCTTCCCACGGACTCCTCCGTGGTGTCTGGAACCCTATCTAACCTGCCTTGGGCCTGCTGTTCATCAGCTTTCTGATTCCCAGTGGTCTGGGCCACCTAGAGGGCCACTCCCCTGGGCAGACAGACAGGCCCAGGCGGCTCCTCCCTGCTTCACCCGCTGGGCAGCAGGCTGGCTTTCCTCTGGAAAGACAGGTTCACTTGGACCAAAGGGAACTGAGGCCATAATTACCTGCCAGGTACACACAGGTGTGTAGTTAGTCATGCAAACCAGGCACTCCCAAGACAAAGAAAATGCACCTGAGGCCCTAAGGCCGAGGATGAGGCCTGATTCTCTTTGCACGTGGCCTCAGGTGCTGGCTTCATAGAGGCTGCTCAGCTCAGCAAGCGCAGTTAAAAGCCCAGGAGCTGGGGTGGCTGTGGCCATGGGTATGAAGGGTGGCAAGGTCGGGATGCAGCCAGAGGAGAGCACAGTGGTGGCTGAGAACATGACCTTGGCTGTTCAGCAGTGTTTGCTTTGAGTTCCAAGCCTGACACTTGCTAGTGGTGTAAATGTGGACATGTCCTTTAACTTTTCCAAGCCTTGGTTTTCCTCATCTGTAAATGGGGACAGTAGTGTCCACCTTGGAGGATCGTGGTATGGATCGTTTTGAGATTGTGCACGTAAAGCCCTCAGCCCCGTGCCCTCAGACTTCAAGGTGTTTTCACAGTGCCTGGGGGCCAACCTAGAGGTCAGGGCACTGGGCTCTGCCCTCCTACCAACCTGGCCTCAATTTCCCCATAGGCTCTAGGGCCCCTTTCAGCTGCAATATGCAGTGGTTTACCGCCAAGAACTGAGGGAGTTGGGGGAGGGGCGGGGGTTGAAATGACATTTGCAGGACCCTCCTTTGTCAGGGTCCCCCAGCCAAGAGGGGACAGGTCTCAGAAGGTTGGTGTTCCCAGAGCAGCTCAATTGTGGCCAGCACCCCTGCCCCCTCCAGGGCTGGCATCTTTTTCTTTTTTTGGCAGGAGGTTAAATTGCCAGTACCCACCCCCAGGCTGGGGTCCTGAACTCGACCCCCCTCCCCACTCCTGCAGGGCCAGGCGCCAGGGAGCCCCACAGTTTGTAAATGTAATCAACCTTGAGGTCTCTGGCTTCCACAGGTGCAGTTAGCATGCCCATCTGCTAATCCCTGATTAATGATGTTTACAAACATGGGACTCCACTCTCAGAGCTGCTCAGCCCCTCCCTCCTGCGCCGGGAGGCAGGGGTCTTCCTAGCACCCCCAGTCCACTACTTCAGGCCTCCCCAGCCGACACCCCTCACCATCCCCTTCCCCAGGCAGTGAGCAGAGATGGAGGTCCTTCCTCAGAGCCCCCTGGCCCAACTCTTACTGCACACAGATGGAAAGGAGACCCAGCGAGAGCACCCAGGGAGACCGGAGGCTGGGAGGCCTGGGATCCTGCTCTTCTTTCTTCCCAGTTCTGGAACTTCCAGGACACACGGTGTTGCCTTTACTCACCAGGCCGGCTCTAGCCCCGGGGCCACACATACATACCTCCCTTCGTGGAGGTGTGGGCCCGTCCCCAGTGCCCCAAGGTTTGGGATCCCCAGCCTCTCCCCAGACACCCCTCCCACCTTCCTGCTGAGGACTGTGTGGGTCTAGTCAGAGGCCCAGTGGCGAAAGCATTAGGAACACACTTCTCAGGGACCTATATTCAGTGTCCTGGGATAATCCATAATGGAAAAGAATATGGGAAAGAATTTGCTGTACAGCTGAAGTTAACACAACATCGTAAATCAACTCTACATCAATTTTAAAAAAGAAAAAAACACACACTTCTGGATCAGACAGTCCTGGGTCCAAATATTGGGTCTGCCTCAGGCCAATCACTTAACCTGATTGAACCGCAGTTTCTTCATCTGTGAAATGGAGATAGGAACAGTACCTATCATAGAGGTCGTTGTGAGCATTAACGATTGGATGTATAAAAAGGACTTAGCACCGTGCCGGCGACACAGTAGGTGCTCAATAAATGTGAGCTTTTTTATGTCAGTGAAAGTAATGACAATGATAAGAATAATGATGATGATGATCAAAGGAGGCATCAGAAGCTACAGAGATGCCCAAGGAGTCCTCCTCCCTGGGGAGAAGGGCAGGTCCCAGCTCATTACTGGTGGGGGCTGGGTGGAGGTGTCAGATTGGAATCACTCCTGGGTCTATTCGCAGCTTCTCTGTTTCATTAACACCTCCCTGGTGGTCTTCAGCTCATCCTGCTGGGGGAGGTGCCTCCTAGAGCTCCCTGCTCCCCACTGCTGGGTCTGTGTTCAGACCCACATACAGAGAGTTTTATGTGGGAGAGAGGTGTCCACTGGCTGGGAGGCTGTCACTGTCCCCTCCCCCCAAGGTCCTGGGGGCCTGGTCAGGGGGTGGAGCGCCTGAGGCTGCCCTTCCTCTCCCCTCCCCCATCAACCTCTCATTCCCCACTGCATCCCAGCCTGGCCGCTGCTTCCTTCCTTTCGAATCTCGAATCTCCCGTGACTCGGTGTGAACACAGCTTGATCTTGGGTTCTCATCCTGACCCACCTCTTCCTAGCTGGATGACCTAAGGCAAGTCGCCGTCCTCTAGGACATTTATTCAGTTCTGTAAAATGGGGCTACGATACTCACAGCCTGGTAAATTGCTAAACTCTCTACCGCCGTTGTTGTTATTTACAGGGAACAACCGCTGCTCTCAGAATTATCATTTTAAACCGCAGGACTTTCTTTAGCCAACTGGGGTAGGGGAGCAGGACCAGAGCCCTGAGGACCATTAGGGTCAAAGAAGCAGGAAAGGGTGTGAACTTTGCCCCAGTTAATTGTCCCAGTTTCCTCCCCAGACTGGGAAAGGGAGTGGGGCTGGTCACTGAATTGGGACCGGGAGGTTTATACCTCGGGGCTCCGGGAAGGCTGCTTCTAAACAAGGTTCCCCTCCACTACGCTCCAAGAAGGATTCTTATGGAAATGCCTGTCCTTTGCCCCCTGCGTGCCCTCTCTGTCACAATATTCCATTTCAGAGGACACCCTTCACCAGCTGCGGCGGGCCGGGAGGAGGGGCTGGGCCCGGGCTTCCCACACCCCGCCCCCAAACTCAGCAGTCTGGCTGAACTTGGCCCCTTCTGCGTTCTCCTGCCACCTGGTCCGCCTCAGACACCCTGCTTTTTGCTGAGGTTTGTGGGTGTCAGAAGGGAGGCTCTAAAAAGTGGTACCTTTTGTGGTTTATCTGTCACCTCAAAAAAACGTCCGTGGGCTGAACAGTTTCCTTCAGAAAGAAGAAAATGAGACACAAGTCAGCAAACGAGGGAGACAGACAGTGGGCTTGGTCCCTTCTTGCAAGCAGCCTTACAGGCCTCCCCGTCCCTTGGTCCCCACAGGCCTCTGCAGACACTAAGCCCCTCCCACTGCCTAGGAACACCCACTCCCCTCCTTTAGACTATGGGGCAGGAGTTAGCTTTACTCCTTTTGTATTCCCGGGTCCCAGCACAGGGCCAGGCACATACTGGGGGTTTAAAAACCATGAATGAACAAGCAAATAGGTCCTGAGATGGGAGACTAATTGCCTCCCCGTCCTCTTCTCTATGGTGGGGTGGGGGGGCAAATCTCTCAGCATGTTTCCAGCTGGCCCTGACCTTTCACCTTTCAGAGGAGGCAAGATGCAAATGGTCCTCCAGCCACAGCTGCTCTTGATTCTCTGAAACAAAGAAGCTAATCGAGGGCTGAGGGGTTGCTCTGCAGAACCCCTCAGCCCTCAGCCCTGCTGAGACCCATCTGCATCCAGGCCTTGCACAGATGCCCCTCCCGTAGATGGGGGTACTAGCTGCAGGTCAGATACTGCCAGGGGCTGGATCTTGTTTAAGTCAGAGCCCTGGGACCAGTACACGTACACGACAGTCTCGCCATGGTGAGTACGGGACCCACAAGCGGTGTGCCGGCAGCAGGGTGATGATGATGATCATGATTATGATGATGACGATGGTGGTGATGGGACGAATGTTTATTATCTATGTGTCATGCGCTAGCAGTTTTACATGCCTCATCTCCTTTAATCCTTATGATGCTTTGGGGTGGGCAGTGTTACTACCTTTGGTTTATAGACAGGAAATAGACCCTGAGGGGTTGAGTAACTGGCCCAAGGTCCTGGTGTGGCAGTCCGAAGGGTTTGGGAGGGAGGGAAGGAGGGAAGGGAGAGGGGGTGGGGAGCTGGGGTTGGCAGGAGAGGACCTGCAGCCCAAGCATCCGCCAGGAGGCTGCTGCTCAGGAGGCCAAGCCACGTCTGCACACAGCCACCCTCCCTCACCCGAACACCAGGCCCCTCCCCCATGCAGCACCCCACCCTGTCTCCCCACTCCACCTCTTCCCAACCATCTCCACAACCTCTAAGTGGGTCATCCCAGTGCGGGAGCACCTCCACCAGCTCCCGGCTCAGTTGTGGGTGTTATGCTCAGGCTGGGAGGCCAGAGTGACAGCTCAGGGCTGCTGTGGGTGGCATGTGTCCTAGAGATACCCAGACTTGGGTTTAAATCCTGGCTCTGCTCCCACATCTAAAGGCTCAGGCCTTAGCTGAGTTTCTGAACCTCTCCACTTCGTTTCCTCCCTGTAAAATGGTGCCCAAACTGGCTTTCTCCCAGGGTTGTGCTGGAGCCTGAGAGAAAACGCGCTGGGCACAAGGTAGGCCTTCAGAACTCTTCCTTGCCCCGCTCTTCTGTCTCTCGTGGGGGCCTCCCTCTGTGTCAGCCTCTTTACCCTTCTGAGCTCAGGGTCTGGTTCTTCCTCCCCTTCTCAGCTCTGCGTCTGTTTTCTGATGATCTCCATCCTGTCTGCCTGTCACGGGGGGTCCCTGTTGCTGCTCCCTCTCTGGGGCTGTGTCTCCACATCCTGTATGTCCCTGTCTTTCCCTCTCCTCTGGCTCTACCCTGTAGGGCAGATCGATGGCCGCCGCTAGTTATCGATTGGGGTGGGCATCCAAGTGTGGCTGCCGGAGGCCAACATTGACGGACAGGATCGGTGCCCAGGCTGATGGAGGGGCCGTTGGAGAACCTGGGGCTGCAAGGCAAGAAGGGCTCCCACCTCTCCTGCCAGGACGTGGGAGTGGGAGTCCTTAAAGCTGCAGACCCTGCCGCTAGGATGGGAACAGAGGGCGGGCCAGAGGGCCTCTGAGGACAGACAGCCAAGGCTTAGCTCATGCTGTCGTTTAACAAGTATTTATTGAGCATCTACTACATGCCAGCTGGGGATACAGCAGTGAGTGTGAGTCAGCAACAATCAATAAGTAAAATTATATAGTGTGTTATGCAAGAAATAGAGCAGGGAAAGGGGGATGGAAGTGCAGTTTGGGGGAAGGCTCCATTTTGAATAGTGTAGTTAAGGATAGGCCCCCTTGAAAAGGTGATCTTTATGCAAAGACCTGAAGAAAGAGGAGGGGTGAGCCCTCTGAGAGCGTTCTGGGCAGTGAAAGCACCAAGTATGAGCAGAGACCCTCTGGTGGGGGCAGGCTTGGTGTGCTCTAGGCTCCCAAGGAGGTTGGTGGTGGAGTGAGGAATAAGGAGAGCAGGAGGAGATGGGTGGGAGGGGGAATGGGGGGGGGTAGGCGCATGCATGGCTGGGGGTGGACAGTCAGTCCAGGGCTGTCAGCTGCCCCAGCTCCAATCTGAGAGGCCTGAGCAGCTCCCACACAAGGGTAGCCTCTAGAATATGGTTCTGATGCTCCAGCCATGCCCGGAGGTTTTGTTTGTTTGTTTGGGGTTTTTTTGTTGTTCTTTTTTTGTTTATGTTTCGGGTTTGTTTTTTTTTTTTGCGGTACGCGGGCCTCTCACCGCTGCGGCCTCTCCCGTTGCGGAGCACAGGCTCTGGACGCGCAGGCTCAGCTGCCATGGCTCACGGGCCCAGCCGCTCCGCGGCATGTGGGACCCTCTCGGACCGGGGCACGAACCTGTGTCCCCTGCATCAGCAGGCGGACTCTCAACCACTGCGCCACCAGGGAAGCCCTGTTTTGGTTTTTAACTGAAGTATACTTGGTTTACAACATTGTGTTAGTTTCAGGTATACAGCGCAGTGGTTCAGTGATACGTATATATGTGTGTGTAGATATATATTCTTTTCCCTTATAAGTTATTACAAAATATTGAGTATAGTTCCCTGTGCTATACAGTAGTCCTTGTTGGTTATCTAGTTTATATATAGTAGTGTGTATATGTTAATCCCATCCTCCTAATTTATCCCTCCAACAGTGACCACGTTGGAGGTCCTTCCCTGGCTTTGTCAATGAGATAATGATCACAGCACCCCTCTCAGTAAGAATCTCTCAGTCCTTGTTGAGTTGGGGAGACTGAGGCTCAGAGACATTTGGCAACTTGCCCCGGATCATGCAGCTAGGAAACGGCAGAGCTGGGACTCCCACCCAGTTTTGTCTAATTCCAAAATCTTTGCTTTTTCCTTCTTTTTTGCCTACCACCTTAACCATTTTTAGTGTACAGTTCAATAGTTAAGTATATTCACATTGTTGTGCAACAGATCTGTGGATCTTTCCGTCTCACAGAATTGAAACTCTACACCCATTAAACAACAACTCCCCATTCCTCTCCCCACCACCATTCTATTTTCTGTTTCTGTGAATTTGACAACTTTACTCACATATGTGGAATCATATAGTATTTTTTTATGACTGGCTTATTTCATTTAGCATAATGTCTTCAAGGTTCATCCATGTAGCATGTGATAGGATTTCCCTCCTTTTTAAAGGCTGAATAATATTCCATAGTATGTATATACCACCTTTTGTTTATCCATTCATCGGTTGATAGACACTTGGTTTGCTTCCATCTCTTGGCTATTGCTGAATAGTGCTGCCATGAACACGACAAGTGTGCAAATCTCTTTGAGGTTCTGTTTTTAATTCTTATGGATATACCCCTAGAAGTGTGATTGCTCGATTATATGGTAGTTCTGTTTTTAATTTTTTGAGAAACCGTCATACTGTTTTCCACAGTGGCCGCACCATTTTACAATCCCCCTGACAGTGCATGAGGGTTCCAGTTTCTCCAGATCCTCACCAACACTTGTTATTTTCTGTTTGTTTGTTTGTTTTTGATAGTAGCCATTCTGATGGGTGTGAGGTGATATCCCACTGTGGGTTTGATTTGTGTTTCCCTAATGATTAGTGATGTTGAGTGTCTTTTTTTTTTTTTTTTTTTTGGCCACACCAGGCGGCATGTGAGATCTTAGTTCCCTGACCAGGGATCGAACCCACGCCCCCTGCATTGGAAGCACAGAGTCTTAACCACTGGACTGCCAGGTAAGTCCCTGAGCATCTTTTCATATGCTTGTTGTCATTTGTAAATCATCTTTGGGGAAATGTTTATTCAAGTCCTTTGCCCAGTTTTTAACTGTGTTATTTTTTTGTTGATGTTGTTGTTGAGTTGTAGTTCTTCATATATTTTGAATATTAATCCTTCATCAGACAGTGATTTGCAATTATTTTCTCCCATTCTGTAGGTTGCTTTTCACTCTATTGAATGTGTCCTCTGATGCACAGAAGTTTTACATTAAAAATTTTTTAATGTTATTTTTATACAATTTTTAAAGATTACTTTCCTTTTAGAGTATTACAAAATAGTGGCTATATTCCCTGTGTTGTACAATACATCCTTGAGCCTCTTTTACACCCAGTAGTTTGTACCTCCCACTCCCCCATTCCTAGACTGCCCTCTCCCCCCACTGGTAACCACCAGTTTGTTCTCTGTATCTGAGTCTGCCTCTTTTATGCAATATCACTAGTTTGTTATAGAAGTTTTAAATTTTGACGTAGTCTCATTCATCTGTTTTTTCTGTTATTGCCTGTACTTTTGGTGTCATATCCAAGAACCCACTGCCACTCCTCTCTGCAGTCAACAGTTCTGCTGACACCTTTGGGTGGGTGGGTGGGAGGTAATGGGGAAGGACAGTTTGCAACAGTTGAGGGAATGAGGAAGTGTTTAGCCAGGAGAGCGGAAGCCCATGGGTGGTAGTGGTAGGAGCAGTGGCCGTGGTATTCAAATTACAGAAGCGCTTTCATGGGTCAGAGCAACGACCCAGAGGGCAGGATTGGGCCCAGTAGGAGGCTCAGGGAGCCAGATAGCAGCTCAGTCTAACAGGATTCCAGAGGTTGAATGGGGTACTTTGGAGGTAGTGAGCTCCCTGTCACTGGAGGAGTGCAAGCATTCAGATGACCACTCCGGCGGGATGTGGCACAGGGGCTTCAGGCACATGATGTTAAGTTTGGGTTGATGGCCTCTGATCCCTTCTATGATTCAGTAAGGAAGGAGGGAACTTCAGCCTGTGGGGTGGGGTAGACAGGATTCCACCTGACAAGTGTCCTCTCTTCTGTGTCTGGGGAAGTCTTGTAATTTGGGGTTGAGCTGTGGAGGAGATTCCCTGAGTTGCCGTCACCCTGGAGCCTGAACCCAAGCTCTGACCTGGATGGCCCCAGGATCTTGGAGCCCTGGGCTGGAAGAGGAGAAGAGAGGTGAAGATGTGGCACCTTCATCGCCTGCGAGGTGCTGCTTGTGAGCAGAATGAATTGAGGGAACACAGACTTCAGGGCCTGGCAGACCTTGGTCAGGTGCTGCCTTGGGCACTTGCAACCTGGGTGGCTGTGGGCAATTTCTTTAACTTCTCTGATCCTCACTTTCCTCAGCTGAGCAAGGGGCCATTGCCTCTCTTGCAGGGTTTTCTGCAGAATGACGATAACAAGTGCCTGGAGGCTGGCTAGTGCTCAATAATTGCCTTTCTCCACCCTCCAAAGCCAATGACCTTGAGTGAGCTGTACAACCACCACTCTCCGGTGCTGCTTCCCACTGTTCTTGGCCTTGGCCAACCCCTCTGACCTGGGTGGACCTCAGTCCCTCATTCCTTCTGAGGCTGGGAATCCAGACTCCTGGATCCAGATCCAGAACCCAGCCTGGCCATTGAAGACGCCCAAGCTGGCCCAGGGGCCCTCTCGGCCTGGTTGGGCGGGGCTGGATGGCAGCCTCATCTCCCCTCTGTTGGTCCTCTGTCAATGCCTGTCCTGATGGCTACTGGCCCTGGAGCCTCCTCAGTGCTGGTTGCCCAGTCCCTCCCAGCCCTGCAAGCTGTGCCTGGGCCCATCTCCTTGTATGTTGCACCCAGAGATCCCCCACCCAGTAACCCCCAGCCCAGCACCCCCCATTGGGGCAAAAAATCAAATCTCATTAAAGGCCATTGATTTTCCTGCAAATTTGCTGCTAGTACACTTTGAGGATTCTGAAGAGGGTGAGAGGACTGGAGAGCTGTCTGCCAGAGCCCCCAGCCCGCTCTTGCCCTTCAGCACAGCAAGGTTCTGGATATGCCACTGATTTCTGGGGAGAGAGTATTTCTCTGTCTGGCTGCCCCCATCTTCCTACAAGGCTGGTGTGTGTTTCTGTTTGTGTATGTCTGTCTTTGTGTGTCAGTGTGTGATTTTGCATGTCTGTGTGTGTCCCTGGGTGTCGGTGGTGTGTCTCTGTGCATCTTTGTGTCCACTTGTCTCTGTATCTGTGTATATATCTAAATGTGTGTGTGTGTGTGTGCGCGCGCATGACTGCAGCAGGGGATATGACGCTTGGCTGGCAATTGAACCCCTGATGCTCTGCTGCCCATGAACCAGGCAGCCTGGGGAAGGGACTTGACTTAGGGTAAACCCAGGATATGGATCTGGATCCTCCAAGGGGCCAAGGGCTGGGAGGGCTCTGGAGCGGGCATAGGCTTCCCTGCCCTCTCCTACCTACCCCTGCTGCCCCTTTGTCATCTTGGAAATGGGACACCTTGCTGGCTTTGTTGGGGTGTTAATTTGCGGTTGGGGGGCTGGTAGAAAAGATTCACAGCCTGATGTTAGGGGGCGGTGCATGAATTCCTCCCTCCCCTCCCTTCCCCCTGAACTCAGAGCCCCAGGTAAATGTTTAGAGTCGAATGGACATATATTCACCTGGTGAGTCTGGAGAGAGTCGATTAGGAGAGGTTGGGCAGCGAGGGTGCCAGGGAGAGGGTGGGCACAGAGGGCATTCCTGTCTGCTGGGGCCATGTTCCTAGCGCAACATCCAACATCAAGGATGGCCTCAATGGGGATAAAGGTCACCCAGCGGCCCTTTGGCCTTCATGGGGTGAAGTGGTTTATGGCCTGACTGTAGGCTGGGCCGTTGGCCTCTAGCCCACCTGCCAGGGGCAGAGGTCAACCGTGGTGCTGGACTGGCCTTCCAAGCCCTGGGACATAGCTGAGATGCTCCAGCGAGCAGCCTCGATGGAGCCTCCTACACTTTTGGGGGTGGAAGGGGCCCTGGGTGTGTGCCCTCAATGAAGCCTCACCCACCACATCTGCCCCAGGCCTGCACAGGCATGTCATGTGAATTCACGGATGAGCATGTGTGTTCGCACCACGGCCTCTGCCGGGAGAGCTGGGAGCAGCCCTCCGGGTTCCGGGGACAGGCCAGATTTATGGTGCTGGGAGAAATATTTAGGCCCAAGACAGTTTGGTTGTGTTAATTATGGAAATCTAAAGATAATCTATATTTAATGCTGAATTTTGTCAAATTTGCTAAAGAATTAGGGGAGCATGTGCAAACAGTGACACTTCCATGAAGAACAAGGTGCAATTAAACTCTGAAATTTACAGTGGAATAATTGGAGAGCATGACAAATACAGTTATCAGCAGCAACTAATTAGGGGTGTGCTCGAGGTTTCTGGGCTTGATTAATCTCACCTAGATGCTAATAAGTTATGCTGGGCAGCTGATTCCCTTTGTCGCCTCCTACTTTCCACCCTCTCTCCAGAGCACCTGGGGGGCGGGAATGTGGTCTCCACCCCTGGAACAGCCTGGCCTGAAGGGGACAGTGGGGGCACTGGAGCTCCTCTGCTGAGACCTCTCTCCTCAGCTAAGGATGACCTGAACGCTTTGAGCCTCCCCTGCTCAGGCATCCTGGGGTCTCACTGGTTGGTAAGTTCTTCGTGGTGTCTCACTTGAGGCTTGTTGAGACTGAGGGAGTGGGAAGGGGTGCTGAGCCCCCCTTCCCCCAGATAGATTCCATGTGCACCCTCCTCCTTCCCTCTGCTAATCTTCCTTGCTGCTGATTGTGGCCAAGGCTTAGATCCACTGATTAAAATTTAGGCCCGAGCTGGTGCTCTTACCCGGCTGGAGTGTGGCCAGCGCCCTGGGCATTGCTGCCAGGCTCAGCTATGAACTAGAATTGTCTGCTTCCTCTCTGCCTCTCACCCTGCCTCTGAGTCTGTTTCCTGCCCAGATGCCTCTCTGAGACCTGCTGTCCTTGTCCCCGTTCAGGGGCCCACCCTTTCCTCAGAAGTTCTCCTGTCTGCCAGGTCCCCCACTCGGGGTCCCCCAGGGCTGCTGGGGCATGGACCCCATCCTGGGCGGCCCCTCTGCTATTTCCTCCCTTTACTCAATGTCATCTGGCACAGGACAGGGACTCCGATCGGTAGCCTCAGATGAGGTTGGCGCATCTAAACTGGGAAGTTGGGTGAACTGACATTTTTTGTGAATGTCTTCGATACGCCAGAACTCAGCATGAGTGTGTGTGAGCGTGTGTCCATGGGAGGCTGGGATCCTGACGTGGCTGGTGGAGAGACTGAGGGGGTGGGGTGGGGCAGGAGGGGGACAGGGGTCTTGAGAATGCCTCCCCGTGGTAGCTGGGCCAGAGTGGTCCTCCATCCGGGAGGAGGGGGCCTTGCTTCCTGGAGGCCTTCGTTTCTCTTCCTGCTTGTGGTCTGAGGAGCTTTGAGGTCAGACCCACCTGGGCTTGTGTCCCGGCCCTGGGGGTCCTGGGCTGTTCCTAACTAGGACAGGTCTTGGTTTCCTTCTCTGAAACAGAGATAATTACTTCAGGGCACTTGCCCCATGGTCACGAGGACCTGGGGTAAAAGGTGAGGACCTGAGCAGACCCTCAGTAAAGGGGGCTCCCTCGCTGCCCCCCTTCCGACGCCCCCATTTCATCTTTCAGGGGACTTACATACCTCTTCAGTCCATTTGGGGCCCCGACTGAAGGAGGCCAGAGTGGGAAGCAGATCCTGGAGCCTCACCCTCCCCAGCACCTGCCTCCAGGCAGGGACCCCACGCAGCTTGAGGCCTGTGTGCAGTGGTTAGAAAAGGGCTTGTAAGGTCTCCAGTCAGGCCACGAGGTGTTGACTTTTGTTCATGGAAGCAGGTGGCTCCCATAGCCTTCGTGCCTCCACTTCCTCCCCAAATGAGAAGCCTGAAACACAAATCAGATCTTTCCCGTCCTGGCTCAGGAACCTTCAGTGGCGCCTCCTTGCCTCCAGGAGGAAGTGCAGACTTCCCAGCCTCAAGGTCAAAGCTATCCACACTCTGCCCCAGTCTGGTTCCGACGTCCTCTTGGGCCCCTTGAAGTCCCTTTGCTCCACCCCTTTCCCCTACCCAAACCCTCTTCCCCAACCCCCGTGGCACCTGACAGTCTGAAGGCTCTTACCGCGGGCGGTTTCCACTACCTGAAATGTCTTCCTTCCTGCTCCCATCCCCGTGTCCACCTTCTGGGAGACCCAGCTCAAGTCTCACTGCCCCTGGCCCCCACAGATCCTGCCCACATGCTCCCTTTGAACCTGTGTGTCCCTTCCCCACCCCCATCTGAATCCCTTCTGGTCGCAGAGTTGTCCCTTGTGGCTGTGTCAGACTCCTCCACCAGGGGGCAATAGACGCCGTGGGCACAAGCCAAATGGACCCGCCCCCTGCCGCCCCGCGCCCCCCCACCCGCCCTGGCTGTACCCCTCCTTGGGCCTACCTCTGCTGTGCTGTCTCCTGGACTTCAGGGCTGGAGGATTTGGGGGCAGGGAGTGTTTTGTGCCCTTTTCTGCAGAGCTAACACCCTTTGAGAGTTGGATGAAAATGACAGAACAAGCTTCTTAATGTGTTTGTACGCTGGGGCAAGTCTACCAGGCACCACTGACGTCCTGGGTCCCCAGGGCAGGCCTTTGTTGGCCCATTTTACAGATGGGGAAACATGTCTTGGTCATTGCTTAAGCTTTCAGAGTCTGACAAGTCACAGATGCAGAACGCATTGGATAAACCGAGGCTCAGAGCAAATGTGCTGAGGGTAACATGACCTGTGAGGGGGGAACTGGGACTCAAACCCAGGCGTCTTCGATTTCTAGGTTAGCAACTTTTCCTCCACACGAGTTTTTCCGCTCATTCAAGACTCTGGTCCAATCCCTCCCTGTCAATGTCACAACCCCTGTCTCTGAAGCAACTGCAAATGGTGCCTCAGTCTTCTGACTCCAGCCCCCAAATCCTCAAGTGCTGTGTGTCTTTGGACAAGTCACTAGCCTCTCTGATCCACGGCGATCTGTGAAATGGTCAGGCGATGCTTAGAGATGCAAAGAGATGATGGGCGCAGAGGCCCCTCTCCCCTAGGATGGATCCCCCGCGAACCTGCGCTGGGACGTTCTCCCGGGGACTCTTGGTTTGTCACTGCAGCTGGGAGGGGAAAGAGCAAACACCTGCAGGTCTCGTTCAGCCCTTCTCTGGGGGGAGAAGAGAGGTCTGGGGGGATCCTTCCTCAGGAACCTCCAGCCCTTGCAGCTGCTGGAAGTGATAGGGCTCCGTTGCCATGGCAACTCGGGCCAGCCGCCGTTGACCTTACTTAGAATGATTACCTTTCAGCAAATAAAATAATTGTGTTAATAAAGAGGCTGTTCGCCCCCTTGTCCCCCACCCTGCTTTGGCCCATTCCCCATTCCCAGCCTGGGGGAAAGAGAGGCCTCCCAGACCCAGTTACCCCTGGCCTGTGGGACGCCTTATTTGTAGATAAGTTGTTGGCCCAGACCCTGACTTGGTTTTAATTTTTCCTGTTTTAAGCATCTCTCACCCTCCCTAGCTTGCCCTCAGCCTCCTTGCCCCGATGTCTCTGTTGCAGAATTGAGATGACACTGCTCTTCCTGTTTTCCTTCGACATAGCTTTGAACACCAACCGGGCCTCCCAACTATCAGCATAATAAATTCTACTTATGGAGGGCCTGCTGGGTGTTACACGCTTTACAAGTACCTCCAAATATGTCCTCTTTATTCCCTATCAAGTCAGGAGCTTCAGTACCGCTTCACAGAGGAGAAGACTGAGGCCCTGGGAGAGGAAATGTTTGTTTGGACAGGGCTGGAAATCTGGGTTGGTCTTGCCCCTGGACTGGAGAATGGGCTCTCCTCACAGGTGTGGCCGTTTGGCCTGGGGACATTCAGTTCAGCTGCTGGTCGATATACACCATTGGCTTGCCACCGGGCTGCAGAGATGGACACATCCACAGAAAACAGAGATGCAAGATGCATGTGACACGTGCTCTGAGACCAAGAAAATGGCGGGGACCCAGCTCGAGGTGCTGTGAATCCCCGTGGGAGATGAGGAAGACGAGACTGGCCAGTATTGAGCCTCTGGTAAGTGGCTGACGCTGCCAAATGCCTCAGGTTTGTCATCTCACATGATGCTCATTACAACCCCATTTCACAGGTGAGAAGAGTAAGGCTCAGAAAGTTTAAGTGAATTTTTCAAGGTCACACAGCTGGTATGGGGCAAGGCTTCAAACCCAAATTTGCCTGACCTCACTGCCCATGCTCAGTGCTCTTTCGACTTTATCAGCCAGAGAGAGAGAGAGACAGAGAGAGACAGAGAGAGAGAGGTGAGGTGGAACACGGTTTCCATACACTGTTCATTATGTGAGACTCTTATTCAAAATAAAGAGGGGTTACCAAAATGGCGGCTAGTACTTTTCACCAATGAACACAAAATAATGCCACGTGATTAGGCTATTGGAAAGCTCACTTAAAGCTTTACAGGGGCTTCCCTGGTGGCGCAGTGGTTGAGAGTCCGCCTGCCGATGCAGGGGACACGGGTTCGTGCCCCGGTCCGGGAAGATCCCACATGCCGCGGAGCGGCTGGGCCCGTGAGCCATGGCCGCTGGGCCTGCGCGTCCGGAGCCTGTTCTCCGCAACGGGAGAGGCCACAACAGTGAGAGGCCCGCGTACCGCCAAAAAAAAGAGAAAGCTTTACAGTAATTGTTAGATCAGGGCTTTGTGGGCAGTGCTGTCCTGTGATGGGGCAAAGCTATTGAATTGTGAGGGGGACCATCCTCCCTAGGTTCTGGGGTCTCTCTGTGACTGGAGGAATAGTGTCACAGGACAGAATGTCAGCAGGCTGGATTTGAGGCCCTTGGGAAATGAGTCCCAGGCTAGAGACCCTTCCTGGTCTTCACCCCTGCCCCCTTGAGAGGCCCTGCTCCAGACAAAGTGAACGGACTGGGCAGGGCCAGGCCGAGGCTGGGGCGCCCGCCGGGCACACTAGGTGGCGCTCTGACATCGGTCAATCCTCGGAGCTCCTGGCTGTGCTGTGGCCTGAGGGCCCGGCAGGAGTGACTTTGAGGGGGAAACAGGTCACACTGGACCTGACGCCGGCGTTAGGGCGAGGCGAGGGGCACTGGCGAAGTCAGAAGCCAGGCCCGGGGTCAGAGCATTGTCCCTCCCACTCATGACTCCTGGTCATCCTCAGGGCCCCAAGTGGTAGGGACTGGAACAGTGGCAGTGGGAGGGACAGAGAGACCAGAGGTGCTGTGTGGGGATGGAGGTCAGGGGGTGAGGCCGGAGGAGCCCAGCCGTGTAGGGGGGACCCTGAGCTGGGTGTCCTGTCATTGACCACTAAAGCCCAGGGTTCTAAACCCAGGGCCCACCTGGAGGTGAGGTTTGCCCACCTTACCTGCCGTTGGAGCCCAGGGCAGGTAAGATGCTGGGGAGGAAGCGGTATGTTTAAGGCCTCCAGCCTCTATGCAAGGAAGCCTTGAGGGGACATCCCTGGTGGCGCAGTGGTTGAGAATCCGCCGACCAATGCAGGGGACATGGGTTCGAGCCCTGGTCTGGGAAGATCCCACATGCCGCGGAGCAACTAAGCCCGTGTGCCACAACTACTGAGCCTGCACGCTGCAACTACTGAAGCCTGTGCGCCTAGAGCCCGTGCTCTGCAGCAAGAGAAGCCACTGCGATGAGAAGCCCATGCACTGCAATGAAGAGTAGCCCCTGCTCTCTGCAACTAGAGAAAGCCCGTGAGCAGCAACGAAGACCCAACACAGCCATAAATAAATAAATAATTTTATATTTTTTTAAAAAAGGAAGCCTTGAGAGATGTTGGCAAGGGAACAGCTTTGCTCCCAGGGCAAGATACAGGCACAAGACCAAAGGCCTTGAATTCAAAGGTCTCTGTTTAGCTGTGTCCTAGCCATGGGACTAGGGGCAGGCCACTGAGACCTCTGCTTCATTCTTTGTGAAATGGGCATGATTCTCAGAGTTGTTAGGAAGCTGAAACGAGACTGTGCACACAGAGGCGCTCAGTGTGCCCCGGTGAGTGTCCCTCTTGGCTGTCCGTTTGCAGGAGTGGCATCTTGCTTCCTTTCCTTGTCTGAAGGCCCAGTAAATTCTCAGTGATGTTGGTTGATTAACGCCTGGGGTTGGAGGCAGCTGGAGTTGGCAGTGTTCCAAAAGGGCCTTCAAACCTTACCCCTCGGGGGACCATCCCTGAGAGACCCCTGCCCGCAGATTTTAGCGTTTGCCTGTTTAGGAATGCACACCTTGGAGCTGGGTCTGACTGCTCCACATACCTGTCCTGTGTCTCTCCCCTTGCAGGCCCCTCACTGCGTGTCTGGGGCTCTGTGGGATCTAGAGAGAAAGGGGATCCCCAGCACCCCCTTGGGGTAGAAGGCAGTAAAGGGGCCTCCTTTCTGGTAGTCTGCCTCCTTTCCTCAGCTCTGGCACAGGTAGGGAAACTGAGGCAAGGGGGAGCCGTTGGATCAAACCACAAACCCCTGACAGCTGGTAGGTGTGGAGAGGGAGGTGGCGGATTAACTTGCCAGCCGCCTTGGGGGGCCTGTGGGTTCTGTGACCCTAACCTCCTGGGGGAGATGCATCACAGTCTGGCTGGAGCCGTGCAAGGAGCCAGGAGAGAGGGCGGGAACGGTCTTGAGGAGAAGCCAAGGGCAAGGGCAGTGGGGGCAGACTTATTCCGTCAGTAAACATGCTGCAAGTGTTCAGTGGCCCTTAGTGGGCCACACACTGTCACAGGTGCTAGGGATCCAGGGGACCCACCCCGGGGAGGGTCCATGGAGCCAGGCGGCTTGGGGCTTGGCTCCAAGTGGCTTCCCCACAATGCCTAACTCATCTGTGAAATGGGGAGATGGGGACAATAATAACATCTCCCCCATGGGACTGTGTGAACGTCAGATGCCTGGAAAGTGCTGAGCACCAGGCCGGACACTGAATGAATACGAACGACTGTGGGATGGTCAGTATTATCATAGTCACTAGCTCTGGAGAGTGTGACCTGGATTCAATTGCTTACCTTCCCTGAACCTTCCTCATCTAAGAAATGGGTTCAAAACATCTGCTCTGCCCACCTCCCAGGACCCTGTTGTGAGGTTTAAACCAATTAAGATAATGCATGGGGAAGGGTCAGTTTGTTTGTTTGTTTGTTTATTTATGGCTGCGTTGGGTCTTTGTTGCTGCGCGCGCGCGGGCTTTCTCTAGCTGTGGTGAACAGGGGCTACTCTTCGTTGTGGTGCGCGGGCTTCTCATTGTGGTGGCTTCTCTTGCTGAGGAGCACGGGCTCTAGCCGCGTGGGCTTCAGTAGTTGTGGCATGAGGGCTCAGTAGTTGTGGCTCGCGGGCTCTAGAGCGCAGGCTCAGTAGTTGTGGCGCACGGGCTTAGTTCCTCCGCGGCGTGTAGGATCTTCCCGGACCAGGGCTCGAACCTGTCTCCCCTGCATTTGCAGGCAGGTTCTTAACCACTGTGCCACCAGGGAAGCCCGGAAGGGTCAGTTTAAACTGTGTGTGTGTGTGTGTGTATGCGGGTGGGTGTATCAGGGACCCCAGCATTTGTGCTCTATCTATCCTGCAGGCCACCGGAGCTCAGGTAAGCCATCAGATGGCTGCGTGGTACCTGGCAGTTCGTGTCAGGACATCTGTTCCTGGAGCCTTGGGGCTGGGACTGAGGTGTGGGTGGAGATGTGGAGATGAGGGCCAGGCTGAGAATTGCAGCGTTTCTCCAAAGGCCTAGGGAAGTCAAGAAAGAAATCTCAGAGACTGAGTTAGGATGAACCCCTCTCCCCGCCCCAGCTCTGGGCCGGGGCCTGGCGGGCCTGTCTGCCGAGGTCAGGGGGTCCTCTCCCCGCTCTGTGAGCATCCTCTTCTGCGTGAGCCTCCCCCTCTGCCCACTAACTTCTCCTTCTAGGCCTAATTCTTGCTGCCAAACTATAGAATAACCCAGGGGTGCATATCAATAATACAGTGGGGCTCTATCTCAGAGGTTTTTTTTTTTTTTTTTTTTCGGTGTGCGGGCCTCTCACTGTTGTGGCCTCTCCCATTGCGGAGCACAGGCTCTGGACGCGCAGGCTTAGCGGCCATGGCTCACGGGCCCAGCCGCTCCATGGCATGTGGGATCCTCCCAGACCGGGGCACGAACCCGTGTCCCCTGCATCGGCAGGCGGACTCTCAACCACTGCGCCACCAGGGAAGCCCAGAGCTGCTTTTTGATTTCTTGTTCTGGAGCAGGCTGGCAGAGCCTGTCCCTAACGGACAGCAGGCAGCAGGCAGAACGCAGGCTACCGGAGGATGCGCTGGGCCCTTTTCCCTCCCTGCTTCCGGCTCTAGCTCCCTCCCTCTCTCTCCCCCTCATCTCCCAGGTGGCTCCTTAGGCTCCTTGGTGCTTCCTGAGAGCTGCATGGGGTGGAGATGATTTTTTGTTCCTTCTCATTTTAGACGGAGCTTGGGATTTCTCATGCCCAGCCACTGAGTGTGGCTTTGGTCCTCTTTGGGGGCCCAGGGGGTGGGTGGGGAGCCCACACTTCTCTCTCCCTCCTTTCTTCCAGAACCCAGCCCATCCTTCACGGGCCTCCAGTCCCCCAAAGGGAATCTTCAAAGCTCCAGAGCCCCTCCTCCCAAACCATGCCCTGTCTTTTTTCTTTCTTTTTTTTTTTTTCTGTGTTTTTTTCTTAAATGGACTTACTCCAAAAAGGATCTAAAGAACTTTAATTTTTTTTTTTTTTTTTTTTTTTGGCTACGCTGTGAGGCTTGTGATATCTTAGTTCCCCAGCCAGGGACCAGGGATTGAACCTGGGCCCTAGGCAGTGAGAGTGCGGAGTCCTAACCCCTGGACCACCAGGGAATTCCAAGAACTTTAATTTCTAAACGTTCACATTCTGGTCAGTTCTTTCTGGATTTTTACTGCCTTCGGGGGTGTTTTTGGTTACCTGAAAGGTCTGGAGGTTTGGGACCTGATTTAACCCTCCCACGACACCGCGAGCAGGGGCGCTGATCACCTTTTACAAATGGAACAACCGAGGCTTATGAACAGCATTAACCGATGAGGTCGGATTTGAACCCAGTTCTCCCCAGCGCTGGTGCAGGGCTCAGTCCTGGATTTCCTGCTTTCACCTAACATCCACTCATGCAGACATTTTCAGGGTGGCAGAACCCACTGTCTTGTCATTTCAGTGACCACATGGTGTCCCGTCCTGTTGACGGATCATCACCTGGTTTGGTCACTCCCTCGTTTGTTGGGTATGTGAGGGATGTCTAATTTCTTACTGTAATAAATGCAGCTGCCGTGAGTGTTTTGCTCAAATCACTTGCACTGTCGTCTTCATCCTCAGTGTGTCCCAGGACTCGGTCCAGGTGGGGCACCCGGGCCCTGCCCCCAGCTGGGGTCGCACTCGTCAGTCCTTGGTATCTTAACTCAGAGCATGATCGATGCAGAGGAGGATCCAAGCACCTCTTGTGGTGGACTTAGATTCACCTCCACCCAGAAGAGGTTACACCACCCCTTTCGGAGCCAGTATACTGGTGCAGCGTAAATTCCGTATGTGCACACACGGCACGGTCTGGATTACTTCACCACTACATAGCCACCACCACATCAAAAACCAAGAGCTGAAGTGACCCGGAGAATAAATCTGCCTCAAACATTGGCCGGGGAATTGAATGTTAGCCAAATAGCCAAGGTCACCAATAGCCGGCTTAACACGGAACGGCTAATGCATTTCCCCAAACAGGTAGTGAGATTTAGAGCCTGAGCATGGGTAAGTGGTAGAACCATAAAGTTCAGGCTTTAGCCGCAACACGTCTACACGTTTGGGGTAGAGCATACATGTTATGAACAAAGTAGGTTGTATGAGAAAGTGGAGTCAGCTACAGGAAGAGGCCCTTATTTCAGTTCCAGTGGAAGGGAGGTCGGTGGTTCAGGTGGTGAAGGGGTTTGGGAACTTAGATGGCCCTCCCAGGGTGTGAGGCTCTTATGAGCTGGCAACGGAGGGAAGCAGAGGGCATTGGTCACTGCAGAGGGATGAGGAAGGGGCAGGTCATCCCAACTCAGGGGGAGGTGACGGCACAGAGCAGGAGGGGACGTGCCTGGGGTCCGGATTGGACTCCCGTGGAGTTCTAGCCTCCAAGCCAAGCTGCCTCCTGGTTTTGCAAAGCATGGATATTAATAAGGGTGATTAGTAATCATGACGTGTGAATAATAAGGGATGGTTAATTGTCCTGGTTATGATGAATAGCAGTCACTGGGAGAGGGTGGGGGAGTTGGGACCCCCGAACACACACACAGACACACACACACACACATGTGATCTATTCTTTGTTGCTGCTTATGAGACCACAGAGCCAGCAAGCTTAGGGGGTATCAATATTTAAAAACATTGAAGCTAATAAGGCAAATTTCAAAATGCACTTAACACGTTCTTGGCAGAAAATTTGGAAAATACGGAAATATTAAGGAAGGAAACAAAAACACTATACATATTTAGGTGTACATCCTTCCAGTCTTCTATGTATGCACAAATATAGCCATAAGCTACATGTAAAACAAAACATAAATAGGATTATACTCTGCACAATATTTGATAACTTGATTTTTTTTTAACTTACAAATACTTCTCCTGAACTTTCCATGCTGTCAAATAGTCTGTGAGAGCATGCTTTTTTTCATGAGGGAAAAATATTTTGGGCAAGGGGGAGCCCATTAGACAAGAAGCCCATCCTTTCCAGCCTCCTCCAGTTGGAGAGGCTGGGGTTCTTCAGAGCTACAGGACGGTGGTACAGGGGTGGGGCAGGGTCAGTCAGTGGGCCCAGTGGATGGGGAAGTGGGGCAAGATAGGGGCAGGGCTGCTTCAGAACCTGAGCTTGATGGAGGAAAGTATCTTCTGAAAACATATTTTCCTTTCATACTCAGTTGAGGATAGAAAACAGCCAGAATCCTCCATTGGGTATTGATGCCAGTGTTATTATGTGGTCCTGGAGACATTTGCCCCTCAGAGCCTCAGCTTCCCCATCTGCATGTAGAGGAAACAGCCCTTACCTCCACCCACCTCCTGGAGGGCTATCACCAAGGCCTGAGACACAAGCCCACTTGGGATGTGGAAGAATAGTGACCCCGGGGCTCCCATCAAATGGAAAGAGAGCAAACCTCTGGGTATAGAGAGGGGACCCCCCCGTGTGGCCTGAGGGAAGTCCGTCCTCTCCTCGGGGCCGACTTTCCTCACGTGTACATTGCCGAGCTGCACCTGGCAGTCTCTAGCATCCTTAGAGCCTTCAGTTCTGCACTCCGACTTCCTCTGATAGGCTGCACTGGGTCCTGCTGTGGACCTTCTGGACACCTGGCTGGTGCCAGGGTACAGGAGGGTCAATGATGCTGCTGCCTTGAGGGCCCCGTTCTTGGGAAGGGCTTACAGCTGGAGCCATAGACCCTTTGTCTCATGGGTGGACATCTGTGAAGAGAACATCTTCTGGTTTGATAGAGGTGAGGGATCGAGTGTGATTTCACCCTTCCTAAAAATGGGAAAGAAATCACATGACAGCGAGTGTTGACCTGAGCTCAAGGGCTTTCCCACGAGCCCCAAGAAGCCTCAGCTCCATAGAGCTCAGAGGCCAGCTGCCTCTGCCTCTGCCTTGCTCGGCACACCCAGTGTTCATTGGCTGAGTGTGTGTGGGGGGGGTCTACAGGACCACTGGCACTTCCATACTTGTGGCTTTGTCAGTATTTTTCTGAAATTTTCATTCACTCATTTATTCATCCACTTGATAAATGAGAATTATCCACATCTGTTTCCTGAATAACACTCCTGCTACCAACACGCTTTGTGACCATGGACAAAGGGCTTCACCTGTCTGTCCTCAATCTCCTTATCTGTAAAATGGGGCTATTATAATGGTCCCTATCTCATAACGTTGATGGGAGGAATAAGATGAAATTGTAAACGTAAATTGTGCTTAGAACAATGCTGGAACATAGTGCTCAGTAACTCTTAGCTATAAGCATCATCATCATCGTCGTCACCATCACTATACGACTCCTGTTATGTGTTAGGTACCGGATAAAGGGATGACTGAAATCACTGAGACCCAGGACCTGCTCTCAGGGAGCACAAAATCAGCTGCAGGAAGCCCTTAGGTCTGGACAGGGTGCTCTGGGAGCACAGAGAAGGGAGCGCCTCCTGGGTAAGATATTGGCGAGCTCCCCGCAACCCCATCTCCTGCCTGCTTCCAGCTGTGGCTCCTACAACATGTAGCCCATCCCCACCAAGACCCAGCCTAGCACGCAGCTTCCTCCCAGCCTTAAAAAGCCAGGCCAGCCCCTCCCCCAACCCTCAGCCCCCAGCCCACTTCGGCAGCACGCAGGCTGTTTGGAGAGGTGACAAAAAATTAAAATTAAAGCTAAATTAAAAAGAAGATTCCCGGGACTTCCCTGGTGGCGCAGTGGCTAGGACTCTGCTCTCCCAATGCAGGGGGCCCGGGTTTGATCCCTGGTCAGGGAACTAGATCCCACGTGCATGCCGCAACTAAGAGTTCACATGCCACAACTAAGGAGCCAGCTTGCTGCAACTAAGGAGCCCATGTGCTGCAACTAAGGAGCCCTGGAGCCACAACTAAGGAGTCCGCCTACTACAACTAAGACCTGGTGCAACCAAATAAATAAATATTTAAAAAAAAAAAAAAAAAAAAGAAGATTCCCATTTCCTCTCCCCATCGCACTTTCCACCTTAATTTTATCGCATCTTCCTTCTCGTTTTATTGACTTTCAGAAGCATTGCCACAAGATTTAGTGCGGAGCGGGAGGGGAGGTAATAAATGTGGTGCTGCTCTGGCCTCCAATTAATGCCTCCAGGGGGTGGGGGCCGCTGGGGGAGAAGGGGGCCGCCTCAGGGTGTGAAGCCCCGAGGAGAGAAGCGTAGAATCCACAGAGGTGAGGGCGGTTACCCCAAGGTGGAGGCGATGGTTGCTTCTGGCTTTTGTCCCCTCCCTGGGCCCGTTTCCTGGAGACCCAGAGAAAAAGAATTACGCTGAACTGGGCTAATCAGCCCAGAAAACAGAAATCAGAATTTAGTCTCCTTGGTCTGGCTTTACAAACAACTCCAGAATTCTCCCCTCCCCCAGACTCCACCCATATTTCCTGGGACGAAGATTCCCCACCCACCAAACAGATCTTTATTTAATTTTATTTTATTTCATGCTCTGTTGGTGCAAGGCAGCTTCCCCTCCTCTCCCCACCCTCCCTCCTTCCTTCCTCTATTTATTTTTTCTCCCCCCCCAATCTCTAATATCATTTTCACCCACCCACAGCGACGCTGCGTGTTTGTAATTTTCTTCTGACCCTAATGGCTCCGGTTTCCCCTCAGTATTTAAGCGGAACAAGACAGAGGTAAGTGGCAAATAAACAGCGGTTCCTATTTACGCTGCCAATTTCGGCCGATGGTGGAGAGGCTGCCTTGAAATTAACTCTGCCGCTGTCTGCTGCGGAGGAACGTCTGTCAGGTACGGAGAACAGCAGGCTCCCTGCCGCCCATGACAGCCCCTCCCGGTTATCCGCTGGGGTTGTGCTGGGTGGACGGGTGGCCGTGAAGAGGTGGTCCCCAAGGTGGTGTTGTTGTTGGGGTTTTTTTAACAGGCCCCTCCCCTTCTTGGCTTTGGCCTTTCACCTCTAGGCCAGTGGTCCTCCCACTGTGGTCCCCGGGACCAGCAGCATCAGCGTCGCCAAGGAACTTAGTACAGATTCAGATTCTCCAGCCATCCCAGAACTACTGAATCAGAAACTCTCGGGTAGGCTTCAGCAATCTGTGTTTTTAAAAAACAACTTTATTGAGGTATAATTCACATACCATCAAATCCACCCTTTGAAAGCATGCTATTCAATGATTTTTTTAGTAAATTTATGGAGTCGTGCAACCATCACCACACCCAGTTATAGAACATTTCTACCACCCCAATAAGATCCATGATGTCTGTTTACAGTTAATTCCCCCCCACCCCCACCCCCAAGCCCTAGGCAACTACTAATCTACTTTCTGGCTGTATAGATCTGCTTATTCTGGATGATCTTTTGAGTCTACCTTCTTTTACTTAGCATAATGTTTTGTTTTGGTAACAGCTTTTTCGAGATATAATTCACATACCATACAGTTTACCCATTTAAAGTGTACAGTACAACGGCTTTCAGTATATTCACAGTGTTATGCAACCATCACCACAATCAATTTTAGAACATTTTCATTACCTCAGAAAGAAACCCTGCACCCCTTAGCTGTCACTTCCAAATTCCGTTATCCCCCCAACCCTGGGCAACTACTAATCTACTTTCTGCCTCTAGTAGATTTGCCTATTCCGGACATTTCATATGATGGACTCATATAACACGTGATCATTTGTGATTGGCTTCTTTCACTTAGTATGATGTTTTCAAGGTTCATCCGTGTTGTAGCAGTGTAAAAGCAGTTCAGTCCTTTTATTGCTGAATAGTATTCCATTGTATGGATATGCCACATTTTGTTTATCCACTCACCACTTGATGGACATTTGTGGTGTTGCCACCTTTTGGCTATCATAATAATGCTATGAAAATTCTGTTCAAAAAATTCTGTGTGCATGAACATAAGAAATCCTTATTTGAATCTGATCGTGCTAAACTTGAGGACCACTGGTCTGGGCTTCATCCCCCATCTCTCTTCTCGATTGTTCCCTCCCTCTCCATCTTCCCACATCAAGCCCCGTGCGTCCAGTCTCTACCTTCTTTCATTCCTTGAAAAAACATTAACGCAGCACATACTGTGTGTGCCATGTCCAGGTTATGGTGGACTCGAGGGCTCACAAGAGGTCAGAGTACTTGTGCTTCTCAGCGTCCTTCCCATCTAAGCTACTTGCCGGGAGTGTGACCGTGGACCCTTCCTTAACCTCTCACTTTCTCAGCTGGTAAAGTGGTTGTATTGCTGGCCCTCAGGGATCACCAGAGCATCACTGGATGGTGCGGATCCACCCGGTGAATAGGGCTCCCTACCCTCTACCCCGCCCCTTTTCTACTGATTAAGGGCACCCAGTAGGTGACTCGGTCGACTTTAGATCCCTCTCGTTTCTACATCCTGCCCTGTTCCTGGCTCCTCACCAGGGCTGCCTTCCCTTCCTGGAGCCCACTGACCCCTCTTCCCCACTGCTTCCACAGCCCGCCTCCAATACCGCCCAGTCCAGGCCAAGGCCCAGAGCGCTCCAGGCTTTCCTTCCCACCCTTCCCGGGAGTGGGTCCCGCTTCCCAGGAGGACCAGGCCTGGGGAGCCTGAGGCCCTGGGCTATCCGCAAAAATCTTTAAAAATGCAAGGTCTTTTGATGGACACCAAGGGGGGAAAGTGGGGGTGGTGGTGGGATGAACTGGGAGATTGGGATTGACATGTATACACTAATATGTATAAAAGTGATAACTAATAAGAACCTGCTGTATAAAAAAATAAATAAAATAAAATTCAAAGAAAAAAAGACTAAATGAGAAAAAAAAAAAAAGCAAGGTCTTTTGGAATCAACGGGTCCAATGAGGCCGGGCCCAGGGCGTACCCGCCGCGTCCGCATCCCATCCTGGGGCGGGGCCTGTGTACCCCCAACTGCCCGGTGTTTCAGGAGCCCCTGCTCGATGCCCAGACTCCCTCGCCGAATGTCAGTGTCCCATTCTCTCCGCTGTGTGAAAGCAGCCAGCGTCCCTCCCGGGACGACGTTCCTTGGGGCGCCCCCTAGGGCACCCTCTCGGCCTCCACCGGCGCGCTCCACTGCCCGGGTGCCTCGGCTCTCGCCCCTCGCCCTTCGGTCTCCTTTGCTCCCCCTCTCCTTCCCCTGTCGCCCCCTCTAGGGGGGGTCGCTGCCCTCACCCCCAGCGCCCTCTTCCTGCTCCCCCCTCCTACTCCGGGCCACGAAGGGTGCGCTCGGGTCCTCACCACTCGCGCTGCCCACCCCGCATTAAAGCTGCTTATTAGCGTGTTTGTTTTTATTGGACGCACAATAACCATAATGGGCGCCGGGCGCGCTCTCTAATTACAGCTATGAATATTCATAGAGCGGGGGCGGCTCTCGGCTGGGGGACTCCTTGGGGAGATGCGCCGGGGGAGGCGGGGGTGGGGGGGCACTGGTCCCGGGCGACCCGGGGTGCCGCGCTGGTCCTGAGGACCGCCGAAGCAGGAAGATGAGTGGGATTGGGGCCCCCAGCCGGAATCAAGAGGTCCTCGGAGCCCACAAATCAAAACACCAGCTGCAAACTTCCCTCCCGTGCTGTTTCTTCTTTTCTTTTCCTTTCCTTTCCTTTTCTTTCACCTTGGCTACTTGGCGAAATACTGATCTCTAGTGGGGGGTTTGGGATCTAGAGACGGCCGCACCGCACAGTACGGACTCCGCAGGGCTTCCTACTTCCCAGGACTCCACCTAGGTCTTCCCGGCCGCCTCGGTTCTCTCCTTCCCTCCCACTCTCTGTTATTCTGTTATCCGGTCTATTTTTCTTTGTTTTCCCACCCACCGTTCTCTGCCAAGAAAAGTTCCTGTTACACAAACTCCTGGTGGGGACAATCGAGCTGGGTGCCATAAAGGGAAGCGTGTGCCTTGTGAATTAAGAGATTTAGTCACTTGTGGAATGACTTTATTTTATAGCTACTTCCTCCCCGACTGAGTGATGTTGCATGCATTGGTTGTATTTATAACTTAATAGCTTTTCTCAATTTTATTATACTTTTTATGATACTTGTGGCTTTATGGGACTTCATAATTTTTCTCAGATTCATTAAATCCAGCTGAGGGTGGAGCTAATGACAGGAGCAGGTACCAGATTCCAAGATGGCAGGTGAGCAGGTAGGGTGCCACCCTCCCCATCCCCTGCTCCCCTCAGGCAGTCAGCATTTTGCTGACTGCTGGTCGTGGTGATGGGTCTGTGGGGTCATCTTGGCTTAGTTTACTCCTCTGAGACCTGAGATTTCCAAGAGAATCTGCCAGAGAGACAAAGCCCCATCCAGAGTCGTCCCACCTTTGGTCATGTACTGCGTCTGATGTGGGCTTATCCTGGGCCCTCTCTCATTCTTTCCAACACTAATTCCTAGAGCCAGGAACACTTGCAGCCCAGATGTCCAACCTCTTCATTGAACGGATGGGGAAACTGAGACTCAGAGAGAGGCCGTTACAGAACTGGGGACAGGCAGAGCCACATCTCCTTACTCCCAATCGGGGCCTCTTTCTACTGCTCTCTGCTGATTCCTAGCAAGAGCTTTGGACACTCTTTAGCTTTGCTCCCAACTTCCCTCCTGCCCCCAGATTTTATGTCCTGTTAAGAACCTCAGAGGGAGACAATAATCATAACAGTTAACATTTACGGAGCACATGCATTATGTCCTTTAATCTTCACAGCAGCCCTGCTCTTGGTTGAGGGAAGGGATGGGAAGGCAGAAGAAGAGGTGGGTCAGCTGTGGGTGGAGAGGTTGGTGGGTACCAGTGCCTTCCCCCAAGTGTCCGTGTCACCCTGGCCACCTCTGACATCCGGAGGGTAGCAGCTACTCTTTGTTAGATGGATGCCTTTGAGTGCTAGTCCCCTGCCCTGCTCAGACTCTCCCTATTGGCCTCTTCTATTTCTGAGGTTCTAATACATTTAAAAAGGAAGAAATGCCAGAAAGGATCGAAGAAGTGTCATCTGATTTACATTCCACAAGTTAACACTTTTAACTCACAAAAGACAATGCGTATAATTGTGCCTCTCACAAAATCATTTCAAGACTGAGAAAACTGTGAATGTAAGATAAGTTCCACACAGCAGGCTTTTTGTCCCCAGTTTTGTTCCCTGCTGTAGCTGCAGCCTCTAGAGCGGTGCTTGGCACACGGTAGGAGCCTGAGAGCCTTTGCTGCTCCTCTGAGGAGTGAATGGTGCACTCCCGGCAGTGCAGGCAGATGAGACTCCGGTTTAAAGCTGTAAGAGAAACACCTTTCAACACTGCTGGAGTGGCCCTGTGGCTGTCAACATAACCCCGTTTGGAGATCATAACAAAAGTGTAAATTGCAGCCTTTGGTGGCTGTGGGGCGAGAGTTGTGTGGTCATCCTGCTCTCCTCCCTCCCACCTCTTGCCCCATGTCACCTTGGTGCTGCTACACTGCTTTCCTTCCCAGCCCTTCTTAGGATCTGCCCCCGCAGGGAGTCTTCCTGGGCTGACCTTGCCAACCCATAGCCTCCAGACCCTGTTGCTTAAAGGCCCCGTCCCATTCAGAGGCTCCTGGACCCTTGAGGCTGTGGACCTTGGTTGGAAAGGAACCCTGTAGTTCTTGCAAGGGGCTCTTCTGACCCCCAAGTGTGCCTCCCATTGCCACCAAAAGCGACTCTGTCTTGTCTGTGTTTTAATTTTTTTCCAAGAATATGGTGATGAAAATTTAAATTCCTTTAAAAGTGTGCTTGGATTTATCGTAGCGTTGGGTCGTTGGGCACTTTTCTCAATTTACAGATGTTTAGAAGTAGAAACCACTAGTGTGCTTGCGAGTGCCTGGGGTGGTGGAGTGTCGAGTAACTTTGGGATGCTAAAAAAGATCCTTGGAATCTGGAGACTTGGACACTTCTGCTTCAGAGGATGCTATCTTGTTCAGTTTACAACCCGTCAGGTTTACCACTCACGTGGCATGGTGGTGGTGTGACAGGTGTCTGCTCAGAAAGTGTGTTCAATTTCTCAAATAAAACTGGCAGAACAAGCTCCCTGAAGGCAGTGGTGGGAAGGGTGTGGAGTCAGGGAGCCTGGGTTCAAATCCATGCTCTGCTTGTTAACTAGCAAGTCATCTTGAGCCAAATCACAGCCTCTCCAAGCCTCAGTTTCCTCACCTGTAAAACAGGTGGAATAAAAACCCAGTTAGTTCCCTCAAGGGGTGGCAATGACCAGGAAAAACCTTCTAAAGTGCCAAATCCGTGGTCATGGCCGTCACCACCACCCTTCAGGTCCTTAACGTGCATGCAGTGGGCACTCCTCAAGGGCCAGATGAAATAGGAGACACAGAATGACCAGCCACACAGAAAATAAAATGTTCCTCCAGCTCCCACCTTGAAGTTCCCCTGGCTTGAGTGAAGGCTGTGCCCCAGGCTCACCCTGCTAGGGGCCTCCATTACAGACCTCGGGTACAGGGCCCTCAAGATGCATTTGTAATTTTTATTGTTATATCTTTTAATTTTATTTTGCTCTCCCTGCTGTCTTGAGCAGGGGAGATAGGGAGCTGGTATTTATGGCTGCTCCCGCGACCTACCTCTTGGAATGTATGTATCAGTTAATTTAATCTCCCCTGGTTTTATTTAAACTGTTTTTCCTGATTCACTCTCTTCACTCTCCATCCACAACCCCCCCTCCCCTCTCATTCCAGCCTCTTTTTTGTGTCTGTTTCTGGGCTCTGTCGCTTTCCTCCTTCCTTTCCCGTCTTCTTCTTTCTCCTCCTCCTCCTCCCCTCCCCCGTTCCCCTCCCCCGTCCCCCTCCCCCAATCCTCCTGCCTTGCCTCTGGCCTGGGCCTTTCCATTCCCGGGTTCCAGGAGGGTGAAGAAGCCTCTTACACTGAGGTTGCTACAGTATTTTCCTGGCCCCTTTCTCTCTCCTCTCTCTCTCTCTGTGCCCCGTTGCCTGATTGACATTTACAAATTACCCAGCTGAAAGTGTTCAATCCCTGACCCGCCTGTTTCTGTTCAGCAATGAGTGAGATTTGCAAGCATTTTGTCATATAATTACTGCAAATCCCTTGAAAATTTCCACAACAAGGCCAGATGAATGGTAATTTGGGCGCCTCCATCTCCCAGTCGCCTTGCCGGTTGACGTGTCAGATATCTGAGGCCAGAAATGCAAACCAGCCCCCAAGTCCTGTGTATTTATTTATTTATTTTTTTTATGGAGGGGGTGGTCGTTTTATTTCCCCCAGAGATTTCTGGGAAAAACTTGAACCGCGCAGACATACACACTTCTCCACCTTCCTCTTTGTGGTGCGCGTGCTGTAAAATGTTTGGATTGGGAGATTTATTTGCTTTACACGGGTGTATTTGTGCTGATTTTATTGTATTGACTAGGCGCATTTTTCCTGCGTTCCACTACAGTTTTATTGTGTGCCAGTCTCGGGCATACATCACCTGCATTGTTTTCTGCAAAAATTACGCCCCGTTTCACTGTGTGTTGATGGGACTTCCTACCTTAGTACCTAAGTGGGGAGATGTGCTGCTGTCCTAGCTGACCTGCTGCCTGGGGCCGCCCCATCTGGGCAGCACCCAGCACTTTGGCCTGAAGACACAGGCACCTGGGTTTCTGTGCCTTGAGGACCCTGGACCTGGGGACGGGGATGGACGATGGAGGGGGTGGTTAGGGTTGGCCGAAGCTGGGGTGGGGGGGAAGGTCAGCAGTCATGGGGTTGAGGGTGGAAGAGGCCACAGCTGGGCAGTAGGATGAAGAGGGAATGAGGTCCCCAAAGAGGGGGACCCTGTTCATTTGTCTGCTTCCTGCCAGCATTTGCTGGATTCATCCCTAGGGAGCATTCATGGGCCTTTCATGGTTTCCCCTGGGGACTAATGAGCATGACGGAGACCCTGAGTCCCACACTTACCGTAGGCAGAAGGTTTGGCGGACGCCTTATGGCATAGTTGCTCTCCCCACTTTACAATCGGGCGAATGGTGCCATGGAGACACATGGTCACTTGCCTTGGGTCACAAATTGAGCAAGTGGTGGGTGGAGATTGGAGCTGATGACTGCCTGACACCAGAGCCTGCTACTTACCCCTTGGGAAAGCCCAGGAGGAAGGAGGCATGTTCCAAGGATGGTGATTTAAGGCAGGGGAGTTAAAGCTGGGAAGACTCTTAGAAACCATCTAAACTGCCTCCCCAGAGATGGGGAAACTGAGGCCTGGGAGGGGTTAGCAACTTGCCCAAAGCCAATGAGTCTGTTGACAGTCAAGCGGAGGAGCTTTATTTTCCTTCTCCTGGGACTATTTAAGGGGTTGGGGTCTGATTTGGGTGTCTGCCTGGCCTGCCTGTTTCCTCCGTGGTGTGAGTAAGTTTCTGTGTGTGTGTGAGTGCGTGTGTGAATCTGTGTGTATGTGCGTGTCAGGCAGAGGGCAGGAGGAGTGTGCCGTGGCCTGATTTGGCGCGTGAGATGGAGCGCCTGTGTTAGGCCTGGGCTCTCGCTGTGCCCCAGGGTGGTGGTGGACTTGGCCTATGACCTCACTTCCCAGCGTTTCCTGAAGCCGGCTCAGTGTTTTACTGGGGGCTCTAGGATAGATTTGGGTCTGCCCCGTTCCCAGAACTTCCACAGTCACCTCCTCACTTACACCCGTGCGCTGTGTCCGGGTGGTCAGCGTGCACACAGGAAAGGCAAAGAATTGATTTCAACATCTCAGCCCCTCCCCCACTCCATACCACTTTAAAGAAAACCCCCAAAGATTATATAATTAAATTAAAAAATGTGTCCTCGGCTTCCCTGGTGGCGCAGTTGTTGAGAGTCCGCCTGCCGATGCAGGGGGCACGGGTTCGTGCCCCGGTCTGGGAAGATCCCACATGCCGCGGAGCTTCTGGGCTCTTGAGCCATGGCCGCTGAGCCTGCGCGTCCGGAGCCTGTGCTCCGCAACGGGAGGGGCCACAAGAGTGAGAGGCCGGCGTACCGCAAAAAAAAAAAAAAAAAGTGTCCTCTAATAAACTGTCTTTCCTCATGGTAAAGTCCTATTTTTGAGGTAGAAGCTGCAATATCATATCTAGAAATGTTTTCCTTTGGGTATTAGCCATCTCTTTCACTTAATTGTTTCTACCATCATATCATGAGCTCGGAAGAGCAGCCCGGCCTCCAGGAGGGTCCTCTGGAAGGAAGCAGCTGAACCGCAGAAGTCGGGGCAGGCTTGAGGCTGGGACAGTCTGCTCAGGCCCAGCCGGCTCCCGGGGACAGCCCTGGGAGAAGCGCTGCGCACAGGGACCCCTGCCGGTGGGACCGGGGAAGCCGCTGCTCCTTAACCCGCAGGCGCGGGCATGTGCTTTGCCCTCCTGCACGCACATGCGCATGTGAGCCAGCCCCACGTGCGCAGACATGCTCACAGCCACAAACATCACGAATGTGTAGGCAGACAAACCGCCCCATGCAGACGCGAACTCAACTGTGTGAACGAATGCATGCGGGCTTTTGCACGTGGTGGGCACAGCTGGCACTCGTGGGTGTGCAAACTATATATAAAACTCCTTCCATCAAACTGAAGTCAGCCTGTGGTTTCAGAGTCAAGAGACCAGGTTCCAGCCTTCTCCCAGCTGTGACTCTGTGTAACTTAAGGCAACTCCTTCCTTCCCCTCTCTGGGCCCTGCTCTCTCTCAGTAGAAGAGGTACCGGCCCCAGCCCACTGTAAGTCTTCCTCTCCTCGTGGTTGTTTGCTTATCTCTCACTCAGGGTTTTTTCTCAGAAGGAGGCAGGAGGGGTCTCTCCCCATCCCTGACCTCCAGCCCCTGCTCTTGTCTCGTGCACTCAAGGTACCCACGCTTCCTCTGACCACCCTTGGTCCCAGAGTCCTTTCCTCCCCACATCAAGAGCCCCGTGGTGTCCAGAGGAGAGCCCAGTGTGGGCCACAAGCACGGGAAAGTAGGCCGTGGGTGGACTGACCATGGCTCTCCCCTCAATAGCTGACTGTCAAGGGCATGACCAGATAAGCCTGAAATTTGGGTCTGGCTGGGAAGCTGTAAGGGGTCTCCTGGGTGCCCCCACCCCAGTCCTGAACCTTTCTTCCCTGCGCATCTCCATGCAGTGTCATGGCAAGGACAGCTCATCCCAGCCAACTTGGAGCAGCAAGGGAGCAAAGGCTGAGGGGATGGGGCGGCAGACGGGGAGAAGCAGGAAGGAGGAAGAGAGAGGCTGCGGAGGAGGCGACGCTGGTAGAGAATATTGCAGATTCTCTACCCCAAGGACACCTGTGCCTCCCCTAGGGAGAGGCTCAACTCGGTTTCCCCTGACAAAGCCAGAAATGGAAGTAAAAAAGTTTGCAGTCAGGTATATGTGTTCTAGATGGATTTACGTAGCATCTCCTTATCTCCCCCCAAATTAATACCCTCAGTGGTTAGTGGGGAGGAAGAGGGGAGAGCAGGGTGGTAGCCAGGGGCAACCCTCCTCTCCCTCCCTCATCCTGAGTTAATGCCGCTGAAGAGCTCTCCATGGCCAGCGAATCACCCACATAATTATCCCTGGAGGTAATGGGCTTGGAGAGGCGGGGGTGGGGGGGTGGAGCTCAGGATGAGGGGTTTGTTGAAGCTGGGGGAACAGAGGGATCTCCCCCTCCGTGGGAGGTGGATGGGGACAGGATGTGGGTGCTGGGCAGGTGTGGGTCCCAGCTGCCAACTCCCCATCCCCCACCCCATGTCTGCATTTCCCAGAAGAATTGGATTTGAGGGTTGGGTTTGTCTTCTATTGTCTAGCTGGAAACGTGTGTGTGTGTGTGTGTGTGTGTGTGTGTGTGTGTGACAGAGAGAGAGAGAGAGAGAGAGAGAGAGAGAGAGAGAAAGAGAGAGGGAGAGAGAGAGAGATTCAAGGGAGAGAGAGAGAGAGAGAGAGAAAGAGAGAGGGAGAGAGAGAGAGATTCAAGGGAGAGAGAGAGAGAGAGAGAGAGAGGGAGAGAGAGAGAGATTCAAGGCTTTCTAGTTTGGGGAGCCGTAGGAGAAATAGAGGAGTGGGCCAAAACTAGGTACAAGAGTATTGTGTTAGGTTCTCCTCCTTCTCTTCACACTGAAGTTCTTTCCTTGGAGGAAGGTGTGTGGAGGAGGGGTGGAGGGGTGTAAGACCCCTACCCCGTTCCTGGATTTAGGAGGAAAACTGTAATCTAGGCTGACAGCTTGCTACCCTCACCCCCATGACACGTCTTTCTTTTTTTTTTTTTATTGAAGTTGATATACAATATTGTGTTAGTTTCAGGAGTACAGCATAGTGATTCAGTTTTTTTGTAGATTGTATTCCATTTTAGGTTATTACAAGATATTGGGTGTAATTCCCTGTGCGCAACACATTTCTATTTAGAGCTTAGAGGGAGTGTGTGTGTGTGTGTGTGTGCGTGTGTGTGTGTGTGTGTGACAGACAGACACAGAGAGAGACAGTGAGGTGGTGAGGGGTTAAGCTGAACCAGGCTCCCCTGGGAGGTGGGGAGGGTGTGATCTTTGGGGATGGAGCTAACTTCTGGGCACAGGGCCCCAGATTGCAAGGCGAGCTTGGGGAGCAGGTCCAATGGCTGGTCTGTATCAGCGTCTGGATGCTTCTCTGCCTCCCGCCAATCCATCCCAGCTCCAGCACAAATTTGCATTTAAATAGAGATTTTTTTTTTTTAATGAGAAGGACCCAAGGGAGCCCCCAGACTATTAAGTTTTCTTCTGGGGGCTGTGTGGATCCTTCTTCATTTGCCCCTCCACCCGAGCCTCCCACCCCTCCTCCCCCAACCGTCATATTATTCTGCGGCCATATATTCTGAGGGCCAGATGAGGCTCTGGCTCTGACAATCCGAGGGCACTTGTGGGGACAATGGGGCCGGCGCTCCAGGGAAGATAGAGGACGCATAGTGCTCGACCCTGATACCTCCTTCCTCTTTGTCTGCCGAGGTCCGAGCACCCCACCCTCGACTCTTTAATCTCTCTCTGCTGTCCCTGGGGACTGGAGGGACCTGTATTGGGAGTCCCGGCTGCTGGCCCCGGGCTGCAGGCAGTAGTGGCAGAATTCATGTTATCATCATATTTGGCAAAGCATATTCATTAGGTGGCAGGAGACCCAGTTTGAGTCCTGGCTCTGCCATTCCCATGCTGTGTAACCTTGGGCAAGTCGCTCAACCTCTCTGAGCCTCGATTCCCTCATCTGTGGAATGGGGATACTAATAGCTCCTCCTTATGGGTGAGTGTGAGGTTGAATGAGGTAACTTGTTTAGCACAGTGCCTGGCACAGGTTAGGCCCTCAATGATCAAACTGAGAAGACTGGGTAGAGAGAGATTTCAAGGAAAGTGTCTTGATGCTGTAGTGGAAAGAGCAGGATTTAAGTCGAGAGACCAGGGTTGCTTGTCCTGCTTCCTGGGGAAGCTGTGAGGCTTTCCCATCTCTAAATTAGAGATTCTGAGTTAAAACTCAAAGGGCTCTTGTGAGCATCAAATGATACAGCCAGGGCTCAGGGTCCCTGGCACCCAGTGGGTACTCAGTAAAGGTCGACTCTCCTCCACTTTCCCTTCCACAGCGGGGGCAAACCGGCAAGGTGTTTCAGGGACTTGGAGAATGTTTGGGAAGACTGGTGGGGGGAGGGTATTGGGGTGTCGGGGGGTGTTGAGGGGGGATCAAAGATCTGAAGCTCTGGGGGGTCTGTGGGTGGCCCCAGAGCACCCATCTGGGGAAGCTCGGGGGTTGAAAGCCCCAGATAAAGGATGCCAGCTCTGCCCTGCCCTGCCTTCTCCCAGACAGCCCCTGTTGGGGGCTGACACAGCTTTGTGTGTGTTGGGGGATCATGGATATGAGGGTGTCAGTGCGCCCGTGGCCGACGGCTGAGGAGCTTGGGAGGGAAATTGAAGGTGAAAAGGTCAGCTCCGGGGGGGATCCCCCTACCTCTCCCCAGCTCTCATCACTAGTTCTGGGAGAAGGAAATGAGACATGACAGGTCCCTGGCCACCTGGGATGGGCTGAGAAGGGAGACAGGATGGGCAGGGGATGGGTGTGTGTGTGTGTGTGTGTGACCTGTTAATCCTGATTCACTCTTCGCCCCCAACCCTGACTGCTGGCGGGCCCAGATCAGTCCCGGCATCTCAACTAGCAGAGTGACAGTGACAAGTTCTTTGATTAGAAAAGGCTCCATGGTTTGATCCCCCGCTTCTTCCTCTGCTTTCTTTTTTCCTTCCCTTCTCTCCCTCTTTCTCTTTCCCTTCCTTTTTCTCCTCTGTCTCAATTTCTATTTCCCTTCCTCTTTTTCCTTTCTTTTTTCATTTTTAAGGAAATAATGTCTCCTAGACACAGTTGAAGAGCCCCTCCCTCAGGGCCTGGCTAGCCCATGAGATGCCTCTGTAAGAATTAGGAAAAGGTGACCCCTCGGGAGGGCCCAGCCTTGTGGGTACAGGGCAAGGCTGGTGGAAGGCGCTTTCTGTGAACAATCAAAGGCCTCCTTCCTCCTGGTGGACTCAGCCTCATACCAGGTGTGTCTTGGCAAGTAGAACGAAGGCTGGACTTTAGCTGTCGCCGGCCCCCTTGGGCAGTGAACAACCTGTACTCCCATATGGGGCGGTCCTCCACCCCTAGCCCCACCCCTCCCTCCCACCTAGGGGCTCCATCTATCCAGGCGCCGGTGCTCATCCTTCACATCCATGTTTTTGTATTTTTAAATATTTCTTTCCTTTTCTGGGCTCCTTCAATTCCTTTCTCTTCCTCCTTCTCTTCCCAGAATTCATCTCTTCCCAGAACAAGTCTTATATGCAAGTGTTTTTGCACTTCTGCTTGTGTCTTTATGTAGCAAGTATAGTGCGTGTACATTGTCCTCTCTTCACAGGATGTGTGTCTCTGTGTCTTTGTCTTAGGGCTTGGCACATAGTAGGTGTTGAAAATTGTGTGACTGGGTTGTGTGTCCACGTGTGTCAGTTCTCTGGAGCCATCCCAACTGTCCGTCTCCTCACCCGAGCTTAGAAGGGAGAGGGAATTAGAAGGGGAACCCCGAAGGTGGAGGCTCTGTACCCTCCAATCCCCTCTCAGTCTGACACCCAGTCTTCCATAGAGCACCCAAGAAGGGCAAACTGAGGGCCACCTTGCGTTGCCTGCAGTGGCCTTTGGGGTGGGCCCCCTCTACCCCACTTTCTAAGCTTCCCAAACCCTCCAAGACCAGAGCTGCTGGGGCAGAGGCGGGGGAGGGAGTAGATAGGAGGGAGCCTGAGGAAGCTGGGCAGGGGCTGGCGGCCCCTGGGACCCCTTTCCACGAGGACAGAGGCGGCACCAGCTGCTCCACAGAAGAAATATTCCCCAAAGTCAGAGTGATCGTCTCGTATTTTAAGTGGCCCTTATTTATCACCGTCCTCCTGGGCTCCGTTTCGTGGCAAATGATGATAAAAGACAGCGAGGAGCGGGGGCACGGGGGCTGTTCCCGGCTGGCCCTGCAGCTGTTGGGGGTGGCAGCACCAGGGGAGGTGCAGACAGCAACACATGGGCACAGCGACACGCACACACAGACACACCGACACACATGCACAGTGGTGTGCACAGACAGATGCAGACGCAGACACACAGTGCCGGACATGCCAACCACCTCACACACACACACACAGGTTCAGCTACAACAATGACGTGCCCACAAATGCTGACCACACACACATATGCGGAGTGACACCCACAGCTGTGAGCATACACAGAGCCTGATCTATGCCCAGGGACACACATATACCAACACACATACAGTGATGGACACAGACACATGCCAGCACATACTCATGTGATACGCACACGTATGCTCCCCCAAACAAGCCTGCATTACATGCCCGTCCGGGGTACTTACTGGCTTCTCCTGCCCATTGTGCCCACGTACCCTTGACCTTCAGTGTGTCTCTACGTGTGTCTGCCTTAGACGGCCCCTACATGTGCGCTCCCAGATTAAGTGGCTTTCTCTGTGTGGCAGCCAGCACACGGGTGTGTACTCCTCTCCAGACACATGTATCCACACATGTGGATGTGCAAATGCACTCATAGTCCAACTGAAAAAAAATTAACATCAACCCTTACCTCGTACCACACACAGAGGTTAGCTCAAAATGGATCACTGACCTAAATGTAATATGTGGAAACAATAAAATTTCTGGGAAAAAAATGTAAGAGAAGACCTTCATGACCTTAGGGCAGGCAGAGATTTCTCAGGAAGAACACTCATAACCTGGAGTTGCGTGTAGCACAGACTTTGAAATAAAACCTCTCTTTGGTTCCTGTTTTGTTACATAACTGGCTGCATTTACTTTAGTAAGTTACTTGCTTTCTCTGACTCACATGTCTTCGTACACTGAAGGTAACCTACTACCTGCCTCTCTGGGTACCTGTAAAGTCCAGAGAACTCATGCATGTGAAATACCCTTTAAAAGTTGTGATGCATCTTACAAAGATCAGCTAAACAGAAAAAAAAATCAGTTTTGTGTGTTGTAATTATTCGCACACATATACCTGGGCACACCTTCTAAGCAGCAGTCCATAACCCCTACACCTCCCTGTCTTCTCAATCAGGGGAGCCAGGGCTGGGGGCCGTGTTGATCGTCCCCCTGCCCAGGGAAGCCTCCCCTCGCCACACTCATCCCTCACCCTTTTCCGCATTAGCTACCCGGTTGCCAATCAACCTCCCTCCCCAGCCTCAGCCCATTAGTACAGCTCCCTGGGGGAATCTATTTTTTAAAGGTTATTAGCAGATTATTGGTTCTTTATCAACCTCAGGCCCCAATCTCCAATCTCCCAATGAAGCCACTGTTGCCTAATCAGATGCACTTGATAATCTTGGCATGAAGGTGGTAGCCGGCCTGTTGGGGGTAGGGGCAGCTGGAAGGAGGGAAGGGTTAATAGCACTGCCCCGCCACCACCCCTTCGGTCCTCAAATAGCTGAACTTCTGTATGTTGTAGTTTTCAACTGCAAATCATCTTTAATAGCAGACATCACGGGATGGCTCATTACATTAAGCTATTTTTCATGCTATCTCCTGTAATATCCTTTAATCCAATGCGTTTCAAATCACCTCGGGCTAAAATAAGAGACATAGCGAGGTAATAGCCTAGTGTATTAGTGGGTTAATTGCCCTGTTGTACTCTTTCTAGTAGCTATCTCTGGAATGACTTCTATATTAATTGTAAATTGCTTAATACATTTAACTCCTTGCCACCGCCCCAGCCCCTAACGAAGGAGGCCACTACCCAGTTGCTTGATGGGACTGTGTGTGTGTGTGTGTGTGTGTGTGTGTGTGTGTGTGTGTGTGTTTTGTGGGCACTCTTTTCCAACGGCGGTTCCCCTCTGTCCTCTCAGCCGGAGCTGGTAGAGCAGGCTTGGAACATACTTCTCAGCCTAATGAGGGGATGAGCCAGCATTTATTGAACACCTGCTATATGCCAGGCCCTGGCCTTGGCCCTTTCACCAAATGCTGTCTCCTTGAAGCTTTGTAAGACCCTGAGTAGCGGCAGTAGTCTCTCCAGAGGTCATGTGACTTGTTCAAGGTCACAGAGCAAAACTACAACAAAGCTGGATTTGCATCCAGACCTGAACACTCCTAGAGCCATAGTGCCTGAGAACAGGGCAGGACCCCGGGGCTTTGAATACCAACTCAGCTGTGGTCAGCAGGATAGGGGGTGCGGAGGACACACTCCTGGTCTGGAGGGGAGAGACACAGCCTGATGGGGGGACAGAAACCTCTACTCTGGGGAGCCGCCACTCTGATGGGGGGACAGATCCGCTGCCAAGGGGAAGCTCTCAGGCAAATGGGGGATGCAGCCCCTGTTCTGGGGAGCACCCAATCAAATGGGACTGTCTTGGCGGTGGGGGGGTGTCTCCGGTCTGATGAAGAAAGCACAGCTTCTGTCCTGGAGGAACCCTCAGTCACATGGGGGAGACACCTATCTCTCCGATCCACACAGAGGAAGCAGAAATAGGGTGCAAGTGAATGAAATTCGAGGCACAGCGAACGGACACTGCAAACAGTGTGCTCGGAGCAAAAGGGCAGCACTTCGACCCCTGCAGTGCCCAGCGCCTCACTTCCGGATTGGGGCGGGGCCTAAGCGCGGGCCCGGTGAAGGGCGGGGTCAGCACCTCCTCTCCCTTCCTCTGTGTTCATTTCCCCCTGCCCTGACCCCTCCCGTGACTGGCAGGTGGGGGCACCTCAGGCAGGGCAGGGCCGGAGACCCTCCTCCTCGCCACCGTCCTGGTTCTCTGCGCCGACAGCTCCTCCTTTTCCAAACAGGGCCCCCGTGACCTGCGTGAGCAGGACTTGGGGTCTCTCCTGTCTCCCCCTCCCTTGTCTTCGCACGGATGGACAAATGGAGATCCCCGGGGTGGAGGAAAGGAAGATCCGGGAGGGAAAGATCAAGGAGGGGAAAGAAGGGAGCAGGGCTCATGAAGCCACGTCACAACAGAGCCACAGAGATGGGTTAAATGTTTACCGCCGCCGGCGAGCACTTGCGCACCTTCTCCCTGCATTGTCAGTGACACCCACAAGGCAGTTCCTGCATCCGAAACTAGTCCGTCTGTGGACTCCCCGCACCGAGCGGAGCAAAGGGGCCCAAATGTCAGGTTGTAGCTACATAATGAACGCCTCGCCCGTGTTCCTTATTCCCTCCGTCTGCCATAGAAAAGTGAACTTGAGGTTCTTGGTGAGTTTGGGCCGGGACCCTGTGGCTGCCTGGTCCCGGAGATGAGTCCTTGGGATAAAAATTGAGAGAGAGAGAGACGGAGTCAGCAGGAGAGAGGAAGGCAGAGGGGGCGCCGCAGACGAGGCCGGGAGCCGTCCCTTCCTGGTCTTCTTGGCTGTGCGGGGCTCTGAGCCCGGGTCCTAGGCGGCGGCGGCGGCGGCTTTGTTGGCGGCCGTCTCCGGGAGCAACCTTGAGCGCGGGCGCGGAGACAGTGATTTAGGGGCTGGCATTGAAGCGTGAAGGTAAATGGCCACATTTCACCGTCAGAAGGTGCGCGGGAGGCGCCCGCCTCTTCCCTTCCCCCAAGGCCCCGGGGGTGGGTGTGGGGAGCTGTCGCCGGCACCTCCTTAGATCCCCGCCGAAATCCCTGAGTCCCTGCGGCGCCGGAGGAGGGATGCCAGACGCCCAGCACCTCCTTTCCCGACCCGTTGCTATTTGGGGAAGCTAAGTGCTCTGGGACCACGGAGGAGGGCTCCCCTGTCTCCGGTCCCAAAGCTGCTTCAGGAGAGAAGTTGAGAGGCCAAGGCCCAAAGCCCGAGGACCTGCGGGACTGTCTGCTTGCTAGGAGGGGGTGTGGGAGGCACCATCTCCTTAACTCCTTACAGGGATCCTGAGGCAGGATCTGCCTTATGCCCACAGTGCAGATGTGGAAACTGAGGCTCAGGAGGTTAAGTGACCTGCTGGAGACCACCCGGCTGGGGAGGGACGAGGAGGCAGGGCCGCAGGTCTGTGGGGACCACCCCCCCACCCTGTGTTCAGCCCCCTATGGCCCCAGTACATTGCTTCCGGGAGCTCTGGGGTCCGGGTAGGGGTGGGGAGCTTGTGGGTGCATGAAATATTGGCATCCAGCCACCTCCTGCTGCTTTGAAGATAATACATGAAAATAATACAGGCTCTTCATATTCCAAAAATACAGAAATGTGGGTGTGATGAGATAACCCTTCATCCTGACCACGCTACCCCTCCCTCTGGGCAAATCTTCCTTCCCGGAGACCCCTGCATCGCTCCCACAGGACTGAGCCCCTTGAACCCTCCCGGTTCTGAGTCAAGCACATGTAAGTGGAATGTTGAGTAATTTGATTCATTTTGTTATTTTGCTGAGAAAAAGAGGGGAAAAGAAAGAGGGCCAGGCTGGGGCATGTGTGCCTTGCTTGAGTGGGGGCATAACATTACAGATTGCCCCCAGCCCATCACTGCCCAGGCTTGAGCCACAGAGAGAGGCAGAGTGGGGAGGAGGTGAGGGAAGAGTAAACCCAGGGCACGAGGTCAGGGAGGCCTCCAGAGGGTGGGAAGCAAACAGCTCCCTGGCTCCACTTGGGGCAGCTTTGGTCACTTGTATTCATCATAGCTGCTTTTTACTGGATGCCTACTAAGTGTTCAGTATACTTTTAATCATGCCAGCAACCCTGTGAAGTATGTATTGTTACCCCCATTTTATAGATAAGAACACTGAGGCTAAGCCCCTGATCTAAAACTCCACTGCTGAGAGGTAGAGGTAGTGGAGCTGGGATTGGACCTGAGTCCCGTTGACCCTAGAGAGATTCTTCTCCCTGCTGTCCACTGCCTCTCTACTTCACTGGGGAGGGGATTGCAGAGGCCTAGGGGGGCCCACCCAGAGCTCAATGGGAAAGGAGGCTGGCATTTACCTCCCTAGTGTGTTTTTCCTAGCGCCAGTTCTCCTAAGGAGTCTGGGTCGGACCCCAGGTCAGGGCAGAGGGTAGTCAGGTGCGGTAAGTGGAGGTCTGAGTTCTCAGCGGACAGTTTCCCTCAACCCTGGGCAGACAGGAGGCAAAGGCAGACGGAAGAGCGTCACTCTGTGTGTATGTGTGGGGCTGTGGGTCCTGAGGTTCCAGAGGAAGCTACCCCGGATGGGGCCTGGGGTGGGAGAGAGATGACCTTTCATGGTCTGAATTACTCCTGGAGGGGCCAAAGAAACCAAGTAGAGAAATTCCATGGGGCCAGGGGGCAGGTGTAGACATTCCAGGGAGTCCGTCCTCCCTAGGACGGGGCCTGGGTGGGAGCAAAACCAGCCACGGGACCCAGGTGCACACAGGTTCAGGTGGTGGGGAAGAGAGACCCATTATCAGAGAGCCCTGGTTCCTCAGACCCCAGTTAACTACGACAACTTCTAATAGCTGTCATTTATTAAACACTGACCAGGTGCCCCGAACTGTGCTAAGCCTTCTCTTAATCCTGACAGCCACCATATTCTGTAGGAACTCTATTAACCCCATCTGACAGATGAGTAAACAGAGGCACAGTCTCCCCTGGGCTGACACTGTCTCCCAGGCCTGCTTCCTACCCCTATAGGAGTGGGGCAGGGGGGCATGGCGTATGGAGAGGGGGCTCCAAACCCTTGTAATCTCAGCACAGGGCCTGGCTCCTGGAAGCCCTCAACAGAAGCAGCTCTTATTATTACTCTTGGCTTTCGGTGGGTGGGGGGCGTTGGGTGGGGCCACCTTGCCTGTCAGCCCATTAACTCCGTGCTCGGCTCTGAGAGCCAGGGTCCTGTTTCTTACCCGGGGTCTCAGGGTACACCTCTCTCTCCCAATTTCTGAGTCTGCTCTTGTACCTCCATGTGGCGCTTGATCTAGGGAAGATGCATGTGGGAGCATGTGTGTGTGTGAACGAGATGAAAGGAAGTGGGTGGCTTCAGAGATGTCTCTTGTCCTGTGAAGAAGGCCAGGTGGAGAGCAGGGAAGGGTGTCCCAGAAAGGTCCTTCCCAGAACAGGGTCTGATCCTAGGTCTGGAATTTCCCCAGCCTCCGCCAGAGTGGGGAGCTTCAGGATCCCAATTTCTGAGTCAGTCACCTGGATGGAGGTGGGCTGCGTCAGGCTAACCTCTGTTTTTCTTTAAATTTATTTGTTTATTTATTTATTTACTTATTAATGGCTGTGTTGGGTCTTCGTTGCTGCGCACGGGCTTTCTCTAGTCGTGGCTAACGGGGGCTACTCTTCGTTGCGGTGCGCGGGCTTCTCATTGGGGTGGCTTCTCTTGTTGTGGAGCACGGGCTCTGGGGCGCACGGGCTTCAGTAGTTGTGGCACGTGGGCTCAGCAGTTGTGGCTCGCGGACTCTAGAGCGCAGGCTCAGTAGTTGCGGTGCACGGGCTTAGTTGCTCCGCGGCATGTGGGGTCTTCCCAGACAAGGGATGGAACCCATGTCCCCTGCATTGGCAGGTGGATTCTTAAGCACTTCACCACCAGGGATGTCCCCAGGCTAACCTCTTTTCCTGTCATCTACCTTCATAGTGGTGACCAGACCAGGGGTCTGTCCTCTTTCTGGGTCCTTGGCCCTCTACTGCCCCCACCCTGGTCCTGGGCAGGGATCCCAGATTCCAGCTTGTCCAACCCCACCTTTTGACAGATCAGGAAAGGGAAGCACAGAGAAAGGGAGTGACCTGCACAAGGTCACACAGTGAGTTTGTGGCAGGCCTGCCGTCTCTGGATGATGCTGGGGAAGGGAGCCAGAGGAGGCTCTCCTAGGGCCACCAGTTTGGAGGGGCCCCGGGAAGCCAGGGGTGCCCCCTCCCTCCTCTTTCCTGGGGTGTTGTCAGCTTGAGCACTGGCTACCCACCCCCATCCCCGTCCACGCACCAGGTGGAATTGTCTTAATGCAGCAAATTGTTCGTACACATGTAAGCAAATATCTCCTCAAATGATCTCTTATCACCAAACAGGCTGCGATGCTCACTGGCTGGAGGGCCGAGGTTGTCTTTCAATCCGCTGACGATGGGGAGGGGGCAGGGGAGGGGGGCTGGCTGACACCAAAATAAACCAGCTGAGCGGGGATGGTTGTCGCAAGGGGCAGAGCGAAGTTGTCAGGCGGCGAGAGCGTGTGCGGCGGCAGGACGATAATGTGGCATGACACTTCTGAAACGAGCGGCCCGTTGCCATGGTGAGCAGCCAGGAGGGACCGGCTCTCCCGAGGCTGAAATAAAACACGCTTTAAATGATGTTTGATTAGAATTTAGATCATGTAACCGAATACCTCAGTACTCCTCTTCCCTGTGCTTTTCTTCTTTTCTTCTCGATTCTCCCTTTCTCCCCTCCATCCCCTCCGCTCCCTACCAGGGGCAGACAGATGTATGCACACACTTGCACACACATGCCCTTCTCTCTCTCCTCTCCACAGTTGTTCTATGCCTTGGCTGGACCTTGTTTCAGAAAATCCAGCTCAGAGAAGGTGCCGGGGACTGCTTGGTGGGGTCACAGCGCTGGCCTCGGGGTCCTGGTTTGAGTCTCTGCTGTTCTGCTCTAATATCAGTAGCACTAAAACAATTCACAGGGTCTAAGCCTCTTGTTTGTGCCCCTCACAAAACTCTTCCAAATGAAAGCTCATATTTATGCTCACCACAGCCCTTCGCCTATTTGCCATCCTACTCATTTTATAGATGAGGAAGCTAAGGCTCAAAGAGGCCAAATGTCTTGTCCAAGATCACGCAGCTGGCGAGATGTGAATCCAGCACTGCCATGGGCTGCCCTTGGGGCTCTTGGGAGGAGCCTCTTTAGGAGGAAGTGAGCAGAGCCTGTTCTCCATCCTCCGGACTCTCAGACCTTGACTTGTGTAACTTGTTTTGAAGTCCTACTTTGCTCTTGGTCTGCTTGTGTGAACCACCCCAAGGATGGGCAGAGAGGCCCCGACTTGCTTCCAGAGGGCTTTGGGACACACTTTGTGATTTTCTGGCTACATGCTCCTGCTCTTTTGTTTGGTAATGGACATATATCTGTGGTGGTTTTTCCAGGGCATGCTGCCCAGGTGGGGAAGACAGCCAGTCCTGGGAACAGAGGGCACTGCTGCTGATTATCTGGAGTGGGTCACGGAGGGTAGGTTGGCATGTATGGCAGGGCAGGCAGGGGTGCTCCCGGAATCTCCACTGCTCTTGGCGCCCTGGATTTTCTTGGAGGCCCTGGGGAGGTTATCATCATCCTTCTTCTGTGTCAAAGGGACATGGCTTGACCCAGTGTCCGTCTTCCCCAGCAGACCAATGTCTCCAGATTGTCTCTCTCACCATCAGCCAGTCCATCCATGCATTCACTTAGCCATCACGTACTCGTTCAGCATCAGCTGTGCGCCGGGATGCTAACTGCAGAGGCAGCCCTGGTCTCTCCACCTTCACAGGTGTGGGGCTTTGTGGGCCAAGGGCAGGTGACCTGGAGTCAGACACCAAACACACACACACACACACACACACACACACACACACACACACACACACACACACACACACACACGGTCTCCTTCGGCGCAGAGTGTGAAGTGATCTGATGGAGGAGGAAGCAAAGTGCTCTGGGAACATCAAGGATGGGAGCCTCCCTGTGTAGGGTGGGGGCCAAGGAAGGCTTCTCAGAGGAGGTGATATATGAAGAAAGACAAGGACTTCTCCGAGTGCTCAGACACAAAGGACAGCCTGGGAGGAAAGCCCTCGATGTGCAAAGGCCCACCGTCCCCAGCAGATTGGAAGCTCCCTGGGTAGGTGGCGGGGGTCTGGGTCTCTCACATCAGACTCTAAGCTTTTGAAAGGCAGAGATTGAGCCCCTGGGCACCTCCCCCAAGATGGGGTTACCCTAAGGGTGTGGGAGTGTCTTCTATGTCTTTTACCTTTTCTCCAAATCAAAAGGAATTCATTTCTTTGAATATCCTGTTAGCTCTGAAAGTAGGGGCCCCTCCTTATATGTATAAGTGTCTGGCCTCCCTGGTGTCTGGCACAGGACCTGTTATACAAAAATGAGTCAACATTTGTTGAGTACTTACTGTGTACCCGGCATTGTGCTAAATGCTTTACACGTGATTCACTCCTTGACCAGCACTTGACCAGCAACAATTCCCTGGTTTTTCAAGGGCAGGAAAGAGCAAGCAGGGGGTTTGGCGAGGAGAGAAGCCATGGACCAGTGTCTGGGGTCCCCAAAGGGAAGAATGGAGGGTGAGAGGAGCACACAGGTCTGGACTATTTAGCCAGTCAAGGTTGGGAAAGGCCAGAGGAAGTGGGGCCACTGAGATTGACTGGCGTGGGGCAGGGGCGGGCAGGGGCTGGCAGGGGCAGCAAGAAATGCAGGCTGGGGGGCAGCTATCACTTAGAACCAGGTGTCTCTCTTCCCTCCCCCTCCCCTTGCCCATCCGGTCACTACCAGCATTTGAATCCAGCCCTTCACTTGCAGCCCCACAGCCCCTGCCCTTGGCCACCAGTATCCCTCGCTTGGACCTCTGCAGCCTTTCTCACTGGCTCCTCACCCCAGGCTCTCCTTCCCCCACCTTCCTCCACTGGCTACCTGTTAGCTGCCTATAACTTAAATTTGATTGCTTCATTCCTGTGACTCCTGTGTGCCAAAACCCTCATGGCTCCCCATGACCCAGGGGCTACAGCCCGGACCCCCCAGCCTGTTCTCAAGCCCCACCATGATGTGATCCCAGCCTGCCTTTCTGGCCTTGCCTCTCTCAACTTCTCCTATTCCAGATTGGTCAGTTCTTGATGCCCTTTCTTATATGCACCTGTGAAGACTCAGAGTGCCCTCTGCGAATGCCCTCTCTCATCCCCAAGTCAAGGCCGACTCATCTCTTTCTTTGTAGGCTCAGCACAAATGTTTCCCACTCTTGGACCCCTTCCCTGACCACTCCTTCCAGAAGGCATGTATCTTAGTCAGCTTAAGATGCCATAACAAAATACCATAGACTGGGTGGCTTAAACAACAGAAATGTATTGTGCACAGTTCTGGGAAGTCCAAGGTCAAGGCACTGGCTCATTTGGTTCCCTGGAGGGGGAACCTGGGTTTCCTGGCCTGCAGATGGCTGCTTTCTCTCTGGTGTCCTCACGTGGTGGACAGAGAGGGAGAGAGAGCTCTAGTCTCTCTTTCTCTTCTTGCAAGGGCACTAATCCCATCATGGGGGCCCCCTCCCTCATGATTTTGTTAAACCTAATTACCTCCCAAAGGCCTCAGCTCCAAATACCATCACATTGGGGGGTTAGAGCTTCAACAAATGAATTTGGGGGGAACAACGTTCAGCCTATAATAGCATGTCTGCTATATGCAGGTCAGATTTTCATGGTGTCTAATTGTTTCAGGTTATTTCCTCAATTTGACTGTAAGCTCCCTGAGCAGCAAATTTTGGATGGCAATAATTGTGTGTTGATATACCTGGTAATAATACCTACCTATTCTATTACAGGATCTGAAAAAAGTTTATACCCAAGGATTTCCGTCCCCAGTCTTTACCCTTCCTCTGCCCCCAAGTTTCTGTATTTGGCCCTTTTGAGCCTCTGTAGGCATAGTGGGTTGGAAAGAAAGTTGAAAGAAGCCCAGAAATCTTAGAATAATTTCCTTCAGAAAAGACAGAGTGTCGCTCCTGGCTGAAAAGTATAGAAGAGGATAAAAGGCAGAGGGGAGAGCAAGGAGAGCCAGGCACCTGCATCGGCTGGGTTTGGTGAGGGTTGTGGAGCCTGAGGCACCATGGCCGAGCTATGGGAGGGAGTGGGAGATGGGAAAAGAAGACTCAAGTAAGTGTCACTTTGTCTTATGAATGTACATGTCCTTTGAGATGCTTGGTAGGAACTGAAGCTGCATTTCCATGTGTTTTGCTGATGGACTGATGTTTTCTCTGGATGTAGCACCAATGGAGACTGGCCACAGGTGACCTAGTTAGGTGATTATGCTGTCATTTGGGCACTGCCTGCCCTGGGGTTAGGAGCTACATTTACCTGTACTGTTTCTAGTTCTCAAAGTAACACAGCAAGGTCGGTGCTAGGAATGCCACTTTACTGATGAGAAAACTAAGCTTCAGAGAATTTAGGGACATTGAGGGGAGAGAGAGAGGAGGAGAAGGGGTGAATATGGTCCTGACTCAGACCTGTAACCTTTGACCTCTAACCTCAGAGCTGTATCTTAGGATGGAGCCACCATGCCCATTAAGCTCCATGTTGGGGGAGATGTAGGAGGCTCATTAGGCTGGAAAATGATTCTATCAGTTCTGCTCTATCTACGGGGGTCAAAGGTGACCCAGGTCCAGGCCTCTCTAGCCTTCAGAGCCCAGATGACAGTGTGATTCACTAACCTGGGAAAGCAGTCCTATGAAGCCTGAAATGGGAGAGAATGGCAGGGACGGGGGTCCTGGGGGATGTGCAGAGAAAGGGCTTGGGGCAGCTGGAGTACTGACCAGGAGGCCTTGTGACCAAGGATGATCTCGATTGCACAGCTCACTGTCTCCCTGGGCTTCACCTGTTAGCACGTGGGGCCTCTTTGGTAAGGGGACAACCTTACAACTGAGAATAACTTTATTTGGGGGTAAAAGGTAGGGCTTGGTTCACTGCAATACAGGAGGAACACCCAGGGCTTGGAGGTCAGGAAACCTAGGTTCGAGGCCCCCACATTTGGTGCCAGGGGGTGCCTTAATTTTGCTGTGTGCCTGAGTTTCTCCACTGATAAGTTGTGGATGCAAGAGCCATGTTGCTCGTGTCACATGTGCCACAGAAGTGACGGTGATTGGAGAGGTCGAGTCCACTGTTCACTTGTGAGCTGGGTGAGGGTGGGGTCACAGTGACTCTTTAGTGAGATGAAGCCTGTGAGGACCAGCCCATCACAGGTTCACCCTTGGTGCTGACAGCCCCATGAGGCGGGGCGTCCATGGTGAGATCTCTGCAGGGACAGAAAGGGGCCCAGGCAGGGCTGGAATCTGTGGAAGGACAGAGCCGGAAGAGGGGTCCTGGCAGACAGGGCCTGCCACCCGTGCTTTTCAGGACCCCGTGGGAGAAAGAATTCTCCCCTCCTTTCTTTTCTTTTTCACATCTTTTTTGGAGTATAAATGCTTTACAATGTTGTGTTAGTTTCTGCTGTACAACAAAGTGAATCAGCTACATGTATACATACATCCCCATATCCCCGCCCTCTTGAGCCTCCCTCCCACCCTCCCTATCCCACCCCTCCAGGTCGTCACAAAACATCAACTTCATCTTCTTGTGCCGTGCGGCTGCTTCCCACTAGCTATCTATTTTACATTTGGTAGTGTACATATGTCAATGATACTTTCTCACTTCATCCCAGCTTCCTCTTCCCCCACTGTGCCCTCAAGTCCGTTCTCTACGTCTGCGTCTTTATTCATGCCCTGCCACTAGGTTCATCAGTACCGCTTTTTAAAATTCCATATATATGCGTTAGCATACGGTATTTGTTTTTCTCTTTCTGACTTACTTCACTCTGTATGACAGAAACGGAGCAGGACCCTATCCTACGGTCCTTGCCCCCCATGTCCTCAGCCTGCCTTTTGTCTGTGGAAAAACTTTAGCCAAAGAATACGTTTAATCAGAGAAGTGAGAAAATGCAGAAACAGAGGAGAACATCAAAGGAGACGAAATAATAATAGTTTACTCATTAAGCATAGACAGGGGCCTTTAGTTCCCCTCAAGGGCTATAGATAATATTCTGAGCCTATCCTGTAAGCTGTCTTATAGATACTGAAGCCCCCCACCAGGTGGAAGAAGTTAACTACATGATGACCAGGCTGTAGCCATGACATAAGCTGCCACAATTCCGAGAACTGGCCTCAAAGAAATGGGAACAAACCGCACCTGGAACTGAAGGTTAACTGTGCCTAAAACAATCAAGATGACACGGGTAGGACCACTGATGACCAACTTCAAGATGACTGTCAGAGCTGACTGCTGTTTCTGCATGTAGCCCCCTCCCTCTGTCTATAAAAGCTCTTGCCCCCTGATTGTCAGGGCGGGGGGTTGGCCTTTGGACAGGCATCCGCCCTCGTCCCCGGTTGCCAGCATCCAAAATAAAGCAAACTTTCCTTTCCACCAACCTGGCCTCTTTGTTGGCTTTTGAGCGGCAAGCAGCCGGACCCCACTTTTGGTTACACTCCTGTCAACCAACCTGGAGCCTAGCAATGAACACTCTGCCTCAGAACAACCCTATGTAGAGGGTACTGTTTTATTTAATTTATTTATTTATATTTGGCTGCGCCGGGTCTTAGGTGCGGCCCGTGGGATCTAGTTCCCTGAGCAGGGATCGATCCCAGGCCCCCTGCATTGGGATCGCGGAGTCTTAACCACTGGACCAGAGGGTCCCTAGGGTGCTGTTTTAATCCCCACTTTACAGATGCAGAAACCAGAGCAGTTAAGTGACCTTCCCACCGTCACAGAGCTTGTAAACGGTGGAGTAGTGACTCAGTCTTGGATGGTCCAGGGCTTGTACTGTGCTATCCTGTTGGGAACTAATCCTGAATCCTTTATGCTTCAGAGCACGACTCCTCAGCAAAAGGGACCTCGTTTGCCCCACATGCCAAGGTCCCCTCCCCATTCCCCAAACAGAAGACCTAGATTTGAGTCCCCTCTGGCAGCTGCTCCCTGCTTATGTGTTCTTGGGCAAGTTAGCTCATCTGTAGAATGGGTGGACACACATTTGTTGAGGATCTCTTATGTGCCACATTATTATTACTTTTTTTGGCCACACCACATGGCTTGCAGGATCTTAGTTCCCCGACTAGGGATCAAACCCGGACCCCGGCAGTGAAAGCACCGAGTCCTAACCACTGCACAGCCAGGGAATTCCCTCATGTGCCACATTTAATTTAAACCTCACTGCAACCTGAGATTGGCATTATTTCCTCCAATTAACAGCTGGGGAAGGTGAGGCACAGAGGGGTGAAGCAAATTCCCCAAGGAGCTGATATGGAGCTTAGTCTGTCTTATTCTGGAGCTTATGCTCTTTCCACTTCCCCTCATTGCTCAAGTTGTAATCCATAAAGCCTCAATTCCTGGGGGTGGGGGGGGCGGTTGATAAGTGTTAATGTGAAAAAAAAAATTCCGCGATCAACTCTGATTAGGGAAGGCTCTTTTCAAAAAGTTAAAGAGGTTATTTGCTGCAGGACTTTTCAGAGCCTTTATTTTTATTTTTTATTATTTTTTTTTTGTGGTACGCGGGCCTCTCACTGCTGTGGCCTCTCCCGTTGCGGAGCACAGGCTCCGGACGCGCAGGCTCAGCGGCCATGGCTCACGGGCCCAGCCGCTCCGCGGCATGTGGGATCTTCCCGGACCGGGACACGAACCCGCGTCCCCTGCATCGGCAGGCGGACTCCCAACCACTGCGCCACCAGGGAAGCCCTCAGAGCCTTTATTATGCTGGTGTGCCTTGGGGAGTTCCAAGAGAAGAGCAGAGTTAGTATTAACTTCTTTGCTGTGAAAAAGTTGGGGAGAATCTTGTGGGAGAAGCATTCCTTTGGGAAAAGCTGTGCCTCACCCCGCTGCTGCCCTGATAACAATAGTGACGGCAGTAGCAATAACAGTAACACGGTGAAAGAGATCATCACGGTCACGTTCGTTTTGCGTCCATTGCAATGATATGTTTCTGTGCATGATTTTTTTTTTTTTGCCTGAGCCTTGCGGCACATGGGTCTTAGTTCCCTGACCAGGGATCGACCCCGGGCCCCCTGCAGTACAGACGCGGAGTCTGAACCACTGGACCCTCAGGGAAGTCCCTGTGCACGATTTTTTGGAGCTTTTTTCTGCATTCTCCCACCCCCACCCCGCTGCTGATTTAAGCACCCTGATCCCTTCCTTGAGCTCAGGGCACTTCCAGCCCCCAGGGGCTCGCTGTTCCTGTGCCTGGTGCTCCTCTCTTACCTCCAAGCCTTTGCCTGGTGGTGCCCCTCAGGTTGCCCTCCCCTTCCTCCCGCTCCTCGCCTTGCTCCTGGGGAAAGTGAAGGAGGCTCGGAAAGGGGAAGCGATGTGTCCGGGGCATGTGGTGAGATGGGCACCCCGCGTCTCCTGCCCCTCTTCCACAGCCCACCTGCACAGGACACCCCTCTTCTGAGAAGCATCCCCGATGGACTCATCCCGGGGCCAACCACGAGCTATTCTGATTCTCCCTCAGTCCTTTCATACTTGGTCTATATTATGCACTGCAAAACGAAGTCAGGGCTGTCTTTGGTGTACCATATTTATTTTAAAAAACAGGGTTTGTTTAAAGTATAATTTATAAGCCATAAAATTTACCCATTATCATATTCGTTTTAAAATTTTTATTATCATTTTTTTTTTTTTTTACATAGAGAAAAGAGCACAAAGCAGTACAGGGAGTGATGAAGTTTTGCAAAGTAAAAACCCCTGTGTAATCAGCACCCATCTCCGAAGCAGAACATCTCCCGACCCGCAGAATCTCCCTGGTGCATCCTCCCCTCACCCCAAGGTGAACGCTCCTGACTTCCAATCCCACAGAGAGGTGTTTAAAAAATAAACTAACAATCTATCCCTTTCCTTTTTCCTTTTTCTTCTTCCCTCCTCCCTCCCTCCCTCTCCCCTTCCTTTATCCCCTCACTCCCTCCTTCCTTTCTTACTGGTTCCACTCCCATATTGTTTATTTGAGGTTTATAGTAAGAGGTGCAACAAGAGAGAAGGTAAATGTCTTAACACAGTGCCTTGGGGGGCAGTGTGAGGTGAGGGTCAAGTTGCTGAAAGACCTGACTCCAGACTGGCCACTGCCAGCTGTGAGGCCTGGGGCTTGTGACAGAACCTCTCTGTGCCTCAGTTTCCTTATCTGTGGAGTAATAATTCGACTGACTCCAAAGGGTGTCGGGAAGACTAAATAAGGTATTTTCACCTTATGCCTGCAAAGTGTTTAAGTGCACCTGTACCAGGAAGCCTTGGTAAAGGTCTGCCACATAACTACGTTTCTTCAAGACGGGACTTGTGGACAGGAGATGAGAATCACTGCCATTTGTTGAGTACCTACTGTGTGTTAGGGTTTTGCCTCTCATCGGCATGGCTGTCCTGCTAGGCGAGATTATTATCTCCATTTTATAGACGAGGAAATGAGGCCTGGAGAGGTAAATCCTGAAGACGTAAGTTGGTAAGTGTTGCACCTGGAGCTGGAACCCAAGGAGGGTGTGGCTTGAATGTCCTTGTTCCCAACCAGGGGGCCAGCCTTGTGCTAATGTCGCCCAGCTGTGAGCTGAGCACCGTCCTCTGGGGGGGATGTCCTTTGCTAAAGTCCTGTCCTCCCAGGGACTCAGTGCTGCCCCCCTTGATGAGCTGGGGAAATCCTCCTGGGGCAGGGGTGGGGCTCTGGGGAGGGGGATGAGTTGCCCCGGGCAGAGCGTGGAGGGGACCACCTGGCGGTAGAGGGTTCAGACTGCCCTGGGTGTGCGCAGCGCCTGGGCTTCCTGGAAGCACGACCTTCAGCCCAGGGAAGCTCTGGGGCCCTAGGCAGGGGTGGCCACTGGGGCATTGGAGAAGAACAGCCTGCACCCTGCTGAATCTCCTTGTAGGGCCCTGCCCTGCCCGTCAGGACTCATGGGGTGGGGTCGGAGGGCACAGAGCAGGGCCAGGCAGGTCAAGCAGGGGGGTGTCGGTGACTCCTTCAGCTGGGGCAGGACTGGGGTGGTGCGATTTGTCCCCCACCCCTGCTGAGTGCTCAGTAAACAGCGGGTCATAGATGGGGCGGATTCCTGCTATGTCCCCTCCAGCAGAGGGAGGGCTCAGCAAGCAGAGGCTGTGTCCTCTCCATCAGACTGGCTCCCCAGGCCAGTTCTGGGGCCCTGAGGCCTCCTTCCTGCCCATCTCCTAGAACCAGTGCCTTGTGGTGTGGCCTCGGAGTGGAGGGCAATAAGGGCACCCACCCCGCCCCCCGCTGGTGCCTCAGCCAGCCCCTCGCATCTCCGTGAGCCTCGAGGGAGTGCTGACATCCCCTGCCCTCTTGCTGGCCTCAACTGTCCCTACCCTGACCTCGGGGCTCGTTGGGGCCAGCCCGGACATCTGTATCCATCTTGCCCCAAACTCTGGAGATTCTGACAAATTTCCTTTCATTGCTTGCAGCCATGTTATTTAAAGTAATTAACCTTAATTTATAAATTTTTATATCAAACTGCCTTTTAACTTTTAGAACTACGGCAGCAGCTTATCCCTGGGCTGCTAATAGTTCTCCATTTAATCAAAATTCATCCATCAGGTTCCAGTGTTAAATCATCTTTTAATTGGGAGTTACATTCTGGTTAATAGTTTTATAATTCGCCTCCTCTAATAGTTTTTACCACAGGGATCGCTACTCCATTTTTCCTCACTCTATTATTGAGGGCGTGCGGTTCTGCGGGGACGGCTTCGCTGGGCCCCGCCTCTCTGGCCTCTGCTGGTCGTCGCCTCTTTTGTTCTTGGTGGTCTCATTAATTCCAGAGAAGAGTTCTCTCTCCTGCTCAATACTAGGGCAGAACTACCCTGCTCGTTTCCACGACCTTCGGAGCTGTGTCCAGCACCTGCTTCTCTCCAAGAAGAAGCCAGAGCAACAGAAAGGGAGAGAGAGAGAGATGGAGATGGAGAGATGGAGGGAAACACAGAGAGTGTGGGAGGAAGGAAGGTTCTGGAGGCCCGCAGGTCAGGGCCACAGCGGACGGGCAGCAGACTGGGCGAGAGAAGCACAGGAGTTTGGAGATGGATGCAGCCCCAGAACTGGCTCTTTCCTGACTCCTGGCCACCACCAACCAGCCATGCCCCTTCCACTCGGGAGTTTAAAGATGCAGGAAGGAAAGTGGCCCCGTCCGAGACCCAGAGTGGCCAGGCCTGGAGCATTCCTGGAGGTGGGCAGGGAAGTCCAGGCCACGTCGCATTCACTCAGGGCGGCTCCATCAAAATTGTCCCAGAGGAGCCAGCGGGCGTCCTGATGGGCAGGAGCGGGAGGGTGTAGAGACCGCAGGATCAGAAAGGGGGGAGAGGCCAGAGAGAGGGCGGTGGCAGAGAGTCAAGAGCAAGAAAAGAAAGGAGAGAAAAAGGGCAAGAAAGGAAGGCAGACGGACAGCGGAGGGGTAGAGAGGACGGGTTCCTCCTGTCAGGAGCCCTGGTCGGTGAGCAGACAAGCCTGTGTGGGCACATACACACACACACGTGTGCACACACATGCTCACACGAACCCACACGCTTGCACAGGCCTGAAACCAGACCTAGAGGCGCCTCGTGCAGGGCTGATGCTGGGCTGGGGGCCAGGCTCAGAGCCTGTGAGTGGGGATCTCTGAGAAGGCATCCAGGGGAGGCGGGCTGGCAAGGGTGAGGGAGGGGCTGGGGACCCAGGGCATGAGCTGAGGCTGCAGATGTGGGCTTCCATGGGGAAGGAGGACTTGGGGGCTGCCTCAACCCTGAAGTCATGTCCTGCTGAGCCTCCCTCCTCAACCCTCTCCAGTTGGTGACTTTTCATCTCAGTGGGTCTCAGCCCTGACTGCATGTTAGAGTCACCTGGGGAGTGTTTAAAATCCCAAGGCCCTGGCTCACCTCACACAATGTGGTGGTTTTAAAATATATCTACAAATTCTTTGATGGTTCTCCTTCCAAAGATGGAGTCAAATTCCCTTCCCTTAGAACGGGGGTCCCTTCTAACTTACAAACAAAAAAAGCAGAGTGACAATGTGTGATTTATGATGTTAGGGCATAAAAGGCACTGCGGTTTCCTTTTTGAACTCCCGTGGATCACATGGCCAGCTGCCATGTCACAAGGACACTTGAGCAGCCCTACAGAGAGGCCCATGTGATGAGAAACTGAGGCCTTCTGCCAATAGCCATGCGAAGGAGTCGTCTCAGCAGTAGAGCCTCCAGCCCCAGTCAAGCCTTCTGATGACGCAGCCCTGAGAGCCACCTGAACTACAGCCTCGTGAGAGATCCTGAGTCAGGACCACCTGGCTAAGTTGCTCCGAGATTCCTGACTCTCAGAAACCTTGTGAGAAAAGAAATGTTGTTTTAAGGTGCTACATGTTGGGGGGTAATTTGTTATGCAGCAATAGATAACTAATACACATTCATTCCATCAGCATCCCTGGGGGTGGGGCTGGACACAGGCATGTTTCAAAGCTCCCCAGGTGACACCAGTGTGCATCCAGGGTCGAGGATCACTGCCCTAAGGCCTTTGTGTGCTTGTGAGAGTATGTGTGCCCGTGACCTGGGTATGTGCACATGCCATGTGCATGTATATGGTGGGGGTGGGGGCACCATGACACATGCATTTGCCAGGATGTGTAAGTACAAGCATCCCCTCATGTGCATCCCTCTCGGAGTGGGTCAGTACATTTGGCCCAGGTACCTGTGTCAGGGCCTGGCTCAGGAAGGTCTGGAGCATGGAAAGAGCCTTGGAGGTTTTGTGGCCAGACCCTCATGGGTCATCCACCACTTCCTTTCTGTGAGCCCTCTCTGAGTCTCAGTTTCCTCATTTGTGAAATGGGGACACGCAGATCACCATTCTGCCCAGTGCTTCAAGGAGGTACTCTTGGAGCTGGCTGCATACCTCCTGGCCTGGTTTTAGCAATAGTTTGGTAGCACTGAGTCTTTTGCTCTAATGGCTCTTGGTGTGATGAGATCTGACGTGTAGCAGTGTAGACATGAAAACAATCAAGTGTGTGGCCCCCTCTGCAGGACGTGACCTGAAGGAGGGTCTGCCCTGGGGGACATCCCTGGGGATGGGGGTGGGGAGGGGGACAATATTAGTCATGGCTGGGTTAGGGTTTGGGGCTTGAGGCCAATAACTAGTCTTGCTCTCTAAATGCCAAGTGGTTCAGATGGGCAGGATGAGAACCGAGGTAAGCTGCTGGTTCCAGCTGAGTCTACACCCCTCTCGTCTGTGGGTCCTTGGCTGAGCCTCTTGTCCTTGCTTGGCCTCGGTTTCCTCATCTATGAAGTGGAACAGCAAACCATCTCCCACCTGTGCATGTGACATACTGCGGCTCCCCACCAGAGCCCCTGGCTGGGAGGTTGGGAGAGGGGGGATTCTGGGTGGGGGAAGCTCCTCTGGGCCTCTAATCACCTGCAGACAGAACTGATTCCCAGCCCTGGCTCTTCCTTACTGTTTGACCTTAGGGAAGCCACCGCCCCTCTCTGGGCCTTGGCCATCATCGGTAGGTAACAATGCCTGCCTCGTGCAGGTATGGAGAAAATGGACAAAGACGCTGCGTGGGGTGTCCCCTGCATGGTACTTGGCATCCAATAAAGGGCAAACTCGCTTGTCACAAGCTCCAGCCAAACTTTTTCAGGTGTAATGAGAAAACAACCAGATGTCTTCCATGGAAGGTGGCTTCTCATTTGCATGAGGAGGAGGGAGAAGTGGGGGAGAGGGGAGAGGAAAGCAGCATTTGTTGTGAGCCCACCAGGTGCCCCAGGGGCTCGGTGCTCAGACTGCCAGCCCGTTGTGGCATCTTAACCTGGCGACATTAAGGACACCTGATCCCACTTTACAGACAAGAAACTGAGGCTCAGGAAGTTCAAGGAATGTCCTTGCTCAGTGTCATATGGCTAAGGAGTGCAGAACCAGGCTGGAGCCCAGGTCCAGTGGCTGCAAAACCTGGGCTTTTCTGTGGGCACCTGAGGGCTGGGAGATGTCCAGGCCGTGGGCCCCACCTGCTCCCAATGGGGGCCGTTGACCTCATTCCTTGTTGCCTCCAGAGGCTGTCACCAGGTTAGGGGTGGGTGGCTGTAAATGATGGTGGAAAGGTCAGTGAGAGGTGCTCAGGACCGCCCTGAAACTTGAAGGATTTAGGTTAGACTTGTGGGAAGAGTGCAGATCCTGAGTGCCCAGGGTGGCAGATGCAGGGAGCCTGTGGGGACCTCCTCCCTGGGGTGCCCAGGCTCCCCTCACATGCAGTCAGTCCGAGCTTGGGAAGGGGGGCAAAGAGGAAGGGGCAGGGGCATTGTCAGGTTGACCTCTGCAAGGACGCACCAGCCTGTGTTTCGGTGGACGGGCCACAGCTGAGTCTGCTGGCGCAACTAGTTGGTCAAGTTCACAGCCTCCAAATATAAGAGCTTATATTCCAGCCCTCAGCACCTGTGAGCAGAGTGATCTTGGACAAACCACCTAACTCCCCGTGCCTCAGTTTCCTTATCTATAAAATGGGAAGAACAACCTGTGTCACGTGTGACCATTAAATGAGATAAACTCTGCACAGCATGTAGCCAGCTGCTGGGCGCATAGAAACCACGTGGTACGTGGTAATGACTGTTATCCATTGACTGAGAAGGCGTGAGGGAAACAGCACACTCCCTGAGTCTGCAGTCCTGCCTGGGTAGTGCTGAGTGGTCTGAATCCTACTTCTCCCTTTCTGTAAGATCTTGAAAAAAAGGTCCACCACATCTCTCTGGGCCTCAGTTTCTTTAATTGCCAGCTGGGAACCAAGTTCCTGACCTTCTCTGGGGACGGAGAGGCATCAGTGGCTAGAAGCGTATTGTAGATGCTCTGGGTGTGAGCAGAGCCCATCCCTCGTCTGACTCACAAGGGCCCCTTACAATAATTTTTGTCCTCACTCCCCCGTAACAAATTGAAAAAATATTTACTGAAACCCTCTGTGCCAGGCACTCTGCCTATGCTACCAAAGTTACTAGGAGCACTTGCTGGGTGCCAGCTCCCTGTTCTAAACACCACACAGCCATCTGTAACCTGTGGGCGTGGGAGACACTCACTCCCACTGTGCAGATGGGGATGATGCAGTTTGAGCTCTTAGGGAAACTGCTGAGGGTCACAGAGGAAGACAGTCACCCAGCCGTGATTCGAACCCACCTTTTTCTGCCTCCAAAGGCCCATCTCCCACTCCCTCCATCCTATCACTTCCTGTGGAACCCACAGGGTACTCCTGGGAGCTCAGGATTCTTGTGGTTTCTATAAATGAGCCGTGGAGATTCCCAGAGGCTAAATACCTGTCCAATGCCCTTCCACGGGCAGGTGGCCAAATTTACCCCCAAACTCAGGTTCCTCTGACCCTGGAGCCCTGTTCCCTCTTGCCCCCCCCCACCGTGGGACACAGATTCCTTTTAGTCCTAGTCTCTGTTTTCCTGTTTTCTTTGTGACTCTGGGTCCCCGAAACAAGCCTCTGATCTCCAACGACTCTGCTCATTGGGGAACTTTGTAACTTACAGGGTCACCTGGGGAAGAGCTCTGTGCATTGACACCTGAGGATTGTTCAAGAAGGTGTCACAGTCCCCACAGCACATTAGCCAACCCTGGCCCTTCGTGTTGATAGGAAAACTCTCACTGAGCCCATTTCACAGATGAAACAGCTGATGCTCAGAGAGCCTGAGCGGGACCCGGCCATCAAGGCGTTGGAGCAGCTGCGACTCTGGTCTCTGACAGAATGCGAGGTGAGTGCAGGTGCAGAGAAAGAGGGAGAGGGAGGGCGGAGGCAGCAAAGCTCCAGGCAGAGTGGTCCCTTGGGCCGAGGAGCCCGTGTGTGTGTGTGTGTGTGTGTGGGGGGGGGGGTTCTGAGGAAGGGGACGGAGGGATTAGCGCCTCTAGCGCCCTCAGCAGCTGGAGCCAGGCTGGCGTTCACGCTGCAGTGCGGGCGGGCGGGTGGATGTCCAGCTCTGGGCCTGGGTTGGCCGCTGATCAGCCTCCTGGCCCACTTTGCTCCCTTCCCAGGAGGATTGTCACTGAGCCCAGGGGCGATGGACCAGTTGAGGGGGCAAAGAGGGGGGACCTGGCAGCAGAAAGGGGAGCAGGGCGGAGAGGTTATTCCTTGCAGTCTCAGGGCTTTTAGCACTGCCAGTTGGGGCGGGGGAGGTGTTAGAACCCCTCCGGCCTTACAGAATGAAGTGTTTGTTTTCCCCAGGGGCCGAAGTCAGTGATGGGGGGAAGGAGTGGAGGAGAAGAACTCACCGAGACACAGAGACCGGGAGACAGAAGCGGGGAGAGAAGGAGAAAGACCAGGGAGGGCCAGCAGCAGCCGGACCCGAGGCTGTAGATCCCGATCGAAAAAGGGAGGCAAAGCTTGCATCCTCGGAGCAGTGGCCAGGCCCCAGGTTCTCCGTTTCCATGGGGAAGAATTTGGACTCAGCTGCACAGGGAGAAACCCAGCTTCCCCTTTTGGTGATGGAGGGGGGTCAGGCAGGGCTTCTCCAGGTCAGGGTCCCCCCACTTCTCCCGCCCAGATCCAGCCTCTCTCTCCCCACCCAGGCTCTCCCACCCTCTGGCTCCCGACCTGGGAGAAGCTGCTGGTTCCTAAGACACGATTCCCAAGGCCGTGCTCTGCTAGGCTACAGCCTTAGAAGGAATCACCTTTCTGTCTCACAGATGGGGCACGGGGGCCCTGGCAGGAGCTCTGCTCAGATTTGCGTAGGTGAAGCTGGACAGCAGCTTAGAGTAATGACGCAGCCCCGAGCCCACTGATGCCGAGTTCTGGCTGGGTTTTCGTTTTTCGATTATCCTGGGAAAAGGGGGCACAGATCCAGGCCCCCTTTTCATCCCCAACGCCACACAAATGACTTTCTGGTGGGGAAGTGAGTGAGGCTGAGAGGCACAGGGGTGTAGGGGAGGGGCAGGAAGCCTTTATCAGAGGTCTCCTGGGAGCGGGCGTTTTATATCCCTGCCCTTTTGACCATCACCATCTGTGGGGCAGAAATTATGACTCTCATTTTACACGTGAGGAAAGCTGGACTCAGAAAGGTTAATTAAATTGCCCAAGGTCATTCAGCCAGTGATGATGGAAATCGGGATTTGAATCCAGGTCTGGTCCCAAAGTCTGGCTTTTTCCGTGCTGCTGTGTGCATGGGATTAGGACTGGGAATGGAGGGAGAACCTGCCTCACACTGGGCCTGGAGAGAGGGACACAGGCCAGGTGTTGGCGGGGGGAGGCGGCTGGGTGCTGCGGTGCCGGGCGTGTCCTCAGACCTGGAAAACCTCGGCTAGAACCCTGGATTTGCCACTCTTCACCCAGGCGAGGTTGGGCAAGTCCCTTCTCCTCTCTGAGCCGTACGTGGATGGAGTGGCTGTGAGGTGCCTTCTCCCGGGTGTTTGGTGAGTGAGTGAATGAAAAGGCAAGTGAAGGCGTGAGGAGGAAGGCCACTTATTCTAACTTGGGTCTAAGGCTGGAGCGCCATCTCTGACTGGGGATAGAGTCCCTGCAGGCACCCAGCCCCCGAATCTCCGCCCCTCTCAGTCCTAAATGAGGACCTAAATGAGGTCCCCCAGCCTTCCCCTTGCACTACCCAGTCAGGAGATCCAGCTGATATGTGGTGAATGGCAGTGCACATCCTCGTGGCCTTGATTCTGGTGGCTCCCTGTCACCCTGCGGTATCCCCTCCCCTGTGAAGTCACCCTGAGGTCTCTCTTTCTGGGCTAGGTTAGTTGCTCTTAATTAAACCAGTTGTTGGACTGAATGCCCTCCCTATTAACATGTCTCCTAGACCTATTAATCCCCCACCAGTGGAGGAAGAGGATGGGAGGTGTGGGGGAGGGGAGACCAGAGGGTCCTAAAAACCAAGCCAAGGGCTTCCCTGGTGGCGCAGTGGTTAAGAATTCACCTGCCAATGCAGGGGACACGGGTTCAAGCCCTGGTCTGGGAAGATCCCACACGCCACAGAGCAAGTAAGCCCGTCCATCACAACTACTGAGCCTGCGCTCTAGAGCCTGCGAGCCACAACGACTGAGCCCGTGTGCCACAACTACCGAAGCCCGCACGCCTAGAACCTGTGCTCTGCAACAAGAGAAGCCCGTGCACCGCAACAAAGAGTAGCCCCCACTTGCCACAACTAGAGAAAAGTCCGCGCGCAGCAACGAAGACCCAATGCAGACAAAATAAATAAATTAATTAATTTAAAAACAAAAAAACAAGCCAAGCTGCCTTCTGGAAAAAAGAAGGCTCCTGAGAGACTCAAGCCCACCCCTTTTTCCCTCTTGGGAGGCTTGGAAACTTTCATTCCAGCCTCAGAATTCCTGGAAGCTGTCTGCATCTGCATCCCAAGAGGTTCAGCTGAGGATTTTTGGCCGCCATGACCCTTGGGACCTCTTTCCCACTCAGCTTCCTTTGAGCCTCTGGGGCCGGGCTAGCGAGAGTGGAAGTGACTGCATGGGTTCGAGGTGGGGGTCAAGGGCTTACCTGTGAGGCCAGAAGGGAAGGCTGCGTGGGAGCGAGGCTTCCAGTTGCAGAGCTAGGGTTATCCCAGCCTTACCCATGCATGCCTGTCCCAGTTCTTTTCCCTCTGCAGATCCCTGGGGCCAGGTGGGGCTCCCCAAACACCTCATGTCTCTGCTCAGGCCTTCCTGGGGGTGGGTGGACCTGGAGGCCTATGTTGGGCCCATGCACGGATGCTCAGACTTCTGGTCGACCTCCCCCTCGTGCCTTCTTCCTTTCTCCTTCCCTCCCAGCTGGCCCTGCCCTGCTCAACCCCACTGTCAGGGGCCCGCCGGGGCAGGGAGGGAGCCAGGGTGGGGCCAGCAGAAGGTGCATAAATCATTATTGGCGAAGACCTCAGCCCTGAGCCGCCGGGTGGAGGCTGCCGTTCACAGTCAGGCCGGGGCATAAATCATAATTCCCCTACAATAGATCCTTCTGCAGCCGCCATCAGGAAAACTGTGTTGGTTTTATCGATTTTTTGACACGGGGGCCTAGGCAGCGGGCGGCTCCTGAATCATTATGAAATGAAACTGATTAGGAATTCATGGAATACTAAATAAACTTTACGAGCCCATTGTAAGTTTTTTGATGCATGGGGAGCGGAAAATGAAAACTAATGATATAAAAATTACACAGCGTGCTGAGTATTATTATACCGCTATTGATTTGTTTCAAACTGTACATCAAAATCGAAGAGGGCTGGGGCGGCTCCTGCAGCAATGCTGGGGATGTTTGGGCTCACCAGGGCTGGAAGGCTTTTTTTTTTCCTTCTGTTTTTATTTATTTATTTTTCTACCTCTTTCCTCCAGCCTCCCTGCTCTGTAATCTGACTCCTTTCTCCCCACCCCTGCTGCCGAGGGAAGGCCCCAGGGGGCCACCTAGCCACCCATCCACAGGGCAGCCTCCTCTTCAGCTTGGAACCTGGACCCTGGCTCAACTTGAATTCCTGGCCTCCACTGGCCTTTCTCTCTGGAGTTGCATTTTCAGTCTGTGAGTTTCTCTTTTCCCTTCTGCCTTTCCCCTGATTTCTCTGGGAAAGGGTAGTGTGCTTCAGGGAAAAGAGTTGAAGATCTGTTTCCTGTTAGCACCTTGCTGTGTGATCTTGGGTATGTCACTGTGCTTCTCTGGGTATCAAAAAGATTGGACTCATTAGATCAGCGTTTCTCTAAGTATAGTCTGTTGACAGCCCGTATGTCATCTTGAGAGCTTGTCAAAATACTAATTTCCCAGGTCCTTCCTTCGATGAACTGGCTCCAAGAGTTCAGGAAAGGGATCAGGGAACCTGCATTTTACCCTTGTGACTCCCAGGCATGTTTGATGGCAACCACTGTGCCCCCTGATCCAAAGTGATGTGTCTGAGCCACTTATCCCATTTGGTTGTTAGAAGGGGCCTTAAAGCTGTGATGCTGGGCTTCCCTGGTGGCACAGTGGTTGAGAGTCCGCCTGCCGATGCAGGGGACACGGGTTCGTGCCCCGGTCTGGGAAGATCCCACATGCCGCGGAGCAGCCGGGCCCGTGAGCCATGGCCGCTGGGCCTGCGCGTCCGGAGCCTGTGCTCCGCAGCAGAAGAGGCCACAACAGAAGAGGCCCCAACAGTGAGAGGCCTGCGTACCGCAAAAAAAAAAAAAAAAAAAAAAAAGCTGTGATGCTAACCTCTGTATTAGTCAGCTTTCGCTAGTTTGGGACGCAGTAACAAACAGTCCCCAAATCTCAGTGGCTTACAGCAACAGTAGGTAATTTTTTGCTTATGGTACATGTCTGCTGAGGGTTGTTTGTGGCTCAGCTCTGTATATTTTCATTCTGGGTATCAGACTGAAAAAGCAACCCTAATCAAAGACATGTTATTTCAGTGGCAGAGGAAAAAGAGCAAGAAAGATGGTGGAAACATTTGACACTCCTATATGTCACTTCTGCTCCCATTCCATTCACCAAAAAGAGTCATGTCATTAAGTCTACTGTCAATGGAGTAGAAAGTACACTTATTTCTCCCACAGGAGGATGGGCATCGGGGGGGCGGCCCTGTATGATGGGTTGGGAGAGAAGGCAGCGGATACTGTGATGCCCTGAACCATACCCTCTTGGGCTTGATCTTTGGTCCAGGCTGCCCCAGGATTTGGGGTCCAGGATCTTGGCCCTGTGCAGTTAGGAATGGTGCTGCTTTACACAGGTGTGCCCCTTGTACACAATCATGCATCTCCATGACAGTTGTCCACTGACTTTTTCCTCTGCCTGCTCTGAGATCCTCACCTTCCTCTCAGGGGTCCTCACTGGGCAGGGCTTCAGCCCTTTGTCTTTAATGTCTTTGTTTCCTTCATTTCTGCCTTCCTGCCAGGGAAACACCCACTCTGGATCCTTAGTGGAACCTGCTATAACAATTAGAATCCTTTTATAAAATTGTCCTTTATCCTCTAAATTCAGAGGATAAATTTAAATTCTGGGTCTTGGATTTTCTCAAGGTGGACACACTCAGTACTTTTTTTTTTTAGCAAGTGTCTCACTTTTTCACAAGAGATAACTCATGAAAGATACCTCTTTTGCTAGTATTATTCTTATTATGTTCAACTTTATATTAGCCTGAGTCTCAGAAAGGTTGACCTCTTCCCCTGGACACATAGTGTGTCATTCCCAGAACCACATGACTGCCCAGCTCTGGGCATGACAGAGTGCATCCTCGGGAAGTCCATTGATACTTGATGTCCAGGGATCACCTGGGGGGACCCACTGCATTAACTTGGGTCTGGGAGATGTCAGGCATGTCCATGGCATAAGGTTGGCCCTTGGGGACCTCAGTACTTCTCTGAGGACACAGAAACACACACACACACACACACTCTCTCTCTCTCTGTATTTATATATACACACACACACACACACACACACACTGTATATAGATGTTTTCAGAACTAGACAAATGTATCACAATTGCTCCAGAAAGCACACAGGAGTAAGAGTCTTAAGGTTTGAGTTTGAACCTCAATTCTGTCCCTAACTGGTTCTGTGGCTTTGAATAAGTAACTTTAAAAAAACCTCTGGGATTCAGTCTCCTCCACTGCCCAAGATGGACTTGACTCCATCGTCCGAGACTCCTTCCAGAGGATGAGAGTGGGCAAGGTTCACACGCAGGCACAATTCCCACGGGATGTTGTTGCCTACATCTGTCCCAGTTCTTTTCAGTTTGGGGAAAGAGGCTGATAGAAACCTAAACTCAAACTGGCTTAAGCAAAAAGGAGGTTATTGACTATTAAAGAGGCCAAGGGTGTCTTCAGGCACTGTGTGACCTGGAACTTCAGACATGATCAAATATCTGTCTTCTTCTCTCCGTTCTTTTTGTCTTCTACCCGTCTTTCTCAGGCAATGCTTTCTACTTATGGTGACAAAATGGCTCCCAGTAGCACCAGGCCCACCTTCTAATGGCTCAACAAAGGGAGCATCTTCTTTCCAATAGGAACAGTAAAATTCTCGAGACTGAATGTCATTGGCCCAGCTTAGGTCACATGCCCACTTGTGAACCAGTCACTGTAGCCGGGGGCAGAGGGAGGATTTAGGCCTATAGGCATCCCTGGCTCTCTGCCCCTGCAGAACTTCATGGACTCATAGCGGGAGAGGGATGCAGGCTCCCGGGAAAATTTGAGGTACAGTTTCGAAAGAGATCAATTCTGGATAGATAAAAGCCACAGATGTCCACTGAAGTCCCTGAGGTCAGGGACAGGAGCAGTGGGGAGGGTGAGGCCAGAATAGGTGAGGCTCTTCTGGCCCTAAGTCATGTCTAGAACTTGGGAGACAGCTGGGATAAAGCCCAAGGTGGGGGGTGAGGGGTGCTTCACATGTCAGGGGAGCTTGAAGACAGCAGTGTAGCACCGAGGCTGCCCCGGGGAAAGGGAAAGAGCCCATCATCACCACCAGCATCCTCCTCTCTACCTAAGCCTGGTTGGTACGTCACGAGCAGGGCTGGGCTCTAAAATTACATACCCGGGTTCACATGCAGCTTTACCTCTTTTCAGCTGCGTGACTCGGAGCCAACCCCTACTCTGAGAAGTGAGTTTCTGAGGATGCAGTGAGAAAACGTAAGTGCGGGCCCCAACCTGGCTCCCAGACGCTGCTCAGGTAAGACTCGTTTGCTCTCTGGCCCTAGAAGCTGGCCTTGCACGCAGAAATCCTCCCAGGATCTGAATTGATATGTCTGCTGTGTGCTCCCCTCTGGTCTTTGACGGAGGGCAGGACATAGCACATACGTGATTGTCCCCAGGTACCAGCTGTACCTGGCGTGCAGTTTACCTCCACGAATGGCTGTGGGATGAATAACAGGGACAGCTGATTGGTGACCCTCCACATGTGGGGCCTGAATGCAGCTGGGCCCCTCAGCCTCTGCTCTGTGCCCGCGCTCACTCTGTAGCAGGCATCACATGTATGTCCAATTCCCAAAGTGTAGGCGAGCAGAGTGGATTTTCCTGAAGTTTTCATGGGAAGACAGGAAGCAGATAACATCACACACCACACTTCCAAACTCCATCACACATCACACCACCCACTGGGCTTCTCTCTTCTCTCCTTCCAGACATCACTCCTTCCCTCCTCTCCAATCTCAGTTTCTTAAAAAAACAAAAACAAAAACCAAAAAACCCCACAAATGCCCAAATTCAAACTCTCGTTTTGCATCCACACAGCAAAATAAAAGCCTGATAGGACACAGACCACCTGGCCCCATTCGACCTGCGTCCTCTCCTTCTTTGAACGGTGGCCAACCACCAGGCCTCTGTGCCCCTGCACCTCACCAGCCCCTCAAGCTGCCCCCATGTTGATTCCCTGAAGCTCAGAGAGGCCACTGACTTGCCCCGTGGCACCCATCCCCGGTGCAGGGCTCCCCCAACTGCAGCTGCGTTGTTGTTGGCGCTGGGGTCTGGGCTTGGCTCCCTCGCTGTGCCCGTTAGCCCCTGTGGGTGACAGATGTGGGGTGGGGCAGGATGGCTCCTGGCGGGCTGGCTCCCCGCTTGGAATTTGGAGCGCTCCCCACATTGGATTTAGATGTGGCTCTGAGCAGGCCGTTCATTCATTCCGGACCATATCGACTGCAGAACTGAGTGCTACAAGTAAGAAGCGGTTTAGCTATTATTCTCCTACTGATGCGATTTAATGTTTGGTTTATTCCTGGCCTGCTCCCCACTCCTCTCCTCATCAGTGTGACATTTGCATAGTGTTTCCCTGCAGTTTTGTCAAGCACACGGTTTTTCTGGCAACTCCCTGCTTTGGCTTCTTTGGGGGAGTTTGGAACTCGATGAGGCATCTTCCTTCCCTTCCCTGAACTTTTTCCTTCCCGCTGCTGGGGGGAGGGGCACACAAATAACCAGATCTCCCTGGTTCTTGCCCCTTTGTGAGCCTGTAAGGTTTCCTGTCGCCTGGTGGCCTTCAAGTGTTTCTGAGTGTCCTAGGTGGGTAGGGGTCTCAGCTCACTCATGAATAAGTCTGCACTGCCCACCCCCCCCTTCCTGGGTAACGTCTGCTCCTCTCCAGGCACCTCTGCCAATGCCTCGAAATCCTCAGGGCGCTCGAGCTGCCCAGCGGTGAGGAGGCATGTTCTCTCCCCTGTGTCTCGTGGTGCTGCCTTCTGCTAGAGAGGCTCCCACAGCAGGGCTGCCAGGGCCTCAGGGTTTGCAGAATACCTGGCTGTCTCAATTTGATGTCACCCAGAAGCAGGCTCCGAGACAAGGAGTGAATGGAAGTGGTTCACCTGGGAGGTGAAAGAGATCTCCGGGAATTGTGGGATGTGGGACGCAGAAGGATACCCTCGTGGGTAGTTGAGGTTAATCCCCCCCCAGTTCTTCAGGTTACTTAACAAGCCTGCGCCCCTGCGGTGAGCGCCCCAGGGAGGAGAGAGGATCAGGCTGGGAAGCCTCCTCCCCACGAGAAGGCAGCCGAGCCAGCTGGGCAAGAGCTCAGACAGAACGGGGGAGCTCTTTGGCAGAAATCTGCACATTCCTGGGCCCCCACTCCTGCACTTGGACCCGTCTCTCCAGCTGGCCCTAGAGCAGAGCCAGAACCGGGGGGATGAGCTGCAGTAAGGCAGCTAGAAGCCCAAGAGGAGGCTGACGCGCAGGCAAATGCATCAGCAACGCAATGATGAAAAGTGACCAGGCAGAGGTTGAATGATCACCTGCCCAGGGGTGCCATCAGCAGAAGGTGAGGAACTAGCATGTATTAGACACCTACTGTGTACAAGCCCTAGATATATGGGACTAGAGCTCAAGCTTCTTCAAGGCTGGGCCCATGTTTTATTTCTCTTTGTATTCTCAGTGCCTACCATTGGGTTGGGCTCCTGGTCATAAAACCTAGAATAACAGGAAAAATAGCCACCATTTACAGTCACTGAGTAGGCACTAAGTGCCTTATATTTATTGTAGTGAATCCTGTGACAATCATTCATGGTAGGTACTATTATCCCCACGTTACAGGTGAGGAAACTGAGGCTCAGTGGCATTTAAATGATTTGCCCAGGGTCACACATCTAAGTGGCAAAGCCAGGATTTGAACTCAGGTGCATCTGCCTTTCAAGTCCTTGGCTTCCCCCCTCCTTTGTGGCATGTCCCCGCACAGGGGGGTGGGGGCAGTTAGACTACAGATGTCCTTGGAAGGCCCCCCAACTTGTGAGGTTCTGTCTTGTTAGCCGCCATCCCCCTCTACCCCCTGCCAACCACAAAGAAAGGAAAAGTCCTTCGCTCCTCCTCAGGTGGCTCGTGGCGGATTACTTAGTGCTTGACATGGCGTGTCTCTGTGTCACTGTTCCCGGGTGGAATTAAATCAGGACAGGAAAATATTAATTTGGAGTTGGGGATGGAGGCCGCTCCTTTCCAATTACTCTCCACCCTGTCAGGCTGATCCTGGCGCAAACAAGGAAGGAGGCTGGATTAATTGCTTTGGACTCTGCCCCGCTCCAGTCCCAATTACTGGGCCGGCTTGGCTCCCAGCATTATGAAGTGCACTGCTGTGCAGGAAATTGTGTGAAATTTTAACGGATTTTTCAGACGCAATAATGGATCACGGGATTTGGGGCCAGTATTTGGCAGGTGGCGGGGCCCTTTGTGCCTTGGCTGAGGTTAAGCTATTTGGGGTTTCTTTGTGTATTAAAGGATCATCTGGTTAACCCCAAAGCCCAGGGCCACCAGAACGGTTCAGGCCCTGACCCTGCAGAGGAAGGGCGGGCTCCTGGAGGCCGAGGAAGCCCACTGCCTTCATCATGATAATAATGATGACTCCATTTTCTGAGCCTCCACACATGCCAGGTGCTTATTCACAACATCTGCAAGCCTCATCCTTTGAAGTTCTTATTTTTCCCCCCACCTTATAAAGGAGGAAAAGGGGGCACAAAGAGGTTCAGTAATTTGCACAATGTTAGCTAGTTCCTTAGTGGCAAAGCCAAGATTTGAACTCAGGTCTGTCTCCAAAGCTGTTCTATTTTGGGGGCACCACTCTGCTTCTTCCCTTCTTTTTTTTTTTTTTTTTTTTTGCGGACACGGGCCTCTCACTGTTGTGGCCTCTCCCGTTGCGGAGCACAGGCTCTGGACGCGCAGGCTCAGCGGCCATGGCTCACGGGCCCAGCCGCTCCGTGGCATGTGGGATCTTCCCGACCGGGGCACGAACCCGTGTCCCCTGCATCGGCAGGCGGACGCTCAACCACTGCGCCACCAGGGAAGCCCCATTCCCTTCTTCTTAAGGATGCGTTATAAGTGCGTCTCTCCTACCACACTTGACCTTCTAGGGGATGGGGTCCTTTTTCTTTCCTTCTCTGCATTTTCAGCCACTGTCAGGGCACCTGGCACACAACAGGTACCCACGAGAGGTGTGTTGAACTGCACTGAACTTGACCTGGTACCTGGACTCCAGGATTTATTAACGGGATGAAGAGGGTGAGCTGCTGCGACCCAGACACATCTCTGGGTCAATGAGAATGAGCCCCATTTGGGCCCATCTGGAGCCCATGGGAAGGGGTGAGGGGATAAGTGTGTCCCCAGCCATAATGTGTAACTGGTGTTGCCTGGGTGCTTCCCACGTAGAGTTTCTGTCCATCCTTACCAAGACCTAATGAGATAGGTGGCATCACCCACATCTGAGAGCTGTGGCAATGAGACTCAGAGAGGTGAGTGGAGTCGTCCGGGGTCACACAGCTAGTAAAGGAGGGCCTGATATGTCCCAAGACTTTGGTTTGCCTTAGTCCATCGGGGCTGGAAAGGCCCGGGGTGTGGATTTCCAGCTGCAAGGTTTTCACGTCTCTTTAACATCGTGGCACCACCCGTGGTCTAAATAGTAAACAAAACTCTGCCCACAAGGTTAATGTGTCAAGCTAGTAAAAGTGGAAATGCTCTGGTGAAAGAGGGACATGGGGACCCTGTGTGGCTGCAGAGGATTTGGGGGAGGAGGACAGAGTTGGCAAGAGGGGTGACCGACTTGGAGAAGGGGACAGTGGTGTGGAGCTTGGGGAAGTGAGTGCCGCGTAGCTTACAAAGCTCAGACTCCAGTGGGGCCACTGCACCGAAGGAGAATCAGACTTGCGTGGTGGGGCCCACAGAGGAGGACCCTGGAGACGGTGAGGGTGGCGGAGGGATGAGGGTGAGGCGTGCCGTGACCATCAGTAGCTGTCCAGTCTCACCTGCCCCTTTTAGCCAAAGGACAATTAATTATGTGCAGGGGGTGCCCCTTAATGGCCATCATTTAGTTTACTTTAAGAAAACAGGCCTCCCCACTCCCCACTCCCATCCCACACTGATGCCAGCAACGCCGCCATTAGCAGCTGCACTGATTAATGGCCTCCTGCTGTTTACATGAGAGCAGAGGTTCTCAAACTGGAGTGAGCCCCAGACTCTCCTGGAGGGCTCATCAAAACAGTTTGCTAGGCACCGTCCCTGGGTGGCGTCCAATAATTGGCATTTCCAACAAGTTCCCAAGTGATGCTGATGTTACTGGTCTGGGGAACACCCTTTGGAAATTGCTGGAGTGGAGACAGGGTTTCATGTAAGCACCATCCAGCACTTGAGGGCTCGGCCCCTCACCCCAGCAGGCGTCCTCTCATCTAATGGGGGAGGGGCATGGCCATCTCTGTCATTTTACTACCCCCAAGTGCACCCATCCTTCCAGTGATGTGTAAGACAAGTGCATTTTTCTTAGCATCTCAGTAGCCCCTGCCCTGGGCGTTTCTGCTCAGGAATGGAGGGAGGGAAATGTCAAGGGCCTGATTCCTTGACTACGCCACCTAGATGCAGCCCCTCCTAAGCTGGATTCTGGGGACACCCACTTGCTTCATCCTCAGCCCCAAGCCCAGAGGGGCCCAAGGGAAGCTGGGCCGTATTTTGCAGGCTCTCTGCTCCTGCCCACCAGGTGAGAGAGGTCAGGCAGCGAACATCTCCAGAGGCCTGGCAGCGGCAGGAGGAGGCCTACGGTTACAAGCCTAATGGTGGGCCACGGGCTGCGTCCCCCCACTGATCCGGCTCTGCAGGCTGCGCCAGGACTACCATCCAGAGAGCGTGTTTGCACCTGCATCAAGGCGCGCTCAGGAAACCTAATTAGCTAGTTAGGTGTTTTATAATTAGGTCCTTTAAAAGAATTCATAGGTGGCGATAATAAGTCCATTTAGAAATCTATTAAGCTTTGGGGGAAGTTGAAGGGAAACCGTGTAACCATGAGCACACCTGTTTTCTCTGTCCGTGTCTCTTCCCTCCACCTCTCTCCAGTTCTGCTCCTTCCTTTTTTCCTCCTGCCCTCTTTCCCCGTCTGCGTTCTCAGTTACTCTGACTCCTGCACATGCTAGACGCTAAGACCTTTTGATTGCCACTCGACGTCAGGCAGCGGTGCCCACTGATTCACTTAATCCTCCCTACAGCCCTTGGAGTGGGGGCTGATCATCATCCCCACTTTACAGATGAGGAGACTGGAGCGCAAAGAGGTCAAACATCCCCTCGGAAGCTACACGCCCTTAAGTAGCTGAGCCAGCAGGTCTGGCTCTTAATTCCTCCCCAAGCCCCACTTTGTCAGCCTGCATCATCCTCTCCCCTCCAGAGCCCCAGACCTCCTTGTTCTAGTGCTCCCACCAAGCTGGCTGAGCTGGAATTTTACAAATCACGTGCCTGTTTTCTCAGAGAATTGGTGCCAGGGCTTCAGAGCTAACTTCAGAGGGGTCTGTAGTGGACAGTGGCTTCAAATACACTTTGCTTCTATAGCGACTCTTTCCATTTGAATTTCTGCCCTTTTGGAGGCTGAATGCCTCCCTCCTTCTCTCCTTTTTCCTTCTTTCCCTCCTTCCCTCTCTACTTCCCTCCCTCCCTTCTCTGTACCAGGGCAGAGGAGCCAGAGGTGAAGTCAGCCAGCTTCTAGCTGAGAGCCCAAGGGAGTCCCCTCATGCCTCCATATCTGCATGGGACACCCTGCCTCTCTCTTATCACCCTGTATGTTTCCTTCATAGCACTTATCACAACATGACATTTTCTTGAAGATCTGTTCACTTACTCATTTTCTTGTTTATTACCTATCTCTCTCCATTAGATACAAGTGCCCTGTGTGTGGGTGAGTGGCAAAGGTGTGCCTGTGTATATCTGCTTTCCCGGGGCCTGCACAGAGCCGGAATGAGCAAATGTTAATGATTAAATGTGTTGAACCTGATCTTAGTTTCCTTTCTGTTTTTTTTTTTTTGTTTTTTGCGATACACGGCCCTCTCACTGTTGTGGCCTCTCCCGTTGCAGAGCACAGGCTCCGGACGCGCAGGCTCAGCGGCCATGGCTCACGGGCCCAGCCGCTCCGCGGCATGTGGGATCTTCCCGGACCGGGGCACGAACCCGCGTCCCCTGCATCGGCAGGCGGACTCTCAACCACTGCACCACCAGGGAAGCCCTCCTTTCTTCTTTTTGGCTGCACCGTGCAGCTTGTGGATCTTCGTTCCCCGACCAGGGATCAATCCCGTACCCTTGGCAGTGAAAGCATGGAGTCCTAACCACTGGATCACTAGGGAATCCCCATGATCTTCAGGTTCCTGATCTCTAAAACGGGGGTACGAGTACCTCCTCTCCAGAGTGCTAAAGCGCCTGGTACACAGCAGGAGGTGCACGAATGTCAGTGCCCTCACCCCACCCTCCATCCCCTTCGGGTAAGCACTGCAGTGCCCAGGGAAGTTCTGCTACTTAAAAAAACCCTTTTATGGGCTTCCCTGGCGGCGCAGTGGTTGAGAGTCCGCCTGCCGATGCAGGGGACGCGGGTTCGTGCCCCAGTCTGGGAAGATCCCACATGCCGCGGAGCGGCTGGGCCCGTGAGCCATGGCCGCTGAGCCTGCGCGTCCGGAGCCTGTGCTCCGCAACGGGAGAGGCCACAGCAGTGAGAGGCCCGCGTACTGCAAAAACAAAAACCAAAAAACAAAAAACCCTTTGATAACTCCTCTTTTTTTATAGTGCAAAGAATTTTTCTGTAAAGCAAATGAGCCCTCCTAGATTTACCTACTTTGGAAACTGGGTGTTTTTGTTTGTATTGGGCTTTCTTAAAGTGGGCTGGCTGAGTGTGTGGAACTGTAGAAATGTATATATTAGTGCCTTGTTACAAGAGTTCATGATTATGCAGCTTCTGAGAATGTAGATTCAAGTTATGCCTTCTTGAAGCATAACCACGACTGCAGAGATATAAAAGCCAGAGGGAGGGCTGCTGCTCTTGGCATGGCTGGCAGAGAGCTTGCCCCGGTGACCGAGCTGGGTTTGCATTGAGGACCCTCTGCTCGCTAGTTTCATGACCAGTGGGCAAGTTATTGAATCTCTCCAAGACTGAGTTTTCTCTTCTATAAAATGGGGGTGGGTGGGTAATACTTATATCTATCTTATAGCATAACAGCCCTGTTAACTGAGACCATGAGCTCAGTCATTCATTCAATGAAAGCTTTTAGAACATCTGTGTGCCATGCAATGTTCTGAGCTCTAGGGATTTAGCGGTGAGTGAGACATTCCATGCCCCATGGGGCTTACATTCTAGTGGGAGATAATGCACGTGAAGTACTAAGAACAGTGCTCAGCGAGCGCTGGCCCGGAGGGCGACTCTGCACAGAGTGGCTCTACAGTGACATGGCTTATGGACATAGGTTTGCACCTCCGTAGCTTCTTCTCTGGAGAAAGATGCACACATGGCTGGACACAACTCCATGACGTCAATCTCCGGCAGGAGTTGGACCTGCTCCTCTCTTTCATGATGCTGGGACGCTTTGTGTGTGTGTTTTGGGAATCCATGGGCGTGGGGGAGCATGTGGCATTCAGCGGGTGGGTCTAAATCTCATCTTTCCGTGCCCCTCTTCATGCACAGCTTATTGCCTCTCTCACACGCACACTTCACCTTCACGCTCTCCTTTGGTTCACCCTGTTCCCTGCTCCTGGACTGCTATCTTCCTGTCCTTGCAGACTCCACCCACCCTCCAAGGTCTTCCTTCATAAAGCTGGTCCTGCACCTTCCGCTGGGAGTCATCCCTCCCTTGACTCTCCATCCTCCTCCTCCCTCAAAACCTGTGTCCCTCTCCTCCCCAGGGAGGAGACTGTTTCAGTTCCCCTGTGGGACTGTGAGCTCCTTCAGGACTAGACCCTGTGCTGTTCACCTCTGTGTCCTCTGTGTCCTCTTACCTGAAATATTCTCAACAAACATTTCTTAGGCAATTAAACAAATGTGTGGCTCAGCAGATTTATTTGGAATCATTAGATGTTACTTTTTCTGGGCTGGGAGATCCGAGGCAGGGGCCTTGCGTGGAGCAATAATGGCCTTTTTGGCACGGGTTGCTCTGTTTGTGTGCAGAAGCTCCCCGCGTGTATGCTGCAACTCCTTCTCTGTGTCCTTTCACATGCAGCCACGGGCCCGGGCAGTTGTCTTGGGTGTGTACGTGGTGGTGGGGTATGGTGGCAGCCCAGTGCCCAGTGATGGATGAGGGGGGTGGAGGTGACTTTCCCAGGGGAAGATTAGCGCCTGGCAGCTATGATTTGTCTCGTGCCCTCCTGTCCTTTTGCTGGGCCCCACTGCAGAGTCATTCATTACAAAGGCTGCCGTCACAGGCCTGGGGGCAGGGGCTGAGCAGTGTGTGTGTGTGTGTGTGTGTGTGTGTGTGTGGCAGGCTGGACCCCTCCCCCAGAGAGACTCTCATGCCAGAGACCAGAGCCCTCTGGAGTTGTGAAGAAGAGGACCAAGTTGTAATTCACCTTCTGAGACATAACCCTGCACCCAGGGGTAACACTATGTGATGGGGGGAGATTCACTCATTCATTCAGCAAACAATTTCACTAAGTGCCCACCAGACCTGTTCTCTCCTTTCATGGATCTCACCATTGCTGGAGGTGAGTAAACATGTAAACGGACAGTGCAAGGAGGGTAACAGGCTGGTGAGACAGGTGCCCTCTAGCCTGGGGGACCTGAGGCCAAGTGAGAAGACACAGGACTTGGTGGAAAGAGCAATGAACTTGGAGGCCGAAAATTTAGGCTTGAGTCTTGGCTTTATTCCTTTCTAGTGTTATGGCCTTGGACAAGGCACTTCAAACCTGCTTGAGCCTTAGTGCTCACATCTATAAAATGGGGCCAATGATATGTCCTCCATCCATAAGGCTGCTTTAAAAGTGAAAAAGCTGGGCTTCCCTGGTGGCACAGTGGTTGAGAGTCCGCCAACCGATGCCGGGGACGCGGGTTCATGCCCCGGTCCGGGAAGATCCCACATGCCGCGGAGCGGCTGGGCCCGTGAGCCACGGCCGCTGAGATTGTGCATCTGGAGCCTGTGCTCCGCAACAGGAGAGGCCACAGCAGTGAGAGGCCTGCGTACAGCAAAAAAACAAAAAAAAAAGTGAAAAAGCTGACAAAGTGCTTTTAAAATTGGAAGGTACTCTACAGGTGTGTGGGATCATTGCTTCCTCCACCCAGCTGCAGAGGTGGAAGCAGGGTAGCTAGGTGATACTCCGAGAAAAAAACCACAACCCCCCTTGTACTCATACAGCCCTCTACAGTTTACAACAGTCTTATACTCTTTATATTTCTTGATCCTTACAGCAACCTTGCAAGCCAGGTCAAGGCAGACATTATTAACTTCTGTTTTGCAGGGTAGGAAGAAGCTCAAAGAGGATAAATGGCTTGCCCAAGGTCACTCAGTAGTGGATGAGCTAGGACTGGGATTTGTTTTTTTCTGATATTCAAGCCTTTGTGCTCTTTTCCTGTTTCTACACACCAGAGGTCCTCCCCTTTGATAAGAGTCTCCCTTCATCTCTTCTCTCGTCTGGGTGACGTTACCCCCACCCCCTGAGACCCCCCCCATCTCATGAATGGACACAGCACCTTCCCCATTCCCCACCCCTTCATTGTGCCGACTCGTGACCACTATTGGACATAATGATGTCTGGGGTGGGCGTGGGGTGAGCAGAGAGGGATCTGTAGGTTTGAGATTGTTAGATGGAGAGAAGAGGGCAAGCTGAGATTTTCCAAGAGTCCTTCCCCAGATCTGGCATTGCCGCTGCTGAATCAGTATGGTAAGGGGAGAAAGAAAACAACAAGGAGGGAGGAAGGAAGGAAGGAGAAGAAAAGGCAAGAAAGAAAGAGAGAATGGAAGTTGGGGTGGAGAGCTTGAAAAGGAAATACAGGGAGGGGGGAAATATAAGAAAATGGGAATGAGACAGGAAGGAATCTGGGAGAGGTGAGGAAGAAAGGTGAGAAAGGGGGAAGGAGGGAGGCCTAAGCAGCTGGGGAGGGTGTTGGGGGAGGGCCAGCTATGCTCTGGCAAAGGGGTGGGAGACTGAAGACTGAATCACAGCAGGCTGTGGAGGAGAGGAATAAGTCATAAACGCCGCAGGAGCAAAGGTCAAATATAGACTGATGGCTCCATTGTTTCCCAGCCTGTGAGGAGGACCCTGTTGGGGGTTGCTGAGATGCTTAACCCTTCCCTGCCCAGCTTTTTGATGGTGAGATGCAGAGTGAGAAAAGCACCTGTGTGTCAGGGATGAGGATTGGAGAGTTGGAATTAGGGTTGGGCAGGGACCCCACAGGGTTGGGACTGGGTCGTGGGAGAAGGGACTCAAGGGTCCTCTCCACTTCAACTCATAGGAGGGGAGTAAATAAAAACATAACCACCTCTCTTTTTCCACTGGTGGGAGTCCTCTTTTGCATCCCTGTGGGGAGAGATTTCCTAGGGCAGAAGGAAGTTCCTGGGAGATGCTTCTTGAGTAACACCTATCCACAATGACAATAATAAATAATAAATAATAGTAACAGTATAAAATAAATATTTACTAGATAATAAAAACAAAATTAATATCAATATTTATCATGAACACATTAATATATATTATTATATATGCGATGTTCATGGTTTGCAAATAACTATAACAAATACAAATCATCTAAATCTAACAATCCTGTGTGATCAGCATTATCACTGCTTACCACTGAAGAAACGGATGCTCAGACTTGTCTAAATGTGCAGGTTAGCCTATTTTCGAATCCTAATCCACAGATCTTTCTGTCACTCCACAACTTTCCTTGGGCAGTATCATACCCACTATAGAGGACAAAAATAGGGATTTGTGGAACATATTTGGCTATAAAATGACTTGCCAGTTGAGAAAGCCAAAGGTAGTTGGTTAGAGAAGGGGAGAGAGGATAACGTCTGTCAGTGGAACAGGACTTCAGCACCACGGACAGTCCCCAGACTCCTGTGCTCTTGCACCTCTTGGAGTCAGACCTGCATTACCTGCCTTCTCTCAAGGAGGGGTCCATCATCAGACCCCTTGGGCCCTCCCCAGGAGAGAGCTGGGGGCCAGATCGACTCCTCAAGCGCTCTTACCACCTTCCACCCACCCCCCGGCCCCCGCACCAATGATGTATAGACTGACAAAGGACTTAATGCTGTGAATACATAAAGCGCGAGGCCTGGGCGGTGGAGGGTGACAGCTACCCTTTAATGCTTGGCTTTTTAAAGATCAGGGTAGAGTTCAGAAAGTACAGTCATGAGGTTTAATGATTTAATGGGGACGACTGGGGAGCAAAAATAGTTACTGCCCCCTGGGGAAAAGTGACTTCTCATACATATTACTTCAGCTTAATGGCCTATAACGCCCTCCCCCCGCGCCCACGGGGGGAGTCACGCTACATAGCCACTGTAATACCGAATGGCCTGATTAAATGCATATTAAACAATACTAAATTGGGGGGAAAAAAAGGCAGAGGCCGTGTTAAATGTATTTATTCAGTACGGTGGGGGGAAGATGTGGCTTCTCCTCTGGGGTTGGGTGGAGGAGGTCCTCCTCCCTCCTGCTCCCCCAAAATATGTGGTGCCCCAGTGGGATCTGGAGGGAGGGGGGCACTCCAGTTATCTGGAAGGAACTTAAGGAGGAAGACAACTCAAAAGGGGTGGGGGGAGATGTTAGCCATTAAGGGTCTGGAATGCCAGGAGAAAGAAGGATGAACCAGACCCAGTGTCCTGAGGTCTCATGTGGTTCCCAGTTTGGAGACTTGCCCACAGAAACGTGGTGTGTTTCTAATTAGTCATTTCTGAGAGGCTGCTTTTCTGTAGGTTCTGAAGCTACTCTGGGACTCTTGGGTCCACTGTGATGGTCTTTTTACCTGTTAAGCCCCACGACCCTCCAACCATGGCCCTGGTCCCCAGTTTCTAAGATCTCTGACTAGGCTAGAGTGAGAGTGCAGCCTTAGTTCTTTTATTTATTTATTTATTTTTGACCACACTATACGGCTTGTGGGGTCTTTAGTTCCCCAACCAGGGATCGAAACTGTGCCCCCTGCAGTGGAAACGTGGAGTCTTAACAACTGGACCACCAGGGAAGTTCCAATGCACCTGGGGTCTATAAACCTTGAATGCACATTAAAATCACCAAGGGAGGTTTTTAAAATTCCAGTGTCTTGGGGTTATATCTCAAGAGATTCTGATTAGTTGGCCCGAGGTGTGACTCAAGTGCTGGTGTTCTTTAAAAAGCTACCTGGTGATTCCAACGTGCATCCAAAGTTGAGAATCACTTTAGAAACATGCTAGAGCTGGGCGATAAACACCTGGTTATGTTCTTCATTTTGCAGATGAGGAGTTGAGTCTCAGAGTGGCCATGGCTTCTCCGAGATCCACAGGGGTAGATCAGGCTCTTGACTCCCCACCCAATGCTCTTCACATTACACTCCTCCCTTTGTCATGGTAGCATGAACAGGGCCAGTACCAGAAGCAGAGACTAAGAAGAGTTAGCATCTTGGCTCCGTAACTCTCTGCTCCAGACAGGCCAAGGCCAAACATGGACCAGGAAGACTTAAGGCAGCATCTCCTCCCCTCGACTTGGGGAAGAGGGATTCTTTGTATGGTTACTCAGCCATGTCTGAGATGCTAACACATGTGGGTTTTCTGATCCCAAGAACCTTCTAGACTACCTCCCTGGACCTGGGTCCCCTAGGCCCTGGCTGGCATTAAGAGCACGGGCTCTGGAACGAAGCTGCTTGGATGTTAAATCCTGGACCTGCCACTTAACTACTGTTGTAACTTTGGGCAAGTTAACCCCTATGGGCTTCAGTTTTCTCATCTACAAATTGAGGGTAACAGTACTGACCTCATAAGGTTGATGTAAAGATTAAATGAGTTAATATAGGTAAAAGTACTTAGAACCGTGTCTGACATATACTGATTGCTATGTAAGCGATAGCTATTGTGGATTTAACATTTTAAATGTGCCCTGCAATGCATTAATTTGTTTGTGTATTTATAGCTGGTCTTCAAGTTCCTTAGGGATGGATTCTAGGGTCTGTACCTCAGGGATTTTGTTTCCTTAGGTCCTGAAAGGCCTCAGGTCCTAATCAGGATCCAGGTAAGTTCATATATTGCCTTGCTCAAAGAGGAGGAGCAAAAAGCCTTCTGCAACTTGGATGAGGAGGGGGTAAGGACGACAGGCACTTAATTATGTAGAAGCCCAGCCAGGCATGAGGCCGGGGTGAAGGCTCTGCCTATCCTCTCGGGATGTTTGAAACACTTGAGAGTACTTAGGTAGTGATGGGTGCTGGACTCAAAACAACCCACTGGTAACTGAATATTAAATAGAAAAGAGTCCTGCTTCTGCCTTCCTGATGGGAATAGTAGGGTCGTATGAGTGGACATTTATCTTTTTACTTGCCTACAGCCTATTTTTTTTTTATAAATACAGTTGGGTTTTTTTTAATAGTTTTTTTTTTTAGATGTTGGGGGTAGGAGTTTATTAATTCATTTATTTATTTTTGCTGTGTTGGGTCTTCGTTTCTGTGCAAGGGCTTTCTCTAGTTGTGGCAAGCGGGGGCCACTCTTCATCATGGTGTGCGGGCCTCTCACTATCGCGGCCTCTCTCGTTGCGGAGCACAGGCTCCAGACGCGCAGGCTCAGTAGTTGTGGCTCACGGGCCTAGTTGCTCCGCGGCATGTGGGATCCTCCCAGACCAGGGCTCGAACCCGTGTCCCCTGCATTAGCAGGCATATTCTCAACCACTGCGCCACCAGGGAAACCCCATTTTTTTTTTCTTTTTTTTTGTGGTACACGGGCCTCTCACCACTGTGGCCTCTCCCGTTGCGGAGCACAGGCTCCAGACGCGCAGGCTCAGCGGCCATGGCCCACGGGCCCAGCCGCTCCGCGGCATGTGGGATCTTCCCGGACCGGGACACGAACCCGTGTCCCCTGCCTCGGCGGGTGGACTCTCAACCACTGCGCCACCCGGGAAGCCCCAGCCTAACTTTTCTGAGGAGCAATCTTATTTCCAACCAGGCTGGTTTGCTTGGCCACTGAGTGGGGTGCAGCGGTCTGGGCCCGGAATCCAGTCAAGGCATGAGCTGCAGCCCACAGTGCTCCTCCCCTGCTCCCGCCAAGCACCGGCCCTTGTGTCTTGGGGAGAATGAGGCAGGAGTACAGACGTCAGCAAAGGCACCATCTTCTCAGACCAGCATCTGTCCTTTCAGCTGCCTGACATATAGGATCCTCTGAGAGTGGCCATCCCAATGTCATCACTAATGATGGCCCTTTCCAAGCCTCCTGTTGTGGACAGAGGCCCACTGTCCCGCATTCACACTGCTCCCTCACATACCTCCAGTCTCGGTTCATCCCAGTCCCTTCATCTGAATTGGCTTTCTCCATTATTTTATGTCCAAATTCTGCTCCCCCTTCAAAGCCCAGGTTAAATGTCATCACCTCTAGCCAGCATCCTCTAGTGGAATGGGCTCTTTCTATCTTGAGCACTCTACAGCCTTTACATTTCCTTCCCTCATTGCCCTTATTACAAACTACATTGTGCCACAGTGACCCGGGCTCCTCCTGGCTCAGTCAACCACTGGACTCTAAGCTTCTAGGGCACGGTGCCTTGCCTAACCAATTTGTGTGTGACCCACTCTCTAAAATACAGAACAGGATTTGGACTTCCCTGGTGGCGCAGTGGTTAAGAACCCGCCTGCCAACGCAGGGGACACGGGTTCGAGCCCTGGTCCAGGAAGATCCCACTTGCCGCGGAGCAACTAAGCCCGTGCGCCACAACTACTAAGCCCGTGCACCACAACTACTGAGGCTGCACGCCTAGAGCCCATGCTCTGCAATGAGAAGCCACCACAATGAGAAGCCTGTGCACCGCAACAAAGAGTAGCCCCCGCTCACCACAACTACAGAAAGCCCGCGTGTAGCAACGAAGACCCAATGCAGCCAAAAATAGATATAAATAAACAAATACATAAATTTAAATAAGTAAATAAAAAAAACAGGATTTGTCACAGAATTGGCATGTATTGTTGTACAAATGGATGGAAAGTTGAGTGTTCTTACTCAACCTTTCTTATCAAGCCTCACCTAAGTAAGAATGCATGAGTGAGCCTTCCCTAGACCTGGTCAGAAAGCCTTGGAAGGGGTGAAAAACCTCCCACTTAGGGAGTAAGTGGCAGAAAGCCCTCAGCTCCAGTCCTAAACCCTTCCCTTGGGGGAGGAGAGGGGGAAGGAAAACTGTGACTGATTCCTCCTCCCTATTCCACAAGACACTCCTCCACACACTCACACACTGTCACACACACGGACCTCGCTACCTGCCCCCCTACCTTCCTCCTCCCTCACCTGCATTTAAAATAAATGCCTATTAAAAAAAATCCTCCTCTTTCTGTCACTACGTGGGCCAGAGCCTCCCACCCCCAGGTCCCCGACGCTCTTAGATTTTCCTGCTGCTGCGTTCCACCCTGAGCCTTGTCTTCTAGTATTTTGCTTTCAAATTGTGTCTCCTGCCATTTGTGCCACATTTAAAATGCTAACAGTACAGAATGTCATTTACAGAACCGGGGCGTTTGCTCCGGAAAATTAATTTGACTTATTCCTTCTGCCTGTTCCTATCTCCAGGCCAATATTATGCTACTCATTCTACAAGAGTAATACTTAATGAATAGGACTATTAATAATGTCAAGGTCCGCGGGGGCCTGGCGGCTAACGGATAGGCGTAGACGGAAGGAACCCATCACCTGACTCCTGGTTTAATGTCCCATGAAAATATCAGGCACTGCAGTGTAATTATGGAGCAGGGAGAGGCGAGTGGATGACGACCCAGAGTTTCTTAAATATTTTTCAAATTAGTTGATGCTTTTCCTTTTGGGGAAGAGGATGCTTATCGCCCACCCCCCTCTATTTTTAATTCTGGTCTAGAAGAGGAGGTGGATCTGTTTTTACTGCACACACACACACACACACACACGCAAAATGTATAATACAGAGACGCTAATAGCTGCCCTCACTCCGGCATGTTGAGACACTATGTTGGAAATGAGGAGGAGGAGGGCTTAGGTTTTCATTTAGCAAAAAAAAAAAAAAGGAAAAGTGGAATCATAAAATCTGATTTACAAAGAGTACCCCTGTGGCCCTCCTTTTCTCCATTCATCTCCCCCTCTCCCAGTGCATACAGAATCACAGAGCTAACAGGGGCTTCTAGAGAGAATGTGACTCCCCTGGTTACCTCCAGGCCCAGCCCCCCTATTGCCCACAGTCCTGAATATTCAAGAAGATGGAAGACTGTACCTTGGTGTACAATATCTTCTTTGCTTGAAGACTGATTTCTCTCAAGCCCTGAGATTTTGGTCCTGAGTTTGCCCACATGGCTGCTTTTAAAGGAATGGCCAGCAGGCTTGGGCAGGAGCATGAGGGAGGTGAGGAACAGAGGGAGGCCAGGACTGGGGGTGAGGGAGTTGGAGCAGGACCCCCGGGTGTCAGTCTCATCTCATAGGTGGAAAGGGGAGAAGAGTATCTGCCATGCAAGATGGTGGAGAGGGTGTGAAAGGCCTGGGGCCATGGCTGGCACATGGAGGGGACTGATAATGTTAGTCTCTTTTGTCCAGTTCATAGATGGTGTGGTCAGACTCAACTACAGCAGGAATCAAGCACCTGTCCTTGGTGCAGGGTTGAACAAAGGATGCACACCTCTTGCCCTAGGGAAGCCTGATGTGTGTGAGCTTCCAGTGTAGTGGGGAACCTCTGTTCTCGAGGAGCCCTCAGACTCCTATGAAGAAGTCGTAATCCCTACTCTGGGGCCCCCTAGTCTTACGAGAGAGACTCAGCCTCTGATCTGAGAGGCTTCTGGTTTGTTGGTGGAAACCCTGTCCTTGGGGGCTCCAGGTCTTAGGGAGGAGTCACAGTGCCTACAGTGGGGGCCCCAGTCTTATGAGATGGTTCCAGCCCCCAGTCTGGGAGACATTCTAATCCAATGGGAGAAAGCCTCTGATCAGGAGTGGAGGGCTTCTGATCTGGTTGGCAAAACTGAGCCCCTACCTACCCTTGAGGAAACTCTAGTCTGACAGAGGAGACACACAGCCTCTGTTGTAGGGGTGAGAGGGAGGATCCCAGTCTGTCGGTAGAGACAATTCTTGGCTTCAGGGGAGCTCTAAATCTGGGGAGAGCTATATAACCCTGGCATAGTAAAATCCCAATCTGATGGGGAGACGAAGTATGTCTCAGAGAGATTTCAGTCTGATGAGAGTAATAGCCTAAAGAAGGCCTCTCTGATGGGAGATAACAGAGCTCCTAGACTGCTAAGGAAGATAGATCCCCTTGCCCTCAGGGAGTGCCAGTATGATGGGGGGGTGGCTTTTCTGCAGTGACATGCCCCAGTCTTATTGAAGAGACATAGTGCCCACTCCCAGGCAGCTTCGACCCTGACAGGGACAGCAGGGGAAATAAAGGCAGGCAAACTGCAGAAACCCCAAGAAAGGGAGGCACACACCGTTCAGTTTAGCTGGGAAGAAATCAGCCCAAGGCCACCAAAGTGGCAGATACTCAGGGAGGATGAGTGTGCCAACCTGGACCTTTAAGGTCACACGGGAATCCTGCGGGGAAAACTCAGTGCCCGGAAGGAAAAAAAAAAAAAAAAAAAAAAAAAAAATCTCCCTTTTCAGCACCACGGCCAGCGACCACATAGCCTTGCGTACCGCGGTCCCATCGGGCCCTGCTTCACGCCTCTCCATCTGCAGGGACCCCGGGCTTAAGGGGATGTGTGTCAGGCAGTGGGGCGCCTCCCTCGCGCGTCTCTCCGCGAGTATCTGTCTCCCCCATGCGACCGCAGCTCCTCACAGAGGCATCGGGAATGTGCATCTGCGTCTCTCTCCTGCACAGCTGCTGGGCCAGAGCCTGACCCCGCAAAGAGGAGAAACACTTCCCCGACCTGCTCTCCCACTCCCGGCGTTAGGAAGACGGTCAAGGGTTCCTCTTGGGGTCAGTGAGATGGGGAGTGTGACAGGTCTCTTTGAAGGCCTCGGGGTGTGTTTGCGTGTGTGTGTTTGGGGATGTTGCTGTAAAGGGGTCATCTTGCTATCCACGTCTTCTTGGGACAGTGCAGGGCTGACTATGACAGGAACAGCCTCCTTCTGAGCTCTGACTGCTCTGTTCACAGGGTGGGGTTCAGGCCTGGGTCTGTATCTGATCTCAAATGCTCCCCGCCGCCACTCTGGAACTGTCTGCAAGAGAGTCCTGGGCAGGGACACCTGGCTTCTGCAAGGAATCCTGAGGGGCTCATCCTGGGCCAGTTTAAGGTCAGAAGATCAGGGGCACCACGGGTTCCTCTGTGCCAGCCCCTCCTCTTCCTCCTCTATCACCTGGTTTGGGGCCCTTACCATCTCCCACAAAAGAATTGTTCACGGCCCCTGCTCCCTTCTGCACCTGAACCTTAACATACCCAGGTGGTCCAGCCAGACCCCCATCATTTCTCTCCTCATACCCTAATCTCTTAGAAGAAAGATGAATGGGTTGAAAGACCTGGACACAGAGAGATACCCCATCTCCACCCCCACCTCCATCCTCACAAAAAGGCAAATATCAAATCAGCAAAAAGGAAAAAAGAGGGCCAAATAAAAAGTAATAAAGTCATCCAATTAGTAATTATTCTGATGGACTCATCACAATTCACAGCCAGGCCAAGAAAAGGGTGGAAAAAGGGGATCAGAGAGGACAAACGTGAGGGGCACCTTCTTGTCCCTCACCCTCAGGTAGGAGTAAAGAACCTCCTGCCAAGTTCTCGTTTTCTCGCTTGCTCCTTTTTTTTTTTTTTTTTTTTTATGGGGCATCCTGAGTGTAAAAAATATGACTTGCCTTTATGGTGCTCCAACAGGAATGAAGCTATAAAATTATGAACAGTTTTTATGACGGCTATTTGGGGGATGCTTTTATATTGATGCTATACAGCCTGAATCTGTCTTTTTTGCATCTCACCCCCCCTTCCCTGGGTGGGGAGGGGAAGTCTGTGTAACTATTTTTCATGCATTTAATATATTAATTATCCGGTAAATGCTCCCCAGGCTGTGCTCGGGACATTGGAGAGTGACAGGTTCTCAGCGAGCCTCCAAAGGCAGCGCATCAGCCTGCAGTGTATTATGTCGGTGAGGTCAGGGTGGGGTTAATGTAACTTTTTATTTGCTGATTTTTCATAGGCGGGAGCAAAGCTGGGATAGAGAAGGGAGGGAGGGAGGAGGGGAGGGAGGAGAAAGTGGCGCGCGAGCAGAGATAATGGTGAGGCAGATCCCTCCACCCCCAAGTCCCCTCTGTCAATGCCAGGAGGTTTGATTAGGTCGGAGCAGTGGCCTCCCCTGGCTGGTTCTGTCACCCAACAACACATAACACTTCTGAGCTCTCCCTGGCTGCATCTTGCACACTTGAATGCAGGCATGGTTTTACCATTTGATTCCTTCTTACTCTCTGGCACCGAAACCCAGGATCTCGGGCCTGGAAAAAACCTGTCAGGTTACATGGGACCGTCTGGCCACCTTCCCTTTGCAACTCTCAGACGGGCGCTTGTACATACACACTTGCACGCTGCCATGTGGCCTTGTGCAACACACGGCTGGCTTTGTCACTCGGTTCCACCTTTTCCCTCCTGCTCTCATGCATCAGATTCTCACTTCGACTTCTTGCTCATTCACAAAGCACAACTTCTGGGGATTAAATAAGAGGATCTAGGAATGGGTCCCACTTGGCTATGGTTTCTCATCTCTATCATGACACCAACTGCCTTCATGTCTAGAGCTGAGGCCTTGTCCACCCCCTGCAAGAAAGAAAAACTGTCAGACAACCAGAGAGCCCGTCACTGCGGGGGGTGCAGATGCTCCCTGGGCCTGTGTGTGTTCCAGGTCTTGCGAGGGTGAAGGTTGCTGCTTAGACCAAACTGGGACCTCTCTGTCCCTGGCCTCCTGCCCCTGCCCCGCCATCTGCCGGCCCCAAGAGGGCAGCACAGCTGGGTTTTCTCTGCTTTTTACTAGTCTGTGATCCTGAACACCTGCCTCCTGGCTCCCCAACCTTCTGGAGCCTTTATTTTTGTTTTTGTATGTATATTTTTACTGTAAAGATGTTTACTCATTCAGAAAAGTATAGACTTTTAAAAAAAATTGGTGAAGACACTTGTGTGTCAAAGCAGGACAAGGGCTGCTCCTGTTGAAACTGGGAGCGCAGACGCTGGGGCTCAGGGTCTCAGTTCTGCCTGGATGGGCTGTGTGATGCCCCTTTTCCTCCACCAGAGAAGACAAAGCGAAGGTGAGTATTTCTGAGGCCCTGCAGATGTACCCATCCTTGCCCAGGGGTGGCACTGAAGCATACGTGTGTGTGTGTGTTTGTATGTGTGTGTGCCTTATCTCCCTCAAAGGGGACAAGTTCAGAGTCTGAATCTTAGAAACAGAGAGGCCGGGGTTCAGGTTCTTGCTCTGCTGCTTCCTGCTCTCTGACCTTGGGAGAGTTTCTTCCCTGCTTTCAGACTCATTTCCCCATCTGTAAGATGGGGTTTATTATATTGGGAATGAAACCTTATAGGAATGTTGTAAAGAGCAAAGAAGCTAATAGATGTAAGGTGCTAACTCAGTGCCTGGCACAGGCACTATTATTATTGTCATATTATTATTTAGATGCCACCCGCTCCCACCCACCCGTGTTTGCTACAACCCAACCTCTATGAAGTCACTACCCATCCACAACTTCACAGATTCTGCATTTTAAGTGGCTATTTCCTGTTAGGCACTTGGTCTGAGTTGTGACACACTGTGAATAGATGAGTGGTGATACCTAGTTACGATCCAAACATCCAAGCAGGCTTAGTATACACACTTGCCTTTCTCATCCTTGTGAAGCCAGCCTAGAGAATAGCATTAAGAAGCCAGCATTATTGGGCATCTATTGAGGGCCGGGGAGGGGGTCACATGCGTAACCTCCTTTATTTTTCTCAGTGGCTTTACGAGGTATATGATATTATTAAGCCATCTCACGGGTGAGGAACCTGAGGGTCAGGGAGACTCAGTCAATGACATGCCAGCCTGAGGTCACCCAGGTGCTATAAGACCCAGGATTGGGGTTCAAGGCCACCCTACTGCGAAGCTTGTGTTCTTCCCGTTGCCTCAGGCTGCCTCTTGCTCTGTTTTTGAAACGACACCTCAAACTAAAGCAGTGATAGCAATCTTGCAAATAAATATATAACTGCCTCCTATCTGTCAGGCACTGGCAAGGAGCTCACAAGAATGAGATGTTGCTGCCGCCCTGGAGGAGTCTGGAGGCCACTTGGGGGAGATAAGACATTTAGCAAGAGCAGTGGCGTGGGACGTCTACTATTACTCTGCTGCCAACAATAGTGTCAGCAGCAACAACCGGAATAGTTAATGCTTACTCTGAGTCAGGCACTTTTCCAAGAACCTTAGCCTGTGTAAACTCATTTTATCCTCATAACCTCATAAGATGGGTACTGTTATTACCCACTGGTCTGTAGATGAGGAAACGGAGATGCTGAGAAATTAAGGTGCAGAGAAATTGCACAACCAGCATGTGGAAGATTCTGGAAGATTCCGAAACTGACTCCGGAGGTGGCGCTGTTAAGCTTGTAAGCTGCTCTGTGCCAGGTACCTACCTTTTCATGGCTCCCTCCCCAGTTTGGGATCCTCACTCTCATTTAGGTATATATAAATTTGTTGGCCCTTTTTTTTTTTTTTTTTTTTTTTGCGGTACGCGGGCCCTTCACTGCTGTGGCCTCTCCTGTTGCGGAGCACAGGCTCAGCGGCCATGGCTCACGGGCCCAGCCGTTCCACGGCATGTGGGATCCTCCCGGACCAGGGCAGGAACCCACGTCCCCTGCATCGGCAGGCGGACTCCCAACCACTGTGCCACCAGGGAAGCCCTGTTGGCCCTTTTAACATTTCTATCTTTGTGCAAGTATTCAAAGAAAGTATTTTAAGCGCCATGTGTCTGATCAGAATGGTTCTAAGGATGGTAGTTAACGGTGAAGGGTCTACTACGTGCCAGGCTCTGTGTTAAGTGCTTTATCTACATTGCCCCATTTCATTTCCTCCACACCCTCATGAGGTGGGTTCTGTATTATCCCTGTTTTATAGATGAGGAAACTGAGGTATGGAGGAGGTTAATCAACTTGCCCAAAGTCATACAATAAGTGGTGGAGCCAGGATTTCAGCTCAGAGAGTCCATCCCCAGAGCGTGAGTTATTGACACAAAGCTCTTAATGAGAGAAGCTTATGGAATCAAAGGGAGAAGCCCCCTGTTGCCTCCCTGTACCCCAGTCACACTCTACCTCCCCATCTCCCTCCCCGTCAAAGGGCTATGAGGTAGAGTTTTCATAAATACTTCATATAAAAATATATACAAATGGATTTTTCCCATGAATGTGATCATTCTGTTGTATTGTTCTGTAGTTTGCTTTTCTTTTTTCTCATTTGATCTTGGTATATGTAGATCTATTTCATTCTTTTAACTTCTACCTAATATTCCACGGAATGGGTTCACCATAATTCTCCCACTGACGGACAGGTGGGCTGTTTCCAATTTTTTGATATTGAATGCAATGAGCAATGCTTCCCTGAACATTCTAATACGGGCCTTTTGCGCACATGTGCTCAATACCTAGAAGTAGAATTCCGTAATGGGACAGGGTGTGCCTTTAATATTTTTATAGCTGTTGCAAAACTGTCCTCCAAAAAGGCTGTATGCTTCCCCCCGAAGTATATGAGAGGACCCTCATCACCTTGTATCCTTGCCATCCATACTATGATATATCTTTTTCCCATTTTTGCTAAGTTGATGTATGAAAAAAACTCTTTGTTGTTTTAATTTCACATTACTACTGAGATTGGAGAACTTTATATTTATTCGCTATTTCTTCTATCTTCTTTGCCCTTTTTACATCTCATCTAGGTGTATGCATTGCCCATGTTTTGATTGGGTTGGGGGCTTAAGGTGTTTATAATATTAATTTTCTGAATATAAAAGTAATACATTCTAAATGAAGAACATTAGAAAACACAGACAATAACAGAGAAAGAAAATAGATTCCACACATAGTCCCTTCACCCTGAGATAACACTTGGCAGTATATCTGTGCATTTTTGCACTTTTTTTCTGTGCAAATATATGTGTTTCCTACCTCCACTCTTAGAATACCATGGTATATACAATCTTGTACCTCTTTTCCCACGTGGTGCTATAAAGGACACATTTTCCTGTGCTAATAAATATCTTTTTTTCTTAAATTTAATTCAATTAATTTATTTATTTTTGTCTGCCTTGGATCTTCGTTGCTGCGCGCGGGCTTTCTCTAGTTGCGGCGAGCCGGGGCTACTCTTCCTTGCGGTGCGCAGGCTTCTCATTGCGGTGGCTTCTCTTGTTGTGGAGCACAGGTTCTAGAGCGCAGGCTCAGTAGTTGTGGTGCACGGGCTTAGTTGCCCCGCGGTGTGTGGGATCTTCCTGATCAGGGCTCAAACCCGTGTCCCCTGCATTGGCAGGTGGATTCTTAACCACTGCGCCACCAGGGAAGCCCCCTATTAAATATCTTGAACACAATTTTTAATGTTTGCTCAATATTGATCAAATTGATATATCAACATTTATCTAACCATTATTCTAATTGCTGGATGTATAGGTTGCTTCCAGTTTTTTCACTGTTATAAATTACACTATAGTGAATATCTTTGTACATAAATCTCTGTCTACATCTCTGATTATTTCCTTAGGCTAGATTCCTTGACATGGAATTACAGGGTCAAAGTATATAAATTTTAAAGATTTTTTATCCGTATTGCCAAATCGTTTTCCCAAAGGGTTATATCGATTTACATCCCCACTAACCACGTAGGAGACATACGTGTAAGTGCACACTTTATAATTAAAAAAAAAAACTTTTCACTTTGGAGGTAAATATATCTCATTACTGTCTTAATCTTCATTGTCTCTTGCAGTGAGGTTAAACATTTTCTACACCTCTTAGCCATTTGTTTTCTATGAATTGTTCGTCCATATTCTTTGCCCACTTTCTATTGGAGTAGTTATCCCCATTTTTTGGACAAAGAAACTGAGGCTCAGAGTAGTTAAGTAACCCACCCACAAGTACACAGCTGGCAACAGGCAGAGCCAGAATCCAAACCTCTCTTATTCCCAATCCTGAGCTCTTGCACTGTGTTGCTTCTTCTTGCTCTAGAGTAAGAATCAGCAAATTACTGCTCAGCCTGCCGACTGTTTTTGTAAATATAATTATCAGAGCCCAGCCACTGCCACTTATTGACTATCACCTCTGGCTGCTTTTGCACTACAATGGCAGAGTAGTTGCGACAGAGACCACATGGCCCACAAACTGTAAAGTATTTACTGTCTGGTTTTACTGCAATGTTTTATAGAAAATGTCGCATGACCCCTATCCAGAGCAGCATCGTATGTTTAAGTCTGGATTTCCTAGTAGCCACGTTTTAAAAGTAAAAGAAACAGGCAAAGTTAATTTAGGGTATATTTTATTTAACTCAATATAACCAAAATGTTATCATTTCAACATGTAACCAACATAAAAATTATTAATGAGATATTTTACATTTTTTGGTACTGCCTTTGGAATCTGTTGTGTATTTTGCACTGAGAGAACATCTCAATTCAGACGAGCCAAATTTCAAGCGTTTAGTAGCTACAGATGGTTAGTGGCTAACCCTAGGGGACAACACATCTCGAGAGCCCCAATTATTTTCATCTGTGAAATACAAACAATGCTAATACCACGCACTTCACAGGGTTGTTGGAAGAAGCAATATGTGCATGTAGTTTGTAAGATACTACATACGTGCAATGGACTGGGAGGCTCCAGGGATGACTTGCCTTACACATTGAAAGATGGGTAGGAATATAACAGGCAGAGGGGAGTTTTTGCCAAGTGTAGGTAGCTTAGAGGATCAAACACACACACACGCACACATGCGCACACACACACACTCATACCACATTTTTGTTTCTTCCCTTCACTGGCTCAGTGTCTCCTGAATAGTATTTACTCTCCGAGGGGGGCAAAAGTCATGCTCACTCAGTCCAGAAGAGACTGTTCCATGAATTCTTATTAATTCCTTAAATGCCCCATCATTTCCTGTGGGCTGTGCCCATGGCCACGACAGGTGTCTGTCTCTGAATCACCCTGCTTGGCTGCCAAGCAGACTTAAAATTTGGCTTTTAAATTTACTCCTTTATTCATTCATCAAACACTTACTGCACACCTATTGTCCACTAGCCTCTGAGGTGGAAGTTCTTATTTCGCAAAAGATTTTCTCAAAAAATACACTTGCAACAATGTTATCAAAATTAAAATGGAAAAGCAATGAAGAGGTAAAAGTGTCTAGGCATAGAGCTGATGTAACATGAAATTAGGCTCTGAGCTTCTTGGCAACCAGGGCAAAAAGGGAAATATATTGGATTACATCATTTTCACTACCTAGGAGAAAAAAAATGCTACTCTTTTTCAAGAGAAACCAACTGTTCCCTGGTACTACATTCAAATAGGCAGTCATCACCTGAGGTGTTGCTCAGGGACTCGGATAGTGTATGGACAAAGGGCTTCTACTGCAGATTTACAGCCTGTGCAGCCCTGATCTTCATGTGGTTGTTTCCGGTATCTGCCCTCAATAAAAGCTGAGGGCACAGTGTGAAAGCTCAGACGCAGTGAAGGCGATCCTGCAGGAGGCTAGCCCAATGTGGTCCAGCTCTGTGTCTTTCTAGGGACTTAGCTGGAAGCAAGGAAAGGGTTTAGAATGCCCTCTGGAGCTTGTGCCCCAGCTGTCCATCCAAATCCCGTCCCTCCTCTTCTTTCCTTTTACCACCACTTTAGGGTGGGTCCTCATCACTTCCTGCCTCTTCCCTAGTCTTCCCTGGTCTACCTCCTGACTCTCCTCCACCCAGCAGCCTGTGATCCTTCTGATACACAGACCCCATCATCACCCCCACGCTCCATGGCCTGAAAATCCATCAATGACCCAAGTGGTGGGATTTGAGGTGAATTTGTTTGCTCTCAGCTTGGAATGTTTAGTCATTGTTTGAATTTTTATAACAAGTATGGGTAATGCTTGCAAAAACAATAGGCTGATTTTCTTTAGGAAAAAGAAAAAATCTGGATTAAGATGCCCAGAAGTGCTAAGATTCTCACAGTGTTAATTCTGGGTGTTGGGACTATGGTTGATTGTTCTTTTTTTTCTCTATACTTAAGTATATTTTTAAGTAAAAAGAAACAATCATTAAATGCTCCCTTGTTGCTTTCCTGTCACCTGGCACCCACCTGCTTCTCCACTGAGCTCTCACAGCTTCCTTTGCAAAATGACCACATTTATTAGGCACCTACTCTGTGCGAAGCACTGTGCTAGGCACTTTAAAAAATTATAAACATTGCTGCATTTAAACCACATGTTGAGTCCATTTTATGGATGAGGAAAGTGAAGGTAGAGAGGTTACAGAACTTGCATGAAGTCACAGGGCTGGCATGACAGAGCCATGATTACAAAGAACCCAGGCAGTGTGAAGCCAGAGCATGGATTTGCCTTTATACCACAGTCTTCTACTTAGCACGTTGGGTCTTTTATTTTTTTTAACCCCAGCATAGTGCTTGGCATGTTCTTGGTGTGCAATAAATGTTTATTGTTGCATAAAGGTACTCACAAATATCACTTCTGTGGTGGGACATTTTTGGAACACTTATTGCTTTTTTTTCGCCCCTCATAACCTCCCCTCCCTCCACCCCTCAGTACCATTGCCTCAAGGGAGGTAGGGGCAGGTGAAAAGTGGAAATCGTGAAGGCTTTCGGGCTTAGGTGCTCAAAACCTCAGGCCCCTGGGGGGAAGGACACTGATTCCAGGTTGAGAATTTAGGCTTTGCTGGACCTCAGAGGATGGGGTCCCAAGATCCCAGAGGGCATGGCTGAGAGGTGGGTCTAGGCAGCCGGCATCTGTGGCTTCATGGGGAATCCCATTCCCAGGATAAGAGCAGCAGAATCAGTTATATGCTTTCCATCATGGCCCCAAACCATACAGAACTGAAAGTGTAAGTTGGGCAAGAAAGAAGGTCCTCTGAGAGGGTGAACAGATAACATGGTGGATCGTATGGTACCCCCTTGGCCTCAGTACTCTATAAGCCCCTGTAACTTGCAAGTAAGTCTAGGGAAAGGGAAAGAGCTGGAGAAAATCCAGAAATGCCCGAGACTGAATTTTTTTCCCCACTGCCAGTGGAATGAAGACTCCAAATGGAAATTAAATTGCATTAAAGAAAAATAAAAGTTTTATCTTCCACTTTGAGTCTTTGGACTGAGGCTTTTATTCATCATCCTAAGCTGGGCATTTTCTCTGGGCTGGAGAAATACATTCCGAGGCTGCACTATCCCCTGAGCATGCAAAAGGAAGCCTAGAATTTCGAATCACCCACTGAGGGCGGGGAGATCCTCAGGCTTTGGAACCCAGAGGAGTCGACAACGTCCTAAGACTAAAGGAGATTGATAAGTGTTCTTTCCACCTGGAGGGTCTCCCCACTGTGTGTGCAGGTGGACTGGAGGGTCCTCTTGTAGGCAAACCCAGGGTTTCCCCTCAAGATGGGTCTTTTGGTACCCATCATGCTCACAGACAGGAACTTGATTTAGATGCACAATTCCACACCATCGACCGTGACAAGAATGATCTTGGCCTGAAAAACTTTCAGAGCAGATATGACTGGTTGCTATGTCCACATCATTAGTGCCCTGGTGGACTCTCTCCTTCTGAGCAGCACTGCTCCCTGGGGGACCTTCAAGATGAGTGAGCCATGAAATGGCCCCTCCAGGGATCTAAAAGAAGGGGGTCTACTGAATGAGGTTACTTACCAGCGACCCTTTACATTTGAGTCTATGCCTGTCAAGGACAGTGAATCTGGCTTTGCCATGGTCGATGCTTTCAGGGCTTGGGCTGTGGGGAAGGAGGGACAACACTAGTGGACCCCCAGGGCCGTGGACCTGAGCTAGAAGATCTGGACCACATTTCAGCTCTGCTTCTGCCACCTTGGGCTGGGCAACCCCCTTCCCCTTTTTGAGCTTTAATGTCCTCATCTGTTGGAAATGCCTACTGCACACGGCTGTGGGGAGGGCACTTGGGAAGCTCTCTGTGGCTTCCCCTAAGGAGCCCTCATCCTATTTCACTAGCAGCAGCCTCATCTGGTCTTAGCTGCAACCCCATGTCACCCGTGGAAATCCCGTTATCGCATGAAAATGGTGTGATTCAATGCAATTAGGATAAGGAGGGACCTGGGGGCAACCACTAGTGGTTACACTTCAGCTAGAAAGCAAGTGGCCTCTTTACTTCCAGGAAGCCCTGCATGTCTCCCAGCCTAGTTGGTTCCAGGCTGGTGCTGTGTCTTCTGGTTGAACCTATACTTTCTGTAAAGCCAGAAACGCCATATTTCAGGCAAACACTTTCATTATGCTCTTCCTCTGGGGTGTGGGGAGGTGGGTGTTCTGGGACCATTCAGAACAAATTAGTTCTGAGCCTGGAATTCTTTCTGTTTTAGTTGGAATTTTCACAGCAAGAAAGCCACCGGGTGACAAGATTTCCTGTACATGATCTCATTCAAGCCTCAGGACGCTCTGGCAAGGCAAGCTAGGTAGGTATTATGTTACCTTTTAAATATCTTTCTATTCTGTCCACATCTCTTTATCGCCTCTGCCACCTTCTTAGTCCAAGCCACTGTCAATTCTTTTCGTTAAGTTTTTTCGAGGTGCAACATTTAGTAAAGTGTGCAAACCCGAAATACACAGTTTGATGAGTTCTTACACCACCGTACCCACCATCCAGATGGAGATATAGAACATTCCCAGCTTTATAGCGGGTCATGGTCATTACCCTCCCAAAGGTAGCAATTATTCTGACCGCTGTCCTTATAGATTCCTTTTGCCTGGTTTTGAACTTCATATAAATAGAAACATGCAGTATATCTTCTCTTCTGTTGTGGGATTCATCCATGTGGTGTGTCTTAGTAAACTTCTTTTTCATTGCTGTATAATGTTCCACTGTGTGGCTATACCGTGGTTTATTTGCCCATTCTGCATGGAATATCTTTTTCCATCCCCTCACTTTCAGTCTGTATGTGTCCCTAGGTCTGAAGTGGGTCTTTTGTAGACAGCATATATATGGGTCTTGTTTTTGTATCCATTCAGCCAGTCTACATCTTTTGGTTGGTGCATTTAATCCATTTACATTTAAGGTAATTATCAATATGTATGTTCCTATTACCATTTTCTTAATTGTTTTGGGTTTGTTATTGTAGGTCTTTTTCTTCTTTTGTGTTTCCTGCCAGGAGAAGTTCCTTTAGCATTTGTTGTAAAGCTGGTTTGGTGGTGCTGAATTCTTTTAGCTTTTGCTTGCCTGTAAAGGTTTTGATTTCTCTGTCGAATCTGAATGAGATCCTTGCTGGGCAGAGTAACCTTGTTTGTAGGTTTTTCCCTTTCATCAGTTTAAATATGTCCTGCCACTCCCTTCTGGCTTGCAGAGTTTCTGCTGAAAGATCAGCTGTTACCTTGTGGAGATTCCCTTGTATGTTGTTTTTCCTTTGCTGCTTTTAATATTTTTTCTTTGTATTTAATTTTTGATAGTTTGATTAATATGTGTCTTGGCATGTTTCTCCTTGGATTTATCCTGTATGGGACTCTCTGCACTTCCTGGACTTGACCGACTATTTCCTTTCCCATATGAGGGAAGTTTTCAACTATAATCTCTTCAAATATTTTCTCAGTCCCTTTCTTTTTCTCTTCTTCTTCTGGGACCCCTATAATTTGCATGTTGGTGCATTTAATGTTGTCCCAGAGCAGGACTTTAAATATGTCCTGCCACTTCTTTCTGGCTTGCAGAGTTTCTGCTGAAAGATCAGCTGTTAACCTTATGGAGATTCCCTTGTATGTTGTTTGTTGTTTTTCCCTTGCTGCTTTTAATATTTTTTCTTTGTATTTAATTTTTGATAGTTTGATTAATACGTGTCTTGGTGTGTTTCTCCTTGAGTTTATCCTGTATGGGACTCTCTGCACTTCCTGGACTTGACTATTTCCTTTCCCATATTAGGGAAGTTTTCAACTATAATCTCTTCAAATATTTTCTCAGTCCCTTTCTTTTTCTCTTCTTCTTATGGGACCCCTATAATTTGAATGTTGGTGCATTTAATGTTGTCCCAGAAGTCTCTGAGCCTGTCCTCAATTCTTTTCATTCTTTTTTCTTTATTCTGCTCTGCAGTAGTTATTTCCACTTCCAGGTCACTTATCCGCCTTCTGCCTCAGTTATTCTGCTATTGATTCCTTCTAGAGAATTTTTAATTTCATTTATCGTGTTGTTCATCATTGTTTGTTTGCTCTTTAGTTCTTCTAGGTCCTTGTTAAACGTTTCTTGTATTTTCTCCATTCTATTTCCAAGATTTTGCATCATCTTCAGTATCATTACTCTGGATTCTTTTTCAGGTAGACTGCCTATTTCCTCTTCATTTATTTGGTCTGGTGGGTTTTTACCTTGCTCCTTCATCTGCTGCATATTTCTCTGTCTTCTCATTTTGTTTAACTTACTGTGTTTGGGTCTCCTCTTCACAGGCCGCAGGTTCGTAGTTCCTGTTGTTTTTGGTGTCTGTCCCCGGTGGCTAAGGTTGGTTCAGTGGGTTGTGTAGGCTTCCTGGTGGAGGGGACTGGTGCCTGTGTTCTGGTGGATGAGGCTGGATCTTGTCTTTCTGGTGGGCAGGACCGAGTCCGGTGGTGTGTTTTGGGGTGTCTGTGACCTTATTATGACTTTAGGCAGCCTCTCTGCTAATGGGTGGGGTTGTGTTCCTGTCTTGCTAGTTGTTTGGCATAGGGTGTCCAGCACTGGAGCTTGCTGGTCGTTGAGTGGAGCTGGGTCTTAGCGTTGAGACGAGATCTCTGGGAGAGCTTTCACTGATTGATATTACGTGGAGCTGGGAGGTCTCTGGTGGATCAATGTCCTGAACTCGGCTCTCCCACCTCAGAGGCACAGACCTGACACCCGGCCGGAGCACCAAGACCCTGTCGGCCACACGGCGTTCAGAGGTCTGAACAGTGGGGGCTGCAGCCCTGACTCCAGCAGAGGCCTGAGGCCCAGTCGGTCCTTAGCAGCTAGCGGCAGCACCGTCTGCAGCCTCGGCTGAGGAGCAGTAACCTCAGGCACTAGAGTGGTCCATTCACTGTGAAATTCCTCCTCATGTGTGGCCTTTTCTGCAGCCCCTGCTCTTCCTTTCCAATCTCTTCAAGATCTGTGGAGATCAGGGACGACCTCCCTCGTGTCTGTCTTTTAAACGTTCGCCTTTCTGATGGGGATATAGTAGAATCTCATGGGGGTGGTACTGCGTGTTTCTCTGATGATTAACGATATTGAGGATCCTTTCATTTGTTTATTGCAAGCCACTGTTAATGTTCTCACAGACCACTGGGAAGGACTCCTAACCAGTCTTCCTGTTCCTGCTTTGGGCCTCTTCAATCCCATCTGCCCAGTACATCTGTAGCAAGTGGTATTCCTAATATGTAAATTGGATCATGTTACTCTCCTGCTTAAAACCCATCTGTGGCTTTCTCTTGCCCTTTGGATCAAAGACCAACCTTTGATGTGTCCTCCCCTGCCCAGGATCCCTGCCCACCTCTTCAGCTTCATCTAGACAGCTCTGCCCCTTGTACTCCAGCCACTCTGGCCTCCTGTGGGCATTTGGGTTGTTTCCAGTTTGTGGCTAGTAGATATAAACTCATGCCTTTCTCCTTCCCAGCATTCATCACAATTCTGTAATTACATACTGATGTGACGAGTTGATTGACGTCTGTCTCTGCTACTAGACTGTAAGCTTCATAGGAGCAACTCTTACACCTGCCTTGCTCATTATTGTATTTCCAGTGCCCTCCTGGAGGGCAGTGATGGTGTGTGTTTTGTTCCCCAATGGATCCCAAACACTCATTACAGTGCCTGGAATATCAGAGACCATTAACATTGGTTGGGTTGATAGTTAACTCTTGGTTGAATTGAAGCATTGTTAGCACAGACCATTGTAAAGAAAAATATCACCTTCCTGCTAAAAGCAGATGCTATGGGACTGTCCACATGTTTTCATTTTGCTGGGATTTTATGGGACTGGTTATTGCTCAAATTAGGAAGGTTGGTGACAGGTACCTGGAAATCTGTCCCAGGCTAAATGGCGTTCACTCAAACCTTTTTAATCTAAAACTTCTTCTGGTTGCACCTAGGCAAGTTGACTTTCATTCGCCCTCTTGGGATAAAAAGTTAGCCTGAGCCATGAAGGATGGAAACAAGAGGACACTCCAAAGGCCATAAGGCACCTACCACAGAGAATTAGGACTTTGTCCATTGTTGGCAAACAAATTGATGCTGCTCATTGCAAATGGGTCTTATTTGCTCACTATCAAGTCTTATCTGCTCATCCGAGCAGGTCTTGCTGCCGTGCTACTCGGCAGCAAATGGGTCCCAGGGATGGCAGCTCCGTGGAAGTAATAAAGTGGTGTTTCGTTTTCAATTGCCTCTCATTGAGACCTCTCCGTAATTCCGATTGATTGTCCTGTAGCCCAACGCAGGGACTGACTGAGTGAGGTTTATCTGGGCTAGGATTTTTATCACTGTCTCAGGAACTGGATGATACACACAGCAAGCTTGGTGCACAGCTGCCCGGGGACACTGTCCTTTCCAGCCGGGGGCCAAGATCTGTGTGTGGGTGAGGGGAGAGGAGGCACTTTCAGGCCTGGAAGCTGGTTTCTGGTGTTCTGATACATCCCCAGGAACAGGCCTGTGATGGTCTCCATCCCCATGGTGCCTTAGAATTCCCTGCAGCTTCAGGCTATGTCTGCAATGGGAATGGCTCGTCCATCCTCTAAGACTCCTCCATGCACCTGGGCTTCCGAGATGTTCCTAGGGGTGCAGCTTCTCCACTCCTCCTGTGGCCTGACCTAAGCTCCGGGTGCCTGCGTCCGCCCAGGCAGAGAAGGTGGGTGGGGGGTAGGGGGAAACAATAGCTCCTTAGTCCTGAGCTGTTTGTTGGTTTTACTTTTAGGAGCAGGGAGAGGCGGAGGTTCTGGGGTGCTGAGGGTGAAGCTGGGGTCTGGCAGGGCTCTGCACACCCCTTTACACAAATAGCTAAGGCACCAGTCAGAGTCTCTGCCCAGCTCAGAAGCCCCTGGCAAGTCCTGTGTTTAAAGGGCCAGGCCCCCGCCCCTGGGAACCAGGTCAGCCTCGTGCCCCCATCCCCTTTCCTTCCCATTTCTGTGACTTTTTAGTTCTCCTCCAGGCCCTGTCTCCTCTCTCCCGGCCTTCCGACAGCCCCATCCCCTCAGACCCCTCTACCCCAGCCAATTGCCAATTGCCAAGGCCTGAAAATAATGTGAAATAATATAGTTTATCACCCAGAGGCTGCTGACAGGCAGCGCAGCCACCTCTGAAAACAGGCAGGGAGGGCAAGGAAATTACAGGCTGCACAAAGGAGAAAAGTTAAAGGGAGAGAGCTCCATAAAAGAAAGTGGAACTATTATGCTGCCAAATACCAACTCATTACAAAGCGGCCAAATAAGAGAGAAATAGAGCGCTGCCTGTAATAGCAGTTTACAAGGGAACATTGTACAGCAACAGAAGAGACGCTGCTATAATTTGCTCCGACAACTGCAATTATCCCTTTTATTGATTTGGCAACACATTTAATAGGAGCAGCCACACCTCTTCTGTTACAAATCATTAAAGGTGTTGAACGGTGTAATTTTAAAATTGTCCTCCTCCGGTTGTCAGCATGACAGTATAATTCCCCCTGATTTCGGCTACGTAAACACCGAGGCACGGTCATTTCCCCCTTACAAGGCCAGAGATGTTGTCAGCCTGGGGTTTTTGTGCAGAAACATCCATTTAATACATACCTTTTCTTCCCCAGCCGGCTCTCCTAATGGCAGTGAGGTTTGGTTTCGTTCCCGCCCCGCCCCCACCGCTTTCTCTCTCACTCTTTCCCTCTTTTCTTCCAACGAGGAGGCGTGTGTGTAATGGGGATACTGGAGGGAGGGAAATAAAACAGGCTGTTTGCCCTTCTCTTGCTTCTCCGCAGCCTTAATTGCTACTTAAGTCTGGGCCCTGCACTTAGCATGCGGGAGGGGCAGGCCCTGCACAGGGCAGAGCCCCCTGGAGGCGCAGCTCGGTCCCCAGGAGCAGCGGGTGGGCCGAGCGGCCCGCGGGGCGGAGGGAGGACGGGCGGTGTCAGGCGGTGCAGGCGCGGGGTCAGGGTCAGGGTCAGGGTCAGGGTCAGGGTCCTGGTCAGGTGGGAGGGGCCCTCGAGGCCAGCACGGAATCAGAGGCAGTAAGGGCTGGGCACACGGGGTCGGGGGATGTCCAAGCCGGGCGGCGTCAAGAGGTCGAGGGACCGGTGGGGTGGAGAGGCCCGGGGCGGGGGGTTGGGGGGTGGCCCTGGGAGGGTGAGCCCCTGCACGGGGGCGTCCGCTCTGATTCAACCTTTTGTGCGGTTATTGGCCCTACGGGCGTCGGGCCTCCCTCGCCGCTTCCTTCCCGCTCCTCAGCCCCTTAAAGGGAGTTTTGTCGTTCTTGTCACCTCTGCACTCCCAGTACTTAGCCCAGTGAGGAGACTCTCAACAGACGTTTGTTGGATGGACGGAAATATGGCGCGAGAAAGGATGCTGAGGGGAGTAGGTGGGAGGGCGCTTGCGGAGGTGGGGTGACCTGTTGGGTGTGCGACCCTGTGCTGTTAGAAGCCTGTAGGGCTTGGGTGGGTGTGAGGGGTGCCTGGGTCAGGCTCATGTCCTCCAAGACCACACCCAAACCCTCTCCAGCCCCCTGTGTGTGGACTGTGTCCTCTTGGGTTCAAGTCTGCCAGGGGCCCACGGCTTCTACTAGGAACCAGTGGCCAGGTGCTGTGGGGTAAAGGGCTGTGCTTTGAGGACTCAGGACCCCTTTCCAGATCCACCGCTGTGAAATCTTGGGCAAGTTCCCCCTCACCCGCTCCCTGACTCTTTTCCTCTGTATGATGGAATAGGGTCCAGAGCCTTTCTGAGGGAGTGCTACCTTAGGTGACTTCCAGCGGGCCAGGTTCCTGAGCAGGTGATCAGAATGAAGTAGGCATCCTGGGAACACGTGCTCTGTGGCCTTGAGCTCCAGCCCTCTACCACTGGAACTGGACCTAAGCTGCAGTTGGAGGGATTTAAGTTAGACTGAAAGAATGTTAGCTTTCAGGACTGCATGGTTCCAGTTAGGTGACTGGGGACTTTCTTGAGGTCCGGAGAGCCCCTTACGCTGCGCTGGGCCAGCTGAAGTGCTCTTGGTTTGCGGCAGAGGGATGCTGACCCAAACAGTCATCATCGAGGATCTGCAGGGGCTGGACCCCTGGCCTTGGCTCCCAGCACAGTTGGGGGGTGGGAAGCAGCCCCAGCACCTGCCACCTCCCTGTCATCTGCCCACACATCTGCAGACCTTCTTTGCCTTCATCAGGGCCTGGCTCTTCCCCCACCTGAGCCTGCTGTGCCCCTGCAGGAGAAAGCTTAGATATCCCTAAGCCCCACTCCCACATCCTCACAGGAGGAAGCTTTGGGTCTGCTGGGAGGGACCTCTTCGGCACTCGTGCACAGCAGAGGTGCTGGTGCCGGTGTGCGTGCACGCGTCCACATCTGCGGATGCCTCTCTCCCGCTGTCTCTCTAAGTGCTTCTGTGTGTCTTCACTTCTGCCATCCTCCTTCTCAGCACCCCTGGGTTCTCTTTGTGCCTTTTTCTCTCTGGCTCTCTTTCTGTGCTTCTCTGGGCCGCTTTTCGTCTCTGTGTTTCTTGCTCACTGTACTGTAATTGCTGTTTCCATGCCTGCTCTCTTCCACCAGACCGTGAGCTCCGTGAAGATAAAGAGCTCCCTGCGCCTGCGCATAGTAGGTGCCTCATACATTCCAGTGGAATAAATCAGCGGATACCTGAATCTGCCCAAGAATCCCTTTGTGTCTGCCCGCGCCTTTCTGGATCCCTGTGACTCTCTCAGAAGCTAGTTTGGTGGCAATACCTGGCTTGTTCTCACGTATATGGGTATTTCTTGTGGTACTATTCTTCCCCTTGTCTGTGTCTGTCTTCAGCTCTGCTGGTCTGCCTCAGTGTCTCTACATGTAGCCCCCACATCTCTCCCCATGCCTGCTGGTCTTCAGCATGTCGAGGAAAGGGTGCTGTGGGCATTCATGTTGGGGGCACAGGGCATCCAAGTCCGCCACGTGCATGAGCTTCTCTCAGCCTCTGCATCATGAGAGGCTGTGAGCACCTGAAACCGATCACCTCCTTCTCAGCCTTGGATAGGGGGTGAGCTGTGGTCCTCTCCATCTCTTCCTCTCTCCGTGACCCCAATCACAGCACCTGCTCTTCTCTAATTGGCCGATGGCAGTGGAAAGGGGGAGGGAAGCTTGGTCCAAGGAGGAAATCCCACGAGGGGAGCCGGAGCCAAGTTATTAGCAGTTAAGATATAATTGGAGTTAGTGAATAATCTCGTTCGATTCATCATGTATTTATGGCACACCCAGCTGTGTGACCTTGGGTGAGGTGCTTCACCTCTCTGATGAAATAAGACCTCCAGGTTTGCCAAGCACCTCTGGATTTCTGGCATTCCGAGTCCCAGAAGCTGGAAGGAATTTCTCTCCACTGATTCTGATAACTTGCTACTGTCCCTGTCGTGGAAGGCACTCATACTTTGCCTCTGAATTATTTGCTCAATTGCCCAAGTTCACCTTCGAAACTGCACTCTTTGAGGACAGGGTCTTATTTATCCCCCACAGTTAAGTGCCTTGCACACAGTGGGTGGTTTATCAGTTTTTTGAATGAGTGACCGATTAAGCGCTATGCACCGTGATTAATAATAAAGAAATAGAATTCCAAGATCCTGCACTTAAGCAGCACGCAAGTTCGGGGGAGAGGTGTGACCCTGCCCTTGGTTCTCTGTGAACTTCTGTGAGTTCTTCAGCCTCTTTGTGCCTCTATTTCCTCATTAATAACATGAGGTAATAATAAATAACTATCACACAAGTTGCAGATTAAATGCGATCATAGGTATAGTTAAATACTGAATGAAGTGCTTGGCACTTAACTAGGTCCTTACTTAATATGTATTCCTGCTCTGTTCTTAAGTAGAGAAGAGGCAGTGAGCCCTACGGATATCAGAAGGGGAGAAATCAGTATTGGGTGGGTTTTTTTTGTTTGTTTGTTTTGTTTTGTTTTTTTAAGATGTTGGGGGTAGGAGTTTATTAATTTATTTATTTTTGGCTGTGTTGGGTCTTCGTTTCTGTGCGAGGGCTTTCTCTAGTTGTGGCGAGCGGGGCCCACTCTTCATCGCGGCGCGCGGGCCTCTCACTATCGCGGCCTCTCTTGTTGCGGAGCACAGGCTCCAGACGCGCAGGCTCAGTAGTTGTGGCTCACGGGCTCTAGAGCACAGGCTCAGCAGCTGTGATGCACGGGCCCAGTTGCTCCGTGGCATGTGGGATCTTCCTGGACCAGGGCTCGAACCTGTGTCCCCTGCATTAGCAGGCAGATTCTCAACCAGTGCGCCACCAGGGAAGACCTGGGTGGGTTTTTTGATTGAGGCCGAGGAGTGGGGAATCTATACGGGTGGTTAGACACTGCTTTTTTTGTGCCCTGTGGGCATTCTGGCTTCTTTAGGTCCTGCCCCCTGCCCCCAACACACACAAAGATAGATAGCAGGGGCTCCGAAAGTATTTGTTGAATTAATGAATAAAATGAAGGCTATTTCTTTGCTGCTAAAGACAGCAGATCCCAAATTAGCCTTCTCAACGGAATCACCTGGGATCTTTGAAAATATCTACTTTCTTGCCCCCAAAATCCAAAATTCACCCTCATACATATACATATTGATTCAGAATCTCTAGACTTGGGCTCAGAATCTAGTTTTTTGGGGTTTTTTTTTGTTTTTTTTTTTTGCGGTATGTGGGCCTCTCACTGTCATGGCCTCTCCTGTTGCGGAGCACAGGCTCCAGACGCACAGGCTCAGCGGCCATGGCTCACGGGCCCAGCCACTCCGCGGCACGTGGGATCTTCCCAGACCGGGGCACGAACCCGTGTCCCCTGCATTGGCAGGCGGACTCTCAACCACTGTGCCACCAGGGAAGCCCAGAATCTAGTATGTTTTTAAAGCTATCCAAGTGATCCTGACGTGTGGACAATTTGGGATACCCTGGTTTGGGACATGACCAAGATTATATATATTTAATATATATTTGAAAATAACTGTCATCTGGTTTTAAGATACAAACACTAAACATTATTATTTGAACATTGTTTATATAAACCTATGTTCGTACCCTACGTTCCACTCCCATGTCTCCTCAGCTAGGCTGGGTGGTTATTTTCAGGGTAACATTGGGGTCAGGGTGAGGAAGGACAAATAATATTTCAGTGGGGCTTGAAGTTGGGACCAGAGGGAGAGCTTAGCCCAGGTCACAGATGTGAAGGGATCGAAAGGGAAGGCTAGCAGGCTGGAGCTTATTTGCAAAGCTGTAGACCCTGGAGCAAGTGACCAGCCCCACCCACCTCCTGGAGTCTCCCGAGAGCTCCTCCTGAACTGTCCCCTCCCCAGCCCTGGGAGGGACACAGGAACTGGGAAAGCAGCTTTACTCCCCACATCATGGCTTAGCCCAGTTTCCCAAGGAGTAGAGGGCAGAGGTAGGATGAATGACATAAATACAGACAGACGTGGAGGAACCACAGATACAGGGGGCCAGCTCTAAGTTATATGTGGATCAACCCCCAGGTTGTTCAAGGGTCAGCTGTAAATGGAAGCTTCTCTGTGGGGCTTTGAGATGTGTGTATGTTTTCAGCATATTTGGTTTATTGTGTCTGCTATGCTTGTCATTACAAGGCATTGCTTCTTCTACTTGGACATGACCAACGTCTGCTGCGTCCCTACTATGTGCTAACCCAACTCTGTAAGGTAGAAGTCATTATGATTTCCATTTTACAGATAGGGGACGGAGGCTCAGAGAGATTGACCAACTGGAGTTCACACAGCCAACAAGAGGTAGAGCTGGGAGGTGACCCCAGTTCCCCTGACCCCAAGGCCCACGATTTCCCCCCATGCCTTCCTGGGAAGGGCCTCAAGCCAAGTGGTTGGGGATTTCACTCTGAATGTGGCTGAGCCCCAGCAGGGCTGCACCTGGCTGACGCCTGATCACTGCTTTGGTTCCCTCCATTTGTTGAAGGGCTCTGGCTGGTGGAGCCTGGGGAGAAAGGACCAGCTGTCTGGACCACACCCCTGTTCGTCTTCTTCTGGGCCCTCATCCTCCCATCCATCCTTTGCCTGAGTAGCCCCTCCTCAAGTGTGTGTCTGGTGCCCAAAGAAGCACCCCGCTCTCTCCCAGTTTTCCTTGACTTCACTCCTTTCTTCATCCATCAAATCACTCAGCAAGCATTCACCCAGCTTGGCCGGGCACTGTGCTGGGCTTGGGCATCCGGGGGTGGGGAGGAAGCACCTGGCCCTTTAGGAGCTTCCAAGTAAGAGAGGGCAGTAGATTCAATGCCAATACGCTGGGATTAGTACTCTGCAGGAGAGGCAAGGGCAGAGAAGGAAGAACCAGCCTCCAACTTGGCCCTATGAAAACTGGGCTTTCCACATTGTGTGGGCCAAGGGTCCACCTGGAATGGCTCAAAGTGGCCACAGCCTGGGGTTACGGTGAGCGCTCGGGGGCACCGGCTGTTTGGATTGCCTTGAGGATGCCCAGCTGGTCAGTCACATGGGCTGCTGCACCGCCTGGGTTGGAGGGGTCCTGCCTCCTCTAACCTTATCTCTAGGAGCCTTGAGAAGGCTTCTTTTTTCCTGGCTAATTTTCACGTCCCTCCAAAGGATCTCTCCATTCACAAGGGCTTCTGCTCTTTCTAGGCTGTGTTCTTTCCTGAGTTCTGTTCTCCCACTGCGTGCGTGTGAAAGAGCAGGAGAAGGGGAGAAGGAATGGGTCCTTCCATCCCATCTTGGCCTTGCTGCATCACTGGTCTCAGGCAGTAGACGGAGAGCTGGAGCCCCCCTTTGAGGCACAGAGCCCCAGTCCTGCCCTGTGCAGGGAGCACAATGGCACAGTGGCTACTGTAGCCCCTACCCTCAGGGAGCTTGCCGCCTGGCAAGCAAGTCATTTTGCAACACTTGAGAGCTCTCACCAGAGCCTGGAAGGAGCCAGGGGAGGAGAGGCAGGAAGTGGAGGAGGAATAAGGAAAGGCCTTGACTGTGGCAAGACCAAGGGAAGAAGCAAGGGATGAATGGCCACAGCTGTCACCTCCCTGGAAGACAGGGACCAGGGACCCTTCAAAGGAGCAAGATTGCCTCCCCCTCTCCCACCCCGCCCCATCCCCCTCCTCCAGTGGCTAGACCAAACCAAGTCTAGGCTGTGTCCCCAGTGGGGACAGCACGGGTTGGGGGGCGGGGGCGGTTCCTGAGGTCTCAAGGCCCAGGGGTTAAGCCGGCAGCAGAAAAGTTTGTGGCGTCAGCCCTTTCCTATCTGCCTGGCCCTCATGCCGTGCCCCCCACCGGCCAACCCTCCTCCTCCTGTCCTGCACCTCCTCCCTTTTCCATTTGGAAGAAGGAGGCTTGCTGTCTTTGTATTTTAACTGTAGCAAAAAGATTAAATTGTTTACGAGCCGTGAGCCTCGGCTGGCTGGATGAGCCGGAAGAGACAAAGATAGACATTCTAATTCTCCCCTGTTCTCCGGGCCTCCGTCCCCCTGGCTGCTGCTAATTCTTTTATCTGCCCCCAACACTCCAGGCATTATGTGCATTCATAAAAAAGGGGGGGTGGGAGCGGAGAGAGCCCTCGCCGAAGCCAGCAAAATTACTGTTCTCTGCGCGGATTCTCTGATAGCAATCTCTTGAATGCTGATTACTTTTTTTTCCCTCTCCCGTGCCCCCTCCCCCCTTCCCCAGCACCCAACATAAGTTGGTCTTTAACCCTTTATCTTTAGCAAGCAGAAAGACACGGAAAACATCTCACTCAGTGGGTGGAAAAAAAAAAAAAAAAGCAGGGAGGGGGGAGAGAGCGGGACGAAAAAAAAAAAAAAGCCAGCACGGAGAAGAATTACTGTTATCTCCCCACCAGAAGAGGAACAGCAGAGATAAGGGAGGCCTGAAGAATTAAAAGAAACGTAGCGTTGGGGGCTCTAAATTCATGCCGGAGCTGGTTGTATTTGTCTGTCACGGGGGTTCATAATTTTCCGAGGTTGTTTTGATAGACTTATTGTGCGGACTGCATAGAAAACTCATCAGCATTTGTTGCCTCTGAGCATTATTGTCAGAGGTAACTGCGTGTCTATAGACTGGGGGAGATAATGGCTGAAGTAGAAAGCAGATAAAGCCTGGGCCCTTCTCATTAAGGACTATCTCTGCCTCCACAGACCGGCTGGGTTTGAGTGACTGGGGCGGTGGCGGTGCGGGGCACATGTTATGCCAGCGGAAGGTGGCATCCTGACCGCGGGCAGCCAGGCGGACCCCGTGGCCGCGGTGAATGGTCCAGAGGGGCTCAGTGCGTTCATCAGCAGGGGCGTGGGCAGGGGTGCCCCGGGGGGCTTGCCGAGTTGCAGGGGGCTGGGGGGAGGGATTGCAGCAAAGCAGAGTGGGGGGTGGAGGCAGTCCTGTGGTTCAAGTCCACATCTGGCACGGATGAGGACCAGGGAAGGGAAGGGGTGTGCCCGAGGCCTCTGGTGAGGGATGGGCAGAGAAGGTCCTTCTGCTTCCGGCGACTTGCACCTCGGTCCATGTCTCCCGTGCGGAGTGGTTGAGAGAGGACTACTGTCCAGGTGGAGATGTGGAGGGCTGACGTCCCCTGAACATCGAGGACCTGTGGGTCTCTCCCTTCCCCCTCCCTTTCTCCAGCTTGAGTGCCCACAAGAGCCAGGCGCTGTGGGCACTGCGAGCACGTTTTGCATGTAAACCCACTGGCGGTCCTCCTGGCTCCATCTACCATGGACCACCCTCCTTCAAAGCCAGCAGAGGGGAGTGGGCACATCTGGGCAGAGAGGCTCCCGAATGGCCCCAAGCCAGCCCTGAAGCCAGGTGGGGTCCAAGCCGTAAGCCATATGTATGGAGGCTGGGGTCAGCAGAACCGGGCTCTGTGCAGCCTGGGATAAGGGCCCTTCTCTGGCCCTTTTCCCACTGATGAAATGGGGATAATAATGTAGGCCGCCCCATAGGGTGGTTCTAAGCACTGATGAGATAATTTATTTAAGAAGGTCTGTTAGCACTATGCCTGGACATGCTAAGCGCTTCCTCCTTCATCCAGGCCAGCGTGGTGGGATCTCGGGAGAAGTGTCTGAGCTGTAAGGGAATGCCTTATCCTCAGGTCCTGCTCCCGTAAAGCTGAGGCCTTGGTGTTTCCTGAGTCCACCCCTCTCAGTTGGCTGATGGGAAACTGAGGCCCAGAGAAGGAAGGGACTGGCCCAGGGCACACGTCAGGCCCTAGGCAGAGCTGGACAAAGGCCCAAGTCTCACAGCTCGTGGGGAGTTGCTTTCCTTTGCAGCATCCTGCCTTCTGGGCTGGCCAGGCAGGAGAAAGCACTGGTGCCTGCAGCCATGGGGGCAGAGGGGACCCAAGGCCCTGCCAGTGGCCCCAGGGACCCTGAGGCCGTATCTGATGCTGTTCAGGTCTGCAGCTTGCTCAGAATGACCTGGGCCAGGCTCCGAAATGGGAGTGCTTCTAGCAGTTGATTGACTTCCTGCATTTGGTTTGGCTCAGGCCAGTTGAGAATGGGCAGCGTCATCAGCGCAGGGATTTAGTGATGGGATGGGGGATGCAGTCAGGGCAGGAGGAGGGGCCCCAGACAGATATGGGGAGTGTAGAAGGTCTCTGGTCACAGTGTTTGCGGTGTAGAGAATGGGGAGCCACCAGACACAGCCTCTCCTGGTGTATGACTGAGCCCCAGCATCATCCACTTACTCTTCTGGGCACTTGGCAAGAGTCCAACACTGGGCAGGGGGTAGGTTAAGGGACTCAGCATCTGTTGAGCACTTCTTACATGTCATAAGTTTTATATTTATCTTCTGTTATCCTCACAACCACCTAAGAGGAAGACATTACCATCCCCAGTTTACAGGGGTGACAGCTGAGACCCAGAAAGATGAAGTAACAGGCTTAAGATCACACAGCTAGTAAATCAGTGAAACTCAAGACTCAGGAGTCTCTGACTCCAAAGTCTAGGGTTTATTCACCCTGCATCTGCCTCATATCTTCCTTCTAGGGCCAACTGGTTCCCAGTTCCTTCCTTTCCTCCCCTCCCCTCCCCTCCCCTCCCCTCCCTCCCTCCCTCCCTTCCTTCAATGCAGTACTTATCATGCCCCTACCATGCCCTAGGCATGTGTTGGGAGGTGATACATGCCTCTGACCCTCTAGGACTAGTCCGGAAGACTGACACGATATAAATTCCTACAAACAAGCAGTGTAAAAGGTGTGAGTGTGAGAATTACAGGAGCACAGAGGAGGGAGAAGCCACGCTGGCCAGGGTGGGACAAGGAGGGTCATGGGAACAACCGAATCAAGCCTTGAAGGTCAGAAGGTGGCCAAAGCGGGGAAGGGCATTCCAAGCAGAGGCAACAGCCTGTCCAAAGACCTGGAGGCCAGGAGGAGCATGGAATGGAGGCTGAGGAACAGCCAGGAGTTGGGGTGTGTACGGGGTGGGGTGCAGGTTGGAAAGGGCTTTCAGTGACAGGGAAGAAGACAGGGCTTTATCCAGTGCATCCCTGGAGCCCCTGAGTCTTCCAAATGGTTTGAAACTCTCCCCTCCTGGAAAGCTGGGCTCTGCCGATAACCACTTCTCTTATCAACCCCACCCTCCTCAGATGTCAGCAGTTCAATGAGGGACTGATTCCCGATAGCAGAGTCTGGCAGGAGTGGCAGAATGTGGAGTAGCAAGAACACCGCCTCTGGAATTGCCTGAATCTTGTGGACCGTGATTCAGATCTCCACTTTAAGCTGTGTGGCCTTGAGGGCCAGGCAGGTCATCTCCCTGGACTCAGTTTTCTAATCTGTAAAGTGGGACAACATCTATCTCAGAGAGTTACTGCAAGAATTAGCCCAGGATGGTGTAAAGTGGCTGGAGTGTTGCAGCCTTGAACCACGGGCCAGTTCTCCCGTCCTCGCCTCCCTCCCTGTGCGCTGCCAGCATTGCCTCTGTGACAGGGCAGCCTGGGACCTCTGTCCTTGCCCTCCCCGGGCAGAGCTCATGTGCAGGGCTTGCCTTCCTCGAGGCTCCAGGTAGCTCCATGGGTTTAGTCACACATCATCTCCCAGTGACCAAGCACTCCTCCCACCCTTTCTTGCTTTTGATGATGATGACATCCTGGCATCCGTGCCAACCTGCCCTCCTTGCAGAACCCCTGACATTTGCACTCCAGCCCGATTCTCTACCAGTAATACCTGTCAGTCCAGCCCTACCATGTCCAGTATCCCTGGACATGGCCTTCACCTGCCTGGACCCACAGACTCTCCCCTAGAGCCTCCTGCTTCTCCTGACAGCCGGACCTGTCCCTTGTTCACATTTCAGTCTTGCTCCCTGTAACACAACTAGCTACTGGGAGGTCCTGGCCCCTGGAAGGTCCTACTGTTGCCCTGCAGCTTAGATTGGATGGAGGAGTAGATTTAGGCCATCCTGGTGGCCAGTGGGCTCTGAATGAAGACAATGGCTGGGGCAGCTCGACCTAGTGTAGATCATTCTTGCTGAGAGTCGGGGGAGTTGGCTGAGCCCTGGCTAACTGGCTGTGTGTCTATGTCAAGTCACTGGCCCTCTCTGAGCCTCAGATTATTAACCTGTAATCGGAGATGATCCATCTGTAAAGTCTGTTCCGGCTGCAACGGTCTGGGATTTTAGCGGGGAAGGGCCAGGGGTCCGCAGCGAAGCTCTGTGACCCTCTTCCCCCGTGGTGGTGGAGGGCAGCAGGGGAGCCACTTGGCTCTCGGCGCAGCCCCGCCCCCGCTGGCTCCGAGACCCGCTCCCTCCGCGGGATTTACAATGGGCTGAATTCATTTGCATGACAAAATTGGCTCGGGTATCCAAGTGTTGCGGGGAGACAAGTGGAACATTAGCCGAACAAGCAGCCGGGAGGAAGGTTACTGCCGACCACGAGGGCACAAGCCGCCCTCCCACCCTCTGCCTCTGCCCACCTTTCATCCACAGGGGTGGGGGGCTGCCCCGGGGCGGTGTCAGGGGCGGGGGAAGAGAGAGCCGCAGGTTTGGGAGATGGCCACCTGCCCAAGGATCTGGAGTTGGGGGTGGGGAGGTCTCCTGTTCCCAGGGTCTTTCCATGACTAAGGGGAGGAGGTTCCCTTTGCTATTGCTAAATGCCTCCACCCTTTAAATGGTCGCAAGGTTACTTCCTCACTCTCAGGGCTTGGTAACATAGGCACGTTATGAACCACCATCAAAGCCCTCAACCATCTATTCACTCACTCATTCGTCCACTTATTGACTCATCCACACATCCACCGTCTATCCATATACCCATCCACCCATCCATCCATCCATCCATCCATGCATCCGTCCGACCATCCACCCTCCCACTCATCCAGTCATCCTTCCACACGCCCACCCACCCCATCTACTCACCCGTACTCTCACCCTCTTACCAGTCCACCTGCCCCCCCATATGCACCCATCTGTCCATTCTTTCATACACTCATCCATCTACCCATATACCCATCCACCCAGCCGTCCATCCACCGATCTGCTCATTAACTCGCCTATCCACCCTTCCATCTCTCTAACAAAAGCAGATATTGGAAACTTTGTGTGCCAGGTACAGTTCTAGACATTTCTCTATGCCTCAGGTTCCTCATCAGTAAAATAGGGATAAAAATAGTATCTACCTCACAGGGTTGAGCCCAGCCCAGAGGAAGTGCTATAGAAAGTTTTCTACTGTCAATATTAATAGACACTGAGTACCTAAAGGTAAATAAAACACAGTTGCTGTCCCAGAAGGAATCATAGACTTCTGGGGGGAAGAGATACAAGAAAATTGGCGTTACAGTCCCATAGACTATGCTATTGGGAAATATATGGGACTTGGGGGGTGGGGGGACGTGGGCAAAGCTGGGGTATCCTATCTCATCTGGGACTCTGCTTGGGAGGTAATAGGTAGGGACAGGAAGTACTGTTATTAGTGTCCCTGTGTAACAGGATAAGGTAACAGAGTCTTAGGAAAGTTAAAGGACTGCCCACAACCACACTGCCACACAGAGTCACCAGGACTGAATGCTGTGTCTTTTTATTTGGCAACATCCGAGCAGCCGGGGCCATGCTCTCCCTGGCCCCTTTAGCAGCAAGATGAGGCTTTCTTCCTCCCAAGTGGCATGAGCGGTACTGTGCTGTCCACGGGAGAAAGAGGATGGCTGAGCTCCGGGAGGCCACACCCAGAGCCCTGGGCCTGTTCTGAGCCCCTCACTTAAGGTAAAGAGGAACAGTGACCAGGGGACATGGGTTAGCTCATGGGAGATGGGGTGGGGAGGGTGTGGCCATCCATTTGGAATCAAGGCCTGAGCAAGGAGAGGACATTTGATCATTTATCACTACAGCGATGAGGCTCTAATTAGCAGAACTGCTCCCGGCCAAGTGGTCATTTCCTTGTCAGTGAAAGTTCGAAAAGATTAGAGGGGGCAGAGTGTGGCCTTTGGAGCATTTCAGGCCTGGGTTCAAATCCAGACGTTGCCTACCTATTACTATCTGTGTGCCCCTAGGCAGCTCACTGAACTTCTCTGAGGCCAGTTTGGAAAATGGGACAAATAAACCTCCATCACAATATTTTGTGAGAATTGTCATCATCACCAATACTTAGAATGTGTTTTAGTAAATCTGCCTCACAACAAACTCATGAAATGGTCTTTTAATTTTTTTCATAAACTTCTAAATTTGGAATAATTTTAGATTGACAAGAATGTTGCCAAGATAATAGAGAATTCCCGTAAACGCCTCACTCAGTTTCCCCTACCGTTAGCATCTTACATAACCACCGTACATTTGTCAAAACCATCATTGGCACATTAGGTCCTTTAATTTTTAATGACCTCATCTTTACAGATGAGCTTAGGGAGGCACAGAGAAGCTGAGTATCCAGCTCAGGATCACACGGCATTATGATACATAAAATGAAATACACGACATGGAAAGCCTATTGAATGCCTGGCATCAATCCCGTTCCCATTCCAGAAAACCTGGATCGGGCTTGGCCTTCACCCTCTCTCTTACTCACTGGCCCTGGCAGGCCGGATCCCAGCCTCTGCATCTGTGTCCCGCTTCCCTGGGGACACAGGGAGACAGCCCTTGGAGAGCACTTTGTAAAGAGCAGAGATTCCTGGAGCAGTAAGAGATGAGGGCCATTCTGTCCAGACTGCCTGTCTGATCCGTGCTTATCAGCAGGCACACAGTAGGTACCCAATAAAGGGTTTGTTGACTGAACAAATGAATGAGTGAATGAATGAAGTAGAGGGCATTTCTCTTTGTGTAGGACATTGAATTCAGGCACTTCTAAGGGCTTTTCCAAATCAAAAACTCTGGAATTCTAAACGGACCAGCCCCCTCCCTGGCCAGGTCCAATGGAGAACTTGGAATCACCGATCTGTGTTCTGCGTACAGTAGGTACTGAATGGATGAGGCCAATGCTGATATCTCTGTCCACATTTTTCCTTGGTCTCAATTTCATCTTCACATATTTAAGTTTCGTTTTACCTATTTGTGTATTTTTTGGCACACTGCCTCAAATCCTTGAGGGGTATGTGTGTGTTTGTGTTTGTGTGGCGTGGTGTGTGATACATAAAGGACCCCAGGAGTCAATCACTGATGGTAACAACGGTGGCATGTGTTGAAGGTGAGGTGAGTGGGGGGCTCCCCACCTCAAGATTCTCAGGGGACCCCCTTAGAGTTTCTCTCTGGAGCTAGTCCTTTGTCCATCACTCAGCCAGCAAAGGTGTTGAGCCCCCACTGTGTGCCAGCCCCATCCTCTGGGTGCTGTGATGAAATGCCCAGCCTCTGCTCTCAGGAGCTCAGTGCCGGGTGGAGGGGTCAATGGAGGACAAGCCAGGGACACCAGGTGTAGCAAGAGTCACCTGGGGAGCCCTAGGGGAGGACCCTCCCTGCACCCACACCCACAATCACACACTTGGGCTCAGTTTGGAACTTCCTCCCCACCTGTCCCCTGTGAAGTCCTTCTCGTCCTTCAAGGCTAAACCCAGCACCACCTCCTGACCCTCCCTCATCTCCTCCTGGTCCTCTTGGCAGGCAGCCCCAGCACTCTCTGCCCCACAGCATTGCCAGCCTAAGCCAGGCACTCCCAGGCCCCTCTGTACAGGAGTCTGGCTCCCTCTCCCCCGGCTATGAGAGCCCCTGGAACTCAGCTCCCCCTCTGGCTTCTCGCCAGCACCCAGCACAGTCCCCAGCATGTGGGAAGCATGCAAACAACGTCCTGCTCCCTCTGGGACTGGTGCTCCAATACACGTCTGGGCTCACCTAGTTGTGGAGTGGGGATGAGTGGGGAGGGCACACTCCATCCAGGCTGCTGGGCCCAAGGGGACAGGCCAGGGCTGAGAGGGTTTGATCTGGGGATGCTCCTGCTCTCTCCTCTTCCATGGTGACCCAGAGAGGCCCTGTAGTGAGTTGAATTATGTTCCCCCCCAAAAGATGAGTCCAAAACCTACCCCCCCAGTACTTGTGAATATGACCTTATTTGGAAATGGAATCTTTGCAGATGAAATTAATTTAAGGATCTTGAGATGACATCATCCTGGATTTAGGGTGGGCCCTAAATCCAATGACTTGTGTCCTTTTAAGAGAAAGAAGGAGATTTGAGACCCAGAGAAACACAGAGAGGGCCACATGGAGACAGAGGCAGAGATCGGAGTGACGCAGCTACAAGCCAAGGGATGCCGGCAGCCATCAGAAGGTAAGGAGAGAGGCAGGGAGTAGATTCTCCTCAGAACCTCCAGGAGGAACTAACCCTTGGCAACACCTTGCGTTCAGACTTCTGGCCTGTAGAACTGTGAGAGAATACATTTCTCTTGTTTTAAACCACCAAGCTTGAGGTAATTTGCTGTGGCAGCCCTAGCAGACGAATACAGCCCCTTTCTCAAGATCTTGGTTCACCCGCCTCCAGTGTGATTTTTTGGCAGCCTCGAGAACAGCAAGAGGGCACCCCCCATCCTTGCCCCTCAACCCAGGGACTGTGCAGGGAAATCTCACAAGCAGCGCTACCACCCAGGTGCTGGTGACTACCAGCATGCCCTTCTCTGGTCCTCCGTTTCCCCATCTGTTTGGGGTGTTGGACACGTTGATTTCTAAGACACTGTCTAGCTTGGAGTAGTCTATGTATCCAAAAGTCAATTTTTTAAAGCCTTTTCTGTTTCCAGAACTTGGTGGTGGTGGAGGCACCAGACCCTTTCCTTATGGTGGCTCTGAGCGCCACCTCCTCTCCACAGCAGATTATGACCTGGGGTCCTATGAGGTCCTGTGGTCCATGGGTTACCCCACGGGCAACCCCATCATGTACACCCCAGGCATGGGAATCCCAGGAGATTCTAACGTGCATCCCACGATGAGGACCACCAGAGCCGGCTATCTCCATGTCACTCTGTGTGCAGGTGATCTGCCTCGCTTGCTTGGATGCTTGCTTCTCTCTCCTGCCACATGCAGGGTCCTCTGAGGGCAAGGCCTTATAGAACATTGAAGCCAGACCTGGCACAGGGCCCAAGCCCCAAATGGCTCTCAACACCGTATCATTGGAGGAGAGAAGAAACGCATGAGCCTGGGACCCGGGGGTCCAAGCCTGAGGGCAGGGGGTGGGAGAGGAGCACGGGATCTGCCAGGGACCGCGGCTGCTGCTGAGAACTGGCAAGAAGAGTAGTAAAGCGTTTCTTGAGCGCTCATCACACGTTGGGACTTGGCTATGAGCTTTGCCAAGTTCTCTCAAATATTCCTTACAACAGCCCTGTGAATGAGGGTGTAATACCAATCTAACAGACAGAAAACCAAGCAGTTGCAGGGTTGCCCAAGGTCAAGGAGTCTCTGGAAGCCAAGAAGCCCTGTCGTGTGCCGTCCAGCTTGGTGGACGGGGCAGGGTAGGGCAGTCTTGGTGAGAGTGAGCGATTGCTCACAAGGAACTGAAACTCAGTCAGACTTGTGCAAGGGAAAAGGAAGGAAGGAGGGAAGGATAAGAGAATGAGGGTGTGGGGAGATTTATGGCAAGATTCAGTGGTCTCTGCCAGTGAGAGCCCGACTCAGGGTCTCCGGTCCCCAAGTACCCCCTCCGCCAGCTGCAGCTGCCCCGATTCTCCACAGCCCCCCAGGTCAGAGTGGGGCCCCCTCTAGGGGACACGAGATTGGGGAGGTGGTGTCAGGCACGTGATGGGATGGGGTGACCTCTCTTGGGAACTCACTTCCCTCTTCTGTCAAGTGAGGGGGTCCAGCCCTCAGGCAGAGCAGGTCTGTGACCCATGACCTCTCTCTAAAAATGACAGTGGCACCTCCTGGCACTGCAGTGTGGCCCAGCAGTTCAAGCAGAGTCAAGTTCCCCATGCCACCACTTTCTACCTCTGTGGCCTGAATGAGTTTCTTAATGTTTCTATACCTCAGTTTTCCCATCTGTGAAACGGGGATGATGGCTTTATCTCCCTCTTAGACTTTATGGGACTAGCTGGGCTCATGCATCGGTAGAGAGCTGGGGACACAGTAAGCTCTCTGCTCAGGCAGTGTTTGCTGTCATCAGCATCATGGCTTTGTTGTTGTTGTAATATTATTACTAATCATTATTAATAGTATTATTAGTATATTATTATTATTATTTTTTTTTTTTTTTTTTTTTTTTTTTTTGCGGTACGCGGGCCTCTCACTGTTGTGGCCTCTCCCGTCGTGGAGCACAGGCTACAGACGCGCAGGCTCAGCAGCCATGGCTCACGGGCCCAGCCGCTCCGCGGCATGTGGGATCTTCCCGGACCGGGGCATGAACCCGTGTCCCCTGCATCGGCAGGCGGACTCCCAACCACTGCGCCACCAGGGAAGCCCATTGTTAGTATATTATTAATAGTCAGACTATGACTACAACAACATCAGCAAAATACCAAGCATTGTTCTAGGTGCTGTGGTAACTCATTTAACCCTCACAGACACCCAGAAAGGAGGAGACTGGGGCTCTGAGAGATTGCGGGACTGTTTAGGTCAGGCCCCTAGTCGGTGGAAGAGCCCACGGTCACCCACCAGGCCGTTTGACTCCCAGACCCTACCTACTGAGAACCCAGCCCAGTCTTCCAGAGACAGAGCCTGCCCCGGATCCAGTGGGAAGGAGGAGGAAGCACTTACTGAGCACCTACTGTGTTCTCATGATCAGATTTAATCTCTACGACTGGCATAGGCGGTTGGTCTAATGATTCCCAGCGTAGAGATGGGGAAACAGAGGCTCAAAGAGCAGCTTACCTATTGCCATGTGGTGGAGCAGGACTTGCCACGCTGGTATGATTATACCTGAGAGCAGAGCCAGAACCTTCCCAGACTGGAGCTCGTGTGTGTGTGTGTGTGTGTGTGTGTGTGTCTGCGTGTGGGCAAATGTTTGCCTCCTTCTTTCCATGGAATGTGGGGCAGGCTCTGTGCGTTGTGGGCATGAGTGGAGGCGGGGTGGGAGAGGTATGTGCATGAGAGAGAAAGATGTGAGAAAACCAGAAGCAGCTGTGTGTATATGTGTGTGTGCAAGGTGTCTTTGGCCAGGGATAGGGAGCCTTTGTCTCCTGGGCTCTGTACACCAGGGTGATGGCTGTAGGGGGTGGGGTCGTGGAGGGGTCACTTTGGAAGGCCTGAGAGCTGGGAGGGGGGAGGAGGGGAGGGTAGCCCATTAATACTGCCCTCCTGGGGGGGCAGATGAGTGGCCCCAGGGGACCGTGCTGAGGACCCTCTAACTAGCTTGTTGCCATGGGGATGCTGGCTGTGAATACAGGCCTGAAAGTCCAGCTTGAGGCTTCCAACCCCTCCCCTCCCTGGCAGGTGGAGATCCCCAGCCGGGGTGTGTTTGTCTGGGAAGGGGACTGAAGGGCCATCCCATCCACCCTCTCTGTTCTATAAAGCAAAGGCCTCCATTCCGTCCACTGCCCCTCAGGAGGGCTCTCCTGGGTCAAGGGAGAAAACCTCCACCGTGGGTCTCAGCATCCGGGGGCTGGCCTCCTGCCTCCTCAGGGCTTTGCTGGCAGGTGGCCAGGGCAGGAAGAGAAACACACGTGGTCACACAGCCACACGTCTGTTCCAGACAACACAGCCAAGTCCACCAGGAGACCAGACCCCTGCTGACCCTGGGGGACACTGAGGGGTCTGGGACTCATCCCCAAGTAGTGGCCAGTTTATCTGAGAACCACCAACTCTCCTAGATGGGGTCTATCTGGAGTCAGAACCCCTGAGGGTTTTTGTTAATATTTCATTAGGAAAATGTTCAAACATTAAAAACCAGACAGAGGAGTTTGAGTTCCAAGTACGCATCACTCAGTTACAACAATTATCAGCTTTGCCCGTCTTGTTTCATGTACCCCTTCTCCTTTTTTTTTTTTTTTTTTTTTGGCTGGGGTAGTTAAAAGCACATCAGCAGATAGCAGGCCATTTCATCTGGAAATACTTCAGTGTGTATCTCCCACTGACAACCGACCACGCTGTGATCTCACCTAACAAAATGAACAGTAATCTCAGTGATGAATATAGTCTGATTCCCAGTCTAGCTTCAAGTCTGCCATTAAGTATGTAGACTAGAGCTCCGAGGGTCAATGGAGGCCACGTAGCAGACTCTCTGGGCTGTAGCTTTGGAGCCACCAGAGAGTGAGGGGTGAGTACCTGTGGCTTTGGGGAAGTTATTTTGCTTCATGGGGCCCAAGTTTCCTCCTATGCCAAAGGTATTTACCTCTTCCAAGGCTGTGGGGAGGACTGAGTGAGATTCTGCATGTACCATAACAGGCGCGTCATGGGGACTCAGGAAATGATGGTAATGATCACGATGCTTTCAGAGGAAACTGAACTTCAGAGCATGAGTTGCCCAAGGTCACACAGCTCAGAGTAGGGCAGCTGGGCTGGGAGCACAGGTCTTCTAAGTGCGCTGGGAGGTCCATTCAACACAGCTCCTTCATCCTATGTCCTGCCCCTGATCACTGCCACCATCCTGCACTACAGTGGAAATGACACAGAGGGTGACTTCAACAGGTCCCCCTCTATTTTTTTTGACAACCAGTGTGTCAGTCATGGTGCGGTGGTCTGAGCAGATGGTGGTGGACAGCAGCAGGCCTGGCTCCAAGAGACCTAGAACAAGATCCTCCCCTTCCCCGAGCCTCAGTTTCCCCATGGGGACCAGGCGCACACTGACCTCTACTACATGGTCTCCAAGACTCCTCCAGTTCTGCTTTGCTCCCACCAGGGTTACTAACCCTGGGAATGTGGGCGGTATTTGAGGTTGATGGGGGTTTCAAGCAGTCCAAGACCCCAGGCTACAGGACAGTGTGGAGGTGAGGGAGAACTTCCTGTACTGGGGAGCAGGGATGAGATGGCCCAGCTCAGTAGAACTGAAGCTCCCCCTTCTCCCTGGATTGTGGGCCCTCGAAACTGGGATTGTGACTCGCACATTAAAAGTACCACATAGGTGAGCAACAAGAACCCCACTGATGTAATGGATAGAAAAACTAGACAGAAGATCATCAAGGAAATAGAAGACTTAAAAAGCATTATAAACCAACTAGGCCTAACAGACACTGTTTTCTTTCTTTCTTTCTTTGGTTGCACTGGGTCTTAGTTGCAGCAGGTGGGCTCCTTAGTTGTGGCATGTGAACTCTTAGTTGTGGCATGCGTGTCGGATCTAGTTCCCTGGTCAAGGCTCGAACCTGGGCCCTCTGTGTTGGGAGTGCAGAGTCTTAACCACTGTACCACCAGGGAAGTCCCCAGACACTGTTTTCTAACCTGATAGAATATTCCACCCAACAACCGCAGAATTCACATTCTCAAGTGCTCATGGAACAGTCTCTAGGAGACACCATATCTTGGGCTACAAAACAAGTCTCCATAAGTTTAAAAAGACTGAACTCATACATAGCGTGTTTTCTGACGACAGCGGAATGAAACAAAAAAACCAAGAACGGAAGGAAATTTGGAAAAATCACATATATGTGGAGATTAAACAACATACTTCTAAACAACCAGTGGGTCAAAGAAGAAATCACAAGGGAAATTAGAAAATACCTTGAGATGAATGAAAACAAAGACACTACACACCAAAATGTATGAGATTCAGCAAAAGCAATGCTCAGAGGGAAATTTATAGCTGTAAATACCTACATTAAAATAGAAGAAAGATTTCTAATCAATAACCTCCCACCTTACTAGAAAAAGAAGACTAAACTTAACCCAAAGCCAGCAGCAAGAAGGACATAATAAAGATTAGGGTGAAGATAAATGAAATAGGGAGTTAAAAAAAATAGAGAAAATCAACAAAACCAAAAGTTGGTTCTCTGAAAAGATCAACAAAATTGACAAACTTTCAGCTAGACTGACCAAGAGAAAAAAGAAGAGAGAGAAGACTCAAATTATTAAAATCAGGAATGGAAGTGGAGCCATTACTACTGACTTTACAGAAATGAAAAGGATTATAAAATTTCATTAATGTAGAGGCTCCAGAGAAGTTCCACAACATTTCTAGAGATGTGAAGAGAACAGCCAAAATGGTCACCAGTCACTGCCTTCAGGGAGTAGGGAGGGGGGCATTTGCTTTTAATTATAAACACTTACAAGCTGTTTTTGTAAATGTTTTCATGGTGAGGTACAACACATGTACAGAAAAGTAAATAAAAAGAGAAGTACTCAGCTCAGAAATTTATCACCAATGGAATACCCATGGAACCACCACCCAATCAAGAATTAGAATATTGCCAGTTGCCGAGATGCCCCCCTCGTACACTCACCCAACCTCTCTTCCCCAAAGATAACAACCATCCTGACTTTTGTGGAAAGTACTACCTTGCTCTCCTTGATAGTTCTGACATCTCTAAACACTATAGTTTGGTTCAGTTCGTGCTTTGGACTTTGTATAAATCAAACCATACGACAGCAGGTCCTCTTCTGGGTCTGGCTTCTTGCATTTAAACATTATGTGTGTGAGATTCACCCATGCTGTTAAATACAGTAGCTTTCCCTTTTCTTTGCTGTGTTGTATTCCATTTTATGAGTATATCACAATTTATGTGTCCATTCAACTATTGATGGAATGGGCTTTTTAAAAAAGCCATGTACATGAAGATAAATTGATAAAAATATTTACAATAAAATACAAATTAAAGATGGAACTCAGAGAATGTTAGTTCAATTTTCATTTCTAAGACCTTCGCCACTTTCTTTTTCTGTTCCAGTCAGCCACGAAGCCGGTCTGGGTCTCAGAGAAAATAGGCCACTTAGGTAGGAGCCCAGAGGGACCAGATCTGAGAGATACCACACCCCGGGGTTGGGGGCTCTCTTATCAGCCCTCCTGGCCAAATTATCAGCCTCAGATGAGGGAGGTCGCATAGGTGGAGCAAAGATAATGCCACAACTTCCACCCAAGGTCTGCAGGTTCCCCAGCACACCTACGAGTGCTCATACAGGCAGCCGGACACGCATGTGGGCACATCCTGGAGGGGGCAGTGCCTGCAGACACCTGACCAGCAGGCCAGGTCTGTACACGGAGAAGTTGGTGGAAGAAGAGGAGGAGGTGGGGGGAAAAAATCCCCTCATTTCTGAAGAAATGTCCCAGATTAGATTTGTAAATCAAAAACCAATATATAACATGCAAGAATTGATCTGTTTTATATTCCTCAGTTACATTTTTGTGAAGCACATTTAGAAGATTTAGAACGTATTTGCGCCTGCTGGTTGGGCCATTATATGCTTGAGTTCATACATCTATTTGTGAGGCTATAAAACAGGCATCGACTACCATGTAAATTGTGTTCTCCACAATAAATTATATGCATACTTGCAAAAATACATAACTGCCGTGGCTGGGCCAATGCGGCCGGAATACTAATGAGGGCGAAAGTTGCTTTGTCCCTCTCCTCCGGCCTAATTTAGCCTCTACATCAAAAATTATGTAGGAAAAATCACTTTATCCTCTCACTGAGAAATAAAATAGCACTCACGGGCACCCTCATCTCTTCCTACCCGCCCCCCTTCCTTTTAACTGAACACTACCATTTTCATACTAATTTTAGCTGCTCCAGGTTTCCCCACGAGAAACCTGGCTCAACTAAAGCCAGGAGTCACTGGGCTTTCTGCGTGCCCGTGAGGGCTGTTGGAGCTGGCACATGCGTGAGCATATACATATTCACACGTGTGAATGCATGTTCCCTCCTTGTGGTTTGAATTCACTTGTGCCAGGGCAGGTTCACAACATGCAGACGGACCCACATGCAAACTTGGAGCCTTGCCCCAGACACGTGTGCGCAGACGTTCCCCGAGCTTCATCCACGTGGCACCTTTTCCCTCCCTCTCCCTGGTACAGACTCATGTGGGTAGTCTCACCTGGAAAATTCAATTCAGTTCAGTTGAATTCAATTCAATCCAGTTCAGTCCAGCAAATGTTTATTGAGCACCTACTATATGCCATGGACTGTACTTGGCAATGGGAATATTGAATTTTTTTTAAAAAAGATGAGACCTCAGGTCACAGTTCAGGGGAGGGTGGCAGCCTTGAGAACAAAGGCGGCAAGTCAGGGTGCCGAGGGCTGTAGCAGATGTACACACACACACAAACACACACACACGAATGGGCACCTGTAAGCATCAGCGTAGCTACCTTCCCACTCTCACTGCTGCACGCTACTGCCTGCCTGGCCTCTGTCTTCTCCACATGCCTGAGTTACCCTCATGCCCTGTCTGGCTTGCCCAGCTCTTTGGGCTCGGTGGCAGAGCCACTTCCAACACTAGGCTGGCTTGCATTGCCCCTGCTTCTCCTAGCGGCCTTGCCCGAGGTCCCGTCCTGGCAGGATTTCCAGAGGGCTACGGAGCGGGGAGAAGTAGACACAAAGCCCATCTTGCTTCCATGAGCTCAGGCCAGTCCCTCATCCCGTCACGCCTCACGCCATGTTTATCCATTTTTAAAGCGTGGCAGTTGGATCGTCTCTGAGGCCATCAGGCTCCAGATGTTCACAGTTTGTTGCTGAAGAACGCTGGGCCTCTGTCTAGGTCAGAGAATATGAGACAGCAGCAGAGATGGCCCCAAACTGGAGAAGACTCAGCCCAGCCCTGAGCTCCCAGCCTAAGAGGAGGATGAGCCTGGGGGCAAGACCAGAGGTGGCAGCCTCACCAGAGCACGTCCTTGAGAAAAGGAGGAGCAATACATGGTGAAGGAGGGAAGTGGGACCAGGACCCAGTCGGATCCAGCTCAGATGGTTATAGGTGCCAGACGTGGCTCTTGTGGAATTTCATTCTATCTTCAAATACTGGAAGGGCTGCCATGGGCAGAGGGAAGGGGCTTCTGTGTGATCCACTTGATAGAACTAGGACAGTGGGAAAGTGGGCGGAGGCTCCAAGGAGACAGACGGACTTTGGTTCAGTGTAACGACTGGTGTGATTTCTCCGTGTGTGTGTGTGTGTGTGAATTCTGCTCTTGCATTTTTAGTTTCCTTGTAGTCCTTCATCTCATATACTCCCTGATCTCTCCTCCTATTTCTGTTTCATACCATACTGTTTTCTCTTCATCTCAGCCTGTTCTTTGGGTAGAAGATATTCTCTTTTAAAAAAGTAAATTGTATTTTTATTAACAAAAAGTACTACATGCACATGATGAAAAGTTCAAACTGGTCAAAAATTTTACAGTGAAAAGGAGATCTCTCTCCCTTCCCAGACTCCCCAGTTTCATAGTCATCCAGTTTCCTTCTCCAGAAACAATCGCCATAACCAATTTTTATGTTTTCTTTCATAAGTTGTGCATCAAACATCTGTATCTATCTATTGATCGATCAGTCGATCTTTCTATCTGTCTATCTTTCCAGCCTCTAGATCCTTTATTTTAACACAGAACAGAGCACGTATGACCTAACCCTTGCCCCCTCCCTCCGGCCCCCAACCTAACTATGTACCTTGGAAACTGTTTCTAAGAAAAAGTTTTCCATAGGGGAGTGTCCAACAGTGGAATGAGTTAATGAGTTCCCAACACCGGAGATGTGGAAGCACAGGCTAGATGACCACGTGGAGAAAGGAAATGGGATAGCTGAACCCTTGATTGAGGGAGGGAGGTTAGGCTCCTGCCTTTTAAGGCTCCATCCATCACCCAGTTTCTTTCTTTCTTCTTTTTTTTAACATTTTTTAAATTTGGTGCCGAGTTCTAACCACTGGACTGCCAGGGAATTCCCATCACCCAGTTTCTTAAATACAAAGAGCATGGCTCTTTATCTCACTCTACTCTTTCTCCCCATCCCTCCCAGCCACCCCCCACCAAAGCCAGCCAGGGTCACCAGTGCTGAAAGCTGCCCAACCATGGCTTCCAGCCCTACTGTAATTGACAAGAACCCCCCCCCCCAGAGACAGCCGCCTCTCTCTCCACCAACCACATGCCACTAAACTTCAGATTAAGAGGCCCAGCTGAGATTTCTCTTATTCCACCCATACCCCTGGGGCCAATCCTCTCTCATTTCAGGAGGGGAATGGAACTAGAAGTTTGGATTTGGGAAGGGGGGTAGAGGGGGCTCACCACCAAAGCTGGTGCCTCTATGCTCTGGAGAGATGTGCGTGTCCTACCATGCAGCTTAAGACTTCTCCAAAACACCGTCCCCCCAAATCCAATAAAATTGCAAATTTCACTGTATTTCACAATATCCTAAATAAACATGAACAGCATGCGTTTCTCTTCCTTGCATCAAATATTAATCTGCCCATGGCCAGCGCCCGCTCCCCCGCGTGTGTGCACATGCTGGGTAAACACCAGGGAGATTGTGATGCCAGACCTTCCCTTCTCTTCCCCAAGTGGAGAGCATGACAAATTTTTCTCCTAATTACACCTGCCATTGTTTGCCTTCTAATACTGTAAATCCTCCATCACATAGTTCTTCAGATTCCGGATTAGGTTCTTTTCCTGTCGTACAAATGATTGGAGGGGGTGGGGATGGGGGAGTGGGTGGGGGTAGGTGTGGGCTGCGTGGCATTGCTTTTCACGATTTCTCTGTGGGGTTCCCTGAGTTGGGCACGAGCAGGGTTCCTAGGCCCCTGACCCTCCTGCAGGGTGAGAAGGAGGTTTCTAGGGAGAGGCGAGAGGAGAGAATGGAGAAAAGACACCTGCTCAGGTGTGTAGAACTGCTCACCTCAGCTTTATTAGATCCCTAGCTGCCCCCAAATCCTCGGCATTAAAAAAAAAAAAAAATCCCAAGACGAAGGGAGAGGATGATGAAAAGTGTCCGGTATAATGTCCAGCACACAGTAGGTGAACAATAAACAACAGTTCCCTTCCCCTGTGCTCTGTCTCCTGGATGAAGCCAACATCATCTCTCTCCTGGACCATGAGACCTGCCTCCTCACTGGTTTCCCATCTTGCCTCACCCCTCTCCAATGAACCCATTGTCTCCCAGCTGCCAGAGTGTTCTTTCTAAAGCCCAGAGCTCGGACTTCCCTGGTGGTCCAGTGGTTAAGACTCTGAGCTTCCACTGCAGGGGGCGCAGGTTTGATCCCTGGTCGGAGCACGAAGATCCCACATGCCACATGCCGTGGCCGGAAAAAAAAAAAATGCGCAGAGCTCTCCAGTCATGGCAGCTCTGCCTTAAAGCCCCCAGTGACCTCCTACCATGTTTGAATCATGTCCAGTTCCAGCACATAAGACCATCTGCTGCGAGGCCCACCTTGATGCTCTGGCCACGTTTCCAGCCCTCCCCATGCCCCTGTCCATCCACTCCACACTGTGGCCGCCCTGCTTACCATCTCACCCTTCCCCAAATGCACTATGCAATTTGCCACTTCCATCCATTCCTTTGCCGGTTGAGATTTCGGTTTTCTTTCAGGTGTTCACCCTGATGACAGGACCTCCTTGAGTCTTTCCAGATGCCCCCATCATTCTGAATCGTGGTCTCCTTTGTGTTCCCGTGGGGCTTTGCATCTACCATGTTTTGGCTCAGAACTTTGCCTTGTCTGTCAATGGTGTAAGAGGGTCCCTGGGGGCCTTCGAGGTAGGGAGCATCTCTTGTCAGCTCAGTGTCTCTCTAGTTTCCAAGTCTTGATGCTGCAGAGGGTGATATTCAGTGTGTGGTTGCGAGCAAGGGGCTTCCTGCTGCCCTTAATCTCATGACCAAGTCAACTGTCCACCTGCTCCATCTGTGGGTTAAGAATGTGCCCCCATAAGGCTTCCCTGGTGGCGCAGTGGTTGAGTCCACCTGCCAATGCAGGGGACACAGGTTCGTGCCCTGGTCTGGGAAGATCCCACATGCCGCGGAGTGGCTGGGCCTGTGAGCCATGGCCTCTGAGCCTGCGCGTCCGGAGCCTGTGCTCCGCAACGGGAGAGGCCACAACAGTGAGAGGCCCGCACACCGCAAAAAAAAAAAAAAAAAAAAAGAATGTGCCCCCAGGGCTGGCCGCCCAGCCTGGCAGATAGCATGGAGTCCCAACCAGCACAAGAGAATCAACCCCTCAAGGCCACAGTGGCAGACGGGAGGGGGGGCCTATGACCCTCCTGTCCCCCCACTCCTGTGACCAGCTCACCCCCTGCCCCAATTTCCTTCCCTGAGCCTGGGCTGACGGAGTCACCTGCCAGTCATCTGTGTGGATGGAGCACCCAAGCTGTGCAAACAACACCCAAATCATTCCTGGGGGGCTTTGGCACATACAATATCATTGGCTACTTTTATTTGGTGAGGAGGTGCAGGTAACAGCTTTGCCTTTCTTATTCTTCTTGGTTCCTAGAGGCCCATCTGCCTCTAGGGATGCCCCATCCCATTGGCAAAGGAGGGAGACCCCACCCTCGGGGGCTGGAGGCCTAGAGCTGGGCTGAGGAGGGAGGTCTTGGGCATGCGCAGAGCTACCCTGGTAAAGCCCCCTTTTAAAAGCAGCCTCCAGCCTGCCAAAGCCCCCCACCCCAGCTGTTCCTGAAGACTTCTCTCAGAGTCAGCTTGTTCATGAAGCTTGAATAATAACTGGCCCTGGCCCCTCCCCACACATTTCACCTTCAAAGGGCTGGGAGAAATTTCCCTAATTAATTAACTCCTCTGCAGCCTGCCCTCCATGTCATTGAGTGATTAATTGTCACTGTGCCTTTAAATCCAGAGGCGGAGGGAAGGTGCGTTGAGTTGGCAGTGTTGGATGCCAGAAGCAGGCAGAATGGGGTGAGGGCAGCCTGAGGGCCTTTCCTGGGGTTGGAAGACCCCCGCCTCCACCCCCATTCCTGTCCTTGCCCAGGGCCTAAGAGGCCCCAGAGCCAGACCACAAATGCATCCGTCAATAATCAATCGATGAGCCTAAATATGACACTGAGGGAACTGGGGCATTCTGGGAGAGGCAGCGTGGCTGCCTAAAGGCTGCAAAACAGGGCCTGGGCTTTGGAGTCAGGAAGAACTGAGTTCTAATCCTGACACTGCCTCTTTCCGGCCGTGTGATCATGGGCAGGTCACTTTGCCTTCCTGAGCCTCAGTGTTCTCACCTATAAAATGGGGGCTAGTAATAGGACCAACCTCCCAGGATTGCTGGGAGGATGAATGAGATGAATGTGTGTGAAGCTGTTTGCGTGGTACAGGGTGCATAGCGCGTGCTCAATAATGGTGGCAGAGATTACCCTGCAACTGATGCCTTCTGAAAGGGCTGTAAGGCCACATTCCTCGTCCCCATGCCCATCTAGGACCTTCGCTCCCCCAACTCTTTTCTCCTTAGCAGCTCCTCCCCGGCCCCCTCCTCTGGGGGTGGGGGGGGGTCACTCGCCAGATCCCAGCTGCAGCCCTCACCTGCTGAAGCCTGTGGTTTTCAGGTGTGTTCACTTCAATCACTCCCCCACCCTGCCCCGCCCCCAGGAACGCAGACGTGCATAGGTGCCCTGTGCTCACAGGGCGGGTCCTCCAGGGGAGCCTGGGGGGCATTTGTCCAGTCTCTGAGCAGGTGCACAGGGACCTAGACATCTTCTAATGCAGCTCCTGCACTGACCAATGAGAAAGTAAGTGCTGGGGGGACGGGGGCAGGGCCTTGCCTAAGGTCACACGGGTTCTTGGCACTAGAACCCAGAACTCTGGGCCAGGGTTTGTCAGAATAGGATTCCCAGTAGGAAGAGTGTCAGCTGGGGGGAAAGGGTGGAGCGGGATTGTTGCCTGTCGTGGAGGGCAGGGCGGGGGAACCTGGCGGAAACAGCATTTGGCGGAGCAAGCAGGGGGGCAACTGCATCCAGGAGATCAGGGTAATCAGGTTTCGGAGCAGAGACACCACACTCCCCTGACACCTTTTACTTCACCCCTCTGACCATCAATCTCCCGAGTGTGAAGCGCTCAGTTCACAGAAAGGCTAAGACAAATGCCAGTTTTCCTCTGTTTCCCTTCTCCTTGCCCCTTCCTTGGGAGCTTCACCCTTGTTGTAGTTCCTGGTTGATTCATTCTTTTGACAGAAGACTCACGAGGTGCAGGTACGGTTCTAAGCAATGAACAGAGAGACAGAAATGACTGTCCTTCAGCTAGTGGAGGGAGACAGATGGTAAACAGCTTCAGGTGGTGAGTGAAAGAGAAAAGGGGGCATGGAGGCGGTTGTGGAAGCGGGGTCAGTTTTAAATAAGGTAGTCAAGGAGGGCTTCACTGAGAAGGTGACGGCTAAGCAGAGACCCGATCTCAGTGAGCCATGCAGAATTCTGGGGGAAGAGACTTCTGGGCAGAGGGAACAGCTAGTGCAAAGGCCCTGAGGCGGGACGGGGCCTGGCGCACTGGAGGAAAGGCAAGGAGGTGAGTGAAGCGAGTGGCGTGGAAGGGCGTTCCCAGAGGGGAGGGCACAGGAGACAGATGGGGTGGTCCTGGGGGCTCACCAGAGGACTCGGGCTCTGCGGGAAGCAGGGAGCCACAGTAGGGTTTGAGCAGGGAAGGGACATGATCCGACTTAGGCTTAATGGGTTGACGGTAGACTGTAGGGGAAGGAGAGCGGGAGCCAGAGGCCCACGTGGAGGGTGATGAGACCAGAGCGGGTGGGACACGTTGAACATGAACCAGTGGTTTTCTTCTGCTTAGAACGTGTTCTGGTTGCTGTCCCCAAATGGAGCTTCCCCCCTCCAATCGCCTTCTCTTTTCTGCCCGCTGAGGTCCATGGCAGGCATTTCTTCTGGAGTGTGAGCCTCGCAAGGGACCTGCCAGGGGAGGCACGTACACACACACACACACACACACACACACACGCACACACACACACACACACACACACACACACGGCAGGCTGCCTCCAGGAGCTTCGAGATACTGTTTTCTGGGATGGGACTCAAGCCTCCCTCCTCCTGCTGCTGAAGCAGAATCAGGAAACCTCAGGTCAAGGAGCTGGAGCCTTTCTGTTTGTCTGAGCCTTGGTGTGCTCATATGAGAAGTGGGGCAAAGATTGTGGGAGAGCCCCGGGCCGGGCCGAGGGCCGTGTAGGTGGGAGCTGGACCGTCCGTCTGAGTGTCGTTGCACTGAGGCCAGGAGGGGGCGTTCGGGAGGGTGTCCAGGTACCCAAGGTGGGATACAGAGGCGGCAGAGTTTAGAGGAGTGAGGAGGGTCTGCGGGCAGGCGTGAGAAGTGGGTCAGGTGTGTGCAGGGCAGGTCCAGAGGGGAGAGGTGCCTGGGAGGCCCTGGGGTGCAGCAGGTCTTCACGGACGCGTGCTGGCTGCGTGATGAGCACGCCAGGTGTGCACGGCCCTATCCCGTCCGCCAGGCACCTCTCCCACCTCCTCTCCCAGCCCTCTCTCCTCTGCTCACTCCACTGCCTTCATGGGTCCCGGACCCACTCCCACCTCAGGGCCTTTGTCTCTCTCCCCCGAGGCATCCACATGCTCCCTCATCCCCTCATGTCCTCACTGAAAGGTCCCCTCTCGGCGGGCTCTTCCTGACCACCCTCTTGAATACTGTAGCCCTACCCCCGGCACTCCCTCTTCCCTTCTCCTGCCTAATTTCTCTCCATAGCACTTGTCACCATCTTTCATGTATCTTTACTTATTTTGTTGATTGCTCTCTCCTTCCATTAGCATCGAAGCTCCATGAGGGTAAAGACTTCTGTTTTGTTTGTGTTTTTACTGTAGACTCTAAATAACGTCATATTTATCATTTAAATCATTTGTCCGTGTACAATTCAGTGACATCTGACGCATTTGCAATGTTTTATAACCATCACCGCTCTCTGTATCCTATACTTTTTCACCATCCCCAACACACGCTCCATACCCCTTAAACAATAACTCTCCGTTCCCTCCTCCCAGCAAATCCTGGTAACCCCTATTCTACCGTCTGTCTCTGAATTTGCCTGTACCTCATATAAGTGGAATCATCCACTTGTCCTTTGTCTTTCTGTGTCTGACTTATTGGACTTAGCACAATCTTTTCAAGGTCCACGTATGTTGTAGCACGTATTGGAATCTCATTCCTTTTTATGGGCAAACACTACTCCGTTGTATGTCTACACCGCGTGTTGGTTACAGCTGCAGGCTCAGTGCCTGGCATAGAGCCTGACTCAGAGTTAGTGCCTGATCAATATGTTTTGAATGAATGAGTGAGTGGGTGAATGAATGAATGACTGGCAGGAGACCTTTATGGTTTTGCCTCTTGTTTTAGAAACATTGCATTTGAGAGCCTAGAGGAGCATCCACATAGAGATGCCAGCGAGTGTCCTGGGTGCTGAGGATGAAGGGAGCTGAGCAGTAAATGGGCCCCTGGGGAGACAAGCAGGGGTATAAGGAGGGACCCAGCTGCTCTCCCAACTCAAGGGGCTCCTTCCAGCCCTGGACAGAGCAGCCCCGCCCTCCCTTCCTCACTCTAGAGGAGACTGGTGCGGGGGGAGATGGTCTTTGGTGGAGATGCAGGTTAGGGCTCCTTGACCCTGCCCTAATCTGGCTGCTTCTCCCTTTGGGGTGCTCAGAGTGTGAGGGTTCTCTGTGCCTGTCCATGGGGGGAGCCCAGGTCCGACAGACTGGAGATGGTATCCCTGCCGGGCAACTGTCCTCCGCCGGAGTGCGCTGAGGGTCTGAACTCACCCGGGAGAGGGTCCAGATGTCCGGCCTCATCCCTGCTAATTAGCGCAATTAATTAACAAGTGGCTCTGTGGCTCTGGGAGTCCGGAGCTCCCTTGGCATTCTGGATCAGGCATCAGCACTGTAAACAGGTGTTGGGGGTCCAGGAGGGGGTGATGAAGGAGACAGACTCCAAGCTGACCCTGCCCTGGGCAGTGAGCGTCCCCTTCCCCGAGTGACTTCAGTGACCTCTCTCTCTTCTCCTGTCCACCTAGGCCCAGGAGAGCCACAGCTGGAAAAAGGTGGGATCCAGCATACCTAGGTGGGTGGGGGAAGAGGGGGGAGCATTCAGCCAAGCCCCACCAGAGGAGGCCCAAGTTCCATGGCCAGAGCTGCAGAAGGAACAGGAAACATGGCGCCACCTATTCCAGGTTGATGGAGGAGACACAGCTTCTGCCAGAGGACCCTCTGGGCTGATGGTGGGCGGGAGAGACACAGCTCTGGCAGGAGGGCTCCCTGACCTGATGCAGGAGATGGACTCTGTCCTGGAAAATTTCCCCAATCTGACGGTAGAGTCACAGCTGCTGCCCTTGGGGGAACTCCTAGTCTGATGGGGGATACTCAGTCCCTGCCTTGAGGAAAGCCCCCGGTCTAGTGGGGAAATGGAATAGAGCCCTTTGGGTGATGCATATATAAGAGCCAAAGGAAGGTGTTCAGAGATAGGAGGGTAGATCGGGTCCTCAGGGAAGAGGCTGCCCTGCTATCCTTGAAGGAGTAGAGAGGGGTTGAGAACACGTGAGCAAGATCTCAGCTCGGATGCCCTTGGCGCCTCCTGGGGACAGCGGACTGCAGCACTGAACTGGGACATGGACATGCTGGCCTAAAGCAGAGGACTGGTTTGAGGGAGAAGATGGCCAAGGCCAGGAAGAGACCTGGCAGACCACGGCCTTGGGACTTCAAGAGGGTGAAGCCCATCTCAAGGTTGGGTGGACACCTGCCACCCAGCCCCCAGGGATGGGGGCTGGAGGGATGGCGTGCTGGCTCAAGCGATGGAATCAGAGAAGGAGCGGAGGATGTTTCCGATCGATACTGTGACCAGCAGGTCATGGGCAAGAGAGAGAGGGTGCCTAGGGAGAATGACCACCTGGAGGGAGGCGTATGGGATGAAGTGATGAGTCTTTTCAGTTGAGCTTTTGTTTAAGAACCACTGAGTCTGAGGTCCGAGAGGAGCATCCAAAGAGAGATGACACGTCATTAGCAGGGGCCCCGATGCTGAGGAGAGAGGTCAGACCAGAGGTCAGAGAGTCAGGGCAGCCTCAAAACCTGTGCCTGGTTCTAATTCGCTGTTAACAAATAAGCCCGTGTTCCGCAGAGTGGGGGCCACCAAGCGTCAGCGGCATCACCTGGGAGCTTGCAGACTCTCAGGCCCCACCTTGGACTGAAAATGGGCATCTGCATCGAAACAGGATCCGTGTGTGCCCTGAAGTGCCAGCGGCCCTGCCCCCGGTGCTGTTATTAGTCCTCTGCTTTGGGGGTTGAGGAATCTGAGGCTCAGAGTAGAAGGGGGCACTGGCTGGTATGGGAGTTCAGGGACTCGGGGCACCTGGGCTTAAGGAACTAACTCAAGGGGCGTAAAGTTCCCAGTGGGAGCAGGAACACATGTGCTGAGGTGCCGGTGAATGTTTATCAACTGGCTCTCTGGGGAAAAATGTCCTGGCTTGTAGCCTTCACCCATTTCCGAGGGGTAAGACCTCCCACCGTAGCGGGTTTCGAGCTATCCACGTGGTGTCCCTGAACACGGACTTGGAAAGAGGTGTGTGTGTGACTGGCTCTTGTGACGTAGGAGCTGACTCCAGGGCAAGCACATTTCTTTTCTTGGTCTGAGAAAACTATCAGATGAAACAGAACCAACCCCTCCCCCACCAGCCTTAACGTGTGTCCTCTCCCTCCCCAGCCCTAAGTGTGGACAGGAGGCCACGAAGACCGACAGCAGGTAGACAGGAGGTGCTGCGTTGGTGCCTCTGCATACGGTTGGCCTTCGGTGCTGTACGTGTATGTGTCCCCTCCTTAGGGACTGGCGATCAGTGACATGGCCGCCTCTGCCCCCTCTCCCAGCTGAGCGTCACCCTCAGCCAGCCTGCGTTTCAGTGAGCTCTCCAGGACGTGGGCACTAGGCTTGGAGCCGGGGCCTGGGGAGCTATCAGTGGCCAGACGTGTCTAGTTCAATCTTTTCACCTGAAAAGCCCAATCTCTCCTAAGATTCAGGTCACCGTGTGGGAGCAGCCCAAGCCAAAAAGCAGCCCGGCACCAGGACCTGCCCAGCTGTGGGCTGTTTGGTGCCTTCCTCCCGGACCCCCAGGTCTGGGCTGGCACTACCTCTCTCCTGAAAAGTCATGGACAGCAGAGAGCCTGGGCAGAGTCCAAAGCTCTGGGTTCTTGTCTTCCCATTGTTGCTGTTTCATGAGCAACCCTGGAGACCCATCTGTGACACTTACGCGCTTGTGTGGGGCACTTGTGCGTTCACAAAGCCCTGGGACACAACGTGTCTCTATCCTCACAACAGTCTTGCAGGACAGGTGCTCTCATACCTTTTTCTTTTCAGTTAGATGAGGAAGCACGCGGCTCTGTGGAATTAAGAGAATTTCTCAAAGTCAACCAACGAGGCGGGCAGAGCTGCTGGCTGCAGGGCTCAGGGCCCGCTCCGCCCAGGCTTCCACTGCCTGCCGGGCCCCATCACTCTGCTGTGCCCGGTCGACCTACCTGTAAGTGGGAAGGATGGACTCAATTCCCTTTAAAGCCCCGTCCGATGCTAACATCCTGGGCTTTGCAAGAGGCCGGGGTCGGGGGGTGGAGGGGTGGGAAATGCCAGGGGTTCTTTTATTTTTTTAAACAAACTTGCAAAGTTCTGTAGAGTGGACCAGGTAGATGTGAGGGGGTGGATACAGGTGCGTGGGTGGGCGTACGTGGGTGATCAGGGATACTGAGGGTACGTGGGTGTGGACATGTCTGCGTGTGTGAGGTGTGTATGGGAGCGTGTGCAGGCACATGGGGGTCCTGCTGGGGGTTGGCTGTCGTGAGCACGGGGATAGCTGTGAGTGCGTACAAGAGTGGTTGTGTCTGGGGGCTGAGTGTTTCGTGCGCAGGTGTGCTGCTGGGTGTCCTGAGCCCGTGGACAAGTTGCACAAGTGTGTTGCAGAGTGAGTGTGGATGTGTGAGTAAGTGTACCCGTGAGTGTGCATTCACATTGGGCATTTGGTAGGCGAGCATATGTCAGTGGAGAGAAGCATAGCAGGACAGGTTGGTGTCCGTCTTTCCACCTCTCCGTGACTCCCATGCTGTGCTCCCTGCAGCTCACTCCCCAAAGGGCTCGTGGGGGGTTTTGGAGCTGAGCCAGACCCTGACTGCCCCCCACCCTGAAGGCCAGGACCCCCTCCCGGCCCAGCATGGGGGATCAGAGCCCCTGCCCGGTGGGCTAGTGCCCACAACGGTGCTGGATTAGCGGCTGAGTGATACAATGGGCACATATGGTCCCGAGTGCCGGGTGCAGCCCAGGGCCCCTTACTCAGCGCCACTAGGATTAGACCTAATGAAGTGGAAGGAGTTAACAGGCCCAGGAGGCCTGCTCAGACCCTGCGCTGTGGCCGCCTTTCACCACGGAGGTGTAATCCGCTTTGAAATCAAAGGTGGTACAAAGTATGAATTTAAATTCGGTATTTACAGCTCCGGTGAGATGAAGTATTCTGGAAAGGTCTCTTCTTCTTTAAGGGGTCCAGGGGTGGGGAGAGAGGAGGAGAGAGAAGCCATATGCTCTCAGAGGAGGCCCAGGCTGGCCTAGTCTTGGCCAACGTGCCCCCAGGCCTTGGGCCAGAGGAGGGGACAGAGGGGGGCCTTGGGGGCAGCTGGAAAGGAGGAGGCGGGACGGTACAATCGGTCTCCCACCCTCAGTTCAGAGGGTCTACCCGGTGCAGAGCTCCCCTGATCCCAGAGAGTCCTCAGAAGAGCGAGAGCAGAGTTCCTGCCAAAGGAGGTCTTGGCCCCGTTAGTTTCCCTGTTGGATTAAAAAATTTCTTTCAATTATGTAAAATATACACAACATAAAATTTGCCATTTTAACCATTTTCTAAGTGCACAGTTCAGTGGCATTAGTTACATTCACAACGTTGTGCAACCATCACCACTATTTCCAAAACTTTTTCATTGTCCCAAACAGAAACTCTGTACCCATGAAGCAGTGGCCTCCTGGTTCCCACTCCATGCAGCCCCTGGTAACCTCCAATCTACTTTCTCTCTCTCTGACTTTTCCTATTCTAGAGATTTCATATGTGGAACCATACAGGACAATACATACATACAATAGTTATCCTTTTGTGTCTGGTTTCTTTCACTTAGCATAACATCTTCAAGGTTCATCCATGTTGTAGGATGTAGCATAACTTCATTCCTTTTTGTGGCTGAATAATAGTCCATTGTATGTCCACAACAAATTTTATTTATCCCTTTATCTCTTTTTTTTAATTAATTAATTTATATTTTGGCTCCGTTGGGTCTTCATTGCTGCGTGCATGCTTTCTCTAGCTGTGGCAAGCAGGGGCTACTCTTCGTTGCGGTGCGCGGGCTTCTTGTTACGGTGGCTTCTCTTTGCTGTGGGACACGGGCTGTAGGCATGCAGGCTTCAGTAGCTGTGGCGCACGGGTTTCAGTAGTTGTGGCCCGCAGGCTCAGTAGTTGTGGTGTATGGGCTTAGCTGCTCTGCGGCATGTGGGATCCTCCCGGACCAGGCATCAAACCCGTGTCCCCTGCATCGGCAGGCAGATTCTTAACCACTACGCCACCAGGGAAGCCCTATCCATTTATCTGTTGATGGACACGAGTTATTTCCACCCTTTTGGCTGTTGTGAATAGTGCTGCTATGAACACTGGCAGATTAGTGTCTGTTTGCGGCCCTGTTTTCAGTTCTTTTTTGGATATACACCAAGGCGTGGAATTGCTGGGTCATATGGTAATATTATATTTAATGTTTGAGGACCCTCCAAACTGTTTTCCATAACAGCTACGCCATTTTACACTCCCACGAGCAATGCACGAGGGTTCTAATTTCTCTACTTCTCACCACCATTTGGTTTCGTTTGTTTGTTTTGTTACAGCCACCTTAGAAGAGTGAAATTGTATCTCCATGTCCCTAATGACTAATGATGTTGAGCATCTTTTCATGTGCTTATTTTCCATTTGCATATCTTCTTTGGAATCTGGTCCCATTTTATAGAGAAGGAAGCTGAGGCTTTAACGTGTGGTGTGGCATTCTGGGCCCATTTTTGTTTGGCCCCAGGCTCTCCACCCTCACATCCCCAGCAGCCACAAGGTACTCCCATGTTCCCCGGACACCTCTGGGACTCTGCTGAACTCTGGGCCGGGTAGAGGGGAAAGAAGAGGCATGCATTGTGCGCCAGCTCTGGGCTGGACTCCTTCCCTCTGGCCTCAGTCCCCTTCCCTCATGTCCATCCATGATACCTTCCTGCTTGTTCTTCCCACACAGACAGCACCTCCTCCAGGGAGGACTTGGCACCCTCCTCTGGGCTCCCAGAGAGCTCTGTCCTGTCACAACACTGAGCTCCTCACGGCAGAAGGTAAGTTATGGTTTAGGTCCATGTTCAGGGGTTTTCTCTAAGAGCAGAAGCCATGCCTCTCCCACGGGTGCTCAGCTTGGAGCCCTGGAGCCAATGGGGGCTCCATGTGCTTTATTTTCTCCTCCTGCACCTCATCTCAACAAACACTTGTTTGGGAGAGGGATAGGGAATGGGAGAACATCCACACTTTCCAAAATTTATTGAGCACTTACTACATGCCAGGCCATGCTGTGCCCTTACATCATTTGTCTCAGCTTTAGGACAACCTCACGAGGTGTAGGTGTTCTTATTACCTCCTTCTTCAGAAAAATTCACCCCCTCACAGGTGGGCACAAGGGGGCCTGGTTCCTGTTGTCCTTGCCTCTTTGATGACCACCCTTCAGCCCTCCCAAGGCTTCCCCTCTCCGGCACAGTCCTTCTGGCTCTTGTATCATTTCATCCCATATCTGTCACATCCCAGATTTGAATCAACAGGCCTGGTGACAAGAAAATGATGTCTGACCCCTTCCCCAAGTGTAGGCCTTAGTGCATCCTAAACTCATCCGTAAGCATTAGTGAGCCCTCTATCTGCTACATAGGGTTGGGGTTATTCTCCCTCTGTTACAGATGAGGAAACTGAGGCTCAGAGAAATTAAGCAGCTTGTCTGATATCACAAGACAGTGGAGATGGAGGCCAGCCTCAGTTTCAGATCTTTTGTTCAAATCCAGAGCTCTTTTCTCTAATCAGTTTGCCTCTTTAGATCCAAAAGCTTGTCTCATCAACCTCTAACAGACATTTTATTTTATTTTATTATTATTTTTTAAATTATTATTTATTTTATTTATTTATTTTTGGCTGTGTTGGGTCTTTGTTGCTGCCTGCAGGCTTTCTCTAGTTGCGGCGAGCGGGGGCTACTCTTCCTTGCGGTGTGCAGGCCTCTCTTTGCGGTGGCTTCTCTTGTTGCAGAGCACAGGCTCTAGGCGCGCGGGCTTCAGTAGTTGTGGCACACAGGCTCAGTAGTTGTGGCACACGGGCTTAGTTGTTGCTCTGCGGCATGTGGGATCTTCCTGGACCAGGGCTTGAACCCGTGCCCCCTGCATTGGCAGGCGGATTCTTAACCACTGCGCCACCAGGGAAGCCCTAACAGACATTTTAAAACACAACCCCAGCCTTAGGTTGACTTGCCTCCAGCCCTTAATGTTCTCATCCCCAAAATGGGACTCATAAACCCTACCTCTCACAGCTGCTGGTGGAGGTTATAGTGAATGAAGAGTATCCAGCACAATGGCTGGCACATAGTAGGTTCTCCATCGTTTCTTTCCCTGCACTCTTTGGGCACAAACCCCCCCCACCCCGTTTCCTTGAGGGTCTGCTGCAGTGGGAAATGAGAATTTCTGGGCTGGGGGGTAGTTGACCGCGTTTGAAGTGACAGTGACAGATGGGTGTGGTGGCTCTCCCAGGCACCCCGCCAGCCCTGCGGTGCGTGTCCGCCAGTCCCCGGACATTTTCTTCCTCCTCCTGGCCACGATGAGGTGTCATTTGCCGCCTGTCCCTTCTCGTCATCGATTTCCAAGTCGTTAATTAACGGGGCTTGTCAGCTGGGAAGATGAATTCTGTCCTCAGCTCTCGGGGCCTTTTGTTTTGGGATTGTAAATGTTATAGATCTCCCATGATGGAAGGCCATGGGGTCAGGGGGCGCCGGGCTGCCCAGTGGAGGTGGCAGGCAGGGAGAGGAGCCTGTGGGCCGGGCTGGGCCCCGCTGGCCTGGGACAGGCCCCCAGGGGCTCCTCACAGCGGCTTCTCTGGCTTGGCTACCTGGGATTGGGGTGGGAGGGATAGGGGAGTTTTTCTGTCATCCTGGGAGAAACTGCCTTGTGCCAGATTGTGTAGATTCAGTCGTGCCCAGGATGGGGACTGGCTGGAGTGGGATACAGACCCTGCTCAGTCTGATGGGGGAGACGCAGTTCCTAGCCGGGGAGAACCCCCAGTCAGTTGGGGGAGACATAGCTCTGCCTTGGGGCCCCCAATCTGATGGAGAAACACAGATCCTACACTGGGGGAGTTAAGGCCTTGAAAAAATTATTTTGCTGGCAAAAAAACGACGCAGAGCTTGGTTCAGCTGGGTTTGGATCCTGTTTCCGGGTATCTGAGCAAACCACTCCCTGGGCGGGCAGGGCCATGGGAGGTCTCAGGGCGGATCAGTGGTTTCACCAACAGCTGAGCTGAATTCCAGGCGGGCAAAACTGGTGCCTAAGCACTCGGGCTGATATAAAAATAAAAATGACGCCCTTGGTTTTTGATGATCTGAGCCATGGGATGTGTGTTTGTGAACTGGTGACCAACAGCATGGAGCAGCCCCATACATGTGGGAGACCCGGCTTCTCTTCCGCTAAGGATGGGGTGGGGCGGGGAAGGGAAGGCGCTTCATTTCCTGGGTGGTGGGGACTGCTGGGCCCTGAGCCTCGCCAGGACCGGCTGAATGCAGACGAGAGCTCAGGGTAGGCCCTCGGGAGACCAGTTTGAGCAGCAAGATTGCTTCTGTCCTGCTGTGTGATTTGGGGGGATTTTCTTCCTGTCTCTGGACCTCGGTTTCCCACGAGAGGAGGAGAGCAGAGGTGGCCCCCACTCTGATGCTCGGGGTGGTGGGTGCAGCCCAGGCTTCCTAGCCAGACCCCTGGGGTGTGAACCTGGCTGTGATCTCTTATCTCGGCCAAGCAGCTCCACCCCTTTGAGCTTCATTTCCTACCTGTAAGTTGGGGATAATTGTAGCATATGCTTCTTAGGGTTGTTGTGATGATTAAAATAGCTGTTATGGAGCTTCCCTGGTGGCGCAGTGGTTGAGAAGCTGCCTGCCAATGCAGGGGACACGGGTTCGAGCCCTGGTCCGGGAAGATCCCACATGCCGCGGAGCAACTAGGCCCGTGAGCCACAGCTACTGAGCCTGTGCGTCTGGAGCCTGTGCTCTGCAACGGGAGAGGCCGCGACAGTGAGAGGCCCACGTACCACGATGAAGAGTGGCCCCCACTTGCCGCAACTAGAGAAAGCCCTCGCACAGAAACGAAGACCCAACACAGCCAAAAATTTAAAAATAATAATAATTTAAAAAAAATAGCTGTTATGGGTAAAGTGCTTAGGACAGTACTCAGCTCAGTAAATGTGACTCCATCACTGTCATCTATGAGTTTGTACAACAAACGGGGGCTGAGCGCTGCCCACGGCCCAGCAGCCAGATTGACTGCTTTCAGCCCATTAAGCATTTATGGAAACCGCCGTGGCTGTCCCCCACCTCGGTCATTTCTTCACCCACTCTTCTTTCTGCTCCCTGGGGCCCTGATGCAGGGGGACTGCTCCAGTGTCTGCCTGCTGCTGGGCGTGCACAGAGGAGACACACAAACCCGGACGTCTCAGAAGCCCCCCGGCTCCCGGGGTCCTGCTAGAGCTGCAGGAAACGCAGCCTGGTCCGGGCAGCCCTGCCTGGGTTGGGGGGAGGGGCTGCCATAAGAAGCCCCAGAAGGTGGCTTCAGTGTCTGGGTGACTTTGAGAGTAACGGGCCTCCAAGAGCCTGTGCCCTCAGGCTGAGGTGAGACAGGACCCTTGGCCTCAGTGGCAGCCCCAGGGGTGAGGGGGACACCTAAGCAGTAGCTGGCCACTCTCGGCCCTCCTCCAGAATCAGGGAGTTGGGGGCACAGCATAACACGACTTGTGGGCATGGGGGTCTCTGGGGAAGCCAGCTCAGGGAGTGCTATCCCAGGATATAAACTCCAGGGTGGGAGGCAGTGAGGGTGCCCCTCAGGCTCCCCACCCCACCTGTCCCAGGCCCCCATCACATAGATGGAGGAACTGATGCCCAGAAAGTGCCGCTTACCCAAGGGAACATCGGCGCTATTTGCAGGGCAGGGACTAGAATCCAGACATCTGGTCACCGCCCAGTGCTCTTTCCTCATCACCACCTGGTGGGATGAGGCCCAGGGCAGAAAAGGAGCCTGAGAGCCCCTACCCCATTCCCTCCAGACTCCCCAAAGCTTCCTTTCTGTGCAGTCTGGGCCCTGGCTTTGAGTGAATAAGTGAATAAATGAAAAATAATGAAAATGCTGTGGTTTTCTCCTCAGCTCTAGGGGGGCCCTGGCTAGAGCCCTCCCCATTTCAGAGTGACCCCCCAATAGTCCCATTGGACAGATGGAAAACTAGAGGTGAGGGAGAGTGGCTGTGAAATGAACCTCTTTGGGAGCTGATGCTTCCTGGCTTCCCAAGGAGCCTGGGGTGGGGTGGAATGCCAGCTGGGAGACAGAAGAGCCATGTCCTAGGGGGAGGTGTTGGTGGATGCCTGGGGTCCCTGCTCCAGGCCTGGGGTGAGGACATCCCCTCTGCCAGGGCTGCAGGTACCCACTTCCAGCCTGCAGAGGCAGCTTCTGCTTCTCTCCGTCTGTAAATCACACGCTAAGGGGCTGGAATCTGGGAGGAGGAGCCGGGCAGGGTGCTGTTGGGGAAGTTTACAGCGGTGATTTCCTCCTCCACGTTGGGAGCTGAGAGGGCTGCAGTAACTCTGCTGTGGCTCCTTGTATCACCCGCGCCTCTAGCCTGACGCTCCATTTACCGCACAGGGGCAGGGGCAAGGCTACTGCAGGGAGGCTGGAGGGTAGACTTCAGGCAGAACTTCCCAGGCACCAGGAGGGTCGCAATGGGTGAGTGATGGAGGCGGCAGTGCACAGAGGCTGGGGGATGGATGGGATGGCCTAGGGGGTACCACTCGTCCACTCGACAAATATCTAATGGGGGCCAGTTTGTGCCAGGCTCTGTCTGTACCAGGTGCTGTTAAGCATGACGGATGTGAGCTGAACCCACTGGAGCTCAGGGGCGAGATGGGCTTTAATGAGATAAGCCCACACGCACATCCCCGTGGGATGGTGAGCCTGCTTGCAGATTCCTTACGGCCTGAGGGAGTCTGAAGGAATCACTGCCCTCCAGTGTCTGGGCTGGGTCTGAGGCCTGGGAGTTGCCTTCTAGGCCCACACTGACCTCCAATCAAGGTCTTAATTACAGCTGCCTGCCCTGTGCCGGCCTGGTGGTGACATCTTCATGCAGCCCCGGGGCCATCAAGTTTGCTGGTCTTTCCTCCTGGTCTCTCCCAGGCTAGTCCCAGGGACCCCAGCTTTCTGTGGAGTCGGGCCCGGGCTGGGCCAGGCTGGGCGGTGGGGATAGCCCTGCCTATCTCCCTCCCATCCCCACATCTCAAAATGCCCCGAGTTCCAGGACAAGGACTCAGTTAAGGAAGTGACACTTCTTGAGCAGTGGAGGTGAGAGTGGAAGGGAAGAGGGCCAGGGTCATGTCCAAGGCCCTCAGAGAATAATTTAAGATGCTTAACAAAGATCCCGGAGCCAGAGGCAGCCTGGCGAGGAGGAAAGAGCACCATAGGCATCAGAAAACCTGATTCTTGGCTCGGTGACCTTTCTGAATGTAACCTTGGGCAACTCACTGAGCCTCCATTGCTCATCTGTAAAATGGGGTTAAACACACCCAACACTGCCATGAGAATTAAATAGGAAAACACTTTGTAAATTGAAAGGGGGTACATGTGCAGATTAATAATAACAAACATTATCAAGCACCTATGCTAAGCCAGGCATTAACTCAATCCTCACAGTAACCCGGGGGGGACAGACATTATTATAACATTTTATAGGCAAAGAAACCTTCGTTCAGAGAAGTTAAGCCATTTGCCGGTCTCACAACGAGTGCTGGCAGAGGGGGTATTTGGGCTCAGACCTTTGCTTTCAAAGTCTTAAATTTCCACCCAGCGTCTGAGCTGGGTGGGGCACAGCTGGCCCCGACCTCACCCCGAGCTGTGCCAGCCACGGAATATAAGAACTAGAACAGGGCTTCCCTGGTGGTGCAGTGGTTGAGAGTCCGCCTGCTGATGCAGGGGACACGGGTTTGTGCCCTGGTCCGGGAAGATCCCACATGCCGCGGAGCGGCTGGGCCCATGAGCCATGGCCGCTGAGCCTGCGCGTCCGGAGCCTGTGCTCCGCAACGGGAGAGGCCACAACAGTGAGAGGCCTGCGTACAGCAAAAAAATAAAAAATAAAAAGAACTAGAACACTTTTTTCAAAAGTAATCTACCTACTTTTACTAGGTAATGCACGCCCAGAGTACCAAATTCAAAAGGACAAATGGGTGAGAATAGGGAGTAAATCTTCCACCTACCCCTGCACCCGACCTCCCAGGTCCCCTCCTTGGAGGCAACCATTATTGCTTGTTTTATCGTGTAGCCTTCCAGAGAGAGCGTAGCTATGCATATTAGGCATATGTATATTTATGTACATATTTTTATATATTTACATAGATCATTTAAATTTTTTATAAAAAGAGGCACACACTGGATGCACCTTATTTCTAGGAAGCAGTTTCTGGGGTCAGAGGTGAGCTCCCCATTACAGGAGATGTTCAGGCAGAAGCTGGGTGATTGATGGGGTGTTGCAGACGGGAGCCCAACATTGCGTAGGGCTGGTCTGTGCTTCTATCGGAATCTTCTCTGTCCCCACATTCCGCAGAGGTGGAAGGGACGTGATCCGTCGTACAGCGAGCCTGTAGAAAAGCTGGAGAAGACCAGGTGGGTGAAAATGACACAGAGGCTGAGCCCATGGGAAGACGCCCAGTAGTGCTTGGGTCCAAGATGGGGGCAGGCGGGGGAGGCCCAGGACATCCCAGGAGAGGGTCCACCGTGCCTTGGGGTTGATGTACAGCGTGTGTACTCCCGCAGCCCTTGCGTTTGTTTGTAAAGGCTCAGGCAGGAATCTGCCCTCGTGATCCTGAGGCCTCAGGTTTCAGGGCTCAGAGCCGGCCCTCGGGACAGAGTGGGGGCAACTGGCGTCTGACCCCCTAAACCCGGTGTCTCCACTGATCACCAGGCCAGATAAGGGGCAGGTCACCCGCTGACCTTAGGCCTTGGAGTCCTTGGTGGGGAGGGGGGGTAGTGCTACAGTTAGAGGGTCCTGTTCTCAGGAAACCCCCAAAGAACTTCTTGGCCACTGTTTCCCAGACGTCACTCCTCTGCATTCTGCTTTCACACTGCTGGCCGTGTCCGAGTTCCCTGGTGTCTTTAAGCTGAAAGTGCACATATTTAAGCCCTCGGCTTGATCGATTTTTGCATGTGCTTCCCCCCATCACAGTGTGGACCATCTCCAGCTCCCAGAAGGCTCCCTCCCTCTCGCCCTCTCCCAGTTGGTACCCTACTCTCCAAAAGTAACCACAGAGTAGTTTTGTCTGTTTTTGAACTTCATATAAGTGGGCTCATCTGCTAGGCCCTTTGCTTCGCCTTGCTTGCTTCACTCAGCATCTTTTCTGGGAGCTCCATTTGCCGTGTTGGGTGAGGCCATAGGTTGCCCTTTTCACACACTGTATAGTATTTTATTCTATTCATACACCGGAGTTTACTTATCTAATATCCTGTTGGTAGACATTTGAGTTTTTTTCTGGGACTATTAAAAACATACTGCTGTGCACGGTCTTAACATGCCATTTGGTGGATACATGAACACATTTCTGTTGTGCGGACCTCTGGCTGGGGTGGTGGGGGAAGATACTGGGTCATGGGGTTTCACCCTCTAGTTCTGTTTATATACAGTATTGTTAATGGACCCACATTTGTATAAAATTTGACAGTGTACATACAGAGAAGTACACAATGTATATGGGAATTTCTAGATGAATTTTTCACGAAGGAAGGACACATACACCTGTGTAACCAGCACCCAGAATGAGAAAACGTAACCAGAACCCCAGAGAGTGCCACAGACCCCCTTGCAGTCTCAACACCCCTGCTCTCCTGACTCCTAACACCAAGGATCAGTTTTGATTTTTAAAACTTTATAAAAATGGAATCACAGGGGATAGACCCTTCTGTATTTGGCTTCTTGCGCTCAACATTACGTCTATGAGATTCGTTCACATTGCGTGTAACAGTAGTTCGCTCTTTTTCATTGCTGTATAGTATTCCATTGTATGAATATCCTACGATTACTTTATCCACTCTTCTATTGGTGGACATTCAGATATTACCAACAGTCCTGCTCTGAAGAGTCTTGGACAGGCTGGGATATACACTTCTCTGTTTCTAGAAGTAGAATTGCCTAATGGACAAACCTCTTAAATACATTCACTGATTTTTAAATTAACAGACTTTATATTTGAGAGAACTTTTAAGTTTTCAGAAAAATTGAGCAGAAAGTACAGAGATTTCCCATATACCCCCTCTGCCCACAGTTTTCCCTATTATTAACATCTTGCATTGCTGTGGTACATGTTACAATTAATAAACAAACACTGATATGCTATTATTAACAGAAGTCCACAGTTTATATTAGGGTTCACTCTTTGTGTTGTACAGTTCTATGGGTTCTGACAAATGCATAATTTCATGTGTTTGTCTTTTAAATATCACACAGAATAGTTTCACAGCCTTGAAAATTCTCTGTGCTCCATCTATTTATCCCTCCCTCCCCTCAACCACGGATCTTTTTACTGTCTCTATAGTTTTGCCTTTTCCAAAATTTCATAGAGGGACTTCCCTGGCAGTCCAGTGGTTAAGATGTTGCCTTCCAGTGTAAGGGGTGAGGGTTTGATCCCTGGTCAGGGAGCTAAGATCCCACATGCCTCACAGCCAAAAAACCAAAACATAAAAAAACAGAAGCAATATTGTAACAAATTCAATAAAGACTTTAAAAAATGGTCCACATCAAAAAACTCTTTAAAAAAATATGTCATGGAGTTGGAATCATGCAGTATGTAGCCCTTTAGATTGGCTTCTTTCACTTAGTAATATGCATTTAAGTTTGCTCCATGTCTTTTCATGGCTTGATAGTTCATTTCTTTTTAATACTGAATAATATTCTATTGTATGGACGTACCACAGTTTGTTTACCCAGTCACCTTTTGAAAGGCATCTGCTTCCAAGTTTGGGCAATTTTATCAGTAAAGATGCTATAAACATTCATGCACAGTGTTTTGTGCGGACCTAAGTTTCCAACTCATTTGGGTTAACACCAAGGAGTATGATTGCTAGGTCGTATGGTAAGAATATGTTGAGTTTTGTGAGAAACTTCCAACTGTCTTCCAAAGTGACTATACCATTTTTCATTCCCACCAGCAATGAACGAGACTTCCCGTTGCTCCACATTTAGTGTTATTGGTATCTTGGATGTCAGCCTTTCTAATAGGTAGTTAATGGCATTTCATTGTTATTTTAACTTACAATCCCCTAATAACATATGATGTGGAACATCTTTCACATGCTTATTTGCCATCTGTATATCTTCTCTAGTGAGATGACCGTTCACCTCTTTGGCCCACTTTTGGAGTGGTTTGTTTTCTTACTGTTGAGTTTTAGACGTCTGTGTATATCTTGGTTACAAGTCTTTTATCAAATATGTGTTTTGCAAATATTTTCTCCCAGTTTGTGGCTTGTCTTTTCATTTTCTTAAAATACATTCATTTAAAAAATGAAACTTCCTATCACAGCAATAATGGGGAAACCAGAACCGTTTGCCATGAAAGAAGGTAACCATACAAAAATAAAAGAGAAAATCCCATGTTATTCCATTCTAGCGCGTCCTGTCACCTGCTCCAGAGCTCTGAGCCTGAGGCTTCATCTCTCCTGTTAAAAAGGGAACAAACACGTGGTAGAGAAGTTCAAGCTGTACTAGCACCAGACCAAGACCTTCTCCTGGTCAAAATCAGAAAGTCTGAAACATAATTGAAGGAGTAACCTTCTTCTCTGTGTACCAGATGTTATTTGATGCTGGCCAAGGTATCTCCTAAATAATCTTTGGGAATCACTGATACAGTCTACCCCTTGGCCCCTGCCTCTAAAGTCCTTTGATCTTTCACCCTGTGTGTGCACACTTCCAGTGAACAGGAAATCCCTCCCTTCTAAGACAACCCATCTCTCCAGAGGCGGCTGTAGCAGGAGGCTCTTTATTGTATCGAGCTAAAATCTCCCTGTAACTTCCCCCATCGGTCTTCTCTCTCCACCTCAGGGACCCCAGGATCAAAGCCATTCATTTCTCAGAGCCTCCGTTTCTTCATATAAAAATTGGGGGGCATAATACTCACTTACCAGGGAGTTTTAATGATGAAATGAGATACTGTATGTCACGTGCTCAGCCCCAGGCCTGGTGCCCAGGGAGGTGGGAAGAAATGAGCCTTTCTGTTGATTCTACTGTGGATTCCTCCATAGGAGGAGGTGGGGAGGGGTTGGTACAGTTTTATCTGAGGAGGCAGGCAGTGGGGGGCGGGATGGGGTGTCTCAGCACTAGTGACAGGGACCAGGATCTAAAAGTCTGAGGAGTCCTGCCATTGAATGACTGGGTCTGTGTCCTAATAGAACCTCAGGGATAATCTGACCCAACTTCATTCCACAGTTGAAGAATCTGGAGATTAGAGAGGCTGAGAGATGTGTCCAAAGCCGCACGATGAGGGGCAGGGCAGAAGCCTGTGGGGACAGACGTGAGCTTCTTAGTGCTGGAAGTGGACTTGGAGTCCTGAGCCTTCCATATGAACTCTGCAGTTTTGTGGATAACTTGCTGTGTAACCTTGGGCAAGTGACTTTCCATCTCTGGGCCTCAGTTTCCTCACTTATAAAATGAGGTACTGACCTAAATGAATTTTGAGGTTCCTTCTGGCTCTAAAATTCTTATCCAAGATACAGTGCATTTCAGGTGAGGAAAACGGTACAAGAAAAGATTGGGGAGCTAACTGAATCGGACATTTGGGGAGATGAGAACCCAGAGCCTTTTAAATGTACAGGAAAGCACTTAGCATGGCGTCTAACTCAATAAATTCTTCTCCCTTTCTCTGAGCAAAATTTTCCATTTCCACATCTCTACTTTCTCCATTAAATAGAGGATAATGTTATTGAACCAAACTCCATTCTCCTCCTCTTCCAAAGCAGTGAAGGTGTGGCTTGGCACGTGGTTGACCAGCTAGGGGCCAAATTCCCCCACCCCCTTGCAGCTTGGTGTGATCAAGTGACAACTTCCCCACTAATGGAATGGGAGCTGAAGCGATGTGTTGCTACTTCTAGGCCTGGCCCTTAAAACACTACTCATGTGGGGCTTCCCTGGTGGCGCAGTGGTTGAGAGTCCGCCTGCCGATGCAGGGGACGCGGGTTCGTGCCCCGGTCTGGGAAGATCCCACATGCCGCGGAGCGGCTGGGTCCGTGCGCCATGGCCGCTGAGCCTGCGCATCCGGAGCCTGTGCTCCGCAACGGGAGAGGCCACAACAGTGAGAAGCCCACGTACCGCAAAAAAAAAAACAAAAAAAACAAAAAAAATACACACTACTCATGTGCTCTCCCCATGTCTCTCCTTCCTGGAGACATTACATGGACATGCCTGTGACCCAGCATGACCATGCAGACAAGGGCAGCACCAAGGGCTGTTGGAGAGAAACTTGAGGAAGCAGCAGGTTCTTGTCTGTGTGGAGCAGCGCAGCCCTCCTGCCTACCCTGTTACATGAGAGCAGTGGACTCTTTGTTACAGCAGCTCAGCCTTTTGCCAGGACCAACACGATGTCTCTGGGTGACTGAGGGCAAAGAGGACATCAGGTGGCTCCTCAGTGCTGAGTTCTGAGGGTTTCTGAGGGCCAGCTCACTGCTCTGTCCTGGGGAGCTCAGTCCTTTGGCCCCTCTCCCACGGTGATGGCTATAAGTCCGTTAAAATGAATGGAAGATTCCTATTTAAAAAAGGAAAGAGAAAGCAAAAGAGGTAGTTCCCTTGTTGCCTAATGGTTAGGATTCTGGGCTTTCACTGCCATGGTCCGGGTTCAATCCTTGGTTGCGAACTGAGACCCTGCAAGCCTTGGTGTGGCGAAAGAAAAAAAGAAAGAAAGAAAGAGGGAGAGAGAGAGAGAGAGAGAGAGAGAGGAAGGAAGGAAGGGAAAGAAAAAGAAAGAAAGAAAGGGAGAAAGGGATAGAGAGAGAGAGAGAGAGAAAGAGAGAAAGAGAGAGGAAGAGGGAAGGTGGGGGGAGAGTAGGAGAAGGGAAGTCAACCATGAAGCCAAAGAAAGAATCCTAGGGTCACAGAGGTGTAAGAGGTCTTAGAGATGGTCTCCTCCACCTGCAGCCCTCTCAGCCACCATGGCTTCCCCCTTTTACAGAGTCTCCCTTTTGACTATCTGGGAGGTATAGTCTTAGCTAAACCAAAATATTTGAGAGTTGGTGGGAAGCGGGACCAAGCGGGCGAGGGCACGCGTGTTGCTGTCCATGGTTCTGAAATGCCTCATACCCGTACAAGTCTCGTACAATTATTTCTTCCATCCTGGGACATGGATGATTCCGGTTCATTCTCTTCTAGGAATTCTGAACCAAGGAAGAGAAGAGGGAGATCATGGGGCAGAAAGGAGGTCACTGAAATAGAAGGGCTTAGGAATAGAAGCTATAGCGAGGCACAGCTGTGACAGATTGTCAGAGAGAAGCAGAGAGACTTTTGTTTTGACATTTTTTTCAAACAACTTCAGTTACCTGGAAAGAAACCAACCACTACCAACAATAGCCTAAATATAAAATGACTGAAGAAGAATAAGAAATGTATGTTTCAAGTGATGCAAAGCTGCGCACGTGTCAACATGAGTAAACTAATTCAGATGGGCATGCAAAACACAAATAAGAGGGGTGATGGGGTTGACTGTCCTTAGTCTTTGTTTTTCTGTTCTTGCCTGATGAAAACTTTGCAATTTTTACACTGTCACAGAGCAATCAAAACTGTGATTATGTTTCACAATTTTGACAGCTAGTTTCATGTACTTTAAGTAGTTCTATTCTGTTATAGACAATTTGAACAATTTGCTCTTCCCTGGAAAGTTAAGGGAGACTACACATGCCTCTACTTCCCACTAAGCCCATGTGAGAGCAAGCCGTAGAGCTGGAATTGCTCGATCCCTGCTCTAAGTGCATTGTGCATAAGAACTTATTTATCCTTCATAATGACTCAGAAAGGAAGGTGCCCTTAGAGCAGATGAGGAAACAGAGTGTCAGAGTGGTAGGTACCTGGTCTGAGGCGACCAGCTGGAAAATGGCAGGCTGAGATTTGAATCAGGTAGTTTGGCTCCATATCTTTCCTTCACAGCCCTTCCAAACCTTGGTGTCTTACTTGGCAATAGCAGAACCATACCCAGACTTCCTGATTCCCAGAGTATACCCTTTCTTCCCCACCATCTCCATGTAGGTACAACACAGAACTGAGGTCCATCTGCTGAAGGGAGATGCAGTGATAGGGGGTCCTGTAGATCAGCTATGCAATGGAGGGGCAGGGCTGATCTTGGTGGGAGACATGGGGAGGAGAAAGTAGGCTCCTGCTGAGACCTGGGTTCCAGCACCGCTTCATGCCCCAGGGAGCTCTGGCCAGGGAGGAAGATCCAATTTCCAGGCATGGTTGAAACCAGAGCTGGGCTGCCCCCCTCCCACTTGCCTCCTGTGTCCCTCCCCGATGTGTGCTGATGTGGAATAGTCCGAGGACACAAGGGGAGGTATTGTTCCTGCCCCCACCTTGCATGACCCAGCTCTCAGCGGAGCGTGGAGGAGTTTGTGTAACTTTCCTGGGGGTTAAGAGCAGGTCAGCACAGGGCTGCAGCTCAGGCTACTCTCCCAGCAAAAGGAGCCTCAGGCTAAACCGGGCGGCCCCGTGGGAACAGCAGCACATACCTGCTGCCCACGCCCTGAAACGAGAGGGCAGCCTGAGCTGCTGGGTGTGAAGATGCAGACCCCAAACCCCCCAGCTGCCCTCCTCCCAGCCCGGGCCTTGGGCACAGAGGCAGATCCCAGAAGCCAGGACTGACAGGGAACTGGAGACAGGCAGCCCAATGACCACCTTTGACAGGTGGGCAGAATGAGGCCCGAAGAGGAAATAGGAGCTAACGTGGATTGTACACCTTACGGAGTGCCATTCATTCATTCATTCACTCATTCATTCATTTATTGAACAATCACTTGTGGAATGTTAACTGTGGACACTGAGGGGTTCATTACATTTCTCATTCAGAGGAGGAAATAGAGGCTCAGAGAGGGCAGGGATCTTTCCAAAGTCACACAGCTGGTTTGCATCACACCTACTGAGTGTCAGCCCTAGACTCTCACCCGTGTGCCATACATGCAAATGTGTATTTATATATGATTCCTAGAAAGTCAGATGGAGGAGAAGCCTTAAGAACCTATCTGACCCATTCTCCTGTCTCCTGGCAACTATGACTGAGTCTGTTCCACTCAGCAATTTATTTGGTGTCTATTCTGGGCGAAGTACTTAATTGATTCTCTTCTTCCGGAAAGATTTCCCGGAACCAACCAACCTCCTGTATTGGGAAGTTAGTCCTAATAAGGTCTTCCCTCCTTTACTTTAAGCCCTTTTCATTTGTCCTGCGTAGGATGGGAACATCAGTTGTGTTTCATGCAAAGTTCTTCCCCACGACAGGGTGAGTGAAGGCTGGAATAAGGTCATGAATATGGAAGTGCAAAGGTGTGTTCACTCCCTGGCATCTGGTGGAGAGTCAGAGCTCAACAGAGACTGTGGGGATGAATGAAAATGTACAGGAAACTCAACACTTAAGCAGTGCTTCAAAAGTTTACAGATGGAGCTTCCCTGGTGGCGCAGTGGTTGAGAGACTGCCTGCCGATGCAGGGGACACGGGTTCGTGCCCTGGTCCGGGAAGATCCCACATGCCGCGGAGTGGCTGGGCCCGTGAGCCATGGCCGCTGAGCCTGTGCGTCCGGAGCCTGTGTTCTGCAACGGGAGAGGCCACAACAGTGAGAGGCCTGCGTACTGCAAAAAAAAAAAAAAAAAAAAAGTTTACAGATGTTCATAGACACTCTCCTCTCACAAAGCAATCCTGGAAGGCAGGCAGGCAGGCAATTTATCCCCATTTCAAAGATGAGAAAGTCGAGGCTCAGAGAGCATAAGTGGGTTGCTGAGAGCCACAGAGCTCCTGAGCAGCAGAGTTGGACCTGCACCCAGGCCTCTTGACTCCCAGTCCAGTGCTCCTTCTGTGATGCCCTGTGATTCAGGTACCTGTGCGTGGTACGAGTGGGCAGGATGGTGTCGTGACAGTGGCAGGTGTGTGTCTCTGGCATTCTTGCAGGGAGGGCAATGCTCAGTTGGGCTGGAGCCATTTCTTCCTTTCCTGGAGTGGAGGTGGAGGAGGGGCCTCTATCCGGCCAGATGTGTTGGGAGGAAGAAGGAGTTCATGGCTTGGGTTAATGATCCCTGCAGCCCACGTCACTGGGTGGTGGGAACAGGTGGCCAAAGCCAGGCTGATCGTCCAGGGAATGAGGGTGACTGAGTTAGGGGGCACCAGCTGTGGTCCACTCCTCCCACCCCCAGGGAGATGGGACATGGGCTATCTCATCCCACTATCCCCACCTTGGTTCGAACCGTCACCAGCATTCATCCTGGCCATTACAACTATCTCCTAACTGGTCCCCGGTCCCCAGCCCCTTCCAGTCCCAAGCTTCCTCCTTGCTGCTGGCAGAGCTGGGTTTATACAGGTCAAACCTGCTCACGTCACTTCTCTCCAGAGAATCCTTCAAGCCCCTCTCCCCCAAGTGCAGAGCCCAACTCCCAGGCAGGCTCTCAGCATTTGGCCCCAACTTACCCTTCTAAACTTGGGTACAGAACTCCCTTTAGGCACCCTGTGCCCTCGCAGTAGCTCCCCCCACCTTTGTCTTTGCTCTTCCCTTTACCTGGAATGACCCCCCCTCAGGCTCTGACACTGACCTTTCCCTCTTTTCAACTTGCAACTCGGTTTTTCTCTTGCGACATTTCCCACCTTTTTACTTGTGTTCCTGTGCATTTTATCTCCTGACCTGGACCATGAGCTCCTCAAGATATATCTCATTTAGTCCCCTCTGGCCCGGGCACAGCAGTTACTCATGGTAGGGGCTTAGTAGCCTATAGAGGGGTGGGCGGGGGGCAGCAGAGGGGAGTGCTCACCGTGCAGGCTCCAGAGCCAAGCTGTGCCTGGTTCAAATCCTGCCTCTGCCACTCATTAGCTGTAGGACTTAAGCAAGCTGCTTCACACCTGTGCCTCAGTTTCCCTATTGTCAAATGGGGGTAATAGTATCTGCTTCAGGGGGTTCTTTTGAGGATTACATGAGGTAACAGATGTAAAACATTCAGGACAATACCTGATACATAGTTAGTGTTCAATAGATGTTAGGTATTATTAATAATTTAGTCCTATCAATGGGCTTGACAAGATATTCTTTTTTTTTTAAAAAATATTTATTTATTTATTTTTGGCTGCATTGGGTCTTCATTGCTGCGTGCGGGCTTTCTCTAGTTGTGGTGAGCAGGGGCTACTCTTCATTGCAGGGCATGCGGTGCAGGCTCCTCATTACGGTGGCTCCTCCTGTTGAGGAGCATGGGCTTTTAGGCACGTGAGCTTCAGTAGTGTGGCATGAGGGCTCAGTTGCTGTGGCTTGCAGGCTTATTTGCTCCATAGCATGTGGGATCTTCCCAGACCAGGACTTGACCCCGTGTCCCCTGCATTGGCAGGCAGATTCTAACCCCTGTGCCACCAAGGAAGTCCCAAGATTTTATTTTCAAATGAGAATTTCAAATGGAGAGTAAAAATTACAATTTATTGAGCACCCACTATGTGCCAGTCAGGGTGCTAAGATTTCTACATGCTTTTCTTCATCTAGTCCTGGCAAGGATGCTGGGAGGTAGGCAGTGCTCCCATTTTTCATATGAAGGATCTGAGGTTCAGAGATTAAGTGATGGACTTGTGGACACACAGGTAGGAAATGGTGGAGCTGAACTTGAACCCAGATCTGTGTAACTCTGTGCTCTAGCCTTTCTTTCTGTTCAACCCTACTGACTCAGGAATCCAGAGAGAGATCCCTGTGAAGTGGTCCCTGGAAGGAGGCAGCCCCTTTGCTGCTCCACAAGGCTCGGCACCCTTCACAGTCCCTCTCCAAGGCCTACCCCTCCAGGGAGCGGTGGAGCTGGTACTGAGGTCAAGGTGTGGTCTCAGGGACTGGGGAACTTTCCTGAATCTCTCTCTTCTTTTCTCCTTCAGCAGCTGAGCCAGGACTGCCTCTTGGGCTCAGCCTGTGGACTCCAGGCCAATTGCAGATGTCACATCAGGCCTGGATCCCAAGAGGCAGCAGAATACAGGCAAGGTGCCTATTCCAGGGGCCATCACAAGGGCGCCATTGTACCTCTTACCCAGGCCCCAGCTGAGTGGTAGAAAGCAGGGGCTCTTGGGAAGCTAACCCACCTGTGCTGGAATCCTGGCTCTGGCACCCCCTCAGCTGGCCTCGAGCAAGCTACTTAAGGGCAAAGGGACTCAGTTTCCCCATATGCAAAATGGGGAAAATAATCCCTATTCCCCAGATTACTATGAGCATTAGTTAAGATGGGGCTTAGTAGGTGCTCAGTAAACACTAGTTTCCCCCCAGTGGAGCTCCCCCAGGACCTTCCTCTGAGGGCCTTGTCTAATGCATTTGAGAAGTAGACCTGCCTGGAAGTCCCCCCACCCCACTCCAGGCAGCAGAAATTGCCTGGGGAGCCTGTCCTGTCCACCTTCTGTCCGAGGCCCTGGTCACGTTGGCCTTTCCCTCTAGGTGTGGAGTGGGGAGAGGACTCAGCCTGGTCCTTCCTAGACCGCTTTCCTATCCCTTTGCGGGGGCTTTTAAGTCCCCCCTGCAGATACATGAGCCCCAGGCCCTGAGCTGGCTGGGGAAGGAGGTGCACAAGGCCCCAGTCTGCCGGCCCCTTGGCCAAATTCCTGGCATCCCAGCAGGAGCCAACCTTATCCTTGCCTCAGTCAGGTCAAGGGATCCCCCATCAACCTCAGTGCACCTTAAGGAGGCTCATCCTGGGCCCCAGTCAGTGGCTTTATCTGCTCCATGCCCTAGGGCCCCTGAAAGGATGACGTGCTTATTCACACTTTACAGATGGAGAACTTGAAGCTTGGAGAGCATACAACAGGCTGCACCACTGGGAAATGCCTGGGCTGGAGCTCCAGTTTACCTAGCTCCAAAGTCCACAGTCTTTCCCCCATACTCCTTGCCTCCCGGGTCCCGGCCCTGGGAGGAAACACTCCAACCTCACCACCTAAGGAAGGAACCTCTCTCACCACCTAAGTAATGTGGGCTTTGCTTTGAAAGGGCCTTGCTTCTCCTTGCCTAGAATGCACTCCCTTTGATCTATCCCAGAGAGGGGGAAAGAAAGATGATGAATTCCCTGGGGGGAGGCAGAGAGAGTCTGAAGACCACAGTGGAAGGAATTGGCCACTGAAGCTGAATGATAACGACAGAGATGGGCTTGCCGAGGACTGGCCTCACTGTGGCCAAAATCCCCTGGTAAACATGGCAGACCCCAAGAGGGAGCAGGCTGCCTAGAATAGAAGTGAAGGAAAGTAGATTAGGGGGTACTCTTCTTTTTTTTGCGGTACGGGGGCCTCTCACTGTTGCGGTCTCTCCCGTTGCAGAGCACAAGCTCCAGACGCGCAGGCTCAGCGGCCATGGCTCACGGGCCCAGCCGCTCCGCGGCATGCGGGATCTTCCCAGACCGGGGCACGAACCCGCGTCCCCTGCACCGGCAGGCGGACTCTCAACCACTGCGCCACCAGGGAAGCCCAGGGGGTACTCTTTTGGCTTTAACTGTGAGGGCTTGCTGGGTGTGCTAACCTGGCAACACACAGCATGCGTGTCTGTGAAGACTCTTGGTTGCAAGCGAAAGAAAACCCTCCTCAAATAGGCATCAGAAAATGAAGGGAATTATTTGTTTTCATAATGGAGTAGTTCAGGTATAGGTCTGGCTTCAGGTATAGTTTGATTCAGGGCCCAAATGACATCACCAGAAGTCACCTCTCAATTTGGTTGCCCATGGTTGTCTCCATTCTTCAGCTCCATAAGGTGGCAAAAATAGCTGTGCTGCATCAGGATAGATACCAACTCACTACAATGGAAAGGAAGGCACTTTCCTTTCCCAGAAGCCCCAGCTTTCATTGGCTCTGATTGGTATATATGCACACCCTGGACTCAATCACTGTGGCTGGAGGTGAGGGTGGGGGACACAAAGATTGAATTAATCCAGAGCCCATCCCTGGAGTTATGGGTGGTACAGTCCACTCAAACCCCCTGGGGATGGGGAAGGAGTAGTGTCCCAAAGGGAATTAGGGATTAGGTCCTGAGAAGGAGCAGCGAGTGCTGGGCCGTCAACAGCAGTGTCCCCCACACCATCCCCCCCGGCAAAGAGAACTCCAGTGCCCATTCAGACAGCCCAGCCTTGGTTCTGAATTCTCCTCTCTGCCCCTCTCCTTTCATCTCATCCCATTTCACTCCTGAACTTGCAGCTCAGGCTCTGTCTTAGGTCAGGGTCCCTAGAAGCAGAGCCTGAGACAAGGATTTGGGTACCCAAGATTTCTTGGGGGTGTGGTCTCAGGAGAAAGGACGTGGGAGAAGCAGAATTAGGCAAGGGAAAGAGCTAAGCAAGGATGCAGTCTCAGCTTCAGCCTGACCCCCCCAGGGAGCTCTGGAGCATCAACTGCTCCCGAGGTTGTCCCTTCTCGAGGCAGGGAAGCCAGCCTCTTGCACTCCCCTCCTCTCCCCATGCCAATCAGTCAGTGGTCAAGGGCTACCCAGTATGCGTGTCCTCTCGGGAGGCAGCTCCCATTCACCAAGGGCGATCCTCCAGAGGTGGGGGCAGCTCAGAGCCATTAGCAGCTGACACTCATAGCAGAAATGAGGGTTTGGGCAGAGTCCGCTCCAGGCTTTTGCTTGCCCTTCAGACTGAACACGTAGTCCTGTTTCTTTGGCAGCACTCCCTCAGAGACCTCCCTGGGCTAAGTCGCCATACTTCTCTGGCTGCTTATAAATGCCTCTCCAAACTTGGTGGCCTCCAAGGGCCTCCTACCTTTGACACTGCCCCCAAGGCGGCACATGGTCCTACCTGGCCCCTGGAGCAGGAACCAACCAGAGATAGGTATCCTGCCCTGGGATGCAGCCTCCTGCAGAAGCAGCATTTATATGGGGCTGCCACGGAGGAGGGCAGAGTCGGTGGCCTCCTGGTTTCCGCACTCCTCCCTAGTCTGACCTTCATCTGCTACTTCAGCATTGGGATTCCTGGGACATCTCCTGCCCGCCTTCTAGTGAATGCCATTGAGCCTCTTTCTAGGATGGTCAATTCTGCTGGCCCTTCCAGTTCCCCAGCCCTGGATTCTTCTTTAAGCAGCTGATCCCCTCTGACAAAGGTGGTTCAAGTGAACTCTCTTACCAGGTGCCAACTGTGTTTGAAGGTTTTACTTGGCCTTGTTTGGGGGCTTGGCTTGTCTAGTTTAAGAGCAGCCACCCTATACAAACTTAAAGGACAAGCAACAAGTGTTTGCAGAGATAGGACCAACAAGGGGTTAACACTGTAATCTACAAAAAGGTTTTGTAAATCAATAATTATATATATGAACACTGCAATAAAAAAATTGGTCAAAGGACTTGAACGAGCAATATTATAAAAGAAGGAGTAGGAATCATCAATATGCATATGAGAAGGTGCCTGACCTCACTGGTAATCAAAGAAATTCAAATTAAAGCAGCGATGAGGAATCATTTTTTTCGCTTTTCCAATGGGCAGATATTCCAATGAGAGTGTGGAGAAATGACCACCTTTGTGCCCTGGTGATGGGACAACAGGAACATAAAGAGATACATTTCTGGAGGGCAATTTAGAAACTTGGTAAGCCTGAAACCTTAGAATCTGCAATTCGACTTCTTGGAATTTATCCTAAGGAAACATAGGAAGATGTGCCCAAGGATGTATGTGCAGCGATGTTTATCTCAGCACTGTTTATAATGACGCCCCCCAAAAAAGGAAGTGACATAATGATCCATCAATAGACAACTGGTTAAATCAATTATAGTTCATTCATATGGTAGAATATTATGCAGCCGTTAAAAATGATGCACATCTGAAATAAGTCAGAAAGAGAAAGACAAATACCATATGATATCACTTATACGTGGAATCTAAAATATGGCACAAATGAACCTATCTACAAGACAGAAACAGACTCACAGACATAGGGATCAGACTTGTGGTTGCCATGGGGGAGGGAGAGAGGGAGAGGGACGGACTGGGAGCTTGGGGTTAGTAGATGCAAACTATTACATTTAGAATGGATAAACAACAAGGTCCTCCTGTATAGCATAGGGAACTATATCCAATCGCCTGGGATAAACCATAATGGAAAAGAATATTTAAGAAAGGATGTGTATATGAGTAAAACTGAGTCACTTTGCTGTACAGCAGAGATTGGAACAACATTGTAAATCAACTATACTTCAATTTTAAAAAATGATGCACATCTGTGTCCACTGACATCAGAAGAGCCCCATGATCCTTTAAATTTTAAAAAGTTACAAAATACATAGAGTATGCTTTATCTATGTTGAATTTTATACCTAGGTGTGTAGATAGGCCCAGGAGGTTGTCTGGAAGGATGGTCACCTGTTTCTGCGTGGTAGGAAGAGTGGGTTCTGTGGGTTGTGCCTTCTTTGGGTAACAGTGTCACATGGCCCTCTGGGCTTGTCATTGCACTGCCTTCTCATTCTGGTGGAGTTGACTCATCCGAGGGTCAGAATGACCGGCTGTGCCCCTTGTATAGGCTCAAGGGGATTGATCATGGGGACCCGAACCAATCTGGATTGTTCTGGAGCTCCTGAGAAAGACTGTGTTACATAACAAAGCTCACCGAAAAATATTGGTGTAAAACAACAACCATTTAGGAATTTGGAGAGTGCACAACTGAAATGGCTTATCTCTGATCCATGAAGTCCAGGGCCTCAGCTGGGAAGTTGTAGATGACCAGAATGGCTGGAGGCTGGAATCATCTGGAGAGTTCTTCACTCACACATCTGACACCTAGGATGACTTGAAGGCTGGGCTTAGCTGGAGCTGTCAACAGGAGCAACCTACTCATGGGCTGCACGTGGCTTGGGCTTCTGATAGCATATGGCAGCTGGGTTATAAGGGGAGGGGAGAATTTGGAGAATACTTCAAGAGATGAAGGTCAAAGCTGCAAAGCTGCTTTGGTCTCAGCCTCGGAAATCATGCCGGCATCACTCCGTCACATTCTATTGGTTACTAAAGCCAGCTCATATCCAAGGGGAGGGGAACTAGATTCCACCTCCAGTTGATGGGAAGTGCAAGGTCACATTGCAGAAGAGCAGGTGAGATGCGAGATAGTGTGGGCTCTTGTGCAAAGGGCAGTCGGCCACAGACAGTCTTTCTTTCCCGCTGGACTCAAAGTTGAGAGATGTGAGATTTGGAATAGCCAGAGCTACCTTGGAAGCACAAAAAGGAAGCCTGTGCAGGAAGCCACCTTGGACGAGAGCCAAGGGATGTGTGCGAGCCAGAAAGAGAGAGACACAGAGAGACACAGAGAGAGGGAATATGAATATGAATATGTAAGGGAGAGAGACCAGGTCCAGAGGGCATCATGTGAAGCCAGCCCCACCCCTGGCTTCTCAGTCCCAGGAGCCAATAATCCCCTTATGCTTAATCCAGTTTGAGCTGGTTTTCTATCTCTTGTAGAAGAAATGGTCCTAATCAATATAAAGGGATTTTACAAGAATAGTACTCCCTCTTTTTAATACTTTTTCATATGGTTGAATTTTCTACAATGAGTTTGTCACATTTTCAGTGTTTAAAAAATTAAACAGCTATTTGTGAGTCACCAATGGCAGCTACCATGACTTTAATAACCTCCCATTTTGATCGATCGGGAGACTAACATCCTTTGCCTTCCATGATCTTTTGTTTGTCGGAGTGCAACACCCACACTCCCATCCCACCATCCCTCGCTAATCCCTCAGTATTCTCTGAGTTTCAAGCACTTTCCAGCTACCCCATCCAATGTACGGTTAACTGGTGGGAGGGTTCTGGTACAGCATGGTTCCTGGCCCCCAGGATTCCTCAGTCCAGGTAGGAGACAGAGGCAGGCAGAATCATTCTGATCAAGGGCTCTGCGTGCTAGGATGGAAGTACAATGTGCTGTGGGAGGAGCTGGAGAAAAAAGGGGAAATTCTTACCAAAATGGAGATGAAGGGGGCATTCCAGGCAGAGAGACCAGCTTGAGCCTGGTAGTGAGATCATACGATGTATGGTTCACATGACACAAAGCAAGTGACGGCAAAATAGGGAGCATGATATGGGGGCTTCAGGGGAGACTTAGATGACCGGTTGGAACCTAAGCTGGGAGGGCCTTGAATGCCAGGATAAGGAGTTTTAGCTTTATCCTGGAGAGATTTAAACAGACAAGTGTCATGATCAGATTTTGAGATGGGATGGTAGCTCTGATGAAGGTATGGCTAACAGATGAGAGAGGCCTGGGACCAGGTCAGCAGCCATTGCAATAGTCTGATCAGTAGTGAGAGCCTAAGTCGCCTTGCATCCTTGTAGCTAGTCCGTCCAAGCCTCACCAAAGAGCAGGACTTCCTTGCTGCCTGTGCCCAGATCCTGGGTTGGGGGAGAGAAGGCATTCTGGTGTCCTCCAGAGTCACACTGTGACCTTGAGACCTCGTCCTGCCCAAGCTGCACCCATACAGTTTCCCTGCTCTACCCAGATCCTGGTTCTAGGTAGGGTGTGTGGGAAGCAGGGGGTGTTTGTATCTACCCTCGTTCACTCCACCTGACTGAGGAATACCCAGACTGGAGGCAAGTCTTCAAGTCACAAAAGGTGAAAACAATAAAGACAAGAACAATCATCACGTACTGCAAGACGGTGTAAACACTTGACATGGATTATCCCATTTCCCCCTCTTGGTAAGCCTCTGAGGTAGGCCCAGTGCCCTGTCCACTTCACAGATGAGAACATGGAGTCTCTGAGTCAATGCAATAACCACTCACACTGGAGGCGCCCAGGCCAGGACATTGCCTGAAGATTCTACCCCAGCAGCTCTGAGGTCCTTGGTCTTCACAAGTGGAAGGCAGTGGCCCACTTTCTCCTGCCACTCATCTGTCCAAGATCAACAAGGATGTCCCCTCCTCTAGGCAGCCCCTGACCACCCTGGTCCCATCCCCACCCACGCCAGTGGGGACAGGTTTCCTGCTCCATTTCCACTGCCCCAGCATACATCTCGCCACACTAATGGTTTGCTTGTCTGTACTACAGGGCCAACTTCCCAAGGATAAGCAGGCAGCTCTCACTCACCCTGTGGTCCCAAGGATAAGCAGGCAGCTCTCACTCACCCTGTGGTCAGCACCCACCCAGAGCAGACTCACAGTAAATGGTCAGACATTGAAGGGGGGGGAGGAGGTGCCCCCACTTCCCCACCAGAAGGCGATGGGGCCTTCTGGCTCTCCAGAGGGCTGGGCTGCCTCCCCTGACTCCCCTGAAACCTGCCCCACCCCTGCACGGAGGACCAAGGAGGGTCTTTCCGAAGTTATGTGTCCTCCATCATTATTACTGCTCCCCACTCCTTGCCGTCTCTTTTCCAAATAAGGGTTCAAGTTCAAGGACTGCTGATAACCTCTAAATGGAGCGAGGCTGGTCCTGGCTCAGTCTCATATACCGGGGTGCCCAACCCATGACCAACCTGGAAAAAAATGAGAGAGTAAGAGGAAAAGGGACGCGCTGGAGGCAGATGAAGAAGCGAGAGAGCAAAGCGTCTTCTCCTTTGGAGCCTCTTTTGAGTCAGGGATGTGGAGAAGTGGGGGAGGAATCGGCGCAGGCTTTAGCAGACAAAATTGAGCAGTTGTGGTGTGCAGCAGCCTGTGGTACTTAAACACAATAGCTGATCAAATCACCAGCCTCATTCTCTGGGAAGCTTTTTTCTGCATTTTAGCACAGAAAAGTGTTGCCTTTCTCTCTTTTGTGGCTCGATCTGCTATTTAAGAAAGCAAAAAAAAAAAAAAAAAAAAAAATCAATATGCCTTCTCTGGCTTTCAGTCTTTTTCCCCCAAAAGGTGTTTCTTTGGGGAAGGGGGAAGGGTGAGGGGGGGGTGTCGAGGAGTGTTTTTGTCATTCATAAGCCATGGTGACAAATCCTTGACACCATCCGCAGTTCCTATCGATCAGCCCCATTCGCGGCACCAGAGGACAAATAGAAATCATTTGTCTGTCTTGGCTCCCAAACAGCCCAAGACAAAGGGCTCGGCTGGCAATCAGCAGCTGGAGGTATTAGCAGCGGGTCAAGTTCGGAGGTCAGAGGTCAAACAGGTTGTCATCAGTTTCTCACAGCTATCAGAGCAAGGGCAGGGGAGGGGCCAAGTAAAACCCACCAACAACACAGCTGGCTCTTATTAGCCAAATCCTGCCTCCCTGTAAAGAGAGATGGGCCAGTCGGGTCCACAGTTACCCCAGGGACACCCCAGGGTGCCGGGTTTCATTGCGCAGCAGCAGGGCCGGGGGTGGCGAGGGGCTAGGAAGAAAAGAAGTGAGATCTGAGCCCTGCCTTCCACTATTCACCCTTTCCACTCTCCCCGGGGAAACCCTGAGTTATTCTGTCCTGGGCCCTGAAAGAGACAGAGGGAAAGACCTTGGGTTTCTTTGGGAGTCTGAGCAAGCGAGTTAATCCTGTAAAATTGGAAGTGGCTTAGATGGCCTGGGAAACACGGGATGCAGCCAGGGGAGCCTTGAGTAATTTTAAGTCCCTGATTACACACCACCTGTTTTGGTTTCTCCTCCCACCCTTGGGAGGAGGAGACCCAACTCTTAGGGCAATTAATCTAGAGAAACATACGGAACGATGAGCGTGACAAATCCAGACTCAGGGGAGTGATACATTGGGTGGTGACTCAGGAGGGCAGGAGAAGCACGACAGATAGGATGGCAGCTAACAACGCTTCTCACTGAGCACTCAGCACCAAGGCTCTGGGCCTACTGCAGAGGTGATCTCACTGAAGCACCATTGAGAGCCCTGTCAGGGCTTTATTGGTGCAATTTTACAGATGGGGAGACTGAGACTCAGAGAGATTAGATCACCAGTCCCATTGAAGCTGCAAGAGGACCCCAGCACATACCTGAGAAGTAGATCTCCAGGAAACAAAGGTAGAGGCACCTTTGATGGGGTATATTCTCAGTGAACAGGAGTCCACCTGATAGGAATATGGTGAGAGCTCCGGGTCCCTGGTCTTGTCAGCTGGTCCTTTGGCATGACCCCAAATACCCAAGGACTGTATTGTCTTACAAGGATGAAAGGACCCAGAACTGGAACTTGCAGCCTCAAAGAGGACCCCCACTCAGGGAGAGAAAGGCGATGTGCATGTAGAGCTGATCAATGTGAGCTCAGGTTGGACTGCAGGACTTGACTCCACCAATCAGGTGGTAAAGCCAGCTCTCAGGAGCCTTCTAATCAGGTAACAAGAATGATGATCCTTTTCAGTGCTACAGAGAGACAGGAATGGGCGGGTTTAGTGCCTGTCTAAAGACATGAGTGGCCTGCCACTCAGAGGACTCTGCTGGAACAGGGGCCATTCCCGAGTCCAAGGGTCTCCAGGGGAGACCTTGGAGTGTTTGAAAGAAACCTCAATGATCCATGGGGTAAATAGTCCTTCTGAAACAGAAGACCTTAAAAATAGCTAACTCACCCTGTGGTCAGCAGCCACCCAGAGCAGACTCACAGTAAATGGTCAGACATTGAAGGGAGGGGTAGGAGGTGCCCCCACTTCCCCACCAGAAGGTGATGGGTTGGGGGGGCCCTTTTCCAAGTGTTTACGTTGTTTACATTATTTGGCCACTTGTGAACAATTGTGTAGTATACATCCTGTGTATACACACACCAGAATCCTCCAGGGAACATACCTAGAAATTGAATCTTCTGAACAGGTCTTAGAGTATGTACATTTAAAAATGTTATTAGATGCTGTTTATTTGCTCTCCAAGTGGTAGTATTTACACTCCCACCAGCCCTGTATTACAGTATTATTTTCCTTACACCCTCACCAACGCTTTATATTGTTAGACCTCTTAATTTTTCCCAATCTAATGGGTGAAAAATTGTATCTCACTTTTCTTTTCACAGCTTTAGTGGCGATTTGAATATCCTCCTCTGTGTATTGTCTGTTCATATTGTTTCTCTACTTTTCTGTTAGGTTACCTTTTTCTTACAGATTATAGGAATTCTTTGTACATTCTGATAGATACATTATATATTGCAAATATATTGCAAATATCTCCCAGTAAATTGCCCACCTTTTAATCTTGCTTGTGGTATATTATGCCTTACACAAGATATAATTTTAATAAAGTTAAATAAATCTATTTTTTATTTTATAGGTTGTTCTTGTTTGAGAAATCTTTCTCCATCCTGGTTATGAAAAATATTTTCCTCTAATTCATTTTCATAGTTCACTAAAACATCTACATTTTATTTTTGTGAATGATGTGTTACAGCTCTATTATTACATAGTCTTTCTTTTCCCTAGTGATTAGTGGTGATATCTCTAACACGGCCATTTTCCTATATATAGAAATGAATATGTTCCTGAGCTCTCTATTCTGTTTTATGGGTTTATTATCTATGCCAGTGTTAATTAGGATTTTAAAAAAAACAAGCTGATATAAGAGGAATCCCAAAAATTGTGTGACTTAAGGAACAAGGTGTATATTTTATGTACATAATAGTCCAAGGTGGGCTCTGCTCTGTGGAGCCATTCAGAAACTCATGTTCTTTCCATCTTGTGGCTCAACCATTCCCCGTTGATATCTGGGTCACTGCCACATAGGGGTTCCAGTCTAGGGGAAGGAAGAAGAGCATGGAGAAGACCTTCCTGCTGCTTTAAGAATTGTAGCCCAGAAGGGGAACATGTCACTTCTGCTCAGATTCCATTGATGACAACGTTTTCTCATAGCCTCACCTAGCTATAAGAAGGACTGGGAAAAGCAGTGCCCATCTAGGCCACCATGTGTCTAGCTACCACTCTATGAGCTTGCAAAATGGGAAAAGTGGATTTGGGTGGACAGCTAGCATCTCCATCACAAACCTTGACCAATGTTAACACTGATTTAATTACTCTTCTGTCCTGTTAGTAGCTCCCCTCATGTTGGCAAACGGCTATCAGGGCTCCAAGTGTCCTGTCCTTATGCACTGCTGCCTAGCCATCTATTGCGTCATTATGAACTACCCCAAAAGGTAGTGGTTTAAACAATAAACTTACAAGTGAAGATGACGGAGCAGAAAGACAGCATCACTCAGCCTTTGAATGAACTAATCCTGCCACAGAACATCTTATTACAGCGATAATAAATCCCCTTAAGGTTGAAGCTAATTTGATCAGGGTTTTCTGTAACTTAGGAGCTGAAAGTAACCTACCTGATACATATTTTATATTTTTAAATACCTGCTGTATCACTCAGAATGAACTCAGTTATGCTACAATAATAACCAGCAAAATCCCAGTAGTTTAAAACAGTAAAGGCTTTTTTCTCTCTTATGCTACCAGTCCATCACAGGTCGGCTAGGGGCTCCGCCTATGCCATGCTCACTCTAGTCCACCAGCTATTGGTGCAGCCAATATCTGAAATGGTGGTGGTTGCCATGGTAGAGAGAAAGAAAGCACTAGGTGGTTTTGTGCCAATAATTAAATGTTCTACCTCGGAAGTGACACAGATCACTTTAGCTCACGACTCATTGGCCCCATGTAACCAAAAGGGACCAGGAATCGTAGTCCTACCATGTGCCAAAGCACTGGGAATATCTAGTGAACAGCACTAACAACCATGACACATACATTTAAGGTTATAAAATTTCCTCTAAATACTGCTTTAACTGCTCCTTACAATTTTTACCTTGTACATCCATTATCATTCTTAAATAAACGTTTAATTTTAGAGTAGTTTTAGATTTACAAAAAAATTGTGAAGATGGTACCTAGAGTGTTCCCCTATACCCCACACCCAAATTTCTCTATGTTAATATCTTACATTTAGTAAGTTACATTTGTCACTATCAATGGACCACTATTGATACATTGTTGTAAACTAAACTCCACACTTCATTCAGCTTTCCTTAGTTTTTAACCTAAGGATCCCATTCAGGATACCACATTACATTAATCATCATGTCTCCTCAAGCTCCATTTGGCTGTGACAGTTTCTCAGGCTTATCTTGTTTTTCATGACCTTGACAGTTTTTTTGTTTTTGTTTTTGTTTTTTGTGGTATGCGGGCCTCTCACTGTTGTGGCATCTCCCGTTGTGGAGCACAGGCTCCGGATGCGCAGGCTCAGTGGCCATGGCTCATGGGCCCAGCTGCTCCGTGGCACGTGGGATCTTCCCGGACCGGGGCACGGACCCGTGTCCCCTGCATCGGCAGGCGGACTCTCAACCACTGCGCCACCAGGGAAGCCCCCGACCTTGACAGTTTTAAGAGTATTGGTCAGGTATTTTGTAGAATGTTCCTCAACTGGGATTCGTCTGATGTTTTTTCTCATGATTAGACTGGAGTTATAGGTTTTTGAGAGGGAGACCATAGAGATAAAGTGCTATGCTCATCACATCATACCAAGGGCACATACTGTCAACATGATGTATCACTGTTGATGTTGACCTTGATCACCTGGTTGAGGTAGTGCTTGTCAGATTCTTGTAAAGTTGCTCTTTCGTCTCCGTTCTACACTGGACTGTTTGGAAGGAAGTCACTATGCATAGCCCACACTTAAGGAGAGAGGAGTTATGCTCCATCTCCTTGAGGGCAGAGTATCAACATAAATTATTTAGAATTTTTCTACACAGATTTTTCTATTCTCCCTATTTATTCAACCATATATTTATATCAGTACAGACTCATGGATATTTGTTTACTTTGGATTATAATCCAATACCATGGGGGTTTTTTAGTTTTGTTTTTGTTTGTTTGTTTGTTTTGTTTTTTTCTCAAATTGTTCCAGCTTTGGCCACTGGGAGCTCTCATTTGGCTCCTATGTCTCCTGAACAAACATCCATCAATGTGAGTTGCTTCATATTTGAACACTTTCTTACTTTCTGGCAAAACAAAATGCTCTAGGATCATCTTGTATATTTCCTGCCCTAGTCCTAGAATCAGTCATGTCTCTAAGGAACTCTGGTTCCTTTCACTGAAGAATGGTATTAGAAACCAAGATCTGAGTACTAGGTGTGATCATTGCTACCAGGGTCATTGTTTCTAGGCCCTCTTAGCTGGCAGAGAAAGGAAATATACGTGTGTATACTAACTCATGTATGCATGCATATCTATATAAGATTCTGTATGTAACCATCTGTATCTTTTATTTATTTATTTATTTATGGCTGCATTGGGTCTTCGTTGCTGCACGTGGGCTTTCTCTAGTTGCCACGAGAGGGGGTTACTCTTCATTGTGGTGCACAGGCTCAGTAGTTGTGGCTCATGGGCTCTAGAGCGTGGGCTCAGTAGTTGTGGCACACGGGCTTAGCTGCTCCGCGGCATGTGGGATCTCATCGGACCAGGGCTCAAACCCGTGTCCCCTGCGTTGGCAGGCAGATTCTTAACCACTGCGCCACCAGGGAAGTCCTGTATCTATCTTAAACTAAACATAAATCCATTCTGATGTCTCCAACTCTAATCCATCACCACATGGCTCATTCTAGCCTCAATCTCTTGCTCATCCATAACTTCCCACTACAACAGTGAGAAGCCCATCCATTAACTTAAATGTCTGCGTCCAGTGTACACATACAGTGGTTCAGAGTTGTTCAGAATTAACCCTTTAAGTATCATTTAATTATAACTAATTAATTTTCATTGATTTAATCTTTTTATTGGGGTATAATTGTTTTACAATGTTGTGTTAGTTTCTACTGTACAGTGAAGTAGAGTTCCCTGTGCTATACAGCAGGTTCTCATAAAAGGGAACAAAATTGGGTCACTTGTAGAGACATGGATGGACCTAGAGGCTGTCATACAGTGTGAAGTAAGTCAGAAGGAGAAAAACAAATATCATATATTAATGCATATATGTGGAATCATTGATTTGATCTTTAACCACAAATTATTTAGAAGTTTGGCTTCCAGTTTCAAAACATAGAAGATCTAGACAGATCTCTTTCTATGGTTGATTTCTAATCTTCTTGCATGCGGTCTGGAAACATGTTCCGTGTAATGTTGATTCTCTGGAATGTTTTGAGACTTCCTCTAAGACCTAATATATGTTTAATTTTGGTAACAGTTGCATATGTGATTGGAAAAAATGTATAAATTTTGGTACCTCTATGCCATTAAAAACATCATTATGAAAATGTAGAAAGTATACAAATGTTCACGATAATGTGGAATGAAAAAAAAAGAACGCTAAACACATGCTATACTTGCAGCAATGTAAACTATTCAGGCATAAAAACAAAGACTGGAAAAGAATAAGCAAAAATGAAAATAAGTATCGATAAATAGTGGGGGGATTCTAAGTACATTTTTTTCTTGTCTAAAAATAGTATTTAATGTTGTTTTATTGTTTCTATCATTTATAAAACTCTAAAAAAATAATCCCAGAAGACACTGGTTTGATAAATTAACAAAGGATCAAGAGTATTTTATTCTACAGACATTTTTTGAGCTCCTGCTATGTGTTGAGCACCATGCTGGATCCTACGGATCCAGGAATGAGAAGTCAAGGTCACTTTCTTTAGAGACTCTTAGATCAAGAGAGGCACACTAGGGCTTCCGTGGTGACGCAGTGGTTGAGAGTCCGCCTGCCGATGCAGGGGACACGGGTTCGTGCCCCGGTCCGGGAAGATCCCACATGCCGTGGAACAGCTGGGCCCGTGAGCCATGGCCGCTGAGCCTGCGCGTCCGGAGCCTGTGCTCCGCAACGGGAGAGGCCACAACAGTGAGAGGCCCGCGTACGGCAAAAAAAAAAAAAAAAAAAGAGAGGCACGCTAGGCATAAGTAATTCCTACATGAGGCAGATAGTGAACGGTCCCAAAGAGGTCCAGACACAGTACAGCTGGGAGACAGAAACGGGAGAAATGAATTTAGATTCGGCAGGGAAGATGAGGTATGCAATGTCCTTGGGGAACCAGTGGGAACCAGAGAGGATTTCAAAGCTCTGTGTGTGGACACTGGGATGGACCACAGGCAAAGGCGAGACCTTGAATAATAATAAAATTTGATGTTTGTATAGACTGTAACTTACAGAATCTTCCAACACACACACACACGCACAATCTCATTGCTAGTATCCTATCTTTATGCTCTTTACCCTGTGAGGCAGATATTACTATTTTTATGCCCATTTTTTTTACAGAGTTGGAAACTGAGGTTCAGAGAGGGGAAGCAGCTTGTCCAAGGTTACGCAGCTAGTAAGTGACAGAGCCAGGACTCAGAGCCTAGTTTTCTAATTCCAGGTAAAGATTCCTTCATGTAAACCCCCCTTAGAAAATAACTCCTTAAAAAAAAAAAAAGAAAAGAAAAGAACTCCTTTGCAGTACACTTAGAAAGAGCCATAAAAATGGCTCAGCAATGCTGTCCCCCTCAGTGAGAAAGGATATTATCAAATGTCTTCTCAAGGAGAAGCTACTGTGAAAACAGACATTGAGAGTCACGCGAGGTGGGCAGCTGAGCAGAGATAAGACCTAGTTGGGTGTTTTGTGGAATTAGACTCTTGTTCTTTGTTGACCACAGAAGGGGCCCATCCAACCCCCCCCCCCAGAGGTACCAACCCACAGTGGTGAGAGCTCAGAACCGCTAGCAGCCATGGGGCCAGGCCAGGGGTTCAAGTTGGGTTACCGTTCCAAATCCAGCTGAAACAAATATGGTGTATACATTTTGGTATATCCGTGTATTAAAAGGATCATTTGAAACATCATGAGACTTGAAAGATGAAAAAGTTGCCCAGAAGAAGAGCATTCCAAGCTGAGGGAGGAGAGTGTGTGAAGTCCTTGGGCTAGAAAGGAGCTGAAGACTTTGGAGGATTGGAAGCCTAAAGCTGGCCATGGGGCTGGAGCCAGAGAGAGGTGACTGTGGTGGGGAGAAGAAGGCACAGGCCAAGTAAGAAATAAAATAGAAATGCGTATACGTGAATATGTGCAGAATCTAAAAAATAATACAAATAAGTCTATATACAAAACAGAAACAGACTCACAGTAAACAAACTTATGGTTACCAAAGGGGAAAGGGGGGGGGTAAATTAGGAGTATGGGATTAACAGATACCAACTACTAAAATAGATAAGCAACAAGGATTTACTGTGTAGTACAGGGGACTCTATTCAATATCTTGTAATAACCTACAATGGAAAAGAATCTGATATATATATAGATATATATAAAACAACCATTTTGCTGTACACCTGAAACTAACACATTTCTTGAAAAAAGAAAGCGTATAAGTGAATAAGAACCGAAATGCATTACAAGAGCCGATTGTCACCTCCAGGCTCCTACCCCCTTCCTCCCAAAAGTTCCGTGCAGCATACAGACTTCATTCTGAACCGATTTGGAGTCAGAAAGACAACTCAGAGGGCCAGTGCACCCTGCATTCCCCGAGTCCCCACTGCCATGCTGGATTCCTGGTGCCTGGCCTCAGCCCCAAGATCCTCACCTGGGGATGATATCAAGGTCAGAGTTCAGGGGAAATAATGGCTGGAAGGCCTGCCTCATAACAGGTGCGCACTGGGACTTCCCCGGTGGCACAGTGGTTCAGACTCCTCGCTCCCAGTGCAGGCGGCCCGGGTTCGATCCCTGCTCAGGGAACTAGATCCCACATGTCACAACTAAGAGTTCGCATGCTGCAGCTAAGGAGCCCGCCTGCCACAACTAAGACCCAGCGCAACCAAATAAATAACTATATTTAAAAAAAACAACAACAGGTGTGCACAGCGCCAGTGCCCTGCTTCCGTCCTCCTTCTCTACACTCTTTCAGCCCATCTGGGGAGCTCCTCAGCTGCAGTGTGCCGATGCCTGGGTGCGAATCCCACCACTCAGCTGTCCCTGGGCTGTGACTCTGGGTGCTTCAGTGTCTGCGCCTGTGAAAATGAGGACAGTCGCTCCATCCACCTCGAGCTGCGGGGGAGGGGAGGGAGTAAATAAGATAATAAGGTACTTTACATACCTGGCATTGAGTTGAGCCTGGCACATAATAAGCACTCAATAAACGTGGTGTTATTTCTACCCCACTGCCATGGCTGGGTGAATGATAACCAGGACGGACAGGGACAGGATGGTTGCGAGCCTTTGCGGGTGGGTCGCTCCCGCCCCGCCGCACCCCGCCCCACCCCGCCGCCCCATCCCTCCGGCCTGGCCAAGGGCAGCACCAAGGGCGGACGTCCAGGCAGCAGCTGCCCGGGGCGGAGCTCCACCCCCAACCCCCGTCGTCGCACGGATCCTCCCGAGCATCCAACTTCATTTCCACTTCAATTTTATCAGCGGCCGGGGAGCCGGGCGGGAGATAGGAGACCGGCCCTGACACGAATTAGCCCGGAGATTGCCGGATACGCTGGCCCGGGCTCTGGCGCGCGCTCGCCTCCCTCGCCTCTCCTTTGTGTCGCCTTGCGGCTCCCGCCCGCCGCCCTCACTCCGGCTGCGCCGGCCCCGGGGCCAGCGAGCTTGTTTGCATTTGGCCACGTTTACCAGACCGAGGCCGGCGGCGGCGCGGGGCTCCCACCCCCGCAGGGCCAGGCAAGGGCACCCTGGGGCCGTCAGGGCGCGCAGGGGCCTCGCTGCTCCTCCTCAAGCCCCTCACCTTCCCAGGGGCGGGGGAGCGCCTGGGAGCCCAGGGGAGCGCGTCCGGTGGGGACGTCCTACTGGGGGACCTGTCTCTGTGTAGGGACTCGTAAACACCATCCTATTGAATCTGCCCAAGAACCCTGAGAAATGAAGAGATAAAGGGAAACTGAGGCTCAGAGAAGCAACGGTACTCGCCCAAGGTCACACTGCGCTTAAGGGGTCCGGCCAAGATTTGGACTCAAATTTGTTCCTTCCAGGAGCCTTGGTGAAGGGTGGGTCTGTCATATTTACACAATCGGTATCCTCCTTTTCCTACTGCAGAAGTCACGGGAATTAATTATTCCCCCAATTTACTGCAAGAGAGTAGGCCCTATGAGATGGAGACAAAGGAGGCTCTGGGGTTTCCAAACGGGGGTAGGGTAATGACTTCCTTCTCTGCCCCCAGGTGCCCCCCACCGTGATACACCCCCTCCCCACTTTACCCTACAATCCCCACCCTCACTCCCAGCTCGACCCAGAGAAACCACTTTGCTCTCTTCCAGCCAGGAACCGGCCTCTGGGACCCAGGGGGTCTCTCCCCAGACCATCCCCGGGGCCTGGGGGAGGGGAGGCGAGCCCTAACGGGCTCCCCACCTCTGTGGGCTCCCCACCTCTGTTTCCGGGGTGCTGCTGGGGAAAATTTATGACCCTCTCAGGTTTGGGAACTGTTCCCACACTAAAAAGAAAGAAGAAAGAGAGAAAGAAATGATTTTAATTTTTTTTTAGGTCCAGAAATGAAGCAGAAGTGAGTAAATTTTAATGAAACGGTGCAAAAATGACATCATTTACTCAGAAATCATTAATTTGTCAGCATTAATATTTCAGCTACAACATTGCCTGTCATTTTGTGCCTGCAATGACTGATAAATCTATAAAAGCGTGCTGCTAATTTACTGAATATTTATGTGCAGTGTCATTTGCAGAGTAAGGATGGAATTTATTTCATGCCGAGTTCTGCAGGAGAACATTCCCCACAAACCTTCACCCTGGTGGGTGGGGGAGGGCAAGGGGAGATTCCAAACTTCCTGGAAAACTGATGACAAGATGGGGACAAAGAGGGCCCCAGGGCTCAGCCCCCTCTCCGCCCCCACCCCCTCTCCAGCTCCAGTGCACCCCGGGAGGGACCATCTTGCTTTTGCTTTGATGGTTTAAAGGCACTTTGGGGACACCCTTCCCTCCCCAATCCTGGCAAGTCCAAACTTTACGGTCAAATGTTCCTGCTCGCAGGAAGCCACCCTGGCTTGTGCTGCCCCTGCACTACCGTGAGGTGGGACCACTGTTCAGTGGATGTGGGACTGGCCCTTAGTAGAGAGGTTGGCAGGGCAGGTGGGCTTCAGGTCCTGGGTGAGTTATCAGCAGAGGGCATCAGAGAAGAGGTCAACTGCTGGGTGTGGGATTCAGGCAGCCTGAATTCCAACTCCGGCTCTATGAATGGTCTCAGAAATCTGGGTCTTAGTGTCCTCAAGTGGAACATGGGGACACTACCAGTACTTGTTCCTACAGAGTCTGGGGATTGACAGACCACGTGCAAGGAAAGCTTCTTAGCAGAGGACTTCGGGAAACACTAGCTGCTGCCTTTGTTGAAGGAATCACCACCACGGTCCCTGCTCCTTAAGTGTTCCTTTCCCGGGTCTGTTTCTCCAGATGGGAAGTAGGGGGCCCTGAGACCCCATCCCCATGGTCCTGAGAGGGACATGACCTTGCTCCTTGTTCCTGAATGTGGGTCTGGCTCCGTCGACCTCAAAGGAGAGCCCATCCCCTCTCCCCACTCCCTCCTCATTTCCACATGCTTGAGTGACCAAGAATTCCGGAGGATCTATCCAGAAGCAGCTTCATGGAAGCATCCAGCTCGTGTTCCCCCGGCCCTGGGAGCTGTTTGGGGGAAAGGATGGCTGTCCTCTGAAATGCCTCAATTTTACAGAGACCAAAATCAAGGCTCTGAGAGGGGCACCCGAGCCTGATGGCCCCTCACCCCCACTTCCCCCATCCCCCATCCCAACAGGAGCACACATCACGAGCCTTCGAGGCTGGCACAATTTTGCTCAATTTCCTGCCTGAATGGCACAGGGCCTGACCCTCTGCAGGTGCTCCGGAAATGTTCGTGGAATCAATAAAGAGCAGTTAAATCTCCCATCTCCTGAGAGCCTTGTCTCCTCCTCCCTCGTGCTCCCCACACTCCAGCAGGGGTGGGCTCCCATGGTGGTGGCGGTGTCCTCCTCTGTAAGGCCTCTCCAATCGTTCCCTTTTCTTCTTTGCTGCTGCTGCTGCTCCAGTAACCTCCCCCGTTAAGTCTTCCCTGGACCACTGCGATAGTCTGCGCACGGCCCTGTCTGCCTCCCTTTTCCCACTGCCACGAGGTCAGCACAGGGCTTGGTAAAGAACAGCCCTGAGACTGCCATCCAAAGGGCTCCAGTGGCTCCTGCTGCCTGGGGGTGGCATTCAGCGCGCCCTCCCAGGTCCTCCACGCCTGCTCCTCTCGCTCTCACAGACCCACCCACTGCTTAATATACACGCCCTGTGTTTTCCGGTCTCCAAGCCTTTGTTGACCCTTCGGCTGAATATCCCTCCATTCCTCGCAGCCAAATCCCATCTGTCCTTGCAAGCCCCATCACTACCAGGAAAGCTCTAGAAAGCTTCCCGATCCCCTCAGAAGAATTCCTCCTTATTCCAAGCAGGGCCGAGGGGCAGGGAGCCACGTTTCCTTCCAAGAGGGTCCTGGTGTTCGAGAAACTCTCAGCTAGAGGAGGAGAGGGGCGCCCACTGTCTGAATCCAGGGGAGAACGCTGGATTGGTGGCCAGGGGACGTGGGCTCTCGTACTTACAGATGAACACTGTGTGGCCTTGACCTTGTCATATGCTATGAAATGGGCTGGTCCAGCTCTCTCCCATCCATATGAATCGGTCATGTCCACAACTGCATCCTGGCACCAAGCATCGTGCCAAGCAGACAGCAACTACTCAGGAGATACTGGCTGAATGCCCTCCCTGCCGAAGTTCTGAGGTCCTGTGACTCAGTATTGTCCAGGCAGTACTGGGGGTTCACCCAGGACAGGCAGAGGAGGATGCTTATGATACTATCATTGAAGAACAACACACTTTCCCATAAATGATGTTATTTAGCCCTCACAGCTTCCCTGTGAGCTGGACTTGCCTGTCCCCATTTCACAGATGAGGAAGGTGAGGCTAGAAGTGACCTGCTTGGGCCTCACACCCAGGCCCTTGACTCCAAATCCAGTGCCCTTCCTGCTGCTGCGTCCAAATGCTTTCCTTTGCTCTTAGAATAAACCCTAGTCCTCTGTGGCCTATGAGGCCCTGCATGATGGGGCCCCTGAGACCCTCTCCGAGCTCACTGTCCCCCTGCGTCAGAACCACGCTGCCCTTCTGGCAGCTCCTCCAACACCCGAAGCTCATTCTCACCCCTGGGCCTTTGCACTTGCTGTTCCCTCTGCCTGGAAACAGCTCATCCTCACCATCCAGCTCTCAGCTCTAATGTCACCTTCTCAAGAGGCCTTCCGTGCTCACCCAAACTGAAATATGTGTTTACTTCCTTTCCCTCCTCCCCCACCTGAAATGGTCTTATGCACCTGTGTCCTCCATGAGGGTAGGGATGTAGCTGCCTTGCTCACCCCTGTAGGCCTAGTGCGTGGGGCAGTGCCTGGCTGAGGGCGGCTGGTGGTTAGACAGATCCACGCTTTGGGTGTGCTAGAGTAAAACTGTGAGCTCCTGTCTCCCAGGAGAACACGTGGGGGCTCTGGGGCTGGTGGGGTGGTAAGGGGGTCGGGGGGCAGGGATGTGGTAGGTCGGGGACACCAGGAATAGAAGGTGCATCCTGCTCCCAGAAGCTGGATCCGAGAGAGGATGAAGCTGGGAGGTGCCTCCCCACCCTCATCCTCACCATCGCCCCCCCCCCGTCCTCCCCCGACCACCTCACACTCATTTCCTTCCTGGAGTCAGCCTCATTTGCTTTCCCTAAAAGCCGCTGGAGGAGCCAATATGTACGTGATGAATATTTCATCTCCTGAGCGTGGGTTTGCGGGAGAGCTGCGATCACCCGGGGAGGGAACGCTGCCCAGCCGTGCCTGGGAAGGGGGGGGCCTGAGAGGGGTGCTGGCAATAGCATCTCAAAGATGCAGGTTCTCCAGGGTCCACCGTCCTGCTCCTGTGGACACCCTTGGCCTTGGGAGGCTCAGAGCCACTAGGGCAGCCATGAATCTGGGGCACAGACACTTCGTGCTCCCTGGGGCTCCCACTCCTTCCTTGGGGTTTGCCTCTGACTAGGGGCAGAGTTGACCATAAGCTCAGAGGCTCACGTTGCCTAGGCTGGAGGTTTGACTGGCATGGCCGTGGCCAAAGGTGTTGAGTGTTCTGGTCGTTGTATAGAGTGGCTTCTCAACTAGGATCGTGCGCATTCTCTCACCCCAGGGACCGAGGCTGGGAAACTGCAGACTGAGGAAGGGAGGAGGGACAGATAAAGCACTGTCATGCGGGGCAAGGCAGGGGCTGTGAGTGGCCAGTCACTCCTGGGCCATGTCCATCCTCAAACCCTCCATCACGCTTCCCCGCACCCATGACTGCACCGTCCCCAGGGGGATGGTCAAACTGAGCTTCTCCAGCTCTGGAGTCTGACGGTCGTGGCTGTCAGTCACCTGCTCCTTCACCGGTTAAGTGACCACTGGACCTCTTTGAGCCTCAGTTTCCTCATCTGAAAGATGGTGCTGGTGACGCCACCTGGCAGGGTGATTCTGAGGGGCCAGCAGAGTGCCGGGCACATAGGAAGTACTCAAAGGATTCAAGGCCTGCACTCCACACGCACACACACACACACACACACACCCCCCACCACCATTCCAGTTCCATTAGCATCCACCTCCGGTTAGAAAACAAAGGACCATCCATCCCCTCCTTCTTCGCCCAGGTTCTCTCTTCTCTCCCTCCGCCCTGTCCGCCCTTGCCCACCTCACCCCACAACCTTGAGCCTCTGCTCACTAATGAGTTGAGGGGGGAAGGAAGGCACCTTGCTTCCTGGGCCTCAGCCAGCCCTGGGTCCAGATGACCCCTTGCCGGGGAACCCTCGGCCCCAGCTCCAACCCTCTGCAGCCAGCCCCTGTCCCTCCGCCCCTGGCCAGGAGCAATCCCATCCTTCTCGTCCCTACCCACCACATTACCCTCTGAATACTCTCATTATACCATTACTAATTAGGGCCGCTCAGCAAATTGGCGGCCGCATTAGAGGAAGACAGTGCGTGGGAGCATATGGCATAATATCGTATTAATGAACACTCTAAATTCAAACCCGGGTCAGCTGCTCGCTTCTCGCCGGTGTCACCCACGCAATAGGGAAGGAGGGGGAAAAAAGCAGTCAACCTTCCCCTCGCTTTCCTCCGCTGTCTCCAAACACACATTCCCCAGCGTGGGCTGGGCTGCTGGAGGTTTTTCTCATATCTGGAGAGAAAAGTCTGGGCCTTCTCAGGGGCCGCAGAAGGACCTCCCCGTCCCAATCATGTATAAGCGTATGCTTAGCATGGTCGGGAAAAATAATAATTAATAATAATACGCCAGTCTGTGGGCCAGGCTTTTGAGCCAGAATGTCTCTGGCTCCCAATAGCCCTTGGAGGGGTTTTAGCACAGACAGCAAACCAAGGGCTATGGAGGTCGTGGAGCTAAGGTCACATGGCTGCTGAGCTGGAAAGTCTAGGGGGAAGGGACAAGTCTCAGGCGACTCAAGAAGATCCCAGCACAAGACCCTTTCCCCCCTTTCCTCTCCAGGAGTCCAGTAGCACCCATAGAGCCCCGGAGCCCCAAGGTCAACCAGTGAATTCAGGGACACAACTCAGACCCAGATCCTTGTCTTTAAGCCGCTGGGTGATGCTGGGGGTCGGTTCCCCGTCCCTCCCGCAACAGGCTGAGAATTTGGCTTGAGGAGCTCAACTCAGCAAGCCAGGGGTGGACGAGGTCCTTCCTCTTCTCCTTCTCTCTCCCTCCCCTCTTTCCCACGATCCCCAGAGGAGTGCGGAATTCACCGGCTGCTCTGTGAGTCTTGGAGTTGCCCTCCTGCCCCCCTGAATCCTGGCAGGAGGAGGTGAGGGGGGGAGACACCTGCGAGTGGGGGCCCCGTTGGGGTCAGTCTGAGGAGGCCTCGAAGAAGAGGTGAGCTCTGACCGAGGCTCCCGAGTGGAAGGGGAGGACCTGCACTAAAGCTGCCTCTCCGCCTCCCCCCAGCCAAGGGGGCAGCAACCACCGATGCCCGGCCTGGGCCCGTCCAAGGCACCCTGACTCTGGCACTTCTGAGCCAGGCCTGAGCTGAAGGGGCCTCCCCGTGCCATCCGTCTCGCTGTCTGACGGGGTGATGTCAGTGATCCTCTAACGGAAACTGGCTTCCTGAGCTCATAGTCCCTCATTGCACCTCAAGAGGAAGGGCTGTTCCGTTCCTGCCGCCTGCTGAGCTCAGAGCCTGGGAGGAGCACGGGGCTGGTCCACTCAGGCACAGGTCTCCCAACCCCGCCCAGGCTCAGCCATGCCCTGCTCACAGCATCCCTCAATACTGTCTCCTCTGGGAAGCCTTCCTTGGCTGAGACCACAGAGCCTTGGCATCTGAAAATGTCTTAGAAACTCATTTTATGTGACGGCCTCAACCGAGGACCAAGTGTCTCTGAGAGCCCGGCTAGACTCCAGACCAAACCAAACCAAACCCCCCTCCTCCCTCTGCCCAGCACACCCCAACGCTGGGCGCCCAGTTCCCTGGGAGGAGGCGTTATTTGTCTCAGGTGTGTGTATGGGCTAGGAGACAAGATGCATTTCAACTCCAGATGAGTCACAGCGCAAACCTATTCTAGCACCTACCCTGGCTTCAGTCTTCGTGAATTCTCTTCCTCACACCCTCCCTGTCTCCACCCACCTGCGAGGATGGGGATAGGAGGAGATGTGGTGATCAAGGTCCGTGAAAAGGTTTATTAGGGCACACTGGACAGAGCACGGGAGCCCCCATGAGGAGGCCCTCCTCTCCCGAGTTCCCGTCCACCTCTGGGTTTCTGTGATGTATATGTGGAGGAGAGATTAGGGGTGGTAGGGCGCTGACCTCCTTCCAGGGCCCCAGTCTGGAATCAGGGAGCAGTCCCCTTCCCTTTAACATTTAATGTGGCTGCAGGACTTCGGGGAGTGAGTGCCTTCTCTGTTTACTTTTCCATCTGTGAAATGGGCATATTGACACTAGCTTAGCCAAGATTGGGGGGGGTGTCTGTGAAAGACCCACCCTCGGAGGCAGGAGGCTCTGGCCGAGGTGAGTACCGCCAGGCTCCTCCCGAGTCAGCTCCATCAAAATGAAGCACGTGGACAAGCAACTGTCCCTCCCCGGGTCGTCCCAGAAGGGTGGCGGCTGGGGGGTAGCTCTGCAGCGCTGCCCTCTCACGCAGACTAGCAGGCTGCAAGTCTTGAGGGGCGCCAACAGGGGGTGCGAGAGGGCCCCTCCCCAGCAGACCAGCAGCCCCTAGGAGCGGCATCCCCCCGACAGCAGGATGGCCCGACGGGGCCCCAGAACCCAACACGGGGGCGGGGTGGGGGACCCAGGTTACCGTAGGGGGCCCTCCCCTTCCTCCGGCAGCCTGGGCCATGGGGGCGCCCCGGCCGTGGACTGTCTGCGCGCGCGCACTGTGCCCACCCTGCACCCCACCCCCACCCAGCCGCCGCCCCTCCACCCTGGCCCCGAGCCGCGTCGCCCTCTCGCGTCCCTGCGCCCTGCCACTCACGCCCCCGTCATAGGATCATTTTCCTTTGTCTCCAGAACCCGCAGATCCTCTCCCTCCTCTCCGTAGCTCTCCCTGCAGGGGAGCCCAGAAGTAAATAATTGTCGCCCCTCCCGGCCCTGAGCAGCCAGGCGGAACGCGCGGGTGTCATCAAGCAGTGGATGCCAATTACTTTATCCGCCCCCACCAGCCATAACCACGGCACCCTCTGCAGCTCCGCAGCCTCTAGTAGGGGAGGCAAGCCTGGGAAAGGTGCTGGCTGGTCTCTGGATTCCCGAAGCAGCTTGTCTGGACTTGCCTGGGTGTGGGGACACCCCCGCTTCATCTCTCCAGAGGCAGTGATACAGCTCTGTGTTGAAGCTGTTGGCTCTGGTGTGTGTGTGTGTGTCTGTGTGTGTGTGCGCGCGCGCGCGCGTGTGTGTGTGTGTCCCTGCAGTAGGTGCCAAGATTCCAAGGTTTGGCCTCTTCCCCAGGAAGAGTGGCTGAGCTAGAAAGGAGCTGAGAGGTCATCTCCTTGGAAGCCTGAGCTTGGGACCCAGAGAGGTGAGGTGACTTGCCCAGGTGACAAAGACAGCAGGACAGAGCTCCAGGTCCGGGTAAAGTGCACTTTCCACAAGTGACCCCTGTCTCTAGAGCTCTGTCCAGAGACCCCCTAAACAACAGAACCCCAGACTCACACTTTGCACACAGCCTTGTCCCACTGGCCCTGTGTCAAGGGCGAGAACAGGACCGAGTACAGCATTTGGGGTGGGTGCCTAATGCACAATAAAACTTCAGGGCCCCTTGTTCCCAGTTATTAAGACTTCCAAGACAGTAGCAGAAGAACATTAAACCATTAAACCTTCTAACTGCGGGGCACTGTGCACACATCACCAGCCCATGAACCCTGCCCTGGGCTAGGACCAGGTCAGTGTACTTCCTCTGCAGCTGTGAAGGCCTTGAGTAAAATCCCCACACACATTCTAGAAGCTTCTCTGCCTGGAGTCAGGGTTCTATAGCCACCGTGACCCCACTGCAGCCCCTGCTAGGTGCAGTCAGCCCAGCAACTCCAGCCTGGGGAGGGGGAGGTGGGTCAGCATCTTGGCCTGGGCTGACCCCTAGAATCAGGGGGAGCTGACCTGGGGATCAGATTGGATCTGGCTCTTGCAGACGCAGTAGGCATAGGCTCTGGCATCTAAGGGAGAAGCTTCCAGGCTCTGTGGACTTCAGAAGAGGGCAGGGGCCAGGGGTTCTTGGCGGCTGTGCTTCGGCGGTGTTTGCATGTGTCTTGTTCTGATTATAGGCCGTGCAGAATCATTCATTTCTGTGCCTCCCCGGGTGGCTCTTCTGTGCACGGGCTGCACTCAGAGCCTGAGAGCAAGGTGGACATGCTTTACCTTACCCCCAGCCCCCATCCCCGACCCGAGCTGCCCCCATGGGTGCCCTGGCCTCTGTTATGGTGGGTATGTTCCTATCCTCAGGCACTCTGCATTGGAATTCAGGCCCTTGCCAGCCTGTTCCCTGCTTGCTAACTATAAACTATCTGATTTATATTCATTAACCAGTACTAGACAGTGGCAGGCGCAGCAAACTTCGGTGGGAGACATGCCTCCATCGACAGGCGGACTGCATTTCAGTTAATTAAGGGGCTGTAATTGTTGTCCAGGACAAGGGTCCCCAGGGCACAGGCTTTGTAAATAACTACCCTCCGCTGCCCCCACCTCTCACCCTGCCCCTCCCTCCCTCCTTCCCAGACCTCAGAAGCCAGGTAAAGGGAGCTAGGGCCGGAAAGAAGGCTGTGAGAGGTGGAGGTGAGACCTGGATGCGGGGGGGATGCCCTGCCGACATCTCAACCCCAGAAAGGCCACAATCCTAGGACCTGGGGTGGGCTGGGAGGAGTCCTGGGCAGAGCACGGTGCGGCTGGGTCATAGGAACCTGGGTTTTACTGCCCAAACTGGCTCAGTCCAGGAAGGCAGAACCTGCCTGCACACACATACACACACACACACACAGTGCACGTGTACTCACACGCACGTACACCCCACAAAGCCCAGTAGTTTGTGCTGTTTCCCCCTCTTCTGCCTACATACCCATCCTGTGAGCTCAACCCTGGAACCTGGGCACGGGGCAGGCTTTCTGGCATCTGTCAGGCACTGGGGGACTTCAGTGGGCCCAGCAGCGAGCTAAACAAACAGGGGGTTGCCATCTCACCAGCCCCAACAAATGGAGAGGGAATCTCTTACAAGAATCGAATGAGGAAGGCTTGTCCCCTCTGGAACTCTCAGACCAATGGGGGGACCTGCAGTCTGATGGGGGCATGGGAGTGTGATCAGAAGATCCCACTCTGGTAGGGGAAAGGGTCCCTCCTCTCAAGAAGTTCCTGGTCTGGTAGAGAGAGAGGAGTAGGGTGCGGCCTGGGAAGACAAAAGTGGTGAGAGAGGCGCGTGTTGAAGACGCCCAGAGCAGCCAGTGTAAATAGACATCATGCAGGCGAGTGGGCCATCCCTGTGGCCGACAGAGCAGGAGAGGCCTCCTGGGAGAGGGGTCTGAGCAGGGCTTTGAATGAAGGGTGATCGAGCCTCGAAGTGGGCTTCATCCAGCGCTTCTCTGCGCAGGTGTCTCCAGGTGCCCACAAGGTGCTGGGGACAAAATGGCAAATAAGACCAGCAGGTTCCCTGCCCTCCCAGAGAACAAAAGGATGGAGATGTGTGTGCACTCATGTGTATGCAGGCCTGTGTGCACGTATGCATGTGCTATTTGGGCATATTTTCTAAATATCTATTGAGTGCTTGCTGCATTTTATTTTATTTTATTTTTAATTTATTTATTTTATTTGTTTATTTTTGGCTATGTTGGGTCTTTGTTACTGCATGCAGGCTTTCTCTAGTTGTGGCGAGCAGGGGCTACTTTCGTTGCGGTGCGCAGGCTTCTCATTGCAGTGGCTTCTCTTGTTGCAGAGCATGGGCTCTAGGCGCATGGGCTTCTGTAGTTGTGGCACGCGGGCTCAGTAGTTGTGGCTCGTGGGCTCTGGAATGCAGGCTCAGTAGCTGTGGCCCACGGGCTTAGTTGCTCCGCGACATGTGGGATCCTCCCGGACCAGGGATCAAACCCATGTCCCCTGCATTGGCAGGTGGATTCTTAACCACTGCGCCACCGGGGAAGTGCCCTTGCTGCATTTTAAACCTATGAGACACAGGAGAAAACGGCCAGCATGACGGTGTTTCTGCCTCCGTGGAAACTGCATTGGCCCACGCAGGTGTGTGTACACATAGGTGTTCAGTGAGTGCTCATGCTCTGTGTTCTCTGGGTTCTGTGTCCGTGTGTGCAGGTCCCAGAAAGGACTCACTCAGACCTTGATCCAGGATTCACATGGCTCTGCGACTGTACTACTTCGTGACCTTCCCCATCCTACCCTCAGAACTATCACCTTCCGACATTTTGAACCTGTGACCACTTCTGCTCACACCTCACCACCCCCATCCCTTGCCCAGAGAACCCACATGCGTTTTGCTTTCAGCCTAAAAAGGTATCAGCTGCCCTTGAATCACTGAATAATCACCTGAAGGCAAATCAGAATTGAGTTTTGTTAACCTGGCTTTTGCAGTTTAGGATGAACTGTGCCCCTCTTCCTCCTCCTCACCCCCCATCCCATCCCTGGCATGGACCTCAAGGTTGACCTTTTTATTTTTGCGGTACGCAGGCCTCTCACTGCTGTGGCCTCTCCCATTGCGGAGCACAGGCTCCGGACGCGCAGGCTCAGTGGCCATGGCTCACGGGCCCAGCCGCTCCACGGCATGTGGGATCTTCCCGGACCGGGGCACGAACCCGCGTCCCCTGCATCGGCAGGCGGACTCTCAACCACTGCGCCACCAGGGAAGCCCAACCACAACCTTTAATGTGACTTTTGGCAAGATGCTCCTGGGAGTAGGTACTTAACTTGGATCTATCGAGACAGGGTCGAGCAAAGAAGAGAAGTTTCTCTGTCCTCCCCCCACCACCTCTCCACCCCCATTTCCACCTATCAGCCCTTATCTGGAAGAAAAATTAGAGAGTTATTAGGAGTTTCATTAGGGGTGAGCAGGTTGGTAATGAAATTACATTTCAGCTCCTTCTCAGCCCCTGTAAGTATTAAGTGGTTTGATCAATGGTGTTCACACAATTAATTCTGCCTGATTGCGGAGAGTGGCTGTATTGACAGTTGGCTTTCGCACCTCGAACTTTGTCTCTTCGCCAAAACGTGCCTTCAAGAAGGAAGCTTGGAGGGTGAGGGTGGGGACCCCTGTCGATAAAGGCCTTTGCTGAATGCCACATTCAAGCTCATAGATTATTTTTTTCTTGAAGCTTGTAAGGAAATTTCGGTATCACAGAGCAATTATTGAACTCTAGACCAGGAGAGGTGATATGACCCGCCCTCCTTCCTCCAGTGTATGAAGTGGACTGGCACCGCGGGAGTCCCCGTGCCAGTTCTCAGGCCTCCTTCCCCCGGCCTCTCCTGCCTGTTATCCCAGGCTACCAGGAGAGCCTGCCTTGGAGCCCACTCAAATCTCTGCTGCTTCAGTTTAATCCACTGACCCTTGTTGGGTCTTCCAGGGATATGGAAGGCAACTTTTATCTGGTCCTTTGTGAAACGACACTACCAACAATAGAGGTCGTGTTCTTGAAGACGGGGAGCCTCCAATGCCTGGGACCCTGCCCATCAGGACGTGTATCCTTCCCATCACCCCCCAGTCCACGTCCCTGCGGCCTCTGGACATGCTGCTCTGGTGAGGATGCGGAGGCCCTCACACCAGGGTTTTGGGTTTGCTGTGGCTCTTTATACAATCCCAGAGTAAGTCCTGCTTCTCAGTAATGTCTCCCATGGGAGAGCCCGAGTTTCCTGGAGGGGAAGGCTGTAAAAATGTTGGTGACAAGGATGTGCTGGGAAAGGGGTGGAGGGGCAGAGAGAGGGGATGGAGAGACTAAGACTGGGACCAACAGTGACATTCTCTGAAGGCTCACATGTGCTGTTTTACAGACATGGTTTTGTGAAATCCTCCCAACTGCCCCAGGAAGTACATTCTCTTTTATTCCCCTTTAGCAGATGAGCAAACTGAGGCCCAGAGGAGTCAAATCTTTCCCAGACTCCACCACTTGTAAGTGGTTGAACTTCCTGAGAGGATGGGAGAGAATCATGTCTTCCCTGCTCAGCTAGGCTCACTCAGTTGTGCCAGAGACCACCTCCACCTCCAAGAAGTCCTCCAGCAGAAGTAGAACGTGAGGGGGTTGCCCATACGCCCATCACGCATCCCTGCCTGCACTTTTTTTCTCAACATCAAGAAGGCTTCGGCTTGGGACTTCCCTGGTGGTCCAGTGGTTAAGAATCCGTCTTGCAGCGCAAGAGACGCCGGTTCGATCCCTGGTCGGGGAACTAGGATCCCACATGCTGGTGGGCAACTAAGCCCAAGCGCCACAACTACTGAGCCTGCGCACCTCAACTAGAGAGAAGCCCACGCACCACAACGAAAGATCCCGCGTGCCGCAACTAAGACCCAACACAGCCAATAAATAAATAAGTAAGTAAGTAAGTAAGTAAGTAAGGTTTCTGCTTCCTGCTGGCTTGTCTGCCTGTGTATCCTGAGTATTTCTGTTGGGTCACTTGTCCAATTCTGGCAGCAATGGGCAGATCGTAACACCCGGCCCCCAGTACTGGAGCATCAGGGCTTAACAAAGGACACCCTAGGAGGAAAAGGATTCTGTGCTCCCTGACTAGAAGGAGGTGCTAAGAATGAGGAGGCCAGCTGGTCAGAGCCTTGAGTGAGGGGCTTCTAGTCCAGGGAGTGGTCTTTCATCCGGGTGGCTGAAAAGGAAAGGGTATGATTATTGGGCCCTCCTTGTCTTCATCGTACACCTTCACTCCAGATCCCAGCTCAACAACCATAATGACCAACAATAAAGGATTTAGGCCACCATTTTCCATACATTCATCTGATGGAATATTATGGGACCATTAACAGTACATAATAACACGGGGACATCAAGGGTGCGGGTGGGAATCAGAATGGAAACAGTATAAGCCCAGTTTGGGGTGTGTGTGTGTGACTCTATGTCAGACCCTAGCGCTGAGCAGCATCCACACCTCTTCAACCTAATCCCGTGGGGCAATAATATTATCCTTTTCTTATAAATGTGGAAACTGGGACTCAGAGCAGTTAGATAAATTACCCAAGGCTGCACAGCTAATAAGTGGTGAAGTCGGGATTCCATTCCAGACTCTCTGACTCCAGCACCCGTGCTCTTAACCGCCACCCTATGATGACCCCGTATAATTGGCCAATCCTTTTCACTCTACGAAGTGCTTTAATGTTTATGATCTTTATAAAAATATTCACAACAGCTCTATGAGGTGCCTATTAAAGAGCCCATTTTAGGGCTTCCCTGGTGGCGCAGTGGTTGAGAATCTGCCTGCCAATGCAGGGGATGCGGGTTCGAGTTCTGGTCTGGGAAGATCCCACATGCTGCGGAGTAACTGGGCCCGTGAGCCACAATTACTGAGCCTGCACGTCCGGAGCCTGTGCTCCACAACAAGAGAGGCCGCGATAGTGAGAGGCCCGCTCACCGCGATGAAGAGTGGCTCCCTCTTGCCACAACTGGAGAAAGCCCTCGCACAGAAACGAAGACCCAGCACAGCCATAAATAAATTAATTAATTAATTTTTTTTAAAAGCCCATTTTATAGATGAAGAAACAGAGAAGTTAAGAGACTTGCCCAAAGTCAGTGTCATTCCACGCTGGCAAAAGAAGGTCTCAAACTCAGGTTGTACTTGACAAAGCCCTGCACTAGGTCAAGAAGAGAAATAGACAAGAGAAGGCAACACACACAGATGTCAAAACAGACACAGCAGAGACCAGGAGAAGGGAAGGAAGAGCATTCTCCTCCCTTTGCCTGTCTCTACTCAAATGTAGAGGGGAAAAAAAAATCATTTTAAGCAGGTGACTTACAGCCTTGAATTTAAGAAAAATGCATGGAATTAAGTTCCTAAAAAGCCAGGAAAGCTGAACCAAACCATCATTGGGGCTTGAAATGAGATTTTATGTTTTCCCATTCTGGGCACTGAGCCTTCAGGGGTGCCACGTGCCAGGCTGGTGAGGACCACTTGTTCGTTAGAGGCACTAAGGGTTGGTGGCCGCCGCCCAGCCTGGCCCTGCCCTGGTGAGTGCCAGCTGCTTGCAGGCCTATCAGAGGGCTGGGCTCAGAGAACAGACCTAGGGGTGTTCTAGCCCCTTGCTTTTCCGAGTGTGGTCCACAGACTGGCAACATCACCTGAGAGCTTGTTAGGAATGCAGAGCCCTCTCCACCGAATCAGAATTTGTATTTTAACAAGACCTGGAGGTGATGTGTCTGCCCATCACAATTGCAGAAGCCCTGCTTTAGCTAAAATCTGAATAGAGGAAGGACAGGTCCAGGTCTCAAAAGCCCCTTCTCCCTCTGCCCGCGGTCCCCAAGTTCTGAGCAGCTCATACAGACCCTGGGATCCCTGAAGCCTGACAGCATGTGGCCATGGGCACAGGGGAAGGAGGGAGAGAGGAGGCCCTCCCCAACCCGAACCGCTGGAGGTGCCTGCCAGCCACAGCCAGAGAGGGTGGGGGTGGGGAAGTTTTTCCTTGTCAGCACATCTTTCTGGAAGGAGAGTCAAGGTGCCCCTAGTTTCCCCCTCCCGCGTGGGGACCGAGTGTAAGGACGCCGTGTGCAGAGATGGCAGGGCAGGTGGCCAAGGGCGCTGGGTTCACCTTCCCCAGAGGCACCAGGGCTCGCCTGGTCTGTCCCTGGCCCTCCCAGGCCGGTACTCCCAGAGCTGGTCTCAGAGGGTCAGACCGAGGAGCTGCTTCTCTCCAGAAAAGGGGGGACCTCTGTCCCCTGCCTGCCTTTGGAAGGTTGCTTCCCCAGCTCCCGCAGAGGCACCTGCTCCGCCCCAGCCTGCTCCCCAGCCACCTGGCCAACCGGGCTGGGACCTCTGCTGGCCCCTAGCACACCATCTCCTTAAAGACACAGCTGTGCCATGTTTCTTCCCAGCGTATCCACCCTGAGCACAGAGACGCAGAAGCTCCAGTCTCCAAGCCTGGGGAAGGGGCTGGGCTGTACCCTTAGCCCCGAGAACTAGTCATCGTCTCGTCCAAGGGATTCTCAGCCCTGGCACACACCTAAATCACCTAAGGAGCTTTAGGGAATACTAATGCCTTTGGCCCAGCCCAGGCCAATTAAATCAGAATTTCTTGGGCTAGTGGGGGAAGGGGGAGGGTCATTTTTAATATGTATTTAAATATTTAACTAATATATTTTAAAAATACCGACTCATGTGCAGCAAGGGAAAAGGAAGCACTGAGCCAGTCCATTGACCTCACTTTCCTGAGGAGGATGTGTGGCCCAGATAATCCAATAGTGTAGCTGCATCCCAAGAGAAGGGCTCACTCAGGGTCCCACAGCAGCCGAGCCAAGACCAGAACATACCAGGCAACACAGTGGGCTCTAGGCACTAACAAGTCTACCAACCTCAGGGCCGTATGACCTTGGGTGAGTTTCCTAACCCTCCTGACTCTCAATTTCCTCACCTATAAAATGGGGATAATCATGCCTAAATGATAGACTCATAGCAAGGGTACCTGACACATGTAGGTGCTCAATAAAATGTTGCCACATGAATGAAGGAAGGATGGATGGATGGATGGTGAATGAATGAACACCTAGACTGTCCCCTGGGATTGGCATGGGGTTCTCTGCTTAGAAATCTAAAATCTGCAAACCAATCCCAAGAGAATCCTGCTTGTCCAAGGTCCTAGAGCTTTTGAAACTTCTACTGGGAGGGGTCACGGCAGAGAACCAGGCAGTGGGAGGCTTTCCTTCAAGGGGCCCCAGGATTTCAGGCCAAGGTGTGGGTAACTTGACAGAAGAATAAGCGTTTCATTCATTTTCCAGCCGCCTCCTGCCCAACGCGGTTCCACTGCAGTGGCTCTGGCCCCATTGTGGGAGGGCCTGGATGCTCACCTTCCCCTTACCCCTCTCCCTCGCTGGAGCCCAGCCAGGGCACCTGTGAGGTCACAGAGATGCTGGCACGGCCGGCCCCTGGGGTGGGGAAGCCAGGCAGGGGCCCCCTTCCCGTGCTGGCCAGGGTGAGGTCTAGCCAGCAGAGGAAGACGGGGGTGGGGGTGGGGGGCCCTCTCAAGTCTGGTGACGGGTAAGTGACCTCCTCAGAGGGCTGGAGGAGGGTGGAGGAGGGGAGGGGGTGATGGGACACCCCTCTCAGCCTCCCCTCCCCTCCGCTGCAGGCCCCAGCAGGCACCTTGCTGCCGCCACTCCCAGCCAGTGTCCTGGTTCTCAAACCTCTCCCGCCTGCTCTGCTTAACTGCCGCTGTTCCCCTCCCGTTGGAGCCACAGGTCCTGGCCTTCCTTCCCTCAACTGCCCCACCCCCACCACTTGTCACCACAACCCCCAGGCGCCCAGGTGAACCAGGACAGGGCCCACCCTAATCTCCTTCATCACCGCTCTGATGAGACAGAAATCCTGCGCATGGAGAGATCAAACTAACTGTAGTGGGACATGAGTGGGGGCAGGGAGTATCTCCTGGATCTGAGCTGCCATCCTGGGCAGGAGGGGGGGCACTGGCTTGTTTTCCTTCCTTGAGCAGGTACAAAAGAAGCCACATTAATACAGCCCTGCCTTTGAAGCTCACCTTTGAAACCCGGGTTCCTGGGTCTGAGCCAAGCTGGCTCAGCCGCTAGTGCCCTCTCCCCAGCCACGCCAGCCACCCCTCCAGAGATGCTTCGAAATGTGAGATCAAAGGGTCCTGGGCCCCTCCCCACCGTGCAGTTAGAGCCCTGGGTTAGGAGTAGCTGTGGTGAGGCTCGGGGAGGGTGGGTGTGCTGTGCACAGGGTCCCCTGCAGGAGTGCAGGCCTGGATTTCAGGGCTCCAAGACACATATGCTCCCTAATAGGGACTGGGCGTCTACACACGTGGTTGGGCCTCATTTCTTCCTCGCAGTTGTTATTGTGTCCTCTGTCCCATTTTACAGATGGGGAAACTGAGGCTTTGAGAGGTTAAATAACTTATCCAAGGAGTTAGGATTGGAGGCCTCATCCCAAATCTAGGGCTATCTCCCCACTGGAAAGTCCTACTCCCACCTGAAAGGTAATTTTCAATTCTTGGTCACCAACCCAGTTATATGCTTCAGTCCCCAAAGCCAACAGCTCGCAAAAGGCTGCCATTTTCCTATTTCAAAGTGGCTAATGTCAGGGGGCCCTCTCACCCCTCCCCACCCTGCACAGGCAGGACAAACAGACATCCAGGGCTCCCCCACAGACCCCAGTTTTCCTTCTTCTGGAGGCACATCAGCGCTCACGTTGCCTTTGTGTTTGCTGCATGGCCGTGAGAACTGGAGAGCTGGCAGTGGGGTTAGCAGGGAACCCAGCCTCAGCGCTGAACTCTCCTTAAAATAAAGGAGCGGGCTTCCCTGGTGGCGCAGTGGTTAAGAGTTCGCCTGCCAATGCACAGGACACCGGTTCGAGCTCTGGTCCGGGAGGATCCCACATGCTGCGGAGCAACTAAGCCCGTGCGCCACAACTGCTGAGCCTGCGCTCTAGAGCCCGCGAGCCACAACTACGGAGCCCGTGTGCCGCAACTACTGAAGCCCGTGCGCCTAGAGCCCGTGCTCCGCAACAAGAGAAGCCACCGCAATGAGAAGCCCGTGCACCGCAATGAAGAGTAGTCCCTGCTCACCGCAACTAGGGAAAGCCCACGTGCAGCAACGAAGACCCAATGCGGCCATAAATAAATAAATAAATTTATTTTTAAAAAAAGAATAAAGGAGGGATGGGAGGGGCTGGCCCCTGGGCAGGGACGCAGCTCTTTCTCAGGTGGAGAGAGCCCGGGGGGGGAAGGCTCAGCCCCACTCTTTCCAGCTGGGCAGCTGAGCCTCTCACCTGACCCTCGGCTTCCTCTCCTTCCCACCACCCCTCACCTCACTCCAGACTACCTGATCAAAGGCAAGAATTCGGGAACCATTAATGATCTCCTCTTCCTCCTCCTCCCTCCGGCTCCCCTCTCCACCCCTCCCTCTGCTCTTCCTGCCTGGACACAAATAACTGTTTCCCAAGGTGGAACCAGACTGAGTTAGAGGCGGAAGGGCCTTCTACATCGGGCTCCTTCATTTTACAGCCGAGCAAGCTGCGGCCCAGAGAGGGTGACTCTCTTAAAGTCACAGAGCGCATTCGTGGCTTGGGACCAGGGCAATGTTTAGGTCTTTGGAAACCTAAATAATGAACTGATTTTGTTTCTCCCCCAGCAAAAGTGTTTCAAAATAGAAACAACATTAAACTGTGAAACATAGGACTAATAAAAATCAGATAGAACTTACTGCAGTGGTGGAAATGGCCCTATGGTGGCCAGTAGCCACCTGTGGCTCTTGAACACTTGAAGTGAGGCTAGTGTGACCGAGGAGGTGAACTTCTAATTTAATTTAATTTAAATGAATCTAAATTTACCTGGAAATAGCTGCGTGTGACTACTGGTTGTTGAATTGGACATCCCTTCCTTCTAGATTTTCTGCTTGCAGAATTCTGGTTCAGTTTATTAAAGTGAGAATTTGGGGGGTTGGGCTTTGTTTTAGGGGTACCCCAAACCACTAAGTCTGTCTGTTGAGTAATCTAGTCCTTTCTGGAACTCAAATTTGGGTCTGTAAAGGGTGATAAACAGTAAAATCAGATTCTAGGGAGGGACTTCCCTGGTGGCGCAGTGGTTAAGAATCTGCCTGCCAATGCTGGGGACATGGGTTCAAGCCCTGGTTCGGGAAGATCCCACGTGCCGCGGAGCAACTAAGCCTGTAACCCACAACTACTGAAGCCCGCACGCCTAGAGCCCGTGCTCCGCAGCAAGAGAAGCCACCGCAATGAGAAGCCCGCGCACCGCAACCAAGAAATAACCCTCACTCACTGCAGCTAGAGGAAGCCCACGCACAGCAGCAAAGACCCAATGCAGCCATAAATTAATTAAAAAAAAACATTCTAGGGAATATCAGAAGAGGAAGGGATTGCATCCAGTATGGGGGTAAGAGTGCCAGTTGAGAGAGAGTTTCATGGAGGAGACTGAGATAGACCCTGGAGGAAGTGGGAACAGCATAAGGAAAGACACAGAGGCAGGCAGTTCAGGGTCTGCTCAGGGCCAATGTCCAGTGCCCAGGGAAGTGGGAACAGCATAAGGAAAGACACAGAGGCAGGCAGTTCAGGGTCTGCTCAGGGCCAATGTCCAGTGCCCAGGAGACATAGAGGCTCAGCAGGACACACAGATTCCCTAGGCCTCTGAGCTGCAGTCCCCTTCACCTTGTCATGCTCTGACTGTTGTCCAGTTTTCCCAGGGAGACTGTGGTGGCCTTGCGTGCCGGAGGGGAGGAGACCCATCTGGAGTGATGGGAAGGAAAGTGGGGAGCCAGATGGCCATGGGCTGTGTGAGAACTGAACAGTGGTGGGGAGCCCGGGGCCTCCCCATCTGCATCCTAACTCTGGCAGAGACACCAGGAGGGCAGGACAGATGCTGAGGCCATTTAGAGTCACACCCCAAGGAACCGTAGCATCCCAAACTCGTCACCTAAGTTTCTGGTCCAGCGTCCTCAGTAACGGCCTTCTAATCCAGGGGCTTGAGAGTAAGGACGTGGAGTCTGACCTCCATGGTCAGTCTAAACATTTAAAAATTGGGGATCCATAATATACAAACAACTGAAAATTAATATGACAAAAAAAAGAACTTGACAGAAAAAAAAAGGTGGGGGGTGGTGCAAAGGATGGGAACAGGGAATTTACAGAAGAGGAGACGCAGATCAATGGTCAATTATCAGGAAAGAATAATCAACCTTGACACATTGTACACTTAAATTTACGCCATGTTATATGTCAATTATATCTCAATAAAGCTGGGGGGTGGGGGGAAAGAATAATCAACCCCACTAGTAATCAGGACGGTGCAACTAAAACAATCCTGTGACACCATTTCACAACCATTCGATTGGCAAAATTAAAAGTCTGGCAATACCTTTGTATTGGTGTGGACACCCAGACACCATTGGCAGGAGACTATACAAGGGTTGGGAGATTATAAACTGATACTTCCTCTTTGGAGAGCCATTTGGCAATATCTCATAACGTTGATGATGCTGTACTCTATTGTGGTAGGCTGTCATATTGGTGGTCCCCAATGAACTATACCTTGCAGTATCCACACCCTCCCTCATTGAACTCTAGGCCTGTCCATGTGACTTGCTTTGGCCAACAGGATATTAGCAAGAGTGAGACAAGCAGAGGCTCAATAAGCACGTGTGCAGTGTGGCTTGGAATCCTGGGCCACCATGCTGTGAGGAAGCCCAAGCTGGCCACAGGAAGAGGCCATGTGGAAGAAAACTGAGGAACTCATCTGACAGCTAGAACCAAGGCCCCACACATATGGCCCCAGTTGAACTGTCCCAGGTGTTCAAGGGGCCCAGACTGAGACCTCAGACATTGTGGAAAAGAGATCGCTCACCACTGTGCCCTGCTTGAATGACTAACCCACAGCACGGTGAGCAAATAAAAGGGATGTTGTTTGAAGTCACCAAGTTTTGGGGTGGTTTATGATGTAGAAATAGAAAACTGATAAACCTGTCATCCAGCAATTCCATTCCTAGCTCTATGCCCAGGGAAAACTTTGCATGTGTGCACAAGGAGATTTGTACAAGGGTACGTATCACAGCCTATTAATAAATGAAGAATAAACTGAGGCATATAACTTCATTCAATGAATATGGCACAGAGCCACATGGAACAACAAGGATAAAATGAAAACATGCTGAAGGAAACACCCAAGGTGCTGAAGTTTACATACAGGATGTAATATATAAAGTTGAGAGGCATGCACACCCATACAGTATAGTGCTTATGTATTGATAATCTAAAGTTAAAACCTGCTTGTAAAGAATAAACCCTAGGGCTTCCCTGATGGCGCAGTGGTTGAGAGTCCGCCTGCCGATGCAGGGGACACGGGTTCGTGCCCCAGTCTGGGAAGATCCCACATGCCGCGGAGCGGCTGGGCCCATGAGCCATGGCCCCTGAGCCTGCGCGTCCGGAGCCTGTGCTCCGCAACGGGAGAGGCCACAGCAGTGAGAGGCCCGCGTACCGCAAAAAAAAAAAAAAAAAAAAAGAATAAACCCTCAATTCAGCAAGCTGGTTCCCTCTCAGGAGGAAGAGAGGAGAATGAGCCTTGGGAGGAAGAGACAAGGAGTTTCCATGGTATCTATAATGTTTTGTTTACTTAGAAAATATAAATCTGAAGCGAAAATGGCAAAACATTAAGATTTAACAAAGCTGGGTAGAAGAGACTTGGGTGTTCATTATATTATTGTTTATAGTTTTCTCTGTGTGAGAAATATTTTATAATAAAAAAGATAATTTAAAAAATAAGAATAGAGGTGGAAGGCTCTGAGTAGTGAAGGATAATTTAAGAGGAGATAGAGGCCTTCCCTGGTGGCACAGTGGTTAAGAATCCACCTGCCAATGCAGGGCACACGGGTTCGAGCCCTGGTCTGGGAAGATCCCACATGCCGTGGAGCAGCTAAGCCCGTGCGCCACAACTACTGAGCCTGCACTCTAGAGCCCACGAGCCACAACTAATGAGCCCGCGTGCCACAACTACTGAAGCCTGCATGCCTAGAGCCCGTGCTCGGCAATAAGAGAAGCCAGCGCAATGAGAAGCCTGCGCACCACATTGAGGAGTAGCCCCTGCTCGCCGCAACTAGAGAAAGCCCGCGCGCAGCAACCAAGACCCAATGCAGCCAAAAAAAAAAAAAAAATAAGTTAAAATTAAAAAAAAAAAAAAAGAGGAGATAGATTTGGAGAGAGGGTTCTGATGCCTCCTAGGCATGGTCCCAGCTTCCCCTTTCCCAGGGCAGCTGCATTCCTGCCCATGGGTTCAAGTCCTCCCCGTACCCTTATCACAGAGACCCTGTTTCTATTAAACAACAAAAAAAACTTCAAATAGTTAAGTTGCTTCAGCCTGCGGGGGTGGCGGGGGGGGGCATGCAGGGAGGGGTGTGCAGGGAAAGAGACCAGTAATAGACACCTGACCAAGACTCAGGAGCTTTGAGCTGCGGTCCCAGCTTTTCACAACCCCCTGCATGACCTTGCACAAGGTCTCTCTCTGAGCCTCAGTTTCCTTATCAGCAGTGTGAGATTAGCGGATCAGATCAGGCACAATCAAGCAGACAGAGCTATCAGAATCAACATTCCCCCTCCACACCCAGCCAAGGTGACCAGAGTCTCTCTCCATAAGGCAAAGGAAGCAGGCATTTGAAAAAGCCCCTGGGGATTGTGGTACCCACACCTGGGCAAGATGACCTCTCAGAACCCTCCAGGCCCAGCACTGTGAGAATCTAGGATGTGGTAGTCTCTATCTAAATTACGTTAGGATTGTCAGCAAAATTAATAGGGCGCATCTGAGGTGTCCACTGTACACACTTCCCCTCAGGCTAGTCTGTCTATCCATCCATGCATCTGTCCATCCATCCACCTATCCATTCCCAAAACATTTATTGAGTGCTTATTATGTGCCAGGCCCTGTGCAAGATTCTGGAAACTCAACAGGGAATGAAGTAGACGTGATAAAAATTAACACATAAATATCAGCCACTTCAGAACACTTTACATTTATTATTTATCCTCATAAGAGCTCTGTGAAGTAGACATGATTATCCCGTATTACAGATGGGGAAACTGAGGCACGGAGTGGTTAAGTATCTCACCTAAGACCAGCAGAGTATAAGTGGCGGAGCCAGGATGCAGCTAAACACTCTGCACCATCACCCTCTGCATCCTTCCTGGCCTCCCACTCGGGTCCCTCTTCCTGGGCTTTCCTCCCACACCTGTCTACACAGAAGAGCACATTTCTCTCAACGGCGACCCCTCACCTCCCACCGGACAGGGAGGAGGGACTCTGAGTGACACAGGGCCAAGCGGGCCTGCCATGTGTTGGAGGCAAGTCTCACCCCTTGTGTTTGTGAAGTCAGAGAGGGCCACGAGCTCCTGCACAGAGGGAGGGAAGGCAAGAGCCTGGATTTCCAGAGCCCAGGGGGAGGGAAGAACTGGCTTCACAGGAGGTGGGTGGGACAGGGTAACAGGGGACCCAGAAGCCATCAGCACAGTAACTACCATTTACTGTGTGTCTGGCAGTGATTCAAGGAAGTGCTTGACAAACATCTCATTTCACAAACTCCCTTAGGTGATAATCACTACTCCCATTGTATGAACGAGACAACTGAGTGCAGAGGGGCCGGGTGACAATCCCAGTGGCTCAACTGGAATCTGAACCCAGGCTCTCTAACAACAAATACTTCTTGTAGGAGCCAGGCACTGTTCCAGGCTCTGAGGACAGCAGTGAGCAGGGTGGGCAAGCTTCCCGCCCTACTGGAGCTCACATCCTAGTTGGAGCAGACAGGCAGTAAGTGAGCAAACAACTGATGATCGTCATTTCAAGTAATGACAAGTGTTACGAAGACAAAGTGCCCGAGAGGCTTCAAAGTGCACAATGAGAGTGCCCGAGGGACTTCCATTCCTTACAATACAATGAACTGGACACCCTGCCCCAAACTTCTAATGCAAAACACCTAGAAACCCAGAGTAAAATATACAAACATCCCATTACAGGGAGAGCTGAGGTGGCAAAAATTGAGGGAAATATCAGGGGTCCAAACCAAAGAAGAACCTGGAAATCTGAAGCTTCCACTGCTGGTTTTGGCAATTTTGAGGTTAATAGTCTTGGGAGGGTCAGGAGACAAGCTGGGGAGATGGGAATGAGACACTCATCTCCTATACACACCACTAAAGCCTAGACCCTTGAAAAGCTACACACTCAGTAAAGAGGAGAACTTGGGGATTGGGAGTGGGGATCTACTTACTCAAAGGAAAATCAACAGAGAAACGTGACTGTTCCTGTCTTCACCTGGACCCTGACTGAAAAGGAAAAAGCCTCTGGTGAGAATTCCATAAGCACAGGCCTGCCTTCAAATAGGTAGGGGTCTACTCTCCACCATCATGTGGAGCAGGAAAACCCAAGGCAAAAAGTGAACTAAAATGGACCTAAGCTGGTATTCGCCTTAGGGTTGAGGAAAGGCAGATTGTCTCTGGAGGGACCTACCTCCAACCCAAGCCTCTCAGAAATCTCATAAATAAGTCCTTCAAGCAGAAGCCTACGTTCCAAACACATAGTACACATCCTACAAGGAAATCAGCAACCATGAGGGAGAGCCTGCCAACACAATGAGCAGCAGGTTTAGTCCCTGTGAATTTCGTCTCATGGAGTTCTCAAACAGAGAACCCCAAATGTATATATTTAACCTGTCAAAAGAGGTATACGAGGGAATTAAGTATGACTAAAGAGGCAACGTTGGACTGGTGGTCAGGGAAGAGCTTGTGAGGAAAAGACATATGAGATAAGACTTGAATGAGAAGGAGCTGACCTCCTGACAGGAGAGGAGCATTCCAGGCAGAGGAGACAGCAAGTGCAAAGGCCCTGAGGCAGGACTGCCCTAGGCCTGTTGAGGAGCAGAAAAAGGCAGTGTGCTGGCTGGGATGACCTTCAGGGACCGTGATAGGGGATGAGGTGAGAGAGCTAGGAAGGGGTGGGATCACACTGATGGGCTCTGCAGGTCCCGATGAAAAGTCTGTTTTTATTGTAAACGCAATGGGAAGGCACAGGGCTTAAAGCAGGAGCATGCCGCGATCTGATTTGCATTTTTAAAAGATCCCTTTGGAAATCCCGTGGCAGTCCAGTGGTTAGGACAAGCCACGCGGCGCAGCCAAAAAAAACAAAAACAAAAGAATGAAAGATCACTTTGGTTTGCCACGTGGAGAAAGTAGGTGACGGGGTCCATGTTAGAGCCTAAGACTCCAACTCTAATCATCTCTAGAAGAAGACTCTCCTCACCCAGAGAGGGGTCCCAGAGGAGTATATGGGGAGTAAGTGTGTGAGATGGGGGTGGGGGGTGGGGTTTGGGGGAGAAACTGTTGGTCTGTAAACTCAACCACAGAGACAGAAATAAAGAGCTGAGACTGGGCAACCCACTCTGACCAAGCCCCAGTGCCCAAATTAGTGACTTAATCCACTGAGTCACTTGTTCAGTAAAATGCTACTGGGTGTATCCTCTGTGTCAGGAGTAACCATAGTCATCCTACCTGCTGGGGATGCAGAGCTGTGAGGCCCAGTCTCTGCCCTCCAGGAGTTTGCATTTAACAAAGAATGGCAACCCCTGGGGAAGGTTCTGGGCTAGGGAAAGCCTCTGGGAGCACAGAGGGAGGGTAAGGGTCTGTTCTCAGGGAGAGACAGGGTCAAGAGTAATTTCTTAGAGGGGGCAGCAGGAGTTGCTCCTCCCCCCCATCTCCCAGGACCCACCACATCTCCCGCTAAACATTCCTGCACCTGTCTAAAAGAGTGGGGTGGTTGAACCTCTCCTACCAAGAGCCCTCAGCTGAAGGAGAACTTCCCTGTCGTCCACTGTGGAAGGAAGAGAGGAGACAGCAGCTAATGATAATAAGCACAAGCCTTAGATCTGGGCCTCTTTCACTTCCATTCCCTTACTTGATGATGTCAGCCAGGCTGGGATCATTACCCCATTTCACAGATGAAGAAACTGAGGCTCAGTGAAGCTAAGTGCCTTATGCGAGGCCTCACAGGGAAGGTGTGGCTGGGCCCACACCAGAAGTTAGTCTTCTGTTCCAATGCTCTTGAGAGGAATATCCCTGTGGCTTTCCTCTATGTCCACTGCCCTCACTCCCGGTCCCACCCAACTGCCCTCTGCTCCCCATCAGGGCCCCAGCAGCAGAGGTAGTGACAGCCAAGCTGAAGCCAGGAGCAAAGAAACTCGGGGCAGCCACACCAACTTCTGGGCCTGGGCATCCCAACTTCTCTGCAAGTTCCCCAGGAAGAGTTCCCTGGAATGGGGTGCAGGGAACAAACTTTATAAAATTCTCTACAACCAGCCAAGCGGAACCTATTTTCCCTCACAATGCAATTAACAGCACCAACATTTACAAAATATGATTTCAAGCGCTTTGGTTAAGTAGAGGAAAGTATATTAGATAGCAGCGAGGGGTTGATCTTAATGTGCATTTTTTTGAGAGACTTGCATTTTCTTTGTGCAAATAAAGAGGCCCTAAATTCTCCATAGGCACTAAAATCAATGCAGTGGAACCATGATAACAAACACAGGCTCCACTTTTTGCTACATCCCCCAATTAATTAAGCCTTTCACGGGCATGTAATTAGGAACATTAGCAAGTCATAAAATTGCCGTGAGTCTTTAAATTATGTGCTGGCCCTCAGCAATTTGTTTTTAATTCCTTCTGAAGACAATGGCACTGTGGGGCCCAATAGATCTTCCGAGCGGCCTACTGTGCTCTCCTTTATTGAGGGAGGGCCGGCAGGCAGCCAGGGTGCCCCGACTTCGCTCCCAGGGCCCAGGAGGGCTGCGAGGCTCTTTCTTTCTTCCTCTTTCTTTCCGCCTTCCTTTCTCTTCTTTGTTTTTACTTCCCCTCTAATTCTCCTTCCTCCCTCCCTCCTCACTTTTCCTTCTTTTTCTCTCTCCCCCTTTTTTTTTTTTTTTTTTTGCGGTATGCGGGCCTCTCACTGTTGTGGCCTCTCCCGTTGCGGAGCACAGGCTCCGGACGCGCAGGCTCAGCGGCCATGGCTCACGGGCCCAGCCGCTCCGCGGCACGTGGGATCTTCCCGGACCGGGGCACGAACCCGTGTCCCCTGCATCGGCAGGCGGACTCTCAACCACTGCGCCACCAGGGAAGCCCTCTCTCTTCCTTTTGACCTCTTTACCTCCTCCTCCTCCTCTTTCCTTCTCTCTTTCCTCCTCTGTCTTTTCTTCCCTGCTCCCCCTCCCAGCCGCCACCCCAGCACCAGGCTCCTCCTTGCCCTTCCCATGATCCCTCAGGAGCGCTGGGCACACAGGACTGCTTCCCCTCCCCTCCCCTCCCCTCCCCTCCCCTCCCGCAGGACCCAGCCCCTGGCCCCTGATTCCCATCCACGTTGTAAAGGACCATCAGAGGCCATCTAGCCTAACCTGCCGCCTGTGTGATTTATAGCATCGGTTACACTCCTTGGGAGCCAGACACTGAAGCAATCTGGAGGTGCTGGAGGGATGAGGGGCAGGGGTTATGACCCCACTCCCACCACCCTTCCTCCTCTGAGGGAAGGGAAAGTGGGAGGCAAAGCCGAGGGCTGTGGTGTCCGCCTTGCCAGCAAAACGCCCCTGAGAGGGTCCCCATTGGCCTTTCACTCATCTGCCGGGGCCCCCTGGGACCCGAGGGAGCTGGAGAACCCTGCTCCCCATCCCTGCACCACCCCAAATCCCCTGCCCCCGAGACTGTTACCCTTCCAACTTTACAGCCACCAGCTCCAGGACGTAGGGGAATTAGGTCTTTGCGTTTAGGGCTTCTAAACCAAGCCCTGCCCTTACATCCTCCACCCGAGGCTTCCTTTTCTGTCAAGCAGAGGTTTCTGAGTTATGAATCAAGCTCTGCTAGAAGATGATGTGGAGCCTGGAATGGCAACTCCCCAGGCCTAATGGCACAATCCAAGCCTCCTCCAGAATTTTGCTGAAATTCTGGCTGGGCCCCCTCTGCCTTCCTCTGTACTATCAGCATCCCCTCCCCACTCCTGGAGATCACAAGGCTTCTGGGATATCTTGGGATCCTCACAGTTTAGAGCGGGGAGGAACATTACAAAGGAGCAAGTGAGAACCACACCAAGCAAGAGGTCAGGAACAAAAGACCTGCTTGCTCAGCGGCCGACCACTGTGACCATCTCTTGTCCACAGCTGCCACGGGGTCAGTGGCTCCTCTGATTCTCAATCTCTTGTCAGCTTCTCTTCTCACTGAGAACCAGCTCTTTCTCTCCGCATCTCCCAAGTACGATAGACATTGCTAGTGCTCAGTGGTATTCTCGGTTCTGCTTTGCCTTCCAGGCAAGACTGTATTCCCGGCCCCACTGAGGTTAGACAAGGCTATGAAACTTACATGGGCCAATGAAAGGTGAGCAGAAGGGGTATGTGTCACTTCCCGGTAGAAGTCTTTAAGAGCCGATCTTCAATTCTGTGTGTCTTTTTACCCGGCCCCTATGGAAGCACTTGCTGGTATGGAGGTGCCATGGTGGAAGTGGCCCGAAATCCTCAAACCACACATGGTGGCAACTGCTCTGGAGAGCTGCCCAGACCCAGCAAAGAATTCGCATGAGCAAAAAATAGATCTTTGTTGTGTGAAACCACTGAGATTTGGGTGATGTTTGTTACCACAGTGTAACTTAGCCTGTCCTGACTAATCCACCAAAAAAGATCCTCTGGCTGGTCCAGCTAAGACCTTACCTGAGCCAAGGTGGGGGGTTAGTTGCCTTTGGATCAAATGCATAGCTTGCCTCAATCCGGGAAAACAGTTCTTCAATTTATGTTTCCTATTCTCAACAGAATAAACATTTAACTTATTTGCAAGGCTCTCGGTGGGCTGACCCCTGCCTACCCTCCAACCACATTTCCTGCTATTCCCAACCCTCTTCCACATCTAAGGCCCAGACACACTGAGCTCCTCCTTTTTCCCGCAGCAAATCAAGCCATCTCTTTATACCTGCTTGTTCCCTTTGCCTAAAATGATCTTCCAGTCACACCTCCTCCTGAGGAGGAGATTCTACTAAGTATTTTAAGGTCCCAGGTCAAGTCTTATCTATTCTTTGAAGTCTTCCCTGGTCAATCCTGATGTGTACCCCTCCTGGCACATACTTCTATCGTAGACTTCGCACGTGAACTTTTACTTATTTGCTTATCTGTCCGTGTGCTCAGCCCTCCCTAGACAGTAAGGTCCTCGCAGCGTGACTAGCTCCTCAGTCATCCCTGGGCCTCCCCCTCCCTCCCACACATTGCTGCCAACAACCAGCACAACAAGGCCAGTGTCTGCTGATGGCCTCCCACTGCCCCGCCTCTGCTACACATCGTACCTAGCTGACCTCCTTGAAGGAGTATTATCCTCATCTTCACTTCACGTCCTGCAGAACCTCTCCATCCTACGGCCTCCCCTTATGGTCCTGCAATTTCTCAATAATACTCTGTTGAATGAATGAATGGTTGCCTGCCTGAAATTAATGATTGAATAAGTGAATTCTGACTTACACACACAGAGGCCAGGTCTTCGTGGGTCATACCTGTGAAAGCCCACCTCCTCCCCGCGTCACATATGCCTGCTTTACAAACTGCCCAGGCTGCTGTTCACTTGTCTGGGTTTTTTTGTTTGTTTTGTTCTTTTGCCTGAGATTTTCTTTCATTGACTTTCTAAAATTCACCCAACAAAGGTTAACCATTTCAAAGTGAACAATTCAGTGGATTTGGTACATTCACCTTGTTGTGTAACTGTCACCTCTATCCAGTCCCCAAACATTTTCATAACCCCAGAAGCAAACCTTGTACCCTTTTAAGCAGTCATTCTTCATTCGACCCTCCCCCAGCCCCACCCCCACCCCTCCCCCCCCACCCCCTCCCCGGGCACTTTTAAACCAGGGAGTCTGTGGATGGGCAGGGGTGTCCCCAGGGGGAAGGACATGCATTCCCGGGCCCCCCAGGAGGCACACGCAGGCAGTCCTGACCTGAACCAGCAGCCCTTGAGATTTCTGCTAGCTCCACACCAAGGTAGGCCGGGTGCCCCAGGACCCCAGCCCAGGGCTCTGCTGGGCCCATTTTGAGGCAGCCACATTCCGTAGGAGAGGCAGCTGTGATGGGGAGCCTGGCGAGCAGAGTCTAACCTTGAGTAAGTGTTTTCTTGTTGTCATCCACAGATCTAACTCGAAGTCTGCCGAGAATACCCGGCGGGGACATATATTACACCCAGAGCTCTTTATCTCGCACACGTGACCCTGCCCATCGTGAGCTGTGCGTTTTATTCTCGCTGGTAGGACAAAAACCACCTCCCACTGCAGCATATATCAAGGGGAAGAATGTTGGACTTTCTTTGCATTAATATAAATAGCTGTTTAGGCCTCACTCCCCACCCCAGGACCCTCTGTGCACCTGTCCTTCATCTACTCTATTTGGCATCTGGTTCAAGTTTGGTTTATTTAGAGCCCAAGTCGGCAGGCTTTTACATATTAAAGGTGCATTTTAGAAGAGCACTTTCTATTCTAATTTGGGGGAGCCAAGCTCTTTAGGGCTTTCAGGAGCGGTGTCCACCTGATTTACATTTTCCCCACTGGAGCTGAGCCACCGAAGCACACTAGAATGTAAATAATAGTGATGGAGACATGTATCTTTAAAGATCCATTTTCTCTCCATGTTTTCTCTCTTTGCGGGGAGCGGACAGGCCAGGGAGGAATGGAAGTACCCAGGCTGTGGGGGTAGAGGAAAGAAAGAGGAAGGAGGGAAGACACAGTGGGTTCCTTGGGAAGGCTGGCTCTGAGGGTGGAAAGGTTGCAGTTCAGGGGGTTGGGATGGGGGCAGGGTTTCTGCAAGATGGCAGTCAGCAAACTTGGCAGGGCCAATCCCTTCTCAGTCTGGGGAGAGGCTACTGTGCTGCAATTAAGCCAGTATTCAAATATTGCTTCCTGTGTGACTCTGGAAAATTCACCTTGCCTCTCTGTGCCAGAGGACACCTATCAGGCTATGGGCATCATCATAATCACCCCATCCAGGGCCGGCATGAGGTATCCATGAGATGACACCTATAAAACACAGGGCATAGTCCCAGGCACACAGTAGTTGAGCAACTTAATACATGTTAGCTCTTGTTTATTATTATTTTCTTTGTACATTTTGTCTTCTATGCCAAGCCCCAGTGCCCTGCACATGGTAGACACTCGATTGGCGTGTATTAGCTGGACTCCCCATTCATTCGATGTCAAAATATTTACCTGGGGAATTCCCTGGTGGTCCAGTGGTTACAACTCTGCGCTTTCCCAGCTGAGGGCCCGGGTTCAATCCCTGGTTAGGGAACTAAGATTCCACAAGCTGCGTGGCGTGGCCCAAAAAAAAAAAAAGGGAAATTCACCTGGCTCCTACTCTGGACTATGGACATGGCCCACGGTCCTGGAGAAAGATGATGACTGAGGCCTGGTCCCTCTTCTCTACCCACCTGCCACTCCCACAGAGGCTCCCGTCTGACCTACCTCTTCAGGTCCCCATCTGAGCCCTGCTCTCCCTTGCTTTCAATACCCTCAGTCCAGGACCTCCTCTCCTCTGTTCTTCACCTGAATAAATCTCCTTCACCTCTTCCAGGAAGACTTCCCAGCTCTCCAAGCTGGGTGAGATGCGCTCGTCCCTTCAGTCCACCACACTGCTTACCACCCTGTGTGATCACTCTTTTGTGGGTCCATATGCCATATAGAGTGTAAGCCCCAGGGGGGGAGAGGAAGAGTGTCTGTTCTGGTCATCAGTCTATTCCCAGCCTGACACACAGTAGGTGCTCAACAAATGTTTGCTAAGTGAAACGATGAAGTCGATGCTTTCAAGGCAATCACAATCTCGGCAGGGATGGACCCACATACACGTTGTTGGCCACATACAAAATGAGTTTGGGGGGGCAGCTGGGTGAGTCAGGAGGGCTTCCCAGAGGAGGTGACAGTTGAGAAGTGCCTTGAAGAATAAGTAGGGGCTGTTCCAGAGCAAGAGGGAGAGAATTTGAAGGGAGTGAAAATTTGACAAACGAGAGACCCTGAATGAGTACAAAAAGAGGTAGAATTCATTTCTGGATTTTGGACCACCTCTTAGAGGTGGGAGGGGACCCATCTGGGGGGTGTTTCCCAAATGTGGGCACTAGGCAGATCTAATTGCGAACGGCAAGGAAAGGGTGGAAGGAGCAGGGAGAGGATGCCCACCTGCCCTACCCCCCAACCCGGCTTAGGCCCGAGACCAGGAGCACTGAGGAGGAGGAGATGAGAAGAGGCCCTCCTGGCCTCAGTTTCCCCATCCCGGAAGCTCTGGCTGATGTGACTGCTTCAGGAATGCAGGGGAGAAAGCCTGGGGCCCTCGCTCATGAGCTGTCTTGCAGGTGGAAGGCCGGTGGAGACAGGGAAAAAAACAGGAGAGGGGAGGGAACGAAAAGAGAATCCAGTCAGGTGCGGGAAGTGCACTTGATCCAGAGAAACAGGGAACTATGGGGGAGGGAGTGGGAAATGGGAGATGGGACAGGAGGGCCGAGGGGGCGTGCAGAACGGGGTGGGGGTCGGGGAAGAGCCTCCCGGGGAGGTTTGACTGTAGCAAGTGCTGGGAGAGGAGAAGGAGCAGCGGGGGAGGGAGGACAGGAGGCGGAGAAGGAGATGAAGATGTTCTCTCACCTTCTTCCTGGAGAGAAGCGGCCAGGTTGTGATAGGGAGAATGGCGGAAAGTCTCACTGGAGCTGTTGGTTTGAAAGAATTTCTCTTCGGAACAAGCTTTTTATCAGTCAGCCTTAAAGACCAGGATCCCTCAGAGGCTGCCGCATCTTCCCCTCTCTTTCTCTCTGTCTTACACTCCTTTCCCGTTCCCTGTGGCTCCCTTCGCAGCTCACGTCCCCTTTTTCGGCCAGTGTCTATCTCTGTCTGTGCTTTTTTTTCCAGGTCCTGGGAACCCTGGCCATCTTTCTCTGCCCGGCCTCACTGCTGGCCGACAGCAGGCCAGGCCCTCCTCAGAATCTCAAGGGGGCCGTGGGGCGGAGAGGGCAGCGGGCAGGGCCTAGGCTGGCAGAGACTCCTTCCAGGCTGTATGTCTCCTTTGGCCAAACCATGGAAGCTCTCTGGACCTCTGTTTCCTCCTCTATAAATGGACAGGGTCAGACGCTGTGACCCTTAGGACTGAGGTGGTGGGCAGGCAGGTATGACAGTCCTCAAGGCAGGGAGAGCCTGCGGCTGTCCAGGAGAGGGGATGCCTTAGAGCTGGTGCGCCTTTACCTTCCTTTATCACATGAGGTCCTGGGGCGGGGGGCTGCCCAGGGTCCTACAGTCCTGTGCTAGCTGACCTCCAGACCTCACCCGGGGAGGGGGAAGGGAGAGGTCTGGGCCTGTGATGGGGGGCAGGGGGCATCAGGGCTACCTTAAGACCTTTAGGTGTCCCTCTCCAAATGTAATTTAAACACCCACCAACTCAGCGATAAATAGGTATAAGGAAGGCCAACAAATTTGATTCCCCCATGTTACTTATATGCTTTCTTAGGAATATTAAATTCTTTCCAAAACCATATTTTGGTGGTCCTACTTTGCTGGTGCTCTCGGCCTGCCCGGTGTGTAATCTAGCACAGCCCACCAGGACATAGCAAACCTAGAGACCATGGGTGAGCCAGGGGCACAGCCACAAAACCCCCTTTCGAGCTGTACTTCAGACAGTGAGGTTGGGGCAGAGAGGAACCGGCCTCTCCTGAGGAAGATGTGCTCTAGGCCAAGCTAGGAGGCCCTGAGTCCCAGGGAAGAAAGGGGTGGGGACAGCCTGGGGGCCCTGGAGGCCCAGCCTCCCTGCCACCACTACCACTCCAGCCAAAGCTAACTTTCCCACCATGGCCCACTATCCAGGTGTGACTCTCACCTTTGCCCTGTGTCCACAGCAAAGGCAGGTTTGAGGAGCAAAAGGAGAAGCTATCCTCCACCCCCTGGACTCGCCAGCAGGCCTCAGAGGGGGTGGATGGCAGGAGCTGGCTTGGAAGGAGTTAGTTAAAGAAAAAATACTCCGAACACTCGGTAAAACTGGTAAGGCAGTCTAGAATCAGGACCATCACAGTAAGCATAGGGACCACTGCAATGGGATTTTGCAAGGATTTGGGGCTCAACTCCAGATACAGCGTCGGCAAGTGGGACTTTGTAGCCAAGGAGCCAGGTGGGGGTCAGTGGATGGAAAATTACTAAGAGGAAACATCAGGGGTAAAGGGGGTTACCGACCCGCCAGAATTCTTGCTGAAAACAGGCCAGGGCGATCAGACATCCCCTGGGGGTATCAGATATGGGGGTGAGGGAGCTCTTGCCAAACTGACTTAATAGGGTTCTTGCTAAAACTGGATTTCACAAAGAAATGCACAGATGGGCCTAGGAGAAGGTTCGGGAGGCTGACTAAAGTTCGGTCAAGCAGAGAGTCTCTGTCAAAGAGAGGGGAGCGGGGGCTTCCCTGGTGGCGCAGTGGTTGAGAGTCCGCCTGCCGATGCAGGGGACATGGGTTCGTGCCCCGGTCCGGGAAGATCCCACATGCCACGGAGCGGCTGGGCCCGTGAGCCATGGCCGCTGAGCCTGCGTGTCCGGAGCCTGTGCTCCACAACAGGAGAGGCCACAACAGTGAGAGGCCCGCGTGCCACAAAAAAAAAAAAAAAGAGGGGAGGAACCAGCCTGGGTGGAGTGTTGACAGTGCGTCAGGTGCTCTCCCCACAGGAGCGGAGGAGTCTCGGTCCCATTTTCCCCAGGGGACACTGAGATGTGTGCCCAGTGTCACATGGCAAGTGGCAAGCGAGCGGAACCCATGCGGAATCCATGGCAGGAAAGGTGCTGGCCTGAAGGCCGAGTCAGGAAAGGTGGAGGCCTGGGCCCCTGCCTTTTTCCACTTGCCTCTCCTGGAGCGTTAATATTTTATGTTCCCTACCACCCTCGTCCAAGATAACCTGGCTTTTATCTGCGCCCTGTCTGATAGCCTGGAGGACTCATCTCCTGCCCCTGGGTGTTAATGCTAAAATGCTAATGATTTGTTTTTCTTGCAAGGGATAGGGCGTGGGGTCAGGGGTTTCCTTGGAGCTACCAGGGGTTTCCTTCTTCCAACTCTGACTCTGCACCTGAGGGCCCCCAGCCCAGAGGGGTGCGTGACCCGGGGAGGAAGGAGGATGAGCAAACGGTGGCCTGGGTGTCAGGCCCCGAGTGGCAGCTCCAGTAGCCCCACCTCTGGGCCAGCGACTCTAAGCCACCTCTGAGGTGCCCACCCTCCAGAGTTTGGAGGTGACCCTCCGGGGCACCCAGGTCCCCTCCCCTTGCCTGGCCCTGCTTTTCCCAGGCGCCTGGGATGGGAGGGGGCCGGGCTGGGGAGGAGCAGGGAGCGGCCAGGCCGTGTGTACAGAGAGGGCTCAATTTCACAGGGCTTGCTCCTGAGTGAGTTTCGCATAAAAGGATTAAGGCGAGAGGAAGTGCAGAGGAAATGGGGTGTTGGACACCTTGTTAAACGGGCTGTCAGGGCTCCCAGAGCGTGGGTGCTAACTCTATTCCCTGCCTGCGCCGGGTGCAGGCTTAGCCATCACCTGAGCGATCAAAGATAGGGCCGCGGAGCCCAGCCTGGAGGACGGAGAGGCTGGACCAGCCAGAGGAGGGAGGCCCGGACCAGCACCCCGACCCCCAACACGCCCCCTCCTTCAGGCCTCATTCCTGAGGGAATTCCACTGGGCCAGGGCCGGGGAGAAGGGGAAATGAAGGCTCAAAAACTCTTCTCACCTGGGCCTGGAGAGAGCTCCGCCCCGGGATTAAATCACAGCATGTTTGGGGAGTGAGGGAATGGGGGCCTGGGGGGCGCTGGACCTAATGATGTGTGGATTATCATTTCCTCCCTTATCTAACACCAAGGGACATTCTTTTTCCTGAGCCCAGGGAATTGGCTCCGTTTGTGAATGAGTCTGATTGGATCAGCACTTTTCCTGAAGAGATAAGGGGGTTATCGGGATGGGGGGGTACTTCCTTAAGGGAGAAGGGCTGCCTGAGGACCTGAGATGGGGGGGGACTTGCTGTGGGGAGAGACCCCGAGGCTTGCGGGCAGAGGCAGCCACCCACCCGTGCAGGGCATCCCTGCTTTTGTCCGTGTCTGTCCCCTGCCCTGTCTGGACCACCTTCTGGCCACTTCACCCAGCCAATTCCTACTCATCCTGGTTCAGGGTTCACAGCCCTGGTTGAACCTTCAATCACCAGGGAGACTTCAGCCGTGCCCAGGACCCATTTGAGACAGAAGGAACCAGAAGCCCTGGGGGGCTCAGGTATGGCATGGTTTTCGAAGCCCTCTGGTGAGTCTGAGGAGCTGCCAGTGTTAAGAGATGCTTGTCCAGGAAGCTTTCCCTCAGGCCAGGCTGGGTTCGGCTCCCACCCGCTCTGTCTCCTCCGCTCCCTGGGGCACATCTTCACAAGTCACACCTACCACATGCTGGTTTTCTGTTTACTTGTCCGTCTAGACCTTCCACCCCAGACTGTGAACACCTGAATGTCGGGGCAAGGGGCACTCACCATTGTCCCCGGGGCTTCATCCTACAGATGGTGGACCGTCAATACACACAGCACTGAAGACCCGAGCACAGAAGCAGGAGTTAGTCATCTTCCTGTCGCTCTCTGTCGCAGGGGTTGATTAGAGTTAGTGCCCGACAAAGTGACATCTGTGCGTTGACTGCATGATGATCAGTTTCCACCTCTGAGATGTGGGCATGTGGAAGAGTTAGCAGACACGCCCTCATCTTGCCTACGGTTGGAGGGGGAGGGGGCTTCAGGATGATGCCCCCTCTGTTCCCACCATCGCCACCACCACCAATTGTCTTTTATTTATTTTTTAACAACTTTAAAATTTTTTAAATTATTTATTTAGGGCTTCCCTGGTGGCGCAGTGGTTGAGAATCTGCCTGCCAATGCAGGGGACACGGGTTCAAGCCCTGGTCTGGGAAGATCCCACATGCCGCGGAGCAACTGGGCCCGTGAGCCACAACTACTGAGCCTGCGCATCTGGAGCCTGTGCTCCGCAACAAGAGAGGCCGTGACAGTGAGAGGCCCGCGCACTGCGATGAAGAGTGGCCCCCGCTTGCCACAACTAGAGAAAGCCCTCGCACAGAAACGAAGACCCAGCACAGCCAAAAATAAATAAATAAATAAATTTATTTTTAAAAAAAATTATTTATTTATCTATTCGGCTGCATTTGGTCTTAGTTATGGCATGCAGGATCTTCGCTGCGGCATGCGGGATCTTCTGTTGTGGCACATGGGCTCTCTAGTTGTGGTTCGCAGGCTCCAGAGTGTGCAGGCTCAGTAGTTGTGGTTCGCGGGCTCTAGAGCACAGGCTCAGTAGTTGTGGTGTGTGAGTTTAGTTGCTCCACGGCGTGTGGGATCTTTGTTCCCTGATCAGGGATCAAACCCACGTCCCCTGCATTGGAAGGCAGATTCTTAACCACTGGACCACCAGGGAAGTCCCCCGATTGACTCTTAAATGCTTTCACCTGGGGGAAATGAGAGTTTAGGTCTGTAAAGGGCCAGAGAGTAAATATTTTGAACTATGCAGGCCGTTCTGTCCCTGTCAAAACTACTTCACTGTGATACACAGAGGCAGCCACGAACGATACACAAACGAGCGGGCATGACTGTGTTCCAATTATACCTTATTTAAGGATGCTGAAATTCGAATTTCATATCATTTTCACATGTCACAGAATTTCTTCTTTTGATTTTTTCAATAGTTTAAAAGTCATTCTTAGCTTGTGGCCCAACAAAAACAGGGTGGAGCCAACTGGATTTAGCCAACGGGCTGTCATTTGCAGATGACAAATGACATCTATGCCATCTGATTTCTACGACAGTATTGGTGGTGATTTCCCAAGTCCAAGCTTAGAGCTGAACACCGCTGTCCACCCACGTACCTCTGAGGTTCCCAGGGACCTGGGCCATGCTAACTGCCCCTCAGTAAGATAGAGGTGTAGGGCTTCCCTGGTGGCGCAGTGGTTAACGCCTGCCAATGCAGGGGACACGGTTTCAATCCCTGGTCCGGGAAGATCCCACAGACCGAGGAGCAACTAAGCCCGTGTGCTACAACTACTGAGCCTGTGCGCCACAACTACTGAGCCCGTGCGCCACAACTACTGAGCCTGCACTTTAGAGCCTGCTAGCCACAACTACTGAAGCCCACGCACCTAGAGCCCGTGCTCCGCAACAACAGAAGCCACTGCAATGAGAAGCCTGCACACTGCAACGAAGAGTAGCCCCCGCTCACTGCAAATAGAGAAAGCCCGCGCGCAGCAACGAAGACCCAACGCAGCCAAAAAAAAAAGGAGAGATAGAGGTGTGTGTGAGGGGACCCAAGCAGAAGCCCTGATCCCTTCAGGGATGGGGGAGGGACCGTGAAGGCGATGAATCCCAGAGACATTCTGATAAGTAATATGGTTTCACTTCAGGTCATTTCCTGAAAGTCAGATCCACTTTGCACGTGAGGACGAGAGCGGGGAGCTTCAGAATTCACTCTTGGGGCCTCCAAATTAAAAGCCAGATAGGATGTAGCTTTTGCCTGGGCTGCATCTTCATCTGTCAAGAGCAGTTATCTTCATCGTCCACCGCTGGGGCCTGCTGCTCTCATTCACCCCTGCCCAGCACCCGCTTTGTTGTCTCCTCCACATGGAGCACCCCAGCGGGGAGTGGGGTCCACTCATGTGCCCAAGATCCCACTGGTTATTCAAACCAGGAGGGAGGTGAGATTGGGGGCCCCAAAGGGAGGACTCACCCAGCTGCGTCTTCAGAGAAACCTGCCACTTCTGGCCCAAACTCCTAGCCAGAGCCTTGCCACTTGGGGCCTGGGCCAGACTCCTGGAGTTTCCCTCTGGGGAAAAGGTTGGGAATTCTCTATAAAGGCCCAGCTATCTTAGAGGAGAGTGGCACAGTCTGATGCCCAGAAACTGCCATCTCCAGGCTCTGGAGGAGAGATGGGAAGGGAGGTAGGAAGGTAGATGGGGCCACAGAGAGGACCCAGAGAGCAAGGGTCTCCGAGTCACACAGTTTTAGTCCCAGCTCAAGCCTTTACCTGCTGTATGACCTTGGGCCAATCGCTTCACCTCTCTGAGTTTCAGCTTCTTCAAGTGGGATAGTCTTACCAGCCATGCGCCTCTCAGGACAGTACATTTTAAGGCTCACAAGAAGGCCAAGAGAGCATCATGGAGGCCCCAAAGTGCCATTCCCGTTCAGGGCTATGAGTCAGCGTGTCCTGGAGGAGAGCCTGGGAGCAGTGGGCTCTGCAGTAGGACCACTGAAGTGATGGGGGCCCTTGTTTTCTCCCTGCTCTCCTCCCACAGCTGTTTTGGGGAGGGGGCTTGGAAGCTGCTTTGGGGTGTTTCTTTGTCTCCCTCGTGAACCAGAACTATCAGACAAATTGACATCATAAAAAAAAAAAGACATTCTGTAATCAGCAGACTTGGGTTAAGATTCATCTCATCACTAGTGTGATCTCTGGTAAATTAGCCTCAGGATTCTCATCTGCGACATGGAAATAACATCTCATTGGGCTAGGGGTGACAAGTGCTTAGGAAAGTACTTTGTTAACCTAGTGGGCTGCACACGTGATCATACAGATTTATAGGTCCCCTCCTCCCTCCAGCCAGTCACAGGGGTCTCCCCCAGTCCTACTAGCCTTGTTCTGTTGACACCTCTACCCCACCCCACCCCCAGGACATTTGTCAGTGCTGGAGCCTGCCCTAGACGTACTACTCTTGATTCACTGCAGAATAGGGCTCTTTACCCACTGACTCAAACCATCCCTGGGGTTCCCTCACCCTCTGTGGCTGAGCCAGACCAGGATGAAGCTTCCAGCCCTGCTCTCCCACCTAGTGGCCCTGGCCCATCACCTTGGACCCCAGCCCAAGGCATCCAAGGCCTTGAGCCTTGACTTCCCTGCCTTGCTGTGTGAGAATCCCAGGCCCCAAATCCCACGCACTCCCAAGTTAGGGTGCCCATCCAAGGCAACCATGCCCTGCACTCAGTAGGTGCTCAGTAAATGTTGTTGGCTGACCAGTTGAGGGCATATTTTATTGGCCTTTGGTATAACCCTGTTGAGAGCAGTAAGACCGTAGTTGCCTTGATCTTCAGGGACCAGCAAGATTTAGATGTCATTAGGGGTTCAGATATTAAGATGTGGGGTGGGATGACTCACGATCAGCAAAATAATGATCCTTCTAATGACAAGATGAAGATGGGGATTCTCCGGCCCTGTTTCTCCACCGGGACATGGCAAGTGATATGTTGTCTCCCTTGAATGGAATTTTTTTCATTCATTCATGCCCTCGGCAAATACTCACTGAATCCCTACTGTGTGCCAGACCAGGGAGGGGGATGTCAGCAGTGGAGCGGAAGGGCACTCGAATAAGGAAACGTGGCTTCCCAGCTATTAAAAAATCAGGACATTTTCCCGGAGGAGAAGGAATGCGAGTGGAGGTGGGGAGGTGGGGAGGTGGGGAGGTGGGGAGGGCAGGGACGCGGGCTGAGGGGCTGGCTCTTTCCAGCAGGTGCAGGGCAGTGCGGCCAGGTGCTGCGGTTGACAGTGAGTGTGAGGGGGGCTTGGCCTGAGCCTCCCTAACCCACCTTCCTCTCCCTTTGTTCACCTTCCACCCTGGCCGTGGTAAGAGGAGAGCTGGTCAGGGGGCCCCTTGGCACCCAGCTCCTGAAACCCAGCGACACTTGCAGGGAGGGTGGGAAAGGACTGGTTTGATCTGAGTTGGCCCCTTCAAGGCCGGGAGATAGGTGGGGGAAGAGGAGGGAATGTAATTAAAACAACAACAAAAAAAACACCTTTGTGACTGAGAGTTCTCAACTGGAACAGCCCGACAGCTGGGCCCAAAGCCAGGAGGTAGGGCTACAGGCAGGTCCCGGGATCTGGTGACCCTTCGGTGCCCTCAGGAAGGTTTTGGGCAGGGGAGGGGGAGACTGCTGCTCCCGTCACGCCCACCCCTCCCCCAGCCAGCCTCCTGAGTTCCACCTTGTCTCTCTTCCTCCAGCCTCATGTCTCATTAGTCTGGGGTCTCGAGAAGGAGAGGGCCTAGGTATAGAAACTTCCAGAAGGGGAGGGGTGGTGAGCTTTCACTACATGTACCAGCTAGGCCTCAATGCCTACTGCTCCCGACCCCCGCCAGGCAGCCCCAGGCCAGTTCAATGCCAGCGTGAGACACTAAGGAAGCCAGGACAATAAAGCAGGCCCTGTCCCCTGTGACCTCAGCTGGGCACAGGAACTGCTCAAGACTGTGCGATCAGGGCCGTAGTGGTGGCATCTATGGGTGCTGTGCAGGCTCAGAGATGGGAACGGTTCCCTCTGCCTGGAACCAGAGAGAATAGCGGGTATCCAGAAGCGTCTTTATGGTTGAGTAGGAGTTGGTCAGGCAGAGAAGCAGTGGGAGGGCATCCTTTGCAGAGGCAAAGCATGAGCAAAGCATGCAGGGTAAGGGAAGCTGGGTTTGAGAAACTGAGGCCGCTTTGCAGAACCGGATCCGAATGCCCGTGTTGGAAGTCCAGCTCCACTTTCGAGCTGGGTCACTTTGGGCAGTTTGCTTACCCTCTCTGCACCTCCATGGCTTCATCTGTTACAGGTGTTAATAATGGCTGTGGTGATCATTAATGCTATTTTTTTTTTTTTTTTTTTTTTGCGGTACGCGGGCCTCTCGCTGTTGTGGCCTCTCCCGCTGCGGAGCACAGGCTCCGGACACGCAGGCTCAGCGGCCATGGCTCACGGGCCCAGCCGCTCCGCGGCATGTGGGATCTTCCCGGACCGGGGCACGAACCCGTGTCCCCTGCATCGGCAGGCGGACTCTCAACCACTGCGCCACCAGGGAAGCCCCCATTAATGCTACTTACCACTCTTGGCTCTCACCCCTTCCAGGCATGGGTGGGAGGGATTTTCTGGCCCCGCTGTGGTTAGGTGGGGTCATGTGACTAGTCTAGGCCAATGAGCTAGCGAGCAGAAGTGTCATTTCCAGGCCAGGATGTTTCACGGTCGGCGGGAGGGCCTCCAGCACCTTCCGGTTTTCTTTCTGGCCCAGTGCAGTGCCCGAAGGGGTTAGAGATGTGACTGCACGATCTGTCCGAATCTCCAAGTCTCTCCGATGAGCAGAGTCCCTGAGCACCCACACTAGACACGTACTTTACTAGACAACCTTGGTTGTTTAAGTCACTGCCACGTGGGAGGTGTTTGTCACCACAGGAGAACTTAGCCCGTGCTCACGGAGGGTTGTGACTGGGATGCCATGAGCTAGTACAGGTAAAGCGTGGGACCCATGGCACTGACATTTCACATTCCATACATGTGAGCTGCTCTCATCATTAGTTTGGTTAGGGAGGTGGAGAGACGTAGCCATGGAAAAGGCTACGACGGGAAGCAGAGCCTGCTCAGGAAGCATCTTGAACACCAGGCTCAGAAGCTCAGGATTGAAGGCAGCAGGGAAGCAATAAAGATTTTTTAAACAGAAGAATGACATGCTTTACAGACAGTTCACTCCAGGACTTGGCAAACAGCAGACATTTAATAAATATTTCTTGAAGGAATGAATGAATGAATGGAGTTTGGAGGAAGAGGGACCAGTGAGGACACAGTCTCAGCAACCAGGTATCCCATGGAGAGGGCTGGACCCAGGGCAGGTGCCATGCAGTTGGGTGGGACCCACAGCCAGGCACCGGGCTTCCGAGCCCACCCTCACTTGCCCACCCCGGGCACCACCCGGGCAGGCAGCTCCATCGGCACCGATGCTGGTGTGCAGCGCACACCACCACCTCATAACTCACTGTGTCTCTGATGAAGTGGAGCGGTTGTTTGGGAAGACAGCCCCTCTGATACCCACCAGCCCCCAGGGCTGATCCTGATGTTTCTCCTCCACCATCCCCTGGTTAACACGCCAGCTATGTCTCTCACACCCTGCTCCCCACACCCCCATCAGTGGCACCGCTCTCTCCCCGCATACACAACCCCCCTCCACCCGCCTCTCCAGTGCTGCAGCCAGAGGAAATGTATTGCAGCCCCAGACTGCTGTGGGCAAATACTAATAAAATGCTGTTTTGCTGCAATTTGTTTAATTGGCCACAGAAGAGACGTCTTGAGCATGTGCAGGCTCTGCCTGCGCCCGCCCGCCTGCCTGGCTCACAGATGCTCTCGGCTTCCTGTGCTTTGCCTCCCTGGCTGCCACCACTGGGGATGGGACATTGGGGAAAAGGGGAGCGAGGGAGAGGAGAAGCAGAAGGAGGCCGCTGGACTGGAGAGGGCAGTAAGGAGCCCACTTCCAGATTTTCTTTATTTTTTTTTAAACATCTTTATTGGAGTGTCATTGCTTTACATTGTTGTGTTAGGTTCTGCTGTATAACAAACTGAATCAGCTATACATATACATATATCCCCATATCTCCTCCCTCTTGTGTCTCCCTCCCACCCTCCCTATCCCACCCCTCTAGGTGGTCACAGAGCACTGAGCTGATCTCCCTGTGCTATGTGGCTGCTTCCCACTAGCTATCTATTTTATATTTGGTAGTGTATATATGTCCATGTCACTCTCTCACTTCGTCCCAGCTTACCCTTCCCCCTCCCTGTGACCTCAAGTCCATTCTCTACATCTGCATCTTTATTCCTGTCCTGCCCCTAGGTTCTTCAGAACCTTTTTTTTTTTTTTTTTTAGATTCCACATACATATGTTGGCATATGGTATTTGTTTTTCTCTTTCTGACTTACTTCACTCTGTGTGACAGCCTCTAGGTCCATCCACCTCACTACAAATAACTCAATTTCATTTCTTTTTATGGCTGAGTAATACTGCATTGTATATATGTGCCACATCTTCTTTATCCATTCATCTGTCGATGGACATTTAGGTTGCTTCCATGTTCATTGCAGCTCTATTTACAGTATAGCATTTACATACGGCCTTAAAGTCAGATAGACATGAGATGGAATTCTGGTGGGCAAGTCGCCTAATGGCTCTGAGCTCTGTTTCCCTCGCCTGTGGAATGTGGAGAATTTATTTGAGGAGACTGGCCCTGAGATGTCTTTCCCAGAACTCCTTGGGGAAGAGGCAGGATGGCACAGGGGTTGGAAGGGCACTCCCGGGCCAGAGGACCAAGCTTGAATGCCAGCTCTTCCCCTGGGAATTCAACTGGATGCTCTTGGGCAAATAACCTCATCTCTCTGTACCTCACTTTCCTTATCTGTAAAACAGGGGTGATGACAAGAGTACCTACCTCAGAGGGGTGTTGTGAGGGTTAAAAATGAGTTAATACCTGCGAAGTACAGGAAACAGGGCATGGCACACAGGCAGTCCACATACCCGGGCCACTCAACTGCTCCTGCCCCGGGGTGGTTTCTGTTGTTGCTATGCTGGGCTCTCTGATGGCCGGGGCAGAGGCTTGCCCCTTCCCTGGCATACGTTAGGCAGGCAGGCAGGTGGTCAACACTTGTTGGCTGGTTGGCCAGATGAGTGGCTGTGCGGTGCCCGGCCTGCCAGAGTGGACGTGTTGAAGGACGGCACCCTCCGCCCACCCTCTGCAGCCCTTGGCCCTCCTGGTTCCTTAAGGCTGGTGCTATTTGCAGCACCACGGAAAGCCCTGCCCTGCCCTGCCCTGGGGAGCGGGCCTTTCACAGTGCAGCTCTGACCCAGGTGCTCTGTGCTTCCCTCCCTTCTAGACTCTTCCCACAGCCTCCTCCCTGTACCTCCCAGCCTCTGACTGCTCCCCTACCCGATTCAGGCATCATCTCCAAGCAGGGCTCCACTCCTGTTCTCCGGCCTGTCAAGGCCCTTCCCCAGAAGGTGAGGGCTTTCCTGAAGCAGCCTACATCCCATTGTACAGAAGAGAAAATGGAGGCCCTACAAGGGGGAATGGTACCACCTCTCACAGTCCTGAGTGAAGGCATCCAGCAGAGCCAGGGCTCACGAATACAAGAAGGAAGAGAGGGGCTTCCCTGGTGGCGCAGTGGTTGAGAGTCCGCCTGCCAATGCAGGGGACACGGGTTCGTGCCCCGGTCAGGGAAGATCCCACATGCCGCGGAGAGCTAGGCCCGTGAGCCATGGCCGCTGAGCCTGCGTGTCCGGAGCCTGTGCTCCGCAACGGGAGAGGCCACAGCAGTGAGAGGCCCGTCCAGGCCTAGGACTGAACAAATGTGTCTTGTCCCCAGCCAGGAACGTTCCCAGGTTCTCTTCACCCTCATCCAGTCTCGGGCATTAAATGGAGTGGGAGGAAGGCGAGGGCACAGCCTGCCCTCCCCGGCTCTGCAGAGCCCGATGCAGCCAGCTGTGGCAAGCAACAGCTGGATACACACACCAGGATGCACGGTCCCACGCCCTCTGCCAGGCTGGGCAGTTGGAGAGCAGGGGAAGGGCCTGGATCCAGACAGCTGCTGGGGAGGGCAGTGCAGCAGCTCATGAGGCTGGGGGGAGGGTGGAGAGGGGAAGGGAAGGCCTGGGGGGTGCTCAGCCAACCCCCGAGCCCCAGGTCTCCTCCAGGGGGCCCCCCCGGGACGCAGGCAACCACACCCTGACTCGTGGGTGGATTTAGGGGTTCTGTAGAGGCAGCCCTGACTGGGAACCTCGTTCCCCACTCTCCGTCTCTGGGCAGTGGGCTGTGTTGTGGCAGCAGGAGGCTGATAGGAGTTCACAGGACAGGACAGGTCCCAAGCATGAGTGGGGAAGGTAATCTTTAAGAACAACCCAGTTGTAATAGCCAAAAACTGGAAACAACAGAAGAATGAATACATAAATTGTGAAACGGCATATAATACCACACATACATTAAGGAGGATGTATCAACATGGGTGACTCTCAATAGATAATGTTTAGTTTTAAAAAGAAGAAAGTCACAAAAGAATCCGTAAAGTATGATTCTAGTTCAATAATATACAAAATTAAATTGTATATTGTTTAGGATTTGTCCATATGTGATAAAACTATAGAGAAAATGCAGACGAAATTGTAAAAATTGGTCACCTCTGGAGAGAAAGGTTAATGTGATATGATAGGAACTCAACCAGCTTTGAAAGTTTTGGAAATAAACTCTTCTTCAACTGGTATGTGAGTACAGGGTTATTGTTTTATTATTATTATCATCATTCAAAGAGTATATGTATGTTATTTACATGTTCTTTTGTACAAATGATATGCTTCATTTTAAAAATGAAAGTTAAAGGCTTAAACTGTATATCAGAAATATCACAAACATTAAAAGGTAATTAACAAAGCGGAAAAAAAAAGAAAGAAGAAAAACCCAGTGTGGGCTCCCTGACCTCTGTTCCCTGTACCCTAGAGCTGTCTACTCAAGTCCCTCTGAGGAGTTAAAGGGATTCAGGAAGAGCAAGGGTGTTGTCAAGCCCTTGTTCCTTCACAAGTACTCACTGAGAACCAGCCTCTGTAAACGGGAACGCGGGCCTTGGCTTCACGGAGCTCAGAGTCTAATGGAAGAGACAGACAGCAGGCAAGTTCACAGGCAATTCCCAGTCTGTGTTTTAAGGGCCATAATAGGTGTGTGCAAAAGCTTGCGTGGACAAGTGGGCACCTAACTGGTAGGGATCCGGGGAGGCTTCCTGGAGGAAGCGACCCCAAACTGAGACCTGGAGGATGAGGAGGTACTCACCATGAAATGAGCCAGGGCAGGGAGGAGTACTCCTGACAGAGATGGGTATGTGCAAAAGCCCAGGGCAGGGTGAGGGGGACAGTCTGAGGAACCCAGAGTTCAGTGCAGCCAGGAAGGGTGAAAGGTAAGGCTGGAGTGGTGGGCCAGAGCCAGCTCTTGGGGAGTTAAGACATTTGAACTTCATTTTGAAGGCCTTGGAGGCCCTGGAGGGTTTAAGCAGAGGAAGGACAAGCTCCAGTTTGCATTTGAAGAAGAGGGCTCTGATTGCAACTGGAGGCAGGGAGCCCAGGTAGGAGGCTGCTGCAGTAGTCCAAGATGGCGGCCGGGTCTAAAAGAACTGCGTAAGATGCAGAATTGGTGGGACCTGGCAATGACTGGTTGGTGGTGGTTCCAAGGCAGGGAGTCAGGTGTCTGCTTGGCCCAGTCATGGCTGTGGTTTCAGTCACCAAATATGGGACATCAGGGTATGAGCAGCATTGGCTGATGTGGATGGAGCAGAATCTGGGTTCAACTTTGGTCCTAGAGAATGTGAGGTGCCAGCCCCTCCCACTGTCCCTATCCCCTATGGTTATCCCCTACGGTTCCTCCTTGCCCAGTGCTCCACACATCAGATCCAAGTCTGAGCTTTTGCTTACCAAACATCCTCAGCATGTCAGCAGTGCAGGGAAAACACAGAAATATCCAGCCACCTGGTTCTTGCCCTCCAGGCCCTTCCAGTCAGCTGGGGAGGTGGGCCACGTGCTCAAATGGCAGCAACACAAGGTCTGGTCTGAGTCAGAACTTTATTGCTGTTGACCAAGGCTGTCTGCAAAGGCAGTAAATGATTAAGGGCCACATGAGTGGTGCAGATGGTAATGACCTCAGCAGGTCAGAGAGGAGGGAAAGCCCTCCTTGTTAAGGCCTTGGGGATGAAGAAAGGCAGGGCTGCTGGATGACTCCGAGCCAGGGGAGCGGGTTCAAAGTCCCAGCTGTGCCCTAACGTGGGTGACTTTGGCCAAAGGGCTGTATCTATCTGGGCCTCTGTTTCCTCATCTGTAAAATGGGAACTAGCAAAAAGTTCAAGCTTTCTATTCCCAGGCCAGTGTGGGATCAACAGGGTTAATGGACCCAAACCATCTCTGGAAATGTTAAGTATCACTCCTTTGCAAAGGGTTGAGGTCCACTCTGCCCTGGTCATGGAGTTTGTTCTGGAGGCCAGTGCTTTTGGAATCAAGCAGACCAGGGTTCAAATCCTGGTTCTGCCATTTTCTGCCTGGGCACCTTTAGGCAAGTGACATACCTGTCCAGGCCTCAGTGTCTGTAAAATGGAGTGGATTCTCCTGCATCCAGGGTGAATGAGATCACCATCTATGCCTGGCAAGGGCCCCAGCAGTGACACCAAATCTCTGGGACAGGTCGCCCCAGGGCCCTGGCCACTCTTAACCACACATCTTCCCAGCCACACAAGAGGTCCTCATCTGCCCCTCCCTCGCCATCCCGCCCAGTGGAGTAGGGGCCCCAAGTCCCCAGCAGCTCGAGTCCAGATAACACACACGCCAACAGGGACCCTGTGGAAACTTCCCAGATAAACGCTGCCACCCCAGATAACCGGGGCCTATCAGCCTGTCATCTTGTTTTCCAAACCACGTTGCTGGTGATAAAGGGATTGTGCAGGGCTGCATCTGCCCGGGCCCAGGAGGGGGCTTCTCACAGGGATTTTTTTCTCTCACTCTTATTAACGACAAATGTTTGGCCTCTTCCGGGACAGACCAGTCCTCTGGCAGCCAAAGTCTCCCAGCTCAGCTTCCCCTCCCTCTCCGTCACATCTTCGCAAGAGGGCCATTTGTCCCCTTTGTCATCCTTCCACAGAAGGAGAAGAAGGCAATCAGAGATGGGATTAGGCTGTGGCAAACAGGCAAGTTCTGTTTAGGGGTCTGCGTGAGTGGGGTTTCCTTGTGATAGCGCTTACTATGGATGAGGTATAGCTCATCGGATCCCATGGGAGAGGCCTACTGTCTTCTTTGTTTCCATTTCACAGGTCAGGCAACTGAGGCTCAGGTCACAGACACAACTGATAAATAAATCTGGAAACGAAGGCAAGGGCTGAAGGCTCCAAACCCTGTGCTCTTGCCCTCTGCTCTCTGTTCCCAGAGTCTGCCCTGTGCTTGGCCATTTCTGGGGCATGGAAAGGAAAAGGTGGCTACTCTCCTGGGCACACGCAGAAAAATCTAAGCCACAACTGGAAGCTGGCTTTGGGCCAAGGCTGGGGTGCTGGGCTGGAACCTGGGCCTCATGAAGTCTTGCTGGCCCCCCACCTCTCAGGTCTTCACATCCCAGGGCAGAAACAGCCTTGGAGGTCCACTAGAGCAAGGGTCTCACAGGACAGATGGGGAAATGGAGGCAAAAAGGAGGGATGCGACGTGCCCAGGAGCATCCAGTGAGTGAGTGCTTGGTTTGAAGACTCTGGCTTCACGTGGTCCCAACTCATTGATTTTACAGGTGAGGAAACTGAGGCCCAGAGACAGGGAATGACCTACAAAGGGCTCCGCAGAGCTGGGAATCGAATCGATCTGGAGCGCAGGGCCGTTTCCACTCTCCTATGTCAGTCACTCACCACGAGGTGCAGACATTCACACAAAAACATAGCCAGAGGGCCTTCCCTGGTGGCGCAGTGGTTGAGAGTCTGCCTGCCGATGCAGGGGACATGGGTTCGTGCCCCGGTCCGGGAAGATCCCACATGCCGCGGAGCGGCTGGGCCCGTGAGCCATGGCCGCTGAGCCTGCGCGTCCGGAGCCTGTGTTCCGCAACGGGAGAGGCCACAACAGTGAGAGGCCTGCGTACCGCAAAAAAAAAAAAAAAAAAACCATAGCCAGAGACCCTCATGGATGGAGACTCAGATGCACAAGTAAGGGCCCACCCAGGTGGGCAGGAGACTCACCCACACTTCCAAGTACACATGCTCAGGCTGACACTCCCATGACACTGTAGGGGACCCACTGTCCGCCTCCCCTGCCCCAGGTCCTGGAGGTGACACTGTTTACTTGTTCTCACTCCACCCCCTCTCACGCCCCACCCCTGACAACCCCCCACCTCCGGAACAGCTCCAAGCCAAGGAGCTCCACGCTGGGCTTAAAAAGGGCACTTAATTTTTCATTCTTAAATGCTGGGATGCTCTTGTCTTCTAGCTTCACCCAAACCCCTTGGTGGAGATGGATGGGGGCGCGGAACACAGTTATCAGAAAGATTAAGCCGGGACTTGTCATTTTTTTATATCACGAAGAGCAGTCAGCCCTACGAGTGATGTCCTCCACCCCGCCAGGCTGAGTCCAGAACCTTTAGTGCCAGTAGTAAAAAAAGACTATAAAAAACACCATCGGAGAAAGGGTAATGATGAAATTTAACTGCTCCCGATCACACACCTGGGGTCTGCTCACCGCGGAACCAGGGGTTCAGTCACATCAGTCACATCATCCTTTACCGCTGTGTCCTTGTCTCGGAGTTTAAGGTCCTTCCGCTGAACCAGAACACTGTGTCCACTGCTGGGACCCTGTGGCCCGTCTGCCCCACCCCGCCCTCCCTGGCCAGGAGCGCAGAGAGAGGGAGGGAGCAGGACACACTTGGTCCTGGGAGGCCTTAGGGACTGTTGGGCTGGCAAAGGGGTCATGGGCTGGATTTCCCAGGAGTCCCGCTGAGCTGCAGGTGCTATTGAAAACTGGTGTGAGGCTAGGCTGTGGTTGGCTCTCCTGTTATTTCCTTCCTTTCTTCTCTCCCTCCTCCCTCTTTCCCCCTTCATCTCACTTTTATGTGCCATCTCACTTTTTTTTTTTTTTTTTTTTTTTGCGGTACGCGGGCCTCTCACTGTTGTGGCCTCTCCCATTGCAGAGCACAGGCTCCAGACGCACAGGCTCAGCGGCCACGGCTCACGGGCCCAGCCGCTCCGAGGCATGGGGGATCCTCCCGGACCGGGGCACGAACCTGTGTCTCCTGCATCGGCAGGCGGACTCTCAACCACTGCGCCACCAGGGAAGCCCCTGCATCTCACTTTTATGTGCCAAGTCCTCTGTTACATCCAACATGTGTACCGGGGTCTTCCATTGCTCAGAGGACACAGTACTCTGCTCACCCAGTTCCTAGCCATCCCCGCTCTGGTCCCTCTTGCCCCACAGCCCTCTGCCACACTGCCTCTTTATCCCTCCCAAAGCTCTGTTCTAGCAAATCGAATTTCTTCCAAATAATTTGCTCTTTCCAGCCTCTGAGCTTTCGTGCGTGCTGTTCCCTCTGCCTGGAAAACGCCTTGGTTGACTCCTACTCATCAGCGGGTCCCAGCTGTAACTTCCTCCAGGAAGCCCTCCCAGCCGTTCTCCAGGTACACCTTAGGCTTCCTTGCTAAGAGCGCCCTCAGCTGACTGCGCTTCCCTTCCAAGCCTTATATCATCACAGTGTATTGTCATTGTGTGTTTCACTGTAAGGTCTGTGATTCTGGGTCTGAGGATTTAGTGGTGAACAAAACAGACAAGATCTCTGGCCTTCATGGAGCTTACATGCCAGTGGAGGTGGGTGGAACGGGACCGTCTGTCTTGTTCAAATTTTGTGGACATGTCACTAAAGCCAAAGTTGAGTTTCAGCCTCAAAAGCCCCTGTGAGGGAGGTGGTATCATCCTGCCTGTACAGCCAAGAGCCCTTGGGTCACCTAGCTGGAGAACAGCAGCACTGAGGTTCAAGGCCAGGTCTGACGGGCGCCCGAGCCGCGGGGTCTCCATTGCATGATCTGCCTCCTCTCGCTCACCCTGCTCAGGCCTCACTGGCCTCCTTGCTACTCCTTGGCATGCGAAGCATGCCCTTGCCTCTGAGCCTTGTCCCTCCTGTTCCTTCAGCCTGGAATACTCTTCCTGCAGAAAACCTTAGGCTCACCCCCTCACCTCCCTCACGTCTTGGCTCAGATGTCATCTTCTCAATAAAGTCTTCCCTGACACAACTGCACACACACACAAGCACACACACTCACACTCCTAGGAACTCCCCCACCCCACCCCACCCATATTCTGTATCTTACCTATTATGTCTACCTGACTAGAGTGTTAGTTCCCTGAGGGCAGGGATTTTGCCGATTCTGTTCACTGTTGTATCTCTAGCACCTATAATAGATGCTCAGGAAACATTTGCTTAGATAGATGGTCGGGGGGATGAGCAGGCGAATGCAAGAGACCCAGAGCTGAATAAGGCTGGGTCCCAGCCCTGAAAGGCCTTGAGGTCCAGCCAAGGGAGAGGGACCATCTCCTGAGTGAGAGGCGGTTTCTACCAGACTTGTGTATACAGAGAAGCAGCCACACCCCCCAGCACTCGTCCCCTCCCCGCCTCAGGACAGGGTCCTCTCCTGAGACTCAGCCTCTCCCTGAACACCCAGGCTGTCGGCTGTGGGCAGAGAGCACCCCAGTTGGCCCCAGGGCGGGCAAGCTGGGAGGGGCTGTATGAGCTGGACCCTGGCACAGCCCTGGCACAGTCTCTCAGTTCTGGAGGATCACTGGGGGGAGCTGGGGAGAAGAAGCAAGGAAATGGAGCCCCCAGCCCTCTGATGGCTGTTGCTCCTGTGCCCACAGTGCCTGAAAAAGGCCCTTCCCAGGACCCAGGGTGCTCGAATGCCAGTCCAAGACCCCTCCTCTGGGGAGGGATAAATTAGGAGTTTGGGATTAAAATATACACACTGATATGTATAAAATAGTCCAGTGGTTAAGATTGCACGTCCATTGTAGGGGGCACGAGTTCGATCCCTGGTTGGGGAACTAAGATCCCGTCTGCAATGCAGCACGACCAAATATATATATATATATATATATATATATATATATATATATATATATATATATATATATATATGTATGTGTATATATATATGTATATATGTGTGTATATATATATATAATAGATAAACAACAAGGAAATAGGGACCTACTGCATAGTACAGGGAACTATTCTCAATATCTTGTAATATATATATGACTGAATCACTTTTCTATACACCTGCAACTAATACAACGTTGTAAATCAACTATATTTCAATAAAAAATTTTTTAAAAGAAAATCATAATAACATGGGGAAGAAAACAAGACCCCACCACTGACCCACCTAAGGACCTGGAGCAAATCACCTTCCCTCTCTGAGTCCAGTGTTTTCTCTCCCATAAAATGAGAAGATTTGAACACACGAATCACTCCAAACCTTTTCGAGTATGAGGATCCCCTTCAAAGTATTTTATTGGAGCATCATGTACATACAGAAATGTACACACATCGTATTCAATGATATTTCACAAAGTAAACATGTTCATGTGACCTGCACCCTGATCAAGTAATAAACATTATCAGCTCCCCAGCAGCCTCCTTGGGCCCTTTCTCAGTTCCTATCTCCCCCAAAGGCAAAGATTCTCCTGATATTTAATGCTATAGGTCAAATTTTGCCTGTTTTTGAACAACTCAAGGATCCGTTTTTAACCTCTACAAAATGCTCTTTTGATTTCAGTATCTGTGGTAGCCAGCCTCTAAGGTGGCCCCCAATGATACTTTCTGGCTGGTATTCACACCCTTTGCAGTCCCCTCCCACACTGAATCAGGGTGATTTTAGTGACCAGTAGAGTATGACAGAGGTGACACTGTATGGCTTCTGAGGCTGGGTCATAAAGTGCATAGTGGCTCTGCCTTGCTCTATCGGATCACTGGCTCAGAGGAAGCTAGCCCCCATGTTGTGAACCACCCTGTGGAGAGCTCCACACGTAGAGGAACTGAGGCCTCCCACCCACGGCCAGCACCAATACCAGTCATAGGAATGTGCCATCTTGGAAGCAGATCTTCCAGCCCCAGTGAAGCCTTCAGAGGGCTGCAGCCCAGGCCGACATATGATATAACCTCGTGAGAGACCCTAAGCCAGAACTGCTGGCCAAGCCACTCCTGAATTCCTGACCTATGGAAGCTGTGAAGGCTAATAAATGTTTATTATTATTTTAAGCTACTAATTTGGTGGGGGAGGGGGAATAATTTGTTGACAGCAAAAGATAAGTAATGCGGTGTTCATTGACTGAGCAAATACCCAATGAGCCAAACCTCCTAGGCTTTCAGGAACCCTTTAAAGGAATCCCTTCTTAAATTTATTTATTTAATTTTATTCTTTTGGCCACGCCGCGAGGAATGCGGAGATTAGTTCCCTGACCAGGGATCGAACTGGCGCCCCCTGCATTGGAAGCACGGGGTCTTAACCACTGGACCACCAGGGAAGCCCTGGAACCCCTTTTTAAAATTATCTTAATAGTATCCATTCACACTTGAACAAAGGGCCTTCCTTTTCATGCATGACAAAGACTTGGTCAGGCCAAGGACTGCAATGACCTCAAGGGTCTGAGGCCCCCAGGACTGGGCCAGGGTGGGGAGCTATTGCTGACTCAGTTCATCTCTACAGCTCTTTTCCTACTAAAACTCTGGAATCAGAGGCTTTCAGGAAGCCATCGCCCAGTTCTTGATCCCTCTACCTCATTGGGTGGTAGAACATGATAATGACGACCCCAAACTTTGGGCTTAAGCAGTCCTGTGGCCAAATCCTGGCTGCTCCTCTTCCAAATCTGGGTGACCTCACACAAGCAGCTGTACTTCTCTGAATCCCGGTTTCTCATCAGAGAATTTGGAGGACAGATGCCTCGCTTACAGGTTGCTGTACAAAGTAGAAATAACACGTGCCTCCTCATGGTGACACTTTGGAAACACTCAGGAAGCCCAGCAGCTGTAATGATCATCAAATCACAGACCGGCAGGTGCTCCCAAGGGTGTCAGGGGACTGAGGTCTCCCTCTGGCCCAGGTGGAGGTTCAGTCCTATTCGGCTGCTCCACGTGCTCACGCCCTCCTGGCTCATCCACACCCCGGCAGAGAGTTTGAGGCACCAGGTGAGCGTACGGCCTCGTGACAGAGCTTGGTGGGAGACAGGTCTGCTTCCTCTCCCTCGTTAGTGTCGCCCGGGGGGCCTGCGTTCTCCTTAGCAGAGGCCTGGATAACGAAGGCCACAGCCTATTAATTGCGGTGACAGTGATAAAGGAAGAGGGGGAGGCTGCTATTTGTCTTGCCCGTAACCTCTCGCATCACTCCAAGATGAATGAAAACTCATTTTCTGCTTTGATTCGGTCTAATTTCCCTGGGCCCCCTGGGCCTGGTGGGGGGAAGGGACTCACAGCCCCTGCTGAGAAGGAATGGAGGGGAGGAGGGGGAGGGGTCAGAGGTCACAGAGGGAGGAGGCCAGGCTCCATCCACTAGGGAACCAAGGACTTGTGGGGGGGAGTGGTTGGTGCATTCATTCACTAGGCACCAACCGTATGGGGCCTACACAGGTGCTAGCTGATTGGATTCGCAAACAATCCTGTAACGAGGGACACTGCTACCCATTTCACGGATGAAGCAGTAGCGGTGGTGGAGAGAAAGGGGCCTATACAAGGTCACACAGCTAGTGAGGGCAAAAGTCTGGCTTCAGCAGGGAGGGGCTGTCCAGCACCCTCACCAGCTCTTTCCTGACACCCACTACATCACCTCCGCCTGGATGAATGAGCGATTTCATCAGAATGGAAGACCCTAGAGGGGAAGGACCGTCCAGGTCGGGGAGCTACCACCCACCCAAGGGACAGGAGCGGACGGGGAGGGAAAAGGATGGAGGGGGGTAGACCTTTCTTTCCATCAAAGAGCAGAGACTGACTGGGGTCCTTCTTGGCAGAGCCATTTTCTTTTTTGTAAGATGGAACCAGACGTGCCTCCCTCCCAGGACTGCAGGGTGGCTGGAGAGGGGGGATAAGTATGCGTATGAAGGTGCTTCACACCTGGTACTTCCTCTCTGTTTGTGGAAAGGGAGAAGGAACCAGTAGTCCCCCGCGATTTGAGCTGCTTTATCCCAGACGGATGAACCATATGTCCGGGGGTCACCTGACTCTGAGTCCCTGCACCCACCCTGCCTGATCACTTGCTGCATCACCGGGGTCCCCTCTGATGATCCAGAGGTCCAATGAGGCCCAGAGAGTAAGAGGGGCCTGGGCCCCATGACCTGCCTGTTAAAGTGGCCTCGCGGCCCCAGAGAGCTGCATGGGCTGTGAAGAAGGTAGGAGACGCCCCCAGGTCTGGTTCACAGCAGAAACTCAGCAAAGCGTGTTGAACACACTTCATACAACATCCTCTTGGGGCTCTGGGGCAGACGGTGGAGGGGGTGCAATTGGGAGGAGGTTTTAGGCGGTGCGAATGCGTGAATAAGAACGCGGGCTCTGCCGGGCAGCCTGGTGTGAATGCTCTGCCACTGACTACGCACGTGCCCTTGGGCAAGTTGCTTTGCATCTCTGGACCTCACTTCCCTTACCTGTAAAATGGGGTAAGAATGGTATCTCCCTCATAGGATTACCACTTGGCTTATGTAAAGCACCTAGAGCATTGTTGGGTACAGGTCAGTGCCTGAGTGGTTTTATGAGGGGCATCGGGCCGGAAGGGCTGGTCTGGGCTTGGGACGTGTGTGAGAAGTGAGGCAGCTGACTCCACTCGCGTCCCACCTCCCCGACCTCCTCCAGCGATGTCCTTCCATCTGCCCCAGATCTGAATTGCAAATGGCCTTCCCTTCCCCAGCACTCCAGCTCCAGCTGGAGCCAGGACGGAGTCCAGTGAAGATGTGTTTCTGCCGCTGCAGGATGCCTGTAGCCTGGCTTTGTCTCAAAGGGTCTGCAGGCGGAGCCCTCAGACCAGCGCCCCTTTCCCGCAGTCTGGGTCAGGGGAAGCCAGGCCCAGTTCGGAGCACCTAGCCTGACATTCAAGGCCTTCACAGCTTGCTCCCTCCTTCTCTCTCTGCTGTTGTAAGAAACCTCTGCCCCTTCCTCCCCTGCCCCCTACCTCCAGCCTCAGCTCTACTTCCCACTACCTGATGAGGTGTGCACGGCGGGTCGTCCCATTCTACAGATGGGGGCACTGAGACTCAGAGGGGTTCACAGCTGACAGGTGGCAGAGCTGGGACGCCCAACGATATCTTGTTCACTCCGGAGCCCAGCACTTCACTGCGACCCTGGCCTGCCACAAAGCAGACTCTTCAACTCTCCACACAGGAGAAGTGAAGTCAGGGAGTCGGGAACTGCAATGAAGGTATAAAAGGAGCTTCTACAGGAGGTCGTTCATCCATTCATTTGATATTTACCAAGCACCTACTTGGTGCTGGGCACTCAGAGATGATAATGATTGATAACAGCAACGGTAAAGACAGTAATACTGTGACGTCACTTGCTGACATTTCCTGAGCTCTTACAGGTGCTCGGCACTGAGCTGGGTGTTTTGTAGGCAGAGCCTTCATCCTCGTGGTAGCCCTGCAAGGCAGTTCTATTTTATTTTATTGACGTATAGTTGATTTACACTGTTGTGTTCATTTCTGCTATGCAGCAAAGTGATTCAGTTCTACATATATATTCTTTTTCATGTTCTTTTCCATTATGGTTTATTACAGGACATTGAATATAGTTCCCTGTGCTCTACAGTAGGACCTTGTTGTTTATCCATTCTCTAGACAATATTCAATAGTTTGCATCTGCTAATCCCAAACTTCCAGTCCTTCCCTCCCCACCCAACCCTCCCTGGCAACCACAAGTCTGTTCTCTATCTCTGTGAGTCTGTTTATATTTCGTAGACATGTTCATTTATGTCGTATTATAGATTCCACATATAAGTGATATCATATGGCATTTGTCTTTTTCTGACTTACTTCGCTTAGTATGATAATCTCTAGGTTCATCCATGTTGCTGCAAATGGCAGTATTTCATTCTTTTTTATAGCTGAGTAATATTCCATTGTCTGTATATACCACATCTTCTTTATCCATTCATCTGTCAATGGACATTTAGAATTATTATTACAACATTATCGATGAGTCAACTGAAGCTCAGAGACCTCAGGTGTCTAAGGGCACACAGATTTCATGCACCTGAGCAAGAACTGAACCCTGCCTGTTTTGCATAACAATGACAACGATGGCGATCACTGCCTAGCACATACTGGGCACTTTCTGTGTACCAGACAGTTTGCTAAGCACCAAAATGGCAACGTAACCTTGGGGAGGAGTGACAAGTTTAGACTCAATAAGCTGATTCATTCACCTGCTTCCAGACTTACGGGGAGCAGAAGGCCTGGCCTCAGTCTCTTCCTGCATAATCATGGGCAGCCTGCAGGGTTATGCAGGTCTGAGTTCTATGAGGATCTGTGAAATGGGAAAATGCCACCCAACTCACAGGATGGTTGTGAACATCTGGAGCATTCCTTATTGCGTAGGATTGACACTTTCTAGCCTGAGAACAGGCCTCCCAGCCAAGGTATCACAGGTCCCAGAGCATCCCGTCCTCCTCCCACCTTGTCCCACCTCCACCCCTTGTGGGGCCCTTTGTCCCCTCTGTCCCCCTGAGAAGCTCAGCCACTTCTGCAAGGGAGCACCTGCTAGATTTTTTTCTTCCACCAAGTTGTGGGTGGTGACATAGCAGAGACACTTGGGGTTTCAGGTAAAGGGAGAGTCTGAGACTCAGAGAGAAAAGTGGGGGAGGGGAGGAGAAAGGAGGGAAGAAAAAGAGAGATACCAAGAAGGAAAGAAAATTGAGGTCAAAGAGCAAAACAAAACAAAAAGACCAGAATCAAAAGACCAACGGACACCACGGAGACAGAAAGATGGAGACAAAACAGAGAAAGGGCAAAAAAAGAGAGAAGTAGCCGAAGCTAGAAAGATGCTGCCAGAGAAAAAGTGAGTCGGAAGGGAAGGGTCCCTCAAGCAGCTGGGGAAGGACAGGGACAAAGCTACCCCCCTCGGCCCCAAGCTGAGCAAGGCTTTTAGACTCTAGCATCCTGCTGCTGAGAGAGAAAAACCTCTTCTCCCACATTCGAATGAGTTTGATATTCAATCAATGGAGATTAACTCACCGAAGGTAAGGGGGTTTTACATCCATAGGGAAGTCAAATACGATTATGCAGATGAGAAAATTATCCTGAGATGAGGCACATCTCATATATGATAATTCCGGGAAAGGGTGGACTCCCACGCTGATTAGCAATATCTTCAAGACCAGACCGAGATGGGGAGATGAGGACCCAGAAGTGGTCACTTAGGGATGCGCTGACCAGGAATCCCACTCGGAGAAAATGGTCAGAGACGTCTGCTCCCTGATGTCCTTTTCTGGAAAAGAGGACACTCAGCTTCAGTCAGGGGAGACCTTAATGAGAACCTTGACCCTGCTGTGTCCACTGAAACTCTTTGGACCTCAGCTTGCTCTTGAAACAAAAGAGCGCTCCAGAGCAGGTCTTCTCAAACTTTAGAATAAATACAAATCACCCGGAGATGTTGGTTCTGATTCAGTGGGCCTGGGGTGAGTGTCTGCGTTTCTAACCACCTCCCAGGCAATGCTGAGGCTGCTCATCCACAGGCCACACCTTAGAGGGCCCAGCTCAGTGGTCCTCACCACTGAGCTGGGCATGTCAGAATCACTTGGGGATTCATGCCACTGAGTGGCATGTTAGAATCATTTGGGGAACATTTAAAAAACTGCCAATGCCCAGGGCCCACCGCAGACCAATTAAATTCGAATGTCCTGGAGAAGAGTCTGGGTGCTGGTATTTTTTAAAAGATGATTCTAATATGCAGCCAGGGTTGAGAACCTCTGGCCTGAATGATGCCTGGGTTCATGAGAAGTCTGTGGATCTATTCCAAGTCTCCAGGGACCCTCATGCCCCCAGACCCTCAGAAGCCACAGATGTGGGCAGGGCCGTGGAAGAGGTAGGGACTGAAGCTGGGGTGAGTAACCCAACATGGGATGGGCGGAGGACACTGCCCTGGGCCTGCTGGGGAGCCCTGATGGTAACTGCCAAAATCAGCCCTTGTGTATTAAATACCTACTTGATACAACACATATAGTCTCTACTACATATATTCTACTATATATACACATGTATTCTCTCCAGCCCTTAAGCGGAGATATTATCATTTCCATTTGGCAGATAAGGAAATTAGGCTCAGAGAGGCAAAGCGATTTTCCCAAGGTTGTAGAGTCAGGATTCGAACCCGTCTTTGTCTGACCCCCAAAGCCCCATGCTCCTTCTACTCTAGCCATTGCCTCCCACTCACTGGGTCACCTTACCCAAGGGAGTTAGCAGCTGGCATCTGGGCCCTAAGGCCTGACTGAGCCAGGGGGGGTCCCACTCTGCCAGCTGTGCCTGAAGTAGGCTCACGTGGCAGAGGTGGGTGAGCAAGGGCTTGGAAGTCAACAGCCCTGGGTTCAAATCCTTCCCTTCGAGCTGTGTGACCTTAGGCGAGTCAGTTACCTTCTCTGAGTGACAGACAGGCTCCTCCTTGGCCAAATAGGGATAATGAGATCAACTTCCGGGGTTGCCGAGAGAGGAGATGAGGTCAGCTAGCACGTGTGTGACATGGAGTAGACACATGTAGACAGAGTGGACTCACGAGTGTGGACAGAGTAGATTTTCCCCTTGCGAGGGGATGAAGCTGGTTGAGCCAAGGCTCAAAGGTTCTAGAACTCATGACTCTTCACTGCCATCCTCAGAAGCCCGAGAGCCAGAGCCTTGGCCAAGTGACCACAGGCCCCTCCTCCACTCAGTTGGTGTGACACCAACATGGACATGAACCCAGTGCTTCCCAAGTGATGCATCAGGGCCCAACCCCGGGCTGTCTGAGCCGCATCTGGACTTGTAACCACTATCTCCACAATACGGATGGCTGGGACTGGACCCTCTCTGCCCAGAAGCCCACCGGGGCAGGTCTCCTCTGCCTCCTCAAGGAAACTTGGGGTATGACCCCCAGCACCTCTCCCAGAGCAGGTGCCCCATTACCTGTTGGTGAGCAGGGGTGGGGGAGTTCTGGCCCTTGAGTTCCCCCCTGTAAAGAGAGGCAGTGGGCCTGGGCCGTCTCCAAGGAACCTTCCAGCACCAGACAGCCTTCCTTTCCTCTCCCAGGAATTTGCCTCGGAGAACCGTCCTGTGTCCGGGGCTGCTGAGTAGGGTTGCACCCTCCACCAGGGGCCAAGTGGGGCAGGAATCCAGCCTCTGATCGGCTCACCAACCTGTGCTTCTTTTGCTAATTGTCACAAAAATACCCCGTGTGTCGTCGGGGAAGAACTTACCTCTGTGGGCCTCAGTCTCCCGGTCTGCAAAATGCAGCCAGTAATGGTGCTCCCTGAAGGTTCAGTCCCTGCCTACTTCCCTCTGGCTTTGCGTCCCCACAACCTCCCCTCACTGCCAACCGCACCCAGCACCCCTGGCCTCCAGGTCCTCTAACAAACAGAGACCTGGAGCAGGGGTGCCCTGGGCAGCCAGCAGTGGATGACCCCAGTCCTCATTCTGTTTCTATCTCTGCATCACTCCCCAGGATCTCCCCCAACAGCCAGGGCAAGTGAGGACGCGGGCGAGGAGAGAAAGAGAAGAAAGAGAAGGGAAAGGGTCCGCAGCGGGGGAGTTAACAGCTGCCGACGGGCTCACTGCTTTCTGTTTTCTGTGCCCTCGACACTATATTGTCTGTCTCCGTCCATGTGTGCTGGGTGCTCGTCTGGGCACCCGTGCATGTGCGTGAGTGCATCACTGTGACTTTGCGCCTGTGCTTGTCATAGATCTCTGTGTGTCTCTTGCTCTGTGTGTGCCCACCTGTCTCTGTGCCTAATGCATGTGTGGGTCTGGATATGTGTGTGAATCCGGCGGGGAGCGGTTCTATGTACGTGTGTGTCTGAACGGGAGTGTACAGCGTGTAGTGTGTGCACATGTGTATGTTCGAGTGGGTGTGTGTCAGTAGGTATGGGTGTGAGTCTCTGCATGTGTCTGCGTGGGTGCACATCACAGTGGGTGTGAGGATCTGAGTGTGTGTCCAGGCGAGTGTGTATTAGTATGGAGGACGAGTGTCTGACTGGGGTGCATCAGCATCTGTGTGTATCTGTGTCTACATCGGTGTGGGTGTATATCGGTGTGTCTGGTTATATCTGTGTGTGTCTGGGTGGGCGTGTATCTGTGTGTGGTAGGGCGTGAATCTCTGGGTGTGTGTCTAGGTGGGGTTATCAGCTTGGAGGGTGAGTATGTGCGTGCATATCACCATGTGTATCTGCTCATCTGTTTACACGGTGTAGGGTATGAGAGTGCATGTGCGTCGTGTGTGGGGACTGTATATCCTATGTGAGACCAGGTGAGTGTATAGCAGTGTGTGGGGTATGTGTATATGTGTGTGTGGGTGTAGCGGTGTGTGGGGTGTGTGTGTGCCCTTGAGTACATCACACAGTGAGCATACCTCTGTGTGGGTCTGAATGGGTATGTTTCAGTGTGTGGGAGTGTGTATATCTGTGCATGAATCACTGTGAGAGTGTCTGTGTATCCATTTCTGGAAAGGAGGGAGTGTGTATCTCTGTGTCTGAATGGGGCGTATCAGAGTGTGTGCGTGTCTGCGTGCGTGTCTCTAGATCTGTGGATCCGTGTGGGTCTGCACCTCTCCAGCTTGGCTGGGCCCAGGCACTGTAAATCCATCAACTCCACATGATTTTGTCAATCCTGACAGCTAACTTCAACATGACGACAAATCTGGCCCCAGAGGATATTAAGCAAAGACACGTGAGCCTATAATTTTCTGCTTCCACGTGTGAGATGCTATAATAATCAAAAGAAAATGAGTTTCTAACTACCCCAGCTCTTTGTGCTGTTGCCTTCATGCCGGCTGCACTAATTGAATCACCCGGCACCACTGTATCAATGGTAACTTGGGTATTGGGGGGTAATCAGGCGTGTGGGGGGCACCAGCTTGGAGAGGTGCGTGGGCTTTTGTGAAGGTCCCATCTGCCTTGTGCACCAAAGCCGCCCGCTGCCCGTCAGCATTTGGCTGGACAAGTGAGCGACTGGAGGGCAGCCCCTCACCGAGGGGAGGGTCCGGGAGGGAATGCCTGGGGGAGGGGGCACCTGGACCCAGATGCTGTGGCTCCAGCCCCTTGGTCCCAAAAGGAGAACTGTGCAAAAATAATAAAGATCCAGACTTTGGAGATAGGCCTACCTGGGTTCAATCCTGGCTGAAGGTCCGTATGTCATTTGACCTCTGGGGCTTGGTTTCCTCGTGTAGAAAACGGGGTGACCTGTCTACCTCACAGGGATAAGGGAGAACACACAGATTAAGCATAGAGGAGGCACTCAGGAATCGCCATTATTTTTGTTGTTACCGATGTTTACCAGTGCTTTACCATGACTTACCTTCACGGTGTGAGATAGGGCTCATTATCCCATTCTACATCTGAAAAAACTGAGGCTCAGAGACGTGAAGTAACTTGGTCAGTTGAGACACAGCTCTCTCTATACAATTGTGGGGTTTGAAGCAGGTCGTGTGTGTGTGTGTCTGTGTGTCTGTGTGTGTTTTCAAAGAGGGAGGAAAATAGTTCCTGGTGGCTTCTGGAGGTCCCCCACCAAACAGTCCTGTGACTCAATAAAAATAACAGCTGCTCACCCTTGTATAGCACTTACCATGGGGCATTTACTGTATATTAACTCCTATAATCCTCATCCTGAGTTTATGAGGTAGAAATGCAATTATCCCTGTTTTACAGATGAGAACACTAAAGTACAAAGAGGCTGAGTAACTTGCCCAAGGTCACATGACTGGTACGTGGTAGAACGGGGCTTCAAGCTAGGAAGTCTGTCTTCACAGTCTTCATTTTAATCTACCACGGGCCTCTCACTGTTGTGGCCTCTCCCGTTGCGGAGCACAGGCTCCGGACGCACAGGCTCAGCGGCCATGGCTCACGGGCCTAGCCGCTCCGTGGCATGGGGGATCCTCCTGGACCGGGGCATGAACCCGTGTCCCCTGCATCGGCAGGCGGACTCTCAACCACTGCGCCACCAGGGAAGCCGCACCTGTTCTTCTTAAATATCCAGCTGTACTCTCACCCTCCATTTTGTTCCTCAGAATCTTCTAAACTGAATCCTTCATTTGCCTCCAAGAAACGTCCTCTCTGCCCAGCCAAGGGACCATTCCTCCTGAAATGAGCCTCCAGAGTGGGATGGAAAGTTCCCCATCCCAAAACCCACTGTGCATCCCCACATCAAGGTGGGAGATCACCCCATGTCACTCTCTGGCTTGGGCCTCACCACTTCCAATCAGACAGCAAGTTGTCACCAAGCAGCTGCTCTGCACCTGGACAGGGCAGGGAACTGGGTGCTGGGAAGAGGGCTAAAACAGGAAATTATAACTCCATAGTTTTGTACAGCACTTTACTGTTTGCAAAGCTAGGAGCAGTAGAAAGGGAAAAGGCTTTGGAGCCAGGCAGATCTGGGTTGTGATTTTGGCACTGTCACTGACTAGCTGGGGGCCCTTGGGCTTGTTACTGAACATCTGTGACTCAATTTTCTCAACTATAAAATGGGAACAATTTTCCCCAAAATATCAGGAACAAGGCAAAGATGTCTGCCCTTACCACCCCTACTTCACACTTTACTGAAGACCCTAGACTGCAGTAAGACAAGAAAAAGAAAAAAAAAAAAAAGACACAGATTGGAAAAGAAAAAGAAAAACCATCTTATTCACAGACATGATCATGTTCACAGAAAACCCTAAGTAACCAACCCTCCCCACCAAAAAAAAAAAAAAAAAAAAGGTACTGGAACGAATGAATTTAGTAAAGTTGAAGGATACAAGGTCAATATACAAAATCAATTGTATTTGATATACTAACAATAAACAATTGGAAATTGAAATTAAAATGGGGACGTTAATCCCACGTCACAGGATTGCTGGAAGGAATAAAATGAGATAATATCTATCTTGAGGTACCTAGCTCACCTACTTTCTCATGGATTTCTTTAGAGGTGTAAAGAGAAAGAGGCTGGTAGAGACTCTCACCCCACACCCATCCCCTCCTATCTGCACCACAACACCTGGGAGGGGTGCTTCAGATATGTCCTTAGTAGTTCTGCCAATTACACATCTTAGGGCTTTATTTATCTACAGATATGGGGGAAGAGGTGGGTGGATAGGTGGTTCATCAAAATCGGGGGCTCCTGGGAAACATATTGCCATGAACACGTGAACCTTGCCCATCACGTGGGTTGCCTAGAGGAGGACCTGAGAGCCACAGCCTGTACGCACTCTGCCTCTCCTCCCTCCACCTGCTCTTCTCATTTTACTATTATTCAATACTTCTGCTGAGCCAGGCCCAGGATGTACAGTGCAACCTGGATAATTCTTAGGTCAATCTCAGCCTGGGTCATATCCAAAAGGAACCCAAAGAGCTTCCAAAAGCACTGATTGGCAACAAAATAGTTACCAAACTCTCTTGGACAAGCAGTAAAGTGAAGAAAGAAATTACACCACACAACATACAGCAAAACTCTCTCAAATCCCTTTTAGCCCCGTCTTTCCCCAAAGTCTCACACGGCTTTTTCCTTTGTCTCTCCTAAAAAAACTTCAACTCTACTGTTTTTGGCCGCCACCACTTACCAACCGCATGGATTCTATTCCGATCCAGCTTTTACTGCTGATAACTTTATGCTCTTTTTTGGGTAGGAACTCTATGGGAATCTGTGCCTATCCCCTGATCAGCTCAGGTGTGGGAACGTCGGGGCAGGATTGGGGGAGAATGTAAGTATTTAAAGGTAAGGTACACCTTAATATATTGGTTCCTGCTCATCAGAAGCCCTCAAATCACTCACAACCTTGTAGGGGGAAGATGAGAATAGACGGTTACAGCACACACAGGGACATTCTCCGAGAGGCAGGTCCAACACACAACAGATGCAAAGAGGTGGCTCAATTCCTTCAGAGTGGGGACTCAAGAGGAGGTGGCATTGACCCAGGGCTTGAAGGACAAGTAGGCATTCATCGATTGGAGGACAGAGAGGAAAGGGGAAAGGAACTGGCAGTTATGCTTCACCTCCTGGCACTTGGCCTTCATTATCTTCTTTATTACCCACCCACCCCAATAGTTCTGTGAGGTGGGTGTACCTTAATATTCCCATTTTACTGATTTGGAGATTGAGGCCCAAGAGGAAAATGAACTTGTCGAGGTCACCCAGAGAGTAGTCGACACAGGTAGGATTGAATGCTGGTCTCTATGGCTTCAAAATCTTTATGGTGGGCAGGTGGATGGAGAGGACGAGAATTTAAAATATCCCCCATGTGTGGAGGGCTAAGAGTGGAAAAGGAGACTGGTGACCAAGTCATAGTGGCAGAGATAGTGGGGTGCAGATCAGCGTGAACAGTACACCACCCTTGGTGGGAAAGGCAGGAAAGGCTATGAATGTGTATCTGCTAATTTTTGCATAACAGATCTCTGGAAGGATACCCAAGAATTGGGGATGTTGATTGCCCTTGGGTTGGGAGCTGGGTGGGGGGGAGCCCTGGGGGATGGGAGGGAGCCATTTCACACTCCCTTTTATGTTCTCTGAAATTTGAATCGTGTGAATGTGTTACCTGTTCACAAATAAACCAAATTGTTCTCAAGAAAATATGCAAACAAGTAAAAGAACAAGCGTTATGCAGTCATATTAAAATTCAGAATAAAACAGTGCCCAGACATTGACCATGCACTTGAGGGATCATGAGATGGGTCACCTCTGGGCCGAGGGCTTGGCCCTGGGGGAGAAGGGATGTGCGTGGGAGCCGGAGAGGAGAGCCCCGGTGAATCTGAGTCGGCAGTAAGGCTCTCTCAGCTCGCTGGTGCCATGGATGTTCCTTCTCCAGCCTGACGGGTGGGGGGGGGCTGTCAGACCGAGGAGGGGTTGCAAGAGAGACGTCCGAGATGGGATGGGATATTTGGGCAGTTGGGGCCGATTTGTTGCCATTTTCACGGGCAGACTTGTGAATTAAGTGGCATGAAATTGAGCACAGACCAGGTCCCCCCACGAGACAGGGCAGCCCTCACCCAGGCGGGGAGCATGCTGAGGGGGCGGGAACAGGAGGGGTGGCCGGGCTCCACGCTTGGCTGCTCCTGGGTGCAGATGGAGGGAGAATGGAAGGGGGCTGGGCCAGCTCCTCCTCCCGACCCCTCCCCACCCTCCTCTCCCCTCAGACAATCAGAGGGTCTGCCAGACCCCAGCATGGGGCTGAGCCTGGGCTGGCTTCCTTGTGCCCAAGGACCCCTGAGAATCAAGGTGGGGGGTTGCGGCCAGGCAGGAGCCCCATTCAGGAGGCCCCTCAGACCTTCTTGCTTATCTCAGCATCTCTCTGCTGCCATTTTTGCTCAGTGCCCAGGAAATCGGGACTACTGGGAGGCAGAGAATCTGTCCCCGCCTCTGGGTGGGGAAGAGGTGAATGGGACAAAGCATCTATTGGGGAGCTAATGGGGACCTAGGCTCCAGTTTGGGTTCCAGCAGTGTGGCCTTGAGTGAGATACTTATCTTTTTCTGAGCCTCCATCTCCTTATCTGTAAAATAATATTAACATCCAGCATGTATATGACGTTGACCATGTGCCTGGCATTGTTCTAAGTGTCTTGTATTCTCTGTGGCACTTCCTTCGATCTCAAAAATAAATACCTGGGCTTCCCTGGCGGCGCAGTGGTTGAGAGTCCGCCTGCCAATGCAGGGGACACGGGTTCGTGCCCCGGTCCGGGAAGATCCCACATGCCGCGGAGCGGCTGGGCCCGTGAGTCATGGCCGCTGAGCCTGCGCGTCCGGAGCCTGTGCTCCGCAACGGGAGAGGCCACAACAGTGAGAGGCCCGCGTACCGCAAAAAAATAAAATTAAATAAATAAATAAATACCTTATCAGGTGATACTGTTATCAGTTACACTTCCATTGTACAGATGAGAAAGCAGATCATCTGGCCAGTGAGCGGTGAATATGGGATTTGCTGTTGAACATTCTGCTGCTTTCGGGAGTCAAGGGGAAGATTAAATGAAACCATGAACGTCTATAGTTTAACCCATGGTCCATATGTAACCCAGAGCTGCTGGCATCCCTGCTCTGTTTGCCCTTCAGGGGGGGAACAGGAAGTTCAAATGCAAAACATCAGAACCGGAAAGGATAGTCCAGATCACCTCGTTTGCACTCTCATGGGCTGGGCAGATAGAAAATGAGGCCCAGGAAAAGGAAGTGACTTGTACAGGGTCACACATCAAGCTGGGGCTGGGCTAGGACGGACAGGGTCAGTGACCCAAGCCCTTGCTCTTCTGGGGTCCTGAGGACAGTCTGGGCCTTTGGGAGGGTGGCCGACTTTCTTTCCCAAGAGGGAGAAGCATCAGCCTGGAATTTCCATCCCCATGGGCTCCGTTAGCTCTGAGTTCCCCCTCCCCAGGCGGAGTGAGACCTAGTCCCAGCCCCAGCGGGGGTAAGGGGAGGGGACAGTCTCAGTCTGCCAACCTGGCTGCCTTCTTCTGGGCAGAGCTGTGCCCTACAATTAGGAAGGCTGTGTTTGCCTCAGCGCCGGGCCCAACAAGCCCATGAAAGCCATGAGGAACCCGGCAGGTGGCCAGGGGGAGGACAGGCCCCATAGTGCTTAATAGGACCTAATCTCTGCCAGCGTTGTTGGAAATGAAAATGAAAACAGCCGCGATTTTGTGGTTTAAAAATTAGCATGTGTGCCTACATCGTAAGCCCCTGGCCCACATTACCATACAGATTTATCCCAGGCCCAGCACGCGGCCAAAATATGTAATTACACACAGGCTCAGGGTGGCAATGTCACTCCTCTTCCCTATCTCTATCATATGGATTTTTAAAAATGAGAGCTCGATCTGGAATTTTGTGAGGACCTACTTTATGAGGGATGCTGCCTGTGGTGGATTTGGGAAGACCGAGGGTCTCAGCCCCATCAGCAGTAGGTGAGGGGGACACATGGATGTGTCTGTCAACTTAAGAGCCACCTCCCTGGGCCAGGAGAAAGGAGGGCAGGGAAGGGAAAGGTTTGCTATAAAGCACTGTCCTGTCTATGTTCCGGGTCCCACCCAGTGCTCCCATACATCCTCTCCTTTCATCTGCACAGGAAGCCTGAAAAGTAGGTATCTTTCTCCCCAGTTGAAAGATGAGGAAACTGAGGCTCACAAATGGTGAAGCCCAACATTCAAGCTCATGATTCCGGAGTCTGTGCTCTTTTCAAAGTGCTACATATGACCCCCAACTTCATTAGGCTCTCTTCATCTGACAAGTGACCCTAGTTGAAGTCACTGCTGGAGGAAGAATGGGGTGATGGATGCAGGAAAGCAGGTCAATGTTCAACTATGAAGACAGAAGGGGTATCAGGGTCTTCACGTGGGGACTGATGGTAGGCAGAGAAAGAAAAGCAAAGATCCCAACCGTTAGCACAAAAACAGACACACGGTAGATACAACAAATGAATGATTGAGGGAATGAATGGACCAAAGCCCTAAAATAAAAATCAGTGTCTTTATTCAGCGTTGGGTGGTGGGTAATGTACAGATACTGAGAGAGAAAAATAAATCAGCATCCCCAATGTGGGATCAATGTCCCCATCTGGAGTTGGATGGGAAAGGGTGTCAACATTCCAATGGAGGAATCAATACCCCAGTGAAGATTTGATTGAGGTAATCAGTGTCCCATGTGGGGGTCAATGTCCCAATACAGAGTTGGTTGAGAAGAATCAATATTCCACCATAGGGATGGGTAAGGGAATCACCATCCCAATATAGAGATCAATGTCCCAATTTGGAGTCAGTTAAGGGGAATCAATGTCCCAATATCAGGATCAATGGCAATCAATGTTATACAAAGATGAGTGTGACAGTCAATGTCCCAATGAGATCAATGATGGCCGAAGTTCCACTCTAGGGTTGGATGGGAGTTCACGTCCCAGCATAGACACCAGCTTGCCAATATGGAGAACAGTAGGGTAGCTATCCATGTCCTCTAGGCTTCCCTAGGGGGCTCTTGTTTCTCTTATTTGCTCTAAAGGGACAATTCCCAGCCTCCCTGGCCCTTTTGACCCTCTAGCTGAGTCTTCCACTGCAGAAAAATTGGGGATGGGGTCAGTGTTCTGCCTGCAACATGGCCCAGCCTGCTTTTCCACAGCATTTCCCCTTGGAAGGCTCCTATTTCCTAGCCTGTCTCCAGAGCCAGCTTGCAAGTGTGTCCAGAGAATCCCACCAGCCTGGGAGAGGCTACTTACTTTCCAGGGATTATTTCCTGCAGGGAGATCAGGGCTTGGGCTCTCTCAGGCTCAGCACAAACCAGTAGCAGGTAAGATACAGTCACAGCCAGTTGGTTCTTGCCTCATGGGACTGATATGCATCTAAAAACCAGTCATCCGTGTTTTTTAATGTTACACCTGTCATTTGAATGATTGCTTCTCCCCATTTAACAGATGAGAAAAGCGAGGTCCAGAAGAGGAAACTGACTGACCACAGAGAAGTGGCAGAGATAGGACTAGAAGCCTGGTTTCCAGCCTGCCAGCTCAGCCCTTTTCCAGCTGCATTATGTTGACATGACAGAGTACCCTTCCCAACCCCCTGCCAACAACCCCCCCAAAATAGGTGGTTCTGGGAGTTTATCACACAGTTTAGGAAAGAGGATTGAAAGCATCTCTCTACCAAACCTTCACTTTCCTGCATGTTCCCCATCACCCCTCCAATTCCTAGAAGCTGGGGGACAGGATGAAGGCCCCTGTTGCTTTCCAGCATTGGAGATGGACTTGGAGCATGAGATGGGTAAACCACCCAGCCTCAGCCCCCGCAGGGGCTTAAGGGGAGGGTGTGATTTTTCTCTTGCTCAGACAAAGGCTGAGCCATGGCATCTGTCGCCTGACTCTTGTGTCTCACAGCTGCTCAACAGTCAGACCCAAGGCAGGTGCCAGTTTGGGGAGGGAGGGGAACATGGCTGCGTGCACTCACATCCCAGTACCCCCCTCACAGCCACCCCCCACCCCACACATGCAATGCCTCCTCTTGCCCCTTCCACCCCAACAAGCCCACCTTGTGCCCCCGACACCCAGCACTTTGGGAAAGGACTCCCATCCCACGTGGCCTCACCCACGTACTTGTCCTGCCGAGCCTGCTGCCAGCGCCCTCGGGCCTTTGCCCAGCCAAGGAGGAGCTCGGAGGAGGGGGTGTCTGGTGGGAGACGGGACCTTGTGCCTGATGGGATGTCTCTCCCTTAAGGTTCTCTGACTGGGGTCGGGGGTTTCCTGAAGATCTCTTAAGAGGCTGGAGGCTCCAGTTCTTCTGGTTCTTCTGACGGGGAAGGGGGAAGGCCAGATACACAAGCTCACAGAGGCGGGCAGACACGGATGGTAGCGGAGAGAGGGAGAGCCCACTGTATCGTCAGACCACGTGAAAAGAGCAGAGTGTGTGTGTGTGTCTGTGCATTAGTGTTACATGAGAACACACCCAAACACACAGGCATACTCATCCTCATCCTCATTTTTGTGCACACACACACACACACATACACACACGGCTATGTGACAAGTTGGAAAAGTGTTTCAGGTGCCCAAACAGTCAGCGTTCTGTGCTCTCCAACTTTTCAAAAATTTTTATTTACTTATATACTTATTTAAGTCACCCCACTCCCAATCTGAAAAGAAAAAAAAAATTTAAGGCGGCAGAGACTCCTGCATTTAGGCGACTACCTGTAAAATCGATTTTATTGTCCACATACTTTATTTTGAATTCTACGGGCAGAGGAGAGTACGGTAGGGGCAGCAGTGGAGGGGGGTGGGTGAGGGGGTGAGGGCTGCCCTTGCCCTGTTAAGAAGATGGTGCAGGAGGAAAAGAATATTTCCGTGAAAGCTGCTTGGACAGAAAAAAAAAAAAAGTATAAATTTTATACAAAGATGCTTCCGAGCCCCTCCCTGGCGCGGTCCTCGTGACCTCGTCCTCCCACTCCCAACCTCCCAGCCGCCTCCCTGCCTGCCCAGGCCTCTTCTTCTCCCTTCCTCCCTCCCCCCTCCCTCCCTCGCAGCCCCCGCCCCTCCCCAGGGCCCCCTCCTCAGATGCAATCCCCCTGCTGTAATTTCTGGGGGAATTGCTTCATCTCGGGTGCAGATATATTTGTGTCAAGGTGCAGCTGCACAGATAGCCTTCCTCTATGCATAGTAAGAGGGTTTCAGAGAGAGAGGTTATGCCCAGAGCAAGGCCTTATCAGAGCAAGCTGCCTGCCATTTATCTGATTCCCCATCAAATAGGAAAACGGGCCTCAGGCTGCTGCTTCCACTTTCCTTGGAAAAGCCATGGGGGGAATAATAATTTACTCCAATCTTTTTGTTTCCAGCACTCACCTTCAGCCTGACATAGCCCGGGGTCTCTCTACCACCCGCCCTGCACCTAGCAATGCCAGCCTGGGGGTACAGACCCCCAAGGCCCACCCCCCAGAAATGCCCTGGCTGGTTGAGTGGACCTTCCTAATGGATTGGCATGAGCTAGAGAAGATACCCTTTGGCATCAGGGAGCAGAGACACAGGGGAAGGGAGGCAGGGACCCGGTGGGCTGTGGGGGAGGCTTGGCCTGGCTGCAGGGGGCCTGGCTCGCTTCCCAGCCCCCCCACGCATGCAGATTCCCCACGAACACTCACTTGGTGTGTGTGTGCGCGTGTGCGTGCCTGTGTACACACGCGCACGCGTCTGTCAGACCTGACCCTGTGAGCATCCTTGCGTGAGGGCCTATCGGTACCTTTATCTGTGCGTGTCCGTCCATCTGTCTGTGTATCTGTGTCTTGGGCAGAGATGAATGGAGCACTGGGGGCGGTTTCTGTTCCACGACCTCCCGTCTCAGTTGTCAATCCCAACAGCCAAGAACGAGCCCAAGACGGGGTGCCAGGGACCGCACGAATGCGGGGGGAGCAGTGGTGAGGGAGGGGTCCCAGCCAGCCTGGTGGCGGTCATCGAGTAACCCTCCCTGGTGGAGCTGGCCCATCTGGTCCAGGAGCCGTGGAGAGGTGGGCAGTGGAGGGGGGGGGACCACTCCCCACAGGCCAGCCATAAATCACAGTTATGTGGCCAGGGGGCAGGGTGGGGGGCAGGGGCCAGGGGGCAGCCTCAGCAGCATACGCGGGACTGGGCCGAGAGGCCAGGGTCAGGTGCAGCTGTAAATCGTCACCTAAATGCTTCCAAGCCAAGGCTAATCAGGGCACAGTGACAGACCACACCCGGCCCCAACTGGCCCCAGTGGGCACACTCATGTCTGTGCAAGCATATACACACTCACAGCTACAAAAGCACGTCTGCCTATGGTCTGCATACAGAGCCGTGCAGGCAAAGGTGTCACACCCACACCTGGATACCCGAAGACACAGGGGCACACCCAACTCACTGCTGCCATGTATGCGTGTTCTCACACGCACACACATACAGAGGCAGCTCTGCACCCGTGCTCGTTCACACCAGGGACACAGGGATTATCTAATACACCCAGCGTGTGCACACACACACAGGTGGGCAGGCAAAGTAGTGGGTAGACGGTACAACACCCAGGGCAAGTACAGCTCGGAGGCCAAACCCCCGCAGGGAGAGAGGGGACTAGAGAGAGGTGGACATGCGTAATGGGCCCCAGCGCCTGGGTTCTCCTCCCAAGCCCCCTCCCCCTCCCCACTGGGTCCTCTTCCCGGTCAGCAGCCTTCCTTCAGAAGTCCGTCTCTCCTTTGCCAGGAGCTCACACTGTTTGCTCTCTCCCTGCACCGGTGCTGGCGTCAGACTCATTCATTCACTAGCATTTATTAAGCACCTACTCCGCCCCAGGCACTGTGCTAGGCTCTGGAGGTAGGATCCCTGTCCTCAGACTGAAAATCCAGCCGAGAAGAGAGAGAGATGAGCACACAATTACAGCTTGTAGCAAAGAGAGGCTATAGCCCAGGGCCGTGGAGGCACCCCATCCAGTGTGGAAGAGGACAAGGAAGACTTTCTGGAAAAAGCCATGTCCCAGCTGAGGCCTGATGGCCAGCGGGAGCCAGCCAGGTGGAGAAGCGGAGTGGAAGAGAGGAAGTGCCCACTCCACCCCCCCTTCCCCACACCCCACCCTGAGCATGGTGTGTCGTTGGCAGTGGGTAAGGGCTGGAGGGGGCCCTTCCCTGTGTGCGGCACCCCACAGGCACCCACCTTGGGGACTTGATGCCAGCAGGGAGACCCAGTGAACCCCCTCACCTGGACCCCACTGGGGCACCCAATTTCATTTCCCAGGGTTTCCCTAGGGACCCTTGCATTTGTTCAGGGAGAGAACTGGACCAAGCCTTCCCAGAAGGCACCGCAATCAACTTGCATACAGGGTGAGGATGGGGGGCTTGTGAAGGGCACAGACAGCAGCGCCCACTAAGCCTGAGGACAGGGACACTGAACCCTCCTCCCAGCCCTGCTTGCTTTGAAAACCTGCTCACTGTAGTTCTCTGAGTTCCTGGGAGCCCTTCCTAGGACCAGGGATGCAGAGGGGGTGTTGAAAGCAGGAGTCTGGAACCCCCCAGGCTCAAGGTAACCATTTATTGGCTCACCCTACTGGACTTCCAAACAGGACCTCATTTGAACAAAGGACTCCATGTGTGAAAACCATTAATCCACAGGACAAAGTCCAAAGTCAGCTTGGCATTCAGAACCCTTCCAGCCTCTCCGTCGCCAGCCTTTCTCCTGTGATGCAGCCTGATGGTCCCTCCACAGGCCCGAGCACCCCACTCCTCTCATCCCTCCACCCTTTCCACGCACACCAGCCCCATCCCACCCGAGTCCCCCATCCCCCAGCCAAACTCTAACTCATCATTTTAATTTTTTTTTTTTTTTTTTTTGCGGTACGCGGGCCTCTCAGTGTTGTGGCCTCTCCCGTTGCGGAGCACAGGCTCTGGACGCGCAGGCTCAGCGGCCATGGCTCACGGGCCCAGCCGCTCCGCGGCATGTGGGATCCTCCCGGACCGGGGCACGATCCCGTGTCCCCTGCATCGGCAGGCGGACTCTCAACCACTGCGCCACCAGGGAAGTCCCATCATTTTAATTTTTATTTTAATCATTCCTTCAGTGCCTGCAACACAGCAATAGACACATGGTCTTGTTTCATTTCCTCTATAAAATTCTGAGAGGTGCAGCCTCATTTTACTAGTGAGGAAACCGAGTCTCAGAGAGCTTAAATGATCACTGTCACCTTGGGAAAGCTAAGGGAGAGATCATTCTAGGGCCACCCTGAGCCTCCAGGCAAGGATCCAGGCTCCTTTCTTCCCTCCTACCCCAGAATGACAGTGGAACAGGGGCCTTCCCCCCTCATCCTTGCCCCAAGGCAAGAGCAGAAGGAGTGGGTTTCGGGGGGTCAGTGGCCAGAAGGAGAGAGGGAGGAAGAAGAAGAAGAGCAGCCAGGCATCCTCGGAAGTAGAGTCCTGGCTGAGGACTGGGGAGCCCAAGGGCAGGTGCTGGGGGAGGGTGTGCTTGTGGGCCACATGTTCATCAATGGAGGCCGTGCCAGGCCACTGTGGCTGTTTACATCTTCAGGCTTGTCTGGTCTCCTGCCTTGATGGGGTGGCTCTTAGAGGCCGGGCATCGGTGCCTTAGGGAGGCAGAAAAGGAGAGAAGAGAGCAGAGGCTCTGGGCTCTCGGTCATGCTTCTGAACCTCTCGGAGCCTCAGTCTTCCCATCTCCTAAATGGGAATAATAATAATATCTGTCCAGGACTGTTGAGAGAATTAAACGTGACTCTGCCAGGAGGCTGCACGTAGCAGACCCCCACAAATGCCAGCAGCTTCCTCCTGACCTGAAAGCATGGGATGGGCTGCGTGCGTCTTGATTGATAGAAATGGCTGGAGTGGGGTAGCGCGTCCTGGGGTTGCTGGGACTGAGAAGGGCCTCTGTTCTGACCTGGCTTGCAGGCGACATGGTTGGGTGAGGGCAGGGAAGTAGCTCATTTCTCCTCCTCCCTTCCCCTCGGCTGTCCTCTCTTGCTCCACGGAAGGACCAGTCCCCTCAGAGTTTAAGTAGATAAAGAAGATAAAGAACATTGAGGCGGCCCTTTTCTAGCGGAGTTTGGCTGGGGAACCAGCCTGTGTCGGGCTGTTCCTTTAGCCCCACCCCCACCCCACCCCCAGCCATACAGAGGCCTCTGATCCCCCTTGCTGGTCACCAGCAGTGGCAGCAAGGCTCTCCATCACCAACACAGACAAGAGCCGGATACAAATTGGCAGGCAAAGGAGGGAACAGTCGATGTGGATTAGAAGGAAGGGCCTCCCCTGGCCTGGGGTCTGGGGCTTCCATTGATCAGCTTCTTGACTGAAGAAGCCAGCTTGGCCGGTGGCCATCGTCCCCCCAGGTGCAGGCCCAGCCCAGTCCACCGCCCCACGGGCCACAGAGCCCTGCAAAGCTGAGGGCCCCCAAGTGGGCCATGTTGAGAGGGGGCAGGAGAGCAAGAAGGGGTGAGGGAGCCCAGCCTCGGGCCCAGCTAGCGTCACATCCCCCAGCCGAGTGAGTTTTCTTGGTGTTGAGAAAATGATCAGTAGCTTGTCACAGTCCACTGATTCCAAACAGCCCTCTAGAAATGTTGTTGAATTTAAATCCAAACGCAGAGATACCCACATACATGCCCGTCACTCCCCCCGCCCGTTCCTTAGACACAAACACAGTTATCTCATGGCTACGCACACACCGTGTGATTCCATTCAGTCTGAAAGTATTTCTTGAGTACCTACGTGAGCCAGGCACTGCAACTACAAACAGCTTCATGCCCTAAAGGACCATACATTCTAAGAGGAGAGACAAACATGGAAAGAGGTCATTATCAGGCAGGAGAACAGGTACAATTACAGGAGTACCAGCCACGCACAGAGGAAAGAGAGATTAACTCCAGGGTCACGGAGAGCACTTCCTAGAGGAGGTGGTATCTTGTCAGGGTTTTTAAGGATGAATAGGAGTTCATCAAGTAGATAGAGTGGCAAAGGGTTCGTTCTCATTGCCTGCCTCCTGCCAACACCTCTGACCACAGAGCGCACTCCTCTCCCTTTTTGCCGACTCTGCACTTTCCATTATGAGTTTCTTTCACCCCAACAGTCTATGCTGTGCCACTTGCTTGAATGTTCTTCCCCGCCTTCCCTTGACTATTTCCTATTCAACCTTCAAGGCTTGTGTTAAAGAATTATGGCTTCCTCAGAGAGAGCTACAGCCTCCTTCTAGATGCTGTCCACTATACCCCTGGAGGGCTTAGGAAGCGATGAGATCACCCTCATTGCTAAAGGACATGTACTGAGTACACATGCACGCACACACACACACACATACATACACATAGCACCTGTACCCACCAGAGCAGGTGACTGAAACTCAGCCCAATTTGGCTTAATCCACAAGAGCAGATTCTTGGCCTGTGTAACTGGGAAGGGCAGGTGGGGCTGCCTTCGGGTGCAGCTAGTTTTAGGCACTTAAGCAGCATCGCCAGATCTCTCACCTCTGCTTCTCTCTGTGCGCTGCCCACATTCCCTCTTCCTCCTGATGGCTTCCTCCGTGTTGGGTCGGGGGCTATGGGAAGGGATGGGTCATGGCCCGTCGAGCTAGTGAGGGAGTGGGAGGGAACTTGCCTTTCTGAGAGTCTGTATATCAAGTCCCAGCTAAATATTCTGATGGTTCCAGCTCATGTCCAATCCCTGTGGTCAGAAGGATGGGGCACTTTCTGGATCTCATGCCTGTGCCAGAGGCCAGGAGAGGGCATCCATGGACTCGCAGCTCATCAAGTGACAAGGAAAGGAGAGGGCGCTACTCCAAAGGAAAGGGGCGCTATTATCAGCAGAACAGGGAAGGGATGCTGAGCGGTCGAACATGACAGATGGCCACAGCACTGCCATCCCAGTTCTGGATACCTAAGGCATATTAGAAAGAGGACTTAGAAATAATAATAATAGCAACAATAACAATAGCTTTTAGAGAACGTCATGCGAGTACTCTGCATACACGGTCTCACTTAATCTCATTTAAACCTAGAGTGAGAAGACCAAGGTTTGAGTCCCAGCTCCACCATGTACCAGCCCCGGGGCCTGTCACTGAACCCTTATGAACTTGGTGCCCCATCAGGAAAATGGGAAGAATATAGCCCATCTTCCAGGAGCCTTTGGGGGTTCTCTGTAAACTGCAAACATTGTGTACAATGTCAGGCAGGAGAGGTTCACAGATTCCAAGTGGAGACAAGGAACAAGGAGGTGATTTTAGTGACCCAGAGGCATTCAGGCCAAGGAAGCAGCGGGCCGGCTTCCAGGCTGACATGGCAGGAAGGCCAGGCCCACCCAGGGCACAGAAAGCCCTGGTCTGGGACCCCCTGGCCTGGCCAGGGTTCACCCAGGTGACGGGGGTGAAAAGAGGAGTTAATGGATTACAGGGCTGGGAAGGAAGAAGAGAGGATTTCTCATTTTAAAACGTTTGGAAATAATTCATATTTGTGTTGCAGGATGGCGTTGTGCTGTGTCAGCTCTGTAATAACTTCTAGGCCTTTATTTATTGTTTTGCCTTAATGATTTCGTGTTGCCCCAGTATGGAGAATTTGCAGTGTCTTGTAACACATAATGGCAGAGTAGGCCCAGGTGGTGGCAGACCCCAGGGGGAGGGGGGTCATGCTTCCCCACAGACGCTGCCCGCCCCCCTGGAGATGACAGAGCCTAGAGCAGGAGGCAGTGACAGTCAAGCTCTGTGTAAGGTGTTTTATCCGTGAGGGCCAATTTTCACAATGCCCTATGGAGCCGGTATTATTATCCCATTTTACAGAAGGAAAACTGAGCCTTGGAGAGATTACAAGACTTGCCACCTGACTTCATATGGCCAAGCTGGGGTTTAAATGTAGGTCTGTTGTATTCCTGCACTCTGTATACCGGTAGGTCTTCAACTTTGGTATGTATAGGGTCACCTGGGGAGAATCTTTAAAATATGGATTCCTAGGACCCACCTCTGGGGACTGGGCTTTTGTAGGTCTAGGGTGATGCCTGGGGCTCGGTATAGAACAGGCTGCCCAGATGAATCACAGCCACCTTTGGGGACTCAACTGGTGGCTGAGGCCACACTAGCCACACACTTGGACCTTGTCCCTCAAAAGTTGTGGTCCCACAATTGGTCGTCTCCTCACGGCCCCTCTCTCACAAATGTCCCATCAACTACTCCTGTCTCCCTGTCATTCTCTATCCTGTGTCCCTGAGAGCATGAACTCCCCATCAGACCTGTAGCCCCTTCAGTGAAGCCAGGAGAGGATAGGGAGGGTAGGGAGGAGAGGCTTGCTTGGTTGCCATGGTGATTCTCCACCTCCCAGTCTGTGGGGGGAAGCAGTTTCATTGTGAGCCTCCAGCCAAGGCCTGGAGGGAAGCAAGCTGTCCTGGGCAGGGAGGATACAGAGGGGTGGGGAGAGGACTGCAGTCACTGGGGAGAGGGGTGAGGAGGGGAGGGGAACAGGGTGGGGGACCCTGGGCCCGGGGCAACCACAGCACAGTGCAAGCCCATCCGGATGCTGGGGGCCTCCAGCCTTCAGCCTGGGGGTGGGGAAGGGTGTGTGCAGGAGCTGAGGCTGACAGGGCCTGATGCTTCCTGAGCCCAGAGCTGGCAGGAGACCCCGGGCAGGTGGTGGCAGAGATGCAGGGACGGACGAGACAGCCAGAGGCTGGCACAGGGCAGAGTCAGAGCCCCAGGGCTGGGAAAGACCAGGGCTCCGCAGGCAAAGAGGAGCTACGGAAAAATCGAACAAAGCAGCAGAACCTTTCACAGACCCCGCGCTGCAGCCCACTCCCACCCCTATCGGGGCCGTAGCTGGCACAGCCTGGGATCCCAGCCTGCTGGCCTGGGCTGGGCTGGGCTGGCAAGCCGGATGGCACAGGCTGCGGCAGAGGCAGATGGAGTGAGGAGGGGGCCTGACCCCGGCCCACCAGGGAACGGCTGGGATTGTCTGTTCTTGGGAGCCCTCCCACTGCCCCCCCGCCCAAACCTCCCGCCCCTGGGAGCATGGCTGGGGAAACAGGGAAAAAAGAAGCAACCTCTCCGCCAGGCCAGCGTCTCCACCTCCTGCCTCTCGCTTTGGCTTTCTTCCCCTGCCAATGGCACACACTGCCTGCTCCCAGCCCGGCTCTGGCAAAGACCCGGACGCCGTGGAGCATGATGTGAGTGTGAGGGAGGGGCAAACCGCGAGGCCACATCCTAGAGGGGAGTAAAAGGAAGCCGACGGAAGAGGCCTGGCGGGAGCTACCCCCACCCCCACCCCATGACGCAAGCACCCACTCTGCCCCAGGCCCCATTAAGCCCTTGACACGAATTAACACGCTTAGTCCTCACAACAGTCCTAATCAGTAGGGGCTCTTATTCTGATCCCCAGTTTACAGAGGAGAAACCGAGGCAGAGAGGGGTTGAATGACCTGCCCAAGGTCACAAGCTAGGAATTGGCAAAGGGAGGATTCAAACTCAGGGGAGGTTCAAAGATCATGCTCCGAGCTCCCACACGCTACTGCCGTTCACCCCATCCCCACAGTTTTAGTCTTTACTTTCCTTTTTTCTTTTCTTTTTTTTTTTTTTTTGCGGTATGCGGGCCTCTCACTGTTGTGGCCTCTCCCGTTGCGGAGCACAGGCTCCGGACGCGCAGGCTCAGCGGCCATGGCTCACGGGCCCAGCCGCTCCGCGGCATGTGGGATCTTCCCGGACCGGGACACGAACCCGCGTCCCCTGCATCGGCAGGCAGATTCTCAACCACTGCGCCACCAGGGAAACCCTAGTCTTTACTTTTCTTTTTTCCTCTTTACTCTATCTTTTCTCAGTATTTCTCTAACCAGTGTTTATTCCTTCAGGTAGCGTGTTCCATTCTCTCCAGGGTCCCAGGCCAGCACCAGCACATGATTGACCTATGTAAACACATTCATGTGTGGACACAGGAGCATGCACATGGACACCCATGTGCATGAACCCACATGCCCACGAACACATGTGCACCCCTCTACATGATTAGCACGCACAACGTGTGTCCGCATAAACAAGCACAGGTCCGTTCACCCGTGTATCCACATTAGGGACCACACCCTGGTAGATCTTCAGTGTTCTCACCAATAGAGTGTTAACTGTAGCTAAATAATCCCAAACAATGGTTGAGCCAAAAAAATCTGTCTGGCTTTACGATAAATTGTTGCTTGGCATATGGGGCTTTTGGCAATATATTTACCTTTCTAGGTTTAGCTTGGGCTGATGTGGTCTCCTGCATGTCTGCGGCTTGGCAGCCCCGTGTTCCAGCGTAATCTGCCCCTGAGAACCTGCCAGATGCCAGGCCCTCGGCAAGGCACCTACCAGACGTTCTCGCCAGTCCTCCCAGCAGCCCTGAGGCAGGTCCTCCAGTTCCCGTTTTGCGGGTGAGGACCCCAAGACCCAGCAAGTGGCTGTTTACACTGTCACACAGGGAGAGAGAGGACTCGAACCCCAGGTCAGCCTGAGGGTCTGCAAAGCTTCAGTGGCTGCAGGTGGGTTGGTGAGCCAGACATGATTTCCCAGGCGTGCCTCATCCGTCTGGAATGCGGCTGCCTCACCGTCTGGTCACGTCTGGGCCCTTTTTCTGCAGCCAGGCTGGTGGGCGTGGATGGGCTGCAGTGGGTTCAGGCCGAGCCACTCTCCAGAAGGCCCCACACAGGCTGTGTACAAGTAGGTACATAAAAGCCTTTCCCCGGTGACAGTAAAGACGATAATGACAGCCCAGACTGACATCACCCACCACCTAGACTTCAGTATACCCGTTCCTTCAGCATCTCTTAAATATTGAATACCTACTATGTGCCTGGCATTTTATTTTGAGGACAATGCAAACAGACATCAAAACTGAACTCTGCCTTCCTTCCAATAGCTTAGGAGAACAGTTTTCAGGGATGGATATAGCTTTAAAATAAGTTTTAAAGAAACCTAAATGCTGTTAAGAGAGATGCAGAAAAAAAGTGAGAGATCACTTCCAGCTTGAGACACCAAGGCCGCCGTCCTGGAGAGAGAGGTGTGTGATGGGCCTTGAAGCGTGGGGATGACTTGGTGTGACAAGGGAGGAGAAGGCGTTCTTGGTTTCCCAAGGAGCACCGTCCAAAGGTGCAGGGGGGAGATTGGCAGATGGGCATGGCGAGAACAGGTAGCTCCATTTTTCTGGGGCAAAGACTGGGTGGAGGGAGTGGTGGAAGGTGGGTTGGGGTCAGAGGACAGATGATTCCGAGACCAAGGACAAGGAGTTTGGACTTTATGGACAACAGGGACCATCAAAGACTGTTGATCACGTCACTAATTATTAGAGAAATGAAAATCAAAACCACAATGAGGTCTCACCACACACCGGTCAGAATGGACACCATTAAAAAGTCTACAAATAATAAATGCTGCAGAGGGTGTGGAGAAAAGGGAACCCTCCTCCACTGTTGGTGGGAATGTAAATTGGTGCAGCCACTATGGAGAACAGTATGGAGGTTCCTCAGAAAACTGAAAATAAAATTGCCATATGATCCAGCAATCCCACTCCTGGGCATATACCTGGAGAAAACTGTAATTCAATAAGATATGTGTACCCCAATGTTCATAGGAGCCCTACTTACAATAGGCAAGACATGGAAGCAACCTACATGTCCATAGACAGATGAAAGGATAAAGTATACACAATGGACTACTACTCGGCCATAAAAAAGAATGAAATAATGCCATTCACAGTAACATGGATGGACCTAGAGATTATCATACTAAGTGAAGTCAGAAAGCGAAAGACAAATTTATTAAGGAAATTAGCCCTTTGCCTATGGTATTAGTTATAAATAATGTTTCCCTAGCTTGTCAGTTGTAGTTGGACTTGATTTATAGTGCTTTCTTTAAATGCAGACTTTTTAAAATGTAAAATATAATTTATGAAGAATTCTGCTCATTCCCAGCTTTGCCTCCTTTGATGAAATGCTTGCTAGGGTGGAGAGAGATATAGGTCACAATAACATGACCTTGGGTTCCAACCTGGGTTCTTAATAGAAGCACAGGTTCTAAACAAAGGAAGGTGATAGTCCTATCCTGTTCTGATGCCCCATCTCAAGAGATCTTTGGACAAAGGGGAGCAAGTTCAGAGGAGGGTAACCAAGAGGGTAAATAGGCTTGAAATCAAGTCACATAAGGGATGGTGATGGAACTGTGTCTTTGACCTTGGAGCAGGTCGTTGTCTATGAATATCATCTTGGGCAATGGGACTTTCCACATTATGCAAAACCAGGACCTGTGATGGAAGCTCTGGGAAGCCAGAGTGTAAGATAATGGGGCTCTTTTTAAGGCAGAGCTGTCTGAAAGTAGAATGGCCTACTTTGTGAGGAAGTGAGCTTCTCGTCATTAGAGATATACAAGCCAAAACTGGATGACCACCTACCAGAGACGCCAGGGGTTAGATCAGATGCCTTTTCAAGACTTCTTCTAATCCTGAGAGCCTATAATTCTACAAGACAAGGAATCTTAAAATTCCTCACTTTACGGATGAAAAAAGGCAGGGGTGCAGTGTGGGAAACTAACATGCATTGAGCACCTACTTTGTGCCAGGTACTTTGACACATATGACCTGATTTAAAAGGCTAAGGACCAGAGAGGTTGAGTGATTCACTGAAGGCTGCACAGCAATCTAGTTGCAGAGGCAGAACTGGAACCCAGGTCCCCAGACTCCAAATCTAGAGCTCTCTCCACTGAACCATTTGTTCTTGCTCAAAATTAAATACATGTTTATTGCATACACACTCTGAATGAACATTAATGTGGCCAATGAGAGCATATTATACGCAAGCTATTAGCAGAGTCACAGGGTCTTTGCCCTGTAGAAGATCACTGCCTACTTAGCAAGTACAGTCACCATCTCTGCATTGCCTGGCTCCATGTGAATGTTGCCCTATGGAGTTGTGCAATGTGGTAGCCCTGGGTGGAGCTATAATGAAATAAGAGGCAGTTTGGTAAGTACTCTAACAAAAATGTGTATACCAAGTGCTACAGGAACATAGAAGGCATGATTAGTTCTACCCAGGAAGGCAATCCAGGAAAGCTGCCCAGAGGAGGTGACATCTGAGCAGAGCCTTGAAGGATATGTAAAAGAATAAAGAACAAAAGAGAATCATTTCTGTATTCATTCCACAGACATTTATTGAGCAGCTCCAGGTCGCCAGGAAGAGAGGAATAGTTCACAGTGCCTTCATGTGGACAGACACAGTGCCAATAAGTTGCCAGAGTATAATTTCAACAGTGGAGACACACTCATGGTGCAAAAGTGAAGGTAACTCCTTCTGGAGTAAAGTGAGGACAGGGCGGGGGCCTGGGAAGGCTCCTGGAGAAGTGAGGTCTGAGATTCTGGGGAGAGAAGTAGAAAATTTCCAGGCTGGTGATTAGGGAATTGAGAGAGATGGAAAGGCGTTCCCAGCGAAGGGAATGGCCTGTGCAAAGTTTCTGAGTCGTCTTCAGAGGTCCACAGCAGAGTGTAAAATGCTGGGGTGGTGGGCAGCCAGGTAGGAGGCAGAATGACATACAGGCTTTGAGACAGGACCCACCAGGTTTCCGGATGAATAGGGAGACGACGTTGGTGTGCATTAGGACTTAGCAGGCTTAGCAACCTTCCTTCAAAGCCGTGCCCCAGACTGAGAGCTGGAAGAGAAAAGTGTGAGCCATAAATCCCCAGCTCCTCCTCCTGTGCCTGGTGCTGCGGAGCTGGGAGTCTCCACGGCTCTCCAGTCCCACCGCTGCGACCCCAGCTAATCCAGCCTCCTGGCCCATCTGACACACACTTCCACTTAACATTTTGTTAGCGACTCTATAAACGAGCTCTCCCTGACCTTCAATCCCTGGCTAATTGCTGGTTTCATGCACAAGACTAGCTTAATTTTACGTGATAATTACCTGAGAGTGGCGATACATATGGCATTACATGTTCGAAATGTCAGGCCTGGAAAACTACCAAGTGGCCATAGTCAGGGCAAAAGGAGGAGGCAGCTGGGCGACAGGGGCCTTGGAGAGGCAGCCAGGGGACCATGAGGCCACCAGGGGAGAGGGGAAATGCCCGGTGCAGATGAGAACTGGGGCTCCAGCCTGCAGTAGGGCCCAGAACCCTCTGCTGGCCCAGCGCACCAAGGGGCACAGGTCAGAGGAGCAGCACACGCATTTCACGGTCACACATGCACACGCACGCAAACACACACACACACATCGCAGAGAAACACGGACCAGGTTAGAGGCACAGCTCATGAATGCTCTCGGTCACCCACCCAGCAAATGCTCACAGGGCACCTAGTACATGCCAGGCAGTACGTGGACACCTGCACCGGTTTCAAATCCCCAACCCACTCAGAGAGGTTGGGAACACTCGGAGGGCAAGTTTGGGTTTGTCACACTTGTCTGGAGGGATGCTAATGGTACTGCATAAGCCAGGTCCAGGAATGCTAAGTGGTTGGCAATTCCTAGCACGGTCCCATTCGATAAAGAATTGCCCACCCCTGGGAATTCCCCGGCGGTCCAGTGGTTAAGACTCGGTGCTTTCACTGCGTGGGCCCCGGTTCAATGCCTGGTTGGGGAACTAAGATCCTGTATGCCCTGCGGCACGGCCAAAAAAAAAATAAAGAATTGCCCACCCTAAACCCAGCTGAGAACCCCCAGCTAAGCCAGGCCACAGCCATGAAGAAGACAAGGGGCCCCAGCCCTCTCGGAGTTTACAGTCGGGGGAGGACCATGATGGCAAGGGATTACAATGCATGAGATGTGAGTAAGAAAGAGGACTCAGGACATTTAGCCGGTGGACTAACAAAGTTCAGTGTTCAGAAAAAACCCTTAAAAAGCACCATGTGTCTCCCCAGCATCTCCAGTTCATGCCTAGTGCAGCGCTTGGCACAGAAATGGACGAATACCAACTGGTATCCGTGTGTCTGTACGACGTGCCACACACCTGGGGGCACACCTGCTCTACAGAGGGATGGCCTGGGTTCACTTTTTTCTCATCGTTCCAGAATACAGGGCAAGGCAGGTGGGGGGCCAGGGGTGGTAGGACAGGCAAGTGTAGGCCGAGAAGGAGAAAGGGGGCCCCCGGCCAGCTGGGAGGGCCTGTCCCCGGGAGGCACGTGTACACACGCAGTCACACGCGCACAGGCCACAGGATAAAGCCAGAAGCACAGTCCCCAGATTAAGGTGAGTTCTAAAAACCCCTTTAGCTTCCTCACCCGTAGAATTGTGCACTCCTGAGCTGTGCTGGAGTAAATTACTTGCTTAATGAGATTTCAATTAACAAAAGCAAATTAAAATCACTTTGGTAATTAAGCTGTTGTGAACCTCGCCAGCAGCTCTCCCTCAGACCTCAGATATCCACGCGGAGGGGGCTGGGAATGGGGTCCGCTCAGCAATGCTGCGGAGGCCTTGGCAGAGCCAGGAGCTCCCCGCCCTGGGGGATCCGCTCCAGGAACCACAGCTTCCTGGAGCTGTTCTGTGGCACCAAAAATGTGTGTGGGAGGGAGGGGGCAGCACCTAGCAGCTCAACTTAAATTCAAGTTGAGGCCCTGCCACTTGGCTGTTTGAGCTGGGGCACGTTAGCTGGCCTCTCTGAGCCTCAGTTTCCTCATCTGTGAAATGAGGGCAATAATGGTGCCTACACCGTTGGGCTGTGGGAGGATTAAGTGAATGATGCACCTAAAATGTTTAGAAGAGGGCCTGTCCCGCAGCAAGGGCTTTTTTTTTTTTTTTTTTTGGTGGTACGCGGGCCTCTCACTGTTGTGGTCTCTCCTGTTACGGAGCACAGGCTCCGGACGCGCAGGCCCATTGGCCATGGCTCACGGGCCTAGCCGCTCCGCGGCATGTGGGATCTTCCCGGACCGGGGCACGAACCCGTGTCCCCTGCATTGGCAGGCGGACTCTCAACCACTGCGCCACCAGGGAAGCCCACAAGGGCTTTTTTTTAAAGTTTATTTTATTTATTTATTTTTGGCTGCGTTGGGTCTTTGTTGGTGCGAGCGGGCTTTTCTTTAGTTGTGGCGAGCGGGGGCTACTCTTCGTGCGCACGGGCTTCTCATTGCGGTGGCTTCTCTTGTTGCGGAGCACGGGCTCTAGGCGCGCGGGCTTCAGTAGTTGTGGTATGCAGGCTCAGTAATTGTGGCTCGTGGGCTCTAGAGCACAGGTTCAGTAGTTGTGGCGCACGGGCTTAGTTGCTCCACGGCATGTGGGATCTTCCCGGACCAGGGCTCGAACCAGTGTTCCCTGCATTGGCAGGTGGATTCTTAACCACTGCGCCGCCAGGGAAGCCCCCACAGCAAGGGCTTTTAATCCACTTTTCCCTGTATGGAAAAGTGGATCATGTGCCCTTCACAGGGTGATCTTTCCAACCTTGCAATTCGCATTGTCCTGACCCACAAGCCCCTCCAGGGCAGCCCTGTTCCTCTGAGTTAGGTAAGTAAGGACCTACTACAGAGGTCCCCTTGGAGGTGAGGTTTCTGCCAGGTTCTGTCTCACTCTGGCCCCATCTTTTTCCATTAGAGCCAGAAGCTCAGATCTGGGAGCTATAAAGTTTTTTTATTCCTAGGTGGCCTGGGAAATACTCCTTTTCTTGGGTTGCAAAATCACCACATCCTCCCACATGAGAAGCCTGAGAGTCAAGGTAATGCAGGGACCACTGGCCTCGTTCCACAGAGGAAACTGGCTTAGTGACTTAGCCAGTGGTTGAAAGGAAAGAACAGCTCTGAGTGCTGGCACGAATACACATATTTAGTCTTGTGAATTTTGAATAATAAAATTTTAGTTTCCATTTTTGAGTCACTCTTTGCTACCTTCATTCAGAGGGACTAAAACAGAAAATTAAAAATTTAAATTTATTATTCAAATTCATAAAACTAAGTAAGTGTATAATAAATCTAAATCAGGTTTTGAATGAGTTCTTTGGTTTTTAAAGTTTGTAGCACTTACACTTTTGAAGTTATTAAAGCAAAAACTGCACTAAACCTTTTGGGATAGATATTCATATTATATAGGTGTGTTTTATATATATAAAACATATGTTTTATTTATGTAATATGTATATATATATAAATATACACACATCAAATTTTTCTCTGTAGCGGTTGAAATTACAGATGGTTTTATGCATTCACTTATTCACTCAACAATTTTTTTTTCATATCATTTAACTTAACAGCAGCTTTTTTTTTTTTTTTTTTTTTCTTTTTGCGGTATGCGGGCCTCTCACTGTTGTGGCCTCTCCCGTTGCGGAGCACAGGCTCTGGACGCACAGGCTCAGTGGCCATGGCTCATGGGCCTAGCCGCTCCGCAGCATGTGGGATCTTCCCTGACCGCGGCACGAACCTGTGTCCCCTGCATCGGCAGGCGGACTCTCAACCACTGCGCCACCAGGGAAGCCCAACAGCAGCTTTTTTAGTGCCCATGAAGTGCCACAATCAGCAAGCCAGACTCGAACTTTGTTTCAGGGAACTTACAAATTGTTGGTAAAGATGGACATTGGAGGGCTTCCCTGGTGGCACAGTGGATAAGAATCCTCCTGCCAATGCAGGGGACACGGGTTCAAGCCCTGACCTGGGAAGATCACATGCTGCTGGGCAACTAAACCTGTGTGCCACAACTATTGAGCCTGCACTCTAGAGCCTGTGAGCCACACCTACTGAGCCCACGTGCCACAACTACTGAAGCCCGCGCGCCTAGAGCCTGTGCTCCGCAACAACAGAAGCCACCGCAATGAGAAGCCCACACACTGCAACGAAGAGTAGCCCCCACTCGCCGCAACTAGAGAAAGCCACACACAGCAACGAGGAAACAAAAGCAGCCAAAAATAAATAAATAAATTTATATTTAAAAAAAAAAGGTGGACATTGGACATGAAACAATGAGGTGAATATTCCAGAAAAGGAAAGGCAGTCCTTGCAGCCTATTACAGAAAGGGCACTCCTGGGGGTGGGGTAGGGGTCTGCAAGAAACATTTATTTCTTTTGTAACTGGACTAAAATAAGACAATTTATATATGCATGTGTGTGTGTGTATATATATATATATATATATATATGTAATATTTAAATTAATCCCAAGAGTCCCATAACTAGTTAGTAATAGAACTAAAAGTAGATCTAAAAGCCTTCCAGTTTCCAGGTAAAAGCAGTCCCACCATCTGTGCACGTGTCAGACCAAGGAGGTGTCCTATTCACACATCCATGCCACACAGAGGTACACACACATGTGCCAAACAGATCTCAGGTCAATGGGGGGGGGGTCCCACCCTCCCGTCATCTGTGGAAGAGGAGTCCAAACCCTGCTTGGCCTGAGCAGCCCCCCACCCTCCCTACCAGGCTGACCTCTAGCTCTCTTTCAACCTGCCCTTCCAGCCAGGCCAAGGAAAGAACACCCAATACCCAGGACATCCCCCGCCTGTTCCTCCGACTCCCTGAGAAGCACCGCTAACCTTGCAGCCCCTCCCCTGCAGCCCCCTCTGCCTTGGGGAGAGAGAGGGCAGGCTGCCATCCTCCAAGCACCCAGTTCAGGTGAGGGCTGCTAAGGCTGTGACGACCCCCATCTGGAGATGCGGCCAGAAGGGTCGTCCTCTCCGCATCCAGACTCCATGTATCATATGTTGTGCTGACTTCAGGCAACCAAGAGAGGAGGACACAGAGTTGTACTTTCCAAGTAGCTGGAAACGCTTAATCAATGTTAATTGGCTCTAATTAGCATATGTTAATTAATGATATTTACTACAAATGAAAGGTATGAGTGCTCCCAGAGGGTTTCCTGTTCATCCAATTAGTGCCAATTAGTTACAATTAACACGTGTAAATGAGATTTCATTGAACCCAAAACAAACAGCACAGAATCTCTCAGATTCCCTCTTGCACCTTTTCGCTCAGCCAGGGATTGGGGTAGGTGTGGAGGGTGAGAAGTGAAGTGGGGGGAGAGAGAAAGAGAGAGACCCTTGGGCTGACCTCCTGGAGCAAGAGGCTGACTCTCCACGCACCAGGGAGGAGAGAAGGAAGAGCCAAGTTGGGCCAAGCAAGCTATTGGACAAGTCTGGCTGCCCTGAGGGCAGTCTCCCCAGGCCTTGACTTTGCTCCCGAGGGCCATGGGCCATCCCTTGGGCATCTCTGTACCTGCCAGGGCCTCACCCGGTGCATGGAATATAGTAGGTGCTCAGTAAAAATTGGCAGAATAAAAAGTTGGTTCCTTAGCATCAAGGGCCAATATCTTTAGGTATAAAACTAAAGGATGCGTGGACCAGGAAAACATGCAGGGTTCTCTTCAACATAACGTCTTCCCAAGAGCTCTATCGAGGAGCCAGACACTGTTTACCTCTATGACATCATTTTAATATAATCTGCATATCTCTATGGAGATTTTACTTTATTGCTAATGTTGCTATTTCCTAATTTTATTTCCTTTCTATTTAACCACTACCCGGGGCCTAAACCACTGTCATGGTGGTAACTGGATATAAAAACAGCCAGAAGAAAGAAAACAAAAAACAAAAAAACAGCCAGAAGGAGCTACCATGGACAGTGAAATGCTACCCCAAGTTCTCCACCCCACAGAAACTTTCATGAAACTGTGATATAAGATCTAGCTCCCAATAAAGTGGTCATTCCTAACTCACTTTGCTACACTTTGCTACCTTCCATTAAAGTTGACATTCATTCTTTTAAAATATCTGTTGTTCATTGTGTGTCGGGTTCTGTTCCAGGGGCTGTGGAGACAGCAGTGAACAAAACATCTACAAATCCCCGCAGTCGTGGTGCTCACATTCCCTCATGTATTATTGCCCTGACGTATCTAGATTATTGATCTGATGTATCTAGAGTCAGAGAGACTTGGGTTCAGATCCCAGTTCTGCCTCTTAGCAGCTGGGGAGAGGGGAGGGCAGGGTACTTAATCTTTCTGGGCCTCAGTTTATTTATCTGTGCCATGGGTACAATAATATACCGATCTACCTATCTTACAGTCATGTTATTGGGAGGATTAAGCTTCCTCCCCTGTCCCATTCCTTGGCAGGGCAGAATTTGGAGTTAAGCCACAGGGAAGGTAGGACAGAAGAAGGCAAAACTCAATATGAGCCCACAAGGGAGAGTCTGATTAAGTCTACATCAAGTCATCTCCTTATCTCCCCCATGCCTTATTAAGTAAGTAGGGCAGGGAGGAAATAGGATCAGAAAGGGAAGTGCTTCCTGGGTCACGCAGCTGCTGCGCCCTGACCTCTGCTCCTCTTGGTGCATCCTCCTTCGTCCATGGCCTGTGATGAGAGACATGAGTAGGGTCCAGAAAGGGTCACTCCAGCTGGCCGGAAGCAGGGATGGGCCCACGTGTGCCAGAACGAGCCTGGCCCAAGGTGAAGCTTTGCACACCAGGCTCCAGGACCCCTTCAGCTCATGCAGGCCTCCCCCAGGCCAGAGACCACATCCCTGTAGCTTTTGTCCTCTCCGTCACCATCTCAGCTCGGCCCCCCATGGACCCGCAGGCAGGGTGTTCAATCATTTCAAAGTGCTTTACTGTCCCCTTTATAAAGCAAGAGAGTCTGCCTAGATGACCCTTTTCAGACCTTATGTTCTAGGACTTTGGATCTCCTCTGAAGCATACAGGTTCTGTCTCGACATTCACAGCTGACAGGCAACAAAAGAAGCCTTGATTTCCCTCTTCCTTTGGGGATCCCTCCACCTGTGATGGCCTAAATGGGTCCCACTGTGTCCTTTCCTATCTCTCTACAGCATCCTCCCCCCTACCCCAACCTTCTCCTGGATAGTGATGAACCACGAGGCATGGTCCCCAAGACACCAGGCCAGGGGAGAAGCTCTTCCTTGTTCTGATCAAATCAGTTGATTAGGAGGCCAGTGGGAGGAACGGAGAGGCTGTGTTTAATAAAAAGAGCTCATCTGGGTTATCTTCCAGGAGGGGTGTGCGGCTGTGTAATGGATGTCTGCATGGGGCCTTCTTGGGGCTCAATATTTCTTCCCCACCTCTGCACCCCACCCCAGGGCCAGTAGGAGATATTGAGAGGGGTCTGGAAACAAGCGGAAAAGACCCTTTTCTGACTGTGTCTCCTTCCAGCAAAAATAGAACCACCACTACCGGATGCCCACCACTGTGCCAGTCACAGTGCTGGGCCATTAACTTGCATTATTTCCATTTAGAGGGGATGGCATTTGCTCCATTTTCATCTCCAGGTGCCGTGGGCATCTTGGGCTGGGCCTGGCTAGCTTTGGGACCGATGATCAGCCGCATTTAGCCATGGAAGGTAGAGCAGGAAGGTTGCACTGAAAGATGAGGAAAGCACCACCTGCTGCGTCGCCCCCCCCGCCCCCGCCAGCAGGCGCATGTGCGCACGCACACATGCGCCCGCACGCACCGTGCGTGCACGCACACGTCCCTTCCTCTCTCCCGGCCAGATGGACGCTGGCTCTACCAGTTGGCAGAGGATACCTCTAGCGGGAGGAGGCTGCCACTAAGAAGGCTGGGTGAAGACGCTGAAGAAGCCGGGGACAGAGCGGGGTGAATCCTCCGTTTTCAAGGACAAGAATGTTGCCTGCAAACCAGGAGTTGCAGGTGCCCAGGAAACTCTAGGATGGAGAAAAGGGACACAGGCGAAGTGTCTGCTCTTTATCCCACTGATGCCTCTTGATCAGTGATATCTCTCTAAAGACAAAGTTCCTGAGATGAAGCTTAACATGGCCACTTTGGGGAAAAAAAACCCACCTGTGCTCCAGGAAAGTAACAACAGAAAATAATTAAGGTCTAATAAGGTCAGTGTTCCACCTTAACACCTTTTCAGTTCCAGTTAAAACCTCTACTAATTTGCCGAGAAAAACCAGCCTCACTTGGGTCTTATTATTTGAATCACGTCCTGTCTCTTAATTTAAACGAGAGACTCACATAAGGATTTTTTTGTTTTAAATTACAATGTCGACTTTCTTCCAGTTGATTACGGTATATGACTCTCTGTTGGAAGGCCATTACTTTTTGTTATGATTTACAAAGCATTTAAAGTGAAATCAATGTAATAAATATTGAAGTATTGTAATAGATAATTCCATATATTTAACGGGAGACACAGTGCAGCCCTGGTTTGGGCAGCCAGGAGAGGAGCAGGGAAAGGATGGGGTGGGAGAGTGACCTGATATTCACTCAAAGGGTGACATCTCCTCTTTTCTTCTGGATTCATTTAGCCAGGACGCACTGAGCCCTCCCTAAGGTCCTGCACACTGGACCTGGGACCATGGAGAGTTATGAGATGCCCAAGACATAGCCTCCAGGTGCCATAGACTCTTTGAAGAAATTCCCCGGCAAAGGAGGGGGACAGTAATGAAGGCCACCAGAACCTACGTAAGGAGCCCTGTGATCGGGAAAGGGGTTCAGCAGAGGGAAGGACCTGTGTGTTGGGGAAACAAGTCAGGAAAGGCCTTCCCTAGCCTGTCCCCTTCTCCCCCTCCCCTACTCAACTCTTTCCTTCCCTCTCCTTCCCCCTCCTCCTCCCTCCCTGGGCTGAGCTGTCTCTAGGCTTCTGGCTGCAGCCAGCATCTGCTGGCCACTGAGCTGGCCAAGCTTAGCTCAGAACAAACAGCCCAGTATTCAGAGCCCTGAAAGCCCTTGATGCGGGGAGAGGTGTGAAGCGGGAGATGGTGCACCAGTCTCTGTCAGCACTCTTGGTATGTGACCTTGGGCTCGCCCCCTGGTACAGACACCCGCAGCCAGGAGATGTAGATGCTCCAGGCCCTGCCCACGTGAGAAGTCAGATTTGCAGCATCTTGCTCCATTTCTCTCGGCTGGAGTGCAGTGTCCACAGTGGAGGCCAAGACGGCTTCCCCAATAGCCCAACTAGGGAGCCCTCCTACCTGCCCCTGCCCTGCCCACCCCACCAATCTCAAAAGGCACCCACGAGCAGGTTCCTTTCCAGCTACCCCATGACCTACCACCTCGTGGGGAGCACTCCCTTCTTCCCATCCTCAGAGGCATTGCACGTGGGTCACACATCTGTTCCCCTGTGGGCTCCGCTCCCAGGTTCCTGGCTTGATTCAGGAACTCACACCCACCGGTGAGGGAGGCACGCAGGGGGCAGCAGCCTATGGGTTGGTCCCAACAACACATCCCTAGCGCGGGCAGCGTGCCGTCTGCAGAACTGTTGGAGCACTGTGGAGATCTTAATAAAGGTTTTGTGGACTACACAGTGCAGGCTTGTGATGGAGCGTAGGTAGCTCATGCACACACACACACATTTAGCAGATGCCATAGGAGGAAGATGTATTGTCCCTTGCCTTTCCACCCCAAGCCTGAACCCAAGCCCCAAGTCCCTAGCTCTGAACATATTCCACCATAAATCCCAGGAGGGAACATACAGAGGGAAGGGAAGCAGAAAAAGGAGATTTACAGCAAACTTGCTTCCTGACACCTCTTTGGCCCATCCCATAAAATAGCAGTACCACCAGATAAATCACACAGAGTCTCAGGGGACCTTACCCTTGTCCTTGTGGGGTCTTTGGTGGGAGTCAGTAGTACATGGTCAGAGGGATTCACCCAGCTGCATTCTCCATGACAACATCAGTCCCATACGGCAAGCGGGGTGGGGTCAGCTCTAATCCTTAGAGTATGAGGAGGTGGAGAATGGGGGTAGAGGGCAGTAGCCGTCATCACCCAAGAGAGGGCAAAGCATTGGAGATTCAGCGTGGGCTTGGAGCAAATCCCAGCTCCACTTCCTAGTGGTGTGACTTTGAGCAAGTTACTTAACCTCTCTGGGCCTTGGTTTCCTTCTCTGTAAAGGCAGGACATAGAATACCCACCTGACAGAAAAATGTATGCCAAAGTGCCTGGCGTATAGCAGTGCTCAGAATAAGGTAACTATTCGTAATCACAAACGTTTCCCCTCATCTAGGACATAAAACACTGTAGTCGTGTCCCCAGCAGAGAGGACTGAAGACAGGGAGCCGGGCCCTCTACCGAGATGCCACGCTGCCCCTTTCCTCTTTGGCTGTTTCGCATGAGGTTAGAAAGGCGGAGCTCACAGTGTAACTGTGGGCAGGTTTCCTCCCCTCTCCGGGCTGCAGTGCCCCACCTATAAAGTGAGGGGGGATGGAAAGTACTTGGTCTTTAAGGCTCAGTCCCTCATAACATCATAAAACCCGACAATCAGGACCAACTCCCCATGGGCACTGTAACCAAAGAGGAGCAGGCAGGATGGAGGCTGCAGGCATGAGGTGGGCATGGCCACGCTGACCGGGCAGAAGCTGTCACCCACCATCCTGGGAGGGGACAGGATGGTCCTCACAGTTCTGACCACCCCAAGCCACAGACCCCCGTGATTACGGTCTGGCTAGCCACTGACGTGGTCAGAGGCATTGCAGTGACTAAGCTTCACCCAGAGGTGGGAGCTGGTGGGCGAGGCTCCATCCAGCGTCCTCCCTCGCCTGTGGAGAGACCCCTGGCTTCCCTGCTGCCTGGGTAGCCCCCTCTGCCCCGTCCAGCGTCCCTGCCCGTCTTCCCACCGCCCCCACCACGCAGGGTGAGGCCCCGGTTCCTCCCAGTCTTCCGGCCCCTGCCCTCCCTCCTTTCATCCTTCCTTCACTTCTCCTCCTTTCCCGCCTTCTTCATTTCTTTCCCTCTCTCTCCTCCTCCTCCACGCCCTCCCTCCCTTCTCCTCTTTCACTCCTGCTTCTCTGTTCTCTGGTTCCTTCCTCTCCTTCCCCCGTTGCACTGTTTCTTCTCCCTCCGTCCTCTCCCGGCTCTCCTGCCTACTCTTTGCCTCCTTCATTTTCTCCTCTCTGGGTCTGATTCATGGAGCCAAGGTGGCACTACCCTGAGGGAGTGAGTATGTGTGTAGGGGGAGGGGGGGCTGGAAGGGCCACGCTCTGGCCTGAGCCCCCCACCAGGATCTCTCCAGCCAGGAGGATTGGAGTTCACCCGCAGGGCAGCTGTCAGCGGCTCAGGGGATGGATGAGTGAAAGTGTAGGGGGGTGGGGAGGTGAAGGTGCTGGGGAGGGAGCTGTCTTCAAATAAAAATGAAAGGAGTGTGGTGGGTGAAATAATGGGGCTGTTTAATAACAAGTCCCACCCAAGGCACCTCTGCCCCAGGACCCAGCCCTCCTGCCCACCTCCCTTCCCCATCCCTGAAGTCCCCTCATCACAGAGGCCCATGAGTGTCCCTGATCCTTTGGACAGGCCAGACAGCAGGAGACCCTCCCCCAAATGCTAGGACCCCTGACCCTCCACCAGCCTTCCCCGTCTCCCACTGAGGGGCAGCTGGGATTGGGAGCCCAGGCAACCTGTTCCCAGAGTGGTGTCTGAGCAGATTAGCACCCCAAACCTGGCAGCCCTATTAGGAGGCCTTTGCGGAGAAGGAGGCAGGGGAAGAGGACGGGGATTTTCCATTCTCTGAGCGACTGGATTACACAGGCAGGGGCTCAGGGGAGAACTCATTGCTTAAGTTGCCTCTTCACAGCCCAGCCTCTGCCCTGGCTCTCAGCCTCCTGCCTTCTCAGCAGGGATCTCAGTGAGCCTTGCCTTGCCTGCTTTGGAGGTGCCTTTTTTGTGATTTGAGTCGGCCTTGAGGGCAAAACCAAGTCTCATCTCCCCCCACCCCCCCCAGAGCTCTTACACCAAAGAGGGGCTCCAAGGGGAACAGATTGCTACCACCTCTGCCGACCCTCACCTCCCATGAAGACCTCAGGTCTGGAGATGGATCCAGAAGAATGGCTCAGAGAGGTGAAGTGACTTGCTCTAAGCCTCACAGCAAGTAAAGGGCAGTCAAGGTGGTCTCCTGACTGTGGCTGGATTTATGGGCACGTGTTCTCTGTAGAGTGAGCCAGGTCTGTGCCAGGGACTGGAAGGAGCCCAAGCTGCTCTTCTTCCATTACTAGAGGTGAGCTTCCTCATCCTCAACATCACCTTTAAAGGGAATGGAGCCCTGCTCCCATTCCATCTCTGGGGCTGCAGGGGACCAGGTCATAGCAGACGGTGAAGGGGAGGGGAGGGGAAATGGAAAGGCGATTAGGCTTAAAGAATCTGAATTCTTCAGGTCTAATCCCAGTCTTACCACCAACTTGCTGTGTGACCTTGGGCAACCCAGCGCCCCTCTCTGAGCTTCAACTGCCTTATCTGCAAAACGGAGACAGCATCTCTTTCGGAATTATTTTGAAGGTACTGGAAGAGCATCAAGCACAGCACCTGGTACATACTAGCTGCCCAAAATGATGGTAGGAGCAGAATGGGAGGTGATTTTATTTCCTTTACCCGGAGCTGTGCCCATTCCCCGGAACAAGGGGCTCCAATGCGCATTCAAGCAACTGGTTCTTCCCACTGAGAGGGCAAATCCATCATGTTCAGCAACTATTGGCCTCCCCCACCTGGTGTAAGGTTATTGGGGGGTCATGCCTCCACACCCTGTGTCCACTTTCTAGAAAGAGGCCCAAAGCCCGCCACCCTAGCCCTGTATGGCCCCTAGAGACCTTTTGCTAAAAAAGGGGCCTTATCTGACCTTCCCGATGGCCTATGTTCCTTCCAGCCAGAAAATTCTATGATCCTGTGACCCCTGAAAGCCCTGCCCTGCTAATGGTTTTATGATCTTCCCTATGGAATCCTCTCTTTGCCCTCCCTAACCCCCAGTCCCCTTTCAGTAGGTCCTAGTCAAAATAAACAACATTTATGACCAGAGCAGGATTCAAGGTCTGCACTGCAAACAAATGTGGAGCCCTTTGAAGGTGCCTGGGGAATCCATCACATCCTGGGGTGTGATGCTCCCCAGGGAAGGGGCACAGGCGTGGGAAGCTGGGCTCTGGATCTAGATTTAGAATCCGAGGATCCTGAGCTGCGTCTGGGGCTCCCTCCTCGGCACCAAGTCCGGCCTCCCTGCGAGGGACGGTGAGGAGAAGGGGGAAAGGACTGGGCAGGACCTGAGATGTCCACTGCGATCGGCAACATTTCTTGCCCTGTGTGCAGGCCCCCCTTGGGGGCCGAGACCAGATTTGGTTTGTGGTCAGGGGAGACAATGAAAGGAGACAAAATGAAGGAGATGGAAAAATCGAGGCAGTTGGAGAAAAAACAAGCCTGAGCGGATGAGAGGGTGAGAGCCCAAACCACAGGGCTCTCTGGGCCCATCATGGCCTCCAGTGCTCACCTGGACAGTAGAGCAAAGGTAGGTGTATTGGGACAACCTTCCGAAGGAAGAAGACTAGTCCAAACGCCTTCAGGAGAAAGATCACCCCAGCCTGGCTTGCCTCCTGGGCCGGCCAGCAGAGCTACAGAGAGAGGGAGATTGTGGGAAAGAGCAAGACCCAGACTCCGTCCCGAGTCTCTCCGGGAGACCCTAACCTGGACTTGAGTGATGGTAACACTGATGGAGGAGTAGAAACTCTGCGTCCAGAACGAACACCTCCTCCTCCATCCCACCCGGGTGAAAGGCAGAGCCCCTCCCCTACGCTCTGTTAAGCATCCTCCAACTGAGAAAGGGGCCCACAGGCTGCAGCCCGCGTCGCCTCATCCCTGCCTCCTGCTTGCCATGTGGCTGAGATGCCTCAGCTGGACTCCGCCTCTTCCAGCAGGTGCGGCTGTGAGCAGATTTGTTTTCGAGAGGGACCGGCTCTGCCTGGGGAACTGTGGTTGCAGAATATTAAGGTAAGATTCCCAAAGGCCCAAGTCTGAGAGCAGCTTTCTAGGACACGCAGCTCAAGGCTTTTTCTTCAGCTAGCACACCAGCCTCCAGAACTGGGGCATGGGCCTAGGGGCTGGTGTTCTCTGACTCAGGGCTGGGGCAGGGGGACTTTCCCCAGGAGACCTGTGCCTCATCATGTACCCTACTAAAAATACCGTGCTACCTGACAGGTTGGGTGAGGAGCTAGACAGGAAGTATGTGCAGTTAACAAGGTATCGATCACACTTATCAGGGACCCGCTTATACTCTTTGCATCTATGGCAGATAATTAATATATGGAAGATTGGGACAAAGATGGAAGGGAACAAAGAGGGAGCTGGAAACGCAGTCCTGAGTTCTTCCAGCATAAATAGGATTTGTTCGAAAATTATCCTCTTCGGGGCTTCCCTGGTGGCGCAGTGATTGAGAGTCCGCCTGCCGATGCAGGGGACACGGGTTTGTGCCCCGGTCCGGGAGGATCCCACATGCCGCGGAGCGGCTGGGCCCGTGAGCCATGGCCGCTGAGCCTGCGCGTCCGGAGCCTGTGCTCCGCAACGGGAGGGGCCACAGCAGTGAGAGGCTCGCGTACCGCAAAAAAAAAAAAAAAAAATTATCCTCTTCCTAAACTGAAAGAAGAATAATTTTAATGACTTTTTATGATCTTATACAAGTGAATTAGAACTTTCGGCAGAGTACCCTGGTGCCCAGCACAGTGCTTTATAAATTAAAAGGTCCCCCATGGCATAGAATTTTAGGGCTAGAAGGGCCTTGGAGAGCATCTAGGCCAGTGGATTCCAACATTGGTTGAACATAGAATCACCTGGGGCACTTTTTTTTTTTTTTCTTTCTGGCCGCACCGCTCGGCTTGTGGGATCTTAGTTCCCTGACCAGGGATTGAACCCGGGCCCCAGAAGTGAAAGCACCGAGTCCTAACCACTGGACCACCAGGGAATTCCTTGGGGCACTTTTAAAAAAATGAAATGCCAGGTACTCACCTCCAGAGATTCTGATCTAATTGGCCTGGGGTGGAGCCCAGGTGTTTTATTTTTTAAAAGCTCCCCAGGTGTTTCTACTATGTAGGCAGGGTTGAGAACTACTGGTCTAGGCCAATACTTCAATTAACGGATGTAGAAACTGAGGCCCAGCGAGCAGATTACCTAGGTTCACACAGATCACTGGCAGCAGAACCAGGACCACAGAAGCCAATCAGATATCTGCCTCATTTGTTAAATGAGCAAACAACAGATTGATCCTCTTTTGGAGGCATCTCCTTCTGCAGAGACCAGCTACCCAACCCCTACATGCCAGCCCCACGTTTTCGTATTATTTTCATCAGAGGCCGGGCGGGCTGGCATCTTAACCTTACTCCTCCTGGCCTCCCATCCTGAAGGCCTCAGGGCTCATCCAAGGCAAACATGCAATTCAGACAATGTCCATCAGGTCTGGAGAGGAACAGGGCAGCTGTGGCACCTTGGCCATATGGAGTGTCAGTGTGTACCCAGGAGCAGGGGTGTGGGAGTGTGTGTGTGTGCAAATGTGCATATACATAGATTCACACTTTTGTGGAGAGGACTATTCTGCATGTGGGCCGGCGTCCTTCCAGGCATGTGTGCACTCTCACTGAGAAAACTTGCATTGGACATGTAAATATCCACATGCGGGATGGTACACATGTTCACATCAGCATCTGTCTACGCAGCAGGGTGGTTATGGGAGGAGAGATGCATAAATGTACCAGAGAGTCTAAAATGCTGGTATGTGTCTGTAATTGTGTACTAGTGTATAAAGCTGCATCTACGTTTACAGAATCGACATTTGCATTTACTGGTGGAGGCCTGTATATAACAATAGGTACGTGGCCAGCTGGCCATATGAGTAAGTGTGACTGGCAGTCTGTGTGTTTGCGGTGCAAGTTTATGTGGAGAGAGAAAAGGTTTCTGCTGTTTTCGTCACATTTCTCCTAAGGAATCACTGGGACATGTATGTGTGGAAAAACTGTATCTTTCATGCTTAGATGTATCTGGCATACATAAACAAAACATGATAGTGTGCCAACTGAGATGCTACACATTAACATCGTATATCTATCATTGAGAGAATTAAATAAGCCATGCAAGGCCCGGTAGCATTTCTTACAATTTTATTTAACACTGTTTCGGCCAAGCAGGTTTGGCAAACACCACGTACACACTGTAGATTACCGCCACAAATGCATAATTTGTCGGATATGGTATACAACACATGAGAAGTGTAACAGAGGGGCATCATCTAAAAATGCCAACTGTCCCCATCTTTGGGCTCAACTTAGTCTCCTTCCTTCCCCAAACCTGATTAAAACCCATCCCTTCACACTTCCCTAGGAGGTCTCTGCATTTGTGGTGAAGAGAGATAAAATGAAGGGTGAGGATTTAGGGTGGGGGAAGAGATAACACTCTAAGACCTGGTCTCTGGAATGTTTCTACTCCTCCCCAGTCTGTCAGAGGCAGGCTCAAGCCCCAGCATGTGTTAAAACAGGGAGGCCGAAGAAAGCATCTTTGTAGGTTTTGCAGCCCCTCGGGTTGACTGACGAAGTTATTCATTCAGAATGAGTAAAAAGAGCATTGAACTTATCAAACTGGTAGTAAATCCTTCATTAAGAGATTCATAGAAGTGGTTCCCTGCTTCTCTTTCTTAAGGAGAAACAATATCCTCTCTTTAGCCCAAAGGAGAACAACCTTGCACATAGTTACAGGCCCACCAGCTCCCCTTTCAAAACGTGGGCTGACCGATGGCCTAAAACGTCAGCTAAATTATGAATGGCCTGAGAGAAAAGAAAATCTCAAGAGCTGGGAAGGCTGGGGTCCAAACTAGAACATGAGCAAGAAAATGGGAGAACCACCACTGAGGGGCATCCAAGCGGGAAATGCTCCCTGCCCAGCCACTGGGCCATGAAAAGAGGTCAAGATCCCACGTGGAACCTCCAAGCCCTGTTCTCTGGGATCTCTTCTTACCATCTGTGGGCTTCATTTTGGCTTGGCGCTACCAAGATTGAGACAAGGAACTCCCTACACCTGCCTTCCTGTGTTCTAAGTTTCTGTAACTTCCCTCCGACTGAGACTCCAGAGGCCTGTAAGGTAAAGACAAGCAGCCTAATTGGAACAGCGATTAGCACCGCCCCCGCCCCGCACCCCCCAAATCCTCTGTCACCTGCAGCAAAGCAGTCATCAGAACTATCTTTCCAGGCAGCCCCCGGCCCCTCTCCGCCAGCAGTGATATCAGCCAACCTGCTTCAGTGCCAGCACCAAAGAGTACTGTATCATCTTCACACGCTGAAGTCTCCAGAGCCTGATGTTGTGGGCTGGCTCCTGAGTGAATACAGAAAAAAGAAAGTTTCCTAATGTTTGGATTAGAAGTAAGAATGGGGAAAAGCATCCATCAATGTGTGTGCCCCTCCCCAGCAGGCGCACACGCACACACACACACACACACACACACACACACGTCCATGCAGACAAATCATGAATCATCTCCGTGGCTGAACACTTTAAGCGTTCAGTAATATTCTCAGAGGCCCATGGTTTTCAGGCAAATCCCAGGTCTGTGCACAAGGACACTGCATAAATCCCTCCCCTTATGAAAGGCAAGTCTGAGCAGATGGGACCACTCTTAAGTACTGCAGAGCCCTCCCCATCTCTTGAGGAGCAGCAGGGGGCCAGCCCTACCAGCCCAGAGAGCAGAGATCAACAGAAGCTGCTCATTTTGAAGCTAATGTTCACATCCCCAACTTATCTCTCTGAGGGAGGTGTCCTGTTTGACCACACAATCCTCCCTCCCCTCCCCCAAGGGGAAATCAGATCTTAAAGGGAGATTGGAGGAACCCACTGCAGACCAAGTGGTGGCCAGAGTTGGGAAAGCAAAGATGAGCATCAGAGAGTGATCCAGGGCTGGGAGGAGGTAAGAGGCAAAAGGGTCCCTCCAACCCAGTTTCTTTCCATGCTAAGTCTGGGGAAATAACCTCACAGCAATTCCACTTTCTGATAACCTGCCTCATTAATATTTATTCAACAATAGATTTTTTTTTTTTTTAAGAAGAAGGAAGGGCCAGATAACTAAACACTCGGCAGAGGTCGAGGCTTCCACCCCGTTCTCTGTCCAGCGCCCCACCTGCAGCCTAGGCCAGATATATATGCCACACCATCTACCACCCAGCCCCTACTCAGCTCCCCAGGTGTGTCAGAAAGAAAGAAGGCAGGTGGATGGAGAGAGAGAGACAGACCTGGGCACCCCAGGTGCTCCCCAGGAAATGCACGGACTGTGAAATTACAACAGGGCTGGACAACTTACCACCACGCTGGAACCCTTGGGGTACTGAAATAATTAACTTGCTAATCAGCTACACCTTGCTCTTTCCTTTCTTCCTGGAAAAAACAATTGCAAATCGCCTTCACATCAGGTTCCTATGTCAGTTACTTGGAGACAAACGACGCTTTGGAAGAAATACACTCTCTGCCTGCATTTAAACTGAAATGGGTCCTACCAAATGAGGCCTCCTCATCCTCCCCACCCCTTCCCACCAGGCCTGGGGGGTAGGAGTGCCTAGAGACAATGTTTCTGGAGAGACAGAGGGTTTTTTTTCTGTCCATGGCACAGAGCTTTTCCACCTCTGCTACGCTTTCTCGCTGTCGGTCCTCTTCAGCCTGCTTGCTGGCTCTAACCAGCCAAGATCCACGTGGAGAAAAGAGGATTGATTAGAATCGTAATAATAATCCCTGGCATTCCTCCGGTTTTAGCGTTTACAAAGTGTTTCCACACATTATCTCATTGGGTCAGAGGAGGTTGGAGCTGGAAGGGACCTGAGCAATTATGTAGCCAAATTCCCTCAGATTACAGATGGGGAAACTGACACCCCAAAAGGTTAAATGTATTCCCCAAAGGTCACGGCTAAGGACAGTGTGGCCAGACCCTCATGTTCACTGTCCAGAGACCCTGTGCTGTCTCCCATCCTCTGAAAAGAGGGAAACGGCATGATCACCTTTTTGCTCCACTGTGGATGTAAACCAAGAAAGCAAAAAATTACAAGAGTAGGACATGAGAATGAGTAAAAGCTACTCTCATAAGAAATGGTTTGTGGAGGCTGGGAGTGGAGGAGACTAGTGAACATGCTTCCCCGCCATCTTTGTCTCTTCACTTCCCCTTCTCTCCAGGTTTAAAAATATGAACATTACACAGTTTGGGATCTAAGGCTTAATTCGGCCACAGGTCCCAGGGGAGCGGGCCCGGGTGGGAGGTGCTTTCCTTGGATTCAAATCTGGCACCTACACTCCCAGGATTCATAGCATGATGGGCTCATGTGTGCACACGTGTGTCCACTCAAGACGTTGGATTTAGTGGTGAAAAACGGGCATCTTGATCCTTTCACAGATCAGATCATTTGCAAATTAATAGCTCTCCCCCCCACTCCAGGCTCTGAGGGGGTGAAAAAAGATTTCTGGTGAAGGGAGAAACTAGAGTGGGAAAATATCAAATGGGACAAGGAAGCAAACTGACATTGGATTCTATAGGAAAATACTTCCCTGTGAATGGCACGTGTGTATTTCGACGTGGGTCTTGGCATTTCCACGGGGCTGCCTTGCCCCTGTTGGAAGGTAAGCGGTTCCTTTGTGTGTTCCGTTTATTACTAAGCCCAACTCTTTTCCCTCTAAAACTCCTTCTTCTCCCTGTTGAGCTGACCATGCTTCTGGATTTATGAAGAGAGATGTTTTAGCAGAAATCCCCCAGAGTGGCCCATCAGCCCTAAATCCCAGGCCCGCTCACCCCCCCAAGACCCCATGACACACAGCATGCCAACACGCTTTCCTGTTGCCTATGCATTAGCCATCCATTGTGGCAACCTGACATCTCTCACACATAAAACCGTAAGAGAGAAATAAAATATCTGTCTCTTGGCGAAAATAAAGCTTTGCCTCCCTCCTGATGTATAGGATATAAAATAAAGCCACAGCTCCAATAGTGGCTTTTCCTTATGCCGGAGTTGCCTTTGCACACACGGAGACAATGAAGACGGATGGTTTGGGACTGAGGCCCAACCTCCTGGGGCCGCCTTCACCCTGTTTTATTATCGTCTCTGCCCCCCCACCTCCCTGTCTTTTTCTTTCTTCTTCACTTTCTTTCCTTTCTGCTTTGGATGTGCCTTTTATATGCCCTTCTCTTTCTTTCCTCTGGAACTTTATTCCTCTTGCTCACTTTCTTTCTAAAGCATGACGGCAAGAGGGAGAGAAGAGCCAAGTTTCTCACTTTCTCAAATACATGCCCGCCATCTCTCCCCACCTCCCTCTTCTCCAGACCCCCAACTCTCTCCGGACTGCCAGCCCCTAGGACGAATTTTGCTGTTACTGCTTGGGGATTTGCTTTGGTCAAATGTACAAATGTTCCCAAGGGACAATTAAAAATGTATTTAGTGGGGGGAGTGGATTTTTTTTTTCCTGAGGAACTGTCCTCCCCCCTTTCCTCTCCCTAGACCGGGTGGTTTATGGATCTCAGCAATTATTTAGCCTCTAAGGAGCCAACGGAGCAAAACTGCCACCTCGAAGGGGTGAGAGTTGACATTCACCTCCCACACCCAAGCCTCAAAGCTGCATCATCAGACAGACTGTGGGCCTCGGGCCCCTTTGGGCCAACTCAGCTACCAGAGGTTTCGTCCCAGTGCAACCCTCTCTCCCCTGCCTCTTTCCCCAGTCCTGAGAACTGAGGGTTCTGTGGGGAAAATAAGAGGGGCCCCTCCCTGTGCTCACACAGAGAGACAGAACCGTCGCCCTCGCAGTCACAGACATGGTCACCTTCCTGCCCTCCCACACACCTGACACTCTCTCCCACGGTACATAGCGGCCACCTTTTCTCTCCTCTGTCCCCAGAGGCCTCACTCCTGCCAGGTGTGTGTTGCTCCCCTCTTGTGTCCCTCCACCCACGTCTGAGTGGGTTTGTCCCCAGAAGCTTCTTACCATCCTTGCCCTGAACTCATCCCTCCTGCTGCTTCCCGACTCACTGGAAACCTCGCCTGCTCTGCTAGGGGCTGCAGGACACATCCCAGGTCGGGGAAGAGTAAGTCGTGACAAAGAAGGGGGTGCAGGGTCTGGGCTCCTGGGGGAACAACAGGGAGGGGGGAGCAGGACACATCCCAGGTCGGGGAAGAGTAAGTCGTGACTGAAAGAAGGGGGTGCAGGGTCTGGGCTCCTGGGGGAACAACAGGGAGGGGGGAGCTTTGGTGTTGCCTGGCGGTAGGCAATGTCCAGCAGAGGGGCAGTGGGTGGTTTCAGCCTCTGAGATTGAAGAAGGGCGTGTGTGTGTGTGTGTGTGTGTGTGTGTGTGTGTGTGTGTGTGTAGGGCTCCTGGGCACCCCTAATCTGAGGAGAGCTTTATTAATGCAAACATGGAGGCGCTGGTGAGGCAGAAACATCTATGGAACTCTGTCCCCCAAAAAGGGGGGGCTTAGAGCTGCCAAGTCCAGAGAGAACTCAATCCCAGTCCCAAAGGTGGTTAGCTTTGGGGTGTCTCTCTCTCTCTCTCTCCCCACCTGATGTCTCTCCAGATATCAGCAGTGACCACCACCATTAGGTAAGGGGAGAGAGTCAATTAGTGAGAGGATTAATTACTCGGAGGCACGAGCCCCGTTTGTCTTCCTTACCGGGTGTGAGTGTGTGCAGACAGAGGAACACGGGCACGCACCCAAATACACATTGTTGTCACGCTGTCTTAGACGTTTTATTTATTTGTTGGATTCCTGCCCGGAGCTGCTCACACGCTTTTCCACGGGCTCTGAGTCTCCCACCAAAAAGGCCGACTCCTTTTCTCCTGCCTGCGATCCCGACTGTCACACACCAGACACCCTCCAGTCACTGCCAGGACCCGCCCGCAGCACCTGCTGGGTCCTGGGCTCTGAGCCTCTCCCCGCCGCCTTTTTTGTCGCTGGGTTTCTTTTCCTGCACTCCTCCACGCATTTCCCCCAGTATGTCTTTCCTCCTTTTATTCCCCGCTTACTTTTCCACAGTCCTTCTCCGTTTTCCTCTGGGTTTCTGCCCTTATTCGCTGTTCCCATCCCCCTGCCCTCACTTCTGTCTTTCTCTCTCTGTCCCGCCCAGACTCTCCGTCCCAGGCTCTCCATGTCCTGTCTTTGCTCCGCGCGGCGGTGCTGACTTGCATCTGAGATCACCACGCTCGACCTGGCTTCCCGCTTCGTGCCCAGGGTGCCTCCAAGCCCTCGTGGGAAGCCTGGCGTTGTTTACCCAGCCCGAGCGCACACCGTGAAGGCCCGGCCGGATGCTGCCCTTTCCCGGCCTCGAGGTCCCCCGCCTCCCCCAACCCGGGCCTTAGAAACGTGGCCGGGCCAAGTACACAAAGGGGCAGGGTGACAAGACCCCCAAACTTCTCGCTTTCAGTAGCACACTGACCCAGGAATCTCGGGCAAACCCCCTAACTTGCGTTTCTTCCCCGGGAAGGAGATAATACCGATCCCCCCCTTACTATGTGGTTCTGGGCAGGTTGCGATAAAAGCTGTAAAGTGCTGCACGCAAGTAGATCATTTCCAGGAGAGAGTGTTGGAGTGAGATTAAGGCAACCCGAGGCACGAGCAAACGAGAGAGGGCAAGGGGAGGGCAAGGGGAGCGGTCGGATCAGATCCCAGGGACTCGGGCCAGCTTCCTGCGTCGCACGTGGCGTCCTCACCGAGTCTGTGCGGAGTTTGCGTGGCCTCCGGTACTGGAAGGGTCCCGGACGCGCCCGGCTCGCTCCCTCCTCCCTCTTCCTGGAAGGTGGCGGCTGGTCGCGCCCTATTGCTGCGGGCCCGGTGCAGGTACCCATCCAGAGCCCGCTCCGCCCCCAGGCGCCCCCTTTCGCGGCCTCACCGCCGGTTTCTGGAGGCCGCGGGCTGTACAGGAGCGCCCTGGGCGAGGAGGGAAGCGGCCGGGGCGGTGGGCGTTATCGGGACCAACAGCAGCCGACCTTGTCGGCAAGCTCGGGTCCTTGGGCCTCCCAAGCCACTCGTCGAGGAGGGAGGTCATGTAGGGCTCGGAATCAAGGAGGCGGCGGGAAGAAAGGGGGTGCAGGAGGGGGAGCCTTCAGCCCCCCAACTGCAGGGCGGCTGGGAAGAGCTGGCAGAACCTTCCCATGCCCCGTTTCCGGGCCAGGTCCCTCCTCTTGGGCTGATCCTCAAGGCGATTCTCATAGCAGAAACCTGTGATGTGAAAGCCGCTTCCAGGGCCCTCTGGGGTCTTTTCCAAGAGCGCCTGGGATGAGGTTCAGAGGATTCTGCGGCCACTGAGCGATGACTGGGCGGCAGATTGCCCCTCCCGGCACCCGGTGCAGGATTTACACCACCTGGCAGCCGGGCGCCGTGCGTGGTTGTGGGTATGGGAGACGTGAAGAGCTCTGGGGAGAAAGCGCCTGCGGACTTCAGGACGCAGGCAGTAAGCGTGGCGGAGAGGGCGAGGAGGCAAGGTTGGTGCTCTTGGCTGAGCAGACATGGGTTTAAAAGCAGAGCTGAGCTGAAAGCTTCGGAGACGGTCAGTTTTCTCTCCATGTCTCTGCGACCAATTACATTTTAAAATAAAAGCTCAATGGAAATGGGGGGAAAAAAACCCATTAATCTGCTGTGCGGTCGCCTTGGAGGCGTTAAAATTGGACTTAAATTTCTAGAATCAGGAGCCAGGAGGCGCGCTTCGAGTTGCTCTCCCCGACGCCCTGCGAGACACCGGTTAGTCGCGGCGGACCCGTTCACTGAGCCATCTGGACCCCGGAGCCCGATGGCCTAGAGTCCGCGTCCTGCCCTCGCCCTCAACTCCCTTACCGCGCTAGTCCGCCCGCAGGGGGGGGACCCTCTTTCCCCCACGTCGGGGTCCCCGCGCCCCCAAACGGCTGCAGCAAACCTCCAGCCCACTCGAAAGGAGGCGGCAGGCCTCAGGTTCAGGAAGGGCCGGCAGCCGGGTCCAGCTGTCGCCCCGTTAAGTCCCCGCCGACTGCCCCCCACCCCCGCGGTCCCTCTGCTTTGCATGAGAAGGAGCCCAGCTGGGGCGGGGGCGGGGTGGAGCCACTCGGGACAGGGTCCGCTATAGATTCCAGAAAGGGGCGGTTGAGTTGAGGGCGCTGGCGGCGAGAACCAAGACAGCTGGGGGTGTGGGGGCGTGGTGGGGAGAGCGTGGAGACCGCTCACAGGACCAACCCCCCCCCCGCGGGCCTCACCCGGCGCAGCGGACTGGGGAGGTGCCTCCGGGACAGGGTGGAGGAGGCGAGGACCCCGCGCCACGCAGCTCTTAGCGCCTCCCCGGGTTCTGGAGTACGGGCTACGGGTCGGCTGGCTCCTGGAAATGACGGGTCCGCGGGAGGAGCACAAAGCCAAGTCGCATCCTTCGAAGCCGGCCTGCTGGGTTGGAGAACCGCCCTCCGCATCCCCAGCTCTGCCCTGAGCCCCGGCCAGGGAGAGAGCCGCGTAGGGGGCTGTTGCGAGGGACAACCAGCCCCAACGCCGCCCTCCCCGCAGTGGGGAGCCAGAGGCCAGGTGTGTGTGGAGGGGGTGCGGAGAAGGCGAAAGGGCCCTCGCGCCCAGAGGTCAAGATGGGCGGAGCGCCAAAAAGCCTCACTGCCGGCCTTGGCTGCGGCTTCCAATGAAAAGGTGACGCGGGCGGCAAGGCGGGGGCTGCCGGCGGGCCTCGGGGGTGCAGCGCTGGGCGGGCAGAGGCTTAGAGGAAGGAAAAGAGTGTTGGCAGAGTCCTAAAATCCCAGTCCACAGAGCGCAAACCAAATTCGCTGTAGCGGCTAACCGGTTCGTTCGAAGAGGGTATTCCATTTTGCAAAGAACTGGATTCCTTGCCTGCCACGTTCATAACAATTGCATTGCAGGGCGCATTTCTCCCAACTTAGCTCCGGCCCTGTGTGAGATGTCTGAACCCAGCACCGCGTGGGGGGTCAAAAGGCCATTCTCAAAATACCGGCTAGACCTTGCTGGCTGGCTGCCCACCCTTATTTCCTTCTACACTAGGGCCGAATGCGCCTTTCTAACACCCCTGCCCCCCAAAAACAAAAACGAGGAGCAAATGCGGGACTGCCCAGCCCTGCCACCTTCAGATTTCACTTGGGGAGAAGTGCCGGTTAGGCATAGAAATGGTGCTGTCGAAACGGAATTTGGTATTTGACTGGTGTGGGCCGCGGAACTAGAGTGACTTTTCGAGGCTAAGAGTCTCAGGACCCGGACCCGACCCCCACTTCTGGGAAAATCTGCCCCCGTGGGCAGTGGTCCCTAGTTTATACCCTGAGGAAAATTAGGGAAGTATAGGGTGCCTAAGACGTGAACTACCAGAGGTTGTTCTGCGCTTGTCCGGGGAAGCTGGTGCTAGCCCGGAGCCTGGAAAAGGGGACAGGGCGGCCGGGCCCGTACTCTGCACACCCCAATCCTCTGCAGCCTCGCCGTGCAGCCCCCAGGACGTCCCCGTTCCCACCGTCACTACCGCCACCCCCCAGCCGCCGCTACTGCCCCACGGTTTCCCGCCTAGTCTTTTGTTTTTGTATGGAAAAGGTGTCTCCGGATCACAGTTTTCTCACAACTTCTCGCCGGGGTTGCAACTCCTCAACCGAGGCGCTTCCCCACCCACTCTTTTCCCCCGCCCCGGCGCCGCGCCTCCGGTCTCCCCCGCCCCACCAGGAAACCGCCGGAATCAACTTTCCAAGACTGCGCTGCGGGAAACAGACACCCAGATCTCCCAGAGACCCGGACCCTGTGGACTTTGGATGGATTGGGGGAGGGGGCACAGAAGGAGGGACCGGAGGAAGGAGATTGTGCTGCCAAACGCCCTCCCCCGCCCAGCTCCCCAAAAGACAAGCGCTGCGCCCGGGGCAAACTTCTAGGCCAAGAAAGCAAGAGGAAAAAAAAAAAAAAAGCCAGCACCCGCTGAACTGCAAAGCCAAAGAGTGCACCTGGGCCGCCGAGGCTCCCGGACCCAGCTGCACCCCAACCTCCAACAAGCCTCGATCTTGGGTTACTGCCCCTCTCCGGCAGAACTCTGCCCTCCGCCTGCGCCTGCTCCCGCGCGCTCTCAGTCTCTCCCACCGAAACCGACGCCTTACCGGAGCAGCAGGGGACCCGGGCACCTCGCTGCCCGCCGCCCGCACCGCGCCGGGCCGCGGTTGCCGCCGCCACTGATCCTCTAAACGCGGTCTCCCGGCACTCTCCCCAGCCGGGGGATGCAGAATGGTTTACAGAGGGACCACGAGCCGCTGATTGGTCGCAGGCCGCCGTGACGTCGGCGGGCGCTGCATTAAGGCGAGGGGGCTTCCAGAGCCCAGCCAACAGCCAGGAGCAGTGACCGAGCCGCCGGAACTGGGGAGAGACGCGCCGGGTCGGCGGACTGGGCCAGGAGACCAGGGACAGAGGGACAGCCTGCAACGAACTGCGGCCCGGAAGGCGAGAGCGGCGGCCCGTGCCGAGCTGTTCCAGCCGCACAGAACTGTAGCCGCTGCACCAGGACGTTTTTTAAAAAGCTCTTCAAGCTACTCCCCCTCCCCCCGACTCCTCCCGCTGCAAAAGAAAAGAAAAAAAAAAAAAAGGAAGGAAGGAAAGAGGCTAGAAAGGAAACCCAGATTTGCCATCACAACGAAAAAAGAGGGGAAAAGGAAAAGAAAAGGAAGTCGAGAGACTGGGGTTGCACGCAGGCAGCTGGAGCGTGGGCCGAGCGATGTGGGGCTGCGCGCCCAGGCGGCCGCGAGTTGCTACTGGAGCCACGATGCACGGCCAGGCGCGGTGAGGAGCCAGACGGCACCCCTCCCCGAAGGAGTCCAGGCGCAGGGAGGGCCGTCCCGAGGAGACGGAGGCCGCCAGGCAGGCCACGGGCCGAGGTGACGGGGCTGGGGCGGCGGGGAGCGGGCGCGCGCACCTGGCTGCGTCCGCCCGGAGTTGTCCCTCTCACTGTCGATTGACACAAACACTTCTCCAGAAGGGGGGAAACCTAAGCAACGACAACAATCAACAACGAGATCTTCCTCCTTTCCTCCCTCCCTCCCTTCCCCCGCGGCCTGCCCCCGCCCCCTCCCCCAGGCCCACCGCAGGCTCCCAGGGCGTCCCGACCCGTTGCGCGGGGCCGACAGTTTAGGATCCAAAGCTTCCCTAGTCGTTTGGTTCTTCTCTTTTATAAAAAGAGGAGGGGAAATTCCGGTGACGGGCAGCCCTGCACACACACACACACCCGCCCTCATACCCCGACAAAAGCAGATGCACTTTGACTTCTGACAGCTCTACCTCAAGCCCGAGAGAACTCAGCGGCGCTTTCCCTGCAAGCCGAGCTCGCCGCGTCGTCCTCTTCCTTCTCCGACTCCGTTTTATTTATTTATTTCCGTTCCCGTCGCCGTTCTCGGTGACCTTCACTCCTTCGCGGGCTCTGGGCAGAAGAGTCGCTTTCTCGCCCGCCTGAGACTCTTTCCTCGCCCCAGGAGCGGCGGCGGCGCTGCTGTGCCCCGGGGCCCCGGGACTGTCGGGCTGCACACTCCACCGAGGCGCCCCCCGCCCCCCATCAGCCTCCTCCCTCTCTCTGATTTTCCGGCGCGGGTTTCGGTTTGCACTGCCAAGTGTGTCTCCCCATTTTGGAGGGGCTGGGGAGTTCCTGCCGGTCGTCTTGGTGAATCATCCCCTCGGCTCTACCTGCGCTTCTCTCTCCGGGCCTCACCCGACCAAACCAAAGACCATGGTGCACTGTGCCGGCTGCAAAAGGCCCATCCTGGACCGCTTCCTCTTGAACGTGCTGGACAGGGCCTGGCACGTCAAGTGCGTCCAGTGCTGTGAATGTAAATGCAACCTGACCGAGAAGTGCTTCTCCCGGGAAGGCAAGCTCTACTGCAAAAACGACTTCTTCCGGTGAGTACTTCCTTCGCGCGCCTCTGCTGCTCCTTCCCCGCGGGCCCTTCCCAGCCAGCTTCGGATCAGAGGTCAGCGTGGCCGCGGCGGCCGCGTTAGGAGCTGCTTTTGGAGAGGGCAGCCAAGTCCCGGGGGCTCCCGCCTCTTCACCAGCTGGCGCGCTGGGCTCCCCGGGACGCGGCCTGCTTTCGTCCTGGAAATTGTGGGTCCGGGCTTGGCTGCACGTGCCTGGGAAGAAAGAGTCTGAGCTCGCCTGTGAGCCAGAAGCCTCTCCAAGCTTGGAAGGAGGTAGCTCAGCCTCAGGAGATGTAGCCCCGGCTCCTGCCTTTCCCCTTGCAGAGCTCTCCAGCGACTGCATTCTCCGGGCCTCCCGGCTTTGCTCGTCCTCCAGGCTGAGCTTGGAAGCCCAGGCTAGCTCCATGCCACTGTCTTTTCCGTCTCCGAGAAGTCTTGGCGGGAACCGCCGAGCCTTTTGCATGGAGTGTCCGAGTCGCCTGCGGTGGCAGCGGCAGGGAAGCGCTCGGCCATGGTGCCTATCCTGCACGCCCCAGGGTCTTCCTGAAACCCGGTTGGGCCTCCCAGCGCCGACCTGGGCACACTACGGCACGGTAGCCTAGACCTTATCCGGCTGCCCGGGTTGGCGGGATATTCGGCCTCCGCCCAACGCTGACCTCACCTCTGAGGCGCAGGCTCCGCTCGGAGCTCTCCCAGGCTCTGCCCGACACAGCCCGCCACCTCCTTGCCGAAACCTGAGGAAAAGCCGAGACCCGGGTCGTCGGAGCCGGGGGACTTCTCCCGACAACCCTCCTCCGTTTACATTTTAATTGAATCCTCCTAAGGTTACTATCTTGCCACCAAATCCACACCAACACACGAGAACTGTAGCAAACTCGAATTGAAATTCCCTTGTGCCCGTTTGAAATCTCCCAGTTTACTTGGCTGACTTGGTCTCTGCTTTTCTCTGAGTTTGTGGTAACAGATCAAACTGGGGGACAGGGTGGGGGTTCGAAGCCACCCGGGTCGCTTTGCTCAGAGGCCTGGGACGCGCTGTCCCCAGTGCATGCCCGGGACGCGCGGCTCTGGTTGCGGCGGACCATGGAGCAAAGCTCTGTCCGCTGGTATTGCCGAGAGCAAGCGCAGGCTGAGCCTCTGGGCCTCGGCCGGTGCTGCCGGGCCTCCCGCTACTGGCGGGAGCCGAGCCAGGGAGCGGCGAACGGTGCCGACTGCCAGTGGGCCCCAGAAGCCTGGCTCCCGCGAAGCGCGGCCCGGCACCTAGAGCCCCCATGCGGTCTAGCTTGCGCCAACCTGCTGGGCTTTGGGCTTGAACGTGGCGACGGCCTGGCTGTGGCCATCCGGGCTCTCCGCGGCTGTTTGTTTACCCGCGGCTGGACTGGACCTTGCCAGCCCCCAGCCCGTGCGCGCGTTGTTTTTCGACGAAGGAGAGGCAATATAGAGAAAAGCGGCGATCGAGACGCATTTGTATGGCGCTCTAATTTTGTTCTCTGAATCTAATCGGAAAATAGGTGCCTCCCTCTCCCTTACCGTCGCCACCTTGCCGCCTTCTTCGGCAGCGCTTTTTCCCTCTGGAACAACGCTGGGCGTGAGGCTAGGGGTGGGGGCAGCTTGAGCTCCTTACTCCATCATTCTAACCATGTGTATCTCCTCCCTGACTTTTCACTGGTGCCCCGCGCTTTCTCCTGCCTTCTTGCCTGCTTAATCGGCATTCTGCCTCTCTTTTTGGCTCTCTCTCCCTTTCTCCTTTTCCTCTTTCCTATTCTTCTTCCTCCACTTTCTTTCTCCCTGTTTCTGTCTTCCCTTGGCCCTCGCCAACCTGCCCCCCTGCAGGTGTTTCGGTACCAAATGCGCAGGCTGCGCGCAGGGCATCTCCCCTAGCGACCTGGTGCGGAGAGCCCGGAGCAAAGTGTTTCACCTGAACTGCTTCACCTGCATGATGTGTAACAAGCAGCTCTCCACCGGCGAGGAGCTCTACATCATCGATGAGAACAAGTTCGTCTGCAAAGAGGATTACCTAAGCAACAGCAGCGTCGCCAAAGAGAACAGCCTCCACTCGGGTGAGGCCCTAATTCCCGGCTCCTTAGGGGCGGGTGGGTCCTGGGGGGAGGAAGGGCCGCCAAGGTTGCTGCTCACCTGTCCCTTCCCTCTCCCCAGCCACCACGGGCAGTGACCCCAGTTTGTCTCCGGACTCCCAAGACCCGTCGCAGGACGACGCCAAGGACTCGGAGAGCGCCAACGTGTCGGACAAGGAAGGCGGCAGCAATGAGAATGACGACCAGAACCTGGGGGCCAAGCGGAGAGGGCCGCGCACCACCATCAAGGCCAAGCAGCTGGAGACGCTGAAGGCCGCCTTTGCCGCTACACCCAAGCCCACGCGCCACATCCGCGAGCAGCTGGCTCAGGAGACTGGCCTCAACATGCGTGTCATTCAGGTCAGGGCCGGAGTGTGCCACTCAGTTCCCTAGAGGCCCGCACAGCTACTCCGTGCAGGCCGAGCTGGGGCGGGGGGCTGTTTTGAGGAGCAGTGCGAGTCCCTGGAGGCTGGCGGAGGGGGAGGGGAGAGGCGCAGACAACCCTACCCGGTTCGAACTTCGAAGCGTCGCCAGATGCGTAGAGCATCTGGAATTCCCTATACCTCCTCGTCTTCCTGGTCCAGTGCAGGTGAGAGTGGTGACGGTGGGGGAGGGACGGGGAGCGTGAGGCTGGAGGAGGGGACACCGTCGGACACTGCGACGAGAGTTGGGACCCATCTGTCTGCACTACCACCCCTGTTCGGGAGGAGCTAAGAGGTCGCTGTGCCTCCCGGAATTAATCGGTTCCGCTGGCTTCTGCACTACGTGATCTCCCTCTGCGGGTCCCCACCCCCAACTTTGTGGGTCTCTTGCCCCAGTTAAACAAGCCCCAGAGCAGAGACTTCCCCTCCGAAGAGAGGTGGGCTGTCTAGGTTTGAAGGGAAGGTGGTCGGGGCGGGAGTCAGCTCTACCTTGGCCTGTCCAGAGTAGCATGGGATGGGAGGTGGCCATCCAGGCGGCTGCGCAGGTGCCCACTGTGAGGTCTTGAGACTGCGTGGGAACCGGGGCCCGAGTCTTGGGCCCAAGGTTAGGTGTCCGGTGCCTGGAGGCTCTACGACGGTATGGGTGGATGTGCCTGGGAGGCTGTGTGCCTGGGCGCACTATTCAGGCTGCCCGCCACGGGGGCCCTCTGCCTCTGAAAGGTTGTGCGATCTTGTGCGCAGGGGAAGGGGAGGCTGCTTGTCTGTGTCACTACCAGTGAGAGGCTGTGGATAAGTACGTTTGGCACTGGGAGATTGTATGTGGGTGGAAAAGGAGACTGTGGCTTTTGGTGTCACTATCTTTGGGAGACTGAGTGTCAACAGGAGGCTGTTTGGATCTCTGTCACTGTCATGCGGGGGAGGGGGCTGCCAGGGTCCCTGAAAGGGAAGCTGTGTGCCTGATACTATTGGGGGAGGTTGAGCCTCGGTGTGTACAGTCCCCGGGAAGCTGTAACTGTGTCGGTGGAATTATTAGAAACAACTCCAACTGCCTCATGTTGAGCAGGGCGGCTTGCCCAGCTTCCTCTGTCGGGAATCCTGTTCACCATGGGCGCAAGGGCCACCCTGCGCGGTCCTACTCAGAGTCCGCCCCCCCCCCCATATACAACACACAGACACACCACACGGCCCGGAATCCGCGAGTTAGACGGTGAGGGGCCAGGTCCGGCGGCGCACCCGAAGTCGGAGGTGGGGTCTCCGGGGCCTCACCCCCCCCCCCCGCCACCGCGTGTGTGCTTCAGGTCTGGTTCCAGAACCGACGGTCCAAGGAACGGAGGATGAAGCAGCTAAGCGCGCTGGGCGCCCGGCGCCACGCCTTCTTCCGCAGTCCGCGCCGGATGCGGCCGCTCGTGGACCGCCTGGAGCCGGGCGAGCTCATCCCCAACGGGCCCTTCTCCTTCTATGGAGGTGGGTGCGCTGCCTAGGGGCAGGGCGCGGGCAGGGCAGGCGGGGTTGGCTTCGTCCGAAGCGGGTGGCAGCGCGGAGGCGCTTCTGGCTTTCTATAGAGAAGTGGAGAGTAGGGAAGAGATGGGTGGAGGCTGGGGAGTAAATCGAGGGAAGGTAGTGAGACCGGACCGAATTCCCGACCCTGAAGGAGGCGAATGGGCAGGTAGGGGGCAGCTCCAGCGTTCGCACCCAGCCTTCTCCGTGCTCCCGGCCCGGCAGGGGAGCCCGGCGAGTGGCGACTTCCCCGAGTTGCCCTCCCCAGCCGGCTCGAGGGCACGCCTTCCCGCCCTGTCACCCCGCCCCACCCACGGCCCCGCCCTGACAGCCTCCTCGCTGCTCCGCAGATTACCAGAGCGAGTACTACGCTCCCGGAGGCAACTACGACTTCTTCCCGCAAGGCCCCCCGTCCTCGCAGGCTCAGACGCCAGTAGACCTGCCTTTCGTGCCGTCGTCCGGGCCTTCCGGGACACCCCTGGGTGGCCTGGAGCACCCGCTGCCCGGCCACCACCCGTCGAGCGAGGCTCAGCGGTTCACCGACATCCTGGCGCATCCTCCCGGGGACTCGCCCAGCCCCGAGCCCAGCCTGCCCGGGCCTCTCCACTCAATGTCGGCCGAGGTCTTCGGGCCCAGCCCACCCTTCTCGTCGCTGTCGGTCAACGGCGGGGCGAGCTACGGAAACCACCTGTCTCACCCCCCCGAAATGAACGAGGCGGCCGTGTGGTAGCGGAGTCGCGCACGATCCGCGGAGTTCGTGGTTGTACAGAAACGAACCTTTATTTAAGAAAAACAGGAAAAAAACAGAAAAAAACCCCATAAAAGCAAGTCATCCCCCCCACTTCCTCCAGCTTGGGGGACCATTTTCCGTCTGGAGAGACCGGATGGGAAAGGGGGACACGAAATAGAATCCAAATCCGCCTGGAAGTAAAACTGGGATCCGTGCGCTGGCTGGCAAGGTGCAGAACTGGGGCTCCCGCAGGGAAACGCAGACCTCTCCCCACCTCCCACCTGGACCCGGATCCTTGGACAGACACCGCCGGCGTGAGCGAGAGCCCGACGGGCTGCATAAAAACACCCACGGCAGCCGCAGGGGGCGGCCAGTCGGTGGTGACGCCAGGAGCCGCGGGGAGGGAGGCTGCGCCCGCAGCCAGTTGAGGGCGGTGAAGCGGCCGGGGCGCTCCCGGGCCAGCCTGGAGGGTTCTGGCTCTGGGAAATTTATTAGTGTTGTCTCAGAGTTCAGCAACAGCGACAACAAACTTATAGCTTCAGAAACGCCGACCTGCTGTGCATCAGGTGGGACTATATATATATATATTTTTTGTCTCTCTGGGTTTTTTGGTTTTTTTGTTTTTGCCAAAATTGCAAAATTCTAAATGTAAAGCCCTCAGTATCAACTCTTCTACCTTCACAAAGCTCTACACACACACACACACACACACTCAATAGGATGGTCTCCAGCCAGACCTCTTAGTAAAATGACTTGAACATCAGCTGTACAAGAAAAGTATTCTACCTTTCACACACACAAAATTAAAAAAAAAACTATTGAACTAAAAACAGTCAACTGTTTACGTATAACGTTAAATTCAGGAGTTCAGTGTTTTACTAATATATCCTGTTTTGAAACCTCTTGTTCAAAACAAAATGTTTTGAGCAATCAACCAAAATTGTTCATTTTCTTTTCCTGTAGATGTTCTGACAGATTTACAGGGCTCACAGCTCGCTGTGCTGGTATGTAAAAAGGTGTTGTTTACACAAGGCAAAGAGAAAACGTGATATTCAGACACTTGCCAAATAGAGTAATTATACCACAAATACTGTAAAGGTGCCTGGCACCACAACCTGAAAAAGTGTTTAAAAAAAAAAGTGTTACAAGGTTTAAAAAAAAAACATCTTTGCTAATTTTTAGTCCTGTTGAACATTCATGGAATTGTTACTATGACTTATATAGACCCACACAGGTTTTATTTTTGTGTCTTTAAAATAAAAGTCCAAAATATTTAAATTTTATGGTCAAATATGCAGTCAACAGCTGCTACTTTTTTCTTTATATATTAAATTTCTCATATGTCTTTTATTGTTCTGATAAACCTAAGCTTGTGTGACCTCCAGTGCATATTAGACCATTCACTGTATGAAAGAAAACATGTTGAATAAATTTGTGAGTTTTTAATAAAAATAGAAAATCTGATGTTTAGATAACTGGTGTGTTATTTGATGTTTTCACAACTAGAATTGAGCTGTGACGGAGCCGAATGACCTCTCAGAAGAGAGACGGGACTGGTAGATCTGTTTTTACCTTGGCTGTAGTTGAACCCCTTTGCTAATGCCAGCCGAGCTTTTCTCTGTGCCTTCCTGCTGTTATTAACTACAGATGTGCATTCCGTGAATTTTAACGGATACAATAGAAGAGATGTTTGCTGATAAGTTAATATAAAACTGGAAATAGAAATCAAATCCATGGCTAAAAATGAGTGGTCCCAGTCTGTCATTAAGCATGAGACCCCATGCACTCTCTCCCTCTCCCCTCTAAACAGGCAAAACCAGATTTCTGAACGTCAGTTACCTATAAATAGGTAGTTAGAGGTGGTCCTTTTCTCTTTCAATTCATTTCCCATAGATAATCCTGCTTTCTAACTTGGTGGATTGAAAGATAACATAAAATGAATGTACAGCACAGCTATAAATGAAATACTTTAATCCCTTTCACAGAACTGATGTGAAATAGTTGTTTTATAGTATTTGTTTTATCTGAAGTTTCCCAGAAGGAAAACTATTTTGCTTGGCACAAGATACATATTACTTTCTCTGAAAGAGGAGTAAAAATAACCAATATAGAAATCAGATTTCAACTGAGAGTAGCCATAAGGTTCTGAAAAGTAGTTCAATCCCTTCCAAGTCTTCATTAAACATGGAAGGAATTTAAGTATTTTATCTGCTGTGAAATATATGTGTGTGTGTTTGACTATCAGACACTACCACAGTTCCAGAATTTCTTTTCCATGTCACCTACATTTCAGTCTGGATTCTTTATTTCCTTTTTTTTTTTTTTTAAATCAAGGGTTTTACATGAAATGGTATGCAATTTCCAGTGTTGTTTTTATATTTTGTTAAGACACAACCAAGTGTATCTTCCTTGCTAAGAAGGCTTTAAAATAAATATTTCACTGCATCCACATGACAGCTTATTCAATGGGGAGGACTATCGGGGTGGAATCTGACAGTGTTCTTTCAGAAATCCAAATTTATGAAATACTGGGGAGACTTTTGAAACTCCTAGCCTCTGCATGCAGCCCATTTGTTTACCTGCTTTGTATGCAGATCGCCTTGTTTTTGCCCTTTTAGCATTTATATACATTAAATCATAGCAACTTATTCATTATAGCCAGCCTCCATTAAAGACATTCATTTAACTGAACGTACGCTCATGGGGAAGCCACATTTTCCTATCAAGGCTGCTGAATTATTTAGCAGCTTTATTGTGGAATCCGGTACTTGATAAGCATTTTAGAGTTGGGTGCTCGGTGTGGACGCAGTTCTTCTCTCTGACTTCTCTCTGGCAGCAGCTCGGTCTTTCCCCTTGGAAGCTGTGTCCAGAACCCTAACGAATCCCTGGACAGGTGGCAAACTTCAGCAGTCAAATTTGGAGCCGCCCGAGGTGGGGAGGTCTAGGGATGTCAGGGACTGTTCTTGTTGCCATCAGAGCTGTGCTGCCCACCTCTGGCCCTGAGGTACAGAGGGGTGCTGCACCATCCCACTGTGCCTGGGCACTCCCCGGAGAGGCGTGCGGGTGGGAGGGGAGCGCCCAGGTGGTCCCCTCCGACCCCCAACGCAGTCTCCTCTCCTGCCTGGGCTTGGCAGCCTGGTTTCTCCCCGCAGCCATCTCAAAGCTGCCACCTCTGTGCCTCTAGCCACCTGCTCTCAGGGTTCCGGCGACTGGGAGCTGCCATCTGCCCTGGACGAGGGAGGCATAGCTCACCCACCTCTCTTTTCCAGGATGGGGGAAAGTGGGAACTGCTTTAGGGCTAGACAAGGTCGGGGAGGGCGATGCGTGGAGAGCCAGGACAGGCATTGGCAGGGGCCTGGGATGCTTGATAGTATCTGAGAAGAGAGAAAGGTAAGAACATGGTTTCCCTAAACTCTTGAACAGACAGGAGATTGGGACAATGGGGGGGGTGGTATCCCATGTCACCCCTGCCTATCCTCTGCTCTTCCTACATCTGTGTGCCACTTTGCAGCCCTTAGGCAGCAGGCAGAGGGACCATGAACTGGGAGACCCTCTGACCTTCTCTGGAGAGGACTGTTCTTTTCGGAGCGTGCTCGCATTTATTCCCTTCCCCCTCCTCATCTCATCTGCTCACATCTCAAGGGCAGTCAGGGTTTACATTTCTTCTAAGAGGTAGAGTTTTTGAAATAGCCCCTCCCATAGTCCACCTTCCATCTCCACTCCCACTCCCATCAGGAAACCTCTCCTCCCTTCTCAAGAAACTAGAATCAAGTAGGCAGGACCCCCCCAGAGAGGGGATTTAGGAGGTTGTTGCCTCGTGCCTCCACATCTCTGAGCTGCATCTTAAGTCCTAGAACTCTTTCTGCTTTCCTCCACTCCTGGAGTGCCCTCCCTACTCTCAGGATGGGGTGAGAAAGCCAGGGAAGCATTTTGGGGGCCCTGGATTGTGTGCAGCAGTAGAGTGGTCTTGATTGCTTCCTCAAAAGGCTTCCCAAGTCAGTAGGTTCCTGGACAGAGACAAGGCAGAAGAGTAGGGAAGCAGGCATTTTCTGCCCAGAATTAGCCAGCAGTGTCCTGTTTGCACGACAGCTACAGGTACTCTCTGACTTGCTTCCTCAAAAGGCTTCCCAAGTCAGTAGGTTCCTGGACAGAGACAAGGCAGAAGAGTAGGGAAGCAGGCATTTTCTGCCCAGAATTAGCCAGCAGTGTCCTGTTTGCACGACAGCTAGAGGTACTCTCTGCCTTGCCTCACCTCCTGGCTCCTTTTCTCCCCTTTCTTTACCCCAAGGCCAGGTTCCTAAGCCTTATTAGTGTCCCATATAGGAAGGGAAGAGGACGGGGGAGGTAGTTTCCTAAATGTGGGGTGAGGGAAACATTTTTGTCCTTCAAAGCCCGGGGCCACGGCTGTCCCAGTCCGTGGAGCATGCTTTTACTCTGGAGGCCCCAGACGCAGGCACCAGACTGCAATTACAGGGGATATGGTTTGTTTTGTTCTGTTTTTGTTTTAAAGCTGTTTTCGACTGAATTCTATTGCAGGTGGTAAAAAGCAGTTTTCTTTGCCTCAGTGCCTTGCCTAGGGTGCCACCATCCTAGCCTGGAGTGCTTTCCTTTCCCGTGTCTGTGGGCATCTACCCCGAGGGCTTCCTGCCGCCACCTAGGAAGGGACATGGGACAAGTGGTCTCTTGTTGCTCTTGACGCTGGGGGCGTGTATGGAGACTAGGGAAGTCAGGGACCCTCATGTCCCTTGGGTTCCACAGGAGACACTGGAGAACTGAGGGTTCCCCAGGCTGTTCAACTGTGGGATCCAACTGGCCTCGGCTGTTCCCAGGAAGGGCACAGGGCACCCCTGACCCTGTTTTCTGGATCCATTTGAGGCAGTGTCCATTTAGGCGCTTCTAGGTCTTTACAGGTGACCTCAAACAGATACTGGAAGGATAGACCACCTTCTACTCCCCTGATCATCCCTTTTTGCAGTTTCTGTTTACATGTTTGTCTGCCCCCCTAGGCTGATCACTGCCAGAAGAGAATCTAACTTACTCCTCTTTGTATCTCATTTAGCAGTGCCTGCCACATAGCGGGCAGTCAGGGAATGCTTGATGAAGGAAAGAGCACATAAAGGGATTGTATTTTTCTATGCGCCTGGGTGCAGTTAAATTGATCCTATTGGGTCTTTATATTTTGAGTCTACCTGTGCCCCTCTAACTGTAGCCCTGAGTTTTCCCGCATTTGTGCACTACTTTCAAGTGTCTGAGTATGCCCTCATCGTTGAACAGCAAGGATATCAATACCGATGGGTGTGCAGTAGAGTAATCCCCACTCCACCCCTTTTCCCTGCACAGACAAGGCTACTTGCAGAAGCTACAGAATCGATCTTTATTTACGCACAGCTATAGCGCTTGCTAATTCCTATTAATAAAAATGCCAGCAGTGCACCGCACACTTACACATGCCCATCCCTGAGGCACGATTTCCAAATCGTGGCCATCGCGGGGCCAGAGGCGTGTGCCCGGCCCCAGACTCCTCCAAACTGTGAAATGCCAAACCTTCTTTTGGTCCCAGTCTGTGCGTGCCCTAAAGCACACGTAAGCGTCGAGACGCTTACCCTTGACTCCTCCTCCTTCCCAAATCAGCCACCACGGGTCACGGTTACACTACACTTTATTTCTGAGCAAATCTCGATCAAATCTTGAGACATACTTTATACAAGAGGACACAGGCTGCACGCAAGGCTGTCTCCGCTCGGGGCCAGCAGCGGTGCCGTGCCCTTGCACGCTCCCGCGCTGCCCGACACACCCCCTCGGCGCACGCGCACGCGCACACGCGTCAGCCTTCCGGGCGCTTCCGCCTTCATCCTAGCAACGCCCGTGGTGACGCAAGCCCCGCCCCCTCCCGGGAGCCTTCCGGAAGTTGCCGGCCGGGAGCAGGGTGCACGGCTCCGGGCGTCCCTGGATGTGCTGGGGCTCAGTCTCTGGGCGAGAGGACTCGGAAGGGAGAGAGCGACATTCAGTAGCGCGGCGTAGGGCGAGACCTGGTGACCATGGCGGGGCCGCAGCCTCTAGCACTACAGCTGGAACAGTTGTTGAACCCGCGACCGCTCGAGGCGGATCCTGAGGCCGACCTGGAGGAGGGTGAGGCCTGATGGGGGCAAGGCCACGTGCGGAGCCGTGGGCCGGGCCCAGTGCGGACCCGGGCGGTTTGTGAGGGGCCGGCAGCTGGGCCTCGCCGCCTAGCCTACTCTCCTTCCCCTTGCGCAGAGGAAAACTGCTTCCCGGGAGGGTGGCCCCCGGGGCTGGGGAGGAGGGCTTCGGAATCCTTCGGACGCGCGTTCTAGATTTGGTGCTCGGGTGGGCGGAGCGTCCGGAGGACTCAGGCTTGGGTTAACTGTTGATCCAGTGCTGTTGCAGGCAGCCAGAGTCTGGTAGCAGGTTGGAAGTTATCTTTCAGGATGCCCTTACTGGCATTGCGTTAGAAATGAGAAGAGAAAGTCTCATCCTTTTTTTTTAAAAAAAACCTCTGCCTGTCCCCGAGAACCTACTTGGAGGATGAAGGAAGAAGTAGGCTTCCATGGTGCCGTTTCAGCCCTTTCAGGCTTCAGCACACTTGCTTAGCGGCTGACGAATGATATTTCTGATCTGTAAGCTGACGTTCAAGGTCTAGTTGGGAGTAATCCTCCTTTAGGCTTGAGTCAGAGAAGTGTGAGGAAGGGAGAATACGGAGGGATAAATGTGAGTGCTGGACCGTTTCTTAGGAATAATTAGTTGAGGGAACTGGGGCTGTTTAGCCAGGATACGCAAAAAAACCCCAAAAACCAAAAAACTCCCTGAGGGATGGGCTGGAGTGGGATAGAACATGATGATGGCTGACTTAAAATATTTGAGCTGACTGTCACACATGGAAGAGGGATTAGACTAGTTTTCTGTGATCCAAGGCATGGAAATATATCCTTCTAGTAGATGCAGAGAGTCAGCTTTCTGTACAGGAACAGCAGCAGCAAGGTAGCAAGTGGTCTGCCTTGGGAGGTGATGAGGTCCCTGTTCTTGGAAGTTGGTGGGGATTTTGTAGAGGACGTTCAAGCGTGAATTTAAAGGGCTCAACAGGGTTACCATTAAAGTTTGTTCTAACCAGGAGATTCTGATTACTTTTCCCCCTCCCCCGACAGCCACTGCTGCCAGAGTGATTGACAGGTTTGATGATGGGGAAGATGATTTCCTGGCGGTGGGTAGCATTAGAAAGCTGGCGTCAGCCTCCCTCTTGGACACAGACAAGAGGTACTCTGGCGAGACCACCTCTAGAAGAGCTTGGAAGGCAGACCATTGGGAGCAGACTCTGCCAGGTTCATCTGGTGAGTAGACGTATTTCCATGGTACTCTTTTCTTTCCTGATTTTTTGGGGTTAAAATTTTTTTTTTTTTTGATGCTCTCTGCAGAACTAGTCCGGATGCCCCACTTACTGTCTTAGGAGAGACCACTGATTTGGCGTTAGAAAGGGCCCTTTGAAGTACTGAATTTCACTTGGTAAGGAATCTGAAGTCTGGAGCTATTAAGTTGCTATACTCCTAATTTTGGCACTAATGGCTCACCCTAAAATGGAGTGAGAGAAAAGGCCTTGCATATTTGGATTTTGGAGAGGGCTATGTGTTGACAAAGCGTCGTGTCTGATGAGCATGCTACTCATGGATTTTGACCCTTTTCCTTTGGTTTGTCAAGTCTTGCATCGAGTCACTGGATAATATTAATTTGTGACACTCATCTTTTGCCAATGTAAAAATTTCATAATCCTTCCCTGTTCCCTCCAACAGTTAGGAGGATGTGGGCTTATAGTTTTAAAGACTGTGAGTCTCTCAGAGTGGAAACGGGGCGGGATATGGTGATTATTGAGTGGGTGCTATTGGTTTTCCTTTAGAGAGGTCAGAGGGACCGTGTTGAGAATCTACAGATAATATAAAAGAAACAGTCACTCATGTTGTGATATCCATGGTTTAGTCCCTGATACAGTCCTTGGGGCTCCCAGATGATAAGCTCATTTCATATTCTTTGCTTAGAGAATGATAAACAGACCAGTCCTGGGACCAGTATAATATTTATTGAGCTCTCACCATGTGTCAGGCATTGTGGTAAGTCCTTTAAATTCTAAGAGCCTGGTACATAGTAAGTCCTCAGAAAATGTTACCACCATATCATTACATGTATTATCTCATTTAATCCTCCCAACAGCCCTGTGAGGTTGGGACTGTTTATCCCCATTTTACAGATAAGGAAATTGAGGGGCACATTGGTTAAGTAACTTGCTCAAGGTCATATATCTAGTAAGTGCAGGCTGGAACTCAAATAAGGCAGTCTGACTCTAAGATCTATACTTCAAACTACTACTCTGTGAATATTTCTTTATCTGAGAAATGGCATACATTTAAAGAACTTAAAGGATTATTTCTCTTTACTATTTGGCACTTAGTTTCTGTATATTTGTTTTTGACAGCCTTCTCTGTCTTGAGTTTATATATTTTTACTTAAAGAAGTACTTACGACATCATGTTTTCATAAAAATCTTTATTTTATGAAGAAAGTTGTTGGTAACAGGTCCCTGTATGATTATGCTTCCTGTGTTCTACCATGGAAGAGGTTGGATAATCATTAAAGACTTGTAAGTGTCAGGATACCCCAAGCATAAGTAAAATCAGGAGCCATAACTAATATTCCATTTACTGAAGGATCAAGTTCAGACTCCTTCCCGTGGAAGACAAGACCCCTCCTGATTTGGTCCCTGAGCAACTCTCTGGGCTCATATCCCAACATTCTGTACCCCAGTGCACTTTTGTGTGCTGGACCTTTGCATCTGCTGCTTTTCCTTTCCTTCCCTCTTCTCTGTCTGATGACCTGTTACTTATGCTTAATAAGTAAAACTATAATGTGTCCTTCACATGAAGCCATCTCTCACCCTTCTCTATACACTGTACTAATGATATTGTAATGTAGTTATTGGTTATGCATATCTACCACTCCTAGCAGACTGTGAACCCGTCCCCACAGATACTACATTCTGTTTGTCAGTCTCTAGTTTTCATCCATGGCTGGTTCATAATAGGTGCTTCATAAGTGTTTAATAGGCATCACTAGGGTGTCAGAGATTGTGCATTTGGGACAGTTAGTGATAAACTCTATTTTGTCAGATGCAGGTTTGGGAACACCAGTAATTCCCTCACACCAGGTGAAATCTGACCATTTTTCAAGGTCCAGATCAAAGGCTGCCTTTTCCTTATAACCTTCCTTGAATTCACTTGCTCCACAGTTAAAATCTCTTCCTCCTCTTGATCACCAAAACCTTGTCAAAGTGCTTTCAGTTCTTCTCTGTATTATAGTTTTTATGGGTCTGTCTTTCCCACTAGAGCCGTTCAGTAGGATAGGACCCATGTTTTTTGGTTTTTCGTTTTCGTTTATTTTTTTTTGGCCACGCCGTGTGGCACGCAGGGTCTTCGTTCCCCAACCAGGGATCGAACCCGAGCCCCCTCCATTGGAAGCGCGGAGTCTTAACCACTGGACCGCCAGGGAAATCCCATAGGACCCATGTTTTATTCATTTTTGTTTCTCCCTTAGCATTTTAGAGATAGTAGATGTGTAATAAATATTGGTTGAGTTGCATTGAAAACAGTAATACTTTTTTTTTTTGGATAGATGTCATGATCCTTTAGTTAAAATGAAAGACATGGCCTAGTATTTGTTTTAAGGTAACTTTTTTTTCTTTTTTTCCTTCTTCCCTCCCTTGTTTAGATGAAGAAATATCTGATGAGGAAGGGTCTGGAGATGGAGATTTGGAGGGTCTGGGCCTGGAGGAATCCAGTGAGGATGCCATGAGTGCTGAGGAACAGGAGTGTGGTGATGGTGACCGTAACCTGGCCTGGAAAAAGAGGAGCAGAAGCCACTCCAGGGAGGCGTCGGGCTTCAGTGTCCAGAGCATCAGTGACTTTGAAAAGTTTACTGAGGGAACGGATGACCTTGGTAGCAGTGCGGAGGAGGAAGACGAAGAGCAGGAGAGTGGTCTGGAGGAGGGGGATGGTGAGGAAGACTGTGAAGGTGAGAGTGAGGAAGACAAGGCTGCAGACAGGACCAGTGAGGACGACGGGCTGGTGATGACCTTCTCCGAGGTCAGAGTTTCCGAGGAAGTGGAGAAAGGCCAAGCTGTGAAGAACCAGATAGGTTTGTACACGGCTTGCCGTTTGCTTGTTTTGAGTGTCCACATTTGATCTCCTTTTTGTTTGTTTGTGGCTGTTTGCTCTCACCTGTGTCCTTCCAGTTAGTTGGTGACGTGCCCCACTTACCTAGAGGCCCAAAGCGCCGTTCCCCTGTGCTTGGCCCGCTATTGCTTCACTCAGCTGCTTTGCTGGTTCTGCTCTAGTACTTCTGGCAGCTGTGGAAGGTTGAAGAGAAGGGCGTTGTCTCCTCTCGTTGGGCTGTAGCATTCTCTCTCTCATGTAGCAAGCCAGTTTGCGTCCAGACACCGGATTTATTTCCTGTAATAAATAGAGTGTTTCCATGGCATGAAGCTGATAAAGCCGTGCTGCTTAGGGACTGCTTTGATTTCCAGTCCCTCCCCCTCTCCCTGCCCCAGGAAGATTTTATTAACTGAGGAATGGAATTCTTTTTTCTTTCTCAGCACTGTGGGACCAGCTCTTGGAAGGAAGGATAAAGCTACAAAAAGCTCTGCTGACCACCAATCAGCTTCCTCAACCAGATGTTTTCCCCATTTTCAAGGACAAAGGTGGCCCAGAATTTGCCAGCGCCTTGAAAAACAGTAAGAATACTTATCCCATATTGTGATGCTTAAAACCACTGGGGTTCACTGGGATATACTGGGATTGTATTCACAGCACGACAGAGTTGAGAAGACTTGGCTTTAGTCATAATATGGTATAAAATGGTGATTTTTAACTTAAAAAAATAGCAGTATAATCCTCTTATCAAATGAAGGCAACTTTGATCGAAACAGGTTGGGTGCTTGAGTCATGTCTGTTCCTCTTTTTTCCAGCCCTGCTCTCACTTTCCCCTCCCCTTCCTCTTGGCTTTCTGAGCTACTGGCTTTAGTGCTCAGGGAAAAACCACTGGCATAGAACGAAAGGGAGACAGTGAATGACTAACCTCAGTTCCTTTAACTTGTATATCATGTGCTTAAAGGATGCCTTTCTTTGTCGGGTGGTTTCTGGAACAAAATGCTGAGATGACCTTACTCCTGTCTCCCTTTGGGTTACAGAGGGTGATGAAGGATGGTGACCGCAGAGGGAGGAAAAAGTTGTGAAAGAGAATTGCTGGGCTGTAAAGTCCAAGAATTTTAGAAGAGCAAAGGAATTTAGCAATTATTTGGCTCCCAGCTCCCTCATTTTACAGAGCAGAGAGCCAAAGCCCAAAGAGAATGAGTTGCCCAAAGTTACAAAGCTCGATCATGCATGGCAGAGACAGCCTCCTCCAGCTTTTCTGCCTTATAATCTAGGGGCTGCCTTCTGCACCACACTGCCTCCTGGGTGCCCAGTGACACCAGAGGACTGGGGCCGAGGAGAGAGATGCGGGGTGAGCGCACAGAGGCTGGAATCTCCATCCCTTGCTTGCACGCTGAGACTTAGTGTTGTCATTTGCTCTTTCAAACTTGTTTTTATAATATCATGGAGTTAGCATGAGAAGGGGCCTGAGGAGGACATCAGTCTGATTTGGCGTCTGCCTCTTGGTAGAATCACCTTAAACCATTTAAGATAAATGAGTAGGATTTCTAGGGTAAGGAATTGTGTGAACCTTTCTTGGTGGGGACTACTTGGTTTAATTAGGAATTACTTCCCGAGGGCCAGTCTTTAGATTGTGTGTCTTGACACACTTGAAGTCAGGAACCCTGCAGGTACTGTGAGCGTGGGTCTTTTGTAGCCCCTCCTCCAGCTCTTCCCTGCTGCTTCCTCCCTCAAATAAATGATAGCTTGGTGGTTTTCAGCGTTTTTGAGATTTTTGGAGCACACCTCTTGTTATTTTTAACGCCCTAGTGCCCTGATTTCCGGTATGCCTTTGGAATGAGACCTAGATTAAATGTCTTAAATGTTTCACAATAAGGCCTTTTCCATGTTGTTACTCATTACTCTTCTTGTTTGAGCCAACCCTGTCCCCGCTTTTTTGGGGATTCATCTCAAAATGTAGATATTTTAACGGTTTATCAGTGCTCAGTATAAGGGACACATTCTTACTCTTGGATACAGTTCGGTTTCTTTAGCTGTTTTAATGTTATTTAACTTTTATTTTGCAACAGTTCTGAGCATTTTAAACACTTAAAAAAAAACTATTTTATTTTATTTTTTTGACCGTGCCATGTGGCATGTGGGATCTTAGTTCCCCCACCAGGGATCGAACCCACGTCTCCTGCATTGGGAGCGCCGTGCCTTGAGCACTGGACCGCCAGGGAATTCCCCGACCTCTTTTTGTACTTAACCAATTGCCTCTTTGCCTGGTTGATGAATTCCAGTTAATCTGACAGATGTCTCCTAATCTGACGAGATGGGTTGCAGCGGAGGAGGGAGAAGAAAGGACTGTTTATTTGGTCTCACATATTCTCAGGTGGGAGGGTGGAGAGTTTTCTTTTTTTTGAAATTTTTATTGGAGTATAGTTCATTTACAATGTTGTGTTAGTTTCAGGTGTACAGCAAAGTGAATCGGTTATACATATATCCACTCTTTTTTAGATTCTTTTCCCACATAGGCCATTGTGGAATTGAGTATTGAGTAGAGTTCCCTGTGCTATACAGTAGGTCCTTATAGTTATCTAGGAGCGTTTTCTGATTACCAGAATTTCTATGCATCTGAAGGGTAGCTAATTCTTGTTTCTACCTTTATGACAATATGATATAATATGTTGTGTATTTCCCTATCTTGGTGAGCAGAGTTTAAGAAAAACTTCTTGGTTACGTTACTGTGGGTGAACAATTTATGCTCTGTTATACAGCTGGTGTGGAACATAGGCTGAATGTGTACTGACCCCAGAACAAACACTGGAACTTCATTTCTTTAATTAAATCTCTTTTCAGTTTGGTTGGTCTTACAGTAAGGTCAGACTGCCTGGGTTTAGATTCCATCTCAGCAGTGGATTAGCTGAGTGACCTGGAGCAAGTTACTTAACTTCACAGTAAGATGGGGATAATATGATTGTGAAGATTAAAGGAGGTAATCGATATAAAGCATTAGCACAGTGTCTGGCACACTGCACACCGCAAATGTTACGAACATGTGTTCTCTTCTGCGGAAAAAGGCATCTGGCAGTGGTCAGCCCCGTGAATCACGGTCGTCGCTGTAACTAACCATTGTCCCCACTGTCTCCAGTGTTTTTTGACTTTTTGTTAGTGTTCAGATTCCCTATGTAATTTAAATTAACCATTTGTTCTGGAAAATGGGTAGTGTTATATTCTTTTATTATTTTTTTTTTTAAAATAAATTTATTTGTTGACTTTTGGCTGCATTGGGTCTTCATTGCTGTGCGCGGGCTTTCTCTAGTTGTGTTGAGCGGGGGCTACTCTTTGTTGTGGTGCGCAGGCTTCTCGTTGCGGAGCATGGGGTCTAGGCATGTGAGCTTCAGTAGTTGTGGCACGCAGGCTCAGTGGCTGTGGCTCGCGGGCTCTAGAGCGCAGGCTCAGTAGTTGTGGTACACGGGCTTAGTTGCTCCGCGGCTTGTGGGATCTTCCCGGACCAGGGCTTGCACCCATGTCCTCTGCGTTGGCAGGCGGATTCTCAACCACTGCGCCACCAGGGAAGCCCAGTAGTGTTCGATTCTACTGTAATACGGTTCAGCTTCGGCCTCTATGACCGTGAGAAGGTGACCAGACGTTTGCTTATTGCCAGACCCAGCTGCTGCCTCCGTGAAGCTTTCAACCTTTCCTTGAAATGTTTCCCTTAGGCTTTGGTGCTACTGCATGTGATGTGTGGGTTCTCCTGCTTTTCTGACTCCTCTTTTATCCTCTCAGTGTCAGTTTCACTGCATTTAAGATCCTGTTCTCAGGCTGTGTTTTCTTGGCATATTCTCTCCTTGGCTCTGTCGTTTACTCTCATGGTCCTAACAGTAGCCTCTAGAACAGAGCAGACTTGCAGCTGTATTTCAGCCACAGTCAAGTCCCGAGCAGCATGCCTTTGTACCCTAAGCACCTTAAACTCTACTTTTCAGAAACTAAACAGATACCTCGTTTCTTCCCCAACGCACTTAGTCCCCAAATCACCCTGATACGACATGTTGGTGATTATGCCTCTCGATGTGAAATAATTTCAGAGGCATTTTTTGATATTTTAGTAGTTGCATAAGTGGTAAGTCATGAAGTAACCTTAGCAAAATTAAGGGATTTTCCATGCACAAAACCATTCCTCTAAAGAGGTTAGCTTTTTCCTCTCTGATTTTCTTTTAAAAACTTTTATAGCATTAGGAGGCAGTTCTTTTATGTTGGTAGCAGCAATGTATAAGGAAAAGGGCATGTTATTTAAGGAAACCTCAGCATGAGTTGTTTAAAACTTTTCATTATGGAATATATCAAACCTATATAAAAGTAGAGAGAATTGTATAGTGAACCCATATATCTTTACCAGCTAGACACTTATCAAGTCACGGCGTATCTTATTTCATCTACTTATACTAACTCACCCCCACTTCTGCTTTATTTTGAAGCAAACACCAGACATCCTATCATTTTATCAGTAAATCAGCATGGATCTCTAAGAGAAAAGCATTTAAAAAAAATCACAATATCATCCCACACAAAAACACTAACAGTGATTTCTTAATAAGCATAACTGGTTTGAATGGAGGGGGAATTGAGGGAGCATTCCTGTAACAGGTGCTCCTATTGTCTTTTCAGAGTTTGCTCTATAGCTTTAAATGAAATGATTAAAGGAAAGCCAAACTTCAGCCATCATAAGTTGACCTTTTAGTGAAATGCATGTTATTAATGTATTTAATGAGATGCAGTACAGATTGCAGTGAGCACCATGTTTCATTATAGGTCTAAAATGCAATATCATTAAAGACCTTTAATAGAAACAGTGGTTGACATTTTGATATTTCCTATAAGCAAAACCCCCCCAAGAACACAGTATAATGTAATATAAATATAGAGGAAGTGTCGAGCTTTTTTACTTGCTTAAGAGTATAAACACAAATTCCACTATTAAGAAGTTACGTTTTGTTGGTGCCCGCCCCCCATCTTCCCACTTCTAGTTGCAGTTCACCCTCTCATCCCTCTGTGGCCCTTCCCCCAGCCCCTCAACTATTTTGACTTGAAGAGACTAAAAATTTTAATGCCAATTTGACCACAGCACTAATAGACACCTTAAAGAACAACTTTTAAAATTTTGAGTAAGTCATGGCAATCGGAATCTTGATAAATAATGTTCCTGTTTTGTTTTTTAAATTTTATTTATTTTTAAGTAGGCAGTGTATTCACATGGCTCAAAATTCAAAAGATGCTAATGACTTTGTAGAGGAAATCCTCCTTCCCACCCCGTACCCCTGCCACCCAGTCCCCTATCCCATAGGCAACCAATATTGTCAGCGAAATTTCCCCCTTTGTTAATTACTTAGTTGCCTTAGGTGACAAATCCATGAACATCTATTTCAGTGTTAGCTCGATTAACGCTTTGTGGGTTCATGACCGAGTTCTCACAAATGATCTGTAGAACCCTGGAATATTCGTAATTACTTGGGATAGGTTTAAGTATTGCTTGGGACGAAGTCACTTGCAAGCTTCTCCAAGTGTAGCATTGTGTAGGATTAAGGACTCTTTATTACTGTAGACTTCATCTAGCCAAGATGGTGTGAGGAAGATTGATCTTTTTGTTTCAGCTGATGGCTACTATTTTTGAAAATAGCTTTACTGCTCTAATAATAAAATCATGTCATGCCTACTTCAGAAATTCAGAAAATACATAAGAGCATAAAGAAGAAAATAAGAATTACCTGTAATCTTACTACCCAGAGGTAACCGACAGTTGTCATTTTGATGAATATCCTTTCAGACCTTTTTCTGCGTTTACACACACATACATACACACACTTTTTTAAACAAACATGGAATCTTACACATATGTACTATTTTGTAAGCTTATTTTTTTCTACTTAACATATTTCATGTCAGTATATTTAGATGTACATCAGCATTTTCAGTGGCTACAGAATATTCCATTTTATTGATTTACTGCAGTTTATTTAGCCAATCTGTATTGATGGATACTCAGGTTTATTTCAGCCTTTCACTTTTATAAAGCATGCTTTGATAAACACTCTTGTACATACATATTCGAGCATTTTGCCTAAAAGTAGCACTGTCCAATATAAATATGGTTCAAGTCACATACGAATTTTAAATTTCCTAGTAATCAAATTTTTAGAAAATTGTAAGAAACAGGTAAAATTAATTTTTGTAACATATTTTACTTAATGCAGTATATAACAAATATTATAAGTTTAACATATAGTCAATATTTAAATACTAATGAGATATCTTACGTATATTTTTTCATGTCAAGTCTTTGAAATCCAGAGTGTATTCTACATTTAGTTCATCTCGATTTGGGCTAACCACATTTCAAGTCCTCAGTAGCCACATGTGACTAGTGGATACTGACTTGGACAGCACAGATCTACATTCCTGGAAATTCGATTGCTGGGACAAAGGGATTGTACTTTTGTTTCTTTTTTAAGCCTTTGGAAGATACTGCCAAGTTGGCCCTTAGAAGAATTATAACCATTTAATTCTCATCTGTAACAGTTGTTTTCCTGGACTCGTGCCACCACAGAGTATTATTGATCCTCTTATTTTTCCTAAACTGTAGGTGAGAAATGAAGACAATCATTTCTTGATAACTTTCTGTTTGATATTTACATAATACCTCTTGACTTAGCTTTGAAATCTATACTATGTTTGGTCTGTTTCTTAGAGAATGAGTTCTACGTAGGAAGACTTTTGGTCCCTCTTGAGCTACTACCTAATTTGTCCAACGTGGTTAATTAGGCATTTATACTATGTAGAAAGTAAAGTGGGGTCAACGGAGCAAGTGCTTTTCCAAAGCAACCGAGTGGGGGACCCAGGAGGAGAGTGTCAGATTCTTTCACCCACTCTGAAAAGATGAGCCCTAGATGGCTCACAGAGCTGTGGAAGCTCGAAAACTACTGCAGCCAATCTCATCAGAACATTTGTTTTATTGTTTTGGGTTTCTTAGGAATTAAGGTTGTCTTCCGGCCTGAAACAGTCTTTAATTGTGATGAGTTAAATCAGGAAGCAACCCGGACTCGTAGTACTAGGTAGTCCTGGTAGTAAGTAATAGTCATCATCCTCGTCGTCATAGTAGTAGTAACATGTAGTAGAATTGCCCCATCCACTGGATTCAAGTGAAGCCGTACACATCAGTGTATGTTGGAGTCTCTTTATATGGACATTTTATGACCTCACCTTTAACCATATACGCTTGGCCAAAAGAAAAAGAGGGAGAGAGAGACAGCGTATGCAGTGCCCGTGATCCTGCCTGCCGTCTTTTTCAGCGTGCTCACGCCCTGGAGTAAGCACGGGTGGCAGGTGGAATCTGTGGCTGCCATAGTTATTCTTTGTTCCGGGTACCTCTCCAGTGAGCATCTCGTCAGACAGACTGCGAGTCTAGTGGTTGCAGTTACAGCCTGCAGTCTCTGTCCAGCACGGTCCCCAAACGTGATCATCTTGTGTTTAATCGACGAGGCGGCTGTAGTGTTTGAGGGGAGAAACTGACCGTGTTGAACTTGCACAGAGACTGTGGTGCTGTATCTTCTGGGCAATTTTGGGGATTTTTAAAGCAGTTTTGTGAGAACTTGATTTTTGCTTTATGCTCAGACTTTAGAACCTGACCACTGCAAAAAGATGCTACTCTATTATTGTTATTTGTTTCTTAACACTTATCCTTACATCACTTTATTAAAGTTATACATGAATATGATAAATAGCACAGAAGCATTCAGGAAGACAACAGTCCTTTGCCTTACTTTCAGTCTCATTTTATTTCGTTTTCCTTTTATAATTTTAAATAATTTGTTTAGATCTCTATTTCTTGATTTCTTTATCCTCTGGTATGAAAGATGAGAGTGCTACTGACAGGTTAAGACGAAGACTGAGTAGTGACCATTTCATTTAGCAACATGGTGGCCATCCTCTACCTTGATGAGCAGTTTTGGTGGGGTGGGAGGGATGCAGGCTTGACTGGGATGGGTTTGTGAGAGGACGGGAAAAAGGGATCTGAGGTAGTGAGTATAGACAACTCTTTCTAGGAATGTTACTTTAGAGGAGAGCAGAGAAATGGGAGGTTAGATGGGGAAGGATGTGGAGTCGAGAGAAGTGTTTTGTTTTTGAGATGGGAGCAATAACAGCATGTTTGTATGTTGATAAGAATGATGCAGCAGAAGGGAAATTGATGATGATGGGGGGGATATCTGTAGCAATGTCGTTGAGGAGGTATGTGAGATGGGACTAGGACATCCTTAGAGAATGGTGGCCTTTGATAGTGGGGACAGTTTAATCGTGGTGACAGGTGGGAAGACAGTATATGAGTAGACACAGATAGGTAGGAGTCTCTGAAAATTCTCTTTTGCTCGTTCTATTTTCTTTGAAGTAGAAAGAAACCAAGGTCATACATTGCGAACGAGGACTAAGGAAGGAGGTGGTAGGAATTTGGAGGAAAAGGTACGAGGTAGTCATTCCATTCTTCTTCCACTACACTTTTACATTCTGCCTTGCAACTGCAACCAAGATTCCCGCGCTCTATCCATATGTTGACCCTGGGAATTGAAAACCAGTCAACTGCATTTACAATGTGTTCTTATCATGTAAATAAGGGTATAATACCAGGGCAGGGAGGGACTGGAAAATGACTTTTTCTTCCCCGTGTGTTCAGAGGCCTGTCTGTAGGAGTATGTTCCTAGTTCAGTACAAGTGCCTAGTTCCTGGTTCAAGTAGATTTTTTATAACCCTCCATCAGTTGCTTAAAATCGTGCTGTATTTTAGTTTGCTTCACATTTGTTTTTTTCTTCTTTTTATTGTTTTGTGTTTTTTTTTCTTTTTTTGTTTTTTGCTTCACATTTGGACTGTTTATCTATTATATCATTTTTTTCCTAGGTCTCTAGATTTTCTTTTTTTCCCCTGATAGCTCAGTTTTATCATCTCAATCCTTCTTCCCCCAAACTTTAAATCATGCGGTCTCTCCTCTTACATTCTCCCAGTTTGAGTGGGTTGTTCTCTGGGTCTAGCGCACTGGGTCCTCCTGGGACTTCCTTTCCTTGCTCTTCTAGGGTGGAGCTGTGTTCTGGCTCTTCCTGTATCTCGGTTTGTCAGTTTGGTGCCAAACATGGATGGGGAGTAAATGATCTGATTTTTTGCAGATTTAAAAATGTTCTGCCTCATTTGTCATTGATATCAATATATTCTTCATGGATTGGGTATAAATTTCTGGGTTGAAAATTACTTTCGCTCAGAACTTGAAAGTACTGCCCTGTATAAGTTTCCTGTTGTTTTTTGGTTTTAATATTTATTTATTTATTTATTTATTTTGGCTGCACTGGGTCTTAGTTGCAGCATGCGGGATCTTTAGCTGTGGCATGCAAACTGTTAGTTGCGGCATGCATGCGGGATCTAGTTCCCCAACCAGGGATTGAACCCGGGTCCCCTGCATTGGGAGCTTTGGAGTCCTACCCACTGGACCTCCAGGGAAGTCCCAGTTTCCTATTGTTACTACAACAAATTACCACAGACTTAGTGGCTTAAAACAGCAGAACTTTATTGTCTCACAGTTCTGGAGGCTAGAAATCCTAAAACCCAGGTGGTCAGCAGGGCTGTGCTCCTTCCAGAGACTCTGGGGGAGCATCTGTTTCCTTGCTTTTTCCAGCTTCTTGAGGCTGCCTGCATTCCTTGGCTCATGGCTCTTTTCCCTCTTCAAAACCAGCAATCCCATCACACCAAGTGTTCCTTTTCTGACTGACCCTATCGCCTCTCTCTGGTAAGGACTTCCTGTTTACATTGGGCCCACCTGGCTAACTCAGGATCCTCTCCCCATTGCAGATCCTTAACTTAATCACACCTGCGAGGAAGTCCTTTTGCCTTGTAAAGTAACGTATTCACAGGTTCTGGGGATTAGAATGGCATGTGGACGTCTTTGGGGACCATTGTTCAGCCTTCCACATGCCCTGTTGTCTTCTGTCATCCAGATGTTGTCCAAGAGAAGGTGGTTGCTGGTTTGAGTCTCATTCCTTTGTAGGTAACTTGTTTTTGTTCTCTGGAAATGTTTGGGATCTTCTGTTTATTCTTGGTTTTCTGAAATTGCCCGAAGCTATGTCTAGGTATGGGTCCTTTATTATTCATTTTATTGAGTACTTACTGGGCCCTTTTAATCTGAAGATTGTGTGGTCTTTCAGTTTTGAGAAAATCTCTTCTAATATTTCTTTGCTAATTTGCTTCCCTCCATCATCTTTGCTCTCTTTTAGGTATTAAACTGGATTAGCGTTGTTTTTTCTCTGACATGTTCCATCTTTCTGTGGTTTTCTGTGTCTGTGTTCAGAAAAATTTTGAGTTTGATTTCCTAGTTCTTTTTTTTTTTTTTTGCGGTACGCGGGGCTCTCACTGTTGTGGCCTCTCCCGTTGCGGAGCACAGGCTCCGGACGCGCAGGCTCAGCGGCCATGGCTCACGGGCCCAGTCGCCCTGCGGCATGTGGGATCTTCCCGGACCGGGGCACGAACCCGCGTCCCCTGCATCGGCAGGCGGACTCTCAGCCACTGCGCCACCAGGGAAGCCCGCAATCATATTTTTAATCTCTAAAAGATCTTTTGTTTTCTGAGTGTTCCTTTTCTATATAATTAATATACTTAGAGTATATTATGTACATTTAAAGTTCTTTTGCTTTTGTTTTATATTCACTTTAGTTCTTAGAAGTATTCCTATCTCCACCAGCTTTTCTGTTTACTCTGGACTTTTTTCCTCTCTTTTACATTTTTATCCAAGTTTAAACATGTATACAATTTAAAGAGTCAAATAATTCTACAGAGCTTGTTATGAAAACTAATGTCTGCTGACTGTACACTCCACTACCTTGCCATACATAACCCACTCCCCTAAAGCAACAATTATATTTTAAATTATTATTATTATTATTTGAATTCATGAATTTATCTCCATATCTCTAATTGACATGTTTCATTTCTACTAGATTTTTCAGTTTTAGGCGTTATTTATTGACTCCTCATTATGAAAATGTGGATTTAGCCCTTGTTCCTACTACACTCACGCACACTTTCTGTCCCTTCCTGGTTGTATTGTAATTTGGTTAGATCAGTAGTCAGTGTTTACATTATTATGTCTGTGTAAACACTGTTCACAGCTGAGCAGTGTAATATATATGCCGTGATTATTTTTCCTTTCCCACACATCATTTTGTTTTCTAGAGTTAATAACTGTTACTTTTTTGTTTATTTTGTTTTCTATACTGTAATTCAAGCCTGAACTTTTCTCGTGTTGTCTAAATCTCCCCTCAAGATAATCAGTTGCATCAGCTCTTCTGCCAGCTTACCTTCCTAAAGAAGTCTCTCCCAGAACCTTTTTTTAAAAAAAATTTATTTATTTATGACTGAGTTGGGTCTTCGTTGCTGTGCGTGGGCTTTCTCTAGTTGCGGTGAGCGGGAGCTACTCTTTGTTGCGGTGCACGGGCTTCGCATTGCGGTGGCTTCTCTTGTTGCGGAGCACGGGCTCTAGGTGCGTGGGCTTCAGTAGTTGTGGCTCACAGGCTTAGTTGCTCTGTGGCATGTGAGATCTTCCCAGACCAGGGCTCGAACCTGTGTCCCCGGCCTTGGCAGGCGGATTCTTAACCACTGTGCCACCAGGGAAGCCCCGTCTCCCAGAACCTTTTGACCTGCTCTAATCTGGATGTTACCCTTCTCCGGTGCCCGGCTATCATGCTGGGATCTCCCTACACCACCATCCTAGGGATTACCTTCACTTCCCACTTGTGTGGATCTCCTTGTCAGGATCTTTCTTGGCTTATTCCCTTATTTTGGTGAAGCACACCCTCTAACAGCTTGCTGAGGAAGGATGCAGGAGAGGGAAACTTTTTTAGACCTTGATTGTCTGAAAGTACCTTTACTCTATCATCACAATTGATTGACTCACTGACTGTGTATAGAAGTCTATAGAATATTCCTTTGCCTTCCACCTTCCAAAGTTGCTGTTGGTGAGTCAGAAGCCATTCTGATCCCTGATCTTACAGTTTTTTCCTCCCTGTTTTGAATTCTTTGTCCAAAGAATTCTGGAATTTCATGATGCTGCACCTTGTTGTGGATGTGTTTCATCATTGTGCAGAGTGCCTGCAGGCCTTTTCAGGCTGGAGACTCGTATCTTTCAGTCCTTGGAAATTTTGTTAGTGATTTTTCTTCCCTCTGTTTTCTCTTCTTTTTCTGCAAGGCCTATCATTTAGTGTTAGACTTTTCCTCTGATTTTCTTTTTTTTTCTCCTCAGTTTTCCAGTTCTTTCTGTCTTTTTTTTTTCTTTTCTCTCCACCCCACCCCCCGCCCACTTCCTAAGACATTTCCTCAGCTTTATTTTCTCATCTGTTGAGTATTTTTATTTCTTGTCATACATTTTATTTCTCTGGGGATATACCTGGTGTATGTATGTATGTATAGTCTTAAGAGTTCTTCCTGAGTAGTCTGTTTCCTCCAAGCTGCTTTCTTTTCTTTTGTCTTAACCTAGGTGTGATATGTTAGATGTTTTCTTCAAATATTTGGTGATCTTTTGTCCACTGGTGACTTTCAAGAGTGGGTACTCAAAAGCTGATTAGCAGCTTTGTATGTTTGGATGAGGCCCTTTGTCTGTGGTTTCCATTGTAAAGTGATCTATCTGGGCCATGTGGGGAAACCCGCATGTCAGTATTTTTAGATCTTTGCTCTTTATGGGATCTTAGTTGCTAGAGAACTTCTAATCTCCTGTCTGGCTGCCAGCATTGTAGGAGGTGGGTAGGCTGGGGGTCTCAGCATTCAATCTGTGAACTTCCGCTTATTCCCCGTTTCAAGAATTATGCCCTTGCCTCAACTGTGTCTGGTGTCCCCCTGTCCAGAGACCCTGTGTTTAACTCTCTTCAAGGGATAAACCTCTAAACGTCTGCCTGAGTAAAGAGGTGTATTGACTGTTTGTAGCCCTACCTTCCTCTACTCTCCTAGAGGTGCCTGGAACTGCTAGTTCTTGAAGCTTCTGGGGTTGTATTTGTGGACCGTGAGGGGATTGCTTCTTTTTCTTCACTGCCAGCACCAAGGTCAACTAGCTCAGGTTTGCTAAGTCACAGTTATTTGTCCACCTGCTTAAAAAAAAAAACTGGGGCTTCCCTGGTGGCACAGTGGTTGAGAGTCCGCCTGCCGATGCAGGGGACACGGGTTCGTGCCCCGATACGGGAGGATCCCACATGCCGCGGAGCGGCTAGGCCTGTGAGCCATGGCCGCTGGGCCTGCACATCCGGAGCCCGTGCTCCGCAATGGGAGAGGCCACAACAGTGAGAGGCCCGCGTACTGCAAAAAAACCCCCAAAAAACCTGGTTTATTGAGCTATAATTGACATACAGTAAACTGCATATAGGTCCCATTTCTGTAACCCTAACCCTGTAAACAGCATCCCTGGAAAGAGTTGTCTGTACTCACTGTCTTGAGCCCCTTTCTCTTGTTCTGTCATGAACGCGATCCAGTCAAGCCTGTATCCCTCTTGCTCCACCAAAACTGCTCCTCCTCAGGGTCACAGGTGATCACCATGTTGCTGAGTTAAATGGTCAGTTCTCAGTCCTTGTCCTACTTCACCTGTCAGCAGCATCTGTACAGTTTGACCTCTGTGTACACCCGAGAAACCATCCCCACAGTCAAGACGGTGCACACATTCCTCATCCCCAGAAGTTCCTCAGCCTCTTTGTAATCTCTCTTTCTGTCCCTCCCCATTCCTCGGCAACCGCTAATCTACTCTCTGTCACTGTAGATTAGTTTGCATTTTCTAGAGTTTTATATAAATGGAATCATGCAGTTTGTACTCTTTTTGTCTGTCTTTCACTCAGTGTAATTATTTTGAGATTCAGCCATGTTTTTGCCTATATCAGTAGTCATTGCTGAGTAGTAGTATTATATGGATATAGCACGTTTGCTTTGTTTTGTTTCTGGTTTTTAGCTGTTATGGATAAAGCTGCCATGAACATTTGTGTGCATGTTTTTGTGTGGACATATACTTCCATGCCTCCTGGCGAACTAAGAATGGAATGGCTGGGTCACATGGTAAATATGTTTAATTTTCATAGAAACTGCCAAGCTGTTTTCTAAAGTGGTTATACCATTTTACAGTCCTCCCAGCTGTGTATAAAAGTTCCACTTGCTTCACATCCTTATTAACACTTGGCACGGTCAGTCTTTTTAATTTCAGACATTACAATAACCGTGTAGTCATTGGCTTTTTAGCTTACAAAACTTAGTTGCTGTCATCTCTCTTATCCAGGTATACTTCAGAGATATTGCAGGTTCATTTCCAAACCACTGCAATAAAGTGAATATCTCAGTAAAGTGAGTCACATGACTGTTTTGGTTTCCCAGTGCATATAAAAGTTATGGCCACACTATACTATTAAGTGTATAATAACAATAGCATTATGTCTAAAAAGAATCTGCATACCTTAATTAAAAAATGCTTTAATGCTACAAAATGCTAACTGTCATCTGAGCCTTCAGTGAGTTGTAATCTTTTGGCCGGTGGAGGGTCTTGCCTTGTTGATGGCTGCTGACTGATTGCGGGGAGGTGGGAGGGTGGGGGGGGGGCAAAGTTTGCTGCAGTGATTGACTCTTCCTTTCACGAGTGATTTCTCTGTCGCAGGCGATGCTGTTTGATAGCGTTTTACTCAGAGTAGAACCTTCTTCACAATTGGAGTCAGTCCTCTCAAACCCTCCCACTGCTTTATCAGCTAAGTTCATGTAATGTTCTAAATCCTTTGCTGTCATTTCAAGAGTCAGTTGAGTTCACCGTCTTCTATGGGCGTGGTTTGTGGCACCCCGAGACAGTCACAACTGTAACATCAAACATCACTGATCACAGATCACCGAAACAGATATGATAATAATGGAAACGTTTGAAATATTGTGAGACTAACCAAACTGTGACACAGAGACACGAAGTGAACAAATGCGTTGGGAAATGGTGCCTATAGACTCACTCGATACAGGGTTGCCAGAAACCTTCAATTTGTAAAACACAGGGTATCTGTGAAGTGCAATGAAACAAGGTGTGCTTGTACTTTGTCCTTCCTTTGTGGGTTTGTTCCTTTTAAATTTATTTTAGCTAGTGGAATAAAATAGAGAGTTCAGAAATAGATTCTCACAAATATAGGCAATTGGCTTTTCACAGAGGTGCAGAGGTAGTGGAGAAAAGATAGTCTTTTCAACAAATGGTGCTAGTACAATAGTACATTCACTTGCAAAAAAAGTGAACTTCAACTTACAGCTCATACTTCACACAAAAATTAACACAGAATAGTTGATCAACTTGCATGTTAAGCATAAAACTATAAAGTGTTTTGAAGAACACATGGGAGAAAAATGTTCATGACCTTTTGTTAGAGAGCGTTCTTAGATCATCAAAAGCATAATCCTTAAAAGAAAAAAACTGATGATTGGACTAAATGAGAAGTAAATCTTTTGCTCTGTGAAAGACGCATTAACAGAATGAAAAGAAAAGCTACAGACTGAAAGAAAATATTTGCAAATCACTCATCTGACAAAGGATTTGTGTCCAGGACATATGAAGAACTCTCAAAACCCAACAATAAGACATACCCTTTAAAAAAAAAGGGCAAAATACTTGAACAGAAACTTTACCAAGGAAGATATATGATGACCAATAAGCACATGAAAAGATGTTGATTTAACATAATCATTAGTGTTGATGGAAATGCAAATTAAAACCACAAGGAGATGCCCCTATATACCTATTACAGTGACTAAAAACAAACACCTGAGAACATCAAGTGTCAGCAAGGGTACAGAGCAACTGGAACTCCTGTGCATTGCTGGTGGGGATGCAGGACGGTATAGCCACTGTGGAAGAAAGCTGGTTTTTTATAAAGTCAAACGTACATTTACGAGATGGTCCAGCAGCCCTACTTTTAGATATTTTCCCTAGAGAAATGAAAACATAAGTCCACACAAAGACTTGTATGTGTGTGTTTCTAGCAGCATTAATCGTAATCACCAAAAACTGGAAACGGCTCAAACGTCCTTCAGTAGACAAACGGATAAATTGTGGTACATTACTCAGCAATCGAAAGGAGCAAAATATTGATAAACGCAGCATCACTGATGAATCTCAAAGGTATTATGCTAGTGAAAGATGCCAGTCTCAAAATATTATACGTATACTTTAACATTCCATTTATATGGCATTTTGGAAAAAGTAAAACTAAAGGGATGGAGAATAGATCAGTGGCTGGCCGAGGTTAGGGGTGGGGGAAGGGTTTGACTACAAAGGGGCAGCCCTGCTTTCTTCTTTGTTTCCTGTAAGTTTCTGTTTTCCTCTTCCGTAGACTCATTTCCTTGGAGTGTTTGGTGCCTAAATTTTGTCCGCCGGCTTGCCTCTGAACTCTTCCGCTTGGCTTGATTGTGAACATTTTGCTTAGATTGAGGGAGGGGTGTAAATAGTTGTGTGGTTATTCCCACATAACTCTGGGAATATTTCTTATGGTAATGGGTACATGATACAGTACTTCTAGGGATGGAGGAATGGGCTACATCAACCTATAGTGTCATTTTTGCTTGAAAAATATATATCTGGTACTAAAACCTTACATAGAAGAGAATAATAGATTATGCAGAGCTTCTAGATTTTGATGTGGGTTAGAACTGAAAAATGAGATGTCTTTAAACTCCTTTTCCTTCTCTCTTTGATAAGTGATATAATGTGGTTTGGACACTCAGAGATTCCTGAGATTCCAGGTTCTGGTTGATGATTTACTGCAAAATTGCTTATAAATTGAAGTAGAAAATGTTTTGCAGACCTGGCAGCTTTCTGGCTTCACACCCATTTGTCACCCAGCATTTCCCTTTGTGTATAGAACAAGAATTAATTAGACTGCACTGCAGGAAAAGTTTATGGCTATAATTTATATAGGATGAATTTCTTTTTAAAGAGACAGCATTGTTTTGTTATACCTATATACATATGAAGTGTGTATATATATAAAGTGGGTTTTTTTCCTTAAAGCAGTGTCTGAGCTTCTGGAGTGAACAGTCATTTTTCTGCTTAATGCTAGATGTTGGTGGAATAGATGCTTTTATGGTGATTGCTTTCTGATTAAACTGTTGAGGTTTTTGTTTCTTGTTTTTAAATTCATTGTGTACTAGTAAGCAGGCCTCAGTTTTAGGTTTGCATTTTACACATTGGTCAGACTTGTCTGTTTTCCAGAGCTTTGTATTCGTTTGGTCTCTTTGAAGACTTAGGATTGTGTCTTTTTTTTAGGGTCTTGCTCATTCAATTAATGTTTTCATAATCAATGCAAGTCAGAACTTGCAATTTGTTCCTGATTTGCACATTAAAGAGCTCCATTAATTAAGAATCTTGGTGTTTGGCATGTTCCTGCAGGATCTGTGCCTTATTTACATGGTAAGAGTGCAAGATGCAAGTTTCTCAGTTGTAGTGGCAATTGCAGTTAATCTTGCTTTTTCTTTCTTTCTTCTTCTTTTTTTTTTTTTTTGGCTTGTGAATGACAATTAATTCACAACTCATTGAAACTGCTTAGGGATACATTGTACCAAAGTAGGAGGGAGGGATCCACATGTAGGGGGCCACAGGAAGAGCAGAAAGTAAATCCTTTGTTTAAAGGGGAAAAAACCTCTGAAAGACATAGAGAATTTATGTGTTTGGTTTTTGTTGGTTGTTTCACTTGGCTAAATCGAGGAGGCATAATTCTGTTTACTCTGAATTTGCAGATTTTTTTTTCCTCTTGGTAATAGTAGTTGTACTGATAAATGAGGTTGCCTTTCATAATCCAAATAACCCCAGACATCTAGAAGAACATACCCCTGTGCTTATGTCAAGTATGCTGTTTCATAATATTCCTTTTTTGAGTTTCTTTTTCATGAAATCACTTTCCAAAGTGTTTGGGTTCTGTTACCATTTCTTTTGGACGCCTTGGTCAAAGCCGGAGGTGGTCTCCATCTTGATATGTTAGATGGTATAAAAGCAGTTGGAAATGTGAAATCAGATCACCGGTTTAGCAGGTTCCTGCTTTCCAGTTTCAACCATGGCTAATGCTTACCTACTCATAATGTATTTTCCCAACAGTAGCTAGTCCATCTTTAAAAATACCATGAGAAGCTGCAAAGCATTTTTCCAAAGAGTGGAGACGTTTTTTCACCTGATATTTATGAAACTTGCTAGGGCTTTTATGGGACTTAATTTAATTTGTCCTTATAGTCTTCCATTACAATATATACGTAAAATCTTTACATATATCTTTATATATAAAGGTATATATAAAATCTTCACTGTAAAAAAAATACATAAACAGTAGAGATGTATGCAAAAGAAAAAGTGAAAGTTCTTCCACTTTCCCAAATCCCCATACCTCCTTCTCAGAGAAAACAATGGAGGTGTATTCTTCCAGATATTTTAATATATTTAATATATACTTTCTTCTACTATATATATTTTTCCATTAAGCTTTAATGGAAGTTTAACAAGGAGAGGAGATTGGGAGGTGTGGGGAAAAAAAGCAAAGGCTATTATTATGTTAGTTATAAATTATCTTAGAGAAAGTCAGTATGTCATGATACCTTTAGACATAATTCTCTCTTGATTATTATAATTATTATATTTATTACCTGTCCCCAAGTAAGTTTGCCCATATTACTTGCTTTGCAAGTTAGTTATGCTTGGAGTACACTTGACTTTCGTTTGAGTTCTTTGGTAGTTTTTCATTTGCTCTCATGTAATATTGATTGTTTCGCTTGGTGTTTAAGTCTCAAATCTCCCAGATTCTGTTTTTCTTGAGGCAGTTGAATAAATTTGCTTCTGGATAAGTCCATAATGCTACTATTTTGAGAAGAGTTTTTACTAGCTATTCACACTGTTTCATGCAAGGAAAATTTTTATAGGTGGAGGGGCTGTTCAGATAATATTAAAGATTCTTTCGTCCTTAAGATGGCACATAATCTGTGCTATGTGAATGTCAGCAGTGGTGGGGGTTTGGAAGAGGGCAGAGACAAACGTGCTAACTCGAGTGATTGGAAAGCATTTCCCGTGTCTTCAGTAAGGCTCATGCGGTAGAAGGACACGAGGGAAAAGAAATCAGAAGCGACCTTTTGAGAATCGGGATGGTTAATTTACTTCTTTCTATCTTGGTATTTTATTGAGCAAGTACAATGCAGGATGCCACTATCCTCTAAAAATAATAAAAATAGCTCCCATTTGTTAGTTGTCACTACTCCCCATGCACTGTATTAAGTTTTTACAAATGTCTCATTTAGTTCTCCTGGCAGCCTGTGAAAAAAGGGCTGGCTGATAACTATGTTGTACAGAAGAGGAAATCAAGTCTTAGGTTAAGTAACCTGGTTAAGGCCACACAGTTAGAGGCAAGGCCAGTATGACGTCTGCTTTGCTTCAGAACCACTGTTCTAGGCCATCACTATGCACATAGTCTGAACTACTCTAATCTGTGTTTTTTTAATCTTCCCTTTAAAGAAAGTATGAGGGAATAAAGAAATGGAATAAATGCCAAAGCTTAAAGGAATGAAGGCAGGAGAGATATGGAGATGAATTTGTTGTAAAACAGAATGCTTAGAGTGTGAGTCGTAAATGTATCCTTCAATTTTTCTAAAGATCATTCCTGCGTACTGCTTTTTCAGTAAGAGGGCTAGAAGGGCCCTTGGGGGATCAGATGATCTAGCCCCTCCCCTATAGGCAGGCAAGACTTTTTTTAAGTGATAAAGAAAAAGATAAAAATGTGTTTTTCTTATTATAAATGTGCTACATATTCATTATATAAAATTTAGAAAATGGCCAAGGAAAAGTAAGGAAATAATCTTCCTCAATCTCAGCAGCTGGAGTTATGTACTTTTAATATTTTGGTATATGGTATAAATATTTTTTGGTTTTCTTTCCCCCTGTGGGTGTGTAGTTAGAACAAAAATGGAACCATATTCTATATTCTGTTTTGCAGTCTGCTTTTTTCTACTTACCAGAGATCATGAATATTTTTCCATGTCATTAAATATTGTTCTACAGCATTATTTTTAATGGCAGCAGAGACTTTCCATCATATGGGTAGTTTAACTAGTTCTTTATTGTTGGACATTTGGATTGTTTCCAGGTTTTCATTTTTATAAATAATGCAATAAACATTATTATTAGTAAATCTTTACTCACATCTGTGATTACTTTGTTTCATAAAATAAATTTCTAGATGTGGAATTAGTATGTGTTCTAAGGATATACACAATTTTAAGGCATTTGATCTGTATGACCAAGTCGCCCTCCTGAAAAGCTAGATCAGTTTACATTCTCATCTTCTTTATATGAATGTCAGTTTCCCTTATCCTTGTCAACCCTGGATATTATAATTTTGTTTCATCTTTGTCACTTTGATAAGTGGAAAATGGTTTCTGCTTCTTTTAATTTGCGTTTTTAAAAAATTTACATTTCTCAGTGTTTAACGAGGGTAAACATTTTTTCCTTACATTTATTGGTCTTTCGCATTTCTTTTGTGAGTCATACAGGGAAAATTTTAAATTAGTTCTAGGGATGGGTTATCTCCTTGTCAATCAAATGTATGGCCACTTCTAATTTTTATTTTATTTTATTTTAATCTGTCTTTTTGTTTGATTATTCTGTTGACAAGAAGAATTATATCTACCTCAGAAGACCTCTCTGTATTCTTGAATATATTTATTTAATCTTTATCAGCTTTTAAAAAAATTATTAAAGTGAAGTTTGTAGTAAAAAAAATATTCTTTTTCAAACAGTACTAATTATCCCCCTCCCCCTGACCTAATCCTGAAATACGTAACATGGATTGTGAAAGTCCTCTTTTTCCTTTCTATTAATAGTGCTGCTCTTCAGAGAGAACTCTCTCTCGCAGTTTGGTGTATATTCTTCTAGGTATTTATGTCAATTTAACCTTTTTTTAAACCGTAAATGAGATCACAAGGATACGTTGAACTAGAGCCATCTTCCCATGTTAATAAATATGTCTTTTTACCTGTTCTTTTTTTTTTTTAGGGAAGGATTTTTTTAAATTAATTTATTTATTTTTGGCTGTGTTGGGTCTTCGTTTCGTACGAGGGCTTTCTCTAGTTGCGGCGAGCGGGGGCCACTCTTTACCGCGGTGCAGGAGCCTCTCACTATCACGGCCTCTCTTGTTGCGGGACATAGGCTCCAGATGCGCAGGCTCAGCAGTTGTGGCTCACGGGCCCAGTTGCTCCGTGGCATGTGGGATCTTCCCAGACCAGGGCCCGAACCCGCGTCCCCTGCATTGGCAGGCAGATTCTCAACCACTGCGCCACCAGGGAAGCCCACCTGTTCTTTCTTTAAAAAAAATACTATGCTATCTTTGTTTTCATTTTTTTTTCCTGAAGTATTTTAAAGTACTCATCATCATGTCATTTTACCTCTAAATAGTTCTATAAATAGCTCTAAAAAGTAAGACTGTTTCCTATGTAACACTGTCATCTCCTCTAACCAAATCAATACTTCCTAACAGTCCTAAGTAATATGTCCACTCCATACTCAGATTACTTCAGTTATCCCCCAAAGTATTTATGGTTTAGTGTATTCAAACCAAATTCTGTTTATACTTACCCTTTTCAACAGCTGCCCAGAAAGTTATCTGGCTAAATACCTTATACATGGGCGCTTAAGACGTTTGCTGTTTTTACCTATTATAAATAATGCTAGGGCTTCCCTGGTGGCGCAGCGGTTGAGAGTCCGCCTGCCAATGCAGGGGACACGGGTTCGTGCCCCGGTCCGGAAAGATCCCACGTGCCGCGGAGCGGCTGAGCCTGTGAGCCATGGCCGCTGAGCCTGCGCGTCCAGAGCCTGCGCTCCGCAACGGGAGAGGCCACAACAGTGAGAGGCCTGCGTACCGCAAAAAAAAAAAAAAAAGCTAAAAATGTCTTTGTACCCACCTCTTTGCTTTCTTATCTGATTATTTCTCTAGAATTAATTTCTAGAAGTGGAATAGTAGGGTCAGGAGGTATGCGTGTGTAAAACTTTGATACATTTTGCCAGATTGCTTTCTGGATCTGTTGTGCTAATTAACTCTTATCAGTTGTGTATGGAGAGTGCCCCTTCACATTCTTGCCAGCATCAAGCACTATCAGAAAAGTATCACATTGTTTTAATTTTTTTTTTTTTTAAGTAAGGCTAAGCATCTTTTTTTCGATGTATTTGGCCATTTGAATTTTGGAGACTATTAATCCATTTCTTAACATTTTCTTTTTCGGGTTAAGCAAATATTCTTTTATCTTGTCTTACAGGACCTGCCTTCCATCAATATGATTTGGGCTTTCTTTAGTTTCTCCCCTTTGTTTTTTCAAGTGTGAGGACCAAATTTAGATATAGCATTTTAACAGAAACTCACTACTGTTTTTTGTTTGTTTGTTTTTTAAATTATTTATTTATTTGGCTGAGCTGGGTCTTAGTTGCAGCATGCAGGATCTAGTTCCCTGACCAGGGATCGAACCCAGGCCCCCTGCATTGGGAGCATGGAGTCTTAACCACTGGACCACCAGGGAATTCCCCTCACTAGTGGTTTTTTTATTGTGTCATGGTATTGAGGAGGGCAGTTTTGTCATTTTTTTGGAATTGAAAATTTCATTTCGTTTTCCAGGTAGTTCTGATACATATCCCATAAGGGTACATTGATCTAGAAAATGAAAAACGTACAGTTTTTTTTTTAAAGCTTGTAGTAGTGTTTCATTTTCTTCATCTGTATAATGGTGATATAATAATAGTATGTACCTGAAAGGATTGTTGTGAGGATTTAAATGAATTACTACATGAAAAGTGCTCAGGCTAGTGTCTGGTACTTAGTAGGTCCTTGATAAGTGTTAGCTATTAATCTTAATAGTGGTAATAGTTTTTTTCTTAGGCTATAGCTCTGTGGCCACAGTATTTGTTTCCCTCTTCTTAAAAGGGTTATATAAATAAATACTGGTACTATACTTATAGTTAGTTCTTTGGAGATTTGAAATGCACACACAAAAAGCACATGCCAGGAAGAATACTAGGGTGTCATTTTTATTCAGTTATTCATTCAACAATGTAGAGTCTGCCGTTTGCCAACACCCAGTATACCAAGGTGAGCGGTTCAGTCCCTGCCTCAGGATGCTCACAGCAAGATGTGGAGATAGGTAAACCACTTTTAAAGCATCATTTAAATGTTTTTACATGAAAACAATGTCTCAACGTGTTTCATTTTTGGGTTGATGAAGAAGCGTGCTTACCTTCACTAATATTAAAAGGAACGCAAATATCCCAATAATCTTTTATTTTCTGAGCCTCAGTTTATCCAGGTGGCGATAATAATTGTTTTCATGAGAATGCATTGTAACATGCCTAACAAAAATTGTTAATTATTTTCATGTTTGTAAGTTCTTAGATCTGATATAGTGGTTTCGAGACTCTTAGGAGTAGCCTATACATCTTATAGTTGGCGTGTGCAAATAAGGAAAAAGTTAAGTTTGATTCCCTTGCTTCCGTTAACAAAAGGTCAGTTTGTTGATACACAGTTATTGAAGGTAGCAGATAGGGAGTCCACATTTTGTTTGCTTGTCAGCATTTAGATTTGGAAATGATAGTGTAGTTAGATGTTCTGTCATGTGACTTGGGCATCAGTTCTCTGGAACTGAAATATTTGTAGAGTACTTTTTATGGCCCGAGTGATGTGTTGGCTGCTGGAGTGGCAGGACAAGGTCTGTGTCTCAAGCTGCTTACAACGTGCACAGTACAGTATGTGTTGTAGCAATTGTGAAGGATACTGAGAGAGGAAGGATTAACTGCATGGGAGCCCCCATTTCCAGACCCATACTGTAGAGAGAATTTGGGCACTTGGTTTGGGACCGTTCACTACCTGTTTATTTAAAGGATTTTTAATATGAAAGGATCAGACTATTTTATATGAATCAGAAGGTTACTTGGATTGTGGTTTTAATTTTATTTTTAACAAGTTCCCTTACTTCAGAGTTTAAACTTTAATAGCAGTTTAAATGGTAAGTAATATGTGCTTATAAAATATTCAAACAGTTCAAAAGTGTACCAGATAAAAATGAAAGTATCCCCACTCTCCCAAGGTAACTCCTATATTAGACAGTTTAAGCAATTACTGTGGTAAATAAACTTGGATTTTAAGTACCTCGTGCTCTGAGCATTTACCCTTTCTGTTTAAAGGGGAAAAATAAATTTCCCTTTTCAAGTAAGTACTCTGGAACAATGGAGGTTGTCTAGGAACTGTGAAACGGAAGGTAGCTAGTGGATTTCGGGAAGTACATTGATCAGTTAGATTGCTGTGTCCTGTAGGGCTTTTTAAGGATTTATTGACACACTTCATCAAGGTATTTGAGAGAGTGTTCAGGGAAACCTAAGAAATTCTGCACTTCTTTTCCCTTCCTTACACATTCATACCTGGTCAGAAATCACAGCTTGAGTGGGATGTCCCTCCACAGAACTCAAATGCACACTATCTGTCATGTTACTTAGTGCGACAGTAATGTAAAACGGGAAGGATTTTTCCTTTTGGTTTCTTTCTGTGAGGGGGCTCACCCAACATGTTTTATCCTATGTCTCTTCATCTCTCCCTTATTTCAACTTCCACTTACTCCCCAATTCCCTACATCATTCTCTTTAGAGAAAAAATAAGTTTTGTCCACTGAGTCCTCTTTCTTACTTGATTTAATATGTCTTAGGCTGAATGTTTCTCACAAAAATACTTTGCATTCAGAATTAGCCCATCAAATCGTTTCCTCCATAGACCCCTGCACAGACTGCATGCCTTCCGCCATGGGGCTCCCTGAGGTCGGAAAACCCAAGTCTGCTTTTGGCTTAGTTGTCATGATTTTAGAATATAAGTCCCCACGCTCTGCTTTGGAAAAGTTATCCTGGTGGTGATTTTGTACCATTAAAAAAAAAAAATCCTACTTTTGGTTCACACAACCAACCAACACAGTGGGACAGAAAATCTTCTACTGTTTCAGTCGAAACATGGTCCTCCTAAGAGTACATCTGTTTCTCTAATAAATCGGGGGGATATATATGTGCCCACACCTGTGTATGTGTATACCTATGCGGATATATAAAAATTCTAGTTGCACCCACACTGGAAATGATAGCGACTCATCCACACAGTGGGTGTTAAGGAATTTGTAACCTGCAGTGCTCTTTCTTACTGGTAACGGCATTCTGCTTGGGGAATATAGAACAAGCCCAAACAGTAATACTGACAGAATTCGGAATTATGATACAGTGCAGCCTTCACGTAATTCTTTGTTGAAGAAGTTAGGGCCTAAATGTTAAGGCTTATTGTTATTCCGAGTTGATAATCTCTGCCTTGCTTTAATAATTTTTCCTCATGCCTGGGTAGCCCGCGAGTTGCACAATAATCACTCACACAGCTTTGTAATCAATGCCCAAAGTAATAGGATTCCTCTGGCCACCGGCAATTAATAAATTTGTGTCTTTTTAAAAACACTAGCAAGTCGGGCCTGAAATACGACTGACTGGCTCTCCTCATTTGCATATTTATTGCAGTGGAAAAATTCTTACCAGATGATTGATGCTGAGCCTGCCTCTTGAATTCCAAGCAGCACATTATTATGAAATGAAAAATGCCGGCCATACAGTTGATTAAAGTTGAAGACAGTGGAATCGGTGTTTTTTAAGATTGTGGGAGAATTAAAGGCATATTTTAATGGATGTTGACAAGAAGTGAACTAACAAAAGCAAAGCAAAGGATTTGCTTGAAAAGATTTAATCAAACGTCTTTCTTGGGGGATTAATTGCTGGGGATGACTACTGCAAGTGGCAGGCGTGTGTGGATTTGAATGAAAAGTATTGTTCTCAGGCCAGTATATCGTGTGTCCTTTTGACCTATAGTTTAGCTGCAGTCCTAGAGTTACTTTGGAAGGAGGAAAAAAAAAATGCTCTTGCAATCTGTATATTCTACCTCAGTGTATATATCTGGGGTAATAGGAATGCGGGAGTTTATATTACTTGCACATAAATAATTGTATGTTTGCAGATTTACTTTAAAAATAATGGTGTGGATATTTAAAAACTGATAAGGTTTTTTTACTGTATATTAGTGCGACAATAGTGTAAAATGGGAATTTTACTTTAGACATTTTATTTTATTTTACTTTATACATTTGCTCTTCCCGTTGCCCTCCATCCCCTTGCCAGAAGTTTTACTTACTGGTTTATAATCTAATTAATGAACTGTGTGCCCATGTCCAGACTTATTCTCTGCCTACAGTTTTGTTTACATCGAACAGCCTCGATGAATCAGGGGAAAAAATAAAGCTGTTAAGTGAAAATGGTTTTTAGATTGGTGACATTTTATATATAGAATGCTGGCATATGGGTAGCATGTAAATGAATACTTAATATAGGAATGTATGAATACTAGTTCAATCCTATTGCTGTAGATCAGAACAAGCAGAGCTAGAGATTTTCACCATGTGAAAGATGCTGATTTTGTGATAGTAATATACTTTCTCTTTCTACAGCATTAAAAAAATTGCAGAATACCTTAATATATAAAAGCATTTGTTATTTCTCACCTTAATTCTGCAAGATAAGCAGGCAAAGGATTATCTGCATTTTATAGATGAGACCACTGGGACTTGGAGAGATTAAATTGGTCCACTCGGTGGAAAATGACTAGTTAGTGATAGTGTCAGTTAGGATACAGGGCTCTGGCCCTTAGTAAAGTACTCTTCCTTTTTAATCTCTACTTGGGAAATTATTCCTAAAGCCAGTGCCCAGGTGCTTGGGTTGAATCTTGGTAATAAGGTGAGGCATGTGTCCTTCTTAATCTCCTCTTAAGGGAAAAGCCTCTGGAAATGGACCATGTAAGACAAAATAAACATATATGTTCTCGACAGTCGTCATTTGTTTTGTGGCCAGGTGCCCTAACTTCTTCAACAAAGAATTACAAAGTGAAGGCTCCACTGTATCATAATTCCGAATTCTGTCAGTATTACTGTTTGGGCTTGTTCTTTTGAACAAGAAGAAAGTATCTGCAGCTTTTCTTAACTTTTAACTCTGACGCTAATTAGGAGAAAAGCTAGAGGTGAACTAGAAACTGTTGATTCCGTTCCCTTTCTCATTCATAGGGTTGAACAAATAGAATTCAGCCCTCTATGAATGCTAAAGAGAGTTGCTTGTTTTGGTTTGGTTTTTGGCTGGGAAGAATTCACTACTGGATTTGAGCCTCTAGGAGAGAGTCCTTCCTCATCCTCGTCAGCTCTGGCTTCCAGGAGGCCTACCGCGACCAGCAGAGGATGGCTCATCGTCTCTTCAGGTTTTACAGAAAATTTTACTAGAAGGAAATGTGGCCCTAATATCACAAAGAAACGAGAATTGGGCTCTGGCTTCTAAATCTCTTCGCAGGAGGTTGTCCATGTGTTGGCCACTGGTGACTTTACTTGGATAAACATTTTTTTTTTTTTTTTGGTGGTGGTTAGAAGCACAGAATTGCAGATTTCACCTCTGGTAGGTCTCTTGACACTTTGATGCATGGTGGTGCTATCCCTGAATGGAGCTTAAATACTTTAGGGCTACTTTCTGACTGGGTGAAGGGGTGTATAAAATGAGAACATATGAGAGAGTATTAACAGAAAGGCACACTTTGATTTACTGATATTGGCTCTCTGCTTTCTTGTTGGATTGATATGCTGTCTAATATATCTGCGATGGATTTTTTAAAACTGACTTGAACAATAAAAAAAGGGCTTGTGTAGCTACCTGAAAGTGGCCCTTAAAAGTAGTAGTCTTTTTGTTGGACCTTTTCCGAATTCTTGGTTATGTTACATGTGAGAGTCAAATTATGACTTGCTTGTTGGGGGCAAGCAGCTATAAACATTATGAACTGCTTTGCAGCTTCTTCCCTGCATGGTTCTTGATCTCATATTTTAGATCATGGACACATGGTACCTAGAGGAAGTAAGGGACAGGCACTTGATTTTCCTGTTCTTATGATTTTTTATTGTGGTAAAAAGACACATAACATGAAATTTACCATCCTGCTTTAAGTGTACAGTTCAGTAGTACTAAATATATTCACATTGTTGTGCAGCCAGTCTCCAGAACTTTTTGATTTTGCAGAACTAAAACACTATACCCATTAAACAACAACTCTCCATTTCCCTCTTGCCCCAGCCCCTGGCAAGCACCGTTTCTGTTGCTATGAATTGGACTATTCTAGGTACCTCATGTAAGTGGGATGATACAGTATTTGTCCTTCTGTGACTGGCTTATTTCACTTCGCATAATGTCCTCAAGGTTCATCCATGTGGTAACATGTCAGAATTCCTCTCCTTTTTAAGGCTGAATAATATTCCATTGTTCTTCTGGACTAGGCTCCAGGTTGAAGGAATGTAGACGATTTTTTTCTGTAGAGAGATAGACTGGGATGGTAGAATTATTACTACTTTGGTCTTAGGATTTTTTTAAGGTGTTTTTAAAAATTGTGGTAAAATTGATATGACATAAAATTTACCATTTTAAAGTGTACAGTTCAGTAGCCAGTATTTGCATTGTTATGCAACCATTACCACTGTCCATTTCAAAACCTTTTTCATCATCCCGAATTGAAACTCTGTGTCCATTAAACAATAAGTCCGGGCTTCCCTGGTGGCGCAGTGGTTGAGAGTCCGCCTGCTGATGCCGGGGACATGGGTTCGTGCCCCGGTCCGGGAAGATCCCACATGCCGCGGAGCGGCTAGGCCCGTGAGCCATGGCCGCTGAGCCTGTGCATCTGGAGCCTGTGCTCCGCAACGGGAGAGGCCACAACAGTGAGAGGCCCGTGTACCGCAAAAAAAACCCCCAAAAACCAAAAAAAAAACCCCAGTAAGTCCCCATTCCCACTTCTCCCCAGCCCTTGGTTACCACCCTTCTATATTCTGTTTGACCATTTTTTTAGATATCTCATATAAGTGTAATCACACAATATCTGTCCTTTTGCAACTGACTTATTTCACATAGCCTAATATTTTCAAGGTTTAGTCTTGGGAATTTTGAAGACTACTTTGCAAATGCAAAATTGATTTGTAGTTTCATTTTGGAGAACATGGGCTCTCTTAAGATGTAGCTGTTTCTAGAAAAGGAGATAAAAACAGTGGTTCATATTTGCACAGAATTTGGATGAGAGGAGATTTCTGCGTTTTCATGGGCTTCCTTCCAAGTATTAGTGTCTCTTCTATTTTCTTAAGGTTCTGGCTGTAACATAACTTTCAGAACCTTAGCTATATGGAATCTCTGTTTATAATATTCAGCTCTTTTCATAGATGATCATTTGTGGTAACCTAATATTTGTAGTTATTTGTATTCTCTGCTTTCCTCATTACTTTAAAAATTTACATATGTATATATACATAATTTTGCATTATCCTAGTTACACACTTAGCACATTTAAAGTAATTCTTGTCTTTAAAATTATTATATCTTTATTCTTTTTATTCTTCTTGCATACCACTCATCTTGTTTGTACCTAATCCATTTCCCCAAAACTGTCCGAAGAATAATTCTGTGTTACTTTTTTCTTCTTCATGAGAGTAACTTTTTATTTTTATATTTGGTGGAAAGGTTTTTTTTGTTTGTTTGTTTTGTTAAGATTCAGAGTAACAGATTGAGAACCTGGGTTTAGAACACAAGGCGTTTTGGATTTTTTTCAGGTAATATTTAGGTATTGCAGGTCCCCCCAAGTGGTGTGGATACGTACTGATTATAAAAGGATTAGAATGTGGAATTTAGAAAAGATGTGGTCAAGGGTCTTCTGTTACATTTAAACAAGCAAGTTGTATTTATATAGTCCTTTTTTGTTTGGATACAAGAACAGTATTTTATTATTTTTATTAATTAATTTTTTTTGGCTGTGTTGAGTCTTCGTTGCTGTGTGCGGGCTTCTCATTGCGGTGCCTCCTCTTGTTGCAGAGCATGGGCTCTAGGCGCGTAGGCTTCAGTAGTTGTGGCATGCGGGCTCAGTAGTTGTGGCTCACAGGCTCTAGAGTACAGGCTCAGTAGTTATGGTGCATGGGCTTAGTTGCTCCATGGCATGTGGGATCTTCCCGGACCAGGGATTGAACCCGTGTCCCCTGCATTGGCAGGCGGATTCTTAACCGCTGTGCCACCAGGGAAGTCCCTGCGACGGGTCTTAGTTGCGGCATGTGGGATCTTGGTTGCGGCATGTGGGATCTTTCATTGTGGCTCACGGGCTTCTCTAGTTACAGCGCTCAGGCTTCTCTCTAGTTGTGGCGCGTGGCCTCCAGGGCATGCAGGCTTGGTAGTTGTGGCGTGCAGGCTTACTTGCCCCGAGGCATGTGGGATCTTAGTTCCCTGACCAGGGATTGAACCCAAGTCCACTGCATTGGAAGGCGGATTCTTAACCACTGGACCACCAGGGAAGTCCCTATATAGTCTTATACAGAGATTATTGGAAGAATGCAAAGTAGCTGTTGGGTTATTGAGTTCCTTCTGACCAATCCGAGGAGGCTTTCTCAGGTAAGCTCTTAGCCGTATGTTGAAATGGAATGCTGCAGTGTGATCTGTTTGGAGAACTTGTCTGAGTCATGTGTTGGTGTCCCATATGAAATAGGTTGAGATGTAAAATAGTGAGGAAGCTACTCATGCTGGGCAAGGTAGAAGCAGAAGAGGTAGAATCACATTCATAAAAATCACTTAAACTGAAGTTCGTGTGGGCTGAAGTTAGTCTAGAATATAAAATAAAAATGAATGTAGGGATTGCTAAATGAGAGTAAGGATGCTTGTGAGAAGATTACAGTTACTTAAAGGAAAGTGGGAAGGAGTGATCGAAGGATAGCCAGAGACAGATGGACAACTGTTAGTGATAGGAAGTATGGAAACCACAGGATGTAGCAACCGACTGAATATATTGAATAAGGGCACCAAAATGTCAGTGATCTCCTGTGAAAACATTAAACAGAGGTGAGAGAATCAGACAAAGGAGAAGTATTAGGTTGGAAAAAAGAGTTTTGTTTCTGACATGGTGTGTTTGAGGAAGTGATCGAGCATCCATGTGAAGATTTTCTTGGCAGTTGCTGGAAATGTGAAAGTTTGATTATAAAGAGAGATGTCTGAGTGCTGTCAAAACTTAGCTAGTAGTTATCAATGTCTATTTAGCCCCTTTAGTAGGATTTTGCTGATAAAGAAGGTAAGAGTTTGGTTCTCAGAGGGCCAGATTTTATTCTGAAAGTTCTTGGTCATAGACTTTAAACTTAATCCTGACCAGCTTTATTACACACACATCCTTTTGGTTGTGAGGAGAATCAGGTAAGAACGTATTCTTGGTGTGCAAATTTTTAATACACAGTTCAGTACAATGGAACCTCCATATCCTTGGGTTCCGTATCCATGGATTCAACCAATTTTGGATCAAAAATACTTGGAAAGAAAAAATGTCAGAACGTTCCAAAAAGCAAAACTTGAATTTGCAGCAACTCTAGCAACCATTTCTGTAGTATTCACAACGATTTTTATAGCATTTACTAGTTGTACGTAATCTAGAGATGATTTAAAGTATGTGGGAGGATGCGAGTAGGTTACATGCAAATACTAGGCCCTTTCCTATAGGGAACTTGAGCATCCGTGGGTTTCGTTATCCTGGGGGAGAGCTCCTAGAACCAATCCCCTGTGGATACCAAGGGATGACGGTACTGCAAACAGTAAGTCATTAACTTGGGTTTCTGTTCGTGAACTGGAACCTTCCTTAAGGGTATGTGTTGGGAGATTGAATGAACGAGGCGGTAGCTCACACCAGCAAAGGAGATCTCCTGGGGGAGGGTGGTGGTGGTGGTGGTGGTAGGGACCCCAGGACTAAGCTGTGCTCTTCAGAAGAGAAGGAATTGCTTAAGGAGTCGATCAGTAAAGGGGTAATCCAAGAGGTCAGTGGGTAACCTGTAGAAAAATATCTGAGAAAGAAGCACCAAAGGAAAAAAATGATTGGTTATGATGACAGGCAGGGAAGGAGTGTGTCAAACTTACTAACTTTAAGAACTCACAGTTTACTGCAGACGCTCTTCTAATCACCTTACACATTGTTACCTTGCTTGTTCCTCACAACGACCCTATGAGGTAGGCACTGTTATTATTTCCTTTCAGGAATTCTGTATTTCAGAGAGTTCTCAGTCCCGGCGTACCCTGTGCCCACTCCCTCAGCCAGTACTGCTCAGGAGTCCAGCGTCATAGGCATCACCTACTTTGGAGAACTGTCGATAATTAACTGTTCCTTCTCTCTGCTTTATTTCCCAGGTCACAAGGCACTTAAAGCATTGTTGAGGTCATTGGTAGATCTTCAGGAAGAGTTGCTTTTCCAGTATCCAGACACTAGATACCTAGTAGATGGGACAAAGCCCAAAGCAGAAAGGTAAGGAGGGAATGGAACTATGGAATTGCTTATTTTCTTTTCATCTGAATGGTTTCCCATGATTTATGAAAAAGAAAGTCAAGTCCTTTCCAGGCAGATACCGGACTTAATGTTAGTAAAATAGAAAGAGCCTCTTACATTTAATTGGTGGCCAGGATGACACATAAATTGGGAATTAGGTTTTGGATTTTTATGCATAGTTGTGCCTAAGCTTCTTTGTAAGCTTCTGCAAAAATCTTGCTTTCTTTTTAGATCTAGTGAGATTATAGGTGAAAGCACATTTTTTTTTTTTTTTTTTTTTTTTTTGCGGTATGCGGGCCTCTCACTGTTGTGGCCTCTCCCGTTGCGGAGCACAGGCTCCGGACGCGCAGGCTCAGCGGCCATGGCTCACAGGCCCAGCCGCTCCACGGCATGTGGGATCCTCCCAGACCAGGGCCCGAACCCGTGTCCCCTGCATCGGCAGGCGGACTCTCAACCACTGCGCCACCAGGGAAGCCCGTGAAAGCACATTTTTAACATGAACGCTTAATTAACGTTTGTGAAGCACTTTGTTGCCCATACATGGAATTGCCAGTCACAACTGTCGACTTTTCAGTGAAGGAAGAAGCAGTTATTGCGAAGGGTGGAAACATTTCAGGAAATAGCAGAAGAAAACATGTTTTCCCTTGCTGAAATTATCCCAGTTGATGACGGTTCTCCTCTACCCACCCCCTTTGTTTGAGCCTGCGGCATAGGGTACCTGCCTGCTGCTTTCCGTCGGGCTTCCCCTCTGCTCCGTGCCTTTCTACTGAATTAGTTGGAATGACAAAGGAGAGGAGCTCACATTTCGTAAGCACTTCCTGTGCGCTGGGGTCGGCGGTCCAGGCAGTGTAGCTGGCTCCGTAGCTGTGGGCTCTAGTGCTCTCTCACACAGTTGAGGGTATTACAGCCTAGCTCGGATTCTGTGGCCTCCCCCTCTGAGTTTTCTTCACATTCTGCTTCTCTTCGTTTGGTTCAACCAATATTACTCAGCTTTCCTGAGTCGTTAGTTACAGGGAGACATGTTTCCCTTTTTGATTTGGGGATTGAGGTCATAAAAGTATGATTGTACGTTTAATTTTTAAAAACCCTCCTGTAGCAGTATAGGCCTGGTTCATGTGCATTTCTAATAATATTTTGAACAACCTCATTTATTTTTATAGTTGGCTTACTTTTTAAAAAATATTTTGAAACCGTCTATTTTTATATTTATTTGAAAAGATACATGAGTTTTTGTTTGACCTCACGAACGTTTTCTTCCAACAGCAACAAAAAAGCCGTCCTCATGTCTCCCGTGCTATTTAAGATGCAGACAGCATAGGGAAAGCCCAAATACTCTTGACTGCATGTGAGCCTAGGATTTTTTTTGTTTTTGTTTTTTTTAATTAATTAATTTTATTTTTGGCTGCATTGGGCCTTCGTTGCGTGTGGGCTTTCTCTAGTTGCAGTTGCATGGGCTTCTCATTGCAGTGGCTTCTTCTTGTTGTGGAGCGTGGGCTCTAGGTGCGCGGGCTTCAGTAGTTGTGGCACAAGGCCTCAGTAGTTGTGGCTCATGGGCTCCAGAGTGCAGGCTCAGTAGTTGTGGCGCACCGGCTTAGTTGCTCTGTGGGATGTGGGATCTTCCCGGTCCAGGGCTTGAACCCGTGTCCCCTGCATTGGCAGGAGGATTCTTAACCGCTGCGCCACCAGGGAAGTCCCATGCCTAAGTATTTATTTAGGTAACGTTTATTTACATTGGACTCAGTGTTCTTACTGGTTTTCCAGTGAGGAGGAGATTTCCAGTGAAGATGAAGAGTTCGTAGAAGAGAAGCAGCAGCAGCAGCAGAGGAGGGCCCCAGCAAAGAGGAAGCTGGCGACTGAGGACTACCCCAGCTTCATAGCGAAGCGCTTCGCCGACTTCACCGTCTACAGGAACCGTACGCTCCAGAAGTGGCATGATAAGACCAAGCTGGCTTCTGGAAAACTGGGGAAGGCAAGTGTGTGCACTCGTGTGTAAGGCAGGTCATGGCAACCTGAAGCAGCTGTGAGAAATTGGAAGTACAGCTCCCTTATATGGATGATGCCTCAGTGTCATAGTCATCAGTCATTTCTGTAGAAAAATTTACTGAACCCTAACGCTAACCCTAACCCTAATCCATTGGGGTTTATACCATTCAGGCATGGGATTTCAACTTTATTAGAAAAAGTATTTTATTCTAGAAGTTGTGGTCTTGTAAGTATTGAAAATACAAAATACTTTAAAGAAATGGACTTTAAAACAATTATTATTAAAGGAGCAGAAGTTAATCTCTGGGTATAGGAAACTGATAAGACCTGCTTAGGGACTATTTTTTTTTTTTTTTTCTGAGAACAGTTAGAGCCATTCACAAACTCAGTCTTTAACAGAAAGTCCCTCCTGGAAGGAGGATTGTCTGTTTCTCTGCTGACACAGAAAAATAGGAAAACCAACGTAGCTGCCTTCAGCAGAGACTTTCCATGTTATCTGACACTGCTTAATGTTGTTGCAGGGTTTTGGTGCCTTTGAACGTTCAATCTTGACTCAGATTGATCATATTCTGATGGACAAAGAAAGATTACTTCGAAGGACACAGACCAAGCGCTCTATCTACCGAGTTCTTGGCAAACCTGAGCCGGCAGCCCAGCCTGTCCCAGAGAGTTTGCCAGGACAGCCGGTAAGAACTGTGATGCATGATGATTATGGGAGCAGTTTCTAGGAGGCTAATTAACTGGAAAATCTTATCTCCTTGTAGGTATTCCTCTGGGTATAAGAAGTCAGTGAAAGAAAGGGAAAAAAACACTACTTTCCTAGATTGTTGAGAAACTGAGAATATGTGGGAGGGGAAAGTTTTTAAAAGATGAAGCTATTATTGTGTGTAGCCTTCTCTTTTTTTTTTTTAGATGTTGGGGGTAGGAGTTTATTAATTAATTAATTTATTTTTGCCGTGTTGGGTCTTCGTTTCTGTGCGAGGGTTTTCTCTAGTTTTGGCAAGCGGGGGCGACTCTTCATCGCGGTGCACGGGCTTCTCACTATCGCGGCCTCTCTTGTTGCGGAGCACAGGCTCTAGACACGCAGGCTCAGTAGTTGTGGCTCACGGGCCTAGCTAGTTGTTCCGCGGCATGTGGGATCCTCCCAGACCAGGGCTTGAACCCGTGTCCCCTGCATTAGCAGGCAGATTCTCAACCACTGCGCCAGCAGGGAAGCCCCGTAGCCTTCTCTTAATTTTGAGTTTGACCTGAGTCTGGTCATGGAAGCATTTGTAATCCAATTTTTTTTAAATAAATTTATTTTTAAAATTTATTTTTGGCTGTGTTGGGTCTTTGTTGCTGTGCACAGGCTTTCTCTAGTTGCGACGATCGGGGGCTACTCTTCGTTGCAGTGTGTGGGCTTCTCATTGTGGTGGCTTCTCTTGTCGCGGAGCACAGGCTCTAGGAATGCGGGCTTCAGTAGTTGTGGCTCATGGGCTCTAGAGTGCAGGCTCATTAGTTGTGGCTCACGGGCTTAGTTGCTCCGCGGCATGTGGGATCTTCCCGGACCAGGGCTCGAACTCGTGTCCCCTGCGTTGGCAGGCGGATTCTTAACCACTGTGCCACCAGGGGAGCCCTGTAATCCAATTTTTAAAATTCAGTTTTAAAGCTTTTTCTTTAGGAATGCCAGTATCGAAGCAAGCGTGTACTTTAGGCTTTCCTTTGGATGTTTAGACGCTCCAGAAGAGGATCCAGAATTGAAATAGGCAGATTCTTCTGTCTAAAGGAAACTCTTTTATTTATAGTAGGAATATATACTTAATATATTTCTTAAGTTCAGAAGAATTTATAAATTTTATTAATTTTATTTATTTATTTTGGGCTGGTTGGGTCTTCGTTGCTGCGCGTGGGCCCTCTCCAGTCGCGGTGAGCGGGGGCTACTCCTCGTTGCACTGCAGGGTCTTCTCATTGCAGTGGCTTCTCTTGCTGCAGAGCACGGGCTCTAGGCGCACGGGCTTCAGTAGTTGTAGCATGCAAGCTCAGTAGTTGTGGCTCGGGGGCTCTAGAGCACAGGCTCAGTAGTTGTGGCACACGGGCTTAGATGCTCTGCGGCACGTGGGATCTTCCCAGATCAGGGCTTGAACTCTTGTCCCCTGCATTGGCAGGCGGATTCTTAACCACTGCACCACCAGGGAAGCCCAAGTTCAGAAGAATTTAAAATGAAAAGTAAAATTCCCCCTAGTCTAAAAACTCCACTCCTCAGGTTTAACCAATGTTCATAATTGTAACACACTTTCAGGTATTTTCTATTTGTATATATAAATATGTATACACACACGCATATAACATGTATGCACTTATAAAAATATGGTTGTCTTTTTTTAACTAAATGGGTTGGATATATATACGTGTGTGTATAAATATATAAAATGTTTTTTTTAATTAATTTATTTATTTTTAAAGTTTAATTTTATTTTTTTCTGCTTTATAACAAATTTAATCAGTTACACATATACATATGTTCCCATATCCCCTCCCTTTTGTTATAAACTATATGTAAAATCTTACAACTTTCTAAATTATTCTAGATACTTTTCCATGTCATTACATGGAGATCTACCTCATTTTTCCTAATGGCTAGAGTATTCCATTGTATGGATGTGTACTATAATTTATTTGAACAGTGGATATTTATGTTGTCTCTAGTTTTAGAAACAGTGCTATAGGAAACATTCCTGAGCATTTTTATTTTTGTATTTGTGTGAACATGTGGATAGACTTCTAGAAGTGGAAGTGTTAAATCAAAGAGAATATGCATTTTAAATCCTGATGTTGTAAAATTGCCTCAAAAAGGCTGCATTAATTTCCAATCCCACCAGCTGTGTTTTCCTACTGAAGATTGCCAGTTTTAGAGGTGAAAAACGGTGTCTTCTCATTTTAATTTGCATGTATTTAATTAGAATTAGATTAAACATATTTTTGTATAACTGTTGACTGCTTGTGTTTTTTTTCTGTCAAGTGCCTATTAATGTTTTGCCTATTTTTCAATTGCATTGTTTTTGTTCTTCAATTTTTTTAAATTAATTTATTTACTTTTGGTTGCATTGGGTCTTCATTGCTGTGCGCAGGCTTTCTCTAGTTGTGGCGAGTGGGGACTGCTCTTAGTTGCGGTGTGTGGGCTTCTCATTGCAGTGGCTTCTCTTGTTGTGGAGCACGGGCTCTAGGCACGTGGGCTTCAGTAGTTGTGACATGAGGGCTCAGTAGTTGTGGTTCGCGGGCTCTAGAGCGCAGGCTCAGTAGTTGTGGTGCACTGGCTTAGTTGCTCTGTGGCATGTGGGATCTTCCCAGACCAGGGCTTGAACCCATGTCCCCTGCATTGGCAGGTGGATTCTTAACCACTGCACCACTAGGGAAGTCCTTGTTCTTTAATTTGAAGAGCTCTTTATATCTTAAGGAAAATAGTGCTTTGACTGTTATACACATTATTTATAGTAGCTGCATTACTTTGGTAACCTCATTGGGATTTACTCCTTCTCATTGATATAGGAGATCCTTCCTCAAGCCCCTGCCAGTGCCCACCTGAAGGACCTGGATGAAGAAATCTTTGATGATGATGACTTTTACCACCAGGTATGATTTTTACACTCTTTTCTTTTGTTATAAATCAGGCTTTAGCATTTTACAACAGCTGATAGAATTCTCTGACCAAAAGGTAGCTTACTTTGGAAGGATCGAGTCAGATAGGGAGTTAAAACTCTAGTGTGCAGAATCGACTTACTGTGTAGTTCTGGATTTAGTGCTTTACTTTTATATTTTTCCTTTTGAAATGAATATAGCTACAGCTACGTTGTTAGTTGTTTCAGAGTGTGAATTATATGTAAAACAGTTTCAACTTCTTTGCATCAGGTGGTTTATTCTCTCTCAGCAGCCTTTGATGATGTTAATGGAGGATTTTGCTTGTTTGTTTGGTTGTTTTCTCGTCCTGTTACTATTAGATAAGGAAATGGAGCTGAAGGGCCGGAATCCCAGAATTCTTGAATTGCACTTCTGGTTCTATTAACCTATTAAGTCTATTCTCTTAAAAATTTTGTGTATGTGTGCATGTTCACATCAGTTAAGTATTTATATTTATTGAGGTTGTCTGCTACTGTTGATTATAATAATAGTGTAGTGCTTTGAAGACAGAAGGAATTGCTAGAGGTTGAAATCTAGTCCCGTTCTCAATATCTCTTCACATACACTTCCCCCGTTCTTTCCCTGACGCTGTGATCTGCTGTTGTGCTGCTCTTTTTGATGATGGTGGTGACCGTTAAGGTAGGCTAAACATCCGGGCTGTTCTAAAGAACTAAAATAATTTCCTGTAATCCTGGGTCTCTTGATAAGTCATACTTCTTTATGAAATGTGCTTTAGGATGTACCCTCTCTAGCTCTAGAGAGTTGAGGATGCTGCTCAGCAGTGATAAACCAGTTTTGATTGAGCCATTATTTTATCAAGATGAATTTTTTTTCCTCTGCTGAATTTTTAGTGTTAACTTTTGCTGAAGAATTTGCAGGTGCTTGTTGGAGGTTTAGCTATGACGACAGTACTATGTAGTATATGGAATACGAAGGAAGGAACTTAGGAAAATTACACTGTGAAGCAAGTAGGACAAGTGATTCTATATTGGGGATGCCTCTGGTTTTGCCCTAAAAAAAAAAGAGAGACTTTTTATTAATCTTGCTATTCACTCTGTGATGTTCAATAAAATTATTGCTGTTAAGTCTCAAAAGTAATGATGAGAGGGTATAGGAAAGAGGATGGATGTGGCCCCAGCTGTTCCTAGTCAGAGGTCCTGATTCTTTTTTTCCTTTTCTTCTCATTATATCCATTTGTCAGAAGAGTAGGGGATTCTGTTTCGTGCTAGAGTGTCTAAGGAAGTACCTGATCTGGGATATTAATGCTGTATAATTGTGTGAGATCATGGGAGACAATCAAAAATATTCCGGTCTTCATTAATTGAAGTGTACATTGTTCAATGGAAAGTGCATCATAAATAGGCTTATAATAAAATAAACTGAAATTACTGGGGGGGAAGTTGCTTCTACTGGCAATCCTTAGTCTGAAAGATATATATATTTACATATATATATATATATATATATATATATATATATATATTTTTTTTTTTTTTTGGCCTGGAGGTCTGCTGAAAAAGAAATAGCATTACTTGATTGGCCCTCTATCCCAATTAATAATTTTAACTTTGATAAATTCTGATTTCAGTTATGACTAGTCACATCTTAGCTTTTCCCCTTGCTGGTTAATTGGGGTGCTGGGGTTAATCTAAATTAAAACTTAAACTAATAGAGGTCAGCAAGGCAGCTGAAACACCTGAGTGAAACAAATGGGGCTGCCAGGTGCAACTTTATCTTGGCTGTTTCCCAAGAGGGAAGTGGCAGCAAATTGGAGTTGTTTCAGCCTTCTGTAAAGGTGAATGATGGGTGACACTTGTTAATGTACAGCATCTCCGGAAGCACTCCAGATTGCTTTGCTGCCGTACCAACTGCTGTCATCCATGCACAGTCAGTAGGAACTGAACCAGTTGCCAACATCTGGCAGCACAGCAAGGAATGGGTGCAAGTCTCGAAACCCTGCAGATTCTAAATATGGTGCTTAGAAGTGTGCAGGCTTTAATCACTTACCACTCTTTGGCAGCAGGCTACGACAGCTTATCCTAGCCTCGTACATCACATCCCGACATCTGCTGAGCCGCAAGGCAGCTGCACATTCATTTTCTTTTCTTGCCTTTTCTCTTTGCCTCCTATTCCTCTTCTTCCCACTACCATCCCCCCTGCCCCGACCCTGCCCTCCTCCCTTCAGTTTTTCTCCCCCTCCCCAATATGCTTCTTGGGAGAGATGATCTGTAAAGATTACTGCTTCATTGTGTGCAAGAAATTGTGGTGATGCCAGGCCCTTGACAGACACAGCGTAGCACCTGTTCTGCTGACCTGGTTAATTTCTTCTGTTGAGTGGGATTTGCCAGAGATTGGAACTGAAGCCAGTTCAATGATAAGGCTAAAGAAAATGGCTGTATGTTTTCTGTCACCTCCCAATTAAATTGGCTTCATAAAGTGCTTTCCTTTATTTGTCAGGCTAGTAAGCCTGAGCTAAGTGTTGCATTCAGAAGTGGTACAATGTATTACAATGGGCCTGTGAGTTTTCATTTGTGTTTTTTTATGTGGTCCTAGGGAAGAGCTGGGTGGTGAATATAATACATCTGCCTTTTTTTTTTTTTTAAACCATACTTGAAGCCAGACTCTTTGGGTCCATGTTTTGTAAGGAAGAGATTATAGCCACATTGAATTTTAATGTTTCATTGTAAGGGTTTAAAGGCTTACTTGGTTAATTCAGGTGTCACAAGGCTTTGTAAATGCCCTCACCATTGAGAATGGTATTCAGGGCCAGAACACCCAACACATACACACTCTCTTTGTTTCACAATGGGCCTTAAGTTACTACAACTTAAAAAATATGTCTGCATTATTTAATAAAGGTACATGTATATGTGTATGTGTGTGTAAGCGTATACATAGAGAGAGAGGGGGCACTGAGGAGTATCAGATATTGTAAGTAATCATACCGCTTTTGAGCTGAAAAGAACCACACAAGAACCTGAGTCCCTGAGACGTTAAGTAACTTCCTGCAAGTCATATAGTAAATGGCAGCACTAGTACTTGACCTCAAGACTGCTTAGGTCAAGTCCTGTTCTTCACATACCTTTATTTCTTAAACATTTCATTCGTGAGCCATAAAAAGACTTCACTATAGTATTACAGCTTTCAGTTCGTAAATAGCTAAGCTTCATTTTCTTAGAACCAGAAGAAATATTATGTGTGTTAGAAAGTAATTTTTTTCCCTTTGAAGGCAAATAATTTATTAAACTCCTGGTTTCTTAACAATTCTAATGAAAAAATTAGCCTTCTAGTTGTGTTACTGGTTTGTTTGGAAACTGGAGTTGCTGAAAGCCCAAAGTGTGCCCGGTGGTGACGGTTTCAGGAGGGAAACTGTTCACTGGCTGCAGACGTTGCCGAGTCTCACCCCCTGATGGAATCAGTTTGCATCTGGCTTAGCTCTCGTCAGAGCTCATCCCTGAAGATGATTTCACAAAACATGAAGGTTGCAAATGACCATGAAGGATGAGCCATTCAGAAATGTTTCCAGTATTTATTTTTCATTTTCACGATCCCGTTTGCTACTTTTTTAACATTAAGTGCTTTTAAGATGTGTTGTCTATATATCTCCATTTAAAGTTTTTGTTTGTTTTGATTTGCTTTTTTTAAACCATCCATTGATTTTTGACTTGATAGGCCTGAGTTCTTAAAGAATCGAGGGAGGACTAACGTTTACTGAACACTAGTTATGTGCCAGCTCCTGGACTGAGTAGACCAGGTACTTGACTCACGTCTTTATTTAATCCTCCCAAGATCTCCATGTTGAGATATGACTGCACTTAGCAATAATATGCTGTGTGGTAAAGTGACTGGCTTTATTCTTTTCATAGCCAAGACCTCAAACTAGTTTCTTGTCACTTCATGAGGTATTTTGTTCTGAAAGGACTAATTGAGCTTAGATATTGACAGATTGGTACGTGGATTTCTGAGGGTTCATTAGGATTTTGTATGTTGCTTCTAGCTCTGTTTAGTTTTGATCTGGTTTGTCCTGTCACTTTGAATTTAACCAGGAGCGTCTGGAGAAAGGCATAATAGGTTCTGTTCTTTAGATGACCACTTTGATGGGTTAAATCTCTCCTTTCATTTGCCATCAGTACATGTCTGTAACTGACCATGCCACACGCTGGACTTTTGTGTCCAAGACATTTGATAGTGCCATAAACAAGTAATTACTAATTCAGTGAACTATTAAAAGTCAATAATGTTAAGAAATAGAGAAGAGGCAAGCTTTGTGACAAGCTGGTTTAATTAAATTGGTGAGTGATTAATACGGACAGCTGATGTCGTGGCTTTAATTGTATGCATTTAGATCGTAGTGTGAATAAGGGATGTGTGAAGCCATTCCTACGGTTAAGGCAATACTGTGTTCTTGTTGGCATGTATCTTTCCAGTGGTTCAGTTGATGGCTAAGAGTATGCTTTAAAGTTTGATTTAAACCTCCTCCTTTTAATTTGTTGTTGGAAAACAGATCCCTTCTGTTCAGAGCAGTATTTCATTTTTAGGTTGACTTTGAAATGTTGCTGTTATTTGAGATGTGGATGATGTTTCTTAAAATTTTGATAACATTTATTACATATAGACCTTTATGGTGACTTTAGAGAGGATGTGAATGTGAAGTACACAAATTTGAAGATTGAAATCACAGTTAAAGTTATAGGAGAGAGGGACTTCCCTGTTGGCGCAGTGGTTAAGAATCCTCCTGCCAATGCAGGGGACACAGGTTCGATCCCTGGTCCGGGAAGATCCCACATGCCACAGAGCAACTAAGCCTGTGCGCCACAACTACTGAGCCTGCGCGCCTAGAGCCCACGAGCCACAACTACTGAAGCCCGCACATCTAGAGCCCGTGCTCCACAACAAGAGAAGCCATCACAATGAGAAGCCTGTGCACCGCAATGAAGAGTAGCCCCCGCTCGCCGCAACTAGAGAAAGCCCGCGTGCAGCAACGAAGACCCAATGCAGCCAAAAAAAAAAAAAGTTATAGGAGAGAGTTAATCAGTTAGATTTCTTAAGACATAATAAAGGTGTTAAACAAACAAACTCCAAACCAATATCAATGTCCAATTAAACCTCAGTTTTAATAATTACAAGATTATTTTTTGACCATGTGTAAGAATTTTATTTGAGATGCATTCTAGTTCCTGTGCTGCTGTTGTTGATCTGTCAGTGTTTAGACCCAGTACAGTATCAGCATCGGCATTGGATGGCATTGGATGGCATTGGATGGCATTGGATTGCCAGCGTGGGCTCACTGTTGTGCAGGCTGCACAGAACAGGAGCCCAAAAGCCACACTTTAAATTCAAGGTCGAGAAATTTCATCACACGGCAGCGTCAGGGGAAGGCACACACGACTGGCCCTGATTTCTTTCAGTTTCCTTGCTTTAAAAAACACCGGAGAGCTTCCCTGGTGGCGCAGTGGTTGAGAGTCCGCCTGCCGATGCAGGGGACATGGGTTTGTGCCCCAGTCCAGGAAGACCCCACATGCCGCGGAGTGGCTAGGCCCGTGAGCCATGGCCGCTGAGCCTGCGCGTCCGGAGCCTGTGCTCCGCAACGGGAGAGGCCACAACAGTGAGAGGCCCGCGTACCGCAACAAAACAAAACAAAACAAAAAAACAAAACAAGAAACACTGGAGCCTAACTTCAGTACTACCGCTTCGTTTAGACAAAGGTAAAAAAACCTCGGAACAAAGCCTAATTAGTTCATTTGATGGAGCCAGCTAGGAAAGAGATAAGAATTGGCTTAGAACTCTCGAAGAAACTTTTCGAACACAAGGGGTACCTTGGCAGTTCACTAGGGAAATGTGTGGCCAAAATTGCCTTCTCTGTACTATTAATAAACCCAATATCAGCTGGTTGAGTGTAAATTAAACACAGCACTCTAGCAGTATTTAGTAGACCCAAGTAAAGAATTTACCACTTTAGAAATGGGGAACACTACGTGTTTACTAAAGTGGGCATGATGTCTCCTTGTGAAATTATATTCAATGTATAGCTCCTTTAAAGGAAATTATAGGGACCATGACTTAGCATAGAAAGGGGAAGTTAATAAGCATCTTAAAATATGTGTGTGTATTATAGATCTAGAATAGAACCTAATTGCTGTAAAGTTAGATAGCGTCTTTGAAAATCATCAATGCCAAACTGACTTTTTACAAACTAGGGCCTAGAGGAAGTAAGTGACTAGGATACGATCACCCCATTTAGGACATTGAAACCCATGTGCTCTTGTTCCCAGTTTGATTTTCTTTCTAGCGTATTCTGCCGCCTTTTGATCTGACACACTTAAAAATCCACTTGAGTGTTTCCTTTTCAGATTTGTATCTGTTTAGGAAATTGGAGATCCAGTGTATCTGTTTGCATTCTGACAATTCACGTGTTACCGCTTTTGTGCAATTATGAACTTCATTCACTTAACAACTGCTGTACCAGATGCTAGGTTTACAAAGACTAATAAGAGAAACCCCCTGCCCAAGGAATTTGTGTCATCTAACAAGAGCAAGATTCTCCTCAATTTTGGGTTTGTTTGTTTGTTTGTTTGTTTTGTGGTACGCGGGCCTCTCACTGTTGTGGCCTCTCCCGTTGCGGAGCACAGGCTCCGGACGCACAGGCTCAGCGGCCATGGCTCACGGGCCTGGCGGCTCCGCGGCATGTGGGATCTTCCCGGACCGGGGCACGAACCCGTATCCCCTGCATCGGCAGGTGGACCCTCAACCACTGCGCCACCAGGGAAGCCCTCTCCTCAATTTTGTATAGTCACACAGCTCCTCTTGAAAAGTATGACTTTGGTAAAATTTAAGTGGAGAAAATAAATGGTGCAAGAGAGCAATCAGGTCATTGATAAAAAAACGTACATGTAGTTGCCTAGTGTTGTCTTCTCACAAACGTGCCTTAGACATTCGTTAGCACACAGGTTTTTCCCTCAACAGACACCTAATCTAATTCCTAAAGTCATGTCTCAATAACCTGTAAAAGACTCTAAGAGATGCTGTTAGATATAAACTCTGGATAATAGTATAAATTCACTATTTTCCAGGCATACAGTCATTGTTAGAAGCCAGTATTGAGATGCCGGTATCCACTGAAACCTATTTCAGATTAGAAGAGCATTCAGGGGACTTCCCTGGTGGTCCAGTGGGTAAGACTCCGAGCTCCCAATGCAGGGGGCCCGGGTTTGATCCCTGGTCGGCAAACTAGATCCTGCATGCCGCAACTAAGAGTCTGCAGGCCGCAACTAAGCAGTCCGCACACTGCAACTGAGGCCTGGCACAGCCAAAATAAATAAGTAAATATTTAAAAAGAAGAAGAAGAAGAGCATTCAGGGAGACACTGCTTTGGGAAAGATCCCTGGTCTTCTCCTTACTTGCTGCAAGTAATAATAAATCCTTCCTTCTCCCCCCCGAAAAAAAAGGAAAAAAAGAAGAGCATATTCAGGTTGGTGATGGGTATTTGAGGGTTCATTTTGCTGTAGCCAACTTTTGTGTATTTTTGAAGTTTTCTGTAATAAAAAGTTAAGGAGAAGAAAAGCCTTCAGATTTCTTTCTTCCGTTAATTGATTCAGCAAATATGTGAGTATCTACTGTATATTATTGAGTAACTGTTGTTCTAGGCTGTGCTGCCTAATGCAGTAGCCGCTAGCCACGTGTAGCTATTTAAATTCTAGTCAATGCATTAAAGTACAGTTGAAAATTCAGGTTGTCGGTCATGCTAGCCCCATTTCAAGTGCTGCGGCCACATGTGCTAGCGGCTACTGTAGTGGGCAGTGCAAACACTGAGCATTCCCAGCCTCACAGAAAGGTCTCTTGGAGCTCTTTTAGGGGCTGGAACAAAGCCAGGTCCTGCCCTCATGAGCATTCATTCTAGCTTAGCGACAGGATGATAGTGTGACCCTGCAGTGGAAAACGATGAAAGAAGGGGGTCTAGGGTAGGGATGGGATGGTTACTGTTTTCACATAGGGTGGCCCAGGGATACGGTGATATTTGAGCAGAGCCGGGAGGGCAGTGAGCAACAGAACCATGTAGGTATTGGGGGGAAGAGCGTTGGGGACAAAGGGAATGGCAAGTGCCAATGTCTCTGAGACATTGCAGAGGCTGGCATGTGCCAGGAACATCGGGGAGGCCAGTGCCACTGGGGTGAGTAGGTAAGAAAGAGTGGGATAGGAGAGGAAGTCAGAGAGGTAATGGGAGGCCAGGTCCTGAAGGACCTTGTAGGCCACTGTAAGGCTTTGGCTTTCGCTGTGATTGAGATGGGGAGCCACTAGAGGGTTTTGAACAGAGGAGTGACAAGATTGGACTAGTATTTTTAAAGAATCACTCTGAGGACTGTGTTGAGAATACACTCTAAGGAGGCAGGGTGGCAAACAGGAAATAGGAGACTCTCATGATAGTCTGGGTAAGGGATGGTGGTAGCTGGAGCTAGGATGCTTTGAGAAGTGGTTGGACTCTGAATTTATGCTGAAAGTTCAACTGACAGGATTGGTTGATAGATTGTGTGTGGAGTGTGGAAAGAGAGGTGTCCAGGACTTTAAGGTTTTTGGTCTGAGCAATTGGATGAATGAAGTTGCTGTTTACTGAGATGGGGAAAAACAGTGAGAGAAGCTAGTTTGGAGGAGAAATCTGGAACTCAGCTTTGGTTATACTAGTTTTTTTTCCCCCCATGGACTGTGTTGGCTTTAATTATTTTGATTCTAAATCAGTTACATTAAGTTTAAGATACCTCTGAAGCATTCATAGGGAGTTGTTGAAGAGGTAGTTATGGACATAATTTTGGAGTTCGTGGAGAGGTCTGAACAGAAGGTGTGAGTCTTAGAGCCATCAGATTGTATTTAATACTGTGAGACTGGATGAGATCACCTAGGGACTGAAGGTAGAGAGAAAAAGGGAAGAGATTCAAAGCCTGAATCCTGGGGCATTCCAACATTTAGAGGTTGGGGAGAGAGAGGACCCAACAAAGGTGTTTGAGAAGATGAGAGAGAATAAAGGAAGAGTGATTTCCCAGGTTCCATATCAAAGTGTTTCAAGAAGGAGGAAATCCAGTATCATCCTGATACCAAAACCAGGCAAAAACATCATAAAGAAAGAAGATTGCAGACCAATATCGCTAATGAATATAGATGTAAAAGTCAACAATCTACTAGCAAACTCAGTCCAGCAACACATAAAAAAGATTATATACCATGACTAAGTGGGATTTAGCTAAGGAACGCAAGATGGTTTTAGCATCAAAGATCAATGTGGGACTTCCCTGGTGGCGCAGTGGTTAAGAATCTGCCTGCCAATGCAGGGGACACGGGTTTGATCCTTGGTCTGGGAAGATCCCACATGCCGCAGAGCAGCTAAGCCCATGCACCACAACTACTGAGCCTGCGCTCTAGAGCCTGTGAGCCACAGCTACTGAGCCCGTGCACCTAGAGCCTGTGCTCTGCAACAAGAGAAGCCACTGCAATGAGAAGCCCGCTTACCGCAAGGAAGAGTGGCCCCCGCTCGCCACAGCTAGAGAAAGCCTGCGTGCAGCAACGAAGACCCAACACAGCCAAAAATAAATAAATAAATAAAAATTTAAAAATCAGTTAATGTATGTATGTATGCATATAGCTGATTTACTTTGTTGTGCAGCAGAAACTAACAACATTGTAAAGCAATTATACTCCAATAAAGGTATAAAAAATCAATTAATGTAATATACCATATTGATAGATAAGGACCAGAACTACATGATCATCTCAATAGATGCAGAAAAATATTTGACATCCTTTCATGATTAAAAAAAAACACTCAACAAACTAGGGATAGAAGAGAACTTCCTTACCTAGTGAAGAATATCTGTGAAAACCCAGAGCTAACATCCTATTCAGTGGTAAGACAGAAACCTTTCCCCTAAGATTAGGAATAAGGCAAGGATGTCCACTCTTGCCACTAATATTCAACTTTGTAGTGGAGGTTCTAGCCAGGGCAGTTAGACAAGATAAAGAAATAAAAGGCATCCAAATTGGAAAAGAAGTAAAACTATCTCTTATTTGCAGATGGCATGATCCTATATATATAGAATCCCAAAGAAGCCACCAGAAAGCTGCTAGCTCTAATAAATAAATTCAGCAGAGTTGTAGGATACAAGATGAACACACAAAAATCAGTTGTGTTTCTATACACCAGCAGTAAGCAATCTGAAAAGGAAACTAAGAAAGCTGTTCCATTTATGATAGCATCCAAAAGAGTAAAATACCTGAGAATAAATTTAACCAAGAAGGTAAAAGACTTGTACGCGGAAAGCTATAAACATTGCTGAAGGAAATTTTAAAAGACCTAAATAAATGGAAAGCCATCCCATGTTCATGGATTAGAAGACTTCGTATTGTTAAGATGACAGTACTCCCCTAATTGATCTACAGATTCAACATAATCTCTATCAGAATCCCAGCTGCCTTTCTGCAGAAATTGATGAGCTGATCCTAAAATTCATATGGAAATGCAAAGGACCCAGAATAGCTGAAACAGTCTTGAAAAAGATCAAAGTTGGAGGACTCATTAATTTCAAAACTTACCGCAGAGCTACAGTAATAAAGATGTTGTGGTACTGGTAGAAGGTTAGGCATATAGATCAATAGAATACAATTGAGAATCCAGAAGTAAACCTTTACGTTTATGGTCAATTGATTTTTCACAGGGGTGCCAAGACAGTTCGATGGGGAGAGAAGTCTTTGGAGTAAACAACGCTAGGACAACTGGATATCCACATGCAGAAGAATGAAGTTAGAGCCCTCCCTCATACCTACACAAAGATTAACTTGAAGTAGATCATATACGTAAATACAAGAGCTGAAACTATAAAACTTTTAGGGGAAAACACAGGAATAAATCTTCATGACCTTTGGTTAGGAAATAGTTTCTTAAATATGACAGCAAAAGCACAAGTGACAAAATGAAAAACAGATACATTGGACTTCATTGAACTTGAAAACTTTTGAGCTGTAAAAGTGACCATCAGGAGTGTGAAAAGACCCAAGAATGGGAGAAAGTATTTGCAAATCATGTATTGGATAAAGGACTGGTATCTAGAATATATAAAGAACTCTTATACTCAATAATAAAAGTAAATAGCCTACTGAAAAATGGCAAATTACCTGAATAAACATTTTTCCACAGGAGATATTTAAGTCACCAGTAAGGAAAAGATGCTCACTGTCATTAGTCTTTAGGGAAATGCAAACCAGAACAACAGTGAATACTACTTTTCACTGACTACTAGGATAGCTAGAATCAAAAAAGACAGATGAGGGAATTCCGTGATGGTCCAGCGGTTAGGGCTCCATGCTTCCACTGCAGGGGGCGTGGGTTCCATCCCTGGTCTAGGAACTAAGATCCCGAGTGCCGCACAGCGCGGCCAGAAAGAAAAAAACCCAACAAACACCAAAACAGAAAAAAAGACAGATCATAAGCTTTGGGAGGGTATGGAGAATCTGGAACACTCATACGTTGCTGGCGGGAATATAACTTGGTGCAGCCCCTATGGCGTATAGTTTGGTCGTTGCTCAGATCATTAAATGTAGAGTTACCATATGACCTAGGAATTCTACTCTTAGGTATATACCCAAAAGAAATAAAATTATATGTCCACACAGCACTTGTACCTGAATATTTGCAGCATTATTCGTAATAGCCACAAAGGAAACAACCCAAATGGCTGTCAGCTGATAAATGGATAAACAAAATGTGGTATATCCATATAATAGAATATTATTCGGCCATAAAGAGGATAAAGTACTGATCCTTGTTACAACCTGGATAAACCTTGAAAGCACTGTGATAAGTTAAGTGAAGCAAGGGATTCACAAAAGACCACCATATATTATATGATTTATGAAATGCTCTGAATAGGCACATTTATAGAAACAGAAAGTGGATTAGTGGTTGTTTAGGGCTGGGGGTGTTGGGGGTGAAATGGGGAGTAACAGCTAATGAGTAATGGGTTTCTTTTGGGAGAGATAAAAATATTCTAAAATTGATTGTGGTGATGGTTGCACAACTCAGTGAATATACAAAACTATTGAATCGTACAATTTTTTTTTTTTTTTTTTTGCGGTACGCGGGCCTCTTGGGCCCAGCCGCTCCACGGCATGTGGGATCTTCCCGGACCGGGGCACAAACCTGGGTCCCCTGCATCGGCAGGCGGACTCTTAACCACTGCGCCACCAGGGAAGCCCTGAATCATACAATTTGAATTGGTGAATTGTATCTGAATAAAGTTTTTTTTTTTTTTTTAAAGAAGAGAGTGACATACTATGTTAAATGTTGCAGATAGATCAAGTAAGATAAGGAGTGAGAATTGACCATTCGTTTTATTTATTTATTTATTAAAAATTTTTTTTTGCTTTTGATGTGGACCATTTTTAAAGTCTTTATTGAATTTGTTACAATATTGCTTCTGTTTTATGTTTTTGGTTTTTTGGCCGAGGGGCATGTGGGATCTTAGCTCCCCGACCAGGGATCGAACCCGCACCCCCTGCATTGGAAGGCGAAGTCTTAAGCACTGGACCGTCAGGGAAGTCCTGACCATTCGTTTTAGCACCGTGGAAGCCATTGGTGACCTTCACAAAAACTGTTTTGGTAGAGTGATGAAGCGGGTTCAGGCGAGAACAGAGGGAGAAAAGTTGGAGACAGTGAGTATAGACAGTCTCGAGGAGGCTTGCGCTAAAGGGAACAAATGGGGTCGCAGAGGGTCAGGAGCGAGTCTTTTGTTTGGTTCTAAGGTAGACGTCCTTTGTATGCTGTTTGTTTCCTGATGGAAATGATCCAGTAGAGGACAGCATGCGTGTTTCAGGAATGAGGTCAGAATTGCTGGTGAGTACACAGTCGAGAGGGGTTGGTCTGATGGACAGTTCGTCCATAGGTATTGGAGGGAAGGCAGGTGTGTAGCTGCCCTTGCAAGTAGCTGTGGGGTAGGGGCATGTGGAGGTTCTTAGCGGAGTGCAGGGGCTGGAGGTTTGAGAAAAGAGGAGGTGTGGCAGAGTCACCTAAGCGAGCGGGAGAGTGAGTAGATGGGGAACCGAGTGGAGTTCTCCGGGAGTGCTGAAGACCCACGTAAGGCTGGTGGAAATGATGTTAAAGTGAGTGAGACCAGTTTACTCCTTGTCTTTTTCTCCAGTCAGCTCAGCCGCATGGATGCAGGTACTGGGATTTAACATGGTTTGGGGTTTTGCCAAGGAAGTACAGGTACATGATCCCTTATCTGCAATTCTGAAATTCAAAGAGTTCTGGAAACTCATAGTGTTTTGTTTTGTTTGTTTTGGCAAGTTTGGTAGAACATTGTGGTGGCAACATCTGAACTGAATGGTTCTGAAGCTATAGAAACCTATAAGGCTTTATTTGTTCCACTTAGTGGAAATGTTCATGTATTTTGCTGCATAAATATATTAATGTGTTTGACTTCGGGTTGCTGCCCCAGGCTTCACTGGGACGTTTATGGGGTATATACACTGTATCACCTTCCCCCAAATCGAAAAAGTTCTGGATTCCAAGACACATCAATCCTCAAGGGATTGTGAATCTGTATGACAAAGGGACAGCGTGCAGGGGAGTCGAGGATGTTGACCAGGAGTGACTATCCTGATGGACTGTGGAATCACATGCACCTGAGTAAGGAGAGAAGGGAGCGTGTGAGGAGAGGAGGAGGCGTGCTGAAAAGGTGGCAGGATCCATGGGTTATTGCTCCTGGTGGGGCTGAGGAATTATTGGAGTCTGAATCCCGGAAGGAGAGGTTGAGGTTTGTTTCAGCTGGGCTTTTAATCCTGAAAGGACCTAATTACAGAATACAAGTTAGTACTGCCTTCCGGTTTCTTACTTGTGAATCCTTTTTAGTAAGATCTTCTCTAGTTCGGAATGACTCCCTCTTTATTCTTTCAGTACAAACGGTATGCTGTATGGTGTCATTAAAAGAATCATTGCCAAAGAATGCCCAGAAATAGTCAGTGATTGAGCTGGTGTCCCAAAGGATATATAAGCCCTCTCCTCACCTTTTTTATAGATAGAATAAATATATATATACACACACACCAGGACATCTGCCTGGTGACCAAGGGACAGAATACTGGAAATGGGGGCTGTTGGAAGTTCTAAACCGTAGCACTCCTGGTACGTTGTTACTTGTGGTATAGATTAAGGAAGAGTGGCTTAATGCAGTCACTTAGTCCTTGTACAATTCTTTCTACGTGTAGGAAAAAGAAAAGAAAAGCAAATTGGCAAAAAAGAAGTTCTTCAGCAGTCGAATTGCCTAATCCCCACTCCGTCTTCACACATCAGAGCCTAATACTGATAGTGATTTACTTACACTTCTAGTTAATAATTAGACATTGGGAGGCACCATATATCACACCTAATGGAACATATGGGGTCTGATGAGAAAGTTTTCTGTTTCGACTAATAAATTTTAACCCAAATGGCCAAGCCTAGTGAAATATCATGGCCTTTGAAATATTTTAGAACTGTGCTGAGAAAACAGTGTGACTTTATTCAGTGAATGGATTTATCATCCCTTCCAAATCACAGGCCTTAGCTCCAGCCCTGGAGTGGAGGCACGAGGCAACACTGAATCAGAAAGTGGAAAAAGTAATCAAATCCTTAGAGAGCAAGGACAGTGAGGCGGAGTTAGGCTGACTTTTTCAGTGGTAGCCTCTAGCTGTACATTTTCTGATTTTAGTAAGCAGAGGTGGGTTATCTGTAACTTCAGTAGTAAGGTGCACTTGGGTTTTATTCATACACCCTGATTTCCCTCCATTCTTCCCTGTGTTATTATTCTGGTGAATATTGTAATTGCCACTGCAGAAGTTGGGTGCTTTTCATCTTTGATCACAATATCTAGAACGCAATGCAACTCTTTCCTTTTAGAAATATCATTGAATATAGTCACTGTGTACAAGGCCGTGCGTGGAGTTCTGTGGGAGGAGAGAATTTGAGTGAGAGCGTACCCTGCCCTCAAGACGCTTACAGCCAAGCAAGGGAGACGACATGGACATAGACAACCAGAGTGCTTGGCGAGGGGGTGATAAGGAATTCAGGAGAGGGAGAGATTAATAACAGTCTGGGAGAATTAGAGAAGGCTGCTGGGAGGAGATGGCGTTTGATCCAGGCCCTTGCAAAAGGATAGAGAGGGTGATCTGGAGGGTGAGGTTGAGGGGCAGGCTGAGGAGGAGGGGATTGTGGGAGCAGGGGTGGGGGTGTGGTCACAGGTCATGGAAAGGGAAGAGCAGTTAGTTGTCCTAATAGAATAAATGATAAGGGAGAGCATCGCTTTTGCCCCAATTTAGCATGGCCTAGTTTGGGAAAGCTCTGCAAGTAATAGCCTACTTTGCAAGTACTGACTCACTATTTTTTGTGAATCTTCTGTGCTTTTTACATTTTCTTCCTTCCATTCTGCTTTTCCTTCATTTCCTATCTTATTTGTTATCCACTGTTGACAACCGGTAGAAAGGAACATTGAATTACTGTACTTGTTCATTGTTGTTGTTAGCAACTGTCGTGATTCAGCTCGGGAAGGTGTTGAATTTTTTTGTCCCAAATTGCACTTTGTGATTATCTGATGAGTATTGTTATCTGATGTTGACAGTATTTCTCTTTATTGAAATACTTACATTTTGCTAAGTGCTTTACTTTTATCATCTTTTAAAATCACAAATCAACTTTGTTGAGGTACAGTTACTATGAGGAAACTGAGTCTCACTCAGAGAGGTCATATAACTTGTCCCAAACTATGCAGCTAGTAACGGGCATAGCTGGAATTCAGAATCCAGATATGTCAGACTCCAAAGCCCTGGCGTTTTACGGACTCATTGGCAAATGTTTACAGTTACATTGAACCATGGGGCACACTCACTCACGGAATTGAAAGCTCATATCTGGAAGCATGAGACCTTAGAAAATGGGAGATGGAAACCTGCAACTGAGATTTGACAAACCTATTTCATAGGTAAAAGATATTTAAATAGAAAACACTATACTGAAATTAATTCAAATCTTTATTATAAAGATGTCAAGACACCTTTCTTGTAGTAAAAAACCAACTTGAAAATACTACAGGAAGGGGTCAGGGTGTGGGGGGTGGTTAGAGGAAGCACAAAAGATCTGTTTCCTCTCTTCTCTTCCCGAGAAGAACCAAGTTTTTCCTTTGGGAAATGAGACCCAAGAGGGAGGCTAGAACTACATCATTTTAACAGTAAAATAATGAGAGGTGTTTAAGATCTTTCCATCCATTTGGATTAAGTAGTTTTGTTTTTGTTATTTCAGGTACTCTTGGGATGGTTAAAAAAAAGGGTAATTCCTACCCACTTAAACCACCCAGTTCTCTGGGCCCTGTGTGAGATGTGAGAGAAGGAGAATATTGTTTGAGGAGGAGGAGGTGCTGGTAATCGGTAGGGATAAAAACAAGGAGGTTCCTCAGTTGCTTGGGTAGGTAGTGGTGCTCTGGGTTAGAGGCAGGGTATTACAAAGTACAATTTCTTTTGTTTAAAAACAAAAGGAGTGTGTGTGTGTGTGTGTGTGTGTGTGTGTGTGTGTGGTAAAGTAAACAAAAATTCAATATTTTCTGCCAGAAGCAATTTTTCCCCCTCCGTGTGTATGTATATTTATTGAGCTCCTTCTGTGGCCAGTGGACAGGATAGAGTGGTGAGCACAGTCAGATACATTCTCTGCTCTCTGTGAGGTAGACAGTTGGCCAGTGGAGGAAGTGGACAATAGGCATGTAATCCACTAATAAAATGTAAATTAAGTACAGCAAGAACATCATGTGAATGTGTATAGTGGGGTGCAGTTAAGAGAGGCTTTCCTGAGGAAACGGTGGTTGAGCTGAGATTTAGCGAATGAGGAGAGAAGGTGGGGTGTAAGCCGGTTAATGGCTAGGGAAGCGTGATCCAGGCAGTTGCAGGTGCAAAAGAGGGCTGCACGGTGGGAGCGAGCCTGGGAGCATTTCAGGTACAGAAGGAGTGCTGATGGGACTGGAGCACCGAGGTGGAAGGTTAGGCTGGAGAGGTAGGCAGAGGGGCCTTTAGGCTGCAATAAGAACTGTATACTCTGGCGTACGTGCATTTTGAAAACATCACTCTGACTGTACGGAGCAGAACAAAATGAAGGGGGGGCGGGTGCAGATACCAGGAGCCCGCTACGCTAACTCAGGTGAGAGCACGTCTGTTTCATTCTTCATTGCTTCCCCAGTGTGCTAAATGTTTATGGAGTGAATGAGGATGATAACAGCCTATACTAGGGTACAGGCAGTGGAGATAGAGAAAAATGGACAGGTTCATGAACCGGTGGGTCACATATATAAGTCTCAGAGATAGATTAGATACTGAGTGTAAGGGAAAAGGAATTCCAGGGATAACTCTTAGGTCATGGAAGCCTTGAAAATAGAATGAAATTCTTGGGGGGGAGCACATGGAGTGAGAAGAAAAGAAAGCTTGGGACTTCCCTGGTGGCACAGTGGTTAGGAATCCACCTGCCAATGCAGGGGACACAGGTTCAAGCCCTGGTCCGGGAGGATCCCACATGCTGCAGAGCAACTGAGCGTGTGAACCACAACTACTGAGCCTGCGTGCAACAGCTACTGAAGCCCATGCTCCACAACAAGAGAGGCCACTGCAATGAGAAGCCTGCGTACCACAACGAAGAGTAGGCCCTGCTCACCGCAACCAGAGAAAGCCTGCGCAGAGGAACGAAGACCCAGCACAGCCAAAAATAAATAAATTGATTAATTAATTAATTAAAAAAAAAGAAAGCTTGGAACTGAGTCTTGAGGGATGTTAGCATTTAACGTTTGGGTAGACGAGCTGGCTGAATATGGCGTAAAACGAAGGAGGTGCCTCAAAGATGCCAAGAAAAGGGTGTTTCAGGAAGGTGAGAATATCCAGCGTCACTTGCTGCTTCAAGGAGTCTAGAAGGATGAGTCGTGACAGATGTCCATTAGACACGGGCATCTTGAGACCCGGGCCTGAGGTGTTTCAGTAGAATAATGGAGCCAGAACTGTTGGGTGGTGCAGAGTTGGTTGAGGAGTGAGTGGGCAATGTGCAAAGGGGACAGAGAAAAAATAGTTACCTATGGGCACTGGGTCATCTTGTGGCGATTTTATACTATAGGTGTGGACAATATAGTGGATTTACCTTTTGTATGCTTCAAATATAGTATGAAAATTGCAGATGACTCCTTTTGGGTATAATTTGAAAGACTGGAGATCTGAGAACTAAAAAAAAAAGGGTAGTAAAGCAGGAGTTAGAGCAGAAATAGATATTTCTTCACTAAGAATTCTCGTGGGAGCTAGAGAGGAAGCTGTAGGAAGAGTAAACCCAAGCCTTGTGAATCCACTTTGTATAGCTATCAGTAAGGGAGGGGCTGAAACACACGTAAGAGGGGTTGACTGCACTTCTTTCATGTGCTCTCTATTTATTGGGGAGGGAGTTTGAAAAATCCTGACTCAGTGAGGCTAAGTAAGTTACATACAGGGTTGCCCCAGCCTTTTTTTCCATCTCAAGCATCTGTGGCTATGAACCATGGAAACCTGAGAGGTAGGAGTCAGTAACTGTGGGTTACAAATTCAGAAAGCCAGGGAATATGAGGCTATAAAACCAAATGCATTAAAAATTACTTGGATTTTTGATAAGGGTGCCAAAACAATTCAGTGGGGAGAAGAATAGTCTTTGAAGGGACTTCCCTGGTGGCGCAGTGGTTAAGAATCCGCCTCCAATGCAGGGGACATGGGTTCCATCCCTGATCTGGGCAGATCCCACGTGCTGCGGAGCAGCTAAGCCCGTGTGCCACAGCTCCTGAGCCTGCGCTCTAGAGCCTGTGCTCAGCAATAAGAGAAGCCACTGCAATGAGAAGCCCACGCACCACAACGAAGAGTAGCCCCCACTCGCCGCAACTAGAGAAAAGCCCACGCACTGCAACGAAGACCCAATGCAGCCAAAAAACACAAAAAACAATGTATTCAAATAAAAGTAAATCTATAAAAAAAATAAATCTGTTTTAAAAAAAAAGAATGGTCCTTGAACAAACGGTGCATTTGGATATCCACATGCAATGGAATGAAGTCGGACCCCAACCTTATACCACACATAAAAGTTAACTCAAACGGTATCCTAGATCTAAATATAAGAACTAAAATTATAAAGCTCTTAGAAGAAAACATGGGAGTAAATCTTCATGACCTTGGGTTAGGCAGTGGCTTCTTAGGTACAATACCAAATACGCCAATGACAAAAGAAAAAATTGGACCACATCAAAGTTAAAAACTTCGATGACAATCCACAGAATGGCTGTTAATAAGGGACTGGTATCCAGAGTATATAAAGAACTCTTAAAACTCAATCATAAGAAGACAACCTAATTAAAGAATGGGCAAAGCATCTGAATAGACATTTCTCCAAAGAAGATATGCAAATGGCCAGTAAGCACAGAACGATGATTAACTTCTTTTGCCATCAGGGAAATGCAAATCAAAACCACATGAGATAATACTTTACACCCACTAGGGTGGCTATAATGAAAAAGTCAGGTAATAGCAAGTGCTGGCAAGGATGTGGAGAAGTTGGACTCCTCATATGCTGGTAGTGGGAAGGTAAAGTGATGCAGCATCTTTGGAAGACAGTCTGGCAGTTCCTCAAAATGTTAAACGTAGAGTTAACTGTATGACCTAGCAATTCTCCTCTTAGGTATAAACGCAAGAGAGATGGAAGCATGTGTCCACACAAAGAGTAGTACATGAATGTCCATAGCAGCATTATTCATAATAGCCGTAAAGTGGAAGTAACCCAAATGTCCCTCAGTGGTGAATGGCTAAACAAAATGTGGTATATATACACAAAGGAATATTTTTTTATGCACATCATACAAAAATACTCTGTATGATGAATTTGATTACAAACATATGAAAATTTTAAGAATTTTTATTGGAGTATAGTTGATTTATAATGTTGTATTAGTTTCAGGTGTACAGCAAAGTGATTCAGTTATACATATACATATATCCACTCTTTTTTTAGATTCTTTTCCCATATAGTCCATTACAGAGTATTGAGTAGAGTTCCCTGTGCTATACAGTTGGTCCTTATTAGTTATCTGCTTTATATATAGTAGTGCGTATGTGTCATTCCCAGTCTCCCAGTTTATCCCCCACCCCCTGCTTATCGTGACCGTAAGCTTGTTTTCTGCATCTGTGGCTCCACGCAGCGGTGGACGATGCCACGGCATCCACGAAGGAATGTTACTCAGCCATAAAAAGGAAGGAAGTATCAACATATGCTACAATGTGAATAAAGCTTGAGAATCTGTTAAGTGAAATAAGCCAGTCCTAAAAGGCCGTATATTATATGATCCTCTTTATACGAGATGTCCAGAATGGGCATATCTATAAAGACAGGAGGATTAGTGGTTGCTTAGGGCTACTGGGGGTATGTGGCTGGTGGATACTGGGGATGACAGCTAGTATGGGGTTTCTTTTAGGCGGGATAAAAATGTTCTAAAATTAAATATGATTGCACAGTTCTGAATTTACTAGAAAGTGCTGAATTATATACACTCTGAATGGGTGAATTGTATCGTAAGTGAATTATAGCTCAATAAAGTTTTAAACAGTTATTTGGCTTTATCTGCAGCAAATCAAAATAAATGTTATTGGTATTATTTCTAGTATGTTTTCATGTTTTAGGGAACAGAAAAATATAAGAGCTTTTTTTTTTAAATAAATTTATTTGTTTATTTTTTGGCTGTGTTGGGTCTTCGTTGCTGCATGTGGGCTTTCTCTAGCTGTGGCGAGCAGGGGCTACTCTTCATTGCAGTGCACGGGCTTCTCATTGCGGTGGCTTCTCTTGTTGCGGAGCACAGGCTCTAGGCACGCGGGCTTCAGTAGTTGTGGCACGCGGGCTCAGTAGTTGTGGCTGGCGGGCTCTAGAGCACAGGCTCAGTAGTTGTGGTGCATGGGCTTAGCTGCTCCGTGGCATGTGGGATCTTCCCGGACCAGGGCTCGAACCCGTGTCCCCTGCATTGGCAGGCGGACTCTTAACCACTGCGCCACCAGGGAGGTCCTACTTGCATGGTTTTAAATAACGTGTTTATATGGCTGTTGATTTATTGATGTCCGTCATTTTTCAAATCCTCTCTTGATTTCCCATCGTGGTAGTGAGGGCCTGCTCCCTCCTCACTCCCAGTACTTCAGTTCTCCATTCGTCTGTTGTACTTATTGTCGCAGTTTTGTGAAAACAATTGTTTCCAGTATATGATTAAATAAATGTTCACAAGTGATGTACTATGATTACATTTCCTTACAAATTTGTTTTTCCCTAGAGCGAATAATACCTGCTTTTAAAAGGTGTACTTAACCTATCATGTTCCCCCTTCCTCCTGGAGCTCCCTGGACTCTTCCTGTCTGGAACAGGCTCCCTGGGGCTGGGCCACCTGTGGTCCTGGGACTTGCCTCCCTTCTTGCCCGAGGTAGACCTGTTTTCTAACATCTCCTGTCTTCGTCCTTCTTTTTTTTTTGCGGTACGCGGGCCTCTCACTGTGGTGGCCTCTCCCGTTGCGGAGCACAGGCTCCGGATGCGCAGGCTCAGCGGCCATGGCTCACGGGCCCAGCCGCTCCACGGCATGTGGGATCCTCCCGGACCGGGGCACGAACCCGTGTCCCCTGCATCGGCAGGCGGACTCTCAACCACTGCGCTGCCAGGGAAGCCCTGTCTTCGTCCTTCTCGCCGTGTGCTCTCATTTTACTGAGACACATCTTCCTGTGAAGGAGCGTGTGGAAAGTAAACTGTTGAGTCCTTGCCTATGTGAAATGCTTTATGTAACTCTCATACTTGGTTAGTATTTTGGCTGTGTATGGAACTTGAGGTTGAAAGTTATTTTCCTCAGAATTTTGAAGGCCTTGCTCTGCTGTCCTCTGGCATCTGTTATTGCTATCGAGATGTCTAATCCCATTTAGATTTACAGTCCTTAATATTTAGGGTGACTCTATAATTCATTGTCAAAACTAGGACCCTTGAGGTGCTAGCCTGAAAGAATAGCAGGACAGCAGGCCTTAACCGGGACTCTCTGGGGTAGCCGGGGCCATGTGGTCACCCTCTTTACATGTGACCTATTTTTCCTCTAACCATTTAGGATCTTCTCTTTGCTTCTGGAGTTCCACATTTCATGATGATGTATCTTACAAAAGGTCCTTTTTCCTTCATTGCACTAGGTTGCACTAGGTTGTGGTGGGTTCATTCTCGTCCTTCGATTTGGGGAAGTTTTAAAAATTATTTCATTAATAATTTTCTCCCAGCCTTTGTTAGGCAGGTGTTTGACATTCTGGATTATCCTCTAAGTTTTTTTCTTCTCTCACAAATAATCAAGGGGATATCATCTTTTTGCCTTCTTGTTTTATATCTAAGAGGTTTTTGTACATTTATCTTCCAGTTTTTCTATTGAAATTTTTAAACATTTCTGTTTTGCGTTTAATTTCTTGTTTTACTCTTTTCTCATAGCATCCCGTTCTTGTGGAAATGTGTCTTCTCTCACTTCTCTGAGGTCATCCATCGTGAGTTCTTTTCTCTTTCTTTTCTTCTTCTTTCTTTTTTTTGTGTGCATTTGTTTCGTTTGTTCTCTGCCTTGCTTTCTTAAGTCCCTTTTTTTTCTGTTTGTTTTGGTCTGTGTCTGAGGCTTTCCTCAGATGCTGGTGATTCTTAACTGTCCCTTTGTGTTTCAGAGTAAGGCATTCAAAAGTATGTCTGAAACCTGGGCAGAGCTTTCTGGCTCCTTTATATATAATTTTGCTGTGAACTAATGTCTTGGTTGTCAGAACGTGGAAATCTTATTTTCTGGGGAGACAGGGGATGACCATGCAGTTTCTCCAGAAAAGGCTTCTCTGCTCTCCTGCCTAGGAAGTTTTACACATGGTGCTAGCGTTCTGTGTAGAGGGGTGGGGGAAGGAGACAGAAGGTCCTAGAGGTGAGCATCGAGCCTTTCCCTTATGCCCCATCTCAGCCTTCCGTGCCTCATATCTCTCAGTTTGGAGCTTTTGTGGCTCCGTTTTTCCAGAGAATAAAGCGTCTTCTCTCCCTGTGGGGTGGTCACTTGGCTGTGTGGGATAATGGAGAAGGCCCAGTGGTTCTGCCCCCCTCCCCCTTCTCCACCTTTCAGGGTAAGTGCCCTCCAAGAGCTCATCTCGCAGGGATTCTGTGGGCCTCATTAGCTCCACCCTCACCTTTATTCCCTCTGGACATTTGGGTGATAACTTCCTTTTACTCCTTCATCTCCTGACTGTCTTTGAAAATTTTGTGAAAAGCTACTCTCATTAGCTCTCCCTTTTCTCTTCTTCCTTGCGGGTTAATACATTTATATTTTCCCTCTACTGTCTTTTAGAGGAGTTGAGAAGGGAGAAGAGATAGACTGATGTGTTCAAACTGCCATTTTTAACTGGTTCTGGCATGCATTTTTCCAGGCAAAGTATTATGAATGTTGAGTCGATTCTGAACAGTACTGTCGGTGCCATTCCTCACACACGTTGTTATGGGTTAAATAGGTTTTTGTGGGCTGACCTGGAAACCCAACTACATCTATGATTTTCCCCTAGAACTAGAGAAACAATCAAGCCTTTCTGAATTGACTCTCTGGAGGAATTATAACAGACTGGAACAAAAATATTTCATATACCTCTCCATTTTCCAAATCACATAGAAAATTAGGACTGTTGTATCATTATTGTTGAAATAAAAAGCTCCAGTAACTAACAGAAACTGGAATTTTAATGGAAAAGTTTGGTCATAAAGTTAAGCTGTGAAAATTGAACTGAGAAGCAAAGCTAAGTTCTTCAGCAGTATCCCTAAAACTTCATTATTCGGCAGCTTTTTTGAAAGCATTTTTCCTAATCAAATTTAAGCCCAGTGATAGTCAGAGCTGTGGGAAATAGCAATAGCCACGAGAAGCATTTGTTTACTTATTTTCTTGCTACTTTCTTATTCTTGCCTTGCACACAACAGGGTCTTCTGAAACATTGGACTGAATAAACCAGACTCAGCCAGATAGACCAATAAAACTCTCTTCCTAACCACGAATCACTTGGGTAGTGAAAATGCAACCCAGAATATGTAAAGTACACAGGATGCTTGAGAGTAAATGCTGCACCAGCTCGGTGCTGGAACTGCAGAGACCACTGCGGTCATGGGGCTCCCGTTTCCAGCCTCCCACGTTGTGCTGGGGCAGCTTTCCCTGAGCGCGCCTTCCCAGTGGCCGTGATGGCCCCCGTCTCAAGGGGTCAGAGACTATTAGGAAAACCAGGAATCGTGGCTGTTATCTCTTATGTGGCTGGAACAAGGTAAGGGCAATGAGATGTAGTGATTCCATTATTTTCCTTCTTTTTAATTTTGTTTTCTCTTCTTTTTCTTCTTCTTTTTTATTAAAAGAAAAAAATTATTTTTGTTAACCTCTCGCCACCCCCACCCCACCCCCCCACCCCCCCCGCCTCCCCTAACCTTGCTTTTGACATCATGTTGACTAGGAACCAGAGCCCGTTTTGGCTTAGCCTTAAGGGCAGCTGTTTATAGAGTAGCGGTGTTACATAGGGTTCCTGTATCATGTGTCTGTGTAACACTGGATTTGGATCTTGTATTTAGCTGCCAGAAGTGACTGTGATGAAGTAGGGGAGATAAACTGATAGATTGGCTGCCAGAAAGATGTTGGGAGTCAATCAGATAAACAGGGCAGAGAAATAGCTTGCTGTTTTCTAGTGATAATAAACCAGAGGCCTCTGGTCCCCGCATTTTTTTTTTTTTTTTTTTTGTGGTATGCGGGCCTCTCACTGTTGTGGCCTCTCCCATTGCGGAGCACAGGCTCCGGATGCGCAGGCCCAGCAGCCATGGCTCACGGGCCCAGCCGCTCCGCGGCATATGGGATCCTCCCAGACCGGGGCACGAACCCGTATCCCCTGCATCGGCAGGCGGACTCTCAACCACTGCGCCACCAGGGAGGCCCATGGTCCCCGCATTTTTAAACATAATTGCCATCGTAGTAATAATGTAAGCGAATGAGAAAACATCACAGTAGGTTTTTTATTTGCGATTGAGATATCCTTTTCCCTTTTGCAATAAAGGTTCGTCCTATATGGAAATGAATATTTTTACAAATTTGTTTTGCTTCTTCCAGTGCCTACTTACATAAACAAATGACAATTAGAGAGTGAACTACTTTCGTAGGAATTTATCCCTCCTTCCTTATCCTCCCACAGACTTTGGCTGTTTAACTTGATGAACTGTCTATATTGCTCCCATGCCTTACCTACAAAATAATTACTTATTTTTGTGAAGAAACAAGTTTTAAAGTCAAACCTGTGTTATTGACAGGTGATAAGCAGGAAGGAGTTTATTTTAGTGTCTTCCCTTGGATTTCTCTCAGAAGTTTGTTTGTTTGTTTGTTTGTTTGTTTGTTTATTTATGGCTGCGTTGGGTCTTCGTTGCTGTGCACGTGCTTTCTCTAGTTGCGGCGAGTGCAGGCCACCCTTCATTGCGGTGCGCGGGCTTCTCATTGCGGTGGCTTCTCTTGCGGAGTGTGGGCTTTAGGCGCGTGGGCTTCAGTAGTTGTGGCACGAGGGCTCAGTAGCTGTGGCTCACAGGATCTAGAGCGCAGGCTCAGTAGTTGTGGCGCACAGGCTTAGCTGCTCTGCGGCATGTGGGATCTTCCCGGACCAGGGCTTGAACCCGTGTCCCCTGCATTGGCAGATGGATTCTTAACCACTGTGCCACCAGGGAAGTCCCTCTCAGAAGATTTTTGGAATTTTAATCTCTGTTGCTGTTTCCCTGCATATAGCACTTGTGTAGGAGAGATGGTATCTAGTTTTATTATTGTAATTTAAAATTCTCCTTCTTTAGTGTTTAACTTTTAAATCCATTGCTTCTTCTCACGTGGGACTTTAAGATCCAATGCAAGTTCTTCAATCTGCGTGTAAGATACATATTTAGGCTTTGATTGCATGCGGTGGGACACCCAGTATTAAGAGGAGAGTAGGAGAGTGATTTAGAGTTCCCATGGAGTTAGTTGTGGGGATGAGAGACTGGCTGTCTGTGTTGTGTTCCCAGTATGCACATACGACTTTCTTTAGGTTCCTTCTTAAAGTTGTTGTGGCTGTGAATGTGTTGGCGTCATATACGGTTAAATTATTTATTAGTAAGCATGCTAGGGTACCAGCTGTTGAAAGCAAGAGAGTGAAGTCCACACTTTTAGTTATATCTAATAAAGGCTTTTTGCCTAAGGAAGACCTTCCTGACTGCTGGAGGTTATAGGTCAGAAGTTAACCATGTACCATTATCCTCTTGGTGAGAAGCTGATGCGTTTTCCTCTTTGCCACCCAGCGCTTCCCACCTGACCTTTTATAGATTCTCCACTGTTATCGATGAGGTGGACAAAACTAATCATAAAAACAATGAAGGGAATGTTGCATACTCATTGATCCATTTGAAATGAACTGCAGTACAATAAGTCTTTCAAATGGACTTTGTTCTCAGCTATTGCTTATAGCTCTTTTTAAAGATACATAAATATGAAAGGGTTAATGGGAATTCAGTCATGCTCCTGCCACTGAGTTGTCCCTTATTGATTGTAGTTTAGAGCTGTCACTATGCCATTCAGAATTCCTCCTGTGCCCTTTTAAAGTCAGTTGGTGCTGGATGATGATAAATAAATCACTTGCTTTCCTTTTTCCCCTAGCTCCTTCGAGAACTCATAGAACGGAAGACCAGCTCCTTGGATCCCAATGATCAGGTGGCCATGGGAAGGTAATTTAGATATGGCTTTCTATTCATGCAAGTAGCCTATATAATAGTTTCTCCCTCTGAGTCTCCTTAATTCAGCCTCCAAGGCAACGATTCACCCTATAATTATAAAAGTTGAGAGTTCCCTGGTGGCCTGGTGGTTAGGATTCCGGGCGTTCACTGCCGTGGCCCGGGTTCAATCCCTAGTCAGGGAACTGAGATCCCACAAGTCATGCGGCACAGCCAAAAAAAAAAAAAAAAAAAAAAGTTAAGCAAGATAACAAGAGCTAGACAGACAAAGTGATGGAAATTGTTTACCGTACATTGCCTTAAGTGCAGTTTGAATAAGAGATTATAAAATGCCTATAGGTGTTTATTTTAGGGTTTGTTTCACAAAGTCCTTTTTAATCTCTTTGCTCTCTGGTTTGGGCTGTGATTATATCTGTATCAATCTCTGACCAGTGGGTAAAAAGCATCCACCCAGATGCATGCTCTCAGCTGTCAGGACGTGGCACTGTGCACAACAGGTTCCTTGCTCTGGGAGAGTCTGCCCTAATTTAGACCTCCACCCCTCCAGTGAAAGCTGTGGCACAATTAGAAATGGAACGTGGCGGCATTACCCAGATGTCAGGGTAGAATGGGAAGTAGTGAAGGAAGGCCCTTGTGTGTATGCTTCATCCTGTGGCTGGAAAATAAAAAGGACATTTAGAGTGCTACCTAATGAATAGTGTACATTTAAATGGCCATGAGCCATAATTTGCAAAAGCATGAAAGGAAACAAAAGCTGCAAGTATCAGAATGGGATTCTGGGGCAGAGCCGCATCTTGAGATCACAGTGAAAACTTTGTGTGGATGAAATCATTTTGTGTGAGTAAAACGTACGAATTTTAGGGTAGGATGTTGATATTTTGTATATCTCTGGAATGCTATAGAGAGCTGTTCACCATAAATTTAATGTGATAGAGCAAATTGCATTTAAGTGATGATTATATTGTACATTTATCTGACTTTACAATAAAATAGATTATGGTAATTAAGATTATATTAAGATTACAGTAATTGGATTTCCCTGGATTTTTTTTTTTTTGATGTTAAATTTTCATTGTGTAAATCAGGTAAGATGAGTAGCTGCTGCTGTTTTTCCTTTTTTTTCCCCCACACTTGTTCATATGAGCAATATATGAAGATTTTCTTAGCCCAGTATCTTTTATTTGAAAAATTAATTTCTTTTAATCTAAAACGACTGCAGACTACCAAATGTAAAATAGATAGCTGGTGGGAAGCGGCTGCATAGCACAGGGAGACGGTGCTTTGTGATCACCCAGAGGGGTAGGATAGGGAGGGTAGGAAGGAGACTCAAGAGGGAGGGGATATGGGGATATATGTATACGTATAGCTGATTCACTTTGTTATACAATAGAAACTAACACACCATTGTAAAGCAATTATACTCCAATAAAGATGTTAAAAAAATAAAAGTAAAATAAAATGACTGCAGAATATATGAATCTTGTTTGGATCCTGATTCAAGCAAACTAACTGTAAAATTGAGACGACCTGGGAAATTTAGAGTGAATATTTGACAGTAAAGAATTATTGTCAACTTTTTTTAGGTGTAACAGTGGTATTGAGATTATATTGGGGCTCTTGGTATTGAGATTATATTGCGGGAAAAAAAGCACTTACCTTTGAACAACACATTCTGAAATATTATGGCTGAAATGAAAATTAAATAAATAAAATGACTGTAAAACTAGTATCAATAGTGGATAATTCTTAACACTTAGCAAAAAGTGGAAAGCACAAGAAAAAGCAGTTGGGCGTTAACAGCGGGAAAGTTAGATGTAAAGAATTCACGTGCTCAACCCAAACAGCAGCTGCAGTATTAGCCATAGAACAGGCCGAGCAGCTAAAACAGTAAAAGCAAACCCAAGCATCTATACTCAGTTTGATGGGTTTTCCTGCAGACTGGTAGATTTAGTGCTTGTCACAGTAACTCCAAATACTAAGGAGCATTGTTAACCAAATTTGCTGTAGAATTTCCCAGCTGCCATTTGTTTTTGTTTTTGTTTTTGTTTCTTTAAGCCATTGCACAAATCCTCTTCCGTTGATTAGTCACTTTGGCCCCAGACTGTCTTGAGGAAGTTGATGTAGGTTGATGATTTCTTTCTGCAGTGTTGTTAGTGAGAAAAATTCCCATTTGTCGATACATGTAACTATTTCCATTAGTGATGATGCATAACATCGCTTGTGAATTTCCTAGGCAGTGGCTTGCAATCCAGAAGTTACGAAGCAAAATCCACAAGAAAGTAGATAGGAAAGCCAGCAAAGGAAGGAAACTTCGGTGAGTTACTTTTTAGAAAAAATGTTCATCTTGTGTGTTGTTATCCTTATCTCTTCTCTTGCATGTTGGCTCTTACATCATTTTTCTATTTCTTTTGATGATTCTGTTTTTAAGGAGCAGAAAAATAACTAAAGCAATATTTGAGGCTTTTTTTGAGACTGGGTTTTTTTTGTTTTTTTTTTTTTTTTTACTCTGTAATGGAAAGATAGTTTCAGTTACTTCTTGTTCTACTGTTGTGAATGGATGGGTTAAATGGTATTTGCATTTCCCTGAAAGAGAAATAATAAGGAAATAAGACAAGATCGTTGAAATTGCCTTAGTTTTAAAAAATGATTTCTTTAGAACAATATAAAAATTGTATTTTGGAGTCTTATTTAGACATAGAATTATATTGGTCCATTTTCATGATGCCATACATGTACACAATATGCTAAAAAGGTAAAAATGAAGGATTCCAGAGAATGTTAACACTGTGCTTAAATGAGATGAGGAATATAATTTGTATGAGAACAGAGAGACATTTCTGAGTGTAGGAAAGCCCTCAACCCTGTGAACCCTTGAAGGAGTCTTAAAAGTATGGAGACAAAAGATGGGGCAAGAGTAGAAGTGACATTGCTATGCTTTCAGACTTAGATTCCTTGTAACTATTTTTGTATATTACATAATATCACTCTCACAGGGCCTCAGTGTCAAAGAAACTACTTGTAATTCAGGTGCACACTGAAAAAAAAAAAGTTAAACTCATTGTGTTAGGACAGTTTTAGGCAGATGGCTAATCCCACATCCTTATTAGAGCCTGCCTGTCATTACATTCCCTTTAGACAAATGTGGATCTGTCTCATTTTAAAATACCTTCAGAGAAGCAGATTTCACTGCTTCAATTAACCTGTTTTAGTATTTAACAAAACTCATCAGGAAATGCTTATTTTTCTTTAACTTTGCAGAAGTGCAAAGTAGCTTTTCATCATCTTGTGATTGAAAGTCACTTTCTTAAATCTCAGGTTAAATTGTTAGAATTTGTGTATGTTTTTTCATATGTTGAAGTTTCCAAGTCTTCATACTTCTCCAAGTTTGTTTTCAGTGTACTGGTTAAGAGCATGGTCTCAAGAGCCTGACTGCCTGAGTTTGAATCCCAGCTTTGACAGTCTGGGATATGACACTCTCGTAGTTACTCCGAACAAGACCCTTAAACTCTCTGTGCTAGTTTCTTCATCTGTAGAATGGGGATGATAATAGTACGAGACTTGTAGGGTTGCTGTGAGGCTTAAATGAGTAAGTATATATACAGCTTTTAGAACAGTGCCAGGGACACAGCGAGCGCTATATATGTGTCTGTTGCCATCAGTCCTCTCATTATTATTGCTGTTATTATTCCAAGACTGGATCAGTCTCCTCCTGGAATGTTCATTTACTTACTCACTCAAATACATGCCTCTTTTGTACCTGTCTCTTCTGTACCCTTCCCCCACCCCGGAAGGATTTAAAGAAGAATGTTATTACTAGTACTTTGTAATTGACCAGGCTGATTAAGTACCTATTCTTTAATTTTGAGATTAGACTTTTCTCCAGTACTGTGCTTTTAAAATTATAGCTTTGAGAAAGACAAATACTCTGTGTTATCACTTGCATGTGGAATCTAAAAAATGAAACAAACGAATGTACCTAACAAAACAGAAACAGGCTCACAGATACAGAGAACAAACCAGTGCTTACCAGTGGGGTGAGGGAAGGAGGGAGGGGCGAGATAAGGGTATGGGATTAAGAGACACAAACTACTGTGTATAAAATAAATAAGGAGCAAGCATATATTATACAGCACAGGGAATATAGCCATTATTTTATAATAACTTTAGATGGAGTATAATCTATAAAAATATTGAATCACTGTGTTGTACACCTGAAACTAATAATATTATAGATCAACTGTACTTCTAATTAATTAATTTAATAGCTTTGTGAGGCTTTAAATTTTCTCTAGAGGGAGGAGCCCAGGATTTCAAATCAGGAGACTGGCTCTGTCTGGCTCTATGATTTTGGTTGCTCTTTATTCTCTGAGCCTCACTTTTCTCATTTAATAAGTGGAGATACTAATCCCTACTTTATAGATTTGGTTTGAGAATTAAAACAAGGTGAATATGTCTGGTACGTAGGAAGCATTCGAAAATGTTAGCTTCTTTGGTTTCTTATGTTTATCTGTTGACGTTGCTGTTGCAAATATATGCTCTTCAAAAGAACTGAGAGTGGCAAAAAGTGCCTTTTCTACATTATCATATTTTTATGAGTTTTAAAACTATTAGGGCAAGTAGCTATAATTGTGTGTCCCTTGAGGGCAAGTATTATACTGTTTTTTCAAGACAGTTCCAACCTTAACTGTCTACCGTAGTGCCTCGTAGACATGTTTTTGGATGATTATAACAGTAAAATTAACACGCTCGTCACGTAAGACTTTCTGTAAGATGCAGCATCCACACTTCACAGTGTGAAGTGAGCAGACTAGGAAGAGTTAGCCTAGGGAAAGGCCGCAAAGAATAATGTTTGCCAAAACACAGACTTGAGAGTGTACACGTCCATTTTGGGAACTGCAGTTCATTTGTTTTGGCAGAGACTTAAACTGAGTATGGGGGAATGGCAGGAGATGAGGCTGTATGAATAAGTGAGTGCTAGATTGTGGGCAAGCTCAGAATTCAGATTTCATAGACTGTAGCAAGTCATTGAAAAATAAGGAAGCCTGGGCACCTGTCACAGATTGGAGGAGACTTAAAGAGACACCACAGTTAGGTGCAATGTGGGGTCCTAGGTTGGATCCTGGAAAAGAAACAGGACACTAGGGAAAATTGGGTGAAGTTTGAGTAAGGTCTATGGTTTAGTTAATAGTACTGTACCCATGTTAATTTCCTAATTTTGATAATTACACTATACTTGTGTGAGCTGTTACATTAGAGGGAGCTAGGTGAGGGTATACCTGAGTTCTCTGCATTACTTCTGCAACTTTTCTATAAGCCTAAAATTACCGCCAAATAAGAAGTAAAGAGAAAAGTAATGAATAAGGTCATGTGCTTTGCATTGCTTTGCGGTTTTATCATCCGTATTCACCTGGCTCTCTTTGTGAACATGAATGTGCAGGATGTGGTCAGAATCAGAGTGATCTTGCTAGCAACAGCGACAACTAACATTTAGAAAACTCCGTTGGGCACTGCAAAGCAATTCACATGCCGAGGTAGAAAAGGCATAGGCTCTGATGCTAAACTCTCCAGGTTTGAAATCTGACACTTCCACTTACTGGCCTTTAGACCTTGGATACTGTACATCTTTGTGCTTCAGTTTTCTCATCTGTCAACCTAGCATGATGATAAAAGGCACATCTCATAGGATTGTTATGCAGATTGAATTAGCTAATTCATGTAAAGTAGTTCGGAGGGTAAGTAACTCACCCAGCGTTACAGGACTAGCAAGCACAAACTTGGATTTGAGCTAATTGGTCTGATTCCAGAGCCCATGCTTCTAACCTGTGGCTATTGAGTTATTTCTCTGGCCAGGACCTTTGCAGCCACCAAAATGATACCTTGGCTACATTAGAATTCTGCCATGATGGATTTAACAAGGGGCCCAGGCTAGATGAGAGTATCATAAATAACTTCCTTAAATTAGACCCCCAGAAGAGCTGGTAGGATGTCCCAACTGTCATCACTGGTACTAGATTCCACCAGTGAGCAAGCTTTGCTCTGTGTGATAGGGTTGGAGAGCGAAGAAATGTCCTAGCAAACATGAACATCACCTCGTGGAAACCTTACTTTAAATGGTAGCAGGTCAGTGGCATCATCCTGGTCAGACTGGGTGTGGCAATTTGCTAGTTGGATGCTAGAAAATAACTTATAAAAAAAGAAATGTTTTGGTTTGGGGAAGTAATTATCATTATTGATTATCAGTCTTTTACTCAGCATTATCTGTAACTGGATTTGATCATGATTTAAGCAGAATTCATAATGTAAATGAATTAAGCTCTCGGGCCTTTAATAATGAGGTGTCATACTGTGTTTTGTGTTTGTCTATTCTTCAGCAACAAAATTATATTTATCTCTTCTTAGTATGGTTGGTAAAAGGTTTTAATACTAAAACATGCATCCATCCTCAGTAGCACTGAGATTAGGTAAAATGCATTGTATTAAGTACACATTACTAAATCTGATTACTTCTTAAAGCCTGTCTTTCATCATGCAGCTAATAGTTATTGAATATATTTTATTAAAGTGTAAAGGTATTCCACGGAGCAGTGCCATCCAATAAAAATACCTTTACATGTGTAATTTTAAATGTTCTAGTAGCCACAATTAAAAAAGGGAAAAAATGAAACAAGTGAACTTGATAATATATTTCACATAACCCAATATATAAAAAATATTATTTCAACAATTTATTGTTCTAAAAATTATTAGTGATATTTTTTTCATCTCAAGTTTTCAAAATCTGGAGCACATCTCAGTTTGGCACATTTCAGGTGCTCAGTAGCCACATGTGGCCAGTGACTCCCGGATTGGACAACACAACTATAAGGTATAGTTCATAGTCTTTGTCTAGACAGTAAATTAAACCTGTATTTGGACACAGCCAAGAAGAGTTTTCATTTTTTCAGATGAACAGTGAAATTTGGCGAAGCCTAAAGACATTAAAATATATTTATTAATTGTACTTACACTTTATACTTAAATAAAAAGGTTATGTAAATAATTATATTCTTGTACATTAACGTAACCTTTGGGAGGGCATTTAGCTTACTTTTTCAATTTTAAATATGCATACTTTTCGATTCACCAGCAAAGCAATTCCACATCTCAAAATTTATCCCATAGAAATGTGTGAACAAACATACAATAATTTATATATAAGAATCTTCACTTCAGCTAAGTCAGAAAGAGAAAGACAAATACCATGTGATATCTCTTATATGTGGAATGTAAAATATGACACAAATGAACTTATCTACAAAACAGAAACATGCACAGACATAGAGAACAGACTTGTGGTTGCCAAGTGGGGGGCAGTGGGGGAGGGATGGGCTGGGGGTTTGGGATTAGCAGATGCAGACTAGTATATATAGAATGGATAAACAACAAGGTCCTACTGTATAGCACAGGGAATTATATTCAATATCCTGCGATAAACCATACTGGAAAAGAATATGAAAAGGAATGTGTGTGTGTGTGTGTGTAACTGAATCACTTTGCTATGCAGCAGAAATTAACACAATTTTGTAAATCAACTATGTGTCAATAAAATGAATTTCTAAAAAAGTTTTAAAAAGTCTTCACTTTCGCACTGTTTAATATGGTCTTTAAAGGGGATAGGCTGTACAATGCCTATCAATAGGAGGTTTAATAAATTATAATATATTGACATGACAGAATATCCTGTAACTATGAAAAAGAATAGAATATGACAAAGTGGAAAAAAGCATAATGCAGAATATTAAGTATCTTACAGTCTCATTTTTATGTGAAAATATATAAAGTTTATATTTGTGTTATATATGGAGAATGCCACAGACAAACTTAACAGTGATTAACAGTGATTTAATTAACAGTGATTATTCCTGGGGGATAGGACTACAGGGAACTTGTCAGCTCTCTATACATTTCCGAATTTGAAATTATATATTATTTTTTATAATTAGGAGATAGCGGACATTAAAAAAAGTATAGTGAACAGATATTTTGTTGTTGCATCTTATAAAAAGTGAAGAATTGGAAGCAACATGAATGTTCAAATATATGAAAATATAGTTATGGTACTTCCATTCCTGGAATTTTGTATATAGCTTTGAGATACAATGCTAAGTGAAAAAAAAGATAAGAAATTATGTGTGTGTATGGATTACTATATAAAATGAACATAATTAACCAAAATATTAACAAAATAATAATATTAATAAATATTAATAACAGTTTTTCTCTAGGTGGAAGAACTATGTATGTATTTTTGTGTGTGCTCAGTTGGTTTGTTTTCCAAATTTTCTGTAATGAATTATGCTTTTTGTTTTACTCTTATAATGGGAAAAATCTCATCACTATTATTCTTTTAAATTCATTTGTTAAAAAAATGAATGAGGGCTTCCCTGGTGGTGCAGTGGTTGAGAGTCCTCCTGCCGATGCAGGGGACACGGGTTTGTGCCCCGGTCTGGGAGGATCCCACATGCCGCAGAGTGTCTGGGCCCGTGAGCCATGGCCGCTGGACCTGCGCGTCTGGATCCTGTGCTCCGCAGCAGGAGAGGCCACAGCAGTGAGAGGCCCGCGTACAAAAAAAAAAAAAAAAAAAGAATGAAATTTGGGAGGCTTGGCTATTGGTGGTGTAGTAGAGAATCAAATTCTTTGATGTGTGTAAAAATGTTTTTAAAACTGTAAAACATTACACATGTGAAAATATTTATATCATATTTTTTTGTGGATAGTGTTTTGCCCAAGAACAAGTTTTTCTGGTTAGAATTTTATTGGGATGGGCTAAAAGTTCATTTGGGTTTTCCGTAACATGGAAAAACCCAAATGAACTTTTTGGCCAACCAATATCCTATGCATATTGTCCTTCAGCTTCTCCTTTTATAATGAACAGAAAGGGATGCCTTCTTTGAATTCTCTTTGGTGTAATTTCTTCTGTATAAAGTCAAATATTTTTCAGCCCCCCTTCACCAGAGGATCTCAAAGCACTTTGTACAAAAATACCCCTTTTTTCTATTGGTGGGAGATGGAGGTGACATAACCTAAATTTCTGTAACACCTTGACTGAAGATCTAGGGATCAGACTTGTTATGTACTCAGTTGCGCGCGTCATTTAAAGATGGGCAAGGGGCTTCCCTGGTGGCGCAGTGGTTAAGAATCCGCCTGCCAATGCAGGGGACACGTGTTCGAGCCCTGCTCGGGGAAGATCCCACATGCCGCGGAGCAACTAAGCCCGAGTGCCACGACTACTGAGCCTGCGCTCTAGAGCCCGTGAGCCACAACTACTGAGCCCGTGCGCCGCAGCTACTGAAGCCCGCGCACCTAGAGCCCGTGCTCCGCAACAAGAGAAGCCACCGCAGTGAGAAGCCCGTGCATCGCAACAAAGAGTAGCCCCCGCTCGCCGCAACTAGAGAGAGCCCGCGCAGCAGCGAAGATCCAGTGCAGCCAAAAAAAAAGGGGCGAAACGAAAGACCCGGTGGAGCTAGTGAGTGAAGGTGACTCTGGAAGCCTTTTGTGACTCAGGGCGCTAGTGAGCGATGGTGCGGTGAGGTGTTCCATCTGAATGGTGCGCCGCTGCCTGTACTACGGCCCGCAGGTAGCTTTACTGACACTGAAAAGTGACTGAGGTGTGTGTAGAGCAGGGACGGTGAGGCAGTCCTCTCCTCGTTGTCTTTGTCTGGAGTGATGTTTCGGGGCTGGTAGATTGCTCAAGGGCGCGGGTGAATCTGCTCTTTTTTGGGCTTTGGAGCTCTGTTGAACTACTGTTACTCACAATGTGCTTTTATCACACTTTTCTCCTGTAGTTTTAAGGAAAAAGTGCTTTTATGGTCGTGAGTGGTTCGTGCCTATGAATTGTTCCCTGTTGCACTCTGGAGCCAGATATACCTGTGATCAGTTCTGGAGTTTGTTACCTGGTAGGGTGTATTTTCTGTTCTAGGTTAATAGTTACTAATGTTACTGCCTGTTTGTTTCCTCCTTTATTAGGTTTCACGTCCTTAGCAAGCTTCTGAGCTTCATGGCACCTATTGACCATACCACAATGAATGATGATGCCAGGTGAGTAAGAGATTAATTATATGTCTCAAATGGCTTCATGACAGCCCGATATTGACCTGTTCTATAGCCTGTCGCCCTCTCCATTTCTTCTTATCAGTGAACCATTTGTCATTGGCATCATAGCAAGGGTCCTCGTCACATCTCTTCACTCCCATCATTACCGTAGGACCAAAACAAAATTTCCGTAAATCTCAGTGCTGCCTCTGGTGGGTTTTTTGTTTGTTTTTGCTGTTTTGTTTTGTTTTTAACTTTAGCCACCTGCCTAGGACATCGGAGCTTGCTTCATGTGTTTGGGGGTTTTATGCATATGTTCTCCTTTTAAAAATGGGTCTAAAGATTGCTCTAGAGATGTGCATTATGTTGTGTTTGTTCAGGCTGCTGTTGAGGTTTTTTTTATTTTGAGTATTTTTACAAAAGAAGTACGTGCTCATTTTACAAAGCTGAAACAAGACAGAAATGTGTACAGAAGAAAATGTATACGTGTACTCAGTTCGGAGATAACCACTTTTTAAAGAATCATTCCTTCTGTATTTATTAGTTGGCATTCTACTACATCATAATATTTTTATAATATTATTTATCTATCCATATTCCTTCTCCTTGATTTATTTAGCATTTATTTATTCATTTATATCAGTATGGATTCATGCTCTCCTATTTTATTTTATTCAGTTAATTATGATCCGTTACTGTCATTATTTATTTTGATTTAAAATTGTCTCAGGTTAATAGAAGCCCCTTCAAGCTGGCTTGCATCTTTTTGAGATGTCCCCAATTATTCCTTGAGTGCTTCCTTACTTTCCACCACAGCAAGGTGTTCTAGGCTCATCTTATATTTTCTCTGCTCCAGCCCTGGAATCAGTCTTTCTCCAAGCAGTCCTCACTCTTTTTAGTGAATTGTGGTTTTTAGAACCTAAGGTCTGGGTGCTGGGGTGCTCGTTGTTCTGGGTGTCATTGTTCATAGGCTCTCTCAGCGTATAGAGATAGGAAATGTGTGTATGTACACATACCCATACATAGGAGACAACTACTTTTAGTATCTCAGAATATTTCCTTTCAGTCTTTGAGTCCCCTTTTAGTATGTTCTTATTTTTCTTTTTATATAATTAAAATTATATTCAACAATATAGAATTATATTCTGTATTGTGATTTTTTCTTTAAATATTTTGTATACTGTGACCATTTCATGTCATTAAAATTATTCAAAGATTTAAATGACTGTGTAATATTTTTATAATATTACCTATTTAGCCATTCACTAATTGTTGGAAATTTAAATTGTTTTTAATTATCATTGTTGTAATGCTGTGGTAGACATTTTAAAACATAAGTCTTCACCAAGTGAAATTATTGGTCATAATGTAGGCACGTGTGGGTTTTGCCAGCTTTATCCCTCAAGCTACATTCAACCTTTTTATTTGAGAGTATTTAGTTTGCTAATAAACCCCATCAGATTTTCCCCCTTGCTTGAAAAGTAGTAGATGTGCAAGTTTAGTTGAACACAATGATTATCAATTTTTTGTTTGCATTTGTTCAGTGCTTTGAGTACAAAATAGCTTACGGGTGGCGCTGAGTCCATTTATACGCACATCTTTGTGACTTCCTATGCTCTCCTGTGCTTTGCAAATGAATGCCTTTGTCTGGCTGGGTTTTGTTTGTTTGTTTTTCCATTTATTTCTGGGTCTGATCTGTTTTTAAAAATAATAGAGTGAGGGACTTCCCTGGTGGTGCAGTGGTTAAGAATCCTCCTGCCCGTGCAGGGGACACAGGTTCGAGCCCTGGTCCAGGAAGATCCTACATGCCACAGAGCAACTAAGCCCGTGCACCGCAGCTACTGAGCCTGTGCTCTAGAGCCCAAGAGCCACAACTGCTGAGCCCCCGCTCCACAACTACTGAAGCCTGTGAGTCCTAGAGCCCATGCGCTGCAACTACTGAGCCCACGCACTGCAACTACTGAGCCCATGCACCACAACTACTGAAGCCCATGCCCTCTAGGGCCCACGTGCCGCAACTACTGAGCCCACGTACTGCAACTACTGAGGCCTGTGCGCCTAGAGCCCATGCTCCGCAACAAGAGAAGCCACCGAGAAGCCACCACAATGAGAAGCCCGTGCACCGCAATGAAGAGTAGCCCCCGCTTGCCGCAACTAGAGAAAGCCCGTGTGCAGCAACGAAGACCCAGCGCAGCCAGTAAATAAGTAAATAAATAAGTAAATAAATAAAAGCAAGAGAAAAAACGAATTAAAAAAATAGTAGAGTAAAATGAATGCTTCTTAGGTTCTCTGTCAGGATGACATGAAAAAATTACTTCAATAGAAAAGGAAAACTAGGCACTTAAAAACTAAAATCCATTAAGGTAGCGTTATTATCCCAGGCATAACGTGACATCTAGTGTAAGTATTGGTGGCATCTTTTGAAGATAGTACTCCACTAGGTCATTTAGAAATCGATTGTCATTCCTAGCTGGGAGTTTTCTCGAATCACCTGATACCTCCGGACACTTAGTTTTCCAGAATCTTGTTTATTCACTCATAGTTTTTTAGGGTCTACTATATGCTAGACATAAAGTTTATTTGAAAACGACTTTATTATTTAGGATTATGTTGGGCTTGGTTTGCAAGAAACATAAAATATGACTACAGAGGTATAAGCAAATGGGAGTTTATTTTTCTGACAGAATAATCCTAGGGGTGGCAGGTAATTACTGCCATTGGTTTTTCCCTTCTCAGTAGTATTAAGGCCAACATACCTTGGTCTTCCCCCTGTGGTTGCAAGGTGGTTGCTGCAGCTTTAGCCATCACATATGCATTCCAGGCAGGAAGAAGAGGAAAGGAGTGGTGTCAGCCATACCGATTTTCTTTTATCAGAATGCCCTCCAAAAACAACTTCTCATATCTCATTGGCCGTAACTCTGTTATGTTGCCACTTCAAGTAGAGCAGGCAAGGGAGGAGGGGTTGGGAATGTGTTTGCTGGGTAACAGTGTGGCATTTGGTGTTTGTGGGGGAAAAAGCTCTCCCTTGTGGACGTTGCTAATTATCAGCATTGTTCTCCAGCTGGTTTAGCCACTTTGTAACAAGGAATTTAATAAAAGTGTTACAGCTGGAGAACTGAGCATTTGTTTTTACCAAGTACACTCCCTTTGCCTTGTGTTTCTTGAGGACACAGAGGCAGACATCCACGTTACTGCTCGTGCTCCAGAGTCTGAATAGGCCAGACTAACTATAGGCCGAGTAAGTGAGTATTAGCTCTTTCTGCTTCTGGTATCAAATATTCCAGGGCCTGTAGGTAGTGTTAGGTACTATCTTTTTTTAAAAAACTGTATCTTAAGAAGGAGGCCTTCATAGCTTGGCCTATTTTGTTTTTTGTTTAGGTAATTCCATAACTGGAAATAATCTAGCACTGTTCTATTTGGTTTCTCACTTTGTATGCCACAAAATATTGAGGAATGGGAAACTTTCATTTCAGCATCAGTGCATACTATTGATACTTTTCTCCAAGTGAATAGTTCTGGTTTTGATAAGTTACAGATATATCATTCTTTTTATTTATTTATTTATTTATTTATTTAATTTTATTTATTTTTTTTTTTGCGGTACGCGGGCCTCTCCCTGTTGTGGCCTCTCCCGTTGCAGAGCACAGGCTCCGGACGCGCAGGCTCAGCGGCCACGGCTCATGGGCCCAGCCGCTCCGCGGCGTGTGGGATCTTCCCAGACCGGGGCACGAACCCGCGTCCCCTGCATCGGCAGGCAGACTCTCAACCACTGCACCACCAGGGAAGCCCTTTTTTTTTTTAAATGATGCTATAGATTTATTGAAGGTAAACTTCTGGGAAAATTCGACCCATTTTTATAGTTGTATCTATGGTAGCGTGGAACACAGTTACAGATATGTCATTCTTGGTGTGCATGTATGAACAGAGACTTCTTTATGAGTTTGAAGTGGAGAAGGGCTTTGTGAGCACGACACGAAGGCCAGAAGCCACGGGGAAAGCACTAGTACCTCTGAGTACGTACGAGTCACAGTGAAACAGACATCAGAGGCCAAGGTATAAGTAAACGACAAACTGAGAAGACAAAGTGCAGTGTAACATGACTGTGTAAGAATGCTATGGAAAGAGTGTTTACAGACCTCTAAGAATATCCCAATAAAAATAATGGGTAAAGCATATGTCAACAAGCAAACTTAGAAATCATAAAAGAGAAATCGAGTGGCCCAAAAATATAAAGACTGTCAATCTCGTTAATCAAATAAACGGATATTAAGAAAATGAGATTTCATTTTTTTCGTATTGAATTGGAAAACATTAAAAGAGTGATAATCATTCATGTCGATGGTGTGAGGAAGCAGACGCTTTCATTTACTGTTGTTAGGAATGTACATGGCAAAATCACTTTGGAGGGCTGTTGGGCAGTGTTTTTCAAAAATTTAAATGTAAATGTATCTGTTGACCCAGAGGAATCCACTTCTAGGAATTGACCTAAGGAGACCTAAGGAAATAGCAAGTTTGCAAATATTTTTGTGTCAAGGATCTTTATTGCAACATTGTTTATAATGGGGAAAAATAAGAAACAATCCAAATGACCATCAGTAGGGAACTAGTTAAAATAAATCACAGAAAATCATTCATTGAAGTTATAAGCCACTGTTAAAGGAGGAAGTGGAGCTGTACGTATTAACATAATGTTTAATAAGTAGGCTACAGAATACTATATCATAATCCTACTTCTGAGTAAATAAACATGTACGATTGAAGAAAACGTGGTGCCTTACCAAAAAAAATATTATACTGTCATGGAAAGATCTCCAGGTTATTTTGTTAACGAGAAAAAGAATCATCCATTTATGTAATACCCATTTATGTTTTTAAAGTAAATATTCAACAGCTGTATATGTATACATATGTATGGATACGTTATACATCAGTAATATTTAAAATGTTTACCTACAGGGAAGGGACTGGGAGGAGGAAAGGGCAAAGGGAGATTGTCACCTTTTTTTGTTTCTCATACTTCTTTTTCGCTCTAATTTCCTGCCATGAGGATGCATTCATATTAAGTGTCACTAAAAAAAATAAGAAGCTCTGAAACAGTGTACACCAAACTCTTCACGCGTTTATTGCTGGGCAGGGTGGAGTGGAAGACATATTTTACTTTCTAGTCTATTCTTTCTGTAGTATTTGATTTTTTTTTTTTTTTTACATTTATCAACAGACTAGGACATGTTCATTGTGAAAAGTATAATATAAGGAGGAGGCGGGAAGGTCCTGATTTTCTCTGTTGAAGTATCACATAAATGAACGAGCTTCTTCCCCTTAAGCCTTCTGCCCTGTGAGCCATTTGGATAAAACTGGCTTTTGATACCCTAGTAGCTTCCGTCCCAGCCACCCCCCGCCTTTGTTTTTTTTTTTTTTTTTGCGGTACGTGAGCCTCTCACTGTTGTGGCCTCTCCCATTGCGGAGCACAGGCTCCAGACGCGCAGTCTCAGCGGCTCAGCGGCCATGGCTCACGGGCCTAGCCCCTCCGCAGCATGTGGGATCTTCCCGGACCGGGGCACGAACCCGCGTCCCCTGCATCGGCAGGCGGCCTCTCAACCACTGCGCCACCAGGGAAGCCCCTCCAGCCCTTTTGATTTCTTATTCTCAGAGGCCACTCTACCTGTGGTTCCTACCATACCCAGGTCTGGAGAGAGAAGCCCTTCTCTTTAGCTGTGTCTTGGGTCCAATTTGTTGTTCCACACATGTGCCTAAGTTGGATGAATACCCAGTATTAATAAAGAGAGGAGAAGGGGGGGGGAATCCCAGTATGGTTACTCATCCTTGAATCCCCCATGTCCGTTGTCCAGTTTGAGCTCAAATTTGGACTTGGTCAAATTGACTTGAGACTAGAACATAGCTCTCATGAAGGGAGAGAAAGCAGAGATGTTTCACACAGGGTATTAAAATACCCTTAGTGGAGGAAGAGGTACTATCTGTAAAAGGATCTTTAGAAAGGTAGTGGCGTCTTCCTATTTCTGCTGATACATATTCTTTTCTCATGCTAGGAAATTTTCTCTTCGAGCAATCTATTTTTTTTTTTTTTTTCTGTATGAGCAATCTATTTTTTAAAAAGTCTTTTTAAATGCAGAGTAGCCCAGTTTGCTCCTGTATTACCAGATTTCCCTTTGGGGCGTCTGTAGGTGAGCTTTGCATCCTGATTTAAATGCCTTTACAGGCCCTCAGGTTTCCTTTGCTAGTGAAAGTCTCATGTGACCCCTGACACTTCTGCTGGTCCGTATTAGGAGGTAGGCAGGTGGTTTCTATTGCAGGCCTGATGAACACTCCCAGTACTGGGGGGAGGGGCGTTGGTGGTATGGTGGTTAGCATAGCTGCCTTTCAGTACTGGGAGGAAAGAAAAGAAATTCAACTTTGCCCCTGTATCATGTGTTGCGTGTGAGAGAGGGGTTACCACGCATCTAAGAAGGATCGCTGGCTTTGCTGGACCCTCAGGTACTCTTGGCACGGGGCAGCACATCTCCCAGAGCAGCTCCTGTTTGCCCTTCAGAGTCATCTGTGCGAAGAGGGCAGAAGTGTCATGTGATGCCGTAGAGGCAGAGTTACCAGTGGGCTGAGGAGGACAAAGGGCTTGGCAGAGAATCCCTCTAAGCGTATTGTCACCACTGAGAACAGGTCAGTGTGTTACTTGCATGATGTACAGGATTGCTGTTCACTTCTCTGACTATTGAAGTTATTCTGAGCTTATCAAGGACATTTTAGAAGCAGAGCTCACTTTACGTGGTGCGGAAGCCCTGGAGTGCTGATAGACCAGAGGGAGGGTGAAGTGAAAATGCAGGTGATCTTTTATTATGGTTCTAACAAAAGGAAGAAATTGTCGGTTGTGGAAATAATCATCTGGGGTTTTGCCTGTGTTTTTGAAAGATCCTCTGAGGCAGACTTTTAAAGACGTTCGTTCTTTTTCGTTTGCTGAGTAGATGTAGGTCAGATAGTAAAATGCTAGTGTGACAAGTAGGAGAAGTAAATTCTGAGTAAGACTCTGAGTCAGGTCGAGATGTGTTCCTCAGAACTGGCCACCGCCCCAGATTTGGGACGGGGAATGCATGGGAACTGCTTACTCTGTCAGCGTGGGTTTTGTTGTCAGCACAGAACGGGTCTAAGCGTCAGCAGTCAGCCTGGTGCCTAAGAAACTTGGTGTTTGCCTTGCATTTTCTGCTGCTTCAGAGAGCATTTAGTAGATAAACCCAGTTCTGGTACTGTTCATTGAAAGGGTAGGTGATTGTATTTTCCTAAGAAGCTTTTTTTCTTATTACAAAAATGATAGCAATATCGACATTTTGTAGGGACTCCATTCCTTTGCAAAGAACTTCAATTCTCAGTAGGAACAGCAAGAATTTTCATTTTAACCCCCACTCTCTGCCGCCAGATAAAAAACCACTTTCCCCTCTCCTTTTATAAAGCTACTGGCTTTAGCAAGGACAAGGAGAGAATCCTTTAATGATAACTGCTAAGCACCAAATACATTATTGTTTTACATCTGGAGTTTTAGAAACGTACAAATGTAATCCAGCCTTGTAAAGTGCTTTGTCAACATCACTGCCACGTTGTTCTTGAAGTGCCTCGGTATAATAGAATTTGTACAGGCAATTTATCTTCCGCCTGCCATTTTTGTGTGTGGGTCTGTACCCTAAGTATGGGCACATTCTACCACTCTCCTGATGGTGTTCTTTTCTCCCTAATTGGTAATCCAGAGGTTACTTAGACCATTTTTGATTCCCCGTTACCTACTTTACCCCCCCCCCTTTTTATTAGCCATAATGCACTGAATCGAGGTGAAATATTCTGATGAAGTTTGCTCAGCATTTGAGAGCCCATCAGCTAATAACCCCAGAAATACCCTCCATAGAGCATTTTTCGTTGGTTAAAAACTTGAGAGCAAGAATGGTTAAGATACAGATGTTTTCTCTGCGGCTTCTTATCTCCTAAAAAGACACAGGTTGTTCTGACAGGTGAAACAAGCCCGAGCAAATACGCAACATTGATCTAATCAGCAGGAACGCGCTCGAAACTTCCACTGGTGCCGTCCTTCCCCAGCGTCATTAAAGGCATCCGTTACTCTTTTATTAGAGGTTCCCTCTCTTCCTTATCAGATTACAGAATGAACATAACTCAGGGCAGTGATTTGATCTCTTGTTAAAGAGGATTACAGCTTTGCATTAACTCGGATTGACACAGTTTATAATTTGCTTGTTGATGCCCGGGAGGGCGGCATCACACGTTTGACCCCCCAGCAGTGCTGAAGGGAAAGGACCCCCATATATCATCATTAAAGATGGCGTCCAGCACGGAGCGAGGGGGCCTGGGGCCTTCCTCCTCCAGAAACGTCAGAAAGGACAAAGAGAACATTCTCAAGTTCAAACCTGACACTTGGGCCAGAGTTCTAAAACTGGATTGCAAAGAAAGCACTGCTCTCGTTTCTTCCATATTTCCTGGTTCGCTGGTTTGCAGTCCTCACACAGTTCTGAAGAATTTGCATTCTCAAATTCAAGCCTTGGTTCCAAGCAGGTTGTAGAGAGAGAAAAGCACATTTCCTAGAAAGAGATTGTAGATGCTGAACAGATACATCTTTCCTCAGAATAGGGTTTCTTAACTATAGTGCTCATTTCTGCAGTCAAGTTCCCATCATTTCTTCAAAAGATTGTGAATCTTATTCTTCTCCCAAAGGGATATTTCACATTCATTAAAGTGAGTGTAAATGTTTCTCTTAAGGAATTATTATTTTTAAGTTTTTGTATTCTATTATTATTGTCTTTTAGAATGTAGTATCTTGGGCTTCCCTGGTGGCGCGGTGGTTGAGAGTCCGCCTGCCAATGCAGAGGACACGGGTTCGTGCCCCAGTCCGGGAAGATCCCACATGCCGCGGAGCAGCTGGGTCCGTGAGCCATGGCCGCTGGGCCTGCGCTCCGCAACAGGAGAGGCCACAACAGTGAGAGGCCCGCGTACCGCAAAAAAAAATAAAATGTAGTATCTTATAGATACTGTATTAGTCACAGTGAAGTAACTTGGAAGGAGGTAGGCAACACCTAATGTTTTTCACCTGAATTTAGATTAGTCATCCGTTCATATTATGAATACATTGCCCACAGTGATCACTGAGCCACCTGAGCAGCCTGGGTTGCTAAGATGTGCAGATGATCTCAGTTTTTGTGTTCATCCTTTGCTCTGATTTATCCACCCTAAGTCTGCCACCCTATTTCTGATTGGCAGTGAAATGGCATGGAATGATAACTTCATATTCCACTTATTATTATTTTTTTGGATCTCAGTTCCTTGACCAGGGATTGAACTCGGGCCACGGCAGTGAAAGCCTAGAATCCTAACCACTAGGCCACCAGGGAACTCCCTCAGATTCCACTTATTGAACATTTACCGTACGTCAGACACTGTTCTAAACTCTTGATATGTATTTTCATTCGGTCCTTATAAGAAACCACTGAAGTGGTTGACATTGTCTATGTTCTATGATAAGAATCCTGAGGCACAGAGCAATTGAGTAATTTGCCCAAGACAAACAGCAAGTTTGTAGGGGAGCTGGCTTATGCATCTGGGAGTGTGGCTCCTGACCCCTGCCCCTGTTTTCAAGAAATCAGCAAGCTTATTTATTTTATTTATTTATTTTTGGCTGTGTTGAGTCTTCGTTGCTGCACCTGGGCTTTCTCTAGTTGTGCTGAGCGGGAGCTACTCTTCGTTGTGGTGCGCCGGCTTCTCATTGCGGTGGCTTCTCTTGTTGCAGAGCACGGGCTCTAGGCGCGCGGGCTTCGGTAGTTGTGGCTCGCGGGCTGTAGAGTGCAGGCTCAGTAGCTGTGGAGCACGGGGCTTAGCTGCTCCGTAGCATGTGGGATCTTCCCGGACCAGGGCTCGAACCCGTGTCCCCTGCATTGGCAGGCGGATTCTTAACCACTGCGCCACCAGGGAAGCCCAAGAAGTCAGCAAGCTTTTATGAGACAGGTGCGCTGCCTGCTGTGCTAAGAGGGCAGACAGCAAGCTTTTAGAAATACGTGGGAATCCTGTGCCAAAGGGAAGCTGCCTCCCCACCCCTGGCACACATACACAGAGCCTTTCTCTCCATTAAAAACTTGCTTGCATTAAAATGGTTCTTTCTTTCTGTTATAATAAAGATGCTTTCTATATAAGAAGGTTTTACCTATTAAGCCATTCACAGTTTAGTGTGAATCACTGAATTTCCAGGCCTGCTCTTATGGTTACACCATTCTTTGATTCCAAAGACCCTAAACCTCATAATTAGCTTTGAAACCTGGTCCAGTGTATTCAGTCCATTTGCTCTTGACAGTTCTCCTTCTTCCGGATTCAGGTGCCTGTCACCTTCTTTCCTTAGAGACTACATTTTTCCCCTATAATAAAAACAAAAGGGACTTCCCTGGCAGTCCAGGGGTTAAGACTTCGCCTTCCAGTGCAGGGGATGTGGGTTCGATCCTTGGTCAGGGAGCTAAGATCCCACATTACCTCACGGCCAAAAAAACAAAACATAAATCAGAAGCAATATTGTAACAAATTCGATAAAGACTTTAAAATGGTCCATATCCAAAAAAAAAAAAAAAAAAAAAATCTTGGGCTTCCCTGGTGGCACAGCAGTTAAGAATCCACCTGCCAGTGCAGGGGACACAGGTTCGAGCCCTGGTCTGGGAAGATCCCACATGCCGCGGAGCAACTAAGCCCGTGCGCCACAGCTACTGAGCCTGCTCTCTAGACCCCACAAGCCACAACTACTGAGCCCACGCTCCTAGAGCCCATGCTCAGCAACAACAGAAGCCACCGCAATGAGAAGCCTACACATTGCAACGAAGAGTAGCCCCTGCTCTCCGCGACTAGAGAAAGCCCGCACGCAGCAACAAAGACCCAATGCAGCCAAAAATAAATAAAAAATTAATTAATTAATTTAAAAAAAATTCTTAAAAACAAAAACAGAACATTCTTATGGAAGAAAATTTGGAAAATACAGAAAGCACAAAGGAAATTCATGTTATCTGCTACTGGGAATTGAATATTATTACTACTACTAATATATTTTCTTGCAGAACTTTTTGTGTGTATATTTTATAAAGATATATTCATATATGTTTGAATCCCTTTTTCCAGTTAGCTTTATATTATAAGCATTTTAATACCATTAAATATTTTAAAGACATCTTAATGACTTTATAATTTTCAATTATGGAATATTCTTGGATGTTTAGGTTATTTCTGATTGTTTTTATTTCTCTTTAAGGAATGCTGCAGTGAACATATTTATATAGAAATCCATGTTTTAGGTTTTGCTTGTTCTTTAGAATAGGTTCTAAGGAGTAGAAGGATAATTCCTGTGTCAAAGGCAAAACCTTTAAAAAAATGTTTTTTTATTGCAGTATAGTTGTTTTACAATGTTGTGTTAGTTTCTGGTGTACAGCAAAGTGATGTACTTTCAGTGGTTCGTGATAGGTTGTACTGATTTACACCGCCCCCCCCCCCACCTGAGGCTCATGTCATTTACCTTTGCTGATATGGAGAGTTCAATAACAGTGACACTTTACTGAGGCCCTACAGTGTGCTAGGCACTGGCCTAAGTATCTAATGTTTATTTTCGCATTTAATCATAGCCTTGAAGAGTCTGTATATTTATTAATCATTTGTATTTCTGTTTTTATCCTTTGTCCCATTTTTTCTTTGGGTTTAATTTTTCTTTGCAGTTTGTGTGAATTCTACATATTATGATTATATACCATATTTCCTATTTTTTGTAGCTCTCCCCGTTTGCTCACCTGTTGGTATTAACGATCTTTATTGGTCATGTGTAAGTTTTACTTTTTATGTGATCTAATATATAACACCTTTTTCTTAGGAGTGTTTTTCATTGCTTTTATGCTTAGGCATTCCCTCCTAGATCCCATGATGAGCTGTTCGCTGATATTTTCTCTTGCTTTTTTCTGATTTCTTACTTTTGGTCTGCTTGGAACTTTATTTTCATATATCATTCAGTGGTCTCTACTCTCCAGTCCTATGGCTTCTTTTTTTTTTTTTTTTTTTTTTTTGCGGTACGCGGGCCTCTCACTGTTGCGGCCTCTCCCGTTGTGGAGCGCAGGCTCAGCGGCCATGGCTCACGGGCCCAGCTGCTCCGCGGCATGTGGGATCTTCCCGGACCGGGGCACGAACCCGTATCCCCTGCATCAGCAGGCGGACTCTCAACCACTGTGCCACCAGGGAAGCCCCCTACGGCTTCTTTGTGAGCCCAGATTTTTTTTCTTCTCACATAGACTGTTAACACCAACAGCCTCTTGACCCCCCCGTCTGATTTAATTAGTTCTGTGCATCATTGCCAGATTGCACCTTCCTAAAATACCACTTAGAAAATTCTTTTCCTTGTCGCCTACAGCGTAAAAGCCATACTCGAACCTGCCACTCAAGGCCTGCAGTGATTTGTCACCCTGCTACCTTTCTCTCCTCATCACCTGGTCTGGTGTGCACTTTCCTTGTGCTGTCCTGCTGGCCCCTGAGGTCCCAGGACACACTCCCTCCTCCTCCCGCTCGTGTCTCTTAATTCTGCTCACAGGAACTGGAGCATCTCCTCACCCCTGCCCTGCCTGCATCCTCTCCTGTTTCAGGGTTCGTAGTCCTTGGTACACATCAGCCTTTCCAGAGAGCCTTTAATGGTTCCCCGCCCCCGACTGAGGTGTGGCTCTTCTGTGCTTGAACCCCTGTTTTATTTGTTCCTCTCTAACAGTACTTATTACAGGTACTGTTAACCCGAAAACACTTATTTGGGTTTTTTTCTTGCTAAGAATGCTTCATTTATAAGTCAAAGTACAATAGTATGCGTATGTTTACTATAATCCTGTGTTTGGTATTATCGAGTTAGATGACTTGGAGAGATTTTAGTAAAAATGTATGGTATTATACTCATACATTTGCAATAATATATTTTGATTCCAGTTGAATCCTGCCTTACTTACTATATAGCATTTTTGTAGCAGAAGTTTTATTTGCAAAACAATTTAAGTCTCTTCCCAGTTGATGTCAGCCTTCTCTGGGCTCGAGGACTGACTCGGGGTCCTTGAGTACCTGTTCTGCCCCAGCTCACAGACAGTGTGACCTTGAAGAAATCTTGTCTCTGGGCCTTAGTTTCCTTCTTTATAAAGTGAAAATAGTCCTTCTTGCTCATTGGATTCTTGAGAATGAAATGTTCTTTGTAATTTTTTTGTTTCTGAGAAGGACTGTTTTAATGATATCTGTACAAATAGGTAAATAAACAAAATTTACATTTTCCCATGTGTACATATTATGTCATTGTCCCTTTGCCTGCAACACAGACATACCCATTTCTGTGCAAACCTGAGAAGAGTTGGCTGTAGGTCTCCTGTCTGAAGTGCCTTTAAAGGCCTTCAGCTTATGAGTCTGTTGCTTGTAAGCAATTTGCTGGTAAGATTATTTTTGCAGACAATCCCTATAAGATGAATGGACAAAGGCTTCTTGCCTCTTTTACTAAAATCTCTCCAAGTCATCTAACTCTAATATACAGATCTTCATTGATTTACAGTGGGGTTACATCTCGATAAACCCATTGCAGATTGAAAATAGCATAAGTCGAAAATGCATTTAATACACCTCAGCTACTGACCTCACGCCAGAACCTCGCCCACCTTAACCGTGCTCATTACACTCACATTAGCCTACAGTTGGGCAGAATCATCCAACACAAAGCCTATTTCATAATAAAGTGTTGAGTGTCTCATGTCATTGATCGAATACTGTACTGAGAGTGAACAACGGGAGGGCTGTCTGGGCACAGGGTGGTTGTCAGTGTGTCGGTTGTCCACCCCCGTGATCGTGTGGCTGACCGGGGGCTGCGCTGCCCAGCATCACAAGAGGGGATCTGCTGCACATCCCCGGCCCGGGAAGAGAGAGGTCACGGTTCAGAACTGGAAGTACAGTTTCTACTAAGTGCACATTGCTTTCGCACCGTCGTAAAGTGGAAACCTCCTGAGTTGAGCCGTTGTAAGTCGGGGACCGTCCGCACTTTGCTCTGGTCCCACGGCCCTCTGTACACGGCAGTTCACCGGCAGTGCCGACCCTAATCCTCCGTGGGCTCTGTGTCCACGCGAGGATGTCGCACCGCCTGAGAGCCGGCTCCGTAGTTTGTTCTTCGCTCCTGGCCACATTGGAAAAGCCCTCGAAATAAGGAGAGTCCAGCTCCGGGACTTGTCACGCCCAATCCTTTACTTAGAGAGTTTTGGAGGTCTTTTAACTTAGGATGAACTCTGGGAAAAGGTCTTTCAAGAAGACTCTTGTATTTCAGTTGCTCCCAAGAGTGTACACCACAAACTTGTACCATACTGTCGGTTTTCTCCTGCCCATCTTGGCTGTGATAACCATGCCGGGTTTGGTTTCTGGTGGCCCTTCTACAAATTATTAGTTACTGTGGGAACATGGAGTGTTCAGACAGGGCTCTGTGGTGACCAGTTCTCATTGTAGGTCAGCTTTTTTGGAATGCTCTCAGGATTTGTTTGGTTTAAGAAGAAGACACTTCTGGAATGGCTGCTGTATGGGCATTAACAAGGCATAATAGTCCTTGGTTTCCTTTTGTTATTTTTAGTGTTGGTATTAAGTGTCGCAGCAAAAAAGGATATTTAGATAAAGGGCATTGCCTGAGTGTTCTTTGAGTTCCAGGTGCTCGGAAGCAGGGCATTTGTACTGGGAAGCTGTTACTAACCACCCTGGAAACGAGGTCTTGAATGAGCCAACCACACCTCGTGTTTCATCCATTGTCTTCCTCTGGGGAGCACAACACTTTATAAACATTAACTCTTTTTCCCTCTGGGCACCTCCACTTAAAAGGTAAATACGACTGAAGGCTCTTTCTTCTCCAATATAGATGAGGAAACGTCAGCCCAGAGAGGGAAATTACTGGATCCGAGGAAGGGGAGGCGTTCGTGGCCTGGGGTGTTTGGAGTCCACACAGTGGACCAGGCAGCCTGGTGGCCGCTGGCACCCAGGAGCCGCCCCTTTCTGCTTCCCGGAGGCGGGCGGGGGTTGGGCCCTCTGTCGCGCGTGGAATGTGAAAGGCTGCGGAGAGGAGCAGCTGTTCTTCAACGCTCTGTGCTCCTCTCAAAGGAGGGAGAAATCAATACACACTTTCTCCTACTGGCGCTGGCGGCGCTCGGCCTCCTCGTCCTCACCCAGCTCTCTGTCCTGCAGGGGAGGCACAGCCGGGCAGCAAAACAGAGTCACCAGCTTCCGGGGGCAGAAACGCAAACCACTCATTTTGCACGGAGCAGCCAGGCTTTTAAAAACCAGTCCCATAACTGGCTGAGGTCATCAGATTGCTGACTTCAGCGACTAGCTGGTGAACCGAGGCGCGTGGGTGGGGGGTGGCCCTGTTGCAGACACCCGGAAGCTGAGGGCTCCTGGGCACTCCTCCTGGGGATAGGTGCCCTGGCAGGTGTCTGGGAGAAACCTTTTTTCCAAATTTCTCTCCTCTGATTTACGGAGGAGAGGAGGAAGTTCTTTGAAGGAAACCATTAAAAACCAAGACAGAGTGACAGGTGGAGGGCCTCAGTTTGCATTCTATCACTTAATGTAAGTGAACTGTCCAGACAAGATCCCTATCTCAGGGAGGATTTTAGTTTTTAATCAGAAAATGTGGTGTTTGCACCTATACCTTTGTTGCTTCCTGCCATTAAACAGTTAAATGTTGGACATGAATAACAGAGAATCTGCTGCCATGATTAACAAAGGTAGTTTGGGTGGTAGAATCGCCCTGAGGGCCTGGTGCCGTCAGTGGCCAGTTTATTGGAGTTGGACGCAGTGCCAAGGTGGGGATGTGGGCACTCCGGCTGTAGGCGGCTTTTGCACCCAGGAGACCGGCAGGGCTGAGAGCGTGGATGCGTTGGCCAGGGGAGGGGTCGAGAGAGAAGGGAGGAGGGCCTAGAACAGAACCCAGGAGAAGGGCTATGGGAGGAAGATAAAAAAGACCAAAAGGGCAGAGCAGAAACGGGACAGGGTCAGTCGCACCCTGGGGGGAGCGTGTGGATGGTGACCTTTGTGTCCTGCAGGCTGAGCCGAGCCCGGGGCACGGCCGCCCAGAGTTGCTGCCGGTGTTTGTGTGCTCAGTAGTTGCTGCTTTTATGTTCGGATTAAGACTGGGTATTTTTGGTAAAGTAAATCCTCCAGTATATCACCAGAAGTAATGGAATGCCTCGCTGAAACTCTGTGGGTTGAGGACAGATACCCTTGTTAATTTCTGTGTGTTTTGACCCCCTCAGAGTAGCCTTAAACTGGAGCTGAGAGAATCGTCATACGCCGGCCCCCGTCCGGTCCTGGGTCGTTGGGCAGCGTTCCTGATAGGGATACAAATGTAACTCAGTGTCAGCCTCCCTTTCCGTGGGGTTGAAGGAAGTGATTCACATCTAAGCAGCGAAGCATCCCCTGGCTTTTAACAGGAGCTGTTAGAGGGGCTGCTGTTTGGACAAGGAGCTTCATCTTCCTGAAGCCAGCAGTCACAAAGCTGTAAACACAACACCGGCCAACTCTATTGCCAGCATCGCGGGGGCTTGGCGTTAATATTAAACATCGCCAGCAAGGCAGAGAGCTCCGCAGCCCAGCCACAGAATAAAAATAAATAAAAGTAAAGAGAAGACCCCGCGAAAAGCGGTGAGATGATTTGTCGTCTTTCCTTTGTGAGGCCATTTGTCTTCTCTCGCGTCAAATCTGTTATAAAACAGTCAAACTGTGAAAGTGGAAATCATCCCAGGAATATGGAATATTAATGCACAGGAGAGGAGGCGACATCCCTTTTGTCAACAGTCCCTCCCACCCCCCCTCTACTTTTTTGCAAGACCCACCAAGGTAAATTATTTTTCTTTAAAAGAATTTGAACGACTTGAAACTAGTGGTAGGGGTGATGGAAGTTTCCAGTGTTTTTCTTCCTCGTGTAAGTGGAGTGAATTTGTTAACTGGCTTGGGAGCAAGGAGGGAGCGCGAGTGGGGAGAAAACCTTTACAGATTCACCCCTCGCTCCCTCTCACCTCTCCTTCCTCCTCCCAGCCGTTCAGTTCCTTTGTTTGGGGCCTGAACCTGCATCTTTGAACATTTATAAATCTTGAGTCCGTCTGATCTTTAGGAGACGGGCCAGAGGCCGTGTCATCATCTGTAATTTAAAGCTGTAGGGCTAAAAGCATTTGCAGAGGTGTGAAGGACCTGGTTCTGACCTGACCAAAGGAGCGAAATGGAACAGACCCTCCCGAGTCTCCTTCAAGCGCTGGGGAGGATGGCGAGGAGAGCAGGCGCTCCAGGTAATTTATGGCCACAGTTTGCTGGGAGCCTTGCTAGTTGCCTGGTCCGCTGAGAAACGCGTCGTGTGCTGCCACCTTGTGGCAGATTTGGGCAGCTGCGGTGGGCTGCCTTGGAGCTTGTGAAGAGTCAATCGAGCCCGGTTGTGATGGGAGATTGGCCTTGGGTCCAGATTTAGGTAATCAGTGATAGGTGAGGGCATTCTCTGAGTCACTACTACTTTGCTAACTTGATCCTGTTAAGAAATAACACCTCAGTAAGAGAAGGTCGCTTTCCTCTCTTTTCACGTTTCTTGGTTGTGTGTGTGTGTGTGTGTGATTTTTTGGTACGCAGTCGTGCTGGCGTTTCGGGAAAGAAGCCCGAGACCCACCTTTTGTTCAACGCTGGCCTTTCGGCTGCACTCCAGACTTGTGAGTTTTCTGCTCGTCGTTTCTTTTCACGTTGTCCTACGTGATGCTCCCTCTTTACAGGACGTACTTCTTTCTGTCCCTTTGCCTGCGTCGTCTTCCTCACAACGCAGGCTCCCTGAGAGATGAAGGCCCGGAGGGTGGGACCTGCCTCTGATCCTGCTGCTGTGATGTGCGCGCGGCCCCCAGGAGCGCAGGGCAGCCTCCTGCCATCTGGACCAATATAGTTCCCCTCTTAGGTCACAGAAACAGTTCTCAGGCATCTTCCTCTCGCCTGTAAAGTCTCTGATACAGAGTAGAATGGATTGGGGTCAGAGGAGCAGAAGGAGTGAAAGATTAAGGGAGGTGCCGTCTCATCTCTAGTATTTGGGGGGCAGACCTCAAAGCAGCCAGAAGGTTAGGTTGGGAGGACCCCTTGGTTTGGTGCCAAGGGATGACTGGCAAGATATCTTTTTCAGTTGGCACTTGGGATGCCCTGGGCACGTTGTCAGGCAGAACAGAGAGGCTAGAAGCTCTGTGAGGGCAGGAAAGGACGGGCGGAGGACAGAGGAGGTGGTAGCGCTGGCCCCGCACACCTGGGCCGCCTGGACTGTCCAGACACGTGGGTGTGGGCTCGGAGAGCGAGGGCCTCCCCGTCAGCTCTTCGGCAACCTGGAGGGCTCCGAGGGGTTCCGCCAGGCCAGCAGGAGAAGTCCAGCTCTGTCATAGCGGGAATGGAGTGAACTGTTTCTTTTCACCCAGAAGAGACCAGATTTAGTCAGGGGAAGGCAGCCGTGGTTGAAATGCTGCCACGGGGAGGATCAAGGAGCTGTCTGTCCTGGCTCTGGAGGACTGGGCTGTGGGAGGGGTCCCACAGCAGCAGAGGGGCGCCCGGCGAGAGGGAGGACACTGCCACCTCTCCGAGCGGAGGGGACTGTCCAGACAGAGTTACCTGATACGTTCACCTTCCCCACGCAGGTTCTGCAGCGTCATTCTTGTCTCTGTAATCCTACGGAAACCTAGCAGAGCAAATAGGCATTCCTGTGTATTTTATGAATTTATTATACCTTTGTGTTATACTTTGAGGCCAGGGACCATCCTCACCTAATACACATTTATAAGCTTCTGCCGCACTAATAAGTAAAATGTTTTCCGAACACAAACGTGAAAAAACATGCATCAGTAACATTGCCAATGATTTTTAAAAGTACATCTGCAGTCAGCAACCACAGTGGTCAGTGTGAGTTTCTGTTCTTGCTGTGTCTGTACCGACTCACAGGGATTCGGGTTTCGTCGAGGTTCTGCTGGACACGAGTGCTGCTGGAATGGAGCCCTTCGTCTCACTTTCCCTTTGTGTATTTCGTCACCCTTGGATTCTCAAATGTATGCCTAAGACATCAAGTTCCGCAGAAGCACGCGGCACAGGGCCCTCGGGTGTGCAGGGAAGGGGAGGGGATTATGGGGGAGGGAGGGCCCCCCCCCCGCACACTCTGGGATGCATCTTGTATATTTAGGGAGGACAACCCCCCCACCCCCCCAGTGAAGTAACTAATGAACAATCTCAAATTAATCAAGGACAAATTCTGTGTATAGTTTTAATCAGGAAAGTAGCGATATTGTTTCTACGGGCACACGCTGAAATCCCTGCATATCGTACTTGCTTGGAGAATGGGATGTACTTTTGGAGGCTGTGCAGGTTTCTTTAGGGAGTGGTGGCCTGGCTGCTTTCTCCCTGCTGTCTGCTCGCCTTTGGCCACAGGGTGCAGCTTGGGGGAGTCCGGGCCTGAGGAGGGGGAGGAGGAGCGGGGTGTCTGGGGCGAGGCCTGCGCGGCTCCTGCAGTCCCACGCGCCGCCCCCCCGCCGCACATATCCTCTGCAGGGTTCAGGTGCTCCTTTGTACTGTTTGCCCTGATGATGGCGTGAAAGCCCCTGGTCTGTGTCGCGGTCAGTGAGGAGTGCGCGTGGCTGGACGGCACCGTGACGCACGTCCACCCGTGTTTTGTTTAGTGCTGCTTCAAACCTCGCCCGCCACTCAAGTGATGGCATCTCACAGCCAGCTCTACTGGGCGCACTTAAGTCTCTTCACAAGAGTCACATGATAAATAAGCCGAATCCCAGTACACACGCACACGCACGCACACTCTCTCTGTCTTTATGGAAGATGGCTGCTAATCCATGATCATTTTTTTCCAGAAACAGGTTTTATGATAATATAGTAAAAATATTAAATTAGAAAATGCCTCACTAAGGGTTATAAAACCCTACTACATTAGAGATAGGTAATTATCCCCTCTATAGCCTAAATGACAGTTTAAAAGAAATAAAAATGTTAGTGCTCATTACTTGCTTTTGTAGGTTGCAATAAAGGGTGAGTTAAATTTTAATTCAAGGAAGAGCCCCTGCTATCGACCTTCTACCTTAGGTCCAAGTCCTGTTAATTACTCTGTAGGTTATTCTCCTGCATGATACCCACATTAATACATTTTCTACAGTGGACATTCCCACTGGCCATTGAGGCCAGGAGTGTGGGGGGAGGGTGACCGAGGGGGGAAGGCATTTCCGCTCAGTGATTCCAATCTTGATTCTTAATGTGATAGGGAGCAGGAATTATATATTTAAAAACCCAACTTCATTATGCATAGCCTTAAGGGGACCTCAAGTATTAAACTGTACACTTACCCTGGAGAATCGGATGGAGATGAGGTTAACCTGAAGGACTGATAGTTTAGCTTCTCTGGGTGGCTCAGTCCCGGTCAGGAAGGGTGCTGCAGGGGAAAATGCTTTGTGCAGCAGAAGGCAGTCCGACCCTCTGTCCCAGGGTGGCTTTTCATTACCTAGTTCTGTTTTTAGTTTTGTGTTCCTGCCTTGGGATGGGATAGGGATATGGACGCATCCTGTTTCTTTCCAGGTGCCTTCCTCCCCCCTGCGCACTGGCCCCAGGTCTAGCATCTGCCTGGGTTTGGGGCAACGGTCAGGACACCCTCCGCCTCAGTCTTCCTCCTGGGCCGTGCAGAGATCGTCCCACCGGAAAGGAGACACAGAGAGGTGGCAGGAATCCAATTTCCAGCTCTTTCCTGAGAGGCTCTCAGCAGCCCTGCCTGAGAGCCTGCCCGAGCTGGAGCTGCCAGTTCTCCTTCTCCCTCGCCGTTGGCGGTTGTCCTCTCCAGACACGAAGCCCCTCCTTACCCTGACATGGGACGTTACTCTGGAGTGGGGAACCTCACAAAAGGACTGGTGAAAATACGGTATAGGGATTGCGACGGGCCGTGACCCAGGAAATTTCTGCCCTGCCGGTCAGGTGGCTTCCAGGTCCTTATTCTCAGCAAAATTGCAGGAGAACCTGATTGAGTTGTCAGCTGGTAGATCATTAAAACGAAGTTTTGGTAGATCACTGTGATTGGGGGGGTGGTTAATTCAGAAGGACGTAAAAGAATTGAGTATCCTTGCTATAACAAAACTCTCCCATTCCCACGTCTGCTTGTTGGTGTGGCAAGGTTTCTCATCACTTCTGTCTGCAGAAACTAAAAAATAGGAGTAGAATTGGTGCTGAGCCCTCTTTCATTCTAGCAATAAATTATATTCATCCATGGAACGGGAATGGAGGGGAAAGCCTCATCCATATCACTGAGAGATAATTTCCAGTAACATTTTACATATTTATGTATATTAACATGTTACCAAAATTATACTACATTTTATTATATTGTTATTGTATATATCCGTTGTATCCTAATAATAATTGTAATGATAACACAATCCAGAAGTAATTTTTTAAAATTACTTAGAGCCTTATGGTCCCAAGAAATTAAAATATTTCAACTTTTCAAATTTCAAAAAGTGTTTCAATTTGCATACTTATTTTTGTGGCCAAGAAGTATGATAGTGTGATCCATAAAAGACTTTCAAGCATAAAACAATTAGGACAAAAATCTGTAGGGAAAAATCAAATGGAAATACAAGTTTAAAAAGAGAAAGATGCTATACATTTTCCAAATTAAAGAGTTTGTTTATGGGTTGTTTAAGTGAGTGGTGACATCAGATCAGTATGGCATATAGATTCCACTGGGCATATTACAAAAGGGATGTGAGAGTTATTTTAAGGGTTGGTGGTCACAGATTGGTGGTAATGATATCCTTCGTGACTATTACCTTCATCAAGAAAAATTTTATATGTCAACGTAAAAATGTGTGCAGGGGCTGCGGGATTTTGTAGAGTTCTGTTAGGGGCTACGCAGAGAGGCTCGAGGACCAGACCCTGGACCCCACCCTTCGTGGCCGTGGTTTTCCCAGCTCTGTCCCCAGCGGGTCCTCCGCAGGGAAAAAGCAGGGCTGGGGCCTAGCTGAGCAGCCGGAGTCTGGGGGTCTTCATCCTGGTGGTGCTCCTGGACCCCAGGAGGGTCTGCTTTGTCCATCTCTAGAGTCCTTAGAGTTGGGGCTGAGGGGGATGGAGGCGGGGGAAGAGGAGACGGGAACAGAACAGTCGCTTAGGAGGCTGGCACCGCATTCTGGGTAAGAGACGGTAAGATCTGAAATCATGGAGCCTGGAGGAGCAGGGAAGTTTGAGAGACTTTGAACTGATTGGTGGTCATGGGTGAGGAAGACTTAAAGTTGAAATTGCTTGGGGATTCTTAGATTGGAATAATCCCTTACTCATATTTTCTCTCTTTTCTGTAAAAATATTTTAAGAACCCAGACCACTCAGCTTTCCAAGTTGCTTTGCCATGAACAGCTAGCTGCATGTTTGTCAGCTTTGCCCACCTGAGTGTGAAATGATGTTCTATCAAAACATGGGTTTCAGCATTTCCCTCTCTGCTCCTGACACGTGAACCCTGCTGCGGGCAGTAACTGCCGCCTTCGCCCAGGCGGTTTGCTGATGTCACCGCGCGGAGAGGAAGCATTTGCTCAGTGGTAATGATGGGGTCTGCTGCAGGCGAGCACGGCGAGGCTGCGAAGGGATGATTGTGAAGGGCTAAATGGCATGGCGCCTCTGCAGCTCCCTCTCATCAGATGTCGCAGCCTTAAAGCCACACTGTCCTCTTTGTCATGGCGACTCTCCCCTTAACACCATTTAATTTCTTTGTGGAAATGGCTAGAGAGACTTGTACTTTTTGGCAAGTAGGCAGGCCATCGCGTGATAAAGTGACGCCTGGGCAGGGCATCGCTGTCCTTTATGTGATGGAGCTGGTGATTTGGCAGCCACTGCCTCTGGAAGGGAGGCTGCCTGCCTCTCATTTGCATGTGGTCTGAAGCTGCCTTCCGCCTTAGTACGCACATGTCCGGGGCCTGGCCAAGGCCGAGCCAGGCAGATGTGTACAGCTCAGGAACAAAAGAGACCCTGGAGCTCCGGGTGAACCTGCATCCTTTGTTTATAGGTCCAGGGGCACCATGGTTGGCTGAGGGCACCAGCAAATTCTTGCAATAAAATTCCTATAATAATACAGGAGACCCACTGTTTTCTGGCTGCACTTTCCCTGCCTGCCACGTGGTCCCCAGCATGATAATATTTGTTTATATCCATGGCTTCTGCGGTTCCTTCTTTAAGACTTTTCCCTTTCAAAAAGTTTCAATATGCTATTCCTATTGCTGGGTTTTCTAATTATAATGTCTCTTTTGGTACACACCACTATAGTAAGGTGACTTCAAAAACACTTGTAAGTTTTTGTGTTGAAGTCTGGCTGGACCAAAAATAGCTGTTTGAAGGGTGGGGCTTTTTTGTCTTCTGTTTTGTTTTGAAAATCAGATTTGCTGATGATGACTCTCAGATGATGAGAGCAGTTCTGTTAGGAAAAGCCTGTTTTCCTAACGAGGAGGGCAGGCTGTAGATCTTGAAAACATAAGCAGAGCAGGCACAGCTTTCTCCGAGGTCGAGGTCGTTTACTTGCTGGTCCATGGCCTTCGCCCAGGTGCCTGCCCTCCTTCCCCGAGGGCACGGGCGTGGTCCCTGCCTCCCTGTGGGCTTGACCTGCTTGGACCCTCCTGGCTCCTGGCATCTCCACAGGGAGACTCTGCCCTCCATCCAGGGAAGTGTTCTGGAGCTGCGGGCTCGGTGCTGGTGCTGGGAGGGCCTCGCCCACCCCGACAGGTGCTTTTGGCCAGGTGGTGGTGGAAACAGGTGGCAAGTGGTCATTTACTTCATTTTCAGGGACGCAAGACCCTGGCATGTTAGGATTTTTTTTTTAACGTCAGACCCAGCTTTAGAAATAAATGAGCCAATCGAATTATTTATTAGATGGAGAATAGCGGAAGGGCCGGGGTATGGGGAAGAGCCTTGGTGCCCGAGCAGCTGCACGTGTGCTGGTAATTGGAATCTTGTTGCTGGGTCATTTTCATTGTTTTTCAAGTACTGCCAAGTCCAAGAAAATGTATGAAAACTGAATTATATCCCCTGCATCCCATGTCTGATTGAATCCTCCTCCTCATGTGGCAGTCTCATACATCCTATTAAAATATTCAATCTTGTTTTCGTACTTGAAGAGCCTGTGTGTAAAGGGCAAACTTATAGAAAACTCGTTCCCTGGAGACAGGGTATCCAGCCACTCTGGACTATTTACATATTCTGCTGTTTGGCCGCTTCTAGGTTCGTGCCCTCCTTCGTATTTGTGAATAAGAGCTGTGGGATGCATTTTTAATTATGTGGCTGTGTTTCCAATTGAAGAATCAGACTGGGGTATTTCCCAGCTTCTTGGTTCTTTTTTAACCTTGAAAAGTTAACCAACGCGTTAACCAGTTTGTTTCGTTTGTCTTCCAGGACAGAGCTGTATCGATCTCTTTTTGGCCAACTCAACCCCCCTGACGAAGGCCACAGGGACTGATGGCGCCCATCTCCCTGTGGCCCGGGGCCTGGGGCAGGACCTCCGCACACCCAGCCCCACAGAGAGGAACTCGGGAAATCCCGGGAACGTGTGCTGTTCAGAACACGGGCCTGACAAGTGCCTGGAAACCTGGAATCCAGCATCTGTGTCACTGGTGCGTCCGTGTGCAAAGGGCTCGCCCCCCCACGGCCTTGAACCACCACAAATAAAGAGTGTTTTTACAGTCGCCGCCACTGCCACACTCGATTCCTTAAGCAGCACAGAGTGAGTGATGTAGCGTTCCCGCAGGGTGACAGGTTCTTTGGGGGGGGTTTCATTGTTTTCCCAGCCAAATGGCCTTCTTTCAAAATATAAAATACTTCATGGAAGGAATAATCCTAGGGTAGATGTGGCTTTCGGGGTGAGTTGTGTTTAGCGACTGATCGTGGCTGTGAGGAGCAGGGAGCCCCCCAAAACCTGTCAGCTGTGCCCCGGAGGCGTTGGAGCTTGGAGGCATCTGCCTATTTGTTGCTAAATACAAATCTCTGACTTCTTGTTTCCTCTTTTCACCCATAAAGATTCTTCCAGAGTCCTTTTCCATTCTCACCATTCCTAAATCACTTTATTGAGATTAGCTCTGGTGTAAATCTAGCAGGGGGAAATGATTCACTTGTTTTTCATCCAAAGGTCAAAAGCTGGAAATTAAATCCCCATAAGGGGGATTTATTGGCCTGCTGTGGTCAGTATGCAATGAGCCGATCTTGCATAAGTAATGTGTGCTGCCCGCACTCAAGGCCGACCGTCTCCTGGGTCCTTTGCCCAAATCTGTATTTTGAGCTATGGAATTAAAGGAATGTTGCGTACAGGCAGCTGAGGGCAGTTGTAGTTAATAACTAGTCATTGTTTTTAGAGTCAGGTTTTGGTATTGTTTTAAAATGTCAAAATCAAGTGACAGATTTTTGTGCCCAGGAATCCCACGTGTCATTGACGTGGTGTCTGGGGACTGCGACACAGCGCCTAGAGGCTGGGCTCCAAACCAAGTGAGTCTGGAATGTAATCTGCATCACAGTTTAGTATTAACATCTGAGTGTGTCTGCTGGGCTCGGACGGGGCATATGGGGGGAGGAGGATTTCTCCATCTCACGTTAATTGGACCTTGGTACATCCTGATCTCTTTTTCTTGTCTTGGTAAGTTAACCTCTTGGGCTTGATTGTCAGGGAAACGTTTAATTTTCAGTGTGTCTCCAGTTACCTAAAAGATCACTCAATGGAAATAGAAGATTTCCCCCACAGTCACTCCCTTCACCGTGATCACTTTTTAAAATATAGACCATCCAACCCCATCCATCTAGCCTGAGGATCCTGGATAAACCCACGTTAGAACAGCAAGTAAGTAACCTCTTAACCCGGCACTTCCCGTGAGCATGATGCAGACCCACGATTCCTAAAGAGATGGAACCTTTGTCACAGTCACTCTCTACCTGATGAAGAAAAAAATTTAAGCAGGTACTTCAAAATATTTGGAGTCCATCATGTTTAATTAAAATGAATTAAAATCAGGAGAGATGAGAAAGAACGGATAGAATTTTCAGTAAAGGGAGGCTTGCATTTTAAAATTCAGAGGACCACCCTCCTTCCAGCCAAGAATAAATTGGAAACTATTTTAATTGACACGGATACTGCAATTCAACTGTTACTAGAAAGACAGATTAGTTGATTGATTTGCATTTTAATAAAACGAATACTTTACATTTTGGTGGCTAATGCTGATTTTGAAATGAGTTGAGAACTGTTATCAAGAGTTTCAATCCAGGGCCCTTTTTCAGTGTTGACTGAAGCATTCCTCCCTTTTGTGCGGAGTTGGCTTATTTTCTTTTTGTCCAGTTGACTCCTTCACGCATGACCCTCCTAAACCACAGCCCCTGAAGACACCATCAGAGCAGTGAGGAAACCGCAGGGCCCACCCAGCCCAGGTTTGCACCCGGGGCCGGAAGCAGGCCGTGGGCTTTGCCCTTCGGGATAGAGAAGTTAAGGCTGGTTTCTCGTCTTGGTTTATTTTACGTCAAAAATTAATTACAGAAAAGTGGAAGGAACAAATGGAAATAAGACTCGGCTGTAGCTCCACCACTGAGCAGGATCCCCTTCTTGGAGTTGACCTGTATTCCTCCGTAGCCCTCTTCAGTATAGATGCTGTGATACCCAGTAGACTCCTCTCTGCGGGGAGGGCCCAGGGAGCAGTGTGCAGGTGCAGGTGGAAGACTTCGCTTTTCCTTCTGGACTGTTTGAAATGTTACCCTTTTAAAAACAGTAAAAACAAAATGTCCGTGCAGCATGTCCCCCTCCGCATAACACACAAGCGTTGTTGAGAACCAGTGGTACATTGTATTCTGCATTTTAATACTAATAGTAGAGGGGAAGGTTGTTTCCACGTTTTTGCAGATCTCATTGAAGTATTTTAACTGCTAACTAATAATTCCATTGGGGGCATGTCTCTTCAGTACTGAACCAGATCCCCTCTTGTTGAACACTTAAATTGTTATAATTATTTGCTATTATGAATAATGTTATAGGAAAATATTTGTGCATGAAGCTTGTTTGTTGTCTTTTTAAATTATTGGGTTTTTTGGCATAGATTTTTGGGAGTAAAGTGAACCAAGTGAAAGAGTCCAAATATTTCAAAGGCTCTTGGTCCGTATGACGGAGGCTTGTTTTAGGGCCCGTGCACTTCTCACCTGCCCTAGGCTGGACCATCTGCAACAAAGGGTGTTGAAAGGCAGAGAGGAGGTTGGCCCTGGAGTCTGATCCTGTCGTTTATTTCTTGCTCCCCAGGGAACCCTTCAAATCAGCATCCTCCTCTGGGAGGATTAAAGAGCTGCTGCCTGTAATGTGCTTTGAGATGCTCCAATGAAAGATGGTGGACAAATAGGAAGTGACACCATCCTCTCCCTCCCCGACCCTCCTATCTGTTTTCTGGCTGCTAGATCGCATATAATTTTCTCTCCACTCTCCCCACTGGTTTTCATGCTCTTGCTACTTTCAATGCCTTCATCCTGGGGATCTCTCTGGTGGGTTTTCCTTGCCTTGTATGGGTTTACGTTCCTCCCCATACTGTCTTTGGTGCGTAGGCATTCTTTCCAGGTCACCGACCAAGAACGCTTGTTGAGCATCATTTGGAAACCCTGAGAGCCAACAGAACACCAGAGAAAGCCAGCTCCGACCAGTTCAGCAACAGACACTGCATCTCCAGTTTGGAAAAGTAGTTTCCTTTTAGTGGTTGAGTTTCCTGGTCTCCGCATATGACTTCTCCAAGATGATTGCCTCTTTATCTCTTACCATTTCATCCAAAGGGAGCTGAGTTTGAGGCTCAATGGATCCAAATGGGACATTCGTCAATCTTCACCACCACGGAGGGGTCACTGTGTACGTGGGACACCAAGATCTGTGTCTCCCTGGGCCAGGCTCACAGGTGAGGCAGCTACATCTCAGCAAAACTAGAGAGAGTAGAGGTAAAGGGTGTCACGGAGAAGCCGGAGGCTGCGGCTGCAGAAACGTGGGTGTTCTGTTGCCAGGGCAGCTTGCGCCCGTCTGCTGACACCCTGATAGGCTACCCTGTGCACATGGCGTTCAAGAAAGGCAAATACAAGCAGTGAGCCTTGTCTAAAGTGAATGAACCTTGTTTTCTGCATCTGAGTTTGTTTTTACTTTTTGATTTATGTGTGTGTTTGTGTACCGGGGTGGGGGGGGGCAGTTGTGCTAGGCATTAAGTTGAGTTTGCCTTGGTCATTCTTTTTTTGTTTGTTTAAATCTTATCTACCTCATTTCCTTTTTTTGCTTTGTCTTTCTTCATAACATTTCAAAAATAATTGCCAGTAATTTGGTAAGTTCATTAACTAATTCTTACGTCCAGGGGATCCATATCACCCTGCTGATTTGTGTATGTTCAGTTTGTCCCACAGCTGTATTGATGCAGCCCTCGTTACCTGCTCCTTGTCTGGAGAGGAGGGGAGTGGTGCAAATGCAGAGTGAGTATGCCGTATCTAACTTCGTTTTTCTTGCATATCTGTAGATTTCCTTTACCAGGCCTTCCTTGCCCATCCTGTGGGGTCTGTTAATAATGTCATCGCCTCAGCGGCATTTATATTCCTGAGAAGTTTGCTTGGTTTATTTCCTTGGTTCAGGGTTCTCGTTTCATTTGTTGAGGTCAAGGACACTGAATTCTCAGAAAAGAGAATTTAAAAGAACGTAGAGAGGAAAAAAAAATCCCACATTACCGATAGGGTAGAAAAAGAATATAAGGTCCCCAATAGGCACGGTGACAGTGACACATTAAGATTCCTGCCCACCCTCCTCCATCCCTGTCTTCCTCTTTATGGCTGGGCTGGAAAGGAGCTCAGGCTGCCCTCGGCCGGCAGGCTCCCCACCACGTGGTGCTGGCTGCTTCTGCCGCCCTCATCTACCCTCCCCGAGGTGTTTAGGGGTGTGTTACCCGGCTCTCACAGAGACTTGGGGACACAGAATTCATCCTTGAGGGGGCTGATGTGACATTCTGAGTCAAGGACAGATTTGAACAGAAGGTGGCGTAGTGGCAAGAACCTTGGATCAGAACTCAGAGCTGCCAGGGTGTGACCTTGAGGACGTCTTTTGACCTCTGGGGCTCAGAGGTCCTCCTCAGTACTGTGAGGGTCAGCCACGGTGGTTCCTGAGGACCTCCTCGTCCTAAAGCAGCTGTTTCTATGGAAAGGCAGCTTGGGTCTAGCACCGATGCAGGAATGTTTTTCCCATCCATTCATTCAGGTATGTGTTGACCTCCTGCTTTGTGGCAGGCGCTGGGGGAGGTTTACAGAGCACAGGGTTGTTTGGGCAAGTGACCTGGTCTCTAGTGGGGCTCTGTTCCCCTCTTCAGTCGAGTGAGTCCTGAATCCTCTAACTTCGGTCTGATCAGACCCATTACCTGCGCTGGAGTTGCCTCTTAATCCTGGCGGGACTCCTGGCAGCCCAGGCTCTGGCCGTTTTTCAGGCTCAGCATCACTCTCCCAGGGCTCCGGTTCTACAGGGCGAGAGCTCGGCCTGGCAGGAGGTCAGCAGCCCTGGTGCTCGTGGGCTTCCAGGAGCCCGCAGACCCCGGGATGGCCAGGGGCGTTAGTACACAGGTGGGGCTGACGCTGAGCGCCCCGCACCTAGGCCGCTGCTCGGTGGCTCCCGCGCCTCCACTGTGAGGGCGGCTCCGGGCTCTAGGGCTGCTTCCTGCGCCCTCGTGGACAGCCGCCTTCCCCTCTTCCCCTCCTGGGGAGCCTCTTCTAACCCCAGGCGCGTCCAGAGGGTCTAGGCCACAGCTGTCCAGTAGCACGTCCGGGGATGATGGGAGCCCAGGCCAGTCAGTAGTCACCAGCCACGTGTGGCTTTTGAGCCCTTGCAGCGTGGCTGGGGCTACCGGCTTGGCTAGATGAGGCCGATGCGGGTACTTCCCAGCCTTTCACAAGTCACCAAACGCCAGAGCTGGAGCCGGGTAAGTGCTAACAGGTGGGGCGGCGAGAGCTGCCGCTGTCCCGAGGCCGAAGGGCCCAGCCGGGTCGGGGGCCCTGCTCCAGGCTCGGGCGGCGGCCCAGAGTGTGAACTGGGGCTCACGAGGGGGCAGGAAGCGAGGGGTTTCCCGCCTCGGTGCCCAGCGTGGCCGAGGGGAGCCTGGGAGCGAACCCGGCCCCACTCTCCTCCTGAGGGTTTAGGCCGGGAACGGACCCCCTGAGGCCAGAAAATTATTTTCCAGTTTGACTCTTGTGTCCTTTAAAGTTGTAGCGCACTGCACTTGGTTTCAAGAGCTAAACGTAAGGCTAATGCGGAACACTTTCCATGTGATAACTCCGAGTTCATATTGTTGGGGGAGATAAGCCGTAGGAGCAGGTGCTTTTGAATTCACTTATCGGCGTTCGCGCAGCCTCCGCGCCGCCTCGCCCCCCACCTGGGCGCTGTGATGTTCCGGGAGGGTCTCGGCAGCGGAGGCTTTTCATCTGCCGACCTCGCTGCTAAGGTCAGGCCTTTGTTCGCGGCGGGAGCGCGGGCCCAGGTGTGCGCCGGCCGGAGGGGAGGGGAGGGGAGGCGAGGCGAGGCGAGGCGAGGCGAGGGGAGGGGAGGGAGCGCAGCCCTGCGGAGAGTCTGCGTGTTAAGCTCACATCCTGGTCTTCGTGGAGGAGGGTAAGGAGACGAATGCAATGCCTAGTTCTCAGTTATGTAATTAAACCGAGATGTGCCTTTCTGAAGGAACAAAAAGAGGCCAAGGACAGCTTAATTGAAACCTTAAGATTGCTTCTCCAGGAGTGGCCCGAGCAAGCGGGCCGAGGCAGACTGTCACCGTCTGGCTGGCGGGCCACGTGACCCCGCAGGTGCCGTCCACGCGGGGCGGGGGGGTGGGGGTCGTTTGGCACCGGAGCCTCCGCTTCCTGGGAGGATGAGCCTTTGGTTCCTCGGGTCCCAACGGGGAGGTCCACACGGGAACTGGCCGCGCTGATGCCGCCTGGGCTCGGCGCTGACCCTCCTGTCGCCCTGTGGGTCCCTAAATAGCAGTGCCTTGCAGCTCCCCCCGACCGGTCTCGAGGGCCTTTAAAAGGCACGCGTCTCTCAGCGAGGCCGTCGGCCAGGCCGGCTGTTACGAAGTCGTTCATTACCAGATAAGTGACGGCGAAACAGTGACGCTTTATTAACTGCAGACAGGGCTGCTCCTGAGAACCCAGGCGTGCGCTCTTGATACCTGTTTATCTACTTGCTCCGGACTGGAAGGACTCTCCTCCTCTCTCCTTCCCTCTCCCCCACCCCCAGAAGAGAATTTCCACTTTAAGACAAACAACTTCATTTACAAGTGTGTCTCTAATTAGCTGCAGAATTAGGAAAGCTGAGTTTTCCCCCATAGATTGGCTAAACCCTCGAGGGAGACTGGTGGGATAGAGAGAATCGCATTTCCAATTATTTTGTTGAATTGCTAATTTAGTTATTGTGCCTGGTGTAATTGTGATGGGTATTGGGTGTGCAATTCAATTTGTTTTAAATATTTGTGGGAAGGCTGATCAGTAATGGAGCTGACCTATTTTGTGGCCCAAACTGAGAAAAAAAAAAACCTAAAACACAACACCCACAAAGATATAGTTTGTTTCCACTTTTATTCTGATCTCTCTCATCCTCTTAAGACCATTGATGCAACAAAAGGATTAAATTAAAAGATGACAGCACTTTGATCTTCTCCCTTTGAAAGCTTAACTGTCCTTGGTCACTTAACATGCAGATATTTTAGGGTGGAGTTTCAGACGCAAGGCTGGAGTTGAGAGGTTTCTGCCTCCCATAATTGCGCTTTTGTGTGTGCCTAGGCGTGGTTTCGGTGGCTGGCTTTTGTAGGCGCGTGTATCAGGCGGTGGAGGTAGTGTCTGCAGCACCCAGGGCCAAATCAGTCCAGCTCCTGGGGCTGGGAGACGCTGTGGGAAGGCAGGCAGGCACCTTCCCTCCAGGCAGCGCCGCTCGCAGGGGTCGGCGACCCGGGCAGGCCCCGCTGGTGGTTAGTTGAGCCTGTGAGCTTGTGACCAGGGTTAGGTGTGAAGTCCCCTCACTGCTGGCTGTGACGCCAGGCGGAGCTCCCTGACGGCCGGCCAAGTTCGAATTTCCCTCTTCAGGGTCTCCCCACCACTCGGCCAGCATCTGGACCAGCAGGAGTACCTGTGATGTAACATTGTTTACACGCCTGTCGGGTGCTGAGTAAATCAATCCAGCCTGGGCCTGGAGCAGGGCTGTGGCTTGTAGGGAAGAGCATCAGCTAGGGCTCTGCTGGGACTTGAGGTCACAGAAACAAAGTGCAGGATTCTGCCTGGTTATTGTGACACGTGCGTGTAAGTACCAAGTTTTGTGACGGCCAAGGTTGCTTGCAGGTGACTGGAGCCCTCACCCCCGGTGTCATCCTGCTGGGCCCCTGCCGGGTCCCAGCAAAGCCTTCTCAGACACAGGCAGGGCTTGGTTGGGTGAGATCAGGGGGTGGTAGACCAGAATAGATTTGGAGGAAAAGTAGTAATAAAATGGGTCATAGAAGCAAAATGATCCTAAAAAGATCATTTTGTAACTCGATTAACTTAGAAAGGTACCAGGGTCAGTCTCTGTGTTTAGCTGCTGAACAGAAGTTTAAACTTTATTCCTACAGGAGAGATCACCAGGGGTCTTGCTTTTCTCTCAACAAGACTTTCTCAGGGAACTGGGAGGGAAGAGCTAGTGGACGCAGCTCTGGATCTGGAGGAGGATCTGAGTCCTGTGGGAGGGTAGACAGGAGGACAGTCATTGCACAAGCGATACTGTGAGCGGAACAGAAACCACTCCCTGGGGAGTCTGCGAGGGTCTCCGCGCAGAGAACAGTGGGTGTCGGAGGAGGGGTTTGTGGAAACAGCAGCAGAGGCTGTTAGGGCAGGCTGTTGGGTGTTGGTGGTCAGGTCAGTGCACTCCTACTCCTTGCTGGTTACAGTTTTTTGCAGCTTTGATATTGAGGTGTAATTTACTTAACATAAAATTCACACATTGTAAATGTACAATTCCAGGATTTTTAGTAAGTTTGTAGAGCTGTGCTACCATCAACACACTCCATTTTTAGAACATTTCATCACCCCAGCAAATAACTTTGTGCTGGTTTGCAGTCAATCCACAGTCCCGTCCCCGCCCCAGGGCAATGGCTGATCTGCTTTCTGTAGCTATAGATGTGTCTTTTCTGGATGTTTCATTTAAATAGGATCATATTGTACAATATGTCGTCTTTGTGTGCGGCTTCTTTCACTGAGCTTAAGGTTCATCCCGCAGAGCATACGTGGTTAATTTGTTTCTTTTTGTTGCTGACTGGCGCCCAGTGTATGGATACACCATATTTTATCTATCTCTTTGCCTACTGATGACCATTTGGGTTGTTTCCAGATTTTGGCCGTTGTGTATAAAGCTGGTATAAACAATCACAAGTCTTTGTGGAACATGTTTTCATTTCTCTTGGCTGGATACCTAGGTGTGGAATTTTTTTTTTTTTTTAATTGGGGTATAGTTGCTTTACAATGTTGTGTTCGTTTCTGAATTGCTGGGTCATATGGTAAGTTTATGTTTAAGCTTCTGAGAAATGGCCAAAGTGTTTTCCCCAGTGGCTGCACCACTTTACACTCCCACCAGCAATGAGAGAGTTCCAGTTGCTCCACAGCCTCACTTCTTATTGTCTATATTGTGATTGTAGCCATATTGTAGCCATTCTAGTGAGCAGTGGGCTCTCATTGTGGCTTTAATTTCTATTTGCTTAATGGCTAGTGATGTGGAATGGCTTTTCATGTGTTTATTAGCCATTCATGTATCTGCCTTCTTTGGTGAAACGTCTTTTCAGATCTTTGGCTCATTTTTAATTGAGTTGCTTGTCTTATTACATCGTAAGAATTCTTTATATATTCTAAATACAGATTCCTTATCAGAAAATGATTTGCAAATATTTTCTCCCAGTCTGTAGTGAGCCTTTTTATTTCCTTAATGTTGTCTTCTGAGTCACAAACATTTAAACTTTTGATGTTCTAATTTACCAGTTTTTTTTTCTTTTATGGATTGTTTTTGGTGTCAGATCTAAAAAATCTTAGCGTGACCCAAGGTCATAAAGATTTTTCTCCTGCTTTCCTCAGAAGTTTTATAGTTTCAACTCTTACATTTAGGTTTATAATCCATTTTGAGTTAATTTTTGCATATGATGTGAGGGTCTAAAAATATAATTTTGCATGTGCATATCCAACTGTCCCAGTATCATTTGTTGGAAAGACTATTTTTCCCCTTGTTGAACTGCCTTAACTCCTCTGTAGAAAATCAATTGACCATAAATGTGAGGTTCTATTTGCCTGTTTTTACACCAGTGAAAGTTTTTTAATTGGATAGTTTAAGTCCTCCAAATTTTTATCAAAATCATTTTGGCTATTCTGGTCCATTGTATTTCCATGTATATTTTGGGATAAATTTGTTAATTTCTATAACAATGCCTGCTGGGATTTTGATAGGGATTACATTGAATCTATAGATCAATTTAAGGAGAATTGCCATCTTAACAATGTTGTCTTCCAATCCATGAACATGGAATATCTCATTTATTTATATTCAGTTTCTCTCGGCAGTGTTTTATAATTTTCAGTGTACACATCTTGCAGTTCTTTTGTCAAATTTATTCCTAAGTATTTTATTGTTTTTGATGATATTGTCAATGAAATGTTTTTCCTTAATTTCATTTTTGGATTGTTCCTTGCTAGTATATAGAAATGAAGTTGATTTTTTTTGGTGGTTCTAGTTTTAAAAAACGGATTCCTCCCACAGGATCATTTCATCTGTGAATAAAGACAGTTTTAATACTTTCTTTCCAATATATAAGCCTTTAATTTTTATTTACTTAGCCTATTGCACTGGCTAGAACCTCTGATACAATGCTGAGTAGAAGTGGCAAGGGTTAATATTCTTGCCTTATTCCTGATCTTAAGAGGAAAAACATTCAGTCTTTCACCATTAAGTATGACATTAGTTGAGGTTTTTCATAGATGCCCTTTGTCATGTTGAGGAAATTCCTTTCTCTTCATAGTTTGTAGAAAATTTTTATCTGGAATGGCTGTTGGATTTTACGAAATGCTTTTTCTGCATCTATTAAGATGATCATGTGGTTTTTGTTCTTTATTCTATTAATATGGTGTATTACATTAATTCATTTGGATGTTTTAACACACTTTGCAGTCCTGGGATAAATCTCACCTGGCTGTGGTGTATAATTTTTAAAAAATACGTTGCTGGGTTCAATTTGCTAGTATTTGCTAAGGATTTTTCTGTCTATCTTCATGAGAGATATTGGTCTATAGTTTTCCTTTCTTGTGATGTCTTTGTTGGCTTTGGTATCAGGATAATACTGGCCTCTAGAATGAATTGGAAAATGTTCTCTTCTGTTCTTCGAAAAAGTTTGTGAAAGATTGGTATTTCTTCCTTAAATATTTGACAGCAAATTCAGCAGTGAAATCTTCCAGGACTGGGCTTTTCTTTGTGAGAAGGTTTTTAATTACTAATTTTTTTTTTTTAACGTGTTAAAGGTCTATTCAGATTTTCTGTTTCTCCTCAAGTCAGTTTTGGAAAATTTGTGTCTTTCTAGGACATTTTATTTAAGTTGTCTAATTTGTTGACATAGAGTGGCTTATAAAATTCCTTTATAATCCTTTTAATTTCAGTACAAGGTCACTAGTAGGGTCTCCTCTTTCATTTCTGATTTTGGAAATTTTGTCTTCTCTCTTTTCATCTTGCTTGTCAATTAAAAAAATCTTTTCAAAGCACTGACTTTTGGTTTTATTAATTTTTCTCTATTTTTTTTCTATCTCATCAGTTACCACTCTAGTCTTTATTTTTTCATTAATTCTGCTCGCTTTGGGTTCAGTTTGTTCTTTTTTTCCCCCCAGTTTCTTAGGATGGAAGTTATTGATCCAAGGGCCTGTTACTGTTGAATTGTCTATTTATTCTTTTTTTTTTTCTGGCTGCATTGGGTCTTTGTTGCTGCACGCAGGCTTTCTCTAGTTGTGGCGAGCGGGGGCTACTCTTTGTTGCGGTGCGCAGGCTTCTCACTGCAGTGGCTTCTCTTGTTGCAGAGCACGGGCTCTAGGCACGTGGGCTTCAGTAGTTGCAGTACATGGGCTCAATAGTTGTGGCTCGCGGGCTCTGGAGTGCAGGCTCAGTAGTTGTGGCACACGGGCTTAGCTGCTCCATGGCATGTGGGATCTTCCTGGACCAGGGATCGAACCTGTGTCCCCTGCATTGGCAGGTGGATTCTTAACCACTGTGCCACCAGGGAAGTCCTATTCTTTTATTTACTTCTGTTAATTTTTCCCTTATGTATTTTGGGCTCTGTTTTTAGCTGTGTATACATTTATAATTGTTGTAGCTCCTAACAAATTGATGCTTTAATCATTATAATTTTTCCTCTTTGTCTCTAGTGATATTTATCTTAATGTATATTTTCTCCAGTGTTAATATAGTCACTCCAGCTCTCCTATGGTTACTGTTTATATGGTATATGGTTTTCTATACTTTGTCTTTGAATCTAAAGTGTGTTTCTTGTAGACAGCATAGAGTTGAGTTTTTTGTATCTAGTCTGACAGTCTCTGCCTTTTTTTGTGTGTGTGTGTGGTACGCGGGCCTCTCACTGTTGTGGCCTCTCCCGTTGCGGAGCACAGGCTCCGGACGCGCAGGCTCAGCGGCCATGGCTTACAGACCCAGCCGCTCCGCGGCATGTGGGAACCTCCCGAACCAGGGCACGAACCCGTGTCCCCTGCATCGGCAGGCAGACTCTCAACCACTGCGCCACCAGGGAATCCCCAAGTCTCTGCCTTTTGATTGGAGTGTTTAGTCCTTTCAAACTTAGTGTAGTTACTGATAAGTTTTTTGTCCATTTGTTCCTCCTTTATTGCCTTCTTTTGTGTCAAGTAGTATGCCATTTTAATTCCATTGTTGTATTTACTATGTATTTATTCTTTTAAAAAAATTGTGGTAAAATACTTAAATTTACTATCTTAACCATTTTAAAGTGTACAGTTCAGTAATGTTCAGTATATTCCCATTGTTGTGCAACAGATCTCCAGAACTTACTCATTTTGCAAAAACTGAAACTCTATACCCATTAAGCAATAACTCCCCATTTTCCTCTCCCTCAGCCCCTGGTAACCACCATTGTACATTCTTTTTCATGAATTTTGACTACTTTATTTTTTATTAAAAAAAAAATTTTGGCCACACCATGCGGCATGCAGGATCTTAGTTCCCCAACCAGAGATTGAGTCCGTGACCCCTACATTGGAAGGGCAGAGTGTTACCCACTGGACTACCAGGGAAACCCCTTGACTACTTTAGATATCTCATATAAATGGAATCATACTATATTTGTCTTTTTTGTGACTGGCTTATTTCACAAAGCATAATGTTCTCTGCTTTCAGTTCTTTTGGATATATATCTAGAATTGGGATTGTTGGGTCATACAGTAATTCTATTTTTAATTTTTTTGAGGAATTGCCATACTGTTTTCCATAGTGGTTGCACCATTTTACAATTTCACCAACAGTGTAAAGGGTTCTAATTTCTCTACATTTTTGCCAACACTATTTTCTGTTTTTTTGATAGAAGCCATCCTGATGGGTGTGGGGTGATACCTCGTGATTGATTTGCATTTCTCTAAAGATTAGTGATGCTGAGCATCTTTTCATGTGCTTTTTGGCCATTTGTATTTAATCTTAAGAGAAATGTCTATTCAAGTTGTATGCCCATTTTAAAATCAAGTTATTTGGGTTTTTCTGTTGTTGAATTGTAGAAGTTCTTTACATATTCTGCATATTAACCCCCTATTAGGTATATCAGTTGCATTTACTATATATTTTTAAGTTATTTTCTTAGTGGTTGTTCTAGGGATTACATTACAATCTATTTGAGATAAATACTAACTTCTGGTAAAATATAGGAATTTGTTTTTGATATAGCACAATTTTTCTTCCCCTTTGTCTAATTATCATATCACATTTATATATGCACCACAGCCTGGTGTGGAATCTCGGGTCCTCCCCGTGATGGTCATGAGGCACTGGCATTTGTCACTGTGTTCTTGTTTTTCAGTTGGGGAAAGATGTGTGGGCCCAGCTTAGATCCCATTTCCCAAAAGATGGAACCCTCGCTGTTCAATCTTTTCCTTATTACCCCAAAGTAATACTAATGAAAGCTTTAAACTTTCTTTTATTAAAAAGACTGATGAAGGAAATGGCATTCCCCAACAACAGGTGAAAGCACTGTACGTATCAGGCAGGTTCCCAGAGGCAGCCGTGGACTCTTCCCATGAATCCTGCTGACCTTCCTGAGAACCACCGACGGGTGCTGGCCGAGAGTAGGGATGGCGCCAAGTTTACACTTGGGGTCTGGTTCTCGGCTGCCTGCTTAGCGGGGAGAGAAGGCCCAAGGCCTCTGTGCCACCCAGCATCCCCCGCCCATGGAGAGCAGCAGCTGGAGGCAAAAAGCGGCACCTTCCCCCAGATCCTGAATCTCCCTTCCTGCTCCCCTTTCCAGAACATCTAGCTTAGGGTGATTCAAACTGATAAATATTTTGTAAATTGCCAAAAGCCCCCCTTTGCTTTGCTGTACATCCTAAAGAGAGACGGACCCGGCACCGAGTTTAATAGTCAGCAAAGGCTTCCCCTCCCTCCTCTCTCGTGGCCCGCGCCTTTCTTTGCAGATGTTATTCCTGCTTCAACCACATGGATTCATAGAAACTGAGGCAGAGGGCTGAAGGCACACAAGCCTGAGTGAGTTTCCTGCCCCTAGTGCCTTTTTGTGCCCAAAGTTAGTGTTCAAAAGCCATGAAGTAGCTAAATTATTCAGAGAATCTAAACCCTCTCCATAAAGGGGGCCCAAGGTGGTCTCTGAAAATGGTTTGCTATTCACTTGACCCAGAAAATGCCACAAATCATGCAAACCCAGAGGTTCAAACCTTCGTGTTCACTTCAAGACCCATGAAACTGCCCAGCCCATCAAGGACGGTATGTGGACCCGAAAACTGCCCAGGCTGGGAATGGTGTCATTTGAAGAAGCACCATGCGCCACTATCCTTATACCGGCTCTACTTTCGGCAGGGGTAGGTCTCGCCCTTACAAAGCTCCCCTACTCAGAGTGGAACCAGAGTGACGTGCTGGGCGTGGGCTAAAGTGACACACAGTGACTCATCTACAAACGTGGAGGTTTATTTCAACAAAACATGAAAAGAATACATTTGACTGAAGCTCCTTGCTCATCAGGCTGTGCGTACATCGAATGCTCAGTAAGACAAGTGAAGGCTGCTTTGTGACCGAAGTGAGCGGACAACATGGTGATCCTAGCTCAGGCGAGTCTCAGCTGATACATCGCTCACCCTCCTCCTGCCTCGGTGACCTCGTGTGTGTAATGGGCTGTGTCTCTTCCTGACTCCTCCATAGGAAAGGGCCCTGTCCAGGTAAGACCTAAAGTGAGGCGCCCTGGGGATGGGGGGGTGGTGAGCATCGCTGAGTTCTAGAGACTAAATGTATTCCTTTAATGTGTCATAATTTTGTTGGGGGCTGGGGGGAGGTAAACAAGTGTCAACCGCCCTCTGCCCCGAAGAAATGCCAGGGCAAGCACAGGGCTCCACACCACCTGTAGGTGTGTGGAATTTTATTTATTGTAGAAAAGTGTAGAGGAATTATCTGGTCAAAGGTGAATCCACGCTTACTGGGTAAGCGAACGCCAGCAACAGTGGACGTGCTTCCTGGACTGAAAATTGTTCCCCACCTTCTCCCGCCCTTCTTGGCTTGGATGGCGCTGAACCCCCGCAGCAGGGCAGCCGGGCCGAGGCTCCAGGCTCCTGGGGGCAGGTGGCAACCCATCCAGCCGCACGGTGCCCATCTGCACAAACAGTTCCCGAGGGGAGGAGTGGAGCTCTTTCCTGTGCGTGAACCGCAGGGTTAAGGCTCAAAACCGTAGCTCGTACGGAAGCATTCATACTGCTGCTTCTCAGACGTCTTAGTGATTTCCCCCTTGGTCATCAGTGACAAATGCAATTAGCTGCACTGTAGGAACCGGATGCTACCCCAGCCCTGATCACCTGCCACTCTTGCTTCAGGAACACCGACAGGGGGATCAGTAAGCTCTCTCCTTGAATAAACTGGTTGTTGAAAATAAACTCTCCATCACCCATGAGGAGGCCAGGGAGGGACCTGTGGGCCTGGAAGACAGCAGCACCATGGTGGGGTTGTGGACAAGCTTAAGGTCACATGGATTCTGTGTTCCCTGGAAGCCTCCCCAAAGCGGGGAAGGCCAGTTCCCAGAGCCGAGAGCACTGATGTCACCAGGGCTCCTTTCTGTGGCTGTGGGGAGACCGGCTGTGCCCGTGTACATTCAAGGAAGAGACGAGACCCAAAGTGAGTAAGAGTGTCAGCTGCTAGAAGAGTGGCCCCAGAAACAGAGACGATGGCCCTGTAGGCACCGTTCACCTCCTGTAACGATCAAAGCTCCAGGCTTAACAGTAACAACCTTCCGCGTCCTAAACAGAGAGACTGTCGCACGGTGACTACTTCCCATCAGTGACGGGAGGGCGGCTCCCCTGGCCCCGCCTCTGCCCGCTCGGGCTACGGCACTGCCAGTGGGACCCCCGGGCACCTCAGCTAGCCGAGCAGCGGCACATGGGGCAGTGGCAGGTCACCCGTCTCTGCGCTTGTTCTGAGAAGGGAGCCCCAGGGTGAGGCCCCGAAATCGACAACAGTGACTTGGTCCCTTTGCTTTCTCTGCTTCTTGGATCGTGGTTTTGCCCTCATCTTTGAGTTCCATGGAGCTTGCAGATTTCATGCTCTAATTTTTCTTCATAAGCAGTACCTTGGTGTGATGAAACTGGGTGCCTGGTGTGCACCGGGCTGAGTGTGGGGTAAGAAACAAGAGACCCGAGGCTTCCTCCTCTCCCCACGCCTGGTGCTGGGCCTGTGGCCTCGGCCCCGGCCCTCCTCTGCTGCCGGGGGCTGCAGGCTCACGGGGCCAGGGGCGAGCACGGGCTGCCGACCGCCTGGCAACAGCTCCCACTTCCTGGGGCCGGACCGAGGGGCGGTCAGGACAGGAGGGTGGCCCTGCTGGCGTGTAGTAAGACCTCTTGGTAGGTGCTTGTACCCGTCATTGCCTTCTTAGGTCCTGGGCAGGGAGAGAGGACTGCCGTCACAGCCAGGGTAATAATAAATACTGAACGGGGTAGGTGTGACCGGTGGGCTGGAGTGGGGGCTTGTGACGCTACGTCCCAGTATGTCATGCGTAACCTGAAAACATCGAGGGGAAGCACAATGCCGCTTTGACTCCAGTGCTGGTCTCGTGTGCCTTCTACTTACAGCGGCTCCAGGTGTGGAAGGCAGCTCTAGCCCTTTTCTCCGGAGGCAGGGCGGGGGGGCAGGAAGCTCTTCCTACGTTGACGGGGAGTCCATCGTGGAGAGGATCCGAACGACTTCTGCTCGCTGGGTGGGCGAGATGTGCTGGGTCATGTGGACGATGGAGTCCATGGCGACCTCTGGATTGGCCTGTACCAAGCTGGAGGGGAAGGTTCGGGACGGTGAGGACGAGAGAGAGGCAGCAATGCCTAGGTCAGCGTAGCCTCAGAACCGCCCGAGAAACCTGCTCCCAGAGGCCACTGCGGACCCTGCAGCCCCTGCCTCACCTGATTCATTTTCCTACTTGAAAAATGTCCCCAGCAGCACGACACCACACGAACGCAAAACATTTTGTGATGTCAGGAAGTGAGGAAGTAACCTCAAAAAGGCTGAAGGTGCTCCCACTGGCTGAACCTGGGACATTTGGGGCATCAAAATAATGAACTACAAATCATTGAAAAAAGACATTCACTAGTCTACACCAATAACGAATATATACTAAATGGAGGAGGAGCGAGGACTTTTGCTTACAGGAGAACTGGGGTGGTGAGATGTGCCTGTGCAGAGGAGGTGGGACACTGTCGTTTTGCAAAACCTCACTGTAAAGACTGGGTCAGGACTTACCTGGTGGCACGGTAGCTGAGAATCTGCCTGCCAACACGGGGGACACGGGTTCAAGCCCTGGTCCGGGAAGATCCCACATGCCGCAGAGCAACTAAGCCCGTGCGCCACAACTACTGAGTCTGCGCTCTAGAGCCCGCATGCCTAGAGTCCGGGCTCTACAAGAGAAGCCACCGCAACGAGAAGCCCGCGCACCACAACCAAAAGTAGCCCCTGCTCGCCACAACTAGAGAAAGCCCGCCGTGCAGCAACAAAGACCCAACGCAACCAAAAATATAAATAAATAAATAAATAAATAAAGACTGGATCAGGCAAGAATCATCCCTGGATGCTAAATCTAGGTGGAAATTCTGATGAGCAGGAATCTGCATGGCCTTTAAGTGTCTCTCCTCAGACTGCTTATTAGGTTCAAGGGGGATGGGAAAATCAGGAATTATACAGTGGAGAAGTTGAGTAACAGCTTGATCAGGTGATGGAAACTAACATTGGGATAGGCTTATGACATCATGTGCCTCCAGATATGGCACCTTGTGAAGCCAAATCATCATTCTGGCTGCAAATGCACAGCCTGAATCTAATCATGAGGTAACATCAGACAAACTCAAAATGAGCAATGGTCTGCAAATGGTGGTTTAGATAAAATGTTCAATTTATAAAAATCATTTTACTCTGGTTATGTAAGAGAATATCCCTATTAGCAAAGGCATACTGAACTATTTGGGGGTAAAGGGCCATGATGGGCCATGACATATGTAACTTACCCTTAAATGGTTCAGAAAAAGAAATACATACACACACACACACACACACACACGAGTGTGCTTACTCATATAAAAGAGTAAGCACACACACAAATGATATATCAAAAAGGGTAAAATGTAAATACCAGGCACATTTGGGTACAGATTTGTTCTCTGTACTGTTTTCAGTTTTGCAGTTTTTCTGTAAGTGAAATGTGTCCAAATAAAAAGTTTTCAAAATGTCCCCAGCAGTCTCCACCACCCAGCCTGTGGAGAAGACGGAAGCCTCTAGAACACAACTAACTCTTGGCTGGAGGAGGGGAGGAGGTACTTTCCAAGGAAACTATGACGCAATCAGCTTTTCCTCACAGAATCGTTCATCCAGTTTGAGTATCTGCATTTGGAGCTAACAGTTGGGCACAATGAACTAAGCCATCGTTACTAAGTGCCCCTGGGGACCAGCAGCTGAGCGAGAATTGTGCTTCAGGGCTCTTCTGTGCCGTCCCAAACAGAAAGGGACCACAAAGACTACGAGGCATCATCACCGTTTGTCCTTGAGTCGCTCGTCCCCGAGAAGTGAGCCCCACTTCTACCCAGGAGCACCCCCACCCGCCCCCGCGGGTCTCACCTGCGGATCTGCTTGAGGACGTAGTCTCTGCTGATATACTTGATGTTCTCCTCTATTACCGAGCGAGCGCCATCTTCCTCTGCCAGCTGTTTCTCCAGCCATTCCACCAGATCCTTGTTGTTGTCCCAAACATAGGCCTGCAAACAGATGACGCCTGCTTGGACACCAGGGCCCAGGCCAGGCTGGACACCCTGACTAGTCTCCATCTGGGAAGTGCACTGCAAAAGCTTGCTCAACGTAAAGGTCATTCTCAGCTCTCCATTACTGTTGGCTTTGCAGGAGGAGGAAGCAGGCCTCAAGACAGGGGCCTTCCTCGTCTTCCCTGCCCTGCTTTTGAAGTGTCCACCTGGGCCCCCCAGAGGCATCCGTGCTCACACAGACGCTGGTCCCGTCCCCCTACCTGTTCCACAAAGGCTACGGGAATTTAGTCCCCTGACCGATTGTTTAGTAAAGTGCAGACTGAGAGGGAAATGTTTACTTGGTGTGTTTAAAATGAAATGTGTGCTTCTTGAGGCACTGAGTCACAATTCCTAAATTTAAGTCTCTAGTCCCAGCGGGGTGTGTGGCAGGTGAGCAGCCTGGCCGTGGAGGCCTCCTGCCATAGAGCTGGAGGAGGCCAGAGGTGAGGGGAGTCCTGCCGCCGGTTGGAAACCTAAACCCCAGTTCGCTTTCTGTGAGAGTTTTCCGAAGGGTCAGGATGTCCATCACCCTGAAAGTCTCAACAAACCACCTCTCACCTCCTCCTTTCAAGATCGTTTAGCTGAGCATTTCCCAGGTAGTTGACTACATAATAATTCAGGAGTGTGTTAGAAACCTAATAGCCTTCTCCTGGCTCTCGTCTCTGCTCATTTTCTTTACAAATCATTTAGGAATCGTTTTGTTAATGGTTTCCGGAAAACCAACTACCGCCATTAGGGCTCATTCATATTTATGTCATTCTGTTTGGGTAATTAAACACAAAGCTCGTCATTTAAAGGTGCGCTGTCCTCTGTTATCACTAACCGAGTCAGAGTCAGAATGCCAATGAGTTTGGCGCTGTAATTTAATAGGTGGGTGCGTTAGGGAGCTCAGGAGGTGGCTCAGGAAGCCTGGATTCCAGCAGAGGCCCCCGAGCCATGGCTGGGACCCCAGGGCCTGCAAAGCACGGAGGCTGCGTTCTCAGCGCCCGCCAGAGGCGTCACACAGGAGGAGACCCGGTGCTGTGCCGTTTCCTAAGGTTCTACTTCAGGCCTTTCAAAATAATGGTTTCTTTTCAGACTCTTGCTTCCCCATCTCCACCTTGGCCAGCGAGTTCGCGGTGCTGCTTGTTTATTACATGTCCTGTAATTGATGTCCACGTTTCTAACAACCCTTAAGGAGTCCTTCACAGTTGAAGGATTAAGGAGCCCCAGGATTAAGGCTCAGCAACGTGCCTTTTCTAGTTCTTGTGTCCAGTTCTTTTTCTGGCCCCAAATTTGTCCCATCTCTGTTTGTAATCACTGACAAAAAGATCAGCTCTCCTGGTTAGGGTGGTGCGGCCCAGACAGTGCGAAGCTGAGGGGGCCTTCCCACCTCTCTGTGCTGCGCGTCCTGCCCGGCACCTCTGAGGCTGAACGCAAGCGTTTTGCACATCAATCAATCTCTACTGACAAGGGTGGCAGTGGTGATGTTTCCCACAGTGTGGCTGTCTTAACTCCCACGTGCCAGCTCCTGCCCACCCCACACAGGGATGGATGCATCTGCACTCCTAAGCACTGCCCCTGAACTCCGACGTTTCCATCTCCATCATGGTAACTTGGACTTCTGCACATGCCCTTATTTATGAGGATTTGGGGTGAGGAAAAAAGAAAACAATGCATGCTTCTTGGGTTTCAGAATGAAAAAAAAAAAAACTAGATTTACCCAAGAATCCCAAAGCCTTTAGTTTAAGAGAATATTTAATACTCTTATTAATCATTTTTAATCCGTTTGCTTTTAATTAAGAAACAGCATGATGCTTTCCTATCAACATATGCCAGGGAGCAGATTAATTGTGGCTTAAGATAACTCTCCTTGATTGGTGTAATGTATTAGCTAACGAGATGCTGCTTCTAAGGATGCTCAGACACTGCACTGGAAAGCCAGCTGCCCTCCAGAGAAAACTCTTCTGCCGTCCCCTCCTGTAGCCAGAATACGCTAGGTATTTAAATTAAACATTGGAAAGTTCCCAGACAGAATTAAAGCAACACGTTCCAAGTTTTTAAAAATATAGACCCCTTATATGAAAGATTTGCTGTTCACTCAGAATACGACTGGGTGATGACCACCAAGTCAAACCCTGGTCAAGTTTTGACCACAGCACAGAGCACACGAAGGCCATGGGGTCACAATCCTAGCCAACAGCGTTTTTAGCAAGAAGAATCAACAAACGCAGGCGCCACGGCACCACAGGTTTTTTGTGACGGACCTGGGAGGGTTTCCGCTACAGGAAACAGCAGGTGTGAGCCTGCTTCCCCCATGAGGGTCAGGGACTCTGCAGTTCCTAGTTCGCCCTCCAGGAACGGAGCTGTAGGAATCATCATTCCGGCCAGAAGGACGGGCAACCCTATGCTGTTTACATTTCCCTCCTTAAATTTATGAGAACGTGGCTGATTATTCCCACTGTGGATTTTAACCACGTGTGACATGCTGGGTGCTAACCTCATGACAGGCCTGGGCCCCTATGTCACCTGCCTGCACTCATCCCAGTCAGAACATTTTAATACCAATAAAATAGCAATAATTAAATGTCACAACAGTGGCCTTACAGTACGTGTTCAGCTGGCACTATATCCCGCTCTGCATCAGTGGGTCAGTATCTCTGGCACTACTCAGCTCACTAATTGTATGTAGTAATTAGTCTATCTTACAAAATCTAAATGACCTGTTTGAAAAGTTTCATTTCTAACCTATCGGATTGCTGTTAAGCCCTCCTGACTCAATGGTACAGCAGGGCCTGGGAGCGACCAGGGCACAGGCTGAGGGATGTGAGCCGTGACTACCATGCCCTGCAGATAAGTCACCTTGTGAGCTGCCTGGAGACACCTCAGCAAAGAGATTTTTTCTGAGGCTTTGGCTACCATAGCAAATAGCCATGTGGGTGGGGTGGCCTGCTGGCCCCGCCTCCTGAGAGCCCCGCCTCCTGAGAGCCCCACCTCCTGAGAGCCCCGCCTCCTGAGAGCCACATCTTCTGAGAGCCCCGCCTCCTGAGAGCCACTCCAGCCTCAGCCCCAGGCCCAAGGCGTGCTGCCCAGGTTCTGCCTCACCTTTTCGCTCCCTGGCCCTAGAGCAGCAGTTTGGTGCATGAGACTTGTCCACGGGAAGCTTGGGGACAGTGGAAGTCAGACAACCCTATCAACGGTGCTTTTTCCTCTATCTTCCTCACAAGGGCCTCCACTGACGATTCATCTCATTTGGAAATCCAGACTAAGAATGAATGGGTTGGGACTTCCCTGGTGGCACCGTGGTTAAGAATCCGCCTGCCAATGCAGGGAACACAGGTTCGAGCCCTGGTCCGGGAAGATCCCACATGCCACAGAGAAACTAAGCCCATGCGCCACAACTGCTGAGCCCTCATGCCACAACTACTGAAGCCTGCGTGCCTAGAGCCCGTGTTCCGCAACAAGAGAAGCCACCACAATGAGAAGCATGCACACTGCAACGAAGAGTAGCCCCCGCTCGCTGCAACTAGAGAAAGCCTGTGCGCAGCAGCAAAGACCCAACACAGCCAAAAAATAAAAATTTTAAAAAGAGTGAATGGGTAGCTTCCTGGACAGTAAGGGTGCACTGTGGCGTCCTAGATCATGGATAAATTAGAGCACGCCAAGTCAGAGAACACCGACTGAGAATCTACTGGGCACATGGCTCCCACCAAGACCATTTCAGCTGCACTGAAACTCTCAGTCCACCTTCTAACGTGCTGTGCTGAGGGAGGAGGAAACTGAGCGCCAAACGTGGTGCCCGACACTTAGACGATGTCCTTTAAAACGCAATAAACCTCGTGAAATAAACATCCCTATTTTTACACATGAGGAAAGGGAGGCTTAAGTATGTCTAAGCCAGTAAATTGTAAAGCTGGGATCCAAAAAGTGTGAGATTCCAAATACCACATTCTTCTCAATTTCCACATTCTTCTCAATTTGGGCTTGGGGGAAAAATCAGCTTGTCTGAAAAACCACATACCTTAAACTATGGATCTAAGAATCAGGAGAAGAAACGTGCCCATGAAACAAATGTGTGCCTTGTTCTTATGACCCAATTTAAATCTAAGCTCTCGCTATTTTTTCAGGGAGCTCTGGTGATGCTTCTCTTCTGCCTGCAGTGAAACTGTGAACCATAAACCCTACTATCCCCTACAACGGGACTGTCCCTGTGGACTCGAACAGAATCCCATAACTCATGGTAACAGACTCCTCTAAGGGAAACAAAAGAATTCTACTGCTCAGTTATATAACATCACAGTGTGAATCTCTTTTTTCAGGATTAAGATTAAAAAAAAAAAAAAACTCTATGAAGAAAACACACAGCACGGCTAACAGATGCCTATCACTGTCTTTCCCTGCCAGTAACCACAGTTAAGGACCAGAGAGGGTCACTTCTTGAGGCAAAGCCAGGGTTTAGACCCTGCGCGAGACAGTGTACAATATCCATCCCTGACTGAAGAATCGAGGAAAGGCGCCAGTTTTGGGGTTTGAAAGGCCGTTCCCAAGCACCGAGCAGACTTGGTCCCTCAGAGGCAGCCACTTGGCTTTTGAACACGGCAACACTTTCTTCTCTCAAGGGCGCTGCAGATTTTATCAACAGCCCCACACTAAACCGGGTCCTGCTGAGCCCGCAGAATCCAGAAGGAGGTTTCAAAGCCACATCGTGGGACCACCTGCCCTTCCTCTCTCCCCTCGACTGTCCTCCTGGACTGAGCGCTCAGGGGGATGCTCTCTTCTGTAGACGGGGGGTAGGGGAGACGGCCTCGGTTCTTGGGTACGTTTGGGTCCCAGAGCCTCTGGCCTCCCCTCCTGAGCCATGGGGCTAGGCTGTCTTCTGCAGTTGATCTCCAGCCAGGAGTCTGTGCACACAGGTGACTGTTTTCTCCATCGACAAGATGGCGATGACCTGCTTCTCCAGACACGCTGTCCCCTGGGGTGGGATGTTAAGGCGCAACTGAAGGGCCTGTGCGCTGGCTTCACGCTCGGAGGGGAGCCGTCCTTCCCCGCATCCTTGTGCCCACTGAGGCCGTGCACGTCCGTTAGTGACTAATGGCGGAGGAAGGCGTGCAGGCCTCTACTGGCCGCACACGCACACTCCACTTACCTGGCTGGCCGCTCCTAACTGGAGAACAGCCTCTTATTTTACACTTGCGTGACTTTCAATGCCAACTTCCGCTGCAAGCTGCCAGTGGCCACTGACAAAATTGTCTCACTCAATTATAATGCCAAAGACTGACCTTAACCTGAACCACATGTCGCATGAGGCTGCACATCTGAAATATTTATCCAAGGAAGCTTTTCTGTCATAAAGAAACTGGTAGACTTAACACAGAGGTGAATCTTAGAAGCACCCCGACTCACTGACTTTAAAACTTATAGCAAATCTTGGGGTTCCTTCCCGGGAACAGTCAGCAGAGACCTCAACCAACACTTCCCAGGAGGAGGCGGGTGTGCCCTCCATCCGGCCCTCCAGCAATCTCTAAGCCAGCAGTCACCAACTGTTTTCGATCACACAGCTATCAGGAAAAGAGACACGTGTATTTCCAGCACATACTACCCATATTCTGATAAAATGTATATATGATGTATATGATTTAATCCAGACACTAACTATGAATAAAGGTTGATTTCTTTCTTTTTCTTAGTAAAAATAGAAATAAAAGTCCCAACTTTTTCTTCCCATCCTTGCATGGACTGTCTCGTGTAGCCCAGGATTCCAGAAGCAAATGCTGGTGCCTGGCTGTCCCGGCCTCAGACCTGTCCCAGCCTCAGCCCCAGGGCAGGAGCACTAGGGACACCATCTCAGCGGGCGCTGCTCCGAGGTGTGCGCCTTCCCCGTGAGATCACCCCCAGGAGATGGTGGATCCGTAGTTCCCTGCAGGGTGGACGTTTCCTTCCAGCTCGGATTTGCAATCGGAAGACCTTCAGCTGGAGTCACGGCGTCTGCCGCCTGGATCACCATCCCCTCCCGTTAGGCTCCTGCCCGCGCCCTCAGCGCCGCCCTCCACGCAGCCCTGAGCGCTCGCTCTACAACACGCGTCACAGCATGTCCCTCAGCGCCGCCCTCCACGCAGCCCTGAGCGCTCGCTCTACAACACGCGTCACAGCATGTCCCTTTGCCGCTTCAAATTCTCAGTGGCTTCCCAGGCCTCAGGACAAAGTCCCAGCCCGCCCCTCCACGTGGCTCTCCTGGCCCTACACCATCCCGGGCTCTGAGCCGTCCTGAAATTCCTGCAGCACCGCGGGTGCACGGTACTCTTGCTGTCAGGCTTGGAACATGCGGTTCCTTCTGCCCGGAGCATTCCTCCTGTCTCTTAACCCAACCTTCTCCTCTGGTTCATTCCTACTTTGTTTTCAGGTCTCTGCTGAGACATCCCTTCTAGAAGTCTTCCCAGACTCTGCCCTCCCTTCCCACACAGCGGGTCAGGTAGCCCTTCTCTGTGCTCTGCGATGCCCCGGGTTTGCCACGTTTTGACGTTGGCCTCACTGTTGTATGTGACGCCTTGACGCGTCTGTCTCCCTGCCTTGGCGGTGAGCTCTGCGAGGACAGGAGCGTATGCCTGCCTCCTTCACTGTCTGGTGTACAGAAAGCATTCAGGAAGGTTTGCTGAATGACGGAATGAGCTGCAAAGAACGCTCCACCACCTCCTCACAACCCGTCAGGACATATTACTGTGGGGAGGACACAGGCCGAGGCCCATATCTCCCTTCCACTCCCGAGGCCCGGGAATTCTTAGACAACAAGGCTCGCGGTGCCAGGGGCGGGCGGGGGGGCGGGCAAGGAGCAGGACATGAAGGCCCCTCCCGGGGGCCCGCCTACCTTCACCGTCCCTTCCACTTCCACAAACCAGCGCCTTAACATGGCCTGGATCTGGCCGTCGGTCAGCTCGGGGTTGGCGTTGTGGATTTTCTTCTTGACCAGGTCCTCCAGCAAGAGACGCCTCAGCCTCCAGTAGAAGAAGGTACGGGATGTCTTCCAATCCAGGATGTCCTACACCCAGACAACAATAAGCTTAGTCGCCCCAGCTCGGTGCCCAGAGGGGACTCCACGGGCACAAACCCGACCCTCCAGCGAGCCCCTCAGAGACACTAGAGTGGCCGTGAGCCCAGCCCCTGTAGACGGCTGCCCAGTTCAGGGCGCAGCCCCACGCCCCGCCGACCGCAGCACCGCACAGGGAGGGGCCTGGCCATCGCTCAGCCCACACGGAGCTGAGATGTTCGGGGGTGCAGGGCTCAGACTCCCGGGTAACAGAGAGCGCGGGGCTGCTTTTGAGCAGGCGGTTCAGACAGCTCGCACGCAGGTCAGGTGTGAACTAGCCGCTGCTGGGACCCTGACACTGGGGTAACCCACCGCCTGAGGAACCCTGGGCAGCTGTTCCCAGTGGACTGCCTGGGAGTCAGTTTCTTAGCAAAATGGAGCCTGCCTCCTGAGGAGTCCCCGGGAACCTAACTCATAAGCTGTTTTAGGATGGTAGTGGGCACAGAAAAAGGGAAAAGTCTTGCCAGAAGAACTGAACACGGTTTGATCTGCACACGCTGTTTTAATGCAGCCCCGAGAGCTCCCTGCGTGGGAGCCCGTGGGCACGAGACAGACACGGGCTGGCGGCGGGTCTCTGACAGGTCAGGAGAAGCAGCGACCACCGTACTTACGTTGATAACACCCTTCTCCTGCATCCGGCCCGGTGTGTCGTGCAAGTCAGCAAACTGCACGGCCACCTGGCGATAAATGGGAAGGAGAAAGTCCTCCCGCTCCTTCAGCTTGCTCTCCAGCTCCTTCCGTTCAGCCGCGCTTAGCTCGGGGGTGCCTGCAAGGAGACACACCATCAGGCGCGGGTGGACCAGGAGCCGCTGCTCAGAAGCAGCCACAGTCACGGGAAGCTCTGAGGCTCAGCTCTCCAACGTCTTCACCGCCTCTCTGCTGATAACTGGACTCTGCCGGATGCCAGACCTGTCCCTGTCTTGCCACGGGGCTCCCGTGCCCTCCCTTCCCTGTGGGGCTGATGACTATGAAAGCAGCCCTGGGGGGGCCCACTCCCCAAGCAGGTGCCAGCCCGTGCCCCTCACCACCGCTCTGACAGCGGGCCCCTCATCCCCACAGAGGGCACCGTGCCATGCCCTGCTGACCAGCACTAGAGCGGCCGGGCTGCTCCGGGTGTGGGACACGCTGGGGGGGCACGCCCTGCGCCTCCGCACACAGACCAGCAGCTCTTCTTCCCCACGTCCGCACCAGTCACCTGCCCGCCTGGACAGGACCTGATGACTCCTCAGGTTGCAAGCTGCTTTACTTCACAGCTTTAATCTCAGGTCTGCATACTCAACCTGAAATTAGAATCCGATCCAATCAGAACCAGAGGCATGTGTCTCATGCCAGCTCGGTGGATTAGCCAGACTCCTAGTCTCCTGCCTGGGCTGCTACTGCCAGAGCCAACCCCTGACCACAGTGACAAAGACATTCTAGTTCTTGGGCTAAAAGCAGAGGAGGGGGGAAAAAGAGAATAGCAGTCCACAAACCCCATTTGGATCCCCCAGCTTATGAGCACGTGGCACCCTTACACAACAGATGAGAGTCTGGACTCCTTATAACAAGCAGCCTCCCACCCCCACTCAACAGTGTCCCAGGAGAGGTGCTGCTACGTTGTGCTTTTCTTCCTAATTACTCTCAGAATGGAACTTGCAGTCAATACAGAGAATTTATCTGCCTGCCCAGTAAGGAGGAGTAAGTCTAACTGAAAGAGCAATAGGTGACAGCCCCTGGGGTTGGGGACAACCTGAAGTGCTTTGTCACCAAAGCTGACAAATAAATACATGACCACAGGTGATGGGATGCAAAAGAGAAAGGTCTATTTCAAACATGTCTGTCTGGAACGGGCCTTGCTTTTTATGCCACTATGAATCACATGCCATAAACAGCCTTGGGCTGCTGAGTGAGCCGTATTATACCCAAACACATGTATAACTCTAGTACCTAGCTTCAGTCTTATGAGGTTTTTGGATGCCCAAGTCCACCTTTTTTTTTTTTTTTTTTAAACCCATCACTACTTTGAAACTGTGATGGAGGGTACAAAGGGCTATCTTTCCTTGGGCTCTCACACAGAGGCAACCCATCACGTTGGGCCCCGGACCCCCCGGCAGCCTTCTTTCCAAACCAGGTAAACAGCAGTGGGCACCACACTGTGGGATGAGATGGAGGCCCGTTCATTCTAGGTGGACCTGCCTGGAGGGTTCCGGGGAGGAGAGCTGACCAGCTTCTTCTGAGATGAGATGGTCTCGGGTATAACACCCTTGACAGGGAAGCAAACATTTTTCCTTCTCCAATAAAAGGAACCAAGGCTCCTTGGAGAAATGGTTTATTCCGTGGCTGGAGCAGGAGAAATAGAAGATGAGCCTGGAGTGTATTGTCACAAAAAGTGGGGAAGCACTCAAAAACTGACTGGGACACGTTAAAAGGACACAGGAACCAGGGTGAAGGTGTTCTGACCGGCTAAATCTGGGACAATTTGAGCATCAGATAGAATATTTATGGAATTAAATAAGAACCCATGAGTCACCCTGACATAAATAATTAAATGGGGGAGAAGGGAAGGGAAAACCCTCTCTCTCCCCAGACTAACAATTAATAGAGAAGGAATAATGGAATTAGAAAACCACCATTTTACAGCCATCACAGTCACTGATTCTGCCAAGGATTATCAACAGATACTAAAACTAGTGGGTGAGTCTTTGAGGAGGAACAGGATAGTTTCAAAGCAGCTCCTTACAAATTACTTACTAATTACAAAGGGGAAGATGGCAACTGTACAGTGGATTAACCCAGTGAACAAAACCTTAGAACAAGTAATCAGAGCTAACCAGCACTGAGAACAGGACAAGCTGACATCACGTGCCTCCTAATACGACATCCTGAGAAGGACATGACATCACTTTTGCAGTATTCCTGCCAAAAATGCATAATCTGAATCTAACCATGGAAAATATAAGACAGATTCAAACTGAGGAACGCTATAAAAAGTGGCCTGGACTCTTCAAAAACTGTCAAGATCATGAAAGACAAAGGCCAAAGAACTATTCCAGATTAAAAGGGACAAAATACTGGACAACAAATTGCAACATGTGCTCTGAGATTAGATCTCAGATATGGAACCCCCCCCAAAAAAAAAGGCTATAAAGGACATTATTGGGACAACTGGTAAAATTTTAATATGAATTATGGATTAGACAGCAGTATTGTATCAATGTTATAGCTTCTGATTTTTTTTTTTCGGTACGTGGGCCTCTCACTGTTGCGGCCTCTCCCGTTGCGGAGCACAGGCTCCAAATGCGCAGGCCAGTGGCCATGGCTCATGGGCCTAGCCGCTCCGTGGCATATGGGATCCTCCCGGACCGGGGCACGAACCGGTGTCCCCTGCATCGGCAGGCGGACTCTCAACCACTGCGCCACCAGGGAAGCCCTAGCTTCTGATTTTAATAAATGTATTTTGCTTATGTAAAAGAAAGTCTGTGTTCTTACACACCGAATATTTACGGATAGAGGATCGTGATGTCTACAGATTAGCTCACACGGTTCAAAGAAAACACATGTGTGCAGAGAGAGTGAGCGAGGGAGCTCGTGCATGTGAAAAGTGTAAAGCAAGTCGAAGAAGTTAACAGTAGGTGAACTGGAGAAAAGGGCATCCGAAGTTCCTTGTACCATTCTTGTAACTTTCCTGTAAAATTATATCAAACGGAAAGTTAAAAAAATAAGTACAACTAAAAAAAAAAAATTATCCTGGCTCCCCAGTGCATATAATCAGTCATCAAAGCTAATATTTACAGGGCACTGGGCACTGCTCTAAGTGCTTTACATCTATTAACCCATTTAATCCTACAACAACCTTATGAGGTTGGTATTCCTATTATCCTCATCTTACAGGTGAGGAAACTGAGGCACTGAGAATTTATGTAACTTACCAAGGTCACAAAGCTAGAAAGGGGTGGAGGCAGGACCCAGATGCAGCAGCTTGGCTCCCACAGCTTTTGAACACTGTGTTGTGTGTGTTTCTGGCTTATGTGTACGAGCGCTTCAGTACTAGGATCCCTTTAACTTCAGAAAAGGCTAAATGAGGATGGCAGACTCCTGCCTGATAAAGCTGAGGTTCCACCTCAGTCCCACCCCACGACTAGACCGAGACGGCATCTCCAATAATTCCCATCCTGTATGCAAGTCTCTAGGGTAGCGCCTCCTGTTACAGGCATACCTAGAGAATATTGCTAAAAAAGGCCAAAACAAGTATAAAAACATCAAAACATAACATCAAAGATCACTGATCACAGATCACCATAAGAAATATAATAATAATGAAAAAGTTTGAAAGCACAGTAAAGCGAGTTATACCTGTACTGTATTTGTTATGGTGAAATCAAACAATGCTATCAAGCAGGACTGCACACCCTAGAGAAATCGTTTGTGAAAGGAAGAGTCAATCGATGCAGCAAACCTCACTGGTGTCTTATTTTAAGAAATTGCCACGCCCGTCCCCCACCCCCCTTCAGAGACCACCACCCTGATCAGTCAGCAGCCACTAGTCGAGGCAGGACCCCCCACCAGCAAAAAGATTATGATTCACGCAAGGCTCAGATAATGGTGAGCATGTTTTAGCACTAACGTATTTTAAATTAGAGTACGTACATTGTTCTTCAGATGCAATGTTCTTGCACACTTACAGTGTAAACATAACTTTTCTATGCACTGGGAAACCAAAAACGTCACATGACTCGCTTTATTGCGATATTCACTTTATTGTGGTTGTCTGGAAGTGAACTCGCAATATCTCGGAGGCATTGCGAGATCCTCAGGTAAAATCACAGCCCTGCTGGGGGGCGGGGGATGGCAGGACCGTGAATATGGCTGAATAGGGATTTCCAGACCCTCACAACGTTCTCCCTCAGGGTCAACAACATATATATATATATGCGCTCCGTATACAACACACACCATTTATTGAGCGTGTCCTACGTGCCAGGCACTGCACTCCATGATTTTAGGATCACACAGCTCATAAGTCACCACGCGTAGTTCAGACCCAGGTCTGGTCAGCTGCTAACACTGTTGCCAAGCGGAATACCTCAGAGTTATTGAACGCTTTCCAAGTTGCTTCAGATACATCATCTCTAATCTTTATAATAACCCAACCTTACAGACAGGGTCTCTGTTTCACAAATGAGAAAACCAAGGCTCTGAAACGTAAAAGTGACTTGCCCAGTGACACCCAGCTCTTAAGTAGAAAAGCCAGAATTTGCACTTGGGTCTGGCTGTCTCTGAAGCCTGTGTTCTTCTACATTAAATGGTACTGAAAGTGGCCAAGCAGGAGACCTGGCAGTGGCCACAGAAGGGCAATGAGCTGGAGCGTTTGGTTCATTGTGTTAGGAGGAGTTAAGAGCACAGCTCAGCACTGGGTGCAGAGCAGGGGGACTTCGGCGCGTAGGACCAGAGCACCGGGGGAATAAGACCGAGGCTTCACCCAGGTGGAGGGACGGAGGGGGCTAATTCCTGGACCAACAAACTTCTCATCCACCCAGTCAAGCTATCCTAGAGCTCTGAAAGAATTCCAAAATAAACACCTACAATACTCGGGCCCTCCTGAGTGAGACTAGGAAGATCCCAGAACATTCCCCCAAAGCCTGCGTTGTCTGGTTCCTTCGGTGATGCCTCTGATTGCAGTTCAAGACCTACCTCAAAAAAGCATCAAAGGGGCCTCCCTGGTGGCGCAGTGGTTGAGAGTCCGCCTGCCGATGCAGGGGATGCGGGTTCGTGCCCCGGTCTGGGAGGATCCCATATGCCGCGGAGCGGCTGGGCCCGTGAGCCATGGCCGCTGGGCCTGCGCGTCCGGAGCCTGTGCTCCGCAACGGGAGAGGCCACAACAGTGAGAGGCCCGCATACCGCAAAAAGAAAAAAAAAAAAAAAAAAAGCATCAAAGCAAGGAAAAGACAGAAGCAGAGAATGTATGTGTTTTTAAATGCCCATGAGAAAAAGATTTGTGCACTTGAAGGGAGAAAGAAAGGTTTTCTACATTTTATTTTCTAAAAATCAAAGGCTGCTCTTAAGCTAGTTTTACACCCTCCTGTAGCACGCCGAGGGCCCCTCTCCTTGTACAGCAAAGCAGCCAGCCCCAGTAATGATTTAGGGGAGATTAACAAATATGTCAATGTCTATTTTCTGCTTAATTTAAAAGCAGCGTCTATAAAGATTTTTGACTTCTGAACCCTGCTCTCCTGAAAGAAAGAAGGTAAGAATGAGGAGGGGGATAAAGAGTGATTATCCCATCATTGATCGTTTGTCAGGAGCATTTCTTATTCACTGGACTATTGTAAAAAGCTAAGCTCTCGATCAATCCTATAAGCTCCCTGTACAATTAAATATCTTGGAATGGTTTTCTTTCTTTTCTAGCCAGATTGCAGGGCCTCAGGGTTTTTAGGAAAGCAAGCCAGTGTGTGTGCATGTGTGAGTGTGTTTAAGAATATGCTACAGAGAGGAAAGTCATTCTTTCTAGAATCCTACTTTAGGAAAAGGCTGAAATGGGAAAAGGGAAAAGAGAGGTCGGTCACTCCCATGCCTTCCTTCCCAAAATAAAGAGTCCCCATGAAATCCTAAAAATCCAACCTTACAATTAAAAATGTTTAAAGAGTTAAACGCAAGAAGAGGTATTACTAGTCTGATCAAATGAAAGCTAACATTACTGAGATGTTACCATACACTCGTGCTGTTTAAGTACTTTTCATCTCATTTCATCTTCACGACAACCCTAAAAGATTGCTGTGATCTTATCGATGGGGAAACTGAGGCACACAAATAAAGTGAAGTAACTTGTCCAAGGCCACAAAGCCAGGAAATGATGGAGCTGGGATTTGGGCTTAGGCAGTCTGGCTTCAGAGTCCATGCTTTTTAAATGAAACAAGTTAAACTGACCTGCAAGTGTCCACAGGACAGCAGCCTGTCAGGTGTTCCAGGGGCCAGGACATAATGAAAAGCCACATCTCTCCTCCATGGGGTCAAAGCTGAAGAGAAGCTTCTGAGACCGCTGATTTCTGCGGCAGGAGGTGCTTTTACCCAGCCTTGACCCTGGGGGAGGGCGGGAGGTGGCCAGCCTTACCGTATGGATGAGCAGACCATGGAGTATGATTCGGGGGGAGGGTGAGACCTTCAAAGCTTAGAATAAAAATCAGAGTGGTAGGCTAAAAATTCTTTGCTCAGCCAAAGGCACTAGGTGACCTTGCAGAAATCTCTTTCCTTTTCTGAGCTGTTTCTCATTTATGTAACAACCATCCTAATCTGGCAAACAGGAAAAATGTTGTATAAAAGGATGTGATATTAAAGTGTGTGTTCTTTTAATTCTTAACTTTTTTTTTTTAGTTCTATCAAGAAGCCTATGTAAATTTAAACCCAATTTTAACTTTCATGTGCCCTTCCTCCTCTGAAGAAGAAGGCAATTTGCTGTGATTGGTTAAATACTTACGATGCTAAAGAAAAGAACTAGATCACCCTCCCCACTAAGCTCCTGAATATCTCAGATATGAGAACACATACCCATTCCTCAACCTTAAGATTGAAAAATCAGCATAAAAAAGACTGGAATCTTATTAAGATTCAGAAGTACAAACATAAGTAGCTGTTTAAAAGATCTATGTAACCATATTTTCTACGTTGAAAGAAAGTTCTCTAAAATACAGTAAGATAGGGTGGAAAAAAAAAAAAAAAAACCCTGCAAAGCTATTTCCGTATCCATAACAGGTGTGCCTTTCTTTACACAAAAGCATTCTTGAAAAACTGCGGAAATCAGATCCTGTTTTAAATGCCTTAAGGGAGCTATTTAGAAGGAACCCTGCAGTGAATCCTTTGGTAAAGCAAATAATCCTTTTGTAATGGGAATAATTTCTCCCAGTGTATCTAGTTTTTTTTTAAATCCCATTTTCATATATCTGCTTTTCTTCAAAGGGGGCCATAACTATCTAAATACAACTGTATATGCATATTGATTTTAACAGCAATCCTCTCAAGGGACGTTTAACCCTGAGGTTCCTTGCGATGGCGTTACTGCTCTACTTACTGTTCATATTTTAGAAAAATCATTATAGTAAAGCCAGAGATTTCCAAATGGGGATAAAAATATATATTAAATACATTACTCCCCCTGCAGCCTTGTCCCCTGTGCCCCCATGCAAACACCCCACACAAAAGAGTCAGGAAACAGCACAGAATTCTCTGAATTCTAGTGGCAATTAAGCCTGGCAGTCTGTACTATTTTCTTTCTCTAAGTTGCTCTTCCTAAGTCTGGCAGGTGGGAGGACAAGGATCTGGGTCATCTGGGACCAAGTGGGGAAGAGGGTCCCTCTGACAAGTTCTCATGACAGCCTCAGGCAGGCAGAAGCTTAGGTAGGTACAGTCTAACAGAATGCCTGCCAGGTCCCTCCAGCCTGAGGGAATTGTGACTCACTCCTTCCTGGGAAGAGGCAAGCCCAGATGCTTCTATAAATACAACCAGATTAACAGATCACACCTAAAGGACGACCCCGTCTCCTTCCCAGAAAATGTTGTCACTGTTGCACTAAATTGCATCAAGCCAAAGAGCTTCTGAATCAGTGTGACGAGGTGGATTTTAAGCTGCTGCTAACTTAAGGGAGGATCCCATCATCTCTACCTTCATGATAGAAAGTCTTACGTTGTTTCTCAGCAGCCTACCTACCAAGGAGCCCAGTGCTTGGGGGCCTTGGTGCCAGGGAGGACACTCTGTGTACAATAGGGGAGAGGGCCAGAGGCCACTCCCCAGGCTGAGTATTAGGACTTCTTTCTTTCCCATGATCAACTTTCCAGGTAAGGACACTGCTTTGTGCCTCAAATAAGCAACCTGGGCTCTTTCCAGCTTACAGCATCTTGAAGAGGGCACGAGAGAGAGAAAAGCACACACAGCACAGAAACTTCGATCCCCTCTGCCGGAAAAGCAGCTTAACCCTCGAGTCCCCTTAACTCCAGGAAGTATCCATTTCCTGTCATCCCGCTGGCTAAAGAGAAGGCTTGGGAGTGAGGCATTCCCGAGGAGTTTCACAGACACATGTATCCTCACCCGCAGCCACAATACTCCATCTACGCCCAGGGTGCCTCAGGCCGGGAGGCGTGCGGGGTGTGGGCTAGGGCCTCACGGCCAAGCAGGGGCCAGCAGTGGTGCTCGCTGCTGCCCGTGTCAGACTGTCACTCCCAGAACGCGCTCCGTCCACGTGGGCACGGCCAGTGCGCTGCATGGCAGGCTGCCCGGCTGCCTGGGAACAGGGCCATGACCAAGATGTGTGTCTGGAGCAGAATAAAGTTCCACCAAGCGGCTCCTTGGCCCAGGTGCTCTTTGTACTGAGGAGAGGGATGGCGGGGAGCTTACATTGGCTTCACGCTTGGGCCAGAGGGTCCTCTCTCTACCTAAATTGATTTGTCACTTCCCTCGGAACACAAGAGGAGGATGAGGATCCAGAAGAGGATCTCACGTCACAGCATCAAGAGGCCAGGCTGGGAAGGCTGTCCCGCTCTAAGGCCACTCTCCCTGTCCTGGAGGTAAAAGGATATCAGAGAGACACAGCGAAGCCTTGAAGGGCTGCGCTCTGTTTCCAAAGAAGGAATTTAATTTCCTTAAGGCGACCAGAATGGTAGGACATTTTCTTCTCTGCACTGACTCTCCCAAGCCCGGGTTCTGAGAACCCAGGGTCAGAACTGCCCAGCAATGCAAGACTCTGGTATTTGGTCTGACATCACATTTCTTGCTGGGGTAATTCTTCCCTTTACCTTTATCAGGGACCAATCTATGTACTGTCTTCATACTCTCTGTTATAATCACAGAACTGGAAACTAGTAATTCACCACGTCTACCCAAACTAACTATATAAAATGACAAAAGGCCATTTTAAAAAAATAAGAATCCTGAAAGAGATGATGTTAGCTGTTCAGAAGTTAAGTATTATTCATTATCCTTAGAGAGTATTTTGAGCACAGTCAATCACCATGCACTGGTTTGTCTAAGTGACCTGATGGCACACTCCCCCGTGCAGAGGCCCATTTGGGAAGAAACTGGGAACACAGGATAACATCTACTCCTCAGGCGTCCTCCTATGTCAGATTTCTCTCCGTGGAGTTGGCTTAAGATCACAAAGGAAAAGCACTCTTGTTTAAAGAACTCGTTTAGGGGCTTCCCTGGTGGTGCAGTAGTTCAGAATCCGCCTGCCAATGCAGGGGACACGGGTTCGAGCCCTGGCCCGGGAAGATCCCACAGGCTGTGGAGCAACTAAGCCCGTGTGCCACAACTACTGAGCCTGAGTTCTAGAGCCTGCAAGCCACAACTACGGAGCCCACGTGCCACAACTACTGAAGCCCGCACGCCTAGAGCCCGTGCTCAGCAACAAGAGAAGCCACCGCAATGAGAAGCCCGCACACCACAAGGAACAGTAGCCCTCACTCACTGCAACTAGAGAAAGCCCGCGCACAGCAACGAAGACCCAACGCAGCCAAAAATAAATAAATAAATAAATAAATAAATAAATAAATTTATTAAAAAAGAACTCCTGTTTACTTTTGATCAGGCTTAGTATTCAGCTGAGGTAAAAATCTGAGGAAATCCTGAGAAAAGTAGCACACAGGGAACCAGAATTCCCTTCTGGGCACTAGCGTACATTTACTTTGGACCTTGGATGACTTATTTAACTCTTCCTTCAGCCTCGATCTCCCAATCTGGAAACTGAGGTCATTTTTACCCACTTTGTGAAAAAGCATTTTGGCAGTCTGCTTCTAGGCACTGAGAAAGGAGCCAAAAGCCAGTGTGAACCCAAAAGGATCCGGGTTCACAAATGTTTCTTCTGTTACATCCCCACCGATCTCTTCTGTCACGAACACACCTGGACGTCTATGGTCTCCCTGACTGACTGAGAATACCTGAGACAAGACTGCTTCTTCTGCTTCCTTCGTATTTCCTTCCCTATACCACTCGCTCCCAAAGGGGGCCTAAGCCACAGAAAATGCTCGATTACAAACACGGCATCTGCTTCTTCCGACGACGAGGATGGAAAGGAAACGATGCCAATCACCATGTTTGAAAAATGCTTCGCAGATTCAAAGACAGCGCACATACATCTGATCCCCACGCTGGCTAGGTGGGAGCATTACCCCCACTCTCTAGATGAAGAAGCTGATGTTTGGAGAAGTTAAACAACTTACCTGCAAGCAACATACCCAAGACCTGTACGTAGTTATTTTTACTCCAGCTCCACTGCTCATGCCCCAAGCTGCCCTGGGCCAGTGCCTGCTTCACATTTAGCTGACTAAGGATTCTTCCTCTAGTGCCATTTTGGTCAAGGTTAAATAAATATGGTTTTCTTCAATGTGGATAGGAAATTGATAATAAGATGATTTGTAACAAATGATTAAACGGCCATCCCTTGGGAATCTCCTCCCTTTCCCCTTTCCGTGCTTCAAAAGGTAAAAGATCCTGGGTGAATGTGGGAGCGATATCACTTTCCTTCAAGAGAAAGAAGCTTCAGCCCCACACCGCTCACCATCCAGTCATTCTGCAAACAGATGTTAGAGAGGATCCCTCTTCCTACCAGCCAGTTACTCTGAAGGGATGATGACAGCCATTGGGGGGTTAAAAAGAGGCAGTGAACCCCCAGGTAATGAGCAGGAATTCAGCAGGCAGTGTAAGATAAATGGAGCTCTCTCTCTCTGCTGGAGTCAGCATGAACTGCGGCCCTGCGGCTTGTTTGTGGCAAATGGAGTGCGCAAAATATCAAAGGGCAGTGATCCAGAAGGAGGCCGACTTTGACAAATTTTAAATTGGCCAGAAAGAAAATCAGGAAAAAAGAAAGAAAGAAAAAGAGAGAAAAAAAGAAAATTATGCAATTCGCTGTGTTCTGCAATTGTGGCATTGCTGCCTTCATGCAGAATTAGTGGTAAAAATGGCGATGGCGGCGATCGCTGGATGCTGGGAGCAATTATGAGCCATCTAAGTGAGATGCTTATCAGTGGCTGAAGCTTTTAGAGCTCTCTCTGTGTACAGTTGTGAGTAACTTGCTCTTGAGCTGCAGTTACTTTAATTAAAGTGTATGGTGTTGGTCAGAAGTAATTATCCTGTTTGGAGAAGAAAGAGGAAGAAAAACCACCTCAACAATTCTGGGTGGCAATAGATTTTAGAAACAACTTTGCCAATTTCTTGTTGTATGTGTGTATTTCCTATAAAAGGATCAGGCTGCGGTGGGTTAGAGTTATTGGTGGTTGTTTCCTAATGGCAAAACAATGGGACACAAACAGGGTTTATGGTAACCCAAGTCGCTGTGTATGGCAAGCAACATTGTGCACGGCTCAGGGCTCTGATGCCAGGACGTACGGTCTCTAGGGTGAGGGGAGGCAAACTCTCAGAAGTTTCTGTGTCTCTGGATGGTGAGGATGTAAAGAGTTCACAAATGGTACTTTACTAATTAACTTACTATTTGGAACATAAATGCACTAGCATCTTTTTTATGTCTTCCATTCACTGAGTTTCACTACCTTTTAAAGACAATCTCCCTGTTGTCTTTAAAAAACAAAAACAAACCAAGCCAACAAACAAAAGACCCTTAAGCCATTATCTTTACTAACAGAGCAAAGGGCTCGGTGGGAGACCTGGGCAGAAAATCAGTGTTTTAAGAGACTCTGAAACTCATTCAGACTCTGGACTTGACATAGGGCTCCCACAGTTTAGTCCAATGTTCAGATTGCAAGCGCCTTCCAAAAGCTCCAGAAACAAATGAGCGACACAGTAGCGGCTGGAAGCATGGAGTGCAAACGCTCCCAGGGATTCTGCTGCTCGGCCTCTGTTTTAAGTGCACAGTGTACAATCTTTACTTCCATTTCTCCAGCTCAGGATGGCCCCAGGATGCCGCCTGGGTAGGCCTCCGGCTTTTCCATCCTGTGACATTGACTCTTCAGAAACAAGGCAGGCTCGTCCAGAGAGACAAGCAGAAACAGGATACTTAAGCCTAGCATGTTCTCTGCCTGATCAGCCTGCCCCCAACAGCAACTTCCAGCTAATCATTCTTTACAAGGACATCCACAAGCCTAGAAAGATGGGCTGTTTGAACTATAAGGAAATATCAGAAGAAAAAATCGGGTGACTTTTGCTTTTTTAAAGGCCCACTTTCCCTCCTATTACACACACTATTTCATTCTACCAGGGTTCTTACCATAGAGAGGACAGTAAATAAAGATGATCATGAATTTGATCAAATGCTTCAGTGCCTCCTCCCCTGGCCTATGAATGCACTCATTACAAATCAGCTGAACGGCTCATTGATTTGCCAGGAGGACAAGCAGACATACCCAATCGCTCAGCCAAGTGGATGTAGACGGGGTCCACCCGACGCATGGTTTTCACCAGATCCTTTCTGCGGAATTTGATTTCTACTGTCCCTTCTGGCTCCAGAACTGATCCCCTGGATCACAGAGAAAGGAAAGGAAACAAAACAAAACAGAAATAGAGGCACTTTAAAGGAAGGAGACAACAGAATGAGGCCGGTTACAATCTGTGGACCAGGAAATAGCTTCATTATGGTTTTACCCACCCACGGTTCACAGAGGGAACCCCAGGGAGAGAAGCAGGCACCAGAGAAGAGTCTAAGTGGGGTATGGGAAAGGCCTGGCAAAAAGCAATTAAAATAATTCTTATTATGACATCAGTCTACTTCCATCTCAAAGGGAGAAGAATACAGATTCCACCACCTACAGCTGATAAGGGTAACAGGAATCACATTTTTCAGAAAAAAAAAAAAGTTGATGTAGCCGCAGTGGCAGAGGAACAGTCTCCATCACTCAGGCCATGCAATGAGGGGGTGGCGGGGTGCTGACTGGTCCTACACACGGACGGCACCCTGCTGCTATGGAAATGACACAGGTTTTGGGGTCACTTCTAGTGTATACTAATGATGTTCTATTACCAGGAGCTTTACCCTACACACCTTTTTTTTTTTTTTTTTTAAAAAGACTTTCTACATAAAAAAAAAATACAGCTAATGCTTACTCTGTGCATGGCACTGTTCTAAGGTCAATGTAAAAATCTTTATGACAATCCCATGCCCAGTCTATATCCACTATGAGGTAAGGTACTATTATCCCCATTTCACAGAGGAGGAAACTAAGGTACGGGATGTTAGGAGACTTGTCCAAGGCTAACAAGTGACAGAGCTGGATTTAAAACCATACAGTCTTGTTCTAAAGTCTGCAGAGGACTTGTCTCCCATCTGATATCAGATCAGGAGTTAAGTTAGCACTTAAAAGTAAGCCCCTAATTATAGAACGCTAGCCTAGTGATTTGACAATAAAACCACTGGACTCTCTTAAGCAGTTTTTGAAATAAGAGGCTGAAATTTTGGGAAAAGAGAGACATAGGTGCTCTAATAAAATGACTGGATGTAGGAACTGGCATGGAAAATGTCAAGGAGATATGATGTGAGATTTACAAAAGGGTTGAAAGCAGATTATGAAAGGAAGCTGGATTTGATCTGTTTTACTTAAGTGTCGCAGGGGCCAATGCCTAACAGAAGCTTGGGATTTTCTCTTGCAGTTCTCTTTGTGCTGCAAACACTGTGTTCTCCAGGCCTCCCCAAATGCCAGAGTGAGGCACTGCGCTGTGGGGGAGAAGCTCTGGTTGGAACCACAGAATGCAGGTGCCGTGGTGCACCTCGATGGCCACCCAGGTCGTTCCACAGACAAGGAGAAGCAACCCAGGGAGAGCGAGGACCGCTCCAAGTTCCTCACTAGTCAGTGGCAGGGCCTGGGGAAGCCCCAGGACTCCAGACTCACAACTCGGTCCTTCCGCGCCACCTCGCTTTAAAGCTCCCTCTGCCACATACCTAAGAAAGAGATGATGAATAGGTATATCTGAACAACACACAGGAGACGGTCTCTCAGAGTTTGGGGGTGCCTGGATAGAGGACTTCATGGTAAAAGAATCTGGGGTGAGGATCACACTGGGAAAGCCTGACTCCAGCCTGGTTCCCTTCTCATGCTGCGGATGCTTTCTAGAAGCCTATTTTTCTGACCTTGGAGCCCTCTGGGGATACACAGATTCAAATAAAGGTCCCTTGGTTATAATGCTCTCCAGGAGGAAACCAACAGCTAGAGGATCCCCCAGAGGCAGCGAGTGGAAACGAGGAAGGAGCACTAACTACCTGCTTTCTCGGTCAGCATACATCTCCATGTGCCGCGGGTTGATGGTGGGGTCAATCACGACCCAGGAGCCACCCCGGAGCTCGGCCTGTGGAGGAATGTAAACCATCACAGGCTGCGAGCACTCCCGTAAGCCATCCACGATGTAAGCACCAAACTTCAGCACTTGGTCGTACATATCTGTGGAGAATGAGACAAA